>NC_132855.1:16347471-17548408 GCF_048164855.1 Canis lupus baileyi | reverse complement strand
TGTTCTGTAACAAGTAAGTTTATCACTAATAATGCTTTTTATTCCAACGTCTACTTTTAATCCAATGATACAGGATTAACTACATTAGCTTTTATTTATTTAAAAAGATTTTATTTATTCATTTGAGAGAGAGAGAGAGAATATGAGCGGGCTGGAGGGAGAAGGAGACCCCCCACTGAGCAGGGAGCTCGATGCGGGGCTCGATCCCAGGATCCTGAGATCATGACCTGAGCCGAAGGTAGACGCTGAACCATCTGAGCCACCTAGGTGCCCTGTGTTAGCTTTTAAACGGTTTTCTCTTTTCTCCCATGTTGTATGGTTCACCTTTTGTGTCACGTACCTCGTGAAGCAGCATATTAATGATTAAAAAAAGGTCAATCCTGAGTGTCTCTGTCTTTTGGCTGGCAAGGAGTTGGTTTGCTGTTATTGTAATTACTGATACACTTGAATTTTTGTTTGTATTCTGTACTTCCGTTTCGCCATATGCTTTTTCTTTATTTCTTGTTTCCTCCTCTTCTTTTCCTTTTTTTTAAAAAAATTTATTCATGAGAGACTCAAGAGAGAGAGAGAGAGAGAGAGGCAGAGACACAGGCAGAGGGAGGAGCAGGCTCCCCGCAGGGAACCCCACGTGGGACTCCAGGATCACACCCTGGGCTGAAGGCAGATGCTCAGCCACTAAGCCACCAAAGGCGTCCCTTTTTTTTTCTTAACCATTTTCAAGTGAGCGATTCAGTGGCATTTAGCATATTCATAGTGTTATATAACTGTCACCTCTGTCTACTTCCAAAGCATTTTCTTCTTTTCAGAGCAAAATCTGTTCCTGTCAAGCAGTTTCTCCCCATTCCTCCCACCCCCTGATCCCCAGCAACTCCCAATCTATGGTATTTCACATAAACGGAATCATATAATATGTGACATTTCGTCTCTGGCTTCTTTCATTCAGCATCATGTTTTTGCAGTTCATCCATGTCATAGCATGTCACTCCTTTTGATAGTAGAATAATATTCCGTTGCATGAATATGCCACATTTTATTTATCCACTCACCCATTGGTGGACATGTGAGTTGTTTTCACCTTTTGGCTATAGAGAATAGTGCTGCTGTGAACACACGTCCCTGTGTTTACTTCTTTGAGGTATATACCCAGGAGTTGGAATTGCAGGGGGTCATATGGTGATTCCTTTTTTTTTTTTTAAGATTTTATTTATTTATTCATGAAAGACACACAGAGAGAGGCCAAGACATAGGCAGAGGGAGAAGAAGGTTCCCTACGGGGAGTCAGATGTGGGACTTGTTCCCAGGACCGTCCCAGGACAGTCCCAGGACGATCACGACCTGAGCCAAAGGCAGATGCTCAACCACTGAGCCACCCAGGCGCCCCTCATATGGTGATTCTATATTCATCTTTTTTGAGGAACTGCCAAATAATTATCCACAGCGGCACTTGTGAATCAAGTGGTGTTTATTTTTTCTTCTTGGGCTTTCTGATTTGGACGTTATAGATTATGTCTTTACTATTTTAGCAGTTGCTCTTAAAATTCTTTTTTTTTTTTAAATCATAACTGACTTAAAGTTTGGGTTTGATCAGTCTCTCTACCCTGTCAAAGAATACAAGGATTTTAGAAAGCTTCAGCTGCTCATTTCCTGTCCCATTTCCTATGTATCATCATCTAGTATTATCCCTGTGTTTTTAACTACCCCGTAATTAGTTGTTACTGTTGTTATTTTTTGTATCATCAGCTCTCATTTTGGTTTATCTACATGTCTGCAGATTTCTTTTCTTGCTCCTGCCTTCATCCTGCTCTTTTCTCCTGGGTTCACTTTCCTTCTAGCTAGAGTAAGTCCGTGAGTGGTTTGTGCAGTGAAGGTTTGTGATGGTAAACTTTTTCAGCCTTTGTCTGAAAATGTCTTCGTTTTGACCTTACCTTTAATATTTTGAGTATCAAAGATATCTTTTGTTAAAGTAATTTTTGTTTATAAATAATCTGCCTTTCCGCTGAGATTTTTCCCATTGTCATTAAAATTCTGGTCGTTTCAGTATGATGTATCTAGGTGTGCTTTGCTTTCCACATGTGCCGTTTGAGGCTTCTTAGGTTTCTGTGAGGATTCGTGTCTGCTAGGTTGTTAGCCATTATCTTTCCAATAATCTCCTTTCTCACACACTCTTTATTTTTCTGGAATAGAGAAAATTAAAAAGAATATTTTTCTGGAACTCCTTTTAGATGGGTATTGGAATTGATGTTTTCACCTCCACATGTCTTCTTTGCTCTTGCACATATTTTCTCTCTTCATATTGGGCTGCATTCTGATCATGTCATCTGATAGCTCCTAGTAATTTATTTTCTCTTCATTGTATCCCATCTCCTGTTGAAGCTCACCCCAAGTTCCCCTAATGTTAAAGAAGATCTAATTTATAGAAAAGTTGGAAGAATAGAAGAGTGAACACCTATACCATCCTCACCTACACTCAGTGAGCCTAGGACTTTGTCATACTTGTTTTTTTTCTCTCTCTTTTCTCCTCTTCTCCCCTCCCCACATATAGTATATATATTTGTAACACATACGTTTTTTAAAAGATTTTATTTATTTATGTGAGAGAGACAGAGACAGAGAACATAAGCAGGGGGAGGCGCAGAAGGAGAGGGAGAAGCAGACTCCCTGCTGAGTAGGACCCTGGGATCAGGACCTGAGCCAATGGCAGACGCAGAACCCACTGAACCACGCAGGTACCCCATTACAGTGTATTTTAAATTGTTCTATTATCTCAAGTCCATGGGAGTCCTTTTTTCTGTGTCACCTGGTTTTCACTGATGGTGCATGATTTTCTCATATATTTACTAGTTTTTTTGTTTTGAGCATATTTTCAGTGGTACTTAAAAAAAATCTCTCTCCTGGGGACTCTTGTGTGACCTGCTTTGGAGAAGTGCCCCTCCAGATAATTTTACATTGCTTTAGTTAGGTATGCTAGGATATCACCATCTTGGGAAAATTTTATGTTATAGACTGGATTCTTGTGCCACATGAGTGGGGTCAGTTTGGACTCCATTCACACTGGGTTCTGAGTTGCCATCAAATGGAATATATAGTGAGTGCTCAATGTCTTCTCATGGGACACCTTTCTTTTGTACTCTATAACTAATGTAGCCAAGTATCTAGTGCCAAACATTGAGGAAGGAGCATCTTCCCATCTCTTTTTATGTTAAGAGTCAGTGAAATAGTCTGAGTGTGAGGCTGCATAAACAGGAGAGCATCCTCAAAGCTAGCATGGCCCAGACACTTCAGGCCTCTCAGAGACCCTGCACCTGGTCCTGTCCTGTGGTGATGAGCATGCTTGGGCTTCCCCCAAGGTAGAGATGAGGCACCTGAGGCCCACAGAGGGGAGATGACTTGCCCAAGGGCATGTGGGGATTGATGGAACAGGGTCAAGAACTCAGGTTTCTAAGTAGCTCTTCCCACTGACCAGGGTTCAGTTATCCAGGATCGAGTCCTGGCTTCTCCTTTGGGGACACAAAAGGGAGCCTAGGGGAAAAGTGGTGACCTCAGACATGGAAGACAAGCAGGGTGTCTACAGCCTGGCTCCCGTGGGTTTACTGGATGCACACTTTGACATGTCTCTGGCTTATCTGCACCATCACATTTTGAAAAAGTGTTTTGAACCCTTGATTTATCTTTTTGTCATTGTTTTCCATAATAGTTTTCACTCAAAGGCAAGAATATGCTTTTAAACTGACCTTTTAAACTTTGTAATGCTTACACCACAAAGGGACACATGAAAGGAACAATGAGCATATCCCCTCAGTGGGAGCAGAACTGAAGTCTCCTCTGGTGATGAGGTCTATGGGAAACGGACACAAAGCATCTGACCTGGGTTTCTGCAGCTGATGGATGGCGCTCCGGGTGGAAGTCCCATGACCGGGGAGAGGCCCAGCTGTACCCCATGCAATGGGAACATCATCTCCACCCTCTCGCCGTGGCTCTTGGCCACCCACGTGCTCTGAAGCTTTGCCTGGAGCCAGTGGCCTAGGTTTGAGTTCTGGCTCTGGCACTTCTAAGCTGTGTGACCTTGTGTGAGTCAGCTGGCTTCAGTGAAGGTCACTCTGGGACTCGGCACCTATTTGTGGAACATTGCCTTGGTGCTGGGCATGCAGGGTACAGGGGTGACCAAGAGACTCCGTGGTCCTTCGTCCCTCCTTGTGATTACTCTTACTATATGTATTAGTATCCCATGGCTGCCGTCGCAGATTACCACAGGCTTAGTGACTTAAAACAACATAAATACATTATCTCACTGTTCTAAGGATCAGAGTCTGAAATCTGTTCTGTTGGGTTAAAGTCAAGATGTTGGCAAGGCTCGTTCTTTCTGGAGGCACCAGGGGAGAATCTGTTTCATTGCTTCTTTGGAGCTTCTCATGGCCACCCACATCCTGGACTTGTGGCCCTTCCGCATCATCGGAGTGTACTCCTCCAACCTCTGCTTTGGGCATCACACCACCTCTCCTCTTCTGTGTCACCTCTCCTTCTGCTTCCCTATTATAAGCATGCTTGTAATTTCATGGATCCTACTTGGATAATCCAGGATACCCTCTTTTATCCTAAGGTCCTTAACCTAGTCCCATCTGCAAAGTCCTTTCTGCCATCTAAGGTACCATTCACAAATATCTTTGGGGACCACTATTCAACCTACTATGCCCAAGTCAAATTGCAGTTTGTGTCTGTTCAGTTTCCATGCCTGGGTCTCCCTTGGGCAGGGACAGGCCTGCCAGATAACTGCCATGTGATTGCTGAATGAGAGAGTGAGGAAATGAATGAATGTGTGTTTGGAGTTGAGAAGGAAGTGGCATACCCTTGGGCTGTAGAGGATCACCATGGGTTTGCCAAAGGATGTTCTAGCCCGAATGAAGTGCTTATGAAAAGGTACAGAGGCAGAGGCTGAGAAGCTCAGCATGCAGGGAATGCACATGGAGTGCGAGGGTGCAGAGGGAGAGGGGGCTGGGGTCGTAAGTGGCCAAGTAATAGATAGCCCATAGGGCACCCTAAGGGGCCTGGATTTATTTTATTTTATTTTTTAATGTTTTATTGTAACTTGACCTCTACACCCAACATGGGCCTCGAACTCACAACCCTGAGATCAACAGTCATGGTGCCACTGATTGAGCCAGCCAGGCGCCCCATCCTGGATTTTATTTTTCAAGGAAGCAGTATATGTGGTGGTTGCTGCCTTTGTCTTTGGCATCACTGCCTGGGTTCAAATTCCTGTGCCGCCACTTACTTGTACTGGGAACATTACTGGATGTCTGTGAGGTTCAGCACAACAGCTTCTTCATAAGGCTGTCCCGAGAAGCAGATGGCTTTTGTTGCTTGCAGAGCATCAGCACAGTGCCTGGAACAGCCAAAGGAGTCAGTATTTGCTGTTATTATTGCTGTCATTTTTATAAATATTATTGTTGGTGGTGGTGATGATGATGGGGAACCTTTGAAGAATTTCAACCACGCTGTGGCGTATTCAGATTTGGTTTTTAGAAAGATTCCCTTGACACCCATGTGAGAGAGATGTGGAGAGTCGGTGTGAGGTGGGGCATCACACTGGGGGTTCAGGGAACCAGTGATCTGGGTGAGAGACAGACAGAGAGAGCAGAGCCAGGTACAAGAGAGATGTCATTTTCTTTGGGGCCTTCCGGAGATGTCTTTGCCCCTGCTGTTCCCTGCTTGGATGCTTTGGGGCAGACTTTAGAGGTCATCTAGCACCGTGCCTCGATCCTCACTTTTCAGGAAGGGCTACTGAGATGCGAAGGAGAGGCATCTTGCCTTAGTCTCAGGTTGGAATAGTGACAGAAGGGGCAGAAAGAGGTGGAACTCGGGTCCTCAGCCTCTAGTGGCAGAGCCAGTGGCGGTGGGAGAGAGATGCTTACAGAAGTCTCTGGTGAAGTGCAGTTTCTCATTGCTGGAGGCTGGGGAAGGGAGGCTGTGACACAGCATCTGTGTTGCTTCCCCCTCCACCTCCTCCTCCTGCCCCTCCAAGCCTCAGATTCTCTTTCCAGCTTGTTCTTTTACCAGTCCCCAAGAGAACGCTTGCTGAATCCTGGTAGCGTAGAGACATAGGAATTTTGTGGTTTTGAATTAGGGAAAAATGGGCTTGACCCAGTGGGGGAGGATCAGGGCTGCCTGGGAGGGTGGGGGAAAGGAGCTCTGTGTTCCAGAGCCCCAGGCCAGAGAAAGAAACTCAGAGTTCAGAGCAGTGTGTGCTCACGGATTTGGTGCCATGCATCCTCTGTGGTCTTCTACTCACGCCCCTTCATACATCTTCAGGAGGAAGCCAATTCAATAGAACTTACCGTGGCAAGGTTACGATTGTTACTTCAATCATATCTTACCCTGCAAGGATGTTGGAGGAAAATATATTTCAATGCCATGTTCAAAAGGGCTGTCATTTTTTAACATAGTAAATGGATTTTCAGAGAGTGATGTAATATTGTTATTCTTAATACATTCTTTAAAAAAAAAAGATTTGCTTTAATCCAGAATGATGCATGCTAGAGGGAAAAAAAATCTAAAGAGAGCTAAAATACAGGTGGGCCATTTTAAGAAAGCTCCACATGTACATACATGAACTTACAGATCAGAATCCCAGGACAGGTTTTTGGTGCATTTTAGAGGTTTCTCATAAATGGCTGCTGATGGCTTTACAAGAAAGCTAGGAGGGAAAAAAAATAAAAAGAAAATAGAGATGTGATGAAAAAATATCTGTGCAATGATTAATTACAAGCACTTGATTTGTGTGTGTGTGTGCATGTGTGTGTGTGTGCGTGTGTTTTCTAGCAGTATCACAGTGACATCAGCAAGATACACTTGCATTTGGTTCTTAGCAAGTGTCAGACTACAAGGTATGTTTTCCTGTATTGGCTGCTGTGTGTATGTGTGTGTGTCCGTGAGAACACATATTTGAGAGGCACCTGGGAGGGTGTTTAGTCCCATCCAGTGAGGGAACCTGCGACCCAGAGAGGGGGAGTGGCTGGTGCGAGGCACACATGAATGGCAGGGCCAGGGCCAGAGAGAACCAGCCCCTGAACCCCCATCCAGTGCTCCTCATGTTCTTCTCTGCTTTTTGTGTTTCAGTATCATTTTCCTCTGGTACATTGACATTTTCTTTTTTTCTAGGAAAAACAAGTTGCCAGTGCCCAACAAAGCTGATGGTGAGCTGGGTGTCCTACAACTTGGTAGGTGCAGCTGTGCCTCTATGCTGTGCCCGTGGGGCTCAGGGGGCTTTATTTGCTCCATCTGGGAGTTAGTGGGTGGGTGCTCCTTACCTCCCACCTGACCTTAGGAAGGAGACGCTGGCCCAGTGAGTAGAGCAGGCTTCTCTCTTTTTGGTTGCTGTCTTCTTTTGTCTTCTGTCTTTCGGTCCTGGAGAAATCCTTATAAGAAATCTGGGCATTTTTGGACCCACCTTGGGGTGGGGGGCAGTGGGCGGGGTACAGAGGGGCCTCTTTTGCCTTTGGAGGCTCTTTTAGGGCTATTGAGAACCTACCAAGGTCTCCAGAAGACAGCTCTGCCTGGCGGGGACCATCCTTTAAAAACTTTATCAACTTATTATTTAGGCATAAGCGTGAAGTACTTAAGTGCACACCTGTTTTTTTTTCTTTTTTAAATATTTTATTTATTTATTCATGATAGACATAGAGGGGCGGGGGGAAGAGACACAGAGGGAGAAGCAGGCTCCATGCTGGGAGCCCGATGTGGGACTCGATCCCGGGACTCCAGGATCACGCCCTGGGCCAAAGGCAGGCACTAAACCGCTGAGCCACCCAGGGATCCCCAAGTACACACGTTAAGTGTTTAGCTCCACGCATTTTCACATATATGTACATCCCTATAACTACTCTTCAGGATCCAGATAGAGAACATGTCCATCTGTTCTGGTTTTGAAGCGATCTTTTGTTTCCTCTTTCTACAATTCTCTACTCCTCAAGGACTGATGTGTTTGCGGGGCTTGGTAAAGCAGCAGTGAAATGCATAATGCCAAACCAGCGACCAGACTTGAAAGGATGAGCCTTGAGTGCCGTTGATATTTGGTCTTCTTCTGGAAGCCAGCAATTTACCTGTTGGGCCATTTTGGCAGACAGGAGCTCTTCACATACTTTCCCTCTCCTTTTAAGTGCTCCCTTTAAACCAAAGGAAAAAAGCAATGCACTCTTTAGAAGTTTCTTGTGTGAGACATGCAGTCTGACAATTTGCTTTGATGAAGTTGAAAGGCAGGGGGCCTCTCTCTGAATGACGAGGCAGGGGTTTGTTTATTCTGCTCAGCTCACTTCAGAGGTAACAGTTCCCTTAGAGTTTTAATCATCAGAAGTGCCTGGTGGGTGTCATTTGGCCAGCCCGGGAAGGGGCAGAGTCCTGCACGTGGCAATGCGGAATGAGGTACGGAGCCAGCAAGTGCTGGCATCCGAAGTGTTTCTGTAAAGCACTGCACTTTAAGATTTTCCAGTGAAAGCCACTCCTGTTTGGACATAAAATGAAGCACTTCCTGGCCTTCAGAACCCAGAGGGCTTCTATTGGAAGGAAGGCTTTTAGCAATTCTCTCAGAACCTAGTTGTTTGAAGTGTGTGTGTTTTCCAGAGGGAGGCAGACCCCACTTTGCTAGTGGCTCAGCTAATGATTTAGAAAAGGGGAAGGACGTAACAGGTAAGAGATCATGGAACCCAGCCCTCAAGAGGAAGGGCAAGAGAAGTTTTGGGGTGAGGCAGAGACAAGGAATAAAATTTGGTTAGAGGAATAGAATCTTCTTCCCTACCCTGATTCCCAATTCATTTTCCTTTGGTCCAGTTCAGCAAACTTCTGTTGGTGATTATGTGCCAGGGCATAGATGAGGCCGTTGAAAGTACATCAAGGGGAATAAAAAGTGACCTACTTTCTTGGAGGGGTGAGTTGGGTGGGGCAAAGGAAGAGAGGTGTCCTCTGATAGCAACACATAAAGCAGATGATTAGCAGTTCATCAGTGCTTCAAGAGATGTATAAGCAAGCTCTGTGGTGGGTTCCAGAAGTCTCCATAGTGAAGTAGTATTTAGATGGGGCTCTGAAGGCTGAGCAAGGTCTTGCCAAGTAGGGATGTGCAACAAGCCTGTAGACAAGGCACGGAGTATGAGAAAGAGTGATTGGCTTGAGGCCGCTGGCCCATAGGGGAAGTCATGGGGTCAGGAGGAGATGGGGCTGGAACGAAGGTGTGCCAGGGCCAGGATGACCTTGAGTGCTGTGCTAACGAGCTTGACTGTAAATCATTAGCCAGTAATGAGCACTTGAAGATTCTGTGCAGGTGAGTAATGTGTGCAGTGCTGTGGGTTCTGGGCTATCTCTGGATACCTGTGGAGGATGGATTTTAGAGATAAGGGCCTGGAGGTTGGAAGAACAGTGGGGGGGGGGGCTCTTGGAATAGTCTCAGAAAGATGTGATTGGTACCCTCTTCTGTCTGGTGAAATCCTCTGGGTACTTCAAGACCCTGCTCGAATAATTAGCTCTAATGGAAAGCTTCTGTTGCTCTCTAAGGCAGAACTATTTGCCCCTTCTCCTCTGCTCTTAAAACCCTTGCACTGTCTCATGTTACATTATTTGTTTGGGGCTCTGTGTCTCCCTCTAGACAGAGAGCTTCTTGAAGGCAGGGGTGGTGCTTTACTCCTCTCTGGACCTCCACTGTCCCACATAATCAATCCCTGGTACACCACAGATGCTTAATGAAGTGCTTGATGGATGGATAAAAAAAAGAATGACATATTCCTGTAACAGTGGAGGGAGACGGGGTAGGGGTGAGGTATGAGACATCCTGGAGGCAGAATGATCTGGAGGCTGGATCCTCGTGGTGTGTGAGAGAGAGCTGAGGTCTCAGGCTGGGGAGATGGGATCTGTTATCCGAATGCAGTCTTGGAGGGGTGCTGTGCTGAGATTCCGGGTCTGGGTGTTGTGGCACTTCCAGGGCAAGATATCTGCAGTCAGTGGGAAATACCCATCAGACGCCTGGAAATAGACATATATGGACCTCTATTATATATTACTGTGTGTGCGTGTGTGTATATATGTTTTCCTCTAAAGGGTAAATACAATGGTATGGGAAACAAACTCCCTTGCTTCTTTTCAACCAGACCCTTATTCCAGGGCCTTAAAAATAGCATCCTGAAACCACCGGCATTTGCAGATGGTTTTGTCTGCTTGGCCAACATGTCATTCTGGAGTGCTTTGTTTTTCCTTCGCATGGCGGTCCCACCACATCTGGGCCCGAGGCCTGCTCTGTGGTCCTGAACCAAATCCCTGCGCAGGGGCCAACTTCCTCCTGGCATAGCTGAGGATGGCTGCTTGCTCTCGGGGGCCCCACCCGGTCTGTGTCCCCCGGGCCCCCAGCTTTCAGTCTCAGATTCACTTCATGGAGCCCCGAGCAGAGCTCCTTTTGGCCCCAACTCCCTCCCGGACAAACTCAGACTAAACAGAAGCCTCCAAATAGGCTTAAATACTGCCCCTTGTTCGCCTCCAGGAAACAGTCTGGGCTGAGGCGTTGCAAGGAGCCCTTTGGGGCCTGGTAGAGTCACTCAGGTTATCTTCCCATCTGTTCTGGGCCTCAGCTGCCCAGGGTTGAATTAATCACACATCTGTTCCCCCAGGGAACATTCTCGGTATTGATCTTTGCAAGCCTGCCCATTGGCCTTCCCTCCCTGTACCTCTCTTCCTCCCCCCTCTCTCTCTCCCTCTCCTTCTCTGTCTCTCCTCCTCCCTGCCTCTTGCTTTCCTTCATTTCCCTTTAGCCCCACCCCCACGCTCCCATGACCCTCCTCTCCTCGAGCCACCATTCTCCAGTACTTAGTCAATATCTGTTTACTTGTGTATGTTCTTGCAAAATGTGTAGTGTTTTTTGTGTGCATGTGTTTGTGACGGTTGTAAATCGCATCCGCCTTACACATCCCATCCGCATTCTTGCTTTCTCTACTGAGCACCATGTTTTTAAGACCTATGTACGTTGCTGAGTGAACATTTGGTCATAATTCTGGGTACTTTTATAAGGCTGTGGTCACAGGGCAACTTTTTCAGAGGCCCTAACTAAGAAGAGTTCTCATTTAAATTCCAGACTTACTTTTAATTTTTTTCAGCTTAAAGGTGGAAGGGTTTCCTTCTCAGTGGAGTTGGCCTCGTCCTGTGCCTGGTCCTCCTCCAGGGGAGAAAAGGAGACTGTAGAATAGGATATAAGACGTGTGTCCTGGGGATGTTGGCCTTTGGATAGCATCTCCAGAAGATGTGGGGCAGGGATAATGACAATTCTGTAGTCCCAGATGTACAGAATTATGAGCAATAATGTTGATTTCTATGTAGTGGAGTGTACTTTTAAAATAATCATTTAATCTTGGGAAAATGAGGAAAAAACAGGTTCAGTAGGCTCTCTGGAGACTGGTCCACTCAGCTTTGCCAGCATAATTATCCTGGATTGTTTTCACTTGGGTCCTTCCTCTGAGTGTTCTGGTAAATGCTGCAGCCGTGGGTAAAGAGGCAGGACGGAGGCTCAGCCAGCTAGGAAGGCACAGGCTGGTGCTGCCAAGACCACGCTGGGACCCTCTCCGGGCCTCTGTTGCTCCAGCTGTAGGAAGACCATATGGGATATGTGACTTAGTGTCCCTTCTGGCTGGAGGTCCAGGGAGGTCTGGAAGTCTGGCTGGCAGGATGGCAGAACAATTAGGAGTTGGCCTGGGTTTTATCCTGTCTCTGCCACTTTTCCTTCTGCAGGCTATCAGGCCGGTCATTTCACTTCTGTAGGCTCAGTTTCTCACCTGTAAGTGGGCGTGGTGATAATTGCCCCATCTTGGGACTGTTACAGGACTTAGGTGCTAAAACACAAGTGGTTGGTAAGTGAAAGCCATGACAGTGATAATCTATTATTATTATTATTTCATCAGGAATGGTGGCATTTTCTTTCCTAATTCTGCCCTCTTCATGTTTGTCCTCGGCCATAGGTTTGCACGCCCTGCCCACCTTTTTTAAGAAACATGTCTGAGGGAGGCTTTTCTGGGCCTGACTCCATGCCATGGCTTCAGACCTAGGCTCTTGTTTCACTGCATGTCCGTAGGCAGAACTTTCTAGTGGACCAGTAGCCAAATCACAGCATACTTGTGCCATGGACCAGCATGGAGCTGTGACAAGGAGCAGCTTGCGAAAAGGAGCACCTTTTTTCCTTCTGGTGAAGGGCTGGGAACTCCAAAGAGGAGAGGCAGGTTGAAGCTGGGAAAGCCCTCCTTTCATTCAAACTTATCCATGTCTTTCGTGTTAAAAGATTTCTTTTTTTTTTTAAAGATAGATTTATTTATTTATTTATTTATTTATTTATTTATTTATTTATTTATTTGAAGAGGGTGAGCTGGGGGAGGGACAGAGGAAGAGGGGAAGGAGAGAATCTGAAGTAGACTCCCTGCTGAGTATGGAGCCTGGTAGGAGGCTCAATCCATGACCCTGAGATCATGACCTGAGCTGAAACTAGGAATTGGACACCTCACCGACTGAGCCACCCAGACACCCCAAGTGATTTCTTACTCTGTTCTCTATGCATCATAACGAGAAGCTCACATGTCCTGGTATTCTTTCAGAGGATGTGGAGGATGAACTGACAAGGGAAGAAGTGATCCTGTCTCCAGTCCCAACGATGCTCAAGCTGCAAATAGTGTCAAAGCCGATGGACCTTTCAGTGGCCAAGGTTGGTGTGGAGTTAAAAGTATGGATGGATACATTTTGATTTGAATTGGTATGAATCGGTGCAGTGTGAATTGAGGCTGTCTTGGTGTGAATTGGTGTGGGTGAGGTGACTTTGATCCCTCTGGCCCCATTCAGCTTATGTCTCAGTCATTGTTAAAATGGAAATTCCAGTCAGGAAAATGAGGGCCTTGTCCTCTCCAAGAGGAGGTGAGCGTACAACCTCCTCCCATTCAGACATTCCAGGGTCTCGTTCTCCTTTCGGCCTACTGCTGCTACCCCACGTGTGCAACAGGCAACTCCAGAGTTGTGATGGCAGTAGGAGGACTGTCCTCATTAGACTGGCTCTTTGGCGCTCATCTCCCAAGCTGGGCTCAGGCTGCATCGAAGTGAGGGAAGGATATCCGGGTGTTAATCATTCCTTAGCATCGGGTTCACATCGGCATTGGCCTCCTGGGGGCACTTGAGGTCATAAGACTTAGGGAGCAGGTTCCTGGCCTTGTCAGCCTCCTCTGCAGGGATGCCCTGGATTCCTCACCATCTCAGCTGCCAGATGGCCTCACCTCTCCCCTTGGCCGGCGGTTTCTGGGGGATGGAATGCTGCTCCTGCTGTCTGCCACTGGCTCTTCAACCAGGATCCAGGAGGAAAAGCTAAAATGCCTGGGGATGCAGTTGACCTCCTTTGCTTCCTACCTATAAGTATTTACTCAGCTCACAGATAAAAAAGTCAAAGATTTTTCTAGGAGTGTTATCCCTTTCCATTCCTCCCCTCTCTTTTCTTTCCTTCTTTTCAGACCATAGGGCAGAGGAGGCCAGGGGGTCGGGTCAGACACTCTACATGGCCTCAAGCCCGGGAGTAAGTGCTCTGGCTATCTGTAGCCACAGGGCTGTGATTCATTGCAGTGCACACTCCTATTTTGAGAAGGGCCCTTTGAGACTCCTAAAATCAGACCATCCAGCAGTAGCATTTCCGAAAGCTGGAAAACCTGAGGCCCACCCAGGGAAAAGGAGGGCCCAGGGCACAGGCATCCATAGCACCCAGGCTTCCAGGCTTGCAACTCTGTGGCCTGGTGACCACGCTGTGCCTAGCGGGCTGTCGTTCTGTGATTAAGAGAACAGACATGGGCTTCAGCCAGCAAACTCCAGTCCCTGTAGTTTCTAAGCTCTCAAAAAACTCAGTACAAATTTGTTTTTGTTTGATTGTTGTTGTGTAAGACAGGAAACCAAGTCCTGGCAGTTGAATTCATCCAGCCTTCTCTCCTGTGTGCCGCCAGCCCACATTTGACGTCGTGTAGACAAATGCTTTGATCAATTAGACTTCCTCACGTGTAATGAAAAAAAAATTCTGAAAGGAAATAATCTGAATCTGCAGGAAAGATCTGACCTGGAGAGGTGGCCATACAACCCATGTGTTGATCCTTCAGAGACCTTATAAAATCATGGTGGACAGAGAGGAGGTAGAGGCATTAGGAGGGGGCATCCTAGGAGAGGCTCTGCCTTCCAGGGCTGCTCAGGGCACTTTCCAGGGCTCTGTAGAGTAGGTCTTGGGTTTATGGGAGATGCACAGTGATATCAATATCAGCTAGAAATTTAGAGGATACAGAGCTGTGAAAAAATGGAGGTACTGCCTTGGGGGGTGGTGGGAACCCCTTCACTGGGTTGTTGGGGTTCAAGTTGAGTTCACAGGGGACCACTTGTAGGTGATGGCATAGAGGAGATTCTTACATGTAGTAGGGGGTGGTACTAGCGCAGGGGCTGGCAAACTTTTTCTGTAAAGGGACAGATCGTGTATTTTGGGCTCTCTGTTGCAGCCGCTCGACTCTGCCATTGTAACGTAGAAGCCAGCATCAAAAATCTATAAGTAAATGGGTGATCCCATGTTTCAGTAAAACTTTATTTACAAAACATGTGTGGGGCCAAATTTGGCCTGTGAGTCATAGTTTGCTAAGCCTGTCTTACGGCACCAGTTCTCCAACATAGCTGCACTTTGGAATTGCCTGGAGAGCTTTTAAAATTACAGACACTGGAGTCTAACACCCCGGGGTTCTGATTTAGCTGGGCTGGTATGTGGCCTGAGCACCAGGATTGTTAAGCGCTCCACAGGTGATTATAGCGTGCAGTCGAGAACCTCCAAGGTCTCTTCTAGAACTAAAATTTTGTGTTTCAGTTTTCCTCTAAGGAACCTAAAAAGACTTGGGCCTGGGTCATCATAGGCTGGTTTGGCCTGCGGATGTTCCAGAGCCAAGACCCTCAGGGTCACACTTTCTCTTCTCTCAAATGTGAGAAGAATGAGTTTGTGAAAGAACGAAAGTCGATGACCTTGCTGGAAAACAGACTGCTCTGCTAGAATGCAAGACCAGCTCCTGAGGGACTTCAAACACTGAGCAGCATAATACTATGATTTAATACTAATAATACTAATAATAGTAATACTAATACTAATTTAATACTAATAATACTAAGTTTGCCCTTAAGACAACTAACGAAACCCTCTCTTCTTTTGACAGGACATAAAGACTCTTCTGTTCGGTTCCAGCTTTTGCTGTTTCAATGAAGAATGGAAACTTCAGAGTTTTTCCTTCAGTGACAAAGCGTCATTAAAATATGGCATCGTGCAGAACAAGGCAGGTTGCCTTTACGACTCCCAGGGATGTTTCTGTGGGCCTGGCATGCAGGGTGTCCTCCAGTTTGCTAAGTCCCATGCACATTTCCTGAGCTATCCAGTGCTGGCTAGCCCCAGGTTCATCACCCAGTGCTGGGACTTCATGGGGGGCTGGCAGAGCAAGAGCTGGGGAATGTGACCCTCACCCTACCAAGGCTTCTCCTCAATGTCCAGAAGCCTCTCTGAGAGGGGCGGAAGGGGGCCTTGTGTTTGGCTGGGCGCATCAAAGAGGGTCCTCAGGCAGAGTCTTGGGAAATGGTGTTGCAGGTAGGGCTGGAAAGAGGAGGACACTTGAAGCAGGAGGCAGCATGAATAAAGGGGAGGCTTTGAGAAGAAGTGCATGAAGGGGAGGTGCCTTGTAAGACA
The DNA here is from genome assembly GCF_048164855.1 of Canis lupus baileyi. Taxonomy (NCBI): domain Eukaryota; kingdom Metazoa; phylum Chordata; class Mammalia; order Carnivora; family Canidae; genus Canis; species Canis lupus. The sequence continues at coordinate 17,532,672 of NC_132855.1, read as the reverse complement.
GGGAAATGTAGGTAGGCTGGGGCAGGTGTGTACACATTTCCCGAGATACACACTTTAAGGGCCAGAAGATACTCGAAATCCAGCAGCCCAATAGGGTTCTGTTTCTCAAGCCCCTAGAGTCTCCCCTGCCTCTCACTGCCTGTGGAAGAACCGCAGGACTATTAGCCTCTGTCCCTAGTGTGGCCAAGCTCAGCACCTCTTCCTGCACCCACAGTTCAAGGGTACTCACACCTGCTACTCTGATAATCCTTGTACTTGTGGATGCCTACAGGGATGAACTCTAAAGGAGCTTTCTTCCTCTAACATGGGTGAGGGGGCCAAGACACACCTAACGGGTGCTCAGGCAGGCCACAGCTGGGTAGAAGGTGCTCACATAAGCAGAGGCTGCTGAAGGGGCTGCTGAGATCGTCAGGGAGGGCTTCCTGGTAGAGGACGCCTTTAGGATGGGCCTTGAAGGCTGAGCAAACCATTGACATCCTCAGCCTGTGGAAGCATGGCCCTGGATGACTGGGTCATACCTGGTTGTATACCTGACTGGCTGTGAGGGCGGGCTTTCCTCGCAGGAGACATTGCAGACCCGTTGCTTCTCCGGTGCTGGGCCCCGGGGCCTCTGTCCCCGCCCTTCTCTGTGATCAGGCTCAGTGCCTCGTAGAAGTACTCAGCGTATCAAAGGCCCATGTGTGAGAGGTGGTGGCTTCGTGGCCCCGTGTCTATAACCTGTGGGTAGAGGCTGGTTCTGGAGGAACAGACAGCTCTGCCTTGGGCCAGTCCTCACTGGCACTAATGTATGTCCTTCTTTGCAGGGGGGTCCCTGTGGGGTTCTGGCAGCTGTCCAAGGCTGTGTCCTACAAAAACTCCTATTTGAAGGAGATAGCAAAGCTGACGGCGTTCGGTAAGTCAGCGCTCATTCTAGCAATATCTTCTTTTCCCAAGTCTTTTCCTCAGTGTCCAGAAAAAACAAGCAAGGAAGCGTGTGTGTTCCCTGATATTTCCTGTCTTCTGGAAAGGGAAATGGCGACTGGCTCATGGGGCCAGCCCTGACCAGTTTAAATGACCTGCATGCGTTTGCCTCTAAAAGAAGGGAGGGTTGCTAAGTCCTGCTCCACGTGGCAAGCAGCGGCTGGAATGGCACCCAGACTCAGGCCGCCCCCTCCTCAGCAGTCGAGCGCAGCAGCTGCCCGAATCCCATCCACACCCACATCAACCTGCTGACCCTTCGACTGAGCCCAGGTCTCCCCTCCCTCCCCATGTTACCTCACCTCTGCCAACAGCCATTACCACGCATTCCAGCCGGCCCCACAGTGCATTGCTTCCACTCCCTTCAGCCATTTGTTTTCCACCTCACACATTAAGTGTTTACACATGGGCACCTCCTTCTCCTCACTCCATCGACTTTTCTGGAACATCTCTGTGCAGGCAGAGTGCTCTGTGAGGTTGAAGGGTGGATAGAAAACCACAGTTGTTTACTGTGGTGGGTGCTAAGATAGGATTGGCAAGGTGCTGGCCAAGGCCGGGGCTGGATGGCCAGTTTGAGATCAGCTTCTTACTTTCATCACCGCATGTGCCCAGTTACTAGCTTGGGCTCGGTTACCCCCCAGAACTCTAGAACTGGCATGTGTTCTTTTGTCTCTCTCTCTTAATTGAAATAGAACATGCATACAGAAAAGTACACATCTCAAAAAAGTGCACAACTCCTATATGCTCTGCTCAGTGCATTATTGCAAAGTCCCACACCCGGGAACCTATCAGCCAGATCAAGAAAGAAAAATATCTCCGGCACCCCAGAAGAGTCCTGCCTAGTAGATACTGCCATTCCCCTCCACAAAGTTGTGATTAAACAGATTCTAAAATCACAGCTGAGTTTTGCCAGTTTCTGAATATTTTTTTTAAAGATTTTATTTATTCATGAGAGACACAGAGAGAGAGGCAGAGGCACGGGCAGAGGGAGAAGCAGGCCCCATGCAGGGAGCCCGACGTGGGACTCGATCCCAGGTCTCCAGGATTACGCCCTGGGCCGAAGGCAGGTGCTAAACTACTAAGCCACCCAGGTGTCCCTAGTTTCTGAATTTTAATTAAAGGGACTTGCTCTTTGCTCTGGGCATTCCAGTGCCTTGAAAACCAAACCAAAAACCAAAACCAAACCAAACCAACCAAAAACCAAACCTGAGGTGTTATAAAGACAACAAAGGCCCATTCCTTGTTCATCCATGTTTAGATTCCTGGGAGAGATGCTGGCTCCCCTGATATCCTGCCAAGCTCAGGACAAATGAAACATCTTTTACCGGCTTAGAGGAGTTTGCCTCAGACAGGGCCTAAGTGAAGGTAGCTCTTCCTGCTTGGCATTTTAGAATTTGTCTAATAATATAATTTGTCTAATTACCAAGTAATCATCAAGGTGTTGTGTCTCAAGCTAATAGGTGCTAATTACCAGTGTAGCATAACTATAGCCAGAGCAGAGGGACATCGCATTTCCACAGCAGGATCCCACCTTGTCCTTGCTGTTCTCCGTGCCCATCCCCACCAGGCCGAACATAGCCGCTCCTGTCTGTGCAAGGCCTCTGCAAGGCCAGCCAGCAGACTGCTGCCCACAGTGACCACGGCCGACAGTTACCCTGCTGTCGACTCTCCTGGAGAGGCAGCACAGTGCATGAGATTCTGGAATGCTCCCTGCTTGCTAAGGGAGGGACCTCTTGCTGCCCTCAAAGGGTGCAGGGACTGTCCCTGAGTGCACATGCCCCTGCCTGCCCACCTTCCTTCCTTGCACTGAAAAGAAGCATGCAGGGAGGGCTGGGCAGGTGCTTGGAGGGAACACAGGGCTCAGCAGGACAGCCACAGCCTTGCTTTCATGGCACCTATGATCAAGCACGAGAGCCAGACAAGCAGGAGGCTCATAGGGATGTGCCAGATGCTCAGGGTTCACCAGACCTAGGCAGGGTGGGGCAGGCCTGTTGGAGGAGTGACATTTAACTCTCACTGAGGTCTGGAGATAATCAGGACTCCCAGTTGGCCTCACACACATCCTTGCACATGCTTGTTCCTCCCTCAGTGTCCCCCTTCCCAGCCAATCCCTCAGACTTCTTCTGGGCTCCTCATAGCACAGAGTCCTTGATATCAGGGAGGCCTTCCCTAGTTGAGACAAACCTGGGCCCACTCCAAGGCCTCCCCACCACTTGGTGCCCTCGTTCATTGACGTTGTTACCTGTCCACAGTCTTCTGTCCTTCCTCCTCCGCTGAGAACACCAGCCCCATGGGAACAGGGGCCTCCCTGGGCGGCCTGGTTCGCAGCCTGTCCCTGGCATCCAGCCCAGGGCCTACTCCACAGAAGAGGCCCTCAGAATTTTTGTTGAATGAACGCATGGACAAATGCATGAGTTATCCAGACTAACAGGGAGGGGAGGGAATGGTGTTCCAGTAAGGAGAACAATATGTCAGAGGCCCGAGGGCAGTGAGAGCAGGGCAGAGAGAGGAGCTGAGAGTTGCCTGAGGGTGCCTGGGGCAGAGTTTGGAGGGGCAGGATGAGATCTGAGGCTGGCGGATGGGTCAGGGCCAGGCTGCCACAAGGGCCTTGGGGTCTTACCAGCTGCTTGGGTCAGGCTGTGGCCTTGGCCCTTATGGGAGATGTCTCATAATTTATTTCGGCCCCCTTCTCCTTCAGAGCTGCTTTTGAACTTGGACTTTGTACTTGGGGGAAGTTGTGGATTGTTTCCCAAAGGTTGGGATGGGGTGTTTAAGTTGGTTCCAGGAAGGGCTGTTTCTGCCCAGGGCACACACAAGGCAGGCTTAGTTCCTTTTCGTCCCTCCCCACCACCACTGAGAGGATGTTCTAGCTTCTGTACCCATAGGCACATTCTCCAGGGAGCAGTCTGGTCCCCACACCAGAGAGGGGAGCCAGGGCCTGGAAGGCAAAAAGACGTCCTGGTTGTGGGTGCAAGTTGGGCTCTGGGTAGAAAGCAAACTGGGTCAGCTATGGGACGTGAGATTCTCTAACACCTCCCACCATCTGCAAGCCAGCCGCTGGCCATGCGTGGACTCAGGCCCCAGTTTACACTGACCGGTGTCTAAGCACTGACCAGAGGAGAGTTCCGTCAAGTCTTTGCTGGGAAGGAGGGAGGAGGGAGTGCATTCCTGGCTCCCACAGGCTCTCCATTGGCTGGGACTCAGAGGGGAGTTGGGGTCAGCCTAGATTGAAGGCCCACCGTGGCCAGGCTGGTGGGTCTGAGCTGGGTCCTAGGGGCAATGGTGGATAGGCAGAGGGAGAAGGGGGAAGAAGGAGCTGCTGGGGGATTTATGTAGGGGTGTGCCAGGTGGGAAAGAGCCCCAGTCTGGCTGCCTGGCTCAACCAGGAGAGGTCTGCGTGCAGTATCCAGGGAGATTGGCCTGCAGGCCAGGGCCCCCTCCTCCAGGAAGCATGGGAGCATCCATGCTGCGGAAGAGTGACCTCAGTTTTCTTGGGAGCCCCACAACTACTCCTTGTGGGGGAGAGCCCCACAACTAGTCTCACAACTGTTCCTTACCAGAAACACCTTCCCTTCTGCACCCCTAGCCCCTGCTGCCCCAGGTGCTGCAACCAGGGCTGACCTCCATGCAGGTTGAGTGCTGTGGGCTGGCTTTCTGCTTCCATCCACCGGGGTTCTATCAGGGGCTCAGGAAGAGGTACCTCAGAGGGGAACGAGCTGAGGGAGGTCCCAGTGGTGGTAGGCTATAGGCAAGGGCGGTGCCAGATGCCTACACACACACACACACACACACACACACACACACACACACACGAGTCCTGTGTTTCCTTCTCCTACTTCCCTTGCTGTGGGGCTGTGGTGGGGCTCGAGGGGGATTAGGGGTAGGAGGGGAGAGTCTTCTGGGTTCAAGCTAGGACTTGCAGCAAACCAAGGTCAGGGGAGCAAGGGCCTGGTGCCCAGGGCTGGCAGCAGAGGAGGGAAGTGAGAGCAGAGTCTTTGTGGCAGTGAGGCCCTGCAGGTCAGAAGCCACAGAGGGTTGTCCCTGCCACGTGAGTTTCCACGCAGCCTGTAGGTGCCCATGCTGAGGCTAGAAGGAGTATCCTGCTCTCCTTAGCCCATTCCAGGGTGGGACATACTGGGCTGGATCCAGAGACCTGGGCTGCAAGGCTTCACTTTTTCCAGTGGTGAATCTCTGTCTTGCCTCTAAGTTTGACTCGACGAGGAAATGCAAATCATCAAGGGCTGTGCAAGCAGGCAGGACCATAGGAAGCTCAGAAAGGGAAGATGCTCGCCCGGGGTCCCTCCTGGCATCTGCAGCTGAGCCTGTCTGCCATCTGACTCTGCTGTGCCCCAGAAGAAACTCTGAGCAATGGGAGAGCCAGAGGGGTCAGGAGGGGCTAGTGCCAGGAGGCTGATGGCCTGAGTTTAGAACACTTGGGTGCTGGACCCTATAGGGACTCTCATGACCAAGGTGCAGCTCTGTGTTTCACAGAGGGCTTCTGGGAAGACCCTCCCCCCCTTACCGCTGATTGGAAGAACTCAGTACAGAAGGGTACAAAGAGTAATACAGCAAAATCCTGGGGACCCCCTGCCTCGTGTGAACCACGGGTGACCTCCCTGTAGGAGCCTCTCTCTGTGCCCAGCACCTCTGGTTTCCTTGATTTCTTCATACAATTTTAATATTGATGGGTTGGGTTATTGATGTTTCTGCCTGGCTGGTGTGTGCTGAGTGGAGTTGGAGGCTTTCAGTACTTCGTTCTGACGCTGAAATTCCAGGATTTCAGAAATGACCCAACTTAAAAAAAAAATGCAGGTGACTCCTCTGTTCTCTTTAGGAACACCACGGTGGCCTGGCCCGCCCCGTCTAGGCAGCTGCCCAACTCTGGGCCCTGGGGGTGGAGGTGGGGGCTTGAAGGACCTGTGCGCCTTCCCACGCTGGGGCTGCAGGCCTGGCGGTGGGGCCCCTCCTCACGTCCTCCACCCACCACGGACGGGAACGATTCTGTGGAAGCTGCGTGGGGGATTGACTGCGCCCTCCAGGGAAGTCATGCTGAAATAAAGGCCTCTTGGCAGGGGTGGTGTTTTCTCGTCAGGGCTGTCTGGCTTCATTAGGGCCCACTCTGTCAGGCCGGCAGCTGGCCTCTCCTCAGTCGAGGACAGAGCCAGGCGGCAGGGCTCCGTGTTTTACCCCTTGAGGGAGGGGTCGTGCCAGTGGCTGGCTGTGGGAAGCGATGATGAGCCTCACTCCCCTGCAGGTCTAGAGAGAGCCACAGACAAGGATGTTGGCTCCTCACCTCCTCTGCCCTTTGAAATGGCCACATTCAAGGCTCAGAGAAGGAGGGACAGTTTTCTGAGGCCTGTCTGGACACCAGTAGCAGAGCTGGGGTTGGACCCCAGGTCCAGCGGTCCCCAGACCATGCTTCTTCCCACCCCTGGCAGCAGCTGGTGAGCCTGAGAGGGAACAGAAAGGCTGTGGTCATTTCCCAGCCTTCCTCTGGGTGGTTTGTAGATGTGGACTGCTGGGCACAGCAGAGTGGATGGGTGAGGCTAGTTGGAGATCATCAGCATCAGAACATCTCTTTAATCTGAAGGACTTGAGTAGTTTGGGCAAGCATGCAGGCTGTATTGCTCCCCTACGCCCACCACCACCCACCACCACCCATAGACAAATGTCTTCATCCTGCACTTCTCCCATGAGGAAGTAGATGCTTAAAGAAACTTCTCTTGGTTGGAGAGCCAGGCTGGGTGCTAGATTTGTGGGAGGAGTTTGATGAGTGTGTATCTGACCGATGAAGGCAACCCAGGACCATCCTGGTCGTTGAGGTTTTGCAGGTTAAAGCAGGGAGTTACCTGGTGAAGCTGGAGTCTGGGTGACTCACCCCACTGTTCCCTTCCTCTCGTCATCATCTGCATGGATAGCCCTGTCCACCCTGTGGCCAGTCAAATGGCAGAATGATGCTTGGGGGCACGTGGCCCGGTGTCCACATCTGTGTGGGAAGGTGAAGGCCAGCGAGGACCAGGGGCTTCCCTAAGGCCTGGGAGCCAGGAACCTAACCCAGGCCCGGCCACTGCACTTTCCCACCGTGTCTTCTGGAAAGATGTGTCTCTAAAGAGCAAACTGGGGCCCAGGAGAGGATGGAGAGATGGGAAGAGTTTCTAAATAGGAGCCAGTGAGAAGAATGAGGATTTTGGTGTAGAAACACAGAGGTTCAGAGGGTCTATGACCAGTTTGTGAGATCAGGAAGACATGAGTTGGATCTCTTGGTGGTGTTGCACGGTGCGGAAGAGACGGGCTTGAAGACAGAGGGATGCTGGTTCTTAAAGCCAAGAGCTCCAGACAGTTGGTTCCACTTCCCTGAGTTCTCCTTCCTCCCTCAATGCTGTTTTAATTTTTCCAACTTTACTGTGTGACCTCGAGTGTCTCAGTCTCCGTGCCTCAGTTTCCCTATCTTAAAAGGGGCAAGAATACTGCCAAGTTTATAAGGGAGCTTTGATGGGTGATGAAACAATACATGTGAAGTGTTTCTAACAGTGCTTGGCACATGGTAAGTGCTCAATATATGTCAGCTTTTTTTTTTTATAAAGATTTTATTTATTCATGAGAGACACAGAGGGAGAAGCAGGCTCCCTGTGGGGAGCCAGATCCCAGGGAGACTCGATCCCAGGACCCCAGGATTGTGACTTGAGCCAAAGGCAGATGCTCAACCACTGAACCACCCAGGTGCCCCTGTGTGTCGGCTTTATAAATCTTATTTGTGGCTACACCGAGAAGCTTTCAATGAAGCACATGACTCGCGTCAGCAAGTTCGTGCAGAGCACGGTGACTGTGTGAAAGGGGACTTCTTAGGTCCAGTCTGCAGGTTTTCCAGCATAGCTGTCCTAGGCAGAGTTTACAGTCCAGACACAATTTTGCACAATTCTAGCCATGATAAGGGTTCTAACCGGGGGAGTACCCTGGTCACCCCTTTGTTGCAGGAAGAGCCCACAGGGACAAGACAGAGCAGAAACACTGGTCAGGCCCTGGCTGTAACAACTCATCTGGGGAGCAGGGCACCCCAGTCCTGGGTAGGGGCAGGATGGGGATTGGCAGGGGTTCTCAGGAGGGGTATTTGACGGGATGTGTGCCCCCACCTGAGTGGGGTCACACAGGAGGGCACACAGCAGGAAACAGGAGCTGTGGGGATGATGAAGCCTACTTTCGTAGGTTCTGAACCCAAAGAGATACATGGCCAATCCTTTCTCCTTTGTCTGACAAGCCCTGCTTTCCAGGCCCTCCTCTGTCCTTGGCATCACCTCTCCGGAAACCCAGAACAACATTTCCTTACCTTTGTTTTCATAGTTGATGGTGACCTGGGCCAGTGCTCCCCGCACAGCTCAGGCTCCCTGGTTTAGTGATGGCGTGGTAACCATTTCCTCGAGAAGCGTGGCGGGCTTCCAAAGGCTGCAGTAGTTGCAGGCAGTCTGCCATTTCATCTTTCAAGTGGTTGAGGACTTGTTGTTTGTCTCATTAGGTTTGAAGGATTGCCTGGTGTCAGGGGCTTGTTCTTTCACGCCAGATGTTAGGAGTTCACCTTCCTGTCACCACAGCCAAAGTGAGGACTTGATGTTTCCATAAAGACAATAGTGATAGGTGTCCATTATTGAACATTCATCCCATGCCAGGCACTGGTCTATGGACCTTACACATTATCACCTTGTTTTAAAGCCCCCAGTGCTACAGAGGAGGTACTGTTGTCATCTCTAGTTTATGGAAGGGGAACTGAGGGACGGCTGTGTCATTCACCTCCCATTTTAAAGTCATTGGACAGCCTGGATACAGACCATTTGCTCTGCGTCTCAGGCACTGGGGAGTGGCCACATGCTGCCCATCATATTGACCTGTGTCCTGGTCTCCTGGTTCACATTTCTCCAGTCTGCCCCCCCCCCCCCACCCCACAGCTCAGCATGGAGCTCAAATATTAGCTGGGCACTGAAAACATAGAATCCCCCCACCCCCCACCGTGTATTCCTTTGAGCCCCAGCAGGTCTTCATCAAGGCACCTTTGTCTGTTAGGAAGAGCCTAACACTCAGAATGCTTTTGTAAGAATTTAATTTTTCTAAGAATTTAGAAAAAACTCATAGATTCCAGCAGTGGGCAGGAAGTACAGCTCTAAGGAGCCCTGGAAAGATGAAACTGAAAGAAGTGTCTCTGTCAGGCTATTGCCTGTTCTTCCCTGTTGCTCATTTCATGCACCAGGGCTTCTTTGTTACCATTTTTATCATCAGGTGTCTCTCTGCCATTTTTGGCATTGTTGACTACCTGTTTCGTTCAAAGCCCATTTGTTCCCAGGACTGGGTAACAGCACTGTCTCCCAGCCATGCCCCTACTGCTGTACCCTTTCCTGCTTTCGTCTGTGTCTCTGATAACCCAGAGTTCCGTGGGTTCCATCCTTGGCTGCTGCCTCTGCCCTTCCCCATCCTCTCTCTGGGAAATCTTAGCCCCTCAAAGTGCCAAGGATTTCTCACATTCTGGTGGCTCATAAACCTACCCTCAGCCCCGATGCCCTCCTGGGCTTTCCATGTGTCAGATAGCTTCACCGAGGGGTCCCGCATGCACATCCAGCTGCTCCCCCAATCCTCCTCTCTGCCCTGCATTCCCCATTCCATTTGGCAGCCTCACTGCACCCACTAAACCCCCAGAGATTACCCCTAATTCTTCCTCTCCCCCATTCCACACCCTATATATAAGTAACAGCAAGACAGGCTGCCTTCCCGTCTGCACCCATGATCTCATTTCCTGTGGCTGGTGGGCGTGAAGGGCACCTGCTCTCACAAGCTGCTGTCTCCAGGGGCCTGGATGCTGGGAGTGGCCAAGACTGGGTCAGGACAGTATCAGGCATTTGCCTGGGGTGGCCGCCTTTCCTTGGGGCGGCGTGAGTTCCCGAGCACATTTAGCTCAGCCTCCTGGGCTCCATCAGAACCCACAGCCCTGCCAAGCCTCCAGGGTCCCCTCTGCTCCCCTGGGCAGCTTCCTGGACCTGCTCCTCCTCCAGTCCCACCCAGGGCCTCTCCCTCAGGGGTCTTCCTTTGGCCTGGGTCCGAGGAGGCCCTGCTGGAGTCCGTGGGCTGCGGGGTTCTCTCTGTGTGGGAGAGGAAAGAATAGGCCATCTGCTATAGGGTGGCACAGGCCCTGGCTTGTGTCCCTACAGACATAAACACACTCTTTTTCCTTCTCAGGCAGCTGCAACCTTCCAACGCCCGTAGGACCCACTGCCTCGCCCTGGCCATCGCAGACATGGTGTGGCGGGCGGGAGGCCGAGAGAGAGCTGTGATCACACTGTAAGTGCTCCCCAGGGCCATGCTGCTACCACTCATGCGCTGGCACAGCTGCGGACAAGCTGGCCATGTGCTTTCCTGTCCTTAGGGACGTTGCTTGTCTGTGTATCCTCCTGGATGTCGGCCCCATGCCCCACGCCGGTACAAGCCCAGCAAGGCAGCCCCACATGGGGAGAGGCCTGGAGGGACCTCCACACAGCTCCAGTCTCATCTCTGCTTGGGGTCACATCTGCCTGGCCTTCTGCCCTGGGGAGCTTTGGGGGACACATCCCATCTGAGAAAACTTCTGGCCTAGGCAGACTGCTCCCCTATTTCTCTGATCTGGACCTCTCAGGAACCAGTTATACCTCTGATTCATACCTCTCTCCTAGTCCCCAAGACATGCTTCCATTCGCTTTGTCACCTGGTCCCCTGCGCCACCGAGGAAGAGACCTCCCCTGCCGCCTCTATCCTACTGCAGGTGGAGGACACCATCCCTGTAATCCACATGGATGGTCGGCCTGCTTTTCAATCTGGCCCTTCATAGTGGAGGCATCACTTCATCCCAGGCCTGTGGCTAAGCTTGGGTAAAAGGGGTACCTTTGGGGGCCAAAGGTGACACTCAGGTGGGGTAGAATGATTACTAGAGCATACTGATTAAGAGAAGGGGCTCCAGAGGCTAACTCCCAATGCTGTTGTTTGTTGGCTGTATGACCTTGGGCAGTTGTGCTCTTTGTGCTTCATCTGTGTACTCGTCTGGAAAGTGTGGATGATAGTAACGATTATCTGGTAGAGTGATTGTGAGAATTAAATGAGTCCATATAAATAAATCATATATAACAAATGATAATACTATCTATGAGTTTAAATCATTTATCCATATAAGTAAATGGTAAATAATAATAAATGTGAAGTGCTTAGGACAATGTCTGGCCCATACTAAATACCTTAACAGTTCGGTATCACTGTTATTGTTCCTATGGAGTGCTTGTCCTTGGTACTCGTGTTCGAGATAATACATTATTACACATTAACCCTGGCCCTTAGGATCTGTATGGCAGCCCTGAAAACAGATGGGGCAAAAATTCAATTTCTCCCCGTTTTACAGATGGAGGGGCAGCGGCTGTCCCAGCCTACGCAGCAGGCTAATGGCATCGTGGGCCGCACACCCAGACCCCACTTCTAGTGTGTATCTCCTGGGCTGCACATACAGGGTGTTGTATAGACAGATGGCGATGGGGTTGGCGTGGGGAGCCTCAGGCCAGAGGCTGGAATTCCTCACGGCCCTGAAAGCGAAGGGCAAGTCAGCATTCCTGGTCTGGAAATCTATTTGTCGGTCGTGGGTGAGAGGCAGACTCCCTACTGCCAGGACTTGGGTTTGGTTACCCTGAGCTCTCCTCCTGAGGTCTTTTTTCCATTCCTTTCCCTTCCCCCACTCATCAGGTTCCCTGGGCCCAGCCTATTGGGTGAGTTCAAATCGGGGGAGAAAGGAGAAACCCTCGGTCCCATTCTTTCCTCCAGAGCCACCTTTTTATTTGTCCTCAGTCAGTGGCACATGTGGTTTCACCCTGGCTCAAGGGCATGTCTTCTCTCCATGCGGAGGACTCATGCATCTCTCTTTCCTTTTTAGGGCTTCGGGAACACAGCACTTCAGTCCAACAGGGAAATACAAAGCAGATGGAGTCTTAGAAACAGTACGGCTTTCTGGAAAAATTATCACGCAACCTTTGGCTTTGTTTGGGGACGGTCTCCTTTCATATAAGTAAATCCTCCCTCAGCTGGGGATTGGCCAGCCCTCCCTGCAGCCCAGGCTAGCAGATCTTCCACCTGGGATGGGGTGCGGGCAGAGGTGGGGGTCTGGGGGGGGTTTGGCCAGAACTGCCCTTATGGCTAAAAGGCTGATGGATACCCTGTCACGTGGAGGCTGTACAGAGAAGAGCAGTCCATGCGTGATGCCTTCTGGCCAAGCCACAGCCCTCCCTGTCTCCTCAGCATCCCCTCCGGGGTTGTTGTGAGAGGGCAGTGGGGTGGCATGGAGACAGAGGGGTGGGGTAGAGAATGGGGAAGAGCTTTGCAGAGCACAGCCATGAAGCCAGACCTAGTGTGACCAAGTAAGGGAAAGAAATGGGAGACATGAGAATATGGACACAGCCACATTTCCCACAGACGAGCCTCCTCTTCACTGAGGCCTTTTGTTTGACATAGTTTGTTTCCTTGACCTAAGTTTGGGCACATGTGGCCCTAGGATCCTAATTAGGGGTCTCACCTAGTTGGGTGTTGTCTCTACAAGTGGTTTTCTCCTGAGCTGCATGAGAAAGCAAAGGAAACTCAGACCCACAGCTTTCCACTGACCTCATGACACTGCCTGCTGGGCTCAGAGCTGTACTGGTGGTGGCCCATTGGATGGGACTCCTACCTCTCTCCACACACCCCCACGCCCCTGCCAGGCCCCAGGTGCTTCTCAGATACCTGTGACTGGCCTGCAGGGGTGCAGCCCCGCTGGTTGGTGGGGCGAGGCATGCATGCCACTGGCTCCTTTGCTTTAGTTCCACGGGGTCTCCATTCCTGGGCTCTGTAGGCCCTGTCTGGCTGGCAGGGCCGGCTTGACCCCGGAGACCCCGGCTGGGTCCTGTCACAAACAGGCATGGGGGTGCCTTGCTGCCCTGGCTCTCAGGGTCGCCACTGTGACCTCAGGGACATTCCCAAGTGGGGGCTTGTAGCTACTGAAACCAGGGCAGGACATGGAACCGTCTGTGGAGCTCAGACAGCTCACGCTATGGGTTTGTGTCTCCTCAGCTCACACTGCACAGTTTGACCTGCTATGAGGAGCTGGTGACTTTTCTTCAACAAAGTATCCATCAGGTATGGACAATGGTTTATTTGGGGGGGGATGTGTGTTTTTAAGCTGCTTTCTTTGGAGACCCTGCTGGATATAGGATCTTGCCTGGTGTCCTGGCTGGTTGGCTGGGTCCTCCAGCACCCTATCTGCTGGAGATCTGTGTACCCACTCCTTGCTGTGAGATGGGGTGTCCAAGGTCTGAACAGTGCACGGTGCCACGGGGATTCAGAGAAGGGCTGTAGCCTCTCTGGCTTTGTGAATGAGGGACTTGAAGTCTCCATGGCAAAGAACATGATCTCTGGAGCCTTCAGCCTGTGTTTGAATCTAGGTTTCACCCCTTAGTAGCTCTGTGACCTTGGGCAACTTCTTTAGCCCCTCTCTGCCTCAGTTTGCTCATCTGTAAAGTGCAGCTGATAATAACAGAACTAGCACGCCCGGCTTGATGTTGTCAGTGATTTTAGCTTTTGTTGTTGATGTTATGATCACTATCATCATGATTATTTAAGGGCCCCTTGAGATTGGTTAGCTGTGGACATGTGGAAATGAGGGGGACACATTACAGGGGCAGGGTGCAGATGACTTTGGCAGAGGTCATTTCCTGAGATCCCCAACTGCAAAGTCTCATTTTCTGATGTCTGTGTGTCAGGATGGAAGGAAAGAGCACTGAGCCCTTCCGTCTGGTGTGCAAGCAAATGCTCCGTGCCTCCTCTGCTCCTTTCCTTCAGCCTTCTGGCCTGTGGGACCAGCTCTTTTAGGTTCCAGAGAAGGTGACAGAGTATTTGCTGGTGAGCCTGGAAGGTGGGAGAACTTGCCAGATGTGGGGCCAGGCTGGACACTCCTGCTGTCCAAATACCTTCCTCCCGTTCCCTGAAAGTGCTGAGGGTCTGGGCATAGCCTAGGAAGAGTGCCAGCTCTGACATCACAGATGCTTCTTGGGTAGGAAAATGGGGCCTGCTCAGAGACTCTTGGGAGGCAGGGGTACACTCATTGAGGCGCTGATTCACCCCAAATTTTCTGCCCCAGAGCTGTTGCCTAGCGAGCAACAGCCCGAGGAGCCTGGCCCATGTCCCCAGCTTAGGACGCTGCCTTTCTGCACTGACTGTGTTGTCTGGCCTTTCTGGGAGGTTCGAGGGAGGGGCTCTGACGTGGGAGGGGGCCTGGCCAAGGCTGGCCGCTCCCTGTCCCCCGGCTCCCTCTGGCTCTTCATGGGCATAACCCAGTGGGTTGTCTGCTGATGTGGTGCGCTCCCCGGCTGGCCCAGAGCAGCTGTAGGGGGCCTGGAGCAGGGGCCTAGCGACCTCCTCTAGCTTATACCTCAGCCACCTGTGGCCCTAGGATCATCGCTGGGCCTCAGTTGCCTTGTCTAGAAAATGGAAGATGGAGCAGTTAGCAGATACTTGCAGCTCTTTACTGCTCAACAGCGGTTTTTTAAGAAGAAACTTAAATGCATGGAGAAGAATGTCTTCTAAATTAAGCACCAGGCACGATCTAAATAAGCAGGAAGGATCATACTCCTAACTGCACTCAGAGCATTCTGAGAATGCAGCTGTGCATCCGGGAGCCGAGCAAAGCCTGACTGTCTCGGTGCGTGTGATTTGACACAGGAGTGGGGGGCAGACCTCCCCTCCCCCTGCACCTGTGTTCACAGTCAGGTGAAGCAGAGCATGGAGCCCCGGGGCCAGGAGAGGGAGGTGCCCTGGAGGCTTCTAGGGCGCAAAGGACGGCTCTGGGGCAATTGCTCACAGGCTCCAAAGGCCTGTCACCACCCACTGATGGCCCCGGGGCTGACGCCTCCGCACCCCGCACCCCGGCTTTCTGCATCCTTATCTGTGAAAAGAGGCTTCCCTCCTCCCTCCATCAGTACCCCAGGGTTTCGGTGAAGCCCAAGCCAGACGTTGACGGTGGAAGTGGTTCAGAGAGCGGGGCCTGTGCCAGGGGAGGGGCTGCCGGCCTCCTGTCCTTCCTCCGGACCCACGGCGACTCCCCCTCGTCACTCGGCTTTGCTCGCTGGGTGCCGGCGGTCTGTCTTTGGCCCTCCTCACTCGGGAAGGTGATGTTTTCCCCCACAGCTTAATTATGTTTTTGCTGGAAGCCGTTGAGCTGCCTCAGCACTACCCTCACCAAATTCATTTTTCATGGCCTGGGCCTAAGAGGGGTTCCTCGTGCCAGGCCTGGAAACGAACACTGAACCATCTCTGCCCAAAATAAATAGGCTCCTTGCTGTGTTTTCATGACTGCTCACCCTCAGAGTGAGCTGTCTGGCTGCCCCCCTGTGAGCTGGGCGAGGTCCCCGGTGCCCCCCGCAGCCTCCCATTGGGGTTCCTCGGTGGGCTTCGGTCTCTCCGGGGCCAGGGCAGTGCTGGAGGATGGCCCCTTCTTGCCTACCAGTACCAGACATTTTTCTGGAGCATAATGGCAGTTTCCGGCCTGACTTTCGGGCTGGGGAGCTCTCCTTTCAATGCAGGCACCTTTCCCTGTGGCCTCCCATGTCTCGGCAGCTTGAATTTGATGAGATAATTTTAATAAATGTTTTTTAAAAAAAAAAAAACAGAATGGCATATTGGTGCCATTCAGTCATGTTTGGCAGGGGTCAGAAGCCCCAGGCAGCGTCCTCTCTCCACCCTCTGTAGTCGCACTAACAGTCCACACCCAGGGGCACGTCCCCAGCTCCCGGGAAGCTGTCCTGGAAGGAGCCCGAGGACTGTGGAAGACGCTGGCCCACGTAGTACCAGTAGTCCTCCACGTTTACACAGGCCTAGGGCCTCGGTGGGCTTCCATGTCCCCTGCCTTGTTGGAGCCCTGCAGCCACGGGCACCCCAGGGGCAACAGCCCGAGAAAGTGTCATTGCTCCCCCAAGACAGCGTGCAAGTCCGTGGCAGCAGGCAGTTGGCATTTCGGAAGGGGAAACGGAGACAGCTCTGTCACTCCCCAAGGCGACAGGGAAGTCTGCAGGGGAGCTGCGACAGGCTACGGGTCCTCCCAGGCCCGTGTCCCCTGTGCGAGGATTTCAGTATGACTCAGTTGTCAGAACACTTGCACAGCCTCGGTCTCATGAACCCAAGGAAATACACAAGGGAGGGATTTGTTATCCTCATTCAGCAAATGGGGAAACTGAGGGCAACAGGAGCAAAGTGCCTGGCCTGAGGTCAGAGGATTAGGATGAGCTTGATTTAAGATTGTTGTTGATGCATTTATTCCATTTCTATACCCCCTCACAAAGGTTCTCTTATTTACACATTTATAAGAATAAGTTAATAATATAAGATTGCTGTCCTCAGGGCTCTTCTGGGCTTCAGCCTTAGCAAACCTGCCCTCTCTTGCCTCTGGGCCTTTGCACTTGCTTTTCGTCTTCCCTGGAACAACAATTCCCTTCTCTCCCAATCCTTTCGGTTTAGATCCCACTTCCTCCAGAAAGCCTTCCTTTACATACCTTCCTTCCCTGCACTCCGAGTCTGCTTAGAGGCCCTTTCTGTGTGTTTTTAGAGCACCTGGTACTTCCTGTCAGAGCAGAGTCCCTGCTCCACTCTTTTCCAGGTGTTTCTTGTTCTTTTCATAGCATTACTTCTCATGAAGGCAGATCCATATCCACCTTGTTCACAAGCATAGCCTTAGCAGAGAGCATCCTCTTGGCACGAAAGTTCACACAGTAATTTTTTTAAAGGATTAATCAAATTACTGTATGAAAACAAAGTCTATGTTTTGAAGGAAAGAAAAGATAAGTTTATCAGAAGCCTGAGCCGAAATAATTGCCACAGTTGAGGACCGTATTTCGCTCTGAGCTTCCTGGCAACCTAGGCAAAATGGAAATATGATCAATTATATTATATTTATTGTTTCAGGAAAACAAGCACTTTTGGATCTGGTTTCAAGTCCACTAAGAAACTGATCACACATAAGGAACACTGACCCTTGTAAGGCAGCATCTGCCATCACAGCTCACAGATGAGGATGAGTGTCATCCCCAAAGTGGGATGAGTAAGGTCTTCAGACAAAATTGCAGCTGGGGGCTGGCGTTTCTCTAGTGAGCCCAAGTGACTTAGCTTATCCTGGGAGGCCACGGCCTCCTGAGCCCCCTGGACAGAAGGGCCGCACAGAGCTGGCATATGCTCAGGGCTCACACAGGTGTCACGCCCTGTTCTATGTGCTGTACAAGGATGATCTCACGGACTCTTCACAACAACCTGATGAGGGTGGGTCCAAAATATAATCCTCCTTGTTTTACAGATGAGAAGACTGGGGGGCAGGGAGATTAGGAAAGGTCACTGTACTCACCTAGCTAAGAGTGGCACAGCCAGGATTCAAACCCCAGCAGCTGGGCTCTAACCCAGGGTTGGGACTAGGGGGAGATGAAGGTGCTTACCTTGGGTGAAGAATGCAAGGAGGTACCAAAGTCCTCAGTCATCCCCAAAAGTATAAAAATTTAAAAGTAATAATATCAAAGTTAATCCAAAAACATTCACGGGACGCCTGGGTGGCTCAGTGGTTTAGCGCTGCCTTCAGCCCAGGACGTGATCCTGGAGTCCTGGGACCGAGTTCCACATCGGGCTCCCTGCATGGAGCCTGCTTCTCCCTCTGCCTGTGTCTCTGCCTCTCTCTCTCTCTCTCTCTCTCTCTCTCTGGGTTTCTCATGAATAAATAAATCTTCAAAAAAAAAAAAATCCACAATGAACAAAATACCAAAAATTTAAACGATGGGATCTGTCTTTGCACGGCTCACCTCACTCACCCCTCTTGACCCTGACTCTGTCCCCAAGCTGCTTGCTGCTGCTCTTAACACAGTGCAGGTCTTTGGTGGAAGGGATTTGGAATTAGACAGAGACTGCTGGAATCCCAACAGGCTGCTTCCCAGCTGTGTGACCTTGGGCCGGTTGCTCAGTGCCTGAGCCCATTTCCCTATGTGGCAGAGGGCAGTATTAACACTACTGTCACATAGGCCTGTGACAGTTTTAAGTGTGATGATGCATGTAAGACACCGTGGTAAGGGAGGCTGCCCCGGTGCTATCTGGCAAGCTTCCAGGACTCGGACATCACAGGGCTCCTCGGTGGGCAGTGCGTCTGCTCCTGTTGTCACTCAGGCTGCTGTGCTTCCCATCATTCAAGGGCCCTGTGCTGGAGCCACCTGGCAACCTCTGGGACCAGGCGGGTGGCAGCTGTCTCAGGGTCAGGCTGCTCCCTGGATGTGGCCCCGCAAGGAGGTGAGGGGAAGGAAGTGCAGACTGAGGGGAATGGTGGGTGCTCATTCCTTTCTTCTCTTTCCCAGTTCGAAGCAGGTCCCTACGGATGCATCCTGCTCACCCTGTCTGCCATCCTGTCCAGGTCCACGGAGCTGTGAGTGTCTTCCTCCCTCACCTCGCTCCCCGCCCCGGGGCCGGGCTTGTCTATCTGGTTGGTGCTCTGCTTGGTGCGTAGTGGGAGTGTAGCAGATGTGGTTGAGAGGATGAAGGAAGGACCATCAGCAGTGAGGACCATCAGCAGTGGGGTGAGAACAGTTGCATGTGTGTTCAGAGCACCCTTGTCAGTCTCCCCACATGTGCTGGGGCTGACCAGAGAGACACCCCTGCCCACAGAGCTTCCGGTCCCACTAGGGCCCCAATGGGACTGTGGTGTGCACATACTTAAGCATAGGTGTGGACGCCCCTGGGACATGTGCAGGGGTGGGCAATTGAGGCTAAGGCCCTGGAAATGACTGGGGGTCCCCACCATCTCAGGAAGGGGGGGTTCACTGTTGGCCATGGCAGTTTGGAAAGCTGCAAGGTTTGTGAATCTTGAGCCCTGAAGACATGGGTGCCCAGGGGCCCTGGAAGCAAGAGGACTTCAATTCCATGCATGTTTGTCAATTGTGGCCTCCCAGACTGCCTGAGAGCTGGACTTCCTCCATCACTGTCATCCTCCACGAGCTTTCTAGGCTTCTTATCCGTATTTGTCACCTGGGCATGTTGTCACCAGGGAGGGTGGCAGATTAACAGCACATTAGTAGTTTTGTAAAGTATAATTGATTGCTCCTTCCTTGTCCAAGTAGAGGGCAGACTCCAGAGGGTGTGGGGACCTGGGGAATGAATTTTCACCTTGAGAGGATGCTTGCTGTGAGAGATGATTTGGGAACAACCCCAAGCAGGTGGGCCCAGAGGAGTGGGGAGGCAGAAAGAGTAGCTATGTGATGCCCAGGCTGGGGAGGCCCCAGTAGGAGGAGACACTTGCTCACTGGGGCTGGGCCTGGCCAGGGCCTCTCCCATTCCCTGCAGGCTCTGGTTTGGGTGGGAGGAGGATGCAGGGGCTCTGTGGCCTCATGCCACCAGCCTGCCTGCTGCTTGCTGCTACTGACCTTATTAAACGTGGTGCACGCACAGATTTTTCTAATGGCATTTTTCTTCTAATCCTGCCATAATGATATGATTCATTCCTGGCCCGGGCTCACATGCATGGAGACCATAAGCCTCACCGCCTTCTCCCAGGCCTGGGTTTGCTAATCCCTGGCTGATCAGGATGGGTGGGGCTTTCTGGGTGTGTGGGTGAGACCCCTGAGCTCACTGAGGGGAAGTTAGGCTCTCAGAAGGACCAGGCATGGTGACATCTGGCTTTGTGATCTCCTGGGCCTCAGTTTCCCCATCTGTACAGGGGGAGGTCCCCTGGCTCTGGAGGTCTAGGCCTCTGATCCGAGTGTCTCTGTTCTGGTGGTCACTGGGCAGCAGCTGCAAGTCCTGCTCGCTAGCCTGGGAGCTGTTTCATATGCATGCCCCTGTAGGGAGCAGCTCTGGTGGGCCTCTCCCTCTGCAGGGGCCTTCAGAGCCCCCCAGGAGCCTCATATCCGGGCTACTGTTCATGTCTTCTGGAACTGGAGGGCTTGGGCTGCTTCTGCACCCTCCCTGCCCCGTCTAACCAAGCCCGGCGTGCTAGTAGGCCTGAGGTCTCAGCCCTGCCATGCTCCTCCCCTGTGCTACGCTACACACACACAGATACACACAGACACAGATAGATACACGGGTACACACACAGATATGCAGATATATACACAGACACACACATACACAGATGCAGAGTTTGCAGTACAGACCTACACAGACATACATGCACGACACACAAATACACACACACACACAGACACATACAGATATGCAGATACACACACAGATAAGCACACACAGACACATGCACACGAAGACAGACATACACACATATAAACGCACGCAGCCACATACACACACAGATATACATAAGGAGAGGCACAGACACAGCCACAGACACTCAGACCCACAAGATCTGGCTGCAGTCACCTCCTTCCCCTTGTCTCAGGACAGAGGAGTGGAAGTATGTACAGATAATCTGCCTCCCACTCAGGGCTCCTGAGGACCTTCCCTGGGTCCTGGAGGCTGATGGTATCAAAGCCCCCAGGGGCAGCGTTGGCCGTCTGTCCCCTGCCTTCCAGGAGGACTGGCGCAGAGACCTGCTTTAGCACCGGACCCGGCACCACACTGGTTGGGCTCGTCTTACTCCTGGGCCTCCCCTTCCCTTCTAAGAAGGCAACATAGAGGATACACTCATTAGCAATAGGAACGATAGTAACGGGCATCTCATAAGCTTCCTATGTGCCTGACCCGATGCTGCAGCATTTTACACAGGAAACTAGCTTCATCCCCACCCCCCAACCCTGTTAGTGGGCACTAGTGATTACTATCAGCCTCCCTGTCTTTCAGATGAAGAAACAAGGCTTGCCCTGGCTCCCACAGCTCAGCCCAGACAGTAGGGCCCTGGATGGGGCTCTTTGGGTTTGCTGCTTGGTTTCAGGCCTGAATCTCTCTACTCCTTTGAGCCTGAATTTCTTACTCTGAAAGGGGGATGATAGTTCCTGCTTTACAGGATTGGACAAAGATTTATATGTCCAGTGCTTGAGTCGGCTCCTGGTGGGTAGCAAGCCTTAGATGATGGCCACTGCTGGTCTGACCCTGTCACAGCTGTGCTCAGAGGTGTCCTATGTCCCATCCTGTTGTGTCTTGCCCTCAGACCTGGCTTGGTGCCTGGTGGTAGAGACATGGCCCCAGGGATGTCACCGTAAGTGGTGATGGGAGGCATGCCGGCAGGCTCCCGGGTGCTGTGTGCTGGTGCTCAGAGCAGGCAAGAGAAGGGGAGGTTGGAAAACCCATCCCTGCCATGGGAGGGCACCACCCAAAGATGTGTCTGGGAAGACACTCGGCACAAGTGTCTTGTTTGGTCAAAGTTCAAAATCACTTTTAGACAGACTGAGAGACTGAGGACTTTGCGGGGGGAATGGGGCAGCCTTTGGGCATAGGGCTGCTGGCGACATAGAGGAGAGCCAGACACTCCTCCCTGTGGTCTGGGGGGCTCTCTGAAGGGGGTGGCAGTGTGAGGTGGAAAGATGGGACCAATGGTGAGGAGAGCAGTCTGTCGAAACGGTGCCCAGATCCTGTGAGAGATTCACGCTGAAATGATTTAAAAGAACACGTTAGCATTCCTGGCATCGCAGGGCTCCTCTGAAGAAGCTGTTCTCTGGCCTTAGAAGGGGAGCTCCTGGAGTGGCCCACGCCTCTTCTATGCCAGTCACGCACTCCAGCGGTGCTTCCCTTGGCTCCCCAGAGCCTCTGATCTCTGATCTCAAGAGGGGTGCCAGGCCTGGCTGAAGGTTTGCTGTGATTCCCCTGGCAGTGACAACAGTCTGGGACTGTGAAAGCCCACCCCATCCTGGCCTGCCGCAGGGCCTGGCAGCTTGCAAAGTCTTTTCTTTATGGACATTGGGGCATATGGGGACAGATGTCATCCAGCACAGTCTCCATTTGTCCAGCTGAGCTGATTGGCTTGTCCGGGGCAGCCCAGTGGGTGACAGTTCACATGAAAGCATCCCCCTCATTGGCTAAGATGTAGCTTCAGAACACCCGAGTCCCCAATCTGCTTGGCTGCCTACATGCTTGTGGCTGACCCAGCCTGCGCCTTAGGCCCTTTATCTCTAACAGGAGGGAGGCAAACTGGTGCTTCTGAAACTCTTTTTGAGTTGCGAACCTGAAATCTAACATTTTCCCAAATAAACTATATCCCAAAGCTCAATAAAAAGCAGATGCAGCAGGCCTAGAGTGGGGGGGGTGGTGGTAATGGGGGAGAGGTGGAGACCCCTTCCTGCCCCTCCCTGTCTCCCAGACTGGCCCCAGGAGACCCCTGTTTGGAGAAGCTTAACAGGAGTAGGGCCAGACGATCCCTGAGGGCCTTCCTGCTCTGAGGTTCGGATTCAGTGTCGCCAAACCCTTTGATGCCGTCTCAGGGTGATCTCTTACTACTTTGGGCAGTTGAAAACATGACCTGGTAGCCCAAGGAGAGCGGTCGCCCAGATCATGTGCTGTGCAGCCCGGGAGAAACAGAGTGGGGGGCTGGGAACAAGCCTCCAGTGCTCTACAAGTACAGCGAGTACGTGTGCACTTGTGGTGGCGTGTGCGTGCATGAGGGCTCCCGTGAGGTTGTGGGGCTGGGTGTGAGATGATGTGGGAGTTGGTGGTTATGTTCGAGATGGTGTGAAGGTGACTTGATTGTGTGATTGTGTGTGTGACTGAGGGCATGGCCGTCCCTCCCTCTCTAGCAGGGGCCCCGAGGCCCAGGGGCAGGCCTTGCACCCAAGTCAGTGCCTTCTGTCCAGTGGTTGTTCCCAGCTCTGGGGGGAGCCAGGGTGAGGGCACCAAGGGCAGATGCAGATGCAGCCTGGCACAGCCTGGCCACTTTACCCTCAGAGGCTGAAATAACCGTACTGAAGCTGGCCTTTGAGTTTTGTTTACTGGGGCCGACTGCAAAGCCTTGTGAAGGTTTTATTTTTATCCACTTGATTTCCAGCCATCTATTTTCCTTCCTAAGATCTTGAGTTGCTTACAGTAAATCTCATACAGGCTTTGATGCTTACCTAGTGCCACTGCCTTTTGAACTGTGTGGCCTAGAACTTTCCCCAGCATGTTGTCACAAGTCCCAAAGATGCTCGGGGCCCTGGGGTCAGGCCAGCTCAGAGCCAGACCTGCACAATGCAGTGCAAGGGTGCTCCAGCCCAGGGAGTGAGCAGTGATCCAGGTCCTGGCACAAGGGAGGGCTCCGGAGACGCCCATGGGGTGGCTTAGGCCTAGGTGGTGGTAGAGGGGGGACAGTTTGGGAAGAGACCCTTTTCATGCCTCAGACCCGTGGCATTCATTGCAGGGGCAACTTGGGGCCATTCAGAGACAATCTTGATTTAAAGTCCAAAATGGGTAGTAGTTTGTCATCTGCTGGTCATTTTTGAACAGATCAAGCCAGGCACTGAGGGTGAAGGGCAGTACCCACACCATGGTGGCTTTGTGGCTCTCTGTAACTTTCTCCAGGAGAGGAAGAACAACAGCACAGTTTATTTCTTTGTGGAAATAGCCCTGAAATGCAAGCCAGCCATGAGTGTTGGTAACGCAAAGCCAAGTGGCAGAAACTTGATTCTTAGCCAATGTAAGCAGAAAACAGCACTATTAATTGATTCATATCAAAAGCCCACAGCTTTAGGAGTGGCTGGATCCAGGAACCAGACAGCGTCCTTGGGACATGGTGTCCCTCCTTCTGTCCCGTCACGCTTCTTTCCTCTGTCTCAGCTGTGTTCCCAGGGGGGCCCTGCTGCGTGGTAGGCTCCAGTGAGCCCCGTGGAGAGGAATCCCCCCACCTTTTTAAAGATTTTATTTATTTCAGAAAGAGAGAGAGCCTTAGCAGGGGGAGAGGCAGAGGGAGAAGGGGAAGGAGAAGCACACTCCCCGCTGAGCACGGAGCCTGACACGGGGCTCCATCCCAGGACCCTGAGATCAAGACCCAAGCTGAGGCAGACGATGCTTAACCAGATGAGCCACCCAGGTGCCCTGTGGAAACCCTTTCCCCAGCGCTCCTCGGCCTGCTGGCAGCCACGACCCGTTCCTGACACCTCATGGTGGACAGGTCTGGGCTGCATCCATCACGGGGCGTGTGGACACGGAGGGCCCAGAAGGCAGGCAGGACCCACAGAGGGGCACACGCTGCCTGGGAAAGGGACGGCTGTCTCGTCAGGAACTGGGAGTTTGGGAGGCGTCCAGGAACAGGAGAGTAGATGTGACTTTGGGGGTGGGTCAGATCTGGACCTTAATGTAGGCCCCCACAGGCTCCCGTTGGAAATGAAGAAAAGCAACGACAAAGCTTCTAGATCCTTCAGTCGTGGGCTGGGCCAGGGGCTTGTGGCATAAGGATTTGAGCAGGAGGCTGTTCTTGGTGGTCCCAGCTATGCTGTTGTGACAGGGGTGGGGAGGTGGGATACCCCCCAGCTTCCTCCTCCATCCTCCTGCTCGCCTGCCTGGACTCCTCCAGCCCAGAATAACGCGGTGCACACAGAAGCACCCAACCTAGGCACCCCGGCCCCACACAGTAGCCGCTTTGTGCTCCTTGAACAAAGCCCTTGGTCTCTCTCACCTGGGCCTCCCACGTGCAACAGGAGAGACAGGACAGGGGGCCTACAGGCCTTTCCTGCCTAACCTGCCAACATCTTTTGAGTATAGCTGGGAAACAGGAGGAGAGGAGCTTCCTCAGTGACCTCCGAGTCCTCTGTAACCTTGATTCAGATTAGGGCAGCGGCCATGCCTGTGAGCGCTTTCAGCAAATGTGTCTGAGGAGACCAAGGTGACGGGTACCAAAGGGCTTGCAGGTACCTCTGTCACTGGAAACAGGAGACCCTCTCTCTGGCCACCTGCTCCTGTGTCCCCTCCACAGTGGGCCAGAGCTGTGTCCTGGAGATCTCTCAGCGGCTCCCTCTGGGGACCCTGTGGGGGCCTCTTACCCCTTGGGAAGCAGGGGCTGGAGACCCAGGCTCACCACAGGTGGAGGAGACAGAGAGGGTCCTCAGTGCCACTCTGGGGTTTGAAGGCGTGTAGCAACCCAAGGAGCAGCCCAAAGACCTGGGGCCATTATTCCATTTTACAGATGAAGGGACCAAGACTCTAAGAAATTAGGGCAGGTTGGTGGCAAGTTGACACCATCCCTGAGTGTCCTGGCCTCCAGTCTAAGACTCGATGCCTGCCTGCCCTTCCTGGGCTAGGGGAGGAATGACAGGCACTGCCCTGCTGTGTCTGCCAACTTAGAAGGAGAGGTGGGAAACAAGACCCCTAAGTAGGCCCATCCCAAACCAGACGCCTGTCCACCAGCTTCCTTCTCCATTTAATTTCTGCCGGCATGGCCTGGGCCAAAGCAGGCCCGGCCCCAGGCTGCTGAGGTGGCAAGTCCTGGCTGGTGAGTGGCAGCGGGGTGTGGCTGAGGGCAGTAGGTCTGCCTGGGAACATTGAGCCCCTGTGGCAGATGAGGGCAACTAAGCCCAGAGCACCCTGGGGTGAGCGGCAGAGCTAGGAGAGGCTCCTGACTCTCAGTGCATCTAGCATTCCTACCCACGAGCCAGTCCTCTGTGTTCCTCGAAGGGCTTGGGTGTCCAGATACAGAGGATGGGCCTTGGGAGGAGGGAGAGGCAATGGACTATTTTGGAAGGATCTTCTGTTCCAGACCAACCTCAGTTGCTTGGGTGGGATGCTTCCTTCCGCCTGCCTCCGCACACCTCCTGGGATTCAGCTTCTGGAGGCTGCTCCATCAGGGCCTTCCTTATAGCTTCTCCTCGGATGGGTGTGGGCCAGGCTTACATGATTTAGGGCCCCTTTGCTGTGCATCTGCCGAGTTAGAGTCCAATTCTGGGTGCCAGGGGGCCAGATGAACCCAACATAACCCTAGCCCTCAAAGTCCTTGCTGCCTGGAGGGATGAGGCAGGCACAGGAAAAGCATTGGCAGGTGCTCTAAGGAAGAGGGCTGGCTCAGGAGAGAGTGGGGCACATCTGTCCTGCGGTGAGGGAGTAGCTTTATGGAAGAGGCGACGTTCGGCTGGGCTCTGAGGGATATGTGGGAAGGGTTTTGGCAGGCCCAAGAACAAAGCAGGCAAAGGCCAGTGATGGGGGTTTGCAGGGAACCATTGCACAAGGTCTGGTTGAGAAGGAAGGTGGCGGGGTCTTGTGGGTGGTGAGGAGGGGGACAGCTCGGGAAGGCCTTGGACACTTCTACTTTCCTTTCCTTCTTCCAGGCCCACTCGTTTCTCTCCATCCATGCACTGTGCCCCATCCCTCAGGTCCCCACCCAGCCCCTTCCTGTCCTGGCCCCTGCCTGGGGAGCAGAAGTAACAGCCAGCCCCTCTAACCTGTGGAGCCCTGTGCTGTTTGTGAGGTCCTTGAGTGGCCAGGGCCCTTACTGCAACAGATCTTTGAGGTGCATATCATTATCCCCATCAGGGAGTGACCCACCAAAGGCCCAGAGATGGAAAGCAGTTTGTTTGCAGAAGGTCCCAAAGTGCAGGTGGCAGTGGGGGCCTGCCACCCAGGTGTCCTGACTCATCGTCCACTCCCTGCAGGCCTTCCTGGGAAAACAGTCAATATCCGCTCTACCCAAATCCTTTTTAGATATTCATAGTTACTTTCAACTGCTCGCAGACCTCCATTTATTCTGGGTTCTTGGCTGCCACACGAGTAGTTTGAGGTTGCGGGAATCGTGACCTCTCGGTCATTGTGTTTTTAGTTGTTGTTATTGTTGTTATCGTAGGAAAAAGGAAGTGACATTTACCAAATGCCAGATGCTTTATATAGTTCACCTCACTCTCACAACAGTCTATAGTAAAGGGAGGCATCATCCCACCCCTACTGCAGGGGGAGGCAGGCTTAGAAGGGGGACAGCTGGTAAGTGGCAGTGGCTGGATTCAAATCCAGGGCCCCCTGACTTCGGAGCCCAGGTTCTCGTAGTTGTTCCAAGCTGCCCTTCTCACTATTGGTTTGTCCTCACAAATCAATAGGATTCTCAGGGGAGGGGGCGGTAGGGAGGACCAGCCAGAGCAGGGTGTGGTGGTGCTCCTGAGGCCCGGTGCTCTGGGGTCAGGTGGAAGGGAGGTGGCTGGCCGGATTCTCCTGGGTTAATTACCACCTATTTTAGGCATGATATTTTCAACATCAGAGTCACGAACCAGGCACACTTGTTCACATCCCAGAAGGTCCCCTGAGACCCCTCGCTCCAGTCCTCTGCTTTTATAAGTGAAGACACAGTCTGAGAGAGAGGCAGGGATTTGCCTGAGGTTACACGGCCAGTCTGAGGCCGAGCTGGCCACTGACTCCACCTCGCGGACATTGATTTTAGGTGAGTGGCTTTGACTGTAGGCAGGAACCGTGTCTCTGGGCCATGGAGACATATACTTCCTTCTTATTGAGAAACTTCTGCACAAGATGCCCAGATTCACATGTTCAGATGCATGTTGGGGAGGCTTTAGTGTGAAGGGACAAGCCGTGCCCCCGCCAGCGCGGGTGGGACCAGGAGTGGGGCTTCGAGGCTCTCGGAGCTGCCTGGAGTTGGCCAGCCAGGCTGAGCACGACATGGTTCAGGCCACAGTGGACTCTGTGTGGGGACACAGTCCTGCCTGCTGGCTGGCTGTGTGATCACAAGACGACAGGTCCCTTCTCCTGGCCAGGCCTCACTATCCCCCTAGGTGGTTCTTGCTCTTTGGGCCTTATGGGGCTTTAGGAGAGGATGTGTTTGAAAGCGAGCTCATAGGTTCTTCAGATTCTGAGGCGCAAGCACTGTAAGCTGCTCAGTGGCTCAGCTCAAAAGCTGCCCCTCTAAGACGTGTGAGGAGGAGTGACTGGAGGGAGCCCGTGGAGCTCTAGCCCCGCTTCGGGTGCTGAGTCCGGGCTGGCACCTGTCACTAGCCCTGGGCCGCTTGTGTTCCTTTCACGAGGCACCCATCTTTCCATCTGCAAACTGCTGAGCCCTGAGGGCTCTGCCAGCCCCGGTGTCCTCTTTGTTCTGTGTCTTGGTACAGTGCCTGGTCTCTGGGAGCTCTCGCTGGGGGCACAGCTGGGAGAAGCAGCCCTTGCTGGCATCCTGGGCAGAGCTCTCTGTTCCTCTTCCTCTGGATACTTCTGTGGCGAACTGTCACTCCAACCGTGGGTCCAGGTTCTGGCCATTTGCTCTCAGAATGCTGAGGAGGTTAGTAGCAGGGCAGCCAGGGCCAAGCCCCTTCTCATAAGGGTCCCTGCCCTGGGCGGATCCATTCAGGCTCCTCCTTCCCTATGCTTCTTGGAATCGAAAATCCAGGTCAGCTCCTGCTCCCTGAGGGGTCTCCAGTGCCAAGAGCCTCGGGGTACTGGTGTCATCAGGCTGTGGCTCCTCCTGGCTCCTGTCACCTAGCCCGGTAGCTGGCCCTGGGCTGTGCAGAATTTTTTAGAGCCCAGCGTTGTCCAGTCCCCCAAGTGGACTGTGGAAGGCAGAGCCTGCTCATTGGATGGAATGGCATCGATCCCAGGGAAGGGTTCATCACAGCTTGTGGCTCAGAAGCCCAGCAGGTATGGGGACCTCAGAGCCCAGGCAACCCCTCCTCTGATTCAGCACTTGCTCCCAGGAGGCTGCACGACCTTGGAGACCTGGGGGTTCCCCCAAGAGGCTACAGGTGTTGGAGGAGAGAGAAAGAGGGGACCCCTCAGCCAGAGCAGCTCTGCCTTTATGTCTTATATGTTTGGTGTCTGCCTAGGAGATTACATTCGAAGAAAGAGCTCTAAGTCTAAACAGACATCGGAGGCTGCTCGTGTTAATTTGCTGGGGTTGCCATAACAAAGCACCACAGCCTCGGTGGCTGAAACAACAGAAACTCACAGTTCTGGGGGCTGGCAGTCCAAGATCGAGGCATCAGCAGGGTTGGTTTCCTCTGCAGCCTCTCTCCTGGGCCTGAGGGGTGGCTGCCTGCTTCTGTGTCCTCACATGGTCTTTCTCCTGTGAGCTTGTATCTCTGGTATCCTGTTCTTGCAGGGACCCAGGCAGATTGGACTCCGGCCCACCCTGATGGGCTCGGGGATCTTAAATCACTCCTTTAAAGGCCCTGTCTCTGAATACAGCCACATCCTGAGGTACTGGGGTCGATGCTTCAACATAGGAATTTGGGGGAACACAGCTCAGCCCATAACACCATTCATCTTTTTTTTTTTAAGATTATTTATTTATTCATATGAGACAGAGAAAGAGGCAAAGACCTAGGTAGAGGGATAAGCAGGGAGCCTGTGGGACTCGATCCCAGGACCCCGGGATGCTGCCGTGAGCCAAAGGCACATACTCAACCATTGAGCCACCCAGGTGCCCAACACCACTCATCTTGTGCAAGGGCCTTATGTCACAAGAGGGGAGACTGAGGCCTGGAGAGGAGAGATTGGCTGCCACACGGCTGGCTGGGGCTGGACCACCAGCTTGGTGACGGCCCTGCCCTTTGAACTGCCCTCTCTCTGGGCAGAGCAGAGCCCGTTTTTCCTTTGCTCAAGGACTCCTCACACTCAGCTCTCCAGGGAATTCCCCTAGAGGGAGGTCTGGGCATCTAGATTTGCCAAAGTTGTAAATCTCTTAAGCCGTAAGCTGCTCCCTGGCGTCTTGCGAGTGCCCTAATGTGAAATGCAGACGTTCCTCCCTTTCAAGCTCAGCGCTCACTCCTGAATTTCCCATCGTGTTTGCACCTAAGGATGCAATTACCATTTCCTCCCATTGTCCTTTCTGCCTGTCTCTCCGCTCTCAGCTGACGCAGGCTCTCAAACCCGCTGGGTGAGCACGAGGCTGTGAGATGATGAAGATCGGACCGCTTCTGAAAGCTTTGGGCTGGCTCGGAGCCAGTGATGATTATCAGTCCACCCAGGGCTCCTTTGAGGTTATTTTCTTCCCTTTAGAAGATGCCCATATATGCTGCGCAGAACGTTTCCATCAATTCTTCTGCCTGAACGAGCGCCAGTCGAGCGCTGCCTTTGGCCATTTGGCGCCCCAGCCGGCTCCTTCCCCGGCCTACTGGGCTTCTCTGATGGGTGAGCCTCCCAGGCCCTTCCCAGGACCCTCAGGCCTCTGTACTTCTCCGCCGGGCCCCTGCAGTGCCAACCCGGCCCATCTTGCCGTGTGGACCGCAAACCATCCCCATTTGGCCACGGTTATTAAAAACCACAAGAAAGCATTTCTCCAGCAAAGGTCATGAAGCTTGAGTTTCTAAACTCGTTTGGGAAGGATACAGGACCAGGGTGTTTTAGGTTTGTGGACTTATGGCAGATCTTAGATTTAAAGCATAAAATTGAGACCAGGCTTCTCTTCTCTTCCACTAAAAGAGAAAACAAACATTGTGATTGCTGAGCCCTTTCCTCTGGGCTGTCTGTCTGTGGTCTCTTTGGGGTGGGGCTGGAGGGGGCAGGCCGGGCCATGGGCACAGCGCTGGGCTGGCAGCGTGCCCCAGGACTGTGCGGCAGCCTCCCGTCACCTCCAGCGATGCCCTTCTGAGTCTCTCCATGTCTATAAAATATAGTGATCCTACTTCGCTGGGGGCAGGGCTGTAATTGGCGTCCTCCAGGCGCGTTCCATAGATGGTGGCTCTTTCCTGTCCAACCGTCCACGGTTCTGGTCAACAATAACACTTGGTCTCCCGAAGGACTTACGTGGGGGTAGGTAAAAGCAATTGTGTCCTAGACCTGGGCTTTCTAGATGGTGGGAGAGCTTTGAGATTTGTGGAGGGGTGGGGCTGCCTCCTGGTGCTGGCCTCACATATGACAGAGCCCTGCCAACAATGACACCTGGTCCCCAGCTCCATACTGCCCTAAGAAATCGTTTTTTTCTGGTTTGAGGGATGTGTTTTGGCAAAGGGGCTTTTCACCACATGTCTTTTGGGGGGCCCCCTTCTGAGGGTAGAGCCATTGTGGTGACCTGGGGTCGGGAGAGCGCAGGACTTAAGGCTGGCTGCTGGGTCCCCCACCAGCTCCATAGCCCACACACCCAGTGCCCTGGGCAAGTCAGTACTTCTCTGAG
Source organism: Canis lupus baileyi (assembly GCF_048164855.1). Lineage (NCBI taxonomy): Eukaryota > Metazoa > Chordata > Mammalia > Carnivora > Canidae > Canis > Canis lupus. The sequence continues at coordinate 17,501,738 of NC_132855.1, read as the reverse complement.
CTTTGGTTTCCTCTTGGCATTTGGGGAATTATGTGTGTAGAGGGCCTGGTATGAGGCCTGTGCCCAGGTGGTGGCAGCTGTTGTATTAGGATTCTAGCAGGTGTTAGAGACCATCAATCCCACTGAGCGGGCTCACAGACTAAGGCCGGGAGATGGAAGGGGCTGTCCCAGTTCCCACTCTGGTAAGTGGCAGTTGGGGTGTGAATGTGGGATGCTGGATCCCAAATTCAGGGGCCTCTCTGCTGTGTCATGCTTGCATCACTCTTCTGCATGTTGGTGGTGGCCCTGGTGAAGCCAGATGGAGGCCATTGCCCAGAGCAGAGTGAGCATGCGCTGCAGAGCCCTGAGTTGCCCCCAGATCCAGAATTCTGGGCCTCAGCCTGGAACCCGAGGGAGCCCCTGGTCCCCCAGTGAGGTTTGCCCAGGAGGCCTGAGTCAGGCAGAGGCATGCTAATACCACCTCTTCTGTGTTTTCTAGTGTCCGCCAAGACTTTGATGTCCCCACCAGCCACCTGATTGGAGCACATGGATACTGCACCCAGGTCAGGGGGTGCAGTGGGGCGCTGGGCAGCAGGGCACTTCTTTTCCTTCCTCCTGCCTTCTTTCTTGGCCCCTGCCACCCTTCTCCAAGCAGCTTTCACATGCCAGCCTCTGCTGGACTTCACTGTCAAGGAGACCCTGAAAGGCCACTCAGTTCAGCTTCCACTTCTGGAGAACTTGCTGTGCCTCATCTGTGTGCTTGGCACTGCAGGGTATGCAAAGGACAGAGCCAGGCACCACACAGCCCAGAGCCCCAGTCAGAGCCCCATGGCACCCTTTATGTTTGCACAGGGCACCATCTTGGCAATGACCCTTACCTCTGCAGCCTCACGAGAGACCTTGAGGGGTCTCATGGGGCAGGAGGAACCCTTACACACATCATCGATCCTCCCACCAGACAGCCAGTGACACCAGGGAGGAGATCTGCTCCTGATCCTATCAGGGAGCATTAGGATGAGGCACCAGATGCTGCACCTGGCTTCCGTCTGTGCCTTTCTCTGCATGACCAGGCACCAGAATGGCCACCAGGCCATAGTTATCTCTGACCCTTGATGCACACGGAGCAGCATGTATAGCACAGACAGGCTGGGCAGAGTTGTGGAGTCTGTTGGGCGCAACCGAGGACCCAGCTGTCCTGAGGGTCCTGGCTTACTTGTGTCCGTTCTGCCAACGTAGCCAGGTACCGGGCAGGGGCCAGCTCGGGGCCTGAGGTTTGTGCCGGGAAGCTGAGGGGCTGCTGGGTTGGCTGAAGCCCACCTTCCTAGAGGAAGTCCTCAGGGTGAGCAGCTGCCTTCCTATCTACCTGGGATGGCCTCATGCCCTCTCTGGGGGGCCTGTCTTCTTGGTGGGAGCTTCTCCCTCAGCAGGCAAAAAGAGACATATAAGCAGGCGTGGACAGCCAAGGGGGTGTGTAGAAGATGCTGGACCGGAATCTTGGGCTGGTTCTGAGCCATGTTCACTGTTTCACACACGAATGAGCTGGGCTGATCTTCTTCCTCTCCCTAAGCCCCAGTTCCTTCTTTTGTAGACCAAAGAGCATGGACTAAACCATTGCTGCTGCTGCTTTTTTTTTTTTTTTAAGATTTTATTTATTTATTCATGAGAGACACACAGAGAGAGGTAGAGACACAGGCAGAGGGAGATGCAGGCTCCTCACAGGGAGCCTAATGCGGGACTCCATCCCAGGACCTGGGATCACACCCTGAGCTGAAGGCATATGCTCAGCCGCTGAGCCACCCAGGTGCCCATAAAGCATTGCTTCTTGAACTTTGACGTGCATGCACATGAATCCCCTGGGAGTCCTGTGGAAGAGCAGGCTCAGATTCAGTGGGTCTGGCCTGGAGCCTGAAGTTCTGAATTTCTCCCAGGCTTCCCAGAGGGGATGCTGCTGGTCCATGGACCACACTTTGGATAGCAAGGGTCTCCATGACCAGTATGCTCTGCCACGGCGTGATTTTGAGTCTTGGGGCAGGGAGCAGCCTATTTCCCCTGCCTTCCCCATTTCAAGTGGGCTTCCTTGTGCTGAGGAGGGTTTGAGACAGATGGGGAGCAAGAACCTTTTTCTTCCCCTGAGAACCACATGGGAAAACTCGAACCCATCTGAAAAACGCCGCGCCTTTCTTAGCGGGGCCACTGCCCCTGAGGTGCAGTATCTCAGAGCAGACATTTCCTCCAAATTCTTTCTCATTTCCTCTGTAAGGACACAATGGGGCCCTTTCGCTATCTCCCTCCAATGGGGTTCCCTCCGTGGCCATCAGAGGGGGCCTCTTTTACTGTCACCGGGGCAGGGGTCTTGGTGTTGACGGAGGGATTTATTAACTGGGGCATGGCTGTTACAATTCAGGGGAAAACACTTCTGTGAACTCTTCCCTCCAGAGTTTATGCTGGGAAAGGGCTATCACGGCTATTCCCACGTACCATGGGGGCGACTGCTGCCTGCTGGCCTTCCACGCACACCAGCCCTGACAGGGCGGGCCCGACAGAGGGTCCCGCCCGCCCAAGTGCCAAGGCTGGGCTCACTCAGATCCTTCCTCAGCTGTGCGGCAGGCTTGTAGTGGCCACCGTTCATCTGGGACCTTCCGTGGCCAGGGGCTACCCTGAGGGTAACACATGAGGGGTGAGGGAAGGACACCAGGCAGGGAGCCTGAAAATGTAGGCGGAAGTCCAGCTCTGTTACTAACTAGCTGTGTAGTTGGTAAATCCTCTCCTGCCACCTTGATGCAGAAGGCTCTGGCTGAAGGAGACCGCCAGAGGAACAGGGCTCCACAGGTCACTGGTCTCCCGGTTCCGGGGTCAGCAGGCTTGTTGGCCTCTTGGCTGTGCGGCACAAGTCACATGGCCAACGAGTGCGTGATGGCGCTCGGCCAACGAGGGCAGGGGCAGATCTAGAACCCAGACCAGGGCTCCCCGCCACCTCCACCTGTCTGCCTCTGCAGGCTTCCACTCTCCCTCCCTGCTCAAAGACCCCGCATCGCCTATGAAATCCAAATAAGGCCTAGAGTTGCATTCTTGGTGTTTGCCCCATTGTCTGCTTCCTGGTGTTGATAACCAGTGCTGGTTGTGTAAGATGTTATCGTTGGGGGAAGCTGGGTGAAGGGTGCACAGGAACTCAGTACTATTTTTACAAATTCTTCTGAGTCTAAAATTATTTCAAAATACAAAAGTTTATGAAAAAAAAAATGCCATCCTTCAAGACCCACCCAAATGTGGCTTCTCTACAAAGTGGCTCTGACTCAGCCATGTGGTCCTGTGCCCGCCTGGCCCTGGAGTGCTCCGAGCACACATTTTTTATAGTCCCAGTCACATCCTACATTGTGTTTCAGCCGCACAGGGACGCACCTGATCCCTGCCCTAGACCCGGATGCCCGAGATTGGGAGCCATTCTTTCCCTCCAGCAGGACACCCCCACTTTCCTGCTGCCACCCAGGCTCGGGACAGGGGCCTGTGCACACCTGTCATCCAGTGAACGCCCATGAAGTAAAGATCACGATGAGTTCCGAGGGTCGCTTGGCTGGGAACCCCTGGCAGCTTTCCCTGCGGGCTGGTGGGAACCCGAAGGCCCAGCCCCCTGTGATTTTGGTCTCTCCCTCCTTGCTTTCCTTCCTTTTTCACCTTTTTTTTTTTTTTTTTCTTGTTCCCGATCAACCCTGAACAAGCCTTTCCCCTTTCTTTCATCTACAGGAACTTGTCAATCTGCTCCTGACCGGGAAAGCTGTGTCCAATGTTTTCAACGACGTGGTTGAGCTGGATTCTGGGAACGGGAACATCACGCTACTCAAAGGCATTGCTGCACGCAGCGACATTGGATTCTTATCTCTCTTTGAGCACTACAATGTGTGCCAGGTACCGGGAGCTCAAGTCTCTGGAGATGGAGGGGCGCCGCTCCCTGGGACAGTGAGAAGGAAGGCAGGGGAAAGGAAGTTCAACTCAGGTTCCCAGAGCCGGGCAGAATTTGGTCCATTCTCAATCACAGAAGGTTTGGGAAGAAGTCTAACCTCACTGCCATTGAGTACTGGCATGTAATTCATGCCCAAAGCCAGCCCAAACCGTGTTCTGGGAAAGGCGGTTTCAAAGGGACTCCTAGGGATTTACAGTATGACTGGGGGTCTGAGCAGAGGCAGGGTGTATGTGTGTGCTGGCTGGAGGCAGGGGAATGGGGTCTTCTCTAGGGATGGGATCGAAAGTTTCAGGCCTTGTCAGAGCTTCCTAGGTCAGCCACAATAAAGCACCACAAACTGGGTGCTTAAAACGATAGAGATTTGTCCTGGAGCAGAAGTTCGCACAGCTGAAGTCTAAAATCAAGATGTCAGCAAGTCTGTGTCCCCACTGAAACCCATCGGGAGAATCCACTCTCATCCCTTCCAACTGCTGGTGTTCTCTGGCAATCCTTGGCATCATTCTTTGGCTGGTGGGTCCACCAGTCCAATCTCTCCCATCTGTCATCCCACAGCCATCTTCTCCCCATGTGCCTTCTCCTTTCCTTATAAGGACATCGGTCACGTGGAGCTAAGGGCTTGCTCTCCTCCACTAACCTCCTCTTAACTAGTTACACCTACAACAACTCTAATTCCAAGTAAGGTCACGTTCTGGGGGCTAGGATCTCCACATGTCTTTTTGAGGGCCCAGTTCAACCCCTAACAGGCCACTCAGTCTGTTTGCTGGTGTACGGGTCCCTTTCTCTCCTCTGTCCCTGCAGCCAGGGTCTTGGAAAGGGCTAGGCCTCTGTGAAGCTGGGCAGGGTAGGGTGGCTGCATGTCTCTACGAGGTTAGCACTGGGCCCCTGTCCCAGCTTGCTGCTAGACCTTCTGTGAGTCTCGGTTTTTGTATCTTCAGAGAAGACATTGTTTTCTGGTTGGTTTCATGGTGCCCTTCTCTCATGTCGCAAGTTCAGGTGTGCTGTCCTGTTGCTAATGGAACATGTGGTGCGCCGGCGTCCCCAGATCCTACCCCCAAGGACAGAAAGCCGACTCATGGTCTCCAGAGACTTGGGGAGAAAAGAACGATAGTGGTTCCCTCCCTGATTTACTGGTGTCAGGAGGGAGCCCAGGAATGTGGCCACGTGGCCCAAGAGAAGCACCGGGGCCCCTGAGCATCCAGCCCTGGGTGGGCTCTGAAAACATTCAGCCCGAAATTCCATGGGCTGAGAGAGGTAACCTTGGCCGGGCTCGTGGAATCCCCAGGCTTACCATGAGCCCTGGTTTCATTCTTGTGTTGAGGGCGTTGGTCAAAAAGTAAACTATTTTCCTTCGGTCCGTGGAGGGTAATTGATGGGAACATCAGTTGGGGGTCGTCCTTCCCTTGGAATAAAATGCTGATTGAAGAAGTTCAGGCCCTACAAGTTTCCAAATTCTTGACTTCACACAGACCCCCCTTTGCTGTTATATGCTTGACCAAAGACTGCGGCTTGTATCTTTCTGCAGCAAGAGGATGTTTGCTCCTCTGCCTTGGGGCTGCAAGCTCTCTAAGGAAGGACCTTCAGGCCGACCCTCTTCCCCAGAGCTCACTGAGGACTGGGCCTCTGAAGGAGAAGGTAGAGGTCTGGCAGCGTAGACAAAGCCTGTCCTCTCTGTTGCCACCACCTGCCATCCCTTCTGTCACTGAATTCCTCTGGTTCTACATGGTTGGCCGTGTTGGGTGTGGCAGGAATCCAGGAGGTTTGGCATCCATGCTCAGACCTGGTCCCCCTCTGCTGGGCAGCACCAGTGTGGCCATGGGGAAGATCTGGTACTTGGGACAGCTTGGGGGATTGGCATCCACAGTGGGGCTATTCTTGTAAGGCTTAGACTTTCTCTCACAGAAGGCAGAAGTGGGCCTGCCTGCTACTCAGCCTATCCGGGGCTTCTCACTACAGGCTCTAGCTGGGAGCCTGATTCTGGGGCCCTCACTGAGTATGTGTGCGCTGGGGGTAAGGGCCTGCCCATCAGTGAGCGTATGAGATGACCCGCACTCCGGATGTGCCTGCTGGGGAAGCAGAGGAGCCTCTGGGCCGAGAAACGCACTCCTGCTGAACTAGCCAGCCTCCCGCCCCAGCCTGGCTGTCCTTCCTGGACCTCTGCTGGCTCTCCATGACCCCCGGGGGCCGGTCTTGCCCACCTGAATTGCACCTCACTCTCGCCACCGCAGAGCTCACATAGGGGGCTGCAATTGGAAGGCCAACCCCCGCTGGCTCAAGGTGATTGTGGTGGGGGGGCGAGGCGGGGACTGGCAGTCCAGGAAAGGACAGCGTGGGACCAGGTGTTTAACTGCAGCCCTTCTCCCATGCCCTGCAGGGCACGTTCCTTGCTGTCCCCGTGAAGGGACCTGAGCAGAGACTAAACCTGGCAGGAAGAGCTCTGCCAGCAGCGTCCTCCTCCTGTTTCCCCCCCGCTCCGCAAATAGCCCCAACTTTTTCAAACCCAGGACCATGCCTGAACCACCAGGAGGTCATGTGGCTCCTACCTGGAGTCCTTTCTCCAGTCTGTCCATTTCTGCCATGGTCCAAGGCACCAGGTGCTGGTCTGGACACCTGTGACGCCTCTGGCCTCTGTCTCCACCCCCTTCTGGTCCTTCACTGAAGCCAGTGTGGTCTTTAAAAGAGTAGACTGAATCACATCATTGTTTGCTTCCCTCCTGTCGGTGGTTTTGCCAACCTCTGAGGCCATTGGGGGCTGAATGGTATCCCCTCACAGATTCACACATTGAAGCACCAACACCCAGTACCTCAGAATGTGACGCAGGGCCTTGGAAGAAGTGATTATGTTAAAATGAGGTCATCTGCGTGACCCTTAATCCAGTTGACTAGCGTCCTTACAAGAGGAAGGGATTAGGACACAGACACACACAGTGGAGACGGTCATCTGCAAGCCAAGCAGAGAGGCCTCAGGAGAAACCAGTCCTGTCCACCCCTGGATCTGGAACTTCCAGCCTCCAGGACTGTGAGGAAACAAATTTCTGTTGTTTGAGCCACCGGGTCTGTGGGACTTTGTCATGGCGGCCCCAGCTAACTAAGGCAGAGCCCGAAACCCTGAACTTAGCACAATCTGCAAGGCCCCACGAGCGCTGTCCCTACTGTTTCATCCCTTCACCTTTTGACTTAACTGTCACTTCTCAAGGGAAGCCTCTCCTGACCTAATCAGCCATCTAAAGAGGGGTCCACTCTCATGGTCCCCTGCCACTTTGTCCTTCTCCATCATGGAACCATCATGCTTTCCTTCCTAGGCCGCCTCCTCATTCCAAGTGTCCCATTTCATTGCTTTTGAGATGCAAACTTTTCACACTTTTGAGTGTTTCTGAGATTTGGAGGCACTCTTGCAGTCGAGGGCGTGTCAGACTTTGATGGCCAGCTTTCTTTCTTAGTGAAACAAACAATTAAGGTGACTCTGCTTGCACCGTAGATTCAGGGCAGTGCAGTGCAAATGTCTCTGTATGACTATTTGTTTACTCTCTGTCATCCCCATGAATCTGGTGAGCCCCCCTGAGGACAAGACTGGCCTTGTTTCCTCCTTTGCTGTACCCCCATGGTCGAGCACAGTGCCTGGGACCGAAGCGTAAGTCATGACAGTGAATGACAGTTACCCTTGGAGATGACAGGTGGTGACTGCCAGCAACCAAACATTGTTTTTTTTCAAATTAGGGCCTCTAAGCTGGCGGTCCACAGCTGGGTGTGGGGCCGTCACTCACCTCACCTCTGCAAAGGGATTTAAGAATCCCCCTTGCAGATGCCTGGGTGGCTCAGCAGTTGAGCATCTACCTTTGGCTCAGGGTGTGATCCTGGAGTCTGGGGATCGAGTCCCACGTCAGGCTCCCTGCATGGAGCCTGCTTCTCCCTCTGCCTGTGTCTCTGCCTCTCTATGTGTGTGTGTCTTTCATGAATGAATAAATAAAATCTTAAAAAAAAAAAAAAGAATCCGCCTTTACACGTGATTCCTAATGGTGCCATATGCACCTCTGCCAGGAGCAAGCCTGAGACTGTACCGAAGGAAGTGTGCCCCCCACCTTCCCTCCTTGCCCGAGGGCCTTCGGCCAGCTACCTCCAAACCCAGAGGAAGCGAATTTCATCTTTGGAAAATGTCACCCACTTGGAGGGGGCTCCTGAATGAGAAAACTCATTTATAAAGTCTCTGGGCAGCTTTTTTTTGCCTGCAATCTTTTGACCATTGAATAAATAAATGGCAAGCTGCCCTTTTGTCCCTCTGCTGGAAAATTCAGGGTGGCTGCTTATGTAGACGCCTGCCCCCTGGCAGGTTGCACAGCTCTTTTCCTTGCAGCAAACGAGCCCTGGGTCCCCAAGAAGGCTCACTGTTCGAGGTGAGGCCCTCGCCAGAAAAGCCTCTTTTGAGCCTGGAACAGGAGCCAAGTTTGCAGTAGGGTTTAGGCACGTCCAGCCCCGTCTCTAAGGCATCTAATTCCCCCACATCCACCAAGAGAGCTCTGTAGTCACGTTTTAATGTCACAAGGGGCTGGGGTGAGGGCCCTACTGGCCAGGTGGGGGCGGGGCAGGATGCTTGGCCCTCTGGAGGAGGCAGCTGTTTATGGGCAAGTCTTTTACCAGGGACCTGGTTCAGGGCCTTCTGAGCACAGCCCCCCTGTCTGAGACACCCCAGCCCAGAGTCTGCTCCCAGGAGGTCTCCGAGGGGCCCCAGGAAGACTGCTCGGCCACTCTTCTGTGACAGGCCAGAGAAAGTATGCCCTTCTCCCCACTGGAAAAATAATTCCCATTCTTTCCTTAATCCGCAGGCTGTGGCTGTAAATACCTGAGCATGCAAACATCTCCCTGGGGCTGGTGGGGATTAGGCCAGAATCAGCCTGGCCCATGGCATGCACAGAGCTGACTAAACCAGGGCCTAGGGTTGGGAGAGGTGCTGCCCCAGGGAGGCACAGGTGACAGGGAGAGAGCACATAGAGGGATGGCTGGCCCAAGGGGCAGAGCCATCCAGGCCCCTGAGCTGGACTTTGCAGAGGGTTCCTGTCACTCCTCTACCCTGAACAGCAGCAGCACTGAGGGTCCTAGGGCATGCTCCATGCCATCTGCCTTCCACAAACACTCCTCTGCCATGGAAGAAGTCCTCCTTGAGGAGCTTTCTAAGAGAGTCATCAGAAAGTCCCAGCTTCTTATCCTCTCCGTCCCCTGTGCTCTTTCCCTAATACCCTGCTAGTCCCTGGATGTCTCTGGACATTCTTTCCTGGAACCCCCCCGCCCCCCAAGACTACTCACCCAGAGGCCCTCTCTCCCTTTTCCCCATGGCTCCAAGCCCACCTCTCTTCAAGGTAAAGTTCTATCTAGTTCGAGTTCCACGTCATGCATGAGGACCTGCATTTGTCAAACATTTGCTTATGTTGACTTATAACCCCAGCGTTCGGTGCTAAGGGCATAGTCCAGCGTGCAGGGGGCAGGCTGGCGCAGCCGGGTGAGGCAGTAGTGTACTGCAGGTGGGTACCTGGTACCTAGTACCTGCTTCCTAGTACCTACTCCCTAGTAACCCCCCACCCGGGAGCCAGAGGGAGGGGATTTGTGTTCACTTGTTTGGGTCATTTGGGTGATGCAGGACCTGGAAGGGGAGGAGAGGTGTCTCCTCCACCCAGTGCTCTAGGTGGTGGATGGTGGATGCACAGGCACAGGGGCCTGCTGTGCTGGCGTATTCGAGGGCTGGTGAGAGGCTGGTGCAGCTGCGGGGTGGGGGTGTGGAAAAATCAGGAGGTCATTGTTTGGGGAGGAGTGGCTGGCTGCAGGGGAGCTTCTGGAGGCAGGATGGGCAGCACTGTGAGCCAGCTAGGTGTGGGAGAGGAAGCAGTGGGGACTCGTGGGTTTCAGGCTGGGGCACCTTAAAGCAATTACCGTGTGTGAGGGAAAGGCCTTGAGAGTGGTGGGGATGGCTCTGGGAGATGAGTCCATGTCTGCAAGCAGCGCAAGAGACTCTCAGCATGGCTCAAGGGCCGTGATCCCCAGCAGGTCTCTCTCAGAGACCCAGAGAGACCCCAGCCCTACCCTGGGTTAGATGGAGGATGCTCGGGCCCTTTCCCTGGGGCTAACACAGGCCTCTGTATCTGCTCCCTCTTCCTTTCCCTCTCCCAGGTGGGCTGCTTCCTGAAGACGCCGAAGTTCCCCATCTGGGTGGTGTGCAGTGAGAGCCACTTCAGCGTCCTCTTCAGCCTGCAGCTCGAGCTCCTGCGAGACTGGAGGGCCGAGAGGCTCTTTGACCTGTACTACTACGACGGTCTGGCCAACCAGCAGGAGCAGATCCGGCTGACCGTTGGTGCGCCACCCCCCTGGCCTGTGTTCTCGGCCCTCACACATCCTCTGGGCAGTCACAGAAGAGCACAGACCCGCAGACCTGTGTCTGGACTGAGGGGACCAGAGACTGTGTTGTGCTCCTCCTACAGGAGGAGCCAGAGCCGGGCCTTGAGAAACTGATGGCCTTACAGGTGTAAGGAAAGTTGAGACCTACTCTGTGGTAGCAGAGTATGGAATACCGTGCTGACAAGTTTGGGTTTTCTTGGGCAGGCACTGAGGAGCCATGGAAGGTTTTGGAGCAAGAAAAAGGTGGGATCAGATGTGTTTTTAGAAAGAACTATTCTAGTGGCTGACGGGGATCAGGAGAGTGGAGTGGAGGCGGGAGGCCATGAGGAGTGCTGTGGTCCAGGAGAGAACCAATGGGCAGGAGCAAGGATGGGTCCAGCCATGATAAGTGGGGCAGGTGCTGGGAGCTGGGTCATGGGTGCCAACCTTCAAGCAGGCTCAGGCCCCGGGCTGATGCCTCTCTCTCCTGGCCCACAGACACCACCCAGACCGTCCCTGAGGACAAAGACAATGACCTCATCCCGCCCCTTGAGCTCTGCATCAGAACCAGGTGAGTCAAGTCTCTGGCTCGGGAAGCTCACCTGAGTGGCTGGGAGGTGTGGTGGTTGGAAGTCGTCAGACCTGCGGGGAGGAGGATGTGTTTCTGGATTGCCCCAACTACCAGTCCGTAGTGAGGCAGGACCTCCGCAGAAGGGAAAGACGCGGGGCTCGGGGCTTGTTTGTATGTAGCATTCTGTGGTCTCTGTGGCCTAAGTGGAGAGGCATGTGATCTGTGAGGCGACGTGTCTTCAGACAGCTCCTGAGATTGCCCTATGATACGCATGGTGGTGTGAGTAGGTGCCTCTTGGGGTCCCTCCTTGCTCATGGCAGTGAGGCCCAGTCAGGAAGGACAGGTAGGGGTACAGGTTGGGGAGGGGCAGGGGGCAGTGTCTGAACAGGACAGGGAGGTGAGAGGGCCTATGGCCCCCAGGGCGTAGCTCGGAGATGGCGTGCCCTCTGCATCAGGGGGGAGAGGCCCCAGTCATCCTGTGGTGTGGGTTGGGCCTTCTGAACCCCGAGCAGACACAGGGATGGGGGCCCTTGACTCCTCTAATTCAGCTCAGGCTTGGGGTGAGTTGGGGTCACCTCACTCAGGAGCCCACTGACCAGGTCCCAGGGCTGGGAACAGTACTCTGGAGGGCTCTGGGGTTGTAGCTCTGGCCCCTCTCCCCACCAGCCTCAGGCAGGCCCTTCACAGAGCCTTTGGGTTATGACTTGGAGGCCTCAGGAGCCTCCAGGAGCCACAGTGGCAGGAGCAGGTGTGTATCCCAGTGCCTCCTCCTAGGGAAGCACTATGACTCCCATGACTCCCATGTGGTAAGTAAGGCTTCTAGACTTCCGGTCCTTTCTGCTTTCTGGCCATGAGCTGTTAGACTTCACCTATCTGTCCGTCACACTGTCAGCTGGGAGAGCCAAGCCCAGGGTTGTGAAGAGCGCTGGGTATACTGCTGGTGCTTTGTAAGCAGCTCTCATTGGTCCTGTGTGAGCCGCCCAGGCCTCGTGGCCTTAGGCAGAACCTTGTGGCCCCGACTCTGAAGAGATCGGCTTGGGGTGGAGGACAGGGACGATGCTGGGCCCTGGGGCTCTGACCATTGGGGGTTCGCCTGCAGCCTCGAGGTGCTGCCCACCCGTAGGCTAGCCAGCCCTTGACTGGAGCCACGGTCACAGTGGCGACACCAGGTGGGGATGCAGGAGACGTTGGTTGGGACATCCTCATTATGCCCCATCGTCCATCTGTTCATCTGTCCGCCTACCCGCCCACCAAGCCAGGGACAAAGCATTCTTGTGGGGTCATGTGCTGGCTTTTCTTTCGTCGGGAGGATTAAAGGCCCATGCAGGTCGCTTTCCTTTCATGTACAAAGGGCCACTCATTCCAGGTGATGAGAGAAGGGCAGCATTGGAAAAAAGAGGTGACACTGGCCTTGGCACCCTCCGCAGGCCAGGGTGGGAGGCCACAGGGCATCCTTCCTGCAGGTGGGCCTGCCAAGCGGGGCTGTGGACCACACCCTGGGCACAGGCTCCGCCCACCTCCCCGACCCTGGAGGCCTCCATCTGAGGAGACCGCCACCCAGCGCTTCTCCAACGGCCCCATCTGGAATAACTCCTCTTTGCCCAAGGACGGTTCCACTGCAGGACTCACCCAGTGGGTTGGACTTTCTGGGCTCAGCCCTACTTGTCCAATGCTTGACAGTGACTCAGGGCTCTGGTCTGTCAGGGAGCTCAGTCCGGAGTCATCTGAGTGTGAGCTTGGGCCCCGAGCGCCTCTTCCTCTTCTGTCCCCTTCTCTCAGGGCCCCGCCCTTCCCAGCTGTGGCTGTGTGTCGTGACGTGATGGGGGAAACTGGGGTCACTGCCTACAGCCAGGAGCGGGCCAACGGCCTGGGCTGTGTGGTCCACGCTGAGTCCCTGCCCTGCCCTTCTCTGTTCCTGCTCACCGTGGGGGTCAGGCAAGGCTCTAGCCGTGCTTCCCAGCCCTGTGTTACAGATAGAAGATCACATTTGTGCAGCACACAGGGTGAGGGACGACTGGCCTGGGGCCTCTGTTGGCCCAGACTCCACCAGCCCCCTGCTGGGTGTGGGGATCGATACTCTGACACGTGTATCCCTCTATGGTATCCATCCATCTGTAGCCCTTGGGAAGAGTGCGGTCCTCAAGCTTTAGCAAGCATCCCTGGAGGCTGTGGTAAAACACACATGGATGGATCCTACCCCCAGGGGTTCTGGTTCAGGAGATCTAGGTGGGGCCTGAAAATTCGCATATCTGGGGAGTTCCCAGCACCATGCTCTGGACTTGTGGTGCCTGGTGAGGGCCATGGCTACCCCTCCGGCCCGCTCTGGCTGCCTTGTGAGTCAGATGTCAGGTGAAGTGCTGAGCCTCTAGCCTCTGGCCTGCTATAGTACACCGGGCCAGGGGCCCTTCCTTCTTGGGTCTGTGGGCTGCCCCACCCCATTTCCCTCCCTCCCCCAGGTATGGTATCCATCCTCTGCTAGGAGTTTCCTGAAACCAGCTGCCTGCCTCTTCTATTGCCTCTGCCACCTGCCCCACCATGGTGGGTCCACCTGGGCAGTGAATGCGGTGAGATTTTTCCCAGAATTATTCTCAGAAAAGCTGAGTGGGTGACTGACTAGTGGGAATGCTGCTTCCCCCCTCTCCCGCCAGTACCCATCAGATAACATACCACTGTAATGGGAAACAGCAGGCCCAGTCTCCTGGAATCCTATTCTGAGGGGTTGGATTACAAAGGCTTTGCGTTTTGTTTTCATCCCAGATTCTCGAACAGCTCAAAGGGAGAAACTTGGGAAAGTAGCCTTCAAGGTCAGTGAAGACCCTGGGGAGAAAGGGCCGTACGTCTTGGGGATGAGCCCCACTGCCTGTAGGAGGTCCCCACCCTGACATGAATGAGGGGTGCATGTAGTGCCATGACCTGAACTCTGGCCACATCTCAGGTCGTACCATGGGCTGGACCAGACCAGTGGGCCCATCACTTCAACCTCATGGAACCCCTGGGCTGGAAGAAACAGCCAGATAAGAATGAGTTCTTGCTCTCAGAGAGTTCACAATTGAATAGAAGTCAAGTTCATGATCAACTCTGTCTTAATCCAGGGAGAGATGTGCTGCCTACCCTTAAACCTAGCTCTGTTACCTCCTAAGGACCTCTGATGCTCACCCTGACCCAGTATGGAGCACACCACACACCTGGCTGTCTGGCAGCCTGCTGAGATCCACGGGAAGGCCCTTAGACGCTACCTGATAGGACCCTTCCTTTCACAGATAGAGGTCACTCTGTGCCCCAGGCCATACCTTGAGCCACACACAGCACAAGTCCTGGAGCATAGACCTGCGCTGTCCCAGCCCAGTGGAAGGTCACCTAGCGGGCTGTGTGATTTCCCGCCACCTGGCTTTGTTGTCACAGTGACATTACACAAGACCAGATTGTTGGTTTTGCCTTTGGGGAAGAGCATCCTAAGTCAAACGATCCCAGGTCCCGTGCCGCCTCTGCTCTCAAGTGTGACTCATGTCTGGGCCTCAGCAAGTCTCCCATTACCTACACTTGTGTCAGGAATGTGGGGTCTGTCCCCCACCCCACCCCCCGGTTCCCGCTGCTCTCTAACCATCTCAGCAAAAACAGACTCATTTATGGTCATTTCCAAACAAGACACACAGTGACCTCTCGAGCTTCCAGCCTAGCCAGAGTGGGAGAAAATGAAACAGTTGTCAGTGGTCCAGAGGAAAGAGGAAAGAACTCATAACCAGGGCCTGGGGCTAGGCCACAGATGTTTCTGTTTGGAGACTCAGAGAAGAAATTGAAAATATAATTTCAGCTGGGAACGGTGCCTTCCAGGGGCTGGAGCTGAGTGCGCAGGTCACTAGGCTGTATGTCCGCCTGTGGGGGGGCCTGTGCTGACACCCTTCTTGCCCAGGTATCTCTTCACAGTGCCTCTCACCCACCAAAGGAGGGTTCCCTTGGTCCTCCCATGGCCCCAGCTGCCCTCTCCTGATTCCCTGCCTTGCAACCCCCACACACTTGCCCATTGGGTTCCCAGAACACTCAACACCATGATGCGAGGGAAGTATACAGATCAGGAATCTGGAAATCTCTGTGGAGTCCTGGCTCTGCTGCTGTCACGTTGTATGACCTCCAGAAGCCTTGGTCCTGCTGCAAACCTCAGTTTCCTCATCTGTTGATTAGGTAGAAAGATCCCTTCTCTGAGCTGGTGGGAGGTTGAAAAAAGAGAGGCAGGAGCATTCCCTTTCCTGTGAAGACCACAGGGGCTCACGTGAGGCTCGGGGTGGGGAGGAACAATCAGGAGGAGGTAGAGAGCAAGGGACAGGAGAGGGCAAGGGCCGAGGGCAGGGCTTTGTGACTGCCTGGGTCACAGGCAAGGGAGTGCCATGTGAACGAAGATGGGCTTCCCCTCCAGGCCGCTGGGGCTCCGGGAGGAGCAGCTGCTGTGGAGCGGTGTGCTTATCTAGCAACACACCAGGGTATCGCGACTGAGGAGGAGGAGGAGGGTGCCAAATATCCCACGGTGCACAAGACAGCCCCCAACCTAGCCCACGGTGTAGTGGTCCGGGGTTGAGAAAGCCTGCTGGAAACTCTCACGCTCAGCTTCCTGGATGAGTGAGCTTTAATTCTGCTGCTGCACTGTCTGCGGGTCTCCTTTCATCCCTCCCCTCCCTCTGCCAGCCCCTAATTGCATACCCAGAGCTCTGTTTACTGTCCTTGTAATTGACCGTGGGCTTTCCCACCGGGGAACCATCCATCCCCACACAAACACAGCAGCCTTGAGTCTCAGCCCTTGCCATTTTAAAAACATCTCTGCTTTGGTCTTCTATCAATTGTAAACTGCTTCTCTCTGGTGCTTCTAATATTCTCTTCACCTTGCACCTGTTGGCTGGGATGAGGTGCGTTAGTTACCCCTAAAAAGCCTCAAAACTAAGCATAACCCTCCCACAGTTGGCAGGGGGTTATGCCTAGTTTCGTAAGACTCCGTGACGGTTGGTATGGCATAGATGTCTAGTAGTAGACAAATATGACTCACCCCTGCACGGAAGCCAAACCCTGTGTTGCCAGGATCTGAGATGTTTGAAGATTGGGAGCTCCTAGCAGGAACGTCTTGGTGCCTATCAGAGTGGGGAGGGTGAAGTCTGGGAGGGATGGAGAGGAATGAGGGAAGGGTTTGGGGGGCCAGGCTAAATGTAGATCTTACAGTGATACAAGAGGTCTGGTGTACTTCCGACTCCACCGCCCCTCCCCCCCATGCCCATTCTTGCCACAACTGGGGCAAGAAACCACTTGGGTCTGGGCAGTAGTGTTCTTCCCTTCACAATCTGGGCCTCCGATTCCTGCCTGGAGCTATGCTATGGGCAGAATGTTGCTCCCCTCCATGCCTCCTTTCTACTGCTTTCTGGGAGGTCTGGATCCAGGATATAGCCCTAGTGTCTAAGACTTTGGTAAGAAACTTACAGAGGCTGATGCTTACCTATAAATCTTAATAGACGATTAAAGCTTTTTAGTGATGTGCTTCAAAATTGCAAAGATGATGAACAGAGAAGCAAAGTTGAAAATCTCAAGTTATATGGTAGTATCAGTTAAGCCCCAGGTCACATTGCTATGTACTGCTAAACTCCTATTAACCCACTTGGTGCAATAGGTGACCCTGGTCCCTCGGAACCTGTGATCAGCACAGTGCCCTCCCAGCCTGTCTTACCCCACAGACCCTACTCAGTATGCAAGTAAGAGCTGCATCCATCTTCCCTACTGACTGGACCCATAGGGGCTACCCGACGACATCATCAGGCCCAGCACCAAACAGCGCAGGCAGCAGGCACTTGACCACTGAGGAGTGGTCTGACTTCCCCCAGCCATGTCAGGCAGTCTCCAGATACAGTGCCAGTGCCTCTTCTTCAAGCAGTGACAGATGCTTTGACGCTGATGGAGTCTATCAAAGTGGCTCAGCCCCAGAGCAACTAATGGATCCCTCTGGATCTGCCCCAGTGCTGACACATAGCAGCTCAGGAAATAGTCGAAAGCTCCCATACACCACAGAATCACCTAATCATCCTCCTCGCCACGCCCAGCCAGGGAAACCAAGTGGTGCTAACCATTTTGATTCACATGACATGGTTCAAAATGAAGGAGAGGCAGGGTCAGTGGATGAGCAGAGGGTTATGTGTCTCGTCACAGGTTATGTTTGGAATGTGTCTTGCTAAGATAGTTCTTCCACCAGTTAATCTGGAGAAAAGACTTGAGGAATGTATGCAAACTTTTTTGCATATCCAGACCTGCTTCTAAGCATCTGTGACCAGAAGGATCCCAGGGGTCAAATGATTCAGGTGTGAAAGGTATCTCCCAGCCTTTCACACAGGAGAGAAAGGGTTGGCTGTCAAAAAGCCATACAACCCCTTGAAAAAGTCCAAGCGGACTCTCTTGGCATGACAGGACTTTATTAATGACACTGAAGAGCATGCAGAGCTAGTTTTGAAGGACTAGTTTCCTAAAACAGTGTAACAGTCATGGCTTGGCAGATTTTCTTCCATCATCCACCCATTTCAGCCTTTTATGCTGAGCTTTTTATTTTTTTATTTTATTTTTTTTATGCTGAGCGTTTTAATGAAAAGATGGAATTCAGCGTTCATATATAGACTGGATAAAAATGTCTTGGGACGTCGACTGGTGTGTACAGCACGGGACAGGGCTGCGTCTTGTGTCTAGACACCACAGTCTTACATCCCGTGGATCCTCACACCCTAGCTGGGTGGAGCTAGGAGAACCAGGGAATAGTAATATTGTTCGAAAACGACATGCAAATATCTCCCACAACCAAACCTTTCCAGGGGGAGCAGGACACACAATTACCACGAAGATTATTTTTCTCCGAATGACAAGAGATCCTTTTGCTCATCTGAAAAGGAATGGGCTGGTATAAGGTGTACAAGATATTCAACAGAGGAAAATACAGTCTTTACAGACACCAAGGAGTTGCCTGCAATCAAGAGGAAAGTAATTTGGTAAGAGCAGAGTAAGTGTGAGTCCCGTTGCCTCTGGAAGCCTGTCCCTCTCAACCTAAAAGCTGGAGACGGTGATGCAGCAACTGAGGCAAGGACATCATGTAAGACCGAAGAGCAGGAGCCTGAGGAAGGACAAAGGAGTCCTGGACAAAGAAGTTCCGAGGGAGTCTGGGCTATTGGTGGAGGTGGAGAAGGTTGGGTTTACAACCAACCAGCGCTGAAACCTCACAGTGCTTCCGAGCATTCAGTTGGGAAAGTGCAGCAGTCTTCCTCAGGGAGAGCCTGCTCACTCACCTGTCGTGGTTCCCATCTCAGGCAGACTGGACTTTCCAGTGCAGATGCACGGCGAAAATGAGGAAAGCTTCCATTTTTTTTTCTTCCTTTGTTGGCTGTTAAGATTTTTTACTTCCATCAGAAGAAAAGCTTCAGGTTTTGAAAAAGTCTGCTCCCTCCCCAAGCCCCACTCCATGCAAAGCATTTCTAGAGCCCAGTTTCAGACTCTGCACCCTCGCCCTGCTGTTGAGGTATGCAACATCTGCTTCCTAGTCCCTATAATCTCAGGATGTATGTATATGTATTAGATACCCAGTGCCAGCTCTTGCAGGAATATTCCGTCCCCTAGAAATGTGATTCCTCTGAGTTGCTTTAGAAAACTAGTGTGCCACGTATGAAAATTAGGTGTTGGGGGGGTGCCTGGGTGGCTCAGTCCGTTAGGCCATTAGGTGTCTGACTCTTGATTTTGGCTCAGGTCATGATTTGGAAGTCGTGAGATTGAGCCCTGGGCATGGAGCCTGCCTTAGGATTCTCTCTCTCTCTCTCCCTCTGCTCCTCCTCACCACTCAAAAAATAAATGGATGAATAAAAATTAAAAAGAAAATAAGTGTTGGGTCATTTCATGGTCTCACTTCCAATAACTTTTATTTTGGAATTGAACTAGTGTTAAATTGTATCTAGGCCTGGACTACAGTTAAATGATACTCTCTGTCTCGTAAGACTTCATAATTTACAAAAATGCAAATCTGTGTTTTACTGAGCTGCTCCCAGCCCTTTGCTGGCTTCCCTTAGCTCTTAGAGCAAAGCCCAGAATCCTTAGGGGGCTCTCAGGTCCTAATGTGCTGCACCTCTCTCCCTC
The DNA here is from genome assembly GCF_048164855.1 of Canis lupus baileyi. Taxonomy (NCBI): domain Eukaryota; kingdom Metazoa; phylum Chordata; class Mammalia; order Carnivora; family Canidae; genus Canis; species Canis lupus. The sequence goes on along the minus strand of NC_132855.1, from coordinate 17,482,740 downwards.
CTTTTCTAGGCTCCAGCACCTGGAACACTCCAGGATTCTCCCTATTGAGGTCTTTCCCACATGCTTTAAAGTACTACCATTAGGCACCCCTGGAGGGCGGCTGGATCCACATGCTTGTGGGTCACTCCCATGAGCTGAGGGCCTTGCGGTGCAAGGCACAGGGGAGGTGCTCGATAAACACTTGGGGCATGAATGAATGAATGACCTGCCACTCTTGTCTTCTCCATGGCTCTCTGGAGTCCTAGGTGTATTTGTTTCTCATGGGCCTGGTGTGTAAGCTTGTGCGTGAGTGTGGAGAGGCAAGGTAGGGAGGTTGGACCCAGAAATCCTCACAGCCCTAAAGACAGGAACTTCAGGAGAGTGAGGGCAAGAGATGGCTCCTCTGTGGGTCTCTGCAGCTCTAACCCTTTATCTGCTACTCTGCTTCTAGGTGGAAGGGGGCGTCGGTGAACTGGAACGGCTCAGAGCCCATCCTGTGACCCTTCCCATTGGGTAAGCCTCTGGCTCCGCCACTCATCACTGGGGGTGACAGCTGAGCCCCAGGCCTCAGGGACAAGTCTTTCAGAAGAGTGTCACCCCCGTCTGGGCCAGCGGTGCTGCAGAAGCATCCAGCACCTCCCTGCCCCTTCCATGAAGGGCCCCCAGGACTGTGATGAGGGCCCACAGTGCTGCTACACGGCTCCCTCCCAGCTGAGCCATGACTGCCAAGGATTGACCGCCTCTGCGCATTTTGTCTGCATCCCTCCCTTGTTCCCCGCTGGGCCACCTGTCCCCTTGTCAAGCCTGTGATATGGTCAGCCCGGGCACCCTGGGCTCGTTATTTCTGGCAATTGTCTTTCTATAAAGCAAGAGTCAAACCCATACCAAGTACAGAGAGACTCATTCATTCTGTTGTGGCAAAGGATGCATGAGGTCTTTGTGTTTTGCGGCTGGGGTAGGAACAGTGATGGTGGAGGGGCCCCAGAGCCCCGGAGACCTGTGGGCTAAGACATCACCTAACGAGGGGCTCTGCAGGCAGGAGATGCCCTCTGGTCCAGTAGTTTCCCTGGCTGGGCTTCTGGTCTAGCCTGTCTTTTCTTGATCAGCCCCAAGTCTAAGGCACCAGGCTCTGTAAGCCATGCTGACTGGGAGCAACTCAGCAGCGTCAGTGCTTGCCCCTGTTAGACCTGGCCAGCGCCTAGGCCGTAGCTCTGGGTGGGCCCTGCAGCAGTGGGTGTTTGCATGGAAGGACCAGGTTGTGAGCTCCTCCCATGTCTGTCCTGGCCCAGGGAGAGGCCCGGGAGAGTGGTAGACGCTGGATGGCAGCTGGTCCCCAGCCTCTGTGTGCTCTCCCCGTGCTCAGGATGCAAGCAGCTGAGGGACTGTGTTCCCTCTACAGTGTCCGGACGTTGGTGGTGACAACTCCAGGCCTGTTTTGCACTCTCACGGACTGGGCACGAGTAGTGGCCGGGTTGTTGTAGTATCTCATTGTGGGTCTTTGGGGAGAAGCAGGGAGGAGCCGGGAGGGAAGTGAGAGGGCAGGGCGTTCTTTGTCCATGCTGTGCAGAGGCCCCACTGGGGTTTGCTGTGTAAACTCCAGTGGCTATTCACAGCAGGCGTCCAGCAGAAATGCTTCCTATATGTCCCCAAAATGTTTATGCATTTGTTTTCCTTGGCCAGAGACAGGCTGCTCCAGCTGAGCACTGGTGGAGGAAGTCAGTTTCCCTGCAGCAGGCTTGTTTATCAGCCTGGGAAGGAAAAGTGTGTCTTTTTCAATGAAACTCACTTAACCTCCTGACCAGGGTCCCGTTGGCAGGGCTGGAGAAATCAAAATATTCCCAGCGTTGCTTGAAAAACCCAGTTCCAACAAACTATGAAAACATCTTTCTAGAAGCCAAGACACAGGTACATGCACGGTTTGACACCCTGTGCCTGGGGTTTCCTGTAATGAAGGATGAGCAAAGCCCCAGCACCACCCTCTCCCAGATCCGGGAGCTAGAGTAGACCCACAGGACTGCCACCAGGTCTGCAAGAATTAAATAGAGGCCTGTGCCTCCTTGCGTGTGGGTGTTCTCCTCCTGAGGTGCGTGGTTTTCTGGGGAGAGTGTGGGTAGGCTTCAGTGAGCCCATAGCCTCCCTCCCAAATTATACTAAAATCTTTGCGTTCGTGTATGTATGTGTGATGTTCCAGGGAGAGGGTCTACTGACTTGGCCTAACGCCCTCCTGAAAAAATTAAGAGTCCTAGAGTTGAGTGGCTTCCCAGGGACTGTCCTGGGTGTGGCCATCCGTGCTCACCCGCCTGCCAGGTTAGTGGACGAGCAGACCTCAGGGAGGTGCGAATTCTTGGTCCCGGGAGGGACGAGCCGGTGGATCCCACTGCCTTTCCGGCTGTGCGAGCAGTGAGAGCGGTCTCTGGGGAGCAGCCCCAGCCGCTAGGGACCTCTCCCGAGGCAGATGATTCATGCTGCGGCTGCCGCCCTGGCAGCTCCCGTTACCTGCTCCCACCCGACCTCTGGGGAAGCCTCCTCCTTCCCCTTTTAAGAAGATCTGAGTCTTCTGCACGGTTGAACCAGGCCAAGCACCCGCACATCCTTGCCTCCCCGGTTCTGGAGGTCAGACCTTTCCCACCTCAGCCTGCCTGTCTGCTCCACCCCCTGTCGGGGACAGCAGCGTCTGCTGTCCTCAGGTGGGAATCAGGGACCATCCCACACTGCTGCTGGCACACGTACCAAGCTCTTAAGCAGCTTCCTTGAAGGCTCCCCTACTTGGCCTTAGGAGAGGAGATGCAGACCTCTGTGCACCATGGCCGGGGAAAGGGATCCCAGCACATTGACACCTCTCTCCAGAAATCCTTACTAGCTACTGGCCTCTTCCACGGCCAGCCCAGGGCTTTCTTCACCTTCTTCCGTGGCCAGACGACGTACTGGGCTAATGTCGGCCAAGCCATCTGTACTACTGACTCTAGGTTCTTCGTGACAGCAGCACAGGTAAGAAGAGCAGTTTCCAGAAGAACTGTCAGGATTCCCTGGTGGGGGGTGGGGGGGCTGTCAGAGCTGGGCCAAGGCTTGGGGGTGGTCTTGGAGAATATCCTAAGGCAAGGGTGCATCCAGACCCCATCCCACTGCTTGTTTCTGAGCAGAAGGGAAGTTAGGGCCAGGGGCCCAGCCCATCCTGAGCATCAGTAGTGGCAGAGGGGGAGCAGTGGGCCCAGCCTTCTGGGAGGCCCGGGATGTGAAGGACCAGTCTTAAGCCCCCACAGGCCGTTGGCTCTGCTCAGCCAACAATGGCAGGAGGAGGACTTGTCTGCTGTAGTGTAGACTCTAGCCTTGCAACTCCATGTGTGGTCCTTGGACCAGCAGCATCAGCAGCACCTGAGAACCTCTTAGAAATGCAGTATCTCAGGTTCCACCCATCCCCCCTGAATCTGAACCTGCATTTGAACAAAACCATCAGGTGAATCAGGTTAAAGTTTGAGAACGTTCTATTCTAGAGCTTGTGATTTTTGTGGGGGTGACAGTGTGAAAACGCAGATGTCCTCATAACGAAGCAATGTCTGGGGAAGAAGCAGCATCAGGACCAGAGGCCTGAGTTCAGTCTTGCCTCCACTGCTGCTTGCCTGTGTGACTATGAGCACCTGACCTAAGCTCTCCGGGCCTCAGTTTCCTCCTCTGTAAAATCACCAATCCCACAGGGCTGTATTGAGGACAATGAGAGTCAATGCACAGTGAAGTGTGTGGACTTGCCAGGTGTTTGCTCTCAATATGTCTGGTGGGGGTTGGCGAGGCTCCTCAGTGGTGGTAGCATCTTACCTAGGCCTTGATGAATGGGTACGGTTTGGACAAGTGGAGAATTGAATGAAAGATTATTCCAGGTGACATGGTGAGATGATGAGAGCCAAGAGACCATGAAAGTCTGCGGGGTCTATGGGTCTCATCAGGGTGATCCAAAAGCGGGAGTCCCAGAGGGTTAGGGGAGGAGGCAGAGAGTGGGAGGTCTCAGATGGCAGGCCCAGGGCTGGGATGTGTTCCCGGGAGACAAGGTCTACTCAGAGCTCTACTTCAGATCTCTCTCCCTGGCCAGGGAGGGCGGGGGGCAGAGATGAGGGGCACATCGAGGGGCTGCTGTGCTGCTCCCAGGAAATACAGTATGAGGGAGGAGGCCAGGAGATGATGGAAGTGACAGATGCGGATGGCCTTTGCTTTCCAAGGCCCCGTGGACGATCCTCACCGGCCACCGAGCTCTTCCGGGAGCCTGAACTTGCAGGAGGCAGTCAGGGTGCCAAGTCTATTTGCAGGTATTTCTCTCCATCTGCCAGAGTCCTCCCTACTCCCTAATCATGCCCTAATCCTCATGGGGCTGCGGGAGCTGTAATTACCAGGGAAAAATGTCAGGCATTTGCGATAATAGAGATTGCTTAATGCAGGACGAGGGGCGGGTTGGCAGGTGGGCGGGAGAGGGGGCAGGCAGGCTGCCCATGGGTCAGGGGGGCACGTTGCCAGCGCCTGCACGCTGCTCAGGGATGTCGCTCCAGCAGACCTGCTCTCACAAGAGAAGAATCAGAGCCCCGCACTGGCCAGGGGCTCGATGGTCACAGCAGCTCACTGTTGGCCCTTCCTGCCATCTCGGGACCATAGTGCTTCATCCCACTGCCCTGTCAGCATTCCCCAGGGAGGTCTATCCTATGTCCTGTTCCCTAGGAAATCATTGAAAGCCCTCTGTTTACAGTGGGGAAAACTGAGGCCCAAATAGGATGTTTGTCATTCATGGAAGGGTCTCCCAGAGACCAGACCACTGGATGGCTTTTGGGCTGAAGGGAATACATCTGATGGGAGGTCTAAGGGGGTGGGGGTGATGTCAACCTGTCTGTCATTCTGCTTCCCCACCTCGCTCCCTCCTCCAGCTGCTTACTCCACCCACCCCAAACCATAGCACTGCTTCCCTCGCTGCCTGAAGCCTTTGCTCGTGTTCTTTGCTGCCCCTGGGTCCCTGCCCTCTGGGTCCCCATGACCATCTGCCAGATCTACCCTAGACCCTCAAAGCCTATCTCCAAGGCCCCTCCTCTATAAGCCCTCAGGGATTACCTAGCTGAAAGTGCAGGCCCTGTCGTCTGAGTGCCCTCAGGATGGGACAGGTACAGGAGGGAAGGGAGGAAGGGAGGGAAGACAATGAGCCCCAGACCTAGAGACCAGGAAATTGAGCACTATAGAGGTGAGGTGGTGGGGATGGGGGGGATGCACGTGCACTCATATGCGTGCACATGTAGGGTAATGGGAGAAACCTGTAGCTGGGTGCCAACCACCAACTGGGATCTGGGCAGTGACGGAGGGGCTGATTGAGGGCCCAAAGTTCATTCTCCATCTTTGAAGAAACCCCTCCCCCACCCCACCCTTAGGCATAAAGCCCCAGTCACAGGGTGCTGGGGTGGGGAGGCACTGCTCGAAGTCTCTAAACCGTTGATTCCAGGTGTGGTTTTGAGATTAAACCTGGCGCCTTTCCTGTGGCCCTTGATAAGGGCAATTCTGGGTGCTTATCTGGCATTTTCTGTTTTAAGGCCCCCTGACATCTGTGAGGTTCAGCAAAGTCCTGCCTCCCTGTGGAATGGAGCCCATCTCCATGATAAGCATCCACTTCCTTGTGTCCTGCCTGGGTGTCCACTGTGAGTACTCCCAGGGCACTGGAGCCCCGGCTGTCAGTGCCAACCCTGGGCCCTGCTCCCTCTGCCTCACCCCTCCCTTGCTCCAGCCCGGGCCCGAACCTGGGAGGGTGCTATTAGTAATTATGTCAGGACGATTATATAAACAAACCGCGGTGTGTATGGGAACTTTACTCTAAGGAAGGATTGTTCTACTCTCAGTTGATCTCTGCCTTGGTGCTCTCCAAACTCCTGGGCTCAGATCCTTCTTGGATTTTATTGAGGGCACAGGGCTCAGACGAGGGGAATTTGTAGGGGCTAGAGCAGTCAGGGAGGCTTCCTAGAGGGAGAGGATTGAAGCTGGACCCTGAGGGAGGGTTGGAGAGGAGGAAGGGCAGAAGTACCCCAGGCCGGATGGGCAGGTGCACAGCTGCCAGGAGGAAGGGGCTGGGCCCTTCCAGGTGGGAGGACATTAAGGGAGATTAGAGCTGAAGGGCTTGCATGTCAGGCTGAGGAGCTCAGGCCGCCCTCTGCGTGCTGGGCAGCTGTGGGGGTTCCTAGAGCAGGGCAGAGGTGGCCCCACGCTGCTTTAGAGGACTTTGCTGCAGCAGCGTGCAGGGCAGCTCAGAAGGCAGATGCTGACCTCCCTCCGAGCCAGGACCCCGGGGAGGAGCTGCGGTCCGAGACACCTTGCACTTCAGTGATTCAGTCTAGGGAGCAAGGTGGGGGCACCCGCGGGCTTGGAGGGCGCCTCTCTCCCCTGCTTCCCGGCAGGCAGGCCTGGCCGGGAGCAGCCGTTCCCAGTGTGTGCTCCCCTGAGGGCAGTGGCAGCTGCAGTTCTCCCGGGAACAGTCTTTGCAAAACATCCCTACCTCCTGATGAAGGCTTCCTCCGTCTCCCGTCTTGGCAAACCATGAAGGAGGGGGCCTCAATGCGAGGAAGTACCCGGGCCTTTGTTCTGGACCCGGCTTCGGCTGGACCCACTGCCCATTGTTTTCGCAGCCATTGGTGACCTTGGGCCAGCTGGACGGGCCCAGCAGCCTCCCTTGGGCCTGGCCACCTCCAAGTGCCTATGGACGACGGCCAGGCTGGCAGGATGACAGGATGGCTCCTGGGTTCTCGGTGGCTGTGGGGAGGGCCCCTGGCATGCCGTATCCCACCTCCATTCACAGAGCCTGGGCCCCCTAGCTTGGCCTTTTGGGATGTTAGTGGGCATTATGGGAACTGCTCGTCTCCCGAGGACCAGGAGTCTCTCACAGAGAGCTCCTGGGACCCTGGTCCGAGTCTCATGCTTCTTCCACATGTGCTGTTGTGGGGGCCCTGGCTCTCCTGAACCTGTGCTATCCCTGGGTTTGGGGGATCCTTGCTGCACCTGCCAGGCGGTGTGCACCGTAAGACGGGGGACCATGCAGCCTGCCAGAGTGCTTATGAATTCCAACCGGGGCTTTGACAGTCCAGGTTTAGATCTTAGCTTCAACTTCTGGGTTGTGTCACCTGAGTTAAGTGACCAAACAATAAAACAAAACCTCTCCAAGCCTCAGCTTTCCTCCCTATAAAAAGAATAATCATAGCCCGTACCTTTTAAGGTTGGTGTGGGGGGTCCATGCACAGTGCTTGGAACAGAGCTTGGTACCCAGTGTGTGCCCAGCAGATGTTGGCTCTTCTCCTGGGAGCTGGATGGGAAGACGCAGGACCTGTGGTGGGTCTAACTCACTGAGATGCAAGAAGTATGACCACATGGAACGCCGTGACACAGTGAGGCCAGCTGCACCCCCAGGGGTCGGTACCTCTTCCCTGACCACAAACCCTCCCCCCACCCCAGATGGCAGTCCCTCCTTTCCTTTCCCCTTGTTGGGCCCTCAGCAGCTCCTGGGCTAACTGGATATGTGCTTTCCTCTCTGGTCACCCCGTGGGGCCCTCCCTTTCTACTCTGGGCTTCGGTCCCACTTTTTGTAAAATGAAGTGACTGGATGAGGTGGCTCTACATAGCGGTGACCACACCCAAGACCCAGACGAGGGCACCAGTGTCAGACACTGTGTGCGGCACCTGACAGGCTCCTCCCTCCAACCTCCCCCTCCCAGATGGGGAAACTGAGTCTCTGGGAGCCAAGGCACTCGCCCAGGGCCTCCAGGCTAATGGATGGCAGGTGTCAGGTTCTCACTTGCTCCCTTGCCTCCTGGGAGGCCCCCACGCAGGGCAGAGGAGTGAGAGACTTCCTGGAGCTCCTTGTCCCCTGTCTTCCCTGATTGCTTTCCAGTCACCAGCCCAGGCCTGAGACTTCAGGGCCTTCAGGAATGCCTGTGAGTGTCCGGGTTTCCATACCTACAACCTATTATGGGAGCCTGGTTTTCCCTTCGATTCAGACGCCTCCCTGTGAGCATCCCAGAGAGAAGGATGAGTCAGACCCCTTGTCTAGCCCTTCCCAGCGGAAGGCTGGCCAGCCAAGGTGGGAGTGGGCAGCCAGCCTCAGGGTCTCCCCCAAACCCCATCTCCTGTCATCCCCCCAGCCCCTATGGCTTTAGCAACCACAGAAAATGCCAAGCGCTCTTTTCCTTCTTTCCCACTAACACAGACACACCTTGGGTTTATTTGTCTAAAGACTTTCCATTTCCTTTTCTGGAAAGTCATTGGGGTTGTGCACGTCGTCCCTTTCATCACAAAGGAGGCTGGGAGGAGAGGGGTGTGTCCTCGGTCACCCTGGGAAGGGGTGAGCTGGGGAAGCCGAGAACCTAGCCCCATGTGACCCAGCTGCACTCTCCCTGGACACCCTTGTAGGCCGAGATGACTCTTGGGGTTGTCCTTTCCTGGGGACACACCGCTTACAGCCATGTGGCACAAGGCTGAGCAAGTCTGTCCTCTCCTGTGTCCCATCCATGGCTGCGCCCACAGTCGTGTGCGGTGGCCTAGTCGTGCCAGCTCCTCGTTCGGCCCCAGCTCCCACCGGCACGGGTCTGGGCAAGGAGCGCCCTGAGGGCGGAGGCAGGCAGGGCCCAGGTGCCTCCTCTGCACCAGCCTGGAGGGAAAGCCGAGATTCAGGCTCAGAGGCCCGGCCAGGCTCATGGAACGTGCCACATCCCTGTCCCAGCAGCCCCCCGTGGGGGTCGGAGTCAGCCCCAGAGAGCGGGACAGTGAGGGGCCCTCCCCCCCTCCACCGTGGCTGGAAGCCCACCCATCCATCCCTCCTTCTCCCTGGTCTTTCCTCTTCCCAAACCACCTCCCTTCCTTTACATAAACAAATCTGTCTGCCATGTCCCCTCCTCTAGGAAGACTTTCCTGATTACTGGAAAGAGGTGGGGCTCTTCCGCTGCCCACAAATCCACCTCACCCCTTCCTGAGGCTCAGGCCTAGGTCTCGGCGGCCCTCCCCTGAACACCCACGGGCCGCCTGCAAGCCCTCTGTGTTGTCAGGAACCACTCTCAGACCCCAGCTCGGGTCTGAGCCAGCGAGTGGGGAAGGATGGTCTCCTATGGGCATTGACCATGGCACTGCCCCAGGTGAGGCACCCGGAGCGTTGTGTGATCCACGCTGTGACGCTCTCCATCAGGGATGCGCCCCACTGCGGTGGGTGCCATGGCTCAGCCCTTCTCACAGGGAGACCCAAATGCCCCCCTGAAACATTAGGCCTGCTCCTCCTAATAGGGGCTGCTCCATCAGTTCCCTGGGCAGCCAGAATCAGGGGAAAGACGTCCTCCCGACCAGAGGCAGCTGCCTCTGTTACCACAGTAACCGTTGGCGAACATGTCTTCCTTTCTTGCCATGGCTTCCAGGAAGCTCAGGTGGAACGTGATGCTCAGTTGCAATCTCTTTCTGGTCTCGTAAGAAGCTTCCTCCTCCCCGGTGTTTTTTGTTTTAACTAGACTAGTGTTTTGTTTCATAATTCCGACCTTTGCTGCTCAAAGTCCTAAGACCAGTGAGCCTTGGTAGCAACTGGGAGCTTGTTAGATATGCAAAATCTTGGGCGCTACCCAGACCTTACTGAATCAGAAGCTGCATTTTAATAAGACCTCCAGGGGATTTGTGTTCACATTACAGTGGGAGAAGCGCTGATGGAATCCTCAAATGCTTTTAGAACAGCTATAAAAGGTATATGCAGTAAGACCAGGAATGATTCTCCCCTTTCCTACACTGACTTCTCCACCAAAGACATTGACCTCAGCAGCAGCCCTGCCCAAGCCTGACCTCACTCCATCAAACCAGCCCTGGCTTTGATTTTGACCCTCAGTTCTGCTCTCTGGCAGGGTCAGGTCACTGAGGGGTGTGGGATGGGAGCCCTCTTAGGTTGTTGTCTATATAGGGATGAGGCAGGTGGTGGGCAAGTGCCCAGGAGAGGGGACCCTTCACGAGCCAGGTATCTGCTCCCTTGTGGACCAAGGTGATCGTCCTACAGTTGGGCTCTTGGCCACTCCTGGGGTAATGGGATTGTGTTGGTATGATTGTGCCCAGCCCTGACCCCTTTCCCCCCACCCCGCCTCCCGCTGCCAGGATGAAGAGGAGCGCAGAGGGCCTGAGAGTCCTGGGGTTGGCCTTCCTGAGAAGTGGCAACCCCCAGAAAATGGGGCCTTGTGTCCATGCATAAGCAACTCTCTAACCATTCCCATGAGCTGTCCTTGTGGGGTAAGTACCCATGTAGAGGATCATAGCCTTCTGGAAGGAATGATATCAAGGAGCATCCTGGGTCTGATGATGTGCCATTTTAGGCAGCCTTTGAGATCCCTTCGGATCCTGAAATGCCATGATTCAAAGTCCTGCTTCCTTTAGAGAGGCTTCTAGTGATTTCTCCCACCCTCACTGATTATTCCCCCACCTCCAGCCCATAACCACATGGGCTTTTCTCTGACTGCCTTATATTTGTGAATCTGGCCCCCCAACCACTAGGGAACCCATGGCCTGGGTCTCCTCCTCTGTCCACTTGCTCTTAGACTGGCAAGGTGAGGATGAGTGGAAGATGCAGGCAGGCAGCTAACCCAGATCTCTTTCCCAGCTGGCTTCTGAATCCTGAACATGGAGTGCTTGGGGGGAGGCTTCTCACTCACCTCTTGGCTGCTGCCAACACTGTATATTTATCCTCTTTTAGGCCTGAGCCTGGCCTGGGCAGAGACAGGATCACCATAACAGGACCTGGGCTTCCTGAATTCTAGACACTGTATCCCCAAATCCTCAGACCCTGGCTCTTCAGAGTCCCCAGTGAGGTTGGCCTGGAGGAGGAGGTGTGCAGGGATGAAGCAGGGTGTGTGTGGCAGGGAGTCCTGCCGCCTCCCTCATGCTGCACGCCCTTTCTGGTCCACCGTTTGCCCTATTGGCTGCTGCTCTGCTGATGGGGCAGGGCGGTCACTGTGCTCAACATGGGGGAACCACTTCAGCCCATGGCCTCAGTTTACTTTTGTCTTAATGACCCAAAGGACCTCCTATCCTAATGGTCTAACACTCTGGGTGTTCAGAGGTACCCAACCCTTTGTGACAAGAGGGCCCTAGAAGGGTGGCACAGCCCTGTGAGTTGACCAGTGGACACACCTGCAGAAAACAGCACAAAGCAGGAGGTGTGTGTGCATTGGGGTGAAACTGGTGGCACTGGGGGCTGGGGAGCCAGAGCCTGGCTGGGCGCAGGGGCCCGGGGCAGGGGGCCATGTCATCATTTTCTCATTAGGCAAGACAGCGATCTGCCTGTGTGAGATGATCTTGCTGGCCCTGTGGGCTCCAGGAATGTTGGCTTCACATGAATAGAATCCCCAGAGCGGACCACAGAGGGAGGGGTCTCCAGTGGACGGGGATAAGGGTGGGTACCTCCCATCTTCCTAGACTCACCCCTGCCAGCCCCAGCCCACAGCATCATGGCATCCTAGGAAGTCCACAGAGTGAAAGAGGGTGGTCCCAGAGGTGAACCAGCCCATCCCCACTCCAGGCGGGCCCGGAACACCCCTCCTGACTCTGGCTGGTGGGCTGGCAGGCAGCTTGCTCTGTTCACCTTTGAAAACTTTGCTGAGCACACTGAGCCTGTCCACCACCTGGCTGTGAGCAGAGAGCTGGGTCAGATCCAGTCCCTGTCCCCACCCAGGGTGGGGGCTCCTGGCTGGGAATGAAGAGACTAGGACACATTTAGCATATTCCCAAGAGAGGAACCTTGGAGCCATGCAGTTACAGAAGTGCCCAGCACTGCATTCCTCTTGCCCAATGCCTCCCCTCTCCACCATTTAAAGTCAGCTCCCCGAAAAGGAGAAAGGAGATGAGATGAGAGAGGCCCAGGATTATGAGCAGCACAGGTGGCAATAGCCATGAGCACTCAAAGGGGCCAAAGAGACTGTGCAGAGTCCCTGGAGTTCAGGGTATAGGCAACAGAAGCCACAGTGTACACAGCAGAGGAGGTGCAGGGCTGCTTGGCCACTGCGTGAGTCTGTATTTAGATGCATGTGAGGATATGCGTGCACTTGCATATGTCTGAGTATGCACACATGTTTGCATGTGTCTACATGTGTGTGCATACCATGTGTTAGGTAACAGATGCATATGCTGGGGTGCACCTGTGCACTGCCTGGGGGTATGTACATGTGTGTTCAGGCACATGCTGTGTATGTGTGTGCATACAGGTGAGCATGAAAGCCCATTCACTGTCAGGGGACAGCTGAGTCTATGTGGTGGCACCCTGGCTGGGTGTGACTTGGCAGGGGAAGGCAAGAGGGATGGAAGATTCATCAGCCCAGGAATATGCTTTACTTACTGGAGAGGTCAGTCTGAGCTTAGCTGGGGCATGCTCATCTCTGTCGCTGCCCTGTGCCCTGCAGTCTAGCCACAGTGGTGGTGGTGGGGGATGGCTATGTCGGTCATCAGGGCCACATTATGACTTTTATGGACCCTGAGCTCTTTTAATTTCATGGGCCTCTCCCTCCATAAAAAATATGAAGAGCTGAATTTTACGACTGTGTTGATATAAAGATGAACATATTAATCCTGGTGGTGAGCTGTGAGCAGAGCTACTAGCGCAGAGGAACAATTTCTCTAAAGTTGTGGTACCCGCTGGCATTGAAGCAGTCCTGCTGTAGGGCCCAGCATGGAGCATGAGGCTGCATCTGGGCCGGCACCTGTTCCCACTCGAGGAACCCAGATGGGCTTTGCTTATGGAGAAAAGTCAAAGAAACCAGTGAGGCTTGGGCCCAGTGAAGCACCCAGCTTGTCCCAGCAGCAGGACCCAGAGGAGGCGAGGGCAACCCAGCACGAATGATGGGACCAAGGGGCAGCTGGGGTAGGATCCAGCAGCCGTGGCGGTTTTCGGGAAAGAGACCCAGCTGAGGAAGACGCAGTAGAGAGCGGTGGTGGCGGCTGCAGGACCCACAGGAGGGCAGTGAGGCCGGGGGCCCAGACGGCATGGAGGCATCCAGGAGAGGGGCCGGAGCAGGAGACAGAGCGTAGTCCCTGCTGCACCTGCTGGGAGCACCTGGACACTCCCTCTACGGACACCAGCTATAGGTGAGGGGTGGGGTGGGACAGGGGCAGGGTAGCATGGGAAATCTCAAAAGTTGAGCAGACCTCAAAGAGCCGCGGGGGTAGACACTTTGGGGACCACAGCATTGGTGGGGAGTTGACATGCCTTTACACTGGCTTGGGCCCTGCTTGGAGACAGAAACGTCAGGTCCGGGGGGTGGGGGCTTAGAAGGTCGGCCCCCTCATGGAACCTTTCTGGCTGCCGGGGGGTCTCTGGCTTCTTGCTCCAGGAAGGCACTTTTCTGAGTCCTTGCTGGAGTCCAGGGAGGAGATGGCCTCTCACCAAGCAGAGAAGAGAGGAGGAAGAGGCTGGGTGTGGCTAGCAGACCCGGCCTAGGCAGCAGTTAGGAGACCTCGACTCCAGTCCTGGCTCCACCCCGACCCACAGACCGACCCTGGGCATGTCATCTCGCCTCTCTGAGCCTCAGTTTCCCATGTGTAAAATGAAAGCATCAGAGCCAATGATAATCAGAGCCTCTTTTCCCAATCTCGATGCTTTATAATCTAAGAAGGCACAGACAGGAGATTTTTGAGGATGCAGGCAAGAAGGTAGGGGCCTGGAAGAGTGGGGTGGAAGCTGCAGTGGCAGCCAGGCCAGGGGAGAGGGGTGCGTGTGTGCCCAGGGACAGGAAATGCTCCGAAGTCACTTCTACACATGATGAAGACTTCCCTTCCGGGGACCCACACTGCCAGGGCTGGCTCTAGGCAGAGCCTTTGTCCAGCCTGGCAAAAACACCACCACCAGCATTTTCTGGAAGCGAGGGATGCCGCCCTCCTGGCCCAGCAGGGCCTCTTCGCCCGCAGGGCAGGGCTAGGGAAACCATGACTTCATTCTCTCTTCTCTCCTCCAGTCCAAGCAGAGTTGGGGGTGGGACAGGGGGCAGCCCTGTGTCCTCAAGGCACCCTCATTCAGGCCTGGGAGCCCGGCCCATTCTCAGATCCCTGCTCCCATCTCTGGACGTGGCGTGTCAAATGCTCATTGACCCTCGCAGGGCTGAGGGCAACAGTCCCCATCTTGTCTCTCTGGCTCCTCCTCTGCAGCATCAAGCAGGGGCTGTTGCTGGAGAATTGGTAAAACATAGGAAATTCCACTTTCCAGAAATAGGCTTGACATCGCTGCTCCCCCTGCCCCGACACACACGCACAACGAGCCACAGTGCAGCTCAGGGAAGGTGGTGAGAGGAGAAGTAGCTTAGAAAGCTCCTAAATTGTTTTGCCTGGTGGGTTCTGGTGGCCCTGCTAAATCCGGTTTTGATTTAAGGGGGATCGTGTGACACCTAAACGGGCAGGAGTCCTCTGTCAGACAGGGAGGAATTCACGGGCTTTGAGAGGTGGGTGCTGGTCTCTCGGGGAAACCGGATGCCCTCTGGATCATCCCCCAGCACACTGGGCCCAGAGCTTGGCTCTGCTCAGGCCTCGGCGGGCAAGGAGGGAGACGACCCCAGTCCTGTGCTCTAGCCTGGCCTCACCCGCTCGGGGCCATCAGGGGACAGGTGGGGGCAAGTAGTGGGGCTAGGCTAGGTTAAGGCATGGCCTTAACCTCCACAGTTACCGTGGAGGAGGCCGGGGGAGGCCGGGCAGCTGGGAAGGGGCAGGAGGGAAGGTGCCCGGCAGGAGGAAGCGTGTACAGGCGAATATCCAGGAACAGCGAGCCTGGCGGCACAGGGACCCTTGTCTGGAGTTGGGAAGGGGTGGTGGTGAGCGCAGAGCCTTTGGGACTGGGCTGAGGAGGGTGGGGAACATGCTGTCCTCTTTTTGGTCTCTGAGCTCTGGACCTGGATCCTTCCTCTGCTGCCCCGGGCTCAGGGGTGGGGGGCTGGCCGAGGCCCCGGGGAAGGGTGGCTCCACACTAGTGCCAAGTCCTGGCCCTGGCCCATGCCTCCCTGGCCCGTGGCTCCCTGGCAGTGGTGGTGGTGGCGGGGGCGGGGGAGCAGGCCCCATCTGTGCAGCCAAGAGCCAGGGCTGGAAGGTCCTAGATCAAGGGCAGGGGAGGGATGCGCTGAGCACCCTGTTGAGGGGCATTGCTGGGAAAAGGCATTCTTTTATTTCTCACCCCCTCCCCAGGACCTTGTCCTGTCTTCCCACCCTCCGTTAGCGCGCTCTGCCTCCGTTCAGGAAAGCCTGAGCGATTCTGGAAGATTCATGCAGCCTGCTGGTGAGCTGGTGGTGACTGCAAGGTCTTGGCCAGACTGCTATCAGAGGGCCCTTCCGCCTCAAACTCCATCTTCCTGGTGGGCCTCCCGGAGGGAATGAAGTCATTGTTTCCCACGACCTGGCCTGTGGGTGGGAAATCCCTGCCCTGCCCGTAGGGAGGGTCCATCCCCCTCGGCCCCTCTGTCTTGTGCCCCACAGAAGCTTCTGGCGAAGAGACTGGTGGCTGCGGCCACGCCCGTGGGTGTCTTCTCCCCACACAGCCCGAGGTCCCACTCCTTAGCGTGCATCTGGGGATCTGTGCACCCATCTCTGGACAAAGCCTGAGGCTCTCCCACTGGATCCTGGCGGGGCTAGAGCCCAGACTGTCCTGGGAACAACCAGCTCCGACTGGAAAGTGGGTCTCGCCGGGCACGTCGGGAATAAGGCACATCTGGAAAAACGCTTTCCGAGACGGCTGCTCCAGGAGGGCCAGACAGTGCCCGGCCCGAGCGGCTTCGGGCCCCGCCCTGGGCTCGGAGCTGGGGGGTGGGTGGGGGCGGGCCCCTCTTATTTAGCCTGGCTCAGGCCCGCGGATCTGGTGGCTGGGCCCAGGCCGCTGCCCGTGGGAGGGACACGGAGCTCACCAGAGTCCGGCCGCAGCGGAGGAGGAGCTGGGAGGAGGTCGCACCCTGCCTCAGAGCCCAAGCTTCTCTGTGTGTCCCCTCAGTCCGTGCTTCCTTCCCCACCCACCCCTCACCGCACCTCATTACACAGAAAAGCTGCAGAGGGTCCTCCCACTTCTCCCCCCATATCCCCTGCCCATCCTGGGGCCTGGGTGCCTCAGTCCTGAACTTGTTACCGGGTTTCCAACTGGTACCTGGGACCATCAGGGGCCTTTCCTGACAGCCAGAGAACCAGCCTGGGGTTCTGGGAATTAGGGGGTACTGAGTTCTAATCGCAGCTCTGCTGTTCTTTGGCAAATCATTTACCATCGGAGCATCCCAGGGGTGTGGTGACGATGAGCCCTCACCAGAGGCTCTTTCCTTCCACCCTCCCTCCTTCCTTCTCTCTCTCTTCATTCCTCCTTCTCTCTCTCCCTTCCTTCCCTACTTGGGCAGGATTTGTGGCGTCCAGGGAGAGGAAGGTCATGGGCTCTGCGGCCTTCCTGGGGCGGGGGCTCCAGCGGCAGGCCTTCTCCCTTTCACACTGAAATCAGCAGGTCGGGGCTACACAGGCCCCCTTGCTTTGTGGGAGATGGTGGGTGAGTAGGTGGGCATTACTGCGGAGACCTCTGCATTCTGCTGATGGCAATGCCTTTGCCTGAGGGAACGGAACTCTACTGGTGTGTGGCATTCGAGGCAGAGGCCCAGCCGGCATGGGGGGTTGGCAGGAGATACTGTGGTTTTCTGGGGTGTTGTCCTGAGGACCCTCACGTCATCCTGAGATTGGCAGGTGCCTAATCTGCCCTGGCAAAAGCACTTTTGTCCCCCTGATCCTGCCCTGCTCCAGAAGGAGGTGGACCTCTGGCAAGTACACACTCATGCACACGTGCCCTGCACGGTGACAAGCTCCACTGCCCAGAGCGGGGGCACAGGGCCCGCAGGCTCATGCTAGACTGTAAACTTCAGGAGGCCAAGAAGCTGGGCTTGCTGGCATGTGGCCGTCTCCCCAGTGCTGAGAACAGGATGGCACAGGACACATGCTAAGTAAATATTTGGTGAATAAATTAGTACACCCCACGTGACTCTCATCCTCGTGCATAGTGGCACATCGAGCATCCTCAGCTACATGGGCCCTGACCTGGCCCGTGGACCCTGTCGCTGAAGCCGCAGCATGCCCAGGCTCCTGTTGCCTCTGAGATGCCGTACCCCCCACGCTGGCCTGAGTCCCCTGGCCCTTGTGGGTCTAGTGCCAGGCCTCGGCCTGCTGCCTCCAAGCTGAGCCCTCAACTCATCCCCCACCAGCTGGAGGGCGGGGACAGACGTGGGCCCCATCAGGGCCAGGAAGCTCAGCGGACAGGATCCTGGACACTCTGAATGCCCAGGGCCAGGGCATGAAGGAGTCTCCTGGGGCGTGGACAGCGCAACAAGTGCTGCCCAGAAGAAAGGAAGTGGAGGAGGTTCTGGGAAGTGGCCCCGTCTGGCTGGGTCCCTCTCTTGGATGGTTAATAAGGCACACATGACCTCTGGCCGCTGGGGCTTTCGGAGCACGCAGGGCTCACCGGCCACCGTACGGACTCCCTGCCTCGCATCCACTCCATCCTGTACTTACAGGCACTCAAGTGTACTTAGGTGGCCACAGCTACGCCACCTCCACCCCCGGTGGGCCTCCTGCTCCCAGCGAATCCCAGGCTGATCCCTGGTGGCTGCGGTGTGCACTGCAGGGTGTGCACTGCGGGTGGGCTCGGGAGGGAGCCGTAAGGGCCACAGGCTCATCCTGGCCCCGCCCCGGGCGCGTGCAGAATTCAGGGATGTCCTTCCCCGGCTGGGCCTCGATCTGCCAGCTGTAAAATGGGGAGACGCCAACACAGCCGTGGGGGACCGGGGAGGCGGGCGGGAGGTGGGAGGAGAGGCCCAGAGAGGGCCGCTCCCTCCCGGGCCTGGCCTCGCCCCCTCCCGGCCCCGCCTGGCTGCTCTTGCCCTCGCTGCACACCGACTGGGCAGGCGGCCGGCAGGAGCCCCCTGCCTGGGGGAGTCCGGGCGCCTGCACAGCTTACCGGCTGCTGTCGGGCCTCTGGCTGGCGGCGTGCAGGGCAGGGGCTGGGGGCAGGGGTCTGCGGGTCGGCCTCTTCCCCACCCACCCCACCTTTCCCCTCTTGCGTCGTGCCTCTGCTGGTTCCAGTGGCGTCTCCTCTGTCAGGTTTGTCTCTTCCCCGTCTCTGCTCCCTGGCTGTCTCTCCTCCTCAGCCTGGCCTGAGATCTCGCTCGTCTCACTTGCCCTTTGACTCTGTCTCTCTGCCTCTCCCTTTGTCTTGTGTCCTCTCTCCTTCTCTCGTCTCTGCCTCCGTCTCCAGGCTACCTGGCCATTCCTTCCCTCGCCCCCTGGGGTCTGCCAGCATGCAGCCCTGGAGAGGAAAATCCTGAACTGCCTCTGTTTTCTCCACCTGCCCTGCTATCGTTGGTTCTAATTGCTTCTGGAGCAATGAGGGCTCCCAGAGTGGCTACTTGCCTATCTCGGGCCTGCCCTTGACCACAGAGTGCGGGGTGGGCCACCGACAAGCTCTCCGTGCCTCCTAATGCCTCTGTGTCCCCATCAACTGGGCCTGGCCAGTGGTGCTGGGCCCCTGGGGCATCCCTAAGGTGACATCTTGTAGCCAGGCCTGGGCCAGGGTGTGGGAGACCCAGAATGCCCCTGGGGACCCCTGGACCCATGCTGTCCAGAATAACGCCACTCCGGGATGGGATGGGATGCCGGGCGAGCAGGATCATGGTGCCCCACTTCTCGGGAAGGCAAAGTCCACCTGCGGAGTCCAACCCACCCACCCTGCACCATCCAGAGCTTCTGGCTCTGCCCATGGACACCCCTGAGCTCCGCACATAGGGCGGGGACACCTGGATTTCTCTGGCCCCCTGAGTGGGGCCAACTTGGAGGAATTTCCCAAAGCCTATTAGAGCAGTGGCTGCCTCCCGCCTGCCTCCTCGGGCTGGGCAGGGCTGAGGGCGGAGGGAGAGAGGGAGGGAGGGGGGAGAGGAGGGAGGGAAAAAAGTTGGCAGGCCGACAGCAGAGCTGTGTCTGCATCCATCGCTGAGAGGAGGCCCGTGAAGTGCGGGGCGGGCCAGGAGCAAGGAGAGGCCTTCCTCCCTTTGTGCTCCCCCCCCTCCTCTCCTCCCCCCGGGCCCTATAAATAGGCCCAGCCCGGGCTGTGGCTCAGCTCTCGGAGGGAGTCGAGCACCAGGCAGCGGTCTCAAGCCAAGCCCCCTGCCAGCATGGCCAGCGAGTTCAAGAAGAAGCTCTTCTGGAGGGCGGTGGTGGCCGAGTTCCTGGCCATGATCCTCTTCGTCTTCATCAGCATCGGTTCTGCCCTGGGCTTCAACTACCCGGTGAGGAACAACCAGACAGCAGGTGCGGCCCAGGATAACGTGAAGGTGTCACTGGCCTTCGGGCTGAGCATTGCCACCCTGGCCCAGAGCGTGGGCCACATTAGTGGCGCCCACCTCAACCCAGCTGTCACGCTGGGGCTGCTGCTCAGTTGCCAGATCAGCATCCTCAGGGCTGTCATGTACATCATCGCCCAGTGCGTGGGGGCCATCGTGGCCACCGCCATCCTCTCGGGCATCACCTCCTCCCTTCCGGACAACTCCCTCGGCCGAAACGAGGTACGTGGGGTGGCCCCAGGTGCTGGGCTCTGGAGCAGAGCACACGCGGCATAGGTCTCATCCTCACCCATTGTGCAGATGGGGACACCGAGGAGCAGAGAGGGCACGAGCTGGCTGGAGGTCATGAGGACTTGGGGCTGGAACTCAGCTACACCTGCAGCCCAGAGCCCGTTTCCTACCAGGCACCGTGGGAAGCCGAGACCCAGAGAATAATAGTCTGGCCAGTGTCCCCTGCAGGCGTCTATCGTGGGGAATCAGCTCTGGAGGCAGCTACCAATTGTGGGGGCAGCAGCTCCTCACCCCTCGGCTGTAGCTTCTAGGTCTCCACTCTGCCCGGCCGGGGCAGCCAGCTCCCTCTTCCTACAGCCTGGACCCTGGGGACACGCTGCCCGCTGTCCCCAGCCCCCCGAAGCTGGGTGCCTGGCACATTGGCGCGGGTCAGCAGCTGCATGAGCAGGACCCATGGGTGGCCACACGGACCCTCAGCCCGCCCCATATTCACACAGGTCCCCAAACAAACTGCCTTCAGGGAAAAAGCCCCTCCTGCTCCTTGGTCCCCGAGAGTTAGACGAAGCTGCGGGGCAGCGGGGGTGCGGTGGGGGCAGGTGAAAACATTCTGGCTGGTTTGCAGGTGGTTTTCCTGGATTACAGTAGGGGTGGTGGCCAGGGTGGGGACATCTCGCCTCCCGTCTGGGCTCCACTCTCTGTCGCCGGGCACCGTGAGGTGTGGCACGTGTGTTTGTGTGTGTGAACGGTGTGTGCACGTGGATGCTGGCATGGGCCTCCGGGCTTGTGTAAGCTGTGCGCTCCCGTGGGTCTGCGAGTGTTAGTGCAGCCGTGTGAGTGGGCGGCGGGGGCGGGGGGCGGTGAGTGTGTACCTGTGCATGCCCATTGCCCCTGGCCCCGATGGGGTCCGGGCCGGGGGCACTAATGGTGAGCAGATGTTGGTGAGTGGGTGGCAGGCTGCTGCAAAGAATTCCTCCCGGGCCGCTTAGCACAGCTAATTGGCCGTTGGCGGCAGTTGCCTGCTGTCGCAGACCTGGGCTTTTCCAGACCCTCGGCCAAGTGCAAACTCAGACCCAGCCCGGGGCCACCGCGGCGGGGGGAGGCTTGGCCTGAGAGAGGCTGAGGAAGGCTCGGAGGGTGCCTTCCCGGGACAGGGGAGCGGCGCACGAGCACACGGGAGGAACCAGATCTGCAGAATCGGGGCTCGGGGCCTGGGCAGGGCAGGCGGGGGCAGGGACCGGGAGGGAGCCAGCCCAGGGCCCCAGAGACGGCGGCCCGGGATTACAGCGATTGTTGTCCCGCTTCCCAGCCAAAGTTCAGATCCTGGCGCTGCAGCTGCGGGGAGGCTTGGTAAGGCCTGGTGCAGAGGGCAGCTGGCGAGGCCTTGGCCCGGGCTGGGGGGGATTAGCACTTCTTGTGTCACAGTGACACCTTACCCGGCCCCCTCGCGGAGCCAACCGCTGCTCGGCCCAAGATTGAAGATTAGCCCGCGGGCTGGAGTTTAGACTTTAGTCGAAGAACGTGGTGGCCGAGGTGGGTGGAAGGGACGAGAGCTCCGGCAGGCTCTCCAGAGGGCAGGGCCAGGTGACCCCGGGGAGTGCCCCCCGGGTGGGGTCAGGTTCAGCCGTGGCCGGCTCGGTGGGCAGGGCGGGCGGTGGCGAAAAGGTGCCCGTTGGGGAGGGGTTGAATGTCCGCAGGCCCCTGCCCTGTCTTGACCCTCCTTCTCCAGGGACAGGCAGGACAGGCATCTGTGGGCAGACGTTGCGTTCTGACTCGGGCATCACGGGTAGGTGCCGGGAGGGTGGCCGCCTACCGTGGCATCTTCGTCTGGCCGCAGCCTGCTCCAGTGTCCCTTCCCTGCCCCGGCCTCCGTTTTGCAGAGTCGCCCAGATGCCTGGCTGGGCCGTTGGCAGCTGGGGGAGATAAAGGGACAGGCTCCTGCCGGGGACAAGCACGCCGGGCTCACGTCCTGTCTGCTGCTAACCTGTTGCGTTTTCCTGGAGCTGAGGATCCTGAGACTCCAAGAAGGAACCTAGGTCTTTATAGATATTTCCTGGCCCCTCCTAAACCACCAGCAAGCTCACTCTGGGGACTTGTGTTTATCACCCTTCCCAGGAGGGTCTGGCTAAGAGGAGCCCACGGGGGGCCTCGCTGACCATAAGATTCCTGAGTGTTGTGGTGGGGTGCAGGCACTGTCCTGTCTACACCAGGGAGGTTTGGGGTTCCAAAGTCTGGGCCTAGAAACAGAAAGCATCTCTCCCAGGGCTCCTGTCAGACGCTGGACCTGCGATGTGAAGGCATCTGAAGTTCCTGGCAGGTGGCCCCGATGCCTCAAGAGAGGCAGAGACCGGTCTCTGCAGCAAGTGACACACTTTTTCCCCCAGGCTCAGAGGGAGGCTCCCACAGCCCCTTGGGCCCTGGGCCCCACCCTGGCCCAAATCTAGGTGGAGACCTTTGTTGGCATGGAGATTCCTCAGAAAAATAGGGAAAGAGGAGGCAGGAAGCGGTTGGGGTGAGTCAGGGGGTGTCCCCCGGGGGCATGGTGGGGACAACTTTCTTCTCACTGAGTCAGGGCTTAGGATACGCCCTGGAGAGATCACGGGCCTCTGTCCAGCCTGGAGGATCCCGGGTGGTTCTAAGAGCCAAACCTCGATTTTGACCCAAAGTGAAGAGTGTCGGAGGCAGGGGTCGGTGGCCCCGTCTGACCCTGCCCTAGCCAGAGGCTGACGCGCTTCATGCCAGCAGCCTAGCCTGTGTGGCCCAGTCCATGTGTGAAACAGGGACCGCAGGGCGTGGCTGGGCGCTGGGAAACGAAAGACGCTCATAGCCAGCTCTTCTTATTCTTCTCCTGACTCCCTCACCCATGCTCCCTGTTAACCAGACTGGGGCCGCTGGGGGCCCCCCAGGGGCTGAGTCAACCAACCAGCTCCCTACCCCTGGACCGACCAAGGCCCCTGGCGGGGAAGATAAGCCCCACGCACAGCTGCCCGCGATATGGGGCAGGAGGCAGTTGTGATAAGAGGTGTCAGGGCGGAAGAGAACGTCTGCTTTTGAGCAATGGGGAGGGCCAGGAAGGCTTCAGGGAGGAGGTGCCACGGGAGCCTGAATGGCCCAGGAAAGGGGCTTCCAGGCGGAGAAAGGGTGTGAGCACAGGCAAGGTGGCAATGGGAGGTCAGGGTGGCCGATGGGTGGGGGAACCCGTGGGAGGCTGCGGCTCTGGAGAGTGGAGGGCTGGGGTTCGGGCCAGGGTCTCCCTGTGTCCTAGAGGGGACTGGATGCCTGGCGGTCCCCCAGCCGGTGATTTCAGCACCACCCCAGCAGGGGGGTGTTGCGGGCTCAGGCCTTCTCTCTTCGGGGTCTTCTCTCAGCCCTGCTGATTCTGGGCCTGAGCCTGGGGACCGCTTCTCTCTGCTACATCGGGGCCTGACCTCAGCCCTAAACTCTCCCCTTCCTCAGTTTCCTGAGGCTCGGTTTCCCCAACCACAGGGTGGGCGGGTCGTCCCTTCCCTGTTGGCCCCCGTCGCCTGCATGGGCCCCGAGTTCTTCCAGGGTTGAGGGTCCCCCGCCCCCCGACCTCTGCAGCCTCCTCCAGGGCTGGGGTGGCTTAGGGAAAGGAAAGCCAGTTTTCAGATGGACGTGCCCGGAGAGGGGGCTGGGGGCTGGGTGGTGGTGCCATAGCCGGGACCTATAATTACTGTTTCCAGCCAGAACCAGATGAGGGGGAGGGCGTAGAGAGGCAGGAGCTTTGTGGTGGAGACTTCCCTCACCACGGAAAATTCTGAGGCAGTTTCCCCTGTGAGGGCCCTTGGAGCAGCCTCGCCAGCCCTATGCGGCCCACCCCAGAGCTCGGCCCTAACCAGGGCTCACTCTGGCAGCCCCTGCTCTGAAAGCGCAATGCCCTGCGAGGGGACGTGCCCCGCTGGAGCGCTCAGTCTGCGGGGACTCGCCTCCCCGCCCCGGCCCCCAGGGCACAGCCTCCTGCTCACACTGCTCAGTGCGGACGACTCCATGGAGCACCCCCACCCAACCTGAGCTCAGCCCGAGTGCTCCCCACTTTCTCTGGGGCCCCACCCAGTGGGGGTTCCTTCAGCATTAGCCACCAGGGCTTCCCCCAGGCGGGTCAAACTTGCCTCATGCCCACACTGTGGGCACTGGCTCAGGGAAGCTTTCCCGAAGAGCCCCCTGTTTTTGCTGGCGGTGCCTCCCTGGGGGCCGTGGTCCCTGCCCTCTGGAAGCACCAGTGGGTCTGGGGTCTCCTGAATGGCCAGGTCTGAGTCAACATACTTGCAGGTGTGGGGAGGAAAATGTCATGGCCATTGTCCCCCACCAGCCAGGGCTCCTCCCCGGAATGGTGTTGGGGGACGCTCCTTGCCCCACACTGGTGCTTAGGGGGATAAGCAAGGGACTGTCTTCATATAACCAAGGAGCTGCAGTTCTGTGGAGTTAAAACCCCCAACTCAAAAGATGGCCAAAAAGACTAGAAAATGCCCCATTCCCATGAGCAACTCCTCTCAGGGCCTGAAATCCCACCCCTTGGGCAACTAGAGAGGAACAGATGTCTGCTCGGTGCATGGAGCAGTTTGTATCTGGGGAGGGGCCACAGAGGGCCCACAGGCTCCCTGTCCCGGGGGCGTGCACAGGTGACCTGTCCACCGCTGGCCGCTCTGTGAGGGAGGACCTGTGACAGGCTGTGGGCCACACTGAGAGCCCGGTTCAGATGGCTCTGCGGGGACCCTGGCTGGGAGGGCGACAGCAGGTCCTGGGGACTGGGGGGCATCCCGGGTTACCGTGCGGGCCAACGCTTCCATTTTACTGATAAGGACACAGAGGCCACCGGGGCACTGAGATTGTGCGATTGCATAGCAGATCAGGGCAGGGCAGGCCCATGCCCCCAGCCTGCCGCCCGGCCCTAGCTTCTGCACAGGCTCTCTCTCTCTCTCTCTCTCTCTCACACACACACACACACACACACAAACATACACGCACGCACGCACAGCACCTGGGCGCACACACAGGTCCCCGTAGAGCCACTCAGGCCCTGCGGTCCTAGGAGGGTGGCGGTAGGTGCTCCTCAGTGGAGCCTCTTCCTTTCCCTGGCAGGAAGATGGGGTCTGCCCTGGAGCAAGGAAAAGAAGGAGGGAGGGAAGGAGAAGCCATTGCTTTGTGTATTGTTCCTTGCCAGGAAGATGAAGTAGCTTCTGGGAGCCAATGAGGGCCCTTTGAGACCTGCAGCTGGCTGGCTGTCCCTCAAGGGGACGTCCTTCCCTCCCCTGCCCCTCTCCGCAGGCAGTGGTGGCACCTGTGTGTAGCTGTGCGATGCCAAGGGACAGGATGGCACACCCAGAAGTGCCACCAGACACGCAACATGGTCAGGCAGGGCCACATTCCACACAGAGACACCCCCTCCCAACCCTGACACACAGAGACGACACCTGTGTGATCAGGATTCTCAGAGACAGGTGGGCCACTAGGGCCCATACACGACTAGCTTGTCTGGGTGTCCACATGGGCTGAGAGAGAGAGCAGATATTCTCGAATTTGGGGTGCAGGGCTTTACTTATTTTCCTTACATCAAGCTTGGTAATCAGGTGGCTCAAATCCTCCCTGTTGGCGCTCTTTATATTGTCTGACTGCTTTAGTCTATCTGTTTCTAAGAGAGGGGTCGGTAAACTCTTTCACGCTGGTGGAGGATTGATCAGATTCGCCTTAAAACTGTCAATTTTTGTCATTTGGGGGAGGCTGTCTTGTTTGGTGCTTATAGGTTTAGAATTCATGCAGCTCTTTGGTAGACTTTTCGTTCAATTATGATGCAATAAGCCTCTTAATGTCTAATGAAAAAGAAAAGGAGAGCATCCCACCTGGACCCATAGGATCAGCCCCAGATCCTGCAGATACCAATCTACAAAGATCCACAGAGGCGGGCAAGGGCACGGCTACCCAGAGGTACCTGCACACAGGAACACCTAGGAAGGGGTGACACAAGGGACCCACTAAGGTCTTCCTCGCTGTGAGTGCTGAGTCCTGGAGGCAGTGGGCGAGCAGGGCAGGCTTCAATGTCTCCCTTCCCCTGTTCTTCAAAACTGGATGCTCAGAGTGCAGCCAGGCTTGGTTCTGGAACCTGCTGTTCCCCAAGGGTGGGACACCAGGGTGCCCAGGTTCTGAGTGGGGGCCCTGGGCCTAGGGAGCTACCTTGGTCATTCTGCCCATGGGCAGCAGGGATGGGTCGAGGCGTACTGTCTAGAGAGGTTGGCCCTGCCATGTACACAGCCCCTGCCCCCGCCGTGCTGGAGCCTGGGTCACACTGGCAGCTATAGGGTCATCTTCCACTCGCTCCTCAGTCCCAGCTAGGAACAGCCAGGTCCCTTGGCTGGACCTGTAGATAGTCAGGATCTTTGGCTGGGACAAGGATCCTGGCTTGCTTTTCTTTTCTTTTTTTTTTTTTTTTTTATATTTATTTATTCATGAGAAACCCAGAGAGGGGGGGAGAGAGAGAGAGAGAGAGAGAGGCAGAGACACAGGCAGAGGGAGAAGCAGGCTCCATGCAGGGACCCTGATGCGGGACTCCATCCTGGGACTCCAGGATCACGCCCTGGGCCGAAGGCAGGTGCTAAACTGCTGAGCCACCCAGGGATCCCCAGATCCTGGCTTTCTTAATTCCTCCTGGGGACTCAGCCTCCTCATCCATTATCTCACAGAGGCTTGCATGGGCTGCCCCATAAGACCCACAAAAACTAATGACGGCCTGTGGCCTCCCAGCCAAAAAGCAAGTAAACCAGCCCTGAACCCAGAAAGCTTCCTCTAAACAGGCTGCCTCTAAACAGGGTGGAAGTTCTAGAAAATTAGCATTATCTACTACTTTGGTCACTACCCAGCTAGTATCCCCTCTGAGGTCTAGGCAGTGAGACAGGAAGGTCTGTCCTCGCCAAGCTGCCAGGCCGGGGGTCCGAGATACCCACAGAAAAGGCAGGAGGCTTACTTCCCTGCAAGAGTTGCAGGCAGTCAGTGACAGTGTGATGACATAGCCGCAGAAAGTTCCAGCCAGGGGCCGGAGGAAGCTTCTTGGAGTTGGTGGGGTTTGAACTGGGCCTTGGGCGTGAGCTTACTTGGGTAGGATGTGAAAATGGAGGACTTGCTTCTTTCTGATGCTTCAGGTTCCATGTGGGGACTATTCTGTGGTTCACACTTGTATTCATAAAACTGATTGTTTTGTTTTGTTTTGTTTTTGAAGGGGGCTTAAGTAGTGACCTATAAGACCTGGATGTGCAAACCCTGGATGTGCAAACATATACATATATATTTTAGTATTAAGTGGCCACAACTGAGATTAGCCCTATTTAAGCAATTGCGTCAAATTTAACGGATTATGCACAGTAACATGTTTTGAATTTTTACCTGCTTTTTCCTGGACGTCAAGTTTCAACAGACCCCTAACTATCCCTCTCAGTTCTGAATTATCAAGTCTGGCCAGATGTAAGTCACACAAGTGCATTGGTGGTCAAAAGAGAAGCGGTCAGTAGACGCTGAAGCAATCGGGGATGCTTCCTAGTGGTGGTGGTGGTGGTGAGGGGTTTTAGGAGAGGAAGTTCGCCAACCCCATGCGGTTCTGAGCTAAAGGCTCTGGGTGGTCAGGAAGGGGTTATAACCCAGGGTTCCCCGGGGAAGGTGGAACCCTCTCCTCTTCCTGTGGACTCAGAGTGCTGGCCATGGCATTGGCCCCCTTGTTCTGCTCACTTTGCATGAAAACCTGTGCCTTTGGGCAAAGCAGGGGCTGGGGTACTCAGACCTGGTTAAGAACTGAGGGAGGAGATGAGCTTGCCCAGGCCACGTCTGTGAGACGGTGGCGATGGGGGAGGATAGGCGGTAGGAGCCACGTAGAACCAGGCCTGGTTTCAGGACTCCCACCCACGAGCAATGAGGCTGAGCCTGGGGAGCAGAGGAGAGGGAGCAAGAAGAGGAGTGTGCGGCAGGTGTGAGCGTGACTGGCATCTGTACAAGTCGGCCCTGTCTCACCGGCCTCTCCTCCACAGCCCGTCCTGGCTCCAGGCAGGCCTCACTCGGGTCTCCACAACCCTATGCAGGGTCCTTCCCCTTCCGCTTGTCCCCCTCCCCACCCATCCTGGGAATAAGGTGAGAATGAATCAGAACAAAGCCACAACTGTCCTGGTCCCTCCCACCTCTGCAGCCCTTCCCAAACACTCCAAGACCCTCCCCACCCCCACTGCCTTTGAAACTCCAGCCATTCTGGAAAGTGGGTGGAGGAAAAAGCTATTTTACAGATGGGGGAAACTGAGGATCAGAAAGGCCATGCCGTGGCATCAGCAAGTCGGAGAGTCAGGACCTGAACACAGGGCTTCTGTCCCTATCACCCAACCTTGGGATGGGAAGAGAACTGGGCATTGCCCAGAGGGCTGGCCGGGCTGGGGGGTCACAGCTCTGGGGTCCGCCAGGAAAGGCCTAGAGCTAGGGCTGCCTCACAGGGGAGGGGATGTGAGTCACTTTCCCTGTGGCCCAGGACTGCAGACAAAAGCGGGAAGAGAATTGTTCTTATAAGATGGCCTCAAGGGTGGGGCTGAGAAACCTCGGGGGTGGGGGAGTGGGACGGAGGAAGGCCCCCCACCTAGGGTTTTATAAAATGCCCTCTGGCTTTGGAGGACCCCTCCTTCCCCCTTTGCCCCCGGGATGAGACTTCAAGCTCAGGCTCCTTGGGACACAGCAGCTCTGCCTGGGCAAGGCGGCCTACGTGGCCGCATCCGGGCATCTCTGCCAGTGGGTTTCTGCCCATGTGGAGCAGCTCCCCTGTGCGGGTGCACCTGGCCCCTGAGACCCCCCAAAGCGGAGGGTGAGGGGGCTCCCTGGCGAGGGGTCTCCCTGGCGCAGCTGCAGGGGGAGGAGGGCTCGGGTGACCTCACGGCAGCTCCCATTCCCTTCTTTTTCCATGAGTCATGTTTCTAAAAGTGGCCCAAGAGCAAGTGGCAGCCAGACGGTAGTGGCGGGGCCGATGTGGCCAGGGAGAAGGAGGGGGCTGGTCCAGGAGGGAGAGGGAGGGGGAGACGGGGACGACAGAGAAGAAATGGGAGAGACGCAGAACCAGGGGACGTGGGGTGAGAGGCAGAGGGCCGGAGAGCAGGGGAGAGAGGCCCAAGGAGAGAGGC
Source organism: Canis lupus baileyi (assembly GCF_048164855.1). Lineage (NCBI taxonomy): Eukaryota > Metazoa > Chordata > Mammalia > Carnivora > Canidae > Canis > Canis lupus. Next base: position 17,454,047 of record NC_132855.1, on the reverse strand, counting down.
GAGGGGATTTCAGATGAGCAGGGTATGGGGGAGAATGTTCTGGACTTTTGGGGTGTGAAGCAATGTGTCCAGGTGGACCCTCGCACCATGTGCTCCGCTCCCATGAGCATCCCTGCCCGTGTCCTCCCACGCGTGGGGCTCGGCCCTTGCCTGGGGCACTCTGCTACCCCAAGGCCCTCGGGCCGGCTGGAGCCGGTCGCAGATGCCCGGCCTCATCCCAGGCTCCCCTCGCCTCTGGGCAGAGCTGCAGGTGCAGGCAGGTACCGGAGCTGAGCTGGCACCTCCTCAAAGGTGTGGAAAGGGCCAGAGCCTGGTGTTGGCTGCCAGCAGCGTGTGCTTAGGTGGGCCTGGCCCCCTCTGGGCCTGCCGGGGGGCTGTTGTGATGGGCTCTGAGGGCACTGAGGTGCCTGGGCCTGGGGGGCCTGGGACACGGTCCCCACCTCACCTGCTCACGGAACCTTGCTGTCTCCCTTCCCTACAGCTGGCCCCTGGTGTGAACTCCGGTCAGGGCTTGGGCATCGAGATCATTGGCACCCTGCAGCTGGTGCTGTGCGTGCTGGCCACCACGGACAGGAGGCGGCGTGACCTCGGGGGCTCGGGCCCCCTGGCCATCGGCCTCTCTGTGGCCTTGGGACACCTGCTGGCGGTGAGTGTGGGGTCTTCCTGGGTGGGGACGGGGAGAACAGGGCCAGGCACCCTGTCATGGGCAGGGGGTGCAGGGGACAGGGTCCTGCTCTGAGAGGGCAGCACAGGGACCTCCTGACCATCTTTCTGGGTCAGTGTGCCCCCCTCTTTCGGGGTCTGATTGTCACCTCCTTGTCTGCTCCCTGTGTGTCACTGTGTCTCCTCTTCCTGTCTCTGCTTCTCTGGCTCCTGTGGCCTCCTGCCCTTGCCCTTGCAGATCGACTACACAGGCTGCGGTATCAACCCCGCCCGGTCCTTCGGCTCCTCGGTGATCACACATAACTTCAAGGACCACTGGGTAAGGGGGCGCAGGGATGTCCCCTGGACGTGGTGGGAAGGTTTGGTGCTGAATGGCAGTTCCAACTCCACCCTGCGGCGTCTTCTCCCATCACAGAGGCTCTGGGAGACAGACAAGGCCTGGAAATGGGGACAGCAAGGCCTGACATGGGGATGGTGGGGGGTCACACCTCAGGCCGGGAGGTCGCCTGCCCACATCCCAGCAGCGTGGCTGAGAGCGAGGCTGGACCGTGGCTCCGCCGCTTTCCCACTCGGTGTGACATGGACAGGCTGCTGGCCCTCCTGGTGCCTGCATTCCCTGAGTGGCAAAGTGGGGTGTCGTGGTGCCTCCCTCCCTCCCGGGGTGGCCTCTGGGACGAACGGCCTCACCACCTGTAGGTTGAGCTTAGCGCAGAGTCAGCGCTTGATGGATGTAGCGTCCTTAACCGCCAAGGTTTCTATTTCAGGCCACACTCTATCGAACCAGACACTCCTGTGGCCCTTCTGAAGCTGAGGAGGTTGGGGCAGGGGCCACCCTCAAGAAGGGGCTGGTCTAGTCACACCAGGCCCCCTGGGCTGGGGCACACAGAGGCGAGGAGCGGCCCACTACCAGAGCCCTGGCTTGGGCCAGCTCTGGGGTCACTGGCATCAGGACACTGGGGTTCGGCACTGCCTGCCCTAACACCAGGTGTGGGCGGGAGGGAGCCCGTGCTACAAGGTGGGGCGTGGGGGACGCCGGTCGTCAGGGCGGGTGTCCCAGGAGAGGAGGCCTTCCGTGGATGCCCTCTGAGCAGGCCTGCTCTGTTCCTAGATTTTCTGGGTCGGGCCGTTCATCGGGGGAGCCCTGGCGGTGCTCATCTACGACTTCATCCTGGCCCCCCGCAGCAGCGACCTCACGGACCGCGTGAAGGTGTGGACCAGCGGCCAGGTGGAGGAGTATGAGCTGGACGGCGACGACATCAACTCCCGGGTGGAGATGAAGCCCAAGTAGAGAGGCCCTGGCCCGGGCACCCACGCGGGGGTGGGCAGGGGCGGGCGGAGGGCGGGAGGGGTGCAATCACGTCCTAGACACTCTGACAAGCTGGCCAACGTCACTTCCCAACCAGTTCCCTCCGGAACTGCGTGGTCAAGCCTGGTTTGGGGCTGTTTCTATCACTTTCTTTCTCTTTCTCTGTTTCCTGGCCTCTGGGCTTCCTGGGAACCGACATTTACCAATCACTCACTCCCTTGAAGTCACAGAGGAAGTGAAAGAGAGGGACCCACCCTGCTAAGCTGTCCCCTCAGAGTGTGACGGAAGGTGTGCCAGAAAGTCCTTCTCATCCCAGAGTTGCTCAACAGCTCACCTGCTCCAGGTGTCTCGGGCCCCACTGTTACTGCTTTCTGCCTCTGGCCGCGGCCCTCCTTCTTCTCGAACACGCACTCTGCCCCCAAGGGTGCTTAGAGGGGAAGAGCCCCCGGGAGGTGCAGTGGTAGGGGGCAAGGGGCAGATGGGCTTCATTCTTGCAGGCTGGCCTCCAGCCCCAGCTCCACGCCCAGACTTGCTCCCTGACCTTGGGATCATCCGTTATCTCGGGGGCCCCAGTGACCCCATCTGTAGAGTGGCAGGGACAGGAGAGCTCTACGGGCCCGAGGCCTCTCTATTCTGTAAGCGTAGATACTCCATGCGTTCTAGAAGATGTAGTACGGACCAGCACCTCTTCTTCCACTTGCCCTGGTTCTTTCCCAAGTGCAGAGCCTTGGTTTACATCTGTGTGAACACACGGCCATATGCATACATGTTTCAAAGCAGAGATCAACAGACGGTCCAGGCCATGAGAGGCCCCTGTTGCCAGGAAAGCAAGGCTGACCCCTATGCCGCAGGGACAGGGTTGGCTCTCGCAGAATAATCCACAGGGAGCCCGAAGGAGGAGCACCCATGTTCCTTCACGGGGTTTTAGTTGGCCTTTCCCACCTATCATTGCATCATCTTGATCATCATTTCATTCTCTACTTCCTCCTGCCAGTGTAGACCTCGGTCATGCTCACGCAAGTGTGTGTTGGTTATCTGAAGCCCCAAGCCCAAGGACAGATGACCACGATGCAGATCAGCCCACAGAGGCAAATGTCCCTTGCTGGACCCTTAGCGGGGGGACGTGGTTTCTAAGCCCCCAGCTGATGCTGAGAGGCGAGGAGGAGCAGTTTCCCCCCTTATTGCTGAACTCCTGGCTGGAGGCATGTGGGGCAGGGAGGTGACCTGCCCAGGCTCCCCGTGTGACCCCAGGCCACAGCCTTCCCTTCTCGTTTGCCTGGATGGGACATTCAGCCTTGGCCTGATGAAGTAGCTACCAATACAGCCCACGGACCCCTCAGAGGACAGAGTCTGCTTTGGGGACAGCTGTCTAGACGGTCTATTCAATCCCATCAGGGCCAGAGCAGGTCCCCCAGCATGCCCGTCGCCATGATGGTGACAAAACCCAAGTAACTCCATCTGCAGATTATCTGGAAGCAGCAGGACAACCAGGTAACACTTAATGGTCACCGACCCGTCATGACATCGACACACTCTCTTCTCCATTCCCTAGCAGGGACTTCTAGCTCATTTAACAGATAAGGAAACTGAGGTCCAATGTCCCACAGTGAGGTAATGACTTGGCCAGGCCTAGCAACCAAGGCCATGTCTCTGGCTACTCCCTGGACCACGAGACTGACCCCTCTTATTCCCAGCTGCTCGGTTTCTGCCTGCGTGGTGGTCAGGAGCCAGGAGGGGCGAGGCTTGTGCTGGAGGGGAGAGGGGGGCAGACCCGCTTCCTGCCTGGTTCTGGCTGCTGCGTGCCAGACCTTGCATCTGTCTCTCTGCATATATGTCTCTTTGGAATCGGAATTTCATTATATGTTAAGAAAATAAAGGAAAATGACTTATAATGTCATCTAGGCCTCCTGTAATTTTTCCTCTTTGGGTACCGCGTTCCTACAAAGGATCTCTGGGTTGGAGGGGAGATTGGTGCCATTCTAGGGACCCCCCCTTTGCCCCAAGGATTCCTGGTCTCAGTGGGTGGACACAGCCTCACCTCAGACCTCCACTTGAGCAACACGGAGTCCTGACCCTAACAGGGACTCTGTGAAAGAGTGTGAAAGACATGAGGGAAAGCAGGATGCAAATGTGACAGCCGCATCAACCCCTCTGCCCTCCTCAGAGCATGGCCCAGGGAGCACCAGGGGCTGCTTGGGGGTCTGTCCCTGTGTCTCTCCACTCCCAGTTCCGACCCCACCCACATCTGTTTTGGGTAATGGGACCCAAAGTTTGGGCAGGAGTTCACCCACCAGAACTGAGTGGGGTTATGTTGGGCACAGGTGACGCTTAACTGGCTTGCGAAGGGTGACCTGTGGTAGCTAAGCAAGGAAGAGCAACTTAGCCCCTTGAGACCTTGTGCCACCTCCCTTCCCCCCGCCCACCTCCCACTCCTGGAAGCAGGTACCACACCTCGAAAGGGTGTGTACTCTCCTGTGGAGAAGGAGTCTGTGGCTGCCCAGGGCAGAAGGCAAGAGAGGTCACAGCGGGCTGGCCTCTGCTTCGAGGGTGCAAAGTGCAAAGACCACTCTGTCTGCACCTGCTTTTCCATCTGTCCTCATGGTGTCTGGAGGCTGGTGGGGGCTGAACAAGGCTCTGTCCAGCCCTCTTGATCTCATATAACCCCTTCCCACTCGTGGCCTCCCTCAGTGTTGGCCTAGCTGGTGTGGTTGTCCACATTTGACAGAAAGGGAGATGGATACCCGAACTCACGGGACAAGTCTGTCAGGCTGAGACTTGCACGTAGGGTCCTGATACCCACTTCTCTGCCTACTGCATGCACACTTATGGCTGGTTTCTCAAAGCAGGGACAACCACATTGGGAAACTGAGTGCCCCATAACAGGGAACAGGCTCTACTCCCATTAGCGGGCCTGTCCCTTCCACAGAGGCCTAGAATCTGGGAGGCTCTGAGAACCACCAACCATCTAGAAATCTCATCAGGCCACAGGTGCAGCTATCAACACAGGTGTGGGCTGATCAGGGAAGGGGTGTCTGGGAGGGTCCTGGCGTCCCATCACTGCTCCTGGGAGACACATGGTTCCTGCCTCCCTCTGGTGGAGGCCGGCTGTTGGGAATGCAGAGGCACCCGGCAGGGCCAGGGGCTAGGTCACCCCAGCGAAGGCTGCGTCAGTGCTGTTGGGATAGGCTCTCCTCCTCCAGGATCCACCGGGTCCCCGTGAGAGGCAGCTCTGCTGTGTCCGCCTGTGCAAAGTGCCCCTCCACCTCCCAGGCTGAGGGCAGGCTGGCATGAGTGCAAAGTGATGTAGCTACACCCTGGGAACAGGATACGGGCTAGTCCACTGCAGCCCAGACCCGCCCGGGACAGTGAGCCAAGGCTCTCTTGCGCGGCCTTTCTTTGCTTATCTCCTGCTCTTGACCTCGTCCTCCCCGGTGTGAAGCCATCTCAGTCCCCACTATGGGCCCTGGCCAGCCCCACCTCAATCCTTGCCCTTCCTTCGCCACCCCTGGCCATCCAGGACAGAGCCTTTCTCGTGGATTATTTAGTTATAACTTCCAGAACCCTAGTGACAAGAGGCAGGACGGAAAGAAGAGATCAGGGAACCGGTGTTTCTTGAGCACTTACTTTGTATGAGACACTTCCCCGGGTCATCACATACAGACCTTCTGATCTTTGCAACATCCTTGGAAGGTAGAGGTAGATGAGTGCCCCCATTTACAGAGGACACTGAGGCCCCTGAAGCTGAAATGATTTGCCCAAGGCCACACAGCAGGCTGGTGGCAGAAGTGGGATTTGAACCCGCTCCGCCTGGCTTCAGGGACTGGGCTCCTTCTACTATGCGGTGCGGGCCTGTTTTGTCATGACCTCCACGAAGCTCGGCTCTGGGCCAGCCTGGCAGTTGGTCTTCCTCGGCCCAGAGGGTGTCCGGAGGGAGAGGGAGCAGGAAGGGGAATGGATGGTGGGCTGGGGGGGCAGGCCTCCTGCACCAGGTGTGCATCTCATGCCGGGGCCAGCTGGACTCAGTGTCTGCTTGAGACGCACGGGCCCCGCCTGACCCCAGGCAGCTCCCCGGGGTGGCCCCACACTAGCCACCTGGGGCCCTCGAGGCCTGACTGCTCCTCCGTCTGGAGGAGGATCCATCCGGAGGAGGATGTCTGATAAACCTGCGTACCCCGAGGTTGCCCCCTCCCACCGGAGTAGGGTGAGAAGGGGACGGGCCATGCAGCACCCGAGGGAAGATGATGGAGGATGCAGGAGCCTCAGATGCCCTTTGAGGCCTGGGGGCATCGACTCCGGGGTGAGGCTGCCCCAGACTTCCTCCCATCTCCCTGTCGGCAGGGTTCAGTGCTTCTGGCACCCCAGCTCCCCAGGGTCAGCCCCACTCTGCTCCTGTTTTGTCCAGCCTAGCACAGAGAAGAAGTTAGGGGGGTGGGATGGTGGGGGAGCAAACTAGAACTGGAGCAAGGCTAGTGGAGCAACCAGAGCCCTTGTCTATTTTCTTCATCAAACTTTAACGGAGACAGTCAATTTCCTGGAAGATTCCATGACTCAGCCTTTGTCCCCTGGCTGCCAAGCATTCAGGTGACTCCACACGTGAAGTGCTTTGGTGGGGAGCGCCCATCACACACCGTTGCAGCTGGGTCCTTGCTGGGACTCCCCCCTCCTGTCCCCCGTGGTCCAACAGAGACCTGCTCTCGGAGGTGGCTCCGCGGGTCCGGAAGGCGGTGCCCTCTACAGTCAGCCCAGGAGGAAGCAGGATGTAATCTAGCAGCCATTGGATCCTAGAACATTCTCCCTTCATGAAACTCATAGGAGCAAAACGTTGTGTTTCCACAATTGTCCCACGGGTTCTGAGACCGAGGATCCCTGGCCCAGATTGCATGCTTTTCCAAAGCCCTTCTGAGGGAACGTCTTCCAGAGGCCCGTGAGGATGCCCAGATCAACCTGAGGTTGCCTGTATGCCACACATACGTATGACCTCATGCACTGGGTCACTCCGTTCTGGGTTTCTGAATATCCAGGAATCTGGGATCCTTGGACGCCCATAGTTTCCTTTTCATAGTTCCCCTTTTCCTCCAGGATCGAAGGGATTCTTCTTTCCAGACCCTGGAGGGGTGTTGAGTAGTCTATGGGAGAATTGGGGTCACCAGCAACTGCTCAGACATAAGTGCCATGAAGCCTCCATGGGGCTACTGGTCTGTCACTGGCCACGATCCCAGCATCATTATCCATCTCAAGAGCTCACGTGGGCTCAAAGAGGGCCCAGATGAAAGGGTGTGGAGGTCTTGAGGCAGCCATTTGACACTTGGCCCCAAAGACCATGGTGTCTCTCAGGGAATTGGCAGCTGCAAGGAGGGTTCTCTCCCTTTGGGGGTTCCCGGGCTGATCCTCAGCATCCTTGGAACCAAAGCCAGGAGCTGATCTGGAAAAGCACTGGAGGAACTGGTGCCAGGGGCTCCTGTCCTTGAGGTGGCTCGGCCATGTGCTGACCCATTGGGATTTTTCCATCACTCCTGGAGGTCACACCTTCACTGGTCAGGAGCCTCTCAAGGAGGGGGATAGTGATTAATGTTTTATGGACCAGCTGCTGGGCAGGACGCCTTGTTTTCTTTAGGTTTAGAATACAATGAAGACGATGAATGGAATTTGCTGTGAGCTGGGGGCCAGGGTGGGGTGATTCTTAGGGGCCCGAGGACCCGCAGGCGGTGATGACCACTGTCCTTCCCTCAGTGCTGAAGAGGGGGCAATTCGGAAGGTAGGAAAGGCTGCAGACGATGCAGACGATGCAGACGATGCCGGCAAGGCTTTTGCTTTCGGGGCCTGCATGCCCGGCCCTCAAGTGACAGTTGGGTCCCATCGTTCCCACCTTCGCCTTGGGCCCCGGTGTGCCGGAGAGCCCCTGGGGAAGTGTCCCCAGAAATGTTAATGAGCTCCTTCTGCTCAGGTGACTCTCCTTCATTCCACTGAAATCGCATTCTCTGCATATAGGATTCTGCTCATTTTTCTGTTCTTTCCAGCATATTGAGGGGGGACAAGGTGAGGACAGAGCTGACCGTCAGCCACGTGGGTCAGTAGCATCTCAGCACTTCTGAGCGACTCAAGTGCCCCTCCCCACAGCTGGCCTCCCTGGCTCCCCTGGGCCTAGCCCCCCTGGTACCTCTCTGATCTCCAGCACTTAAAGGTCAACGCTGTCATCCGCACGGGGCCTCACAGATCCTATTCAGGCCTGAAGTCTTGGGGTACTGCTGGTGGACTGCCACACGTGGCTGCTTTATATTTTGCATATCACCACTCGTTGGGAGAGAAAATATGCAATTCATATATATATATATATATATATATGATATATCTCCAAGGTCTAAGAAAGTATGCGTGTGTGTGTGTGTGTGTGTGTGTGAGAGAGAGAGAGAGAGAGAGAGAGAGAGGGAGAGAGAGAGAGAGAGAGAGAGAGAGTCTTCACTCCTGCAATACTACTATATTTGGAGTCCTCCTGTGATCTGTCCTGAGAACCTCTGCGGCAATCCTCCGTCCCGGGAGAGCCATGGCACAGCTTTGTCTAAGTACCCAGCACTGTGCTAGCTCTTGCAGCCTGGCCCACGACCCATCCCTGCAGCATAGGGGATGGAGGGAGGAACACCCTCTGCCCACAGTCATGTTGTTACTTAGAGGTGTCACCACCTGGTGCTATGCTTGGTTTGCCGAAAGCCAGCCTGCCCCCATGTAGAATATTGGCTCAAAAAGGCTGGCCTGGCTTCTGTTCATCAAGGGGGAACCTGCAAATATTTTTCTACAAGCCACTGAGTAAGCGAATGGCCCTATAATTTGAAAGGAGAAAAGTATTGATTTGGGGAGAAAAATGAAAGGGATGGAGGGAAGAAGAGAGGGGAGAGAGAGAGATTCTCAGAGAAATCGATATATGAGTCCAATTCCCCCTTCCCCCACCCTGAAAGCAAACCCAAGAATTGAGAAAGAGGCAAAAGTTCTCAGGGCTGGGAGCAACCTTGCTCCTTCTAAAAGTGGCCAATGTGTTGCTGGCAACTCATTTAACACAAGCTTTATTTTTAAACTTAGTTTATGTTTTTCATATAATGCAATGTAAATAGGAGTAACTTGTCTTTAAGGAACTCAGCCACAAAACCCAAACACATTGAACCTATAATACCAAGAAACTTAATTTTATTTTTATTCTTTTTAAGATTTTATTTATTTATTCATGAGACACACACACAGAGAGAGAGAGAGAGAGAGAGAAAGAGAGGCGCAGAGACACAGGCAGAGGGAGAAGCAGGCTCCATGCAGGGAGCCCGATGTGGGACTCGACCCCGGGACCCCAGGATCACACCCTGGGCCGAAGGCAGGCGCTAAACCGCTGAGCCACCCGGGGATCCCCCAGAAACTTAATTTTAATAACCTAAATTTGAAGGTGCCAACCGAGGTGTTAACATATTTTGACTATCACTTTGGTGTGCGTGGGGTGGGGGATGCTGATGCAAAGCCCGTGAAGGAGGAGTCAGTGAGGTCTGAGTTGTCTGAAGAACTCGCACGGGCCTTCTGGACTGTGCAGGCTACAACGCGTGAGATGACGTGCCCAACGCACGACTTTTTGTTACTTGTTTGATCTCCAAGGAAACTTCCCTGGAATGGATGAGTTCTTGAGTGATACGAGGGCACTTTACACAGGCCTGCGGAGAGGACAGGCACCTGCTGCATTCCCAGCAGTGGCTGTCGAACTGCCTGCTGGGAAAAACAAGTCCCTGGGAGTGGGGTGGAGGCCAGGCACCCCTCTTCTCCCTCCCCCAATCAGGTCTGCTTGCTTGCTTGCTGGGATAGATTACACAGGAGGGACTGTAGTGTGTGTGTGTTTTGGGTTTTTTTTTTTTTTGTCAGTGAGAATTTTTTTGCAGTGAGTAATGCATAATAATTTATACATTTGATAAAAATACTGGCCCCTCTATTTTCACGTATCATTCTTTCTCAGCTGACATTCCTGGGGAAGCCAGGCACTGGGAGGTGAGGTGAGGGTGGAGCTGGGTTCATGTCTCGCTGGCTCAGGTCACTGACCCAGGCGGGCATTGGAGGTGGCCTCTCCTGTAGTCACAGGGCACACGGCTCCTTAAGTCTCAGCTGGCCACCTGGCGTGTGCCAGCTGCCAAGCGGACACCTGCTACCCTGGAAGAAGCATTGTGGGCATTCAGCTTCATTTCTAGGTCCCAGCAAAGACATGGACACGCAGGCATTTCCTGGTCCCCTGGACACCCGGATCGTTTGTTTCCTGCCTTACTTTACTCCTCTCTCCCGTTGGCTTCTCTGCAGACCTGAAGAGGTGTCTCTGCTCCACACCCCACAAGAAGATTCCTGGGCTCTAGGGAGAGAATGGCTCTGTTCAACTGTTCGTGAAGTTCTAGGAGTCACTGATGCGCCTGGATCGTGACTGATGAGCCAGTGGCACCTTCCATCCGAGACGAACTCCAAGAATTTCCGCTGCTGGCAGTGACCTCCCGGGCTGGGAGGAGCAGCTGCATCTGCCTCCAGGAATGTGGGGCCCGGAGACACCAAGCCTAGGAATGCCTCCATGGAGTCCGAAGCTTTAGTTCTAGAAAATTCTGAGGGCTCCCAACTCCCTGCCCATTTCCCTCCTTCTTCCTAAGTAGGAAGTCACCTCAGGCTGCCCTTGAGATGTTCTGGAAATGGAAAATGACAAATCCTAGAGAGTTAAATTTGAAACAGACTTTAGCAGCCATGGAGATTTCACCAGCCGGTGTCCACCTGCCTGGCCAAGGCCTGGAGTGAAGGGCTTACGTGGGTCACCTGAGCTTAGGTGAGTCCCCTGCTCCCTGTGGTCCTCACAGAATGAGAACCCCAGCTCCTGGAGCTGTTGACTGGTTTTCACAGGTGATGAGGTTAAGTTTGGAAACCATCTCACCCTCTGATGGGTGGGGAGGACCTTCCTGCCCAGGGTGAGTCTTCCTCTGGCCCATCACTGATTAATCCTCACCTGCCTTGTCCTGCTGCCCTGGGGAGCTTGTATGGGAGCCAGCAGCAGGTGCCTGGGTACAGCCAGAGAAGACCTCCAGGAAAGGAGCTTCCGTAAATCATTGACTGGCCTTCCATTGTGCTGGAACCAGCTGGTGCTGGTTGCCATGCCAAGCTCCTGGAGCTGTGGGCAAAGGTGGCACAAGCTAGGGGTGAGGCCAAGCTGAGCCAGCTCTCCATCCAGAGCCTCCAGAAACAGGTCAATCTAGGGCTGTCAGGATGGGCTCAGCACACTGGGGGGTGGCTTCCAGTCAGAGCAGGGCAGCAGGACCTCAGATGATTCCCTTCCTCTCTTTGTGCCTCAGTGTCCCCATCCATACCATGGGGATTGCATTTGAGAGTCCTGAAAAGCCCTCCCCGGTCTAGGCTTTTGCTCAAAATCCTTTAAAACCTTGCACCTGGAAGCCTCTTCCCATGTGTTGGCTTTGAGGTCTTATTCATACCCCAGCTCATATCTCTGCAGCTGTGCCCTGATGCCGCCTGGGCTCTGTGCTTGCTTAGCTCTCCTGTGGGGACACACAGGGACAGAGGCCTTGGGCCTGTCCTCAGAAGCTCCAGGATGCTTGGGGGAGACCCCACATCCCCTGCGGCTGGCCAGGATCTGGTCTGTCTGCCTCTGGAAGGTGCTAAAGGTGGGCAACGGCCTGCACCTGCTGCTTGTCCTCCTCATTTGCCGGTGTCCCTGCCGTGCTGTGGGACCCTGGGCTCCCCTCCCCCACTGCAGTGTCATAGCTCAGCGCTGGGAGGAAGGCCCACGGTGGATGGCTCCCTTCGGGGGCCCACTGAGGCCACCATTCCTCCCCCTCCATGCCCTGCTTCCACTAGTCAAGATGCAGTCCCGACTGCCTGGCCAAGGAAGGAGGAGGTCCACACACCCTGGGGCTTATCCAAGTGGAAGAACCATGTAGTCGTTTCAACCTGACTCTTGGGGGAAGCCAGAGAAGCCCCTTCCCAGGGCTGAGCACCCCCAGGGGGACTGTTTTCAAAGCCCCGTGACATCATCAGCCCCATCTTCTCTGGTGGGCCCTCCCTGGCAGGTTTTGGAGCCTGATGGAGTGAGGAGGGGGCAGGGAGGGGGCATTGGGCTCCTTAGCAGGTCCGTCTGGGAGCCCTGGGACAGACGTTACCACCCATGGAGACCGTGGGTCCCCAGGTGCGATGATGCCAGGAAGCCAGAGAATGGCTGGGGGTGACAGGGAATCAACCCAATCCCCCACACCTATACCCTCATCACCATTAAAGAGCTGGGAACTCTGAGGCCAGAGAGAAGGAGACTTCACGAAGTCCCCTGAGGGTGTCTTAGCTGCGGTCAGAGCTCTTCCTGCTGCTCCGAGCCTGCTCGGGCCCTCATCTCCGGCTGCCTTATACTGAGGCCATTTCATATTTGGGTCTTTCCCTGGCCCTGCGAGGTGGTCCTAACCATCTCAGCCCTCAGAGCTGCCCCGAGCATAGTAGCTGCCCGAGGAGGGCCGCCAGGCTCACCTGCTACCTGCCCTGATCCCAGCCCCGCCCGCTGGCCCACCTGTGTACCTCCACTGGTTACAGGGGGAGGACAACATTCCCTGAGCAAAGGACAAGAGAGGACTGGGATGTCCAAGGGACGAGGCCTTGCAGGCTGGACCCCAAGGGGCAGCCAGGGGCACTGTTTCCCCAGGCGGCAGGCAGAGGATTGGAGAGAACGTGCTGGAGGGGCTGCAGAGGAGGCTGGCCTGGGGCGCTGAGCGGACTCCTTAGGCTGGGACTCTCGGGGTCTGAGAATTTCGGGCTGGATCTAGGCTTTGGAGATTGAGATCCTGGGCTGGGGTGAGACGGGAGGTGGGAGCCCCCAGAGTGATCGGTGAAGAGGCCAAGGGAAGACCATTTGTACTGTCCTGCCGTGTGCTTGGCACTGGACAGGAACTTCGCCTCTGTGGCTTTGCTTGGTCCTCAAAAATGAGCTGAGAGGTTGGGATTCACTTGTTCATTTGCCTGAGAAATAGGTACTGAGTTCCTACTATGTGCAAAGCACTATTCTGGGTCCCGACTGTTGAACAAAACAGACAATGGTTACATTTTATGGATGAAGAAACTATAAGTCTGAGAGGTGAGGCAGCCAATTCTAAGTTGCCCAGCTAGGGACGCCTGGGTGGCCCAGTGGTTGGGCGTCTGCCTTCGGCTCAGGGCATGATCCTGGGGTCCTGGGATTGAGTCCTACATCTTGCTCCCCATGGGGAGCCTGCTTCTCCCTCTTGCCTATCTCTCTCTCTCTCATGTGTCTTTCATGAATAAATAAATAAAAATCTTAAAAAAAAACCAACAACAAAAACCAAGTTGCACAGCTAGGAAGGGCAGAGCCAGGATTCTGAGCCTGCTCTAGCCCCAAGTTCTCTCCCTTTCTCTGTACTACCTGGGTGGAAAGGTGGTGGTGTGGTGAAGTAGAGGGAAGTTCAAACTGCCTTGCTGTGGGAGAGTGGGCCAGTGACCTCCCATTCTGGGCCTAAACTTCCTCAGTTGGCTTTGAGGGGTTTGGCCAAGCAGTCTGGAACTGCTCCTGGGGCGTAACAGTGGAAATTAATCTTTAAAATGGGGACAGCTACCAATTTTTGAACGAGTTCTATGCATCAAGCCCTGAGACGGCTCTGAAACTTCCTGAGCAGAGGGAGGGGCCCAGCTGAGCATCCCTGAACTCTACTTGCCCTGGGCTCCTCCCAGTTGTCCAGGACCTCTGGTCCTTGGGTTATCAGGGGAAGCAGCTGAAGCCTTTGGACAAACAGGGGCAGGCAAGGACACGGGGACATATGGTTTATAAATAAGGGGTCTGGGTGGGGTCAAGCTGGTTTGGGTGGGGAGGGTGAGGATCGAGCTGCAGAGAGGCCAGAGGGAGGCCTTGGGGGACCCAATCTTTGCCTTCCCCATCCTCTCTTACCGCAAGGGCAGGCTCCCCTCAGATCATAACTGAGCATCAGCACCTCCTGTACTAGCCCACGGCCCAGCAACTCCGAAGGAGGCCAGAGGAGCCGGGGACCAGAGCTGCTTCCTCCCTGTGTCTTCCAGGCTCTGCCCTGCTGCGAACCCATCACATTCACTTGCACACCAGGTCACCTGGGTGTGCAAATGAAAGCACAGGATCATCAGTGCTAGGTGCCCAGAGAAGAGGGGTGGATGACTGAAGAGGTGGAGGCGAGGGGCGAGAAGAGGGGAGGGGAGGGGAGGGGGAGAGGGATTTTACCCCTGGAGGGAAGGGGAGGGCAGGTGGGGACATCTCCCTTTCCCACCTCTCCCAAGACACTTTAAACTTCTAGTTACACCAAAAGTAACCTAGTTACACGATAATATACGCAGCTTGGTGGAGGGGTTCAGACCATGGGCTTTGCAATCAGACAGTCCGGGTTAGAATCCGGAGCCTCATATCTCCAACAGGTCACTGGGTCCTGTTTCCTCATCTGGAGACAGGGGACCCACCCCACGGAGCTGTCATGAGCTTTAAACGAGCTCCCATACGTGGTATGCTTGTTAAAGCGTCTGCACTCAGTGGGCTCTAAGGAAACAGGTATTATCAGAGAGGTAAATGATCAAGTTTAATAATGCAATAGACCCGGACCAGCCTGTCTTTCACGCCAAGAACTAGAATTTTTCCAGTAATTCGCATCTAGCGGTGAGCACCTGCCCTATTCCCAGAAGAGCCCTGAGAGGCATGTGCCATCCTGCATTTTCTATCTATTATTTCTTTGCCAAAAAAAAAAAAAAAAGTTTTATTTTTTAAAATCATGCATGCCTAGATGCCTAATTAACCTACTGTTTAAAGCTCCTCTTTTTGAGCTTTATAATGCTGGTAGCATATCGTAGGTAATTTTCTGGGATGTTCCCTCCATCTTAGCCTCTGAGACTCGTCCACGTTGTTGCGTGTGGCAGGAGTTCGATTGTAGGGCACTTGCCACCATCGGTTTCTGCCCGGCCACCGTCGCCGCCTCCTGACACGGGCCACTCCGTAGCCAGGCAGATCCCAAGCACCGCGGTGGGCCCGGCCTCCGGCCTCTGACCCCCGTCCCCTCAGCCCTGCACTCCCCCTCCTCACCCCTCAGCCCTGCCATCCCAGCTTTGTCCCCTCCCGGTCCAGGGTCCCATGTCATAGGCACAGTCCCTTCTCCTGTTGCTCTGGGAAGAGTGAGTGGCTGACCATGGGGCACCCCACTTTGCGTCTGACTGGCTGTGTGACCCTGGGTAGGTCCCCTGCCCTCTTCGGGCCTTGGTCTCCCCACCTGTGAGGAGAGTGGGTGGGGAGGATTGGGTGACCCTTCCTCTGCCTGGAGGCGGGGCTTTGCCTCATCCGGAAAGTCCAGGGAGTGGGTGCAAGGTGAGGCAGCGTGTGTGGGGTACAGCCTTGCTCTGCTCCGTCCTGGACCCCTTTCCCCAAGATGCTCTCACAGAGATCGGGGGCTCTGCTCCCAGCACCTTCAAGTGTTCCATGACCTCCTCAACACCAAAATAAGCCACCAAAAATTTGAATCAGAATCTTATGGTGGGGACGCCTGGGTGGCTCAGCGGTTGAGCACCTGCCTCTGGCTCAAGGCATGATCCTGGGGTCCTGGGATCGAGTCCCGCATGGGACTCCCCGCAGGGAGCCTGCTTCTCCCTCTGACTGTATCTCTGCCTGTCTCTCTGCATCTCTCATGAATAAATAAATAAATCTTTTTAAAAAAGAATTTAATGATGCATTTTAGTATGTAACTTGGGGGCATGGACAGAACCTGGGCCTGGACACCAGGAGACCTAGATCCCAGCCCCAGCTCAGAGATCAATTTCCTGTGCCACCTTGGGCACCTTGGGCACCAGTTTCCCCTTCTGCAAACTAAGGACAACTATCCATGCCGAGTGCGTGCCAGGGGCAGCTGGGTCTGTAGCCCCACAGCTCCTCTCGTCAGGCCTGGCTAGGGGAAGCCTGCCTGAGGAGAAGGAGGGCAAAGTCTGTGGTGAAGTTTAAAGTTTACAAAGAAATGAGTTATCCATGCACAAATCAAAGCACCTTCTTTGGTTGGAGGAAAACAAAGTGTCACATTGTTCTCATGCTGCCTGGCTGAAGGCCAGAGCTCCTCCTGCACCCCTGCCGGTCCACACCTCGCCCTGCCCCACTCCACCCTGCCCCCCATCTAGAAGGTGCTCCTGCGGGGCCGTGCTTTCTATTTGGCAGAAAAGCCACTTGGGGATCGTGAGATCGACCTAAAAGCCTTAGAACAGAAACGGATTTGCCATTCAGAGCCCAAAGAATCTAAGCATCATTATTAGTGGTACTACAAGAATCCTCAGCCCTGGTTTTCTTATTGACCCGACCAGAGACTGAGCCCTGACCCAGCCCCAAACCCAGCTCTGACCTTGAGCCCTCCATCTGAGCCTCACCCCTGGTCTAGCCTAGACTCCAAATAAATGGCAGGCTGAGCTCCTGCAGAACCGGGGCACAGGCCCTGGTGGGAGCAGCTGATGGCTCCAGGGGCCAGAGCCCCTGCAGAGCTCCAGTTAGGTGAAGCCCCCTCTCAGGGGGCCGAGGATGGGCTTCTGTCTATAGGGATCCATTCTGAGGCCCCAGGGCCCCAGCTTCTGTGCTTTTGATTGCCCCTGTCCCTGAGGTAACCGGGAAAGGGGGTGAAAACTCGGGCAGAAATAGGGCTCACTCTGGCCTAGCTCTGATACCCTCTGCTTATAGCATGCCCCTCGCCCCCGGAAAGGAGCTCAGTGCCAAATATCCAAATACAGCTGGTCCCTGGGGCCCATCCATCAGCTACAAGGCCCCCCATCTCAGCTGTGGGCATGTCCCCGGCCACCCTGAGACGCGGAAGGGGCAGTGATTGCTCAGCATCACCACCAGAGGGCACCAGACAGGGGCGACAGAAAAGCCTCTGCGCCTCTGAATCTGGACCTGGTGCTGGGGGCCAGGGGGGCTGTCCTAGAAGAACAGGTCCGCCCCCACCCTCCCCTCAAGGAGCCCAGCTGCTTTGTGGGGCCGGCAGACCCACTAGGTGACAGAAAAAACCCCTAAACACTAGCTGCTGTGACCTTCTAAGTTTAGTTTTCATAGTATAAGTCAGGCCCGAAAAAATGTCCTTAAACACTAGAATATTGGAGTTAATGCAAATATTCCCTTTGACCACGCCCCCCATTCCACCCCTATGAATCTATGAACGTTTGGGTTCAAGACTTTGTGTGAACATATGTTTTTATTTCTCTTGGACAAACACTTAGAAGTAAAATTATTGGGTCGTATACGTGTATGTTTAACTTTATATGCAACTGCCAAATTCTTTTCTAGAGAGGCTGTACCATTTCACATCCCTGCCAGCAATGTCTGAGAGCCCCAGCTGCTCCATATCCTTCTCCAAACCCATATTGTCAGTTTACTTACTTGTTAGTCTAGTGGGTGTGTAGTGGAGCCCATGGTGACACATACACCTTG
Source organism: Canis lupus baileyi (assembly GCF_048164855.1). Classification (NCBI taxonomy): domain Eukaryota; kingdom Metazoa; phylum Chordata; class Mammalia; order Carnivora; family Canidae; genus Canis; species Canis lupus. Next base: position 17,436,621 of record NC_132855.1, on the reverse strand, counting down.
GTAATGGCTAATGTTATCCAGCATCTTTAAATGTCCCTGCTTGTCACTCACAGGACCATTCAAATCCTAACCATTCTTTGAAAATCACGTTGTTTTCTGTGAAGTGGTCGGAATTCTTTGAAACCCCCCCTAGGTACGAGTTCTTTATAAGATAGATATCCTAGAAATATTTTCTCTCACTTAGTGGCTTGCCATTTTCTTTTCTTAATTTTCTTAATTTTCATTTTCTTAATTTTATTGGGTCCCTTTTTAACTTTATACTTAAAAAATACTTTTAGGCACACAGGACAATTGCAAAGGTAGTAGAGAGAGTTCCTCTAATTTTAGCATCTTATGTAACTGTGGTACAATTATTGAAAATAAGAAATGAACATTAATACAAAGCCATCACTAATCTGCAGACTTTATTCAGATTCCATTAATGTCCTTTTTCTGTTCCAGGATCCAATACAAGATGACACCGGGTCCTCTCATTGGATGGAGCTAGAAAATGTATAAACATATACTCACCCGTGCATGTTTATATGTACATGTATGTATGCATCCACCTATCTACGTACCTACCTTTGTTCCTATCTCTATATATCTGTCTCTTCAAGGAAAATATGATTTTATTCTAATACCTGTGACTCCGATTCAGCACCATGTATTTATTCTGGCATTTTTTTCTTTATTTATTTGTAACCTCTCTGGCTTTTATTGACTACAGTATCTTTATTTACATCCTATTACCTATAATATATTTATTTATTTGTTCCACCCTACTATACGTGCAACATATTTTCAGGATTATTAACTCATACCTTTGTGAAAAACAAATGTACCGAAAACGGTACAGAATTTGTGTACAGTTCTTTTTATCTTTAGTCCCACAGTATCCAGGCAAAACATTTAGGTCAATCTCTTTTTTTCCCACTCCCTAGAATGTGGTTATGTATATATGTGTAATATAGTCCGATTCATTTGTTATAGTCTGCACGACATCCTGAACACCCAGGACATCTCGTTGATGTTTTTCAAGCAAGCCCCCCAAAATCAAGCCCCAACAAGGGGCTTGAACTCATGACCCTGAGATCAAAACCTGAGATGAGATCAAGAGTTGGATGCTTAACCGACTAAATTACCCAGGCACGTCCATCCTGGTTGATTAAGAAACTATTTTCATATAGTAAAATTCACTTCTTGAGATGTTCAGTTCAATGGGATCTGACATGCGTAGAATCATATATCTCACATTATAATTCCTTATAGTTCCTTGATCCCCCCCAAATTCCCTCATGCTGCCCCTCTGTATCAGATCCTTCTCTCACCCCCAACCCTTGGGAATTACAGATTGCTTTCTGGCCCTATAGTTTCTCTTTCCTAGTATGTCATGTAAATGGAATAATGGAGTGTGTAACCTTTTGGATTTGGCTTCTTTCTTTCACCCATTAATGTCAATTTAAGATTCATCCATAATGTTGCATGAATCAATAGCCTGTCCCATTTTATTGATAAGTAATGTCCTACTGTGTGAATATACCATAGTTTGTTTACCACTATCTGTTGCAGGATATCTGGGTCATTTCCATTTTTGGATGATTATGAGTAAAGTGCTATCCAATTTGTGTACAGGTGGACATAAGTGTTCAGTTCACTTGGATAAATACCTAGGGTAGGGTTGATGGTTAAGCGCATACTTAACTTTAAAAGAAACTGCTAAGCTGTTTTTCAAAGTGGTTGTACTTTTTTTTTTTGAATGGTTGTACTATTTTGCGTTCTTCCCGGCAACACGCAAAAGTTCCAATTGTTCTGCATGTTTGTCTGCACTTGGTCTTGTCAGTCTTTTAAATTTTAACTATCCTAATACATGTGTGGTTTGTGGTTTCCTTTGTTTATCTTTCAACCGATCAGGGCTTTATCTTTAAAATGAGCACTGGGTGTTATTCTGTATGTTGGTAAATTGAACACCAATAAAAAATAAATTTATTAAAAAAATAAAAAAAATAAAATGAGTTTCTTGGGGCACCAGGGTGGCTCAGTTGGTTGCGCGTTCAACTCTTGATCTCCGCTTCATGGTTGTGAGTTCAGGTCCCATACTGGGCTCCATGCTGGATGTGGAGCCTACTTAAAATAAAATAAATAGTTTCTTGCAGGTATATAGCTGGGTCTTCACTTTTCTTTCAATTTGATGATCTCTTTAATTGGGGTGATTAGTCCATTGATATTTAATTTATTTATTCATATTGTTGGATTTACCTCTACAGTTCTCCTATGCTCTGTCTTATCTGCTCTTTGTTTCATTTTTCTTCCTTTCCTTTTCTTCTTCTTTTTTTGATTGACTAGTTTTTATATGATTGATTTTATCTCTGGTATTGGCTGATTAACTATCTCCTTGTTTTATTGTTTGGTGTGGGAGCTCAAGCATTTCCAATGTATATCTTTAACTTATGACTGTTTACCCTTAAACTATATTACACTGCTTCGCATAGCATAGAAACTGTATAAACATACACTTCTGCTTTCTTCTACTTTCATTTTTGCTGTTGTTTTCATGCTTTTTACTTCTATATGTGCCATAGACCCCACAAAGTTTCACTATTACTTTTGTTTTAACCAATTATTTTTTTTCACTCCAAAAATTGTGGTAAAATACACACAACGTAAAACTTACAATTTTAGCCATTTTAGATGCCCAATTCAGTGGCTTAGGTACTGAAGTATTAGGTATTCACAATGCTGTGCAAGCATCATTACTATTTATTTCCAGAATTCTGAATCATCCCAAATAGAAACTCTGTACCCATGAAGTAGCAACTCCTCATTTCCCCATTACCCCAAACCCTGATAACCTCTATTCTATTTTCTGTGTCTATGAATTTAACTACTCTAGATCTCTCATCTAAGTGAAATTACGCAGTCTTTGTCTTTTTGTGTCTGACTTCTTTCACTTAGCAGAATATGTTTAAGGATCATCCATGATGGAGCATATGTCACGACTTCTTCATTCCTTTGTATGGCTAATAGTCTGTTTAAGGTATGAACCACATTGTGTTTATCCATTCATCTGTTGAGGGACACCTGGGTTGTTTCCACCTTTTGTCTATGGTGAATAATACTCCTATGAGCCTTGGTCTACAAGTATTGTTGGAGTCTCTGCTTTCAGGATATGTGCCTAGGAGTAGAATTGTTCAACCTCTTGAGAAACTGCCAAACTGTCTCCCACAGCAGCTGGACCATTTTCCATTTCCACCAGCAGGGCTGGAAGGCTGATCTCTCCATATCCTTAACAACATGTATTATTTTCCATTATTTAAAATAATAGCAATCTAGTGGGTGTGAGGTTGTATCTCATTGTGGTTTTGACTTGTATTTCCTGAATGATTAATGATGCTGAGCTTTTTTTCAATGTGTCTATCATCTTCGAAGAAAGCTTATTCAAGTCTCTTGCTCATTTTTGAATCTTTTTTTTGTTTGTTTTTTGTTTTTGTTTTCTTGCTGTTGAGTTGTAAGAGCTTACATATTTTTTGAATATTGATTCTTCATCGGTATATGACTTGCAGATATTTTCTCCCATTCTGTGAGTTCTTTTTTTCATTTTTTTTTTTTGTGGTGCCCTTTGCTGGACAAAGGTTTTTGATTTCTGTAACATCCAATTTTTTCTACTTTTCTTTTGTTTCCTGTGTTTTTAGTGTCATATTCAAGAAGTCATTGTGAAATCGAAGGTAATGAAAATTTTCTCTTCTGTCTTCCACTAAGAGTTTTATAGTTTTAGCTCTTGAATTTAGGTCTTTATCTATTTGAGTTAATTTTTGCATATGGTGTAAGGGTCCAACTTCGTGTTTTGCATGTGGATATCTAGTTTTCCCAGTAGTGTTTGTAGAAAAGACTGTCCTTTCCCCATTGAATGGTCTTGGCAGCACTCCCAAAATCAATAGAGCATATATATGTGAGGGGTTATTCTCTCCAATTCCATTGGTCTATATGTATATTTATGCCAGCACCACATTGTTTTGATTCCTGTAGCTTTGCAGTAAGTTTTGAAATTAGGGAATGTGAGGTCTCTGATATTTCCCCTCTAATATTGTTTTGAATTTTCAGGGTCCCCTGAAATTCCATATGAATTTTAATATAGATTTTTCTATTTCTGAAAAAAATGCCATTGGGATTTATATACGGATTTCATTGAACCTACGTATTACTCTGGGTAGTTTTGTCATCTTAACAAATTAAGTCTTCTAATCCATGAACCAAGCCATATTTTCCTTTCTTTAGATATTTAATTTCTTTTGTAATGTTTTGTATGTTTTGTTTTGTTATCTTGTTTTTTTTGTAAAAGTTACCTCCTTGGTTAAATTTATTCCAAAGCATTTTATTCTTTTTGATGCTATTGCAAATGGGTGGAAAGGTTTTCTTAATTTTCTTTTCAGATTGTTTAATTTTTTTTGATTGTTTAATTTTTAGTGTATTAAAAAAACAACAGATTTTTGCATATCAATTTTGTTGAATTGTTTATTAATGTTAATTGTGCATGTGTGTGTGTGTGTGTGTATTCTTTAGGGTTTTCTGCAAATAAGATCATGTCATCTGCAAACAGAGATAATTTTATTTTTTCCTTTCTGATTTGGGTGTCTTTTATTTCTTTTCTTACCTCAGCATTCTGGCTAGACCTTCTAGTAAGTACTACATTGAATAGAAGTGGCAAAAGCAGACATCTGTCTTGTTCCTCATCTTAGGGAAAAAGCTCAGTCTTCATCATTGAGCATGATATGCATTGTGGGTTTTTCATTTATGGCCTTTATCATGTTAGGGAAGCTCCCTTCTACTCTTAGTATATTAAGTGTTTCTGTCTTAAAAGAGTGTTCACATTTGTCGCATGCTTTTTCTGCATCAATTGCAATGATCGTGTGTGCTTTTCTTTCTTCATCTATTAAAACCTAAAATTTTGTATATTTTGTTCAGATTTCCTGTCATTACGGTGGGAGGAATATAAGTCAGTCCCTGCTACTCTGTGTTGGCTGGAGCAGAAATTCCTCACATACATTAAAAAAATATTTTCATGTTAATACAAACAGATTTAGTTCATCCTTTTAATAGTATTTTAATAGTATCTAATGGTACATTCGATAGTATTCCACTGTATGAACATACCACATTTAATTTAGCTATTTCATTAGCATTGGGCTTTTGTGTTTTCTGTTTTTTTACTATATAATACTTTTCTCTGGGGCAAATATTCAGAAATGGAGCTTCTGGTTTTTGAGTATGTTCGTGTAGAGATTTAAAAGATCACGTCAGGGCTGCTTGGGTGGCTCAGTCGGTGAAACTTCTGCCTTTAGCTCAGTCATGGTCCCCGGGTCCTGGGATCAAGCCCCACACCAATAAAATGTAGGGCCACTGCACCGATGAGGGGATGCTCAATATCACTAATACTAAAGAAAATGAAAATAATAATGAGCTAATCCTTTTTCATAGATCACATTGCCTAAAATTTTCATGGCTAATAATATGAGATTTGGAAAATAATGTGGGAAAGTGGTACTTTTCTACTTTGCAGATGGGAGTGAACATTGGTACACCCAGTTTGAAAAGCAATTTGATATGATCTCTCTCTCTCTCTCTTTTAAAGATTTTATTTATTTGAGAAAGAAAGAGAGCATGAGGTGAGAGATGGGGCAGAGAGGGAGGGACAAGCAGACTCCCCGCTGAGCAGGGAGCTGGTCTCACACAGCTGGCAAGACCTGGAGGCAGAATTTGAACTTGAGTAGATACAGAGGTACTCAGAGATGGGTGTTCAGTGACTCTGGTCTATTCAGAAGGACAATGGGCCTGGAAGACCCTAGGATCCAGGTTTCTCAACCTTAGTTCCATCGACCTTTTAAACTGGGTAATTCTTTACTGGCTGTGGGGGCCGTCCTGTGCATCGTAGGACGTTCAACAGCTTCTCTGGTTTCAATCCATTTTCTACCATTAGCACCTTGTCACCACCGCTCCTTGCCCCCCTTGACCCCTGGCTGTGATACTGAAAACTGTCTCTAGGCATCGCCAAATATTCCCTGGGGGATGAAATTGCTCCCTGTTAAGAGCCACTAATTTAGATAATAATTATTATTAAGTGTGAATATTGATTATTAACCTTCATTAATGCTAATGACATTGATACTGATTACCAACAGTGATTAACTGTAATATGCATCCTTGAGCTGTTGCTTATTTGTAGCTGATGGATGGAAGGTTCTAGCTTTCCCTTTAGATCACACCTTCTCAGTGTTCTGCTGTCCCACCTGTGAGTCCTCACTTGGCCTGTCCCTCCAGGAGCTCTGCTTCATTCTGAAGATGAGGTGAACTGTGCGAGCATGCCCGTCCACACTGCTTTTACGGCGAAGCACAGGAGAACCTTTGGGCAAGGGCAAGGGGGGTCTGGGGCTTGGGGTGGTTCGTGTTTTCTTTTCAAAATGTTTTCCTTCAGCACTTTGTCAGCGATGAATACAAACGGAAAAATAAAGCCCTGCTGATGTAAAATGATTCCTCACTCTACACGAGGTAGGGGTGAGGAGCCTTCATCATTCATGATTTGTGCCAGGCTGTAAACATGCCTGTTGTCACCAGCATCCAGCCCAGCAAACTCTGGGAATGCAGATCTGCACACAAACGTCAGGCCCCACCAGGGACAGTGACATCCAGGGCTCTGGAAGATACAAGGTGCTTCCGAATCCCCAAGTGCTGTGCGAGAGCCAGGGTAGCTTAGAACGCTGTCTTTAGCTTGGCCAATTGGGATTCCATATTTTAAAGTCTAAAACTATAATGAAAATGCCCAGGCAACAAATGTCCAAAATCATTTGAGCAGCTATGTTAAGACCTCTAGTTTTTGCTGCTGCTAACAGTTGTCTTGCTTCATTCAGGGTGGTCTAGCTCCATGAATCCCCTTGCAAACCTCCCATTTTGGCTCATTTCCCTCTGTTGCTGTGAAGACTTCTGGAGACTCTGATAAGCCCCCGTGTGAAGTCCAGAGCCTTGACATCTGCACATTCCACCTTGCCTTCCAGGCTGGAGTCCTTGCAGGGAAAGAAGCAAGGTCCTACTGATATGACGCTTCTTGGCCAGCCCATGCAGGGGCATCATGATCTCACTTCTTTTTCTAACCTCATCCCTACCCTGCAACCCCCACTGACACCCTACCCCCATCCCTGCTGTGTCCCCACAGCCTTAGGCCCACCTGCAGCCCTGTGGATGAGGCTTGGGTGACTAACCAAACTGGGAGCTCCTGACGGTGGGCCCAGGTCGTCTTCTTCCTCTTCTCTGAATCTCCTTCATTTGGGGAGGGGGGCTCTCTCTACTGTGGGCCAGCAGAAGGCTGGGCTCCGAGAGGGAGATGGTAAAGAATGTTGGCCTGCCAGGGCAAGGGGTGTCCTATGGCTATCACCTCTCTGGGCCCTTGCAGTCAGTTCAGGACAGGGACACAGCAGACTTACAGATGGAGTGGAAGGGGGTGGGGTGCTCAGCCCCTCCCTGTTGGGGACATAGAGGCCCACTTTGGGGCTGGGGCTGAGTTGGGCATGATGTCCTGCAATCCTGTGAATATTTAGCTGGTTCTGTCCCCTTTGCCAGCTCCTGCCTATGCAAATAGCCATCAGAGTAGGGGTGGCGGCAGCAGCAGCAACCACAGGGGACCACAGGGAGGGAAGAGGGCCGAGGCTCACCCTGAGGACAAGGACGCTGACTGGGGGAGCCACTTTGAGCCCCACCATGGACAGCAGGGTGTGGGGTGCCTGCATCTTCTGCTTGCTGAGCCCACTGCCAGTTGTGAGTAGCCAACACAGACCCTCCTGCCTCTCCTGCTGGGCTCCGGATCTGGGAGCCACAAGGCCATAAGGGGGGGTCTAGCTGGAGCCTGGTGGGTCCCCACTGCTCTTCCTCAGCACAGGAGTTTCTACTAAGCAGGCTACTAGCCATGGCTCAGAGAACTCCTCTCCCCCTCCCCTCCCCTTCCATCCCCTCCACTCCTCCCCATCTCTCTTCTTCACTTCCCTCCTCCCCTCTCCCTCCTCCCCTCCCTTTCCTTTTGCCCCCTTCCCTTCCCTCCCCTCCCCTTCCCTTCCCTCCTCTCCCCTTCCCTTGCAGCTGCTTGTCTCTAGGTAGCTCTGACTAGGAAAACCTGGCTGAGCTGAGTTAGCCTCCTTGTTGCTTCCCTCCAGGGCCTGCCTGGGCCTTCCAGGGGCCACAGAGACCCTGTATGCCCGAGATATGACTCTGAATCAGGGTGGGCAGTTAAGGCCTTCCCATCTCATGTCCCTGATTCTTCCACAGAATCTCCAGACCCCTCCCTATCCCCAGTGTCCCGGAGCCACACTCCCGTTGGGTTGCTCCCTCCTAAAGGGTGTGGCCAGGGACCAGGGTCCTGCGCAGTAGATGGAGAACAGCTGCTCCCCTCCCATATTTGGGAGACTGTTCCTCTCTTGATACACCTCGGGCTGGAGAAGATTTTGGCAAACTTATGTACTGGAGAGTAGGGTGGTGGGAGTGGGGTGCTGGACAGGGGCCCTCCCTGATTGTGCTGTGATTTCCCAGCATGTTTTCTAGGAGTTACTGCAAGTGACACAGGGACCAGGACAGGACATACAAGGTACTGGGTGGGAAGCTCAGCACTCATGGACTGAGGTCTCCTCTTCCCCTGCTGGCTTGTGTGTGAGCGTGAGAGTGTGTGTGTGCTCATGCACGAGTGTGCAGGGGCCACCGCACCTCCCAAGCACCCGCCCCCAGGTGCACAGCCTTTGGGCTGGAATCCTGGCACCCTGAAACTAGCTGTGTGGCCTAGGCAAGTTCCCCACCCTTCCTGAGCCTCACTTGTATCTTTTGTTAAAAAGGAGATGATATCTGTTCGCCGGGGCTGTTGTGCATTGAGTGGGGTCTGATTTGTCAGGGCTGGGCATAGGGTGCAAAACAGGTTGCTGCTTCTTCTTCTTCTTCTTCTTCTTCTTCTTCTTCTTCTTCTTCTTTTTTTCTTTTGGTAATTGAAGTAGCCTGGACACACCTTGTTACGTTAGTTTCAGGTGCACCACATGGGGATTCGACAAGTTTCTATGTTATGCTGTGCTCACCACAAGCGTAGCTGCCATCTGGCACCGTGCGGCACTATTACAAGATCGTTGACTTCATTCCCTGTGCTGTGCCCTATTCATTCCATACCTGGAAGGTTTTGCCCCCTCCCCTGCCTTTTAAAATTTTTTGTTGTTGCTGTTGTTATGTGGGGAGTCTCTTTCCTCTCATCTGTGTGCACCCCACATAACCATGGCTGCTCTCTTTCACGTCCCCTCCCTCTCCCCCACCTCCTCCCCTCTGCTTCCTTCACATCTCCTTATCTGACTCTGACATTCTCCCTCTTATAAGAACCTCATGTCTGTCCAGATAATCCCGGATAATCTCCCCATCCAAAGATCATTAATTTAATCCCAGCTGCAGAATTTCTTTGGCCGGGCCAGGTAGCGTATATTCGGTTTTCGGGGATTAGGAGGCAGACCTTGTTGCGTGAATGAAGGCATTGTTCTGCCTACCAAGGTACTTTGTGCAGAATTGCATCCAGGGAGCAGGGGGGAGGAGAGGGGGAAGAGACGAGGAAAGGCCCTGCACAGAGAGTTGTTGACTCAGTCCCCTCCAGGAGGTCTTCGGAAGCCTTGTGTTCAATGCATCTCAGAACTTGCTCCCATGAGATGAAACTGGGAAGCATCTGTCCAGACTTCCATCTTCCTTTCCTTCCTCCCTCCTCTCTTCCTCCTCCCCCCACTTCCTCCCTCCCTGCCTTCCTTCTTCTGTTCCATCTCCTCCAAGAGCACTCGAAAGTGCGGGGAGCCAGACCCTGTGCTTATGAGCAGGCCTGGGGAAGTGAATCAGGCTTTGTCTCTGTCCTAAGGTCATTTGGACCAGAGAACCCAGAAGGAGCATCCGATTGGCTTGGCTCATCCCATTGCCTTCTTCCTGCAGGTATGGGGTCATGTGCACCCAGAGTGTGACTTCATCACCCAGTTGAGAGAGGATGAGAGGTCATGTCTGCAAGCAGTGGAAGGGATGCCCAACACCACGCTGGGTATGGCGCTTGGGAGGGAGGGGGTGGCTTCTCAGCTCTTCTATCTCCTCCAGCCTCATCACTCTGAATGCTGCCTGGCCTGTCCCCTGAGTCTGCTCTGCTCCCATCTCTCTATCTAGGCTGCCCGAGGACGTGGGATGGGCTGCTGTGCTGGCCAATGGTGGGCTCTGGCGAGTGGGTCACTCTCTCTTGTCCAGATTTCTTCTCTCACTTCAGCTCAGAGCCAGGTGAGGGTTCCGGGTGTGGTGGCGAGTGGGGAGATGAGGTGGTTTCACCTGGTGGTGTCAGCATATGGTAGGCACGTCCCTGGCTTTGGGGGCAGTAGATCTGGATGTGAACACCAACTTCCCATCTTCCTGTGTGACCTTGGGCAAGTGAGCCAACCTCCTGACCCTCAGCTTCCTGACCTGTGACCTGGGGAAACCAAGAACATTAACCTCCCAGTGGGGAGGATTGGTGAGCAGAGCATAGAGGTGCTGGGCCCAGGGCCAGACCCCAAGCAAATGTTCTGTGGATGTCGGCAGGAGGGCTGGCCTGGGGGTGGTGGGGAGCAGAGCCTGTCTGACTACTCAGATGCTACCACTGCCTAGTGGGGAGAGTGTGGAAAGGCTGGACCTGGAACCCAGGCCCCTTGGGGAAAGGCCACTCTTTCTCTGCCATTGAGAAGAGCTGTCTGCAGACCAGCCAGGGTCACCGGATGATCCACAACTCCCCTTCTGTCCTGGAGACAGAGAACGAGTTACAACCCGCTCTCTGTTCCCACCTCTGCATGCCTCGCAGGGGCCGTGAAGCGGGACTGCACCATCACGGGCTGGTCTGAGCCCTTCCCACCTTACCCTGTGGCCTGCCCTGTGCCGCTAGAGCTGCTGACTGAGGAGGTAAGAGGCTCCTGGCATCTTGGAGGAAGGGTCGCCGTGGGTGGTTGTAGGGATGGTGGACTGCACAACTGGAGGGGCCGCCATTTCCGCCGTAGCCAGCGGATGGGAATATTTATTACAGTGGTTTCAGAAGATGGCAGCGTCTGCAAGAGAGACGGCTCTGGTCTTTGGCTAATTGCTCAAGGGTGACACGTGGCCACGGTGCTGGGAGAGAGGGGAGGCGGAGGACAGGGTGGGAGATGTGCTGGCTGCCCTCTCCTTGGCTGCCCTCTCTGTGCCCAGGCCTCCGGGGCAGGAGCTTTGAATGGTTCTGGGGAAACCAAGGCACCTAGTGGTCCTGGGCAAGCTGCCCCCCTCCTCTGGTCCAGGTCCATGGGGTGGTGTGCATGCTCCACACATCCAAATTGAGCAGGGCCTTTGCGAGGTACTTCCTTACCCCCAACCCCATACCTCTTTCCCCTCAGCCCAGCAGGGGAAGGCATGAGTCTGACCATTTTTCAAATGAAAAGACAGACACGGGTGCTGGTTGCTTGCATCCCCCAGGGGTCCCTGGTCCCCTCCCTTGGCCTGCACCCTCCACCTCCATCTCAGGGTGGGGAGAGGGTGGTGTCCAGGCTGGACTTTGATGGATCCAAACACTTGGTCATAGAAAGACCTTCTCCCCGTGGCTGTCCCTGGCTGCCCCCTTTCTTTAGGGTTGGGGGGAACGTATGTGCCCAAGATGGTGAGGAAGTAGGATGTCAATAAACCAGTCCCATTTCCTCTCGAGCTTTTGTCGTTCTTCGATGAATGACAAAATCTACCAATGAGTGAGTGAAGCTGTAGCTTCTCTGCCGCCTGTCTCGGTCCCACCCCACCTAACAGAGTCAACGTGTCACTCCCTGCTGCCCCCCCCTCACTGCCCACCAGCAGGTCAGGTGCAAGACAGGCTGTAAAGAAGTGCCTCTGTTATGAGGGAGCTTGCCACGGGCACCCTGCCCCCAGATGGGGGGTTCTAGAACCGAGAGCCTTCACCTGCATGGTCCTCAAGCCCCTCCTTCCCAGAAAGTGCAGCTGCTGAGACTTTCTCCATCTCTACTCTCCCAGAAATCCTACTTCTCCACCGTGAAGATCATCTACACCCTGGGCCATAGCATCTCCATCGTGGCCCTCTTCGTGGCCATTGCCATCCTGGTTGCTCTCAGGTTTGCTGTCCTCTTGACTTGCTCCAGAACCTTCGCTGCCTCCCTGTGGTCCTTGGGGCCAAGCCTGAGTCCTTGCCTGGACACTCAGGAGGTTGCTGGATCTAGGCCCCGCGGCCCTTCCTGGCTTTCCCTTCCGTTCCCCGGTGTGTTCCCTTTCCAGCCCTCGCACTCCAGGACTCACCGCAGTCTCGACACCTCTGCTCACGTGGAACTTCCTCTGTTTGCTTGGAATGCCCACTTCCTGTGTTCTTGATGTGTTTCCATCTGTCAAAATTCAAAGCCCAGCTCCCACCTGCTTTCAGAATCCTTTTGGCCTCCCACATGGAGCCTTTCTTGACTGCTCCAACCCTTTGACCATTGCCTCCCTTGAGTACCCCCCCAACTTTAGAGTCTGAGCCCCCCAACATGGCTAATGCCATTCTCTGTCTCCTGGGGATGTGCCTCATCTCTCTGAGCACCCAGGAGGCTCCTCTGCCCAGTACCCTGCCACCTATGCCTTTGTCCCCCAGACTCTGAGCTCCCCAAAGGCAAGGACTGGTCCCCTCAGTCCTCTCACCTCTGCTGAGCCTCGGGGCGGTGGTTGGTCGGCTGTCCTGCATGGCTAACCCTGAAGCTCCAAGTCCAGCCTGGTCTGACTCGAGTCAGTTCAGTTGTGCTCCTCCTGTGCTCCCCCTCATGCCTCCCTGCTCTTCCAGGAGGCTCCACTGTCCCCGGAACTACATCCACACCCAGCTGTTTGTGACCTTCATCCTCAAGGCGGGAGCTGTGTTCCTGAAGGACGCCGCCCTCTTCCACGGGGAGAACACAGACCACTGCAGCTTCTCCACTGTAACAGCTGCGGCTGGAGGGTCCCGGGGTGGGTGGGGGGAAGGAAGGCAGCGTTAGGGACCTAGAGGAGCCCCCCGACTGTGGGCTGATACCCTAAGGCTCTGTGATTGCCAATTACAGAATAGGAAACACCCTCTCCTTTCCCTTCCCTTCTCTTCCCTTCCCTTCCCTTCCCTTCCCTTCCCACCCCTCCCCAGAATCAGATCCTAAATCCCCATGGCATTTCTTAGACCCTGGAGCCGATCCATATCCTTTCCCATATTCCGCATCCCCCCCCCCCTTCCATTCCTTATTGCATACTCCAACCTAGCCCATGCCTCACCCCAGCGGCCTTTGCATTTTGTACCTCCCCCCGAACACCCCTGCCTCTCTGTGGCCGGGTGCGGGTGTGTGCCGGGCAAGGTGCCCCTGGGTGCCTCTCCCCAGAAGCATCCACAGGGCCTAGGGGACAGAATGCACCGCTAATGGGACCACTGAGTGGAGGATAGGTGTTGAGAGCTGGGCTTCAGGGAGGAGACAGCTTGGGGCTGGGAGGGGGGCGAAGGGGAGAGAGGGCACGTTAGATGGAGGGACCGGGTGAACAGGGTCTCACAGGAAAACGTGAAGCATGTCCAAGAACCGGGGAAGTCACACGGGGGCAGGGAGCCGAGGCGGGAGAAGCAGAGGGAATGAACGTAACAGGCAGTGGGGGCCAGCGTGGAGGCAAAGCTGGGCTAGCAGTAGCCAGACACACAGACAGACAAACCAACAGTGACCTTAGTGAACGAATGAAAGAAATAGTAATGGTAGGTGTACTGAGCACCTCTGTGGAGGCGTTGCGCTAAATGCTTTGCATGTATTCCCACCTTTTAGTTCCTCCATATAGTTGCATTTTAGTCCCATTTGTACGGGAGTGGGCCTGGGGCCAAGCTCGGGCCACCTGGGTCACCCCTGACGGATGAGCGAGTCCTGCGGTGAATGAGCGAGTGTTTGCTCGTGTGTTTGCAGCGATGGACGGTGCTCCACACCCACAGCTCTGGGGATGGACGTGGGGTCAGGAAGGACCGAAGGAAAGTGAAAAATAGCAATTCCCACACAGAGTTTCCATCTGGTCCTCAGGACAAGGCCACGGGATAGGCAGCGGAAGTATTTCCCTTTACAGATGAAAAGCTGAGGCAGGGGGAGGTTACCCAGCGAATGCATTGGTAAACGTGAACCCAGGTCCCAAATCTGCGCTCTCAGCCTCCACATTATCCTACCACATCCCCTCTGGGGCAGCCCAAGGTGGAGGTGGAGGGGCCTGCGTGGGGGAGGGGCTCCAGGGGGTGTCCAGCCCTGAGGAACCCAGACCCCCGGCCCACAGGTTCTCTGCAAAGTCTCTGTGGCCACCTCCCATTTCGCCACCATGACCAACTTCAGCTGGCTGTTGGTGGAAGCTGTGTACCTGACCTGCCTCTTGGCCTCCAAGTCGCCCAGCACAAGGAGAGCCTTCTGGCGGCTGGTTCTTGCTGGCTGGGGTGAGCTCCAAGGCCGGTTAGGGCAGCAAGGGGCTAGTGGAGGGTGGGGAATTCGCAGGGAGCTCACCCAAAGGTCCCTTCAGCTCACTTGATGGTGACCCAAGGGACAACCTGTAGTCCTACAGCTCCCTGGTCCCCCCTTCCCGGTGCCCTGTGAGGCTGGCAGTGGAGGTGGCAGGTGAGGGCAAGTCCTTGAGCCGAGACACCCCTTACTCGTGTCTCCTCTGTACCCCCACAGGGCTTCCCCTGCTCTTCACTGGCATGTGGGTGTGCTGCAAGGTGGCCTTTGAGGATGTTGCGTGAGTCTGGGTGGCCACCTCATCACAGGGCGCTGGGTCCCCCTGGGGTGTGGGCTGAATGGTCAGGCAGCGTGGCTGTTCTCTACGCTGGGGAGAGGAGCAGGAGACCCCAGTCCTGCTTTCAGGGAACTCCCAGGGCCTGGGCGCAGGATGGGAAGGCCGTTGTGGGTAGCGTGCAAGGGGCATGACCTGGGGCGGGAGGGGACCTCAGATTCTCAGGGTGTTGGGCTCAAAGAGAGGTGGGGGCTGAGGACAGGGTAAATAGGGGCTTCCTGGAACAGGGAAAGTTTTGGGGCCAGCAAGAAGCAGCCAGTTGGAGAGAGGAGGGAGAGGTAAGCCCAGCATGGATTGATCCCTTTGGAAGGGAGCCTACCTGGCTGAGAGAGGAGAGAAGGCTGGGAGGGCATTTTTGGTGCTCCCCTCAGTCCTGGCCTGTCCTCTCTCTAGGTGCTGGGACCTGGATGACAGCTCCCCTTACTGGTGGATCATCAAAGGGCCCATCGTCCTCTCTGTTGGGGTCAGTCTCCGGGGCCAGCGCCTCTGCTTTATTCTCCTTGGATCTGCCGAGGGGGCTGTACCGCAGGAAAGGTGACTCCAGGCTGGGGGAGAGGGTACCTGGGTCCTGCAGCCAGGCTCTGCGAGATTCTCCGCGGACCTCAGTGTGGCATCGGTGAAACTAGGAGGTGGTCTCCACCATCGCTCAGGCTCCTTCTAGCTCTGGGTTGGGATGGATTTGGCGCCCTGGCTGTAGAGCATCTCCTACTGCAGCGGGGCTGCGGTGCAGGAGAGGAAGGCGGGCTGTGGCTGAACCGCCCCCCCCCCCCCCCCCCGCTCCCATGCTGAAAACGGGGCAACGGGGCTGGTTTACATGGCCTCGGTGAATGTGTGCATCTTCCCCAGTTTTATCAAAAGTGAGGGACACCTGCTTTGTGTCAGAGAAGATAGACCCTGGGAGGCACTAGAGGTAGGATGACAAGGCCTGGCCCCCCACTCTTTATCCTGGGGCTGCAGAGGGACCCTGCGCTCCATGTGGGACCCCCCAGTCTCCAGGACACAAGTTCTAGAGCAATGACCTGTACATCTATCTGCCTGCACATCCCTGTGTCTCAAGGATTTGGGGTTTGTAATTCCCAAAGAGGCCCCGTCCCAGGCTACCAGGGCTACTCCTGACTCTTGCCTTTTACCTTCCTACACCTCTATTTCCAGGTGAACTTTGGGCTTTTTCTCAATATTATCCGCATCCTGCTGAGGAAACTGGAGCCGGCTCAGGGCAGCCTCCACACCGAGCCTCAGTACTGGTAATGTGTGTGCACGCACGTGTGCATTCGGGGATGCAGGGAGCATGACTGGACTGGGAGTCGGTGTGGTTCTGTTTTATTCACTATCTTGGACCATGCTCCTCCCTAAGCTTCTAGAGAGATGATAGATCTGGTCCCTGCCCTCTAGGAGATCACAATGTGTGTGGGGGGGGAGGGATGGAGGCTCCAAATATCCAGTTCCCAGGACAAATGGACTGATGAGTGCTGGGGTCCATTTCTATGGGAAGGATCCTGTGGAAGGAGAACTTTTCTAGATGGGGGTGAGGTGGGGGTGAGTTATGGTTAGGGAAGACTTCCTGGGGGAGGTGGTCTTTGAACTAGACTTCGATGCATAGACATCGACTGGAATAAATTGAGACAAGAGCATTTGGCAGCGAGAACAGCAAGACCCCTGCTCCCCAAAGTAAGGAAGCCCTGCATTGTACCACTCTGCGTGTCTGGGGGGGATGGAGTTCTCCAGGGTGCCTGGTGCACAGAGTCTGTATGGAGAACAGATGGGAATTGGGAGTGAGCAGGGGGCATGTGGGAGTTACTAATTCCAGCCTTGGGTGCCTAGGGCTTGTCTTCTCCTGCAGGCGTCTCTCTAAATCAACGCTTCTTCTCATCCCGCTGTTTGGAATTCACTATGTCATCTTCAACTTTCTGCCCGACAGTGCTGGCCTGGGCATCCGCCTCCCCCTGGAATTGGGCCTGGGCTCTTTCCAGGTGAGGGGCCCCACAGGGACCCTTCCCACCAAGTCCTTGGGCAAGAGGGAGGAGGTGCAGCCCACAGGTTTGGTTGAGTTCACTGTAGGTTAAGGGTTACCGGGCTGGTTATCCTCTTTTTTAATCCACTTATCTCTCTATTCATGCAGCTTCCCCCGAACCGGCCTACTTGTCCATTTACCCATCCATCTACCCATCATCCATCCATCAATCCATCTACCTACCTACTTACCCATGCATTTATCATCCAGTTATCTGTCTATCCAGCCATTCATCTATCCAACGTTTACTGAGCACCTATTATGTACCAGGATCTGTGCTCAATGCTGGGGGAGGGATGCAGAAATAAAGCAAATCAGAGAAACAAGATCAACAGTACAGCCTTGGCAGGCTTGCTATGAGGATTACGTGAGACAGTGTGCCTGGTGCATAGAAAGAGATGAATGCACCTCCTTCTTTTTCCCCAATACCTGCCCAGGCCACAGCCTGGGGGCGGGTGGAGAAAAAGGTGGTAGCAGGTTGTAGGTAGTAAGGGGTAGATGAGTAGTTGGTAGTGGGTAGTGGAAGAAAAGATAGGTCAAGACTGTGGCCCTCCTAGAAGTCAGAGAGCATCCTGATGTGTTCCTTTCTCTTTGGCCCCACAGGGCTTCATCGTTGCCATCCTGTATTGCTTCCTCAACCAAGAGGTAGGTAACTCTGCAGGATATCCTTAGCCATTGAGTCTTACCTCCCACCAGACCTAAGGCCACTTCTCTTCTTCCCAGACCCTGTAAATCCCAGCTCGAGCCAAACCTTGACTCCTGTGATCCTTTGGGAAGCTGTGTCTGTCCTGAGCCTCTAGATCAAGCTGAACCTGATTGCTTCCTATAAACGTCCTTTATCCATCCCTCCTCTAGCCTGGACCAAATATACTCTCCTTTCAGGACTGGGGATGGTCTAAAAGGATCCCCCAATTCTGTGTTCCTAAAATTGAACAAAAGGGAGGGTGGATGAGGGAATAAGCCAGCTCTGGGAGAGGCAGAGAAACTGAAAAAGTCAGCAGCAGACAGAAAGGGAACTAGGAAAATAGAGTCAGGTGCAGCAGGAGGGAGGACGATGGGGAAGAGCCAGGGATACTGAGAGATAGAGGGACCTCAGAGGAGGGCACACTCATGCCTAGACACATAGTGACGACAGACTTGTAGAAATGTGGAAAGATGGCAGAGGGAGGAAAAGTAAAATGTCCCACCCAGAAGGCAGCTTGCATCCGTCCCTTAGGATACACTTGCTTTGTGGGAGAATTTAGCTCCTGCCCTAGACAGCCAGGCCCTGCTGCCGTGAGCACCGGCAGGGCTCCCTCTGGCGGCCTGGACCGGCCGTGGGCTCGGAGCTGCCCCGAGGCCTGGGTGCACACGCCATCCGCCAGCTGGGGGACCCCGCTCGCTCCTCCCCTGCCACCTCTGTCCCCGACTGCCTCCCGCCCCCTCTGCCTCTGTACTCCCACGCCAGCCTTATTGGGTGTCTGGCTGCGGACACAGGACTGCAGTGTCTGTTTGTAGTGGCTCTTGGGTCCTGCAGACGTCAACAGGGGTGGGGGACAGCCTCGGCTGAGGCCGGTGGGACCTGGGAAAGACGCTTCCCTGAGAGCTGGGAGGGGATCTGTCCCGGAAAATCACGCTGGAGACCAGATGGTGACATACCTCTGGTGATGGGGAGCTTCCTACTCACAGAACAGCTCTTCTGTTGTTAGGCCCCTGTGGGGAAGCTCACCCTTACACTGAATAGAAATCTGTCTCCCTCTGTCTTTCACTGCAGCCCTAGTTCAGCTCTGTCGGGTGGTCACAGCCTCTCAGCAACCTGTGACCCCAACAGCCCCTCGGAGATGTGACAATTCAGATTCCCCGGTCCCCACCCCTGCCTCCCTCTACCCAGCAGCTTTTCTTTCAGGAATCCTAGGCTCCTCACCTGCAGCTCCTTAGATAGGGGTCTGTGTTTTCTCCCTTTGGGGCATCGCCTCTGGACAGGTTCCCAGTGGCCATAGCTCAGTTCAGCGGCAGGGCCAGACTGAATCCCAGAGCAGGGACCGGGCTAAGCTGCTCAGGGAGGCCAGAAATTGAAGAAAGCATCCAAGGGAATGTTTTTAACGGGACCCACCCAAAGGCCCTCCTAGAAGTCAGAGAGCAGAGCTAAAGGGAATGGTCAGAAATACCCACAGGAGGGAGGAAGTAGTATCACGCAGAGATATACTTGGTGGTGGCTGCGGCCCATCTCCTCCCCAGGAGCCCAGGCCTCCCTTCCTCCTGCAGGGTCTCTCCCTATACCCCCAGCCCCGCCGCGGCCCTCCCTGACATCCTCTCCCTTGTCCCCCGAGGTGAGGACTGAGATCTCACGGAGGTGGCACGGCCACAACCCTGAGCTGCTGCCGGCCCGGAGGGCCCTCACCAAGTGGACGGTGCCTTCCCGCTCCGGGGTGAAGGTGTTGACATCTGTGTGCTAGGCTGGGACAGCTACCCTCTGTCGGAGCAAGAGGGACCCGCGCCCCTGGAGCCCGCAGGCCATGCCTCCGCCCACCTGCTGCCCCACCTGCCGCCCCACCTGCTGCCCCACCTGCCGCCCCGCCCCGGCAGGTGCAGCGCTTTCGCCCCGCCCTACACCGGACCCTGGGTCGCTGCGGGTGGACCGCCTGGGTTCCTCGGGCTCTGTTCTCCTGTCCCTCCTCCCTGGGCCCCAGACCACGGCCAGAGGAGCCAATAAACTTGTAAGTGAATATATAACGAGCTTGAGTGGAGACAGAGGGACCCTCGGCCGTCATCACCCCTCTCTCGTGTTCGGTCCCCAATTCGAGTCTGCGCAAGAATCCTCCTATTTAATTTATTCTTAAAACTTATTCTCTCTTGTCTCTATCTCCACTCCCATCCCTCTTCTCCCGCAGGCAAGCATCCCGACGTGTGTAATGTGAATATTTGTGCTTCTGTGTGTTCTTGCAAAATATGTACTATTGTGTGTGTGTGTTTGTGTGTGTGTCTGTACTTCTGATTTACATAAATTTTGTCGGTTATGTGCTTCATCCCGCTTCTAACATGTTCCCCTCAGCACTCTGCTTTTAAGACATCCACCCGTGTTGCCGTGTGCTCATCTGGTCTCTTGTGACTGCCATATGGTGCTACATGGTGTCATCGCCCACGTATGACCCGTCCTGTCTCCCCTTCGCCCCTGCAGATAAATATTCACACGCTTGTCCCCTCGTGCACCTGTACAAGTGAGCCTTTCTCCGGGACACGTACCCAGGAGCGAAAGTGCCAGGTCATCACTTGTGCCTTTTCTGATGTGATGAAGTACTGCCAGATTGCGCTCCAGAATGCTTGCAAAATCTACACTCCCACCGGCAGCTCCACCAACACTTGGCATTACCCAGCTTTTTAATGTTTGCAAGTCAAATGGGTGTAAAGCAACATCTCATTGTTGTTTCAATTTGCATTTCTCTGATAACTAATGAGTGTGAGCATCTCTTTCAGTGCCTGTTAGCCTTTTGGGTTTGTTCTTCTGGAAATTGCTTGGGTCCCTTTCCTTGTTTTTCTCTGGCGTGGAGATTTCTCAATTCTAGGTCTTTCCCTTGTGGTCTGACTGTTGTGTGCCTTCCCGTGTCCATAGCCTGCTGTCTGCTGTTCCCTGCTCAAGTGAGGGCCCCTGATGTAATACATCATCACAGTCAGTCAGTCCTTCCCCACCCCATTGCTTGGCGGGAGAGAGGAGAATGAGAAGTGGGTGCTGTCCTAGGGAATGTGTTTGTAGACTGATGGGAGATTTGAGTAGAGCAAACAGGCAGAAATGGACCTGGCAGGTCAGGATGAAATCGCTCCCGTTCTTGGTCAGCCCACTGCAGGTCTGTTGTGTAAAACTCGGCTCCATTCCCTGGCCTCCGGGAAGCCTTCCAGTCTTCCCTGCCATTCTTGCTCTGATGCAGGCACTCCTCCCTCACAGTCATGAGGGTTCCAGTGAAAGGAGACTCAGCCAGATGAAACCCAAGGTCACATTGTTGGCCATGACGCCTAACTACCCAACACCTTCTTGGTCGGACAAATGTCACGGTGTGACTCCAGCCTAAGAAAACTCTACTGTGCATTCCTTCCTTTAGTCTCCGATCATAAAAGTAATTCATATTCATTGCAGGGTGTTCAGAGATATAGACAGGATTAAAAAAGGAAATGAAAATCAGCCATAATCTCATTACCCAAAGATAGTCAGTCACTGTTGATATTTTGGTATGTTTCCTGAAAGATTTTTTTTCTCTGCATTTCTGAACCATCTTGAGATCATACTGTATTTATAAATTTGTATTTCTTATACTTAAAATGAGCACACACCCTATAAAAATGGCCAATAGGCACATAAAAAATGCCGACTGTCATTAGTCTTCGGGAAACTGCAACTCAAAACCACAACGAGCTTGTTTCCCACCCAGGAGGACCACTGAAATGAAAAAAAATGGGCAACAAGCATTGGCCAGGTTGTGGTGAAATTGGAATTCTTCTACATTGCCGGTGGGAGTGTAAAATGGTACAGTTGCTTTGGCAAAAAGGCTGATGATTCCTCAGAAAGTCCAATGTTGAGTTGCCATACAACCCAGCAAATCCACCCCATAGCACATAGGCAAGAAAATGGAAAACCCACGTCTATACAAAAACTGACATATGAGTCCTCATAGCAGCGGTGTGCCTCCCTGCCAACAGATGGAAACCATGTCCATCAACTGGTGAATAAAGAATCAAAATGATGTATATCCATACAATGGAATATTGTTCTGTAATAAAAAGGAAAGAGGGACTGACATGTGCTACGTTGATGAACCCTAAGACATTGTGCTCAGTGAAAGAAGCCAGGCACAAAGACCACATGTGGTAGGCTTCCATATGTGTGAAATGTTCAGAATAGGCAACTCTGTAGAGACAGAAAAGGTTCTAGGTTGTCAGGGGCTGGGGGAGGGTAAAAAGGAGACTGCTGGTGGCTATGGGGTTTCTTCCGGGGTGACGGAATGTTCCAGAACTTGCTAGTGGTGACGGTTTCACCCTCTGTGACTGGAACCACTGAATTGTGCAGTTGCAAAGGGTGGCATTTATGACATGTGAATTATTATCTCTCGATGATTGCTACACAACACCTGTAAAACTTTTTTCGGCCACATAATTTGGGAGGCCTATCCGATACTCTCTGTTGAGCTGATAATTGCCTGACAAATCTTCTGTCGGGGCAAGTTGCTCCCAATTTTGAAAAATCAATAGCTGTGATGGCAAACTTCCTTGCAGACAAGGCTTCATGCACATCTCAAAAAGAGAAGAAGCTTCAGAACAAACTCCTGGACCTAGAATGTTCGACCCAATGCAATGCAGATGAGGAGTCTTTTGAGTCCTATTGGCAGTCGTCTCGCAGAACAGCTGGCCCCGTGCATTGTGGCGCAGGCGGAGTGTAGGGGACGGTCTCTCGGCCTCATTATTATCATCCACAGCTTGGTCAGCCCGAGAGTCAGGTGGGGTCTCTCAGAGTTTTGAGGGTGTTAGCAGTTAGTGTTAGCAGTTGGTTCATGGCTGGTGCGAGTGGTTAGTTAGTGGTGTCAGTCGTCAGTTAGCAGTTACTTTGGGGGTGGTAGCCGTGGTGGCGTGGAGGCTCCTCTGAATTGTCTGTCCCTTTGCTGGAGGCCTCATGCATGGCTGGAAGTCTACGCCTTGCTCCCAGTTTCAACAGGAACCTCAAACCCCTGTCACTTTTTCTAGTCTCTTCACCATGGGACCTGGACTGGGACCACTGTGATGATTCCTGGACTGGCAAAGCCTTCCCTTCTCGGGGCTCAGCATGCACATCTGCAGGGGGAAGGAAGGAGTCAGGGGGCGACCTCGGAGGGCCCAGAAGGGACAGGGAAGGAGGGTGGTTGAGAAGAGATATGCTCAACGCGGCCACCAGGTGGCAAAATAACTGCAGCCAAGTGCCCGGGTGGCACAGCCTTGGTGCCCGGCCGGGACCTCCCTGAGCAGGGCGCAGGACCCTGGGCCTGGGGCACCCTGAGCCTGTGGCGCTGCTGGAAGAAGTGGCTTCCGGTGTGCAGAGGACAGCTCCGGGTTTGCTTTTTGTTTTTCTTAAAAGACTATTTATTCATGAGAGACCCAGAGAAAGAGAGAGGCAGAGACACAGGCAGAGGGAGAAGCAGGCTCCCTGCAGGGGGCCCGATGCGGGACTCGATCCAGGGGGCCCAGGCGTCCCAGGATGGCTCCAGTTTTGAGGTGGGCCAAGCTGGGGAGAGGAGGGAGTGCTGGAGAGACAGGAGAACTGGTGTTCGTTGGAGTCTCTGCAGAGATCAGAGCAGAAGGGGGTTGCCCTGGGCGCCTGGTTTTGTGCGGGGTGGGAGGGCAGGATTTGCCATTTCCCACACTGCTCTTCCTTCCAGAAGGCTGCTCCTCAGACCCTAAAGGGAAGGAAGAAATTGGGAGACGCCTCTCCTCCTGTGGTCAGCCCGTGCTCCTTTACAGCATAGGGCAGAGGCGAGGATAAAAATGAGGGGCCCATTCTCTGCCCCCAGGGAGCCCCCAGGGATGTTGGGGTGAGCCCTAGCCTGGATGTGAGTAAGAACAGGCATGTGAGACTCAGAGTCTCTGGGCTGTGGGAGCTCAGAGGACAGAGTGTGGGTGAGGGCAGGAGCAGTCAGGGAAGGCTTCCTGGGGGAGGGCACTTGGGTTGGTTGGATAGACCTTGGAAGTCACAAGGCCAAGTGCCACCATCTGCTGGGCAGGAAGCAGGAATGTGGCTGATTTCAGCTCAGGCGGCGATGCTTGGAGGAAGGGTCTGGCAGGACAGGAATGTGGGCATCACACCCAGGCTTTGTTTTCCCCAGGGTTGTTCACGGGCATTCTTGTTAGGGCTCTGGGCCCTGCTGGGCTGCCTGTTCATTCACTTGCTAAGGATCCCTGAAGCGTTTGCTTAGGCAGCAGGCACTTTGCGAGAGCTCAGAAACAGGGGCAAACAGCTCCAGAACGTTCCTACTCAGGAGGTCAGGCTCAGATATGGCTTTATCCATTCATCTGTCGATGGACACTGAGGCTCCTTCCACAGTTTGGCTATCGTGGACACTGCTGCTATCAACATTGGGGTGCAGGTGTCTCGGTCCTTCACTGCATCTGTATCTTTGGGGTGAATCCCCAGCAGTGCAATTGCTGGGTCATAGGGTAGCTCCATTTTTAACTCTTATAAAGAAGCTTATAAAGTGGTCTCTATGTACGATGGAATATTCCTCAGCCATTAGAAACGACAAATACCCACCATTTGCTTCGATGTGGATGGAACTGGAGGGTATTATGCTGAGTGAAATAAGTCAGTCGGAGAAGGACAAACATTATATGGTCTCATTCATATGGGGAATATAAAAATTAGTGAAAGGGATCATAGGGGAAAGGAGAGAAAATGGGTGGGAAATATCAGAGAGGGAGACAGAACTTGAGAGGCTCCTAACTCTGGGAAACGAACAAGGGGTAGTGGAAGGGGAGGTGGGCGGGGGCATGGGGTGATGGGCACTGAGGGGGGCACATGACCGGATGAGCCCTGGGTGTTACGCTATATGTTGGCAAATCGAACTCCAATTAAAAAAATATACAAAAAAAAAAAAAAAAAGAAAGAAAGAAAGAAGAGAGAGAGAGAGAGAAGATATGGCTTAGGGCTGTCTTGCAAACAACAGGACCTCTCAGGCTGGGTCACACAGAAACACATCGATTCAGGGACGTAGGGAGCTCACCTTATGCGCTCCAGGAGTGCAGCCAGTAGCAGCGCCCACCCCACACCAGGGGACCACTGTGGCAGATTCCCCGCGGCACCACTTTTGGTAGCAGACACAGCTGCCCACTCCAGTAATACTGTGGACAGAAGGCCAGACACACACAGGGCTGTCCTGAAAAGCCAGACTCCTGCACTGCCATGCTTGCTAAAAACTTGATTCCATCTGGCACTGGCTTCCTCTTGATGCTCTCTTCCAAACCTAAGTCTACACACTTGGTCCTGACCCTGCCCACTGGCCGCACAGTAGGGAGGCTTGGACAGCCAGCTCTGCCTTCTGCCTTTGGAGAGGGGCCTGCAGACTGTGGCAAGCTCCTCAGTCGTAGGAAGGGCGTTCAGAATATGCTGGCTGGCCGCAAACATGACAGATGCCCAGTGCTGGGAGGCAATCATGCCACTCAAACAATTGCAAAATCATGGTGGCAGGTATGCCCGGAGAAATAGAGTACCATGAGAACAAATACCTGGGAGCACCTAGGTGTCTCAGTGGTTGAGCTCAGGTCGTGATCCCAGAGTCCTGGGATAGAGACCCACGTCAGGTTCCCTGCATGGAGCCTGCTTCTCCCTCTGCCTAGGTCTCTGCCTCTCTCTGTGTGTCTCTCATGAATAAGTAAAAATAAAATCTTTAAAAAAAAATAAGAATAAATACCTGAAGGGCCAAATCGAGTCTGGGAGTATTAAAAAATAATGCTTTCTGGGGAAGTGACATCTAAGCTGAGATTAAAACTATGAGTATGAGTTGGCCAGATGAAGAAGTGGATAAAAATGCACTTTCCTGGCAGAGGAACGAGAATGTGCAAAGGCCCTGAGGTAGGAAGGAGTATGGCTTTTGAGGGGAGCTGAAAGTTAGCTACTGTGGCCGGATTACAGTGAGAAAAGGACCTGAGATGGGATGGGTGGGCGGCACCCAGCTCACGTACGGTCAGGAAAGCCGTGTTAAGGAGGTTCTATCCCCAAGAGCTGTTGGAAGTATGTGATATAGAACAAGACTTATGTTTTTAAAATGGATCCCTTTGACTTGCATATGAGGGCTGGATTTCAGGCAGATACTTCTGCTGGAAGCAGGGAGAGTGAAAATGGAGTCTGGGTGGGAGGGTGGTGGGAAAGATTAGGGCAGCTTCAAAAGCTGAGTAATGAGTGAATGTGTACAATGTAGAGAGGGGAGGTTTCTAGGAAGGTTCTGGAATGGTCAATGGTGGAAGGGAGCACGTTTCAGCGGGGAGAGTCGGAGCTCAGGGCAGGCACACTGGGTTTGGGGTGCACACGAGACATGCAGTTGGGAGCCAAGGAGCCGGCTGGGGCTGAGAAGGGAGTGGGTGGGAAGTGGCATGAGAGTAGCTGCGGTGCTGCACCACTGAGCGGGTGCGGCCGGGGTGGGACAGGCAGGGGCCCAGGAGGAGCGGCCTGAGGGCTGGAGGTGGAGGAGCGGCCTGAGGGCTGGGAAGTCATCAAGATGAAAGTAGAAGAGGGACTCCCATCCCAGACCAGATAGTGCTGGAAAGTGGAGGTGGGACAGACAGGTAGACACATCCTTTCTCCAGGCTGGTCTGGGAGTGGACGGATGTGAGGTTCCAGGGGGACTTGCGTGTTTCGTTTTACTGAGAGGAGGACCTGGACAGCTGGGGAGTCAGGAAGGGTCGGGGGGCAGGTGGCAAATCACGGAGCAAAGTCACTGGGAAGGAGTGAGAAGGTGGGCCCGGAACCCCGGTGCAGGCAGCTTGGCCAGGTAAAGGGGTGTCAGCTGGCTGCGCATGCACACGGGGGCCAGGGAGTCTGCTGGGGGGCAGGGAGGGAAGGGAGGGGGTCTTGAGGAGAATGAAGAAGGCTGGAAAGAGCAGCAGCAGGAGGCGGCAGCGCCAGCTGGTGAGAAGCACGTGCAGCTGTCGCCAGTGTTGATGGCCCGGCCCCAGCCCAAGGGCGGGGTTTGGAGCGACACCACTTGCCCTGGGGGTGCCGTGCAGCAGGGAGAAGGCAAGTGGAGCTCATCCAGGTGGGGTTTTGCCCGGAAGACGTCCCCGTATTTGCAAACAAGGGCCTGTGCCCGTGGGTCAGGGTGTGGAAGCGGCTGCAGCTTGGGTGAGGGGGTGAGGGGGTGAGGGGGTGAGGCAACGCTGCTAGGAGTGCGGGAGAAGGGCCCTGGAGGGGACCACAGGAGGGGCTGCATCACCCAGGGAGTTGGGGGTCCCCCAGCGTGAAGGCTGGTGATGACAGAGGGGGCCCAGGCAGGGGTGGGGTGACCCTGAGCGGGGAGCACAGGGCAAGACGGACAGACATCCAAGGCGAGGCCACAGGTGCACAGGGCCCCGGGCGGGTGGCAGGGGTCACGAAAAGTCCCAGGCACTGCCCCCTCCCTCTGGACGCCCCATGTGTGTGGCCCGGGAGTCCGGGATGGCCTCACCCTCCCAACTTGGGGACTGTCAGGTACCCGGGCCCTGGAACCATTGGGAACAAGGCTGCCTGCGGAGGGAGAGCCAGACTTTGGAAACCACGAAATTACAAACCCAGGTGGTGTTTGGGACTTTGGTTGTTTGAGAGTCGGCTCTGTCTCGGGGCTCGTGGGCGTGTTGGGCGTGTCGTGTGGCTGCTCCTCCTCCAGCGCGCCCGGTCCGTCGGCGCCTCGGGCCCCTAGCCCACTTCCTCTCTCCCTTTCTGTCTCTCTGTCTGTCTGTCTTGGTTTCCTTCTCTCTGTCTGAGCAGGGCCCCAGCGTCCAGCTGTGAGAAGTGACGAACGGCGCATGGGGCGGCTGGCCTGTCTCTAGGATCCTGGATGGCTGGGCCCCGGGGCGGGCCGGAGGTGGCTGGGGCTTCTGCTTGAATCCAGATGGCCAGCTGCCTGCATCTGGTCCCCTCTGCCCAGCCCCCACAACCGTTTCTCCTTTTCTCCCCATCTTCCTTCCAGATCTTTCTAACCCCTGTGTGCTTCCAGAGCTGGGGTGCTCTGTGTGTGTGTGTGTGTGTGGATGGGGGCCGTGGGGACTGACAGGTGGGATGACACAGGCCAAGCTCACGGACCCTCCCTGCGGGTGTCCCCGAGAGCAGGTCGGGCCGGCGGGGCTGATGGGCAGTGGTTCCCCTGCCCCCCAAGCACTGCGTGAGTGGCGCAGCCCAGCGCACATTCCCATGGTTACGGGGCTGGGAAAGGCTGGCAGCGGTGGCATCGCCATGGCACCGGTGTGGCCCACAGCTCCGCTGGGCGCAGTGCTGGCTCGGAGCGGCTCTGGGCTCCCACCGGGCAGGTCGCCTCCCACCCCGGGCAGCCTGTGGCCGGGGGAGCCAGGTGGGAGGCCAAGCGTCCCTGGGCAGCCTCTGGGAAGGCCGGAGGCCAGCTCAGCCTCTCAGCCCAGCGGCCAGGGCTCTGCGGGGGGCGGGGAGGGGGTGGATGACCGTGGGAATGAATGCCTTGCGCACCAGCTGGCTCAGCGCAGACCAGACTCTGAGTCCTGGCCAAGCCCTGCTGTCCCAAGCCCAGATCCCTTCTGCAGCCCCTTCCTCGGTCGGCACCGGGCCCACCCGGAGCCCTCACCAAACGCAGCCTCAGCCCTCCCCCTGGGCCCTGCTGAAATCTTGATCTTGACCCTGACCCCAGCATTAGTCTTCTGATCCTCTGTGGGCTGCGCCCTGGGGATCAAACAGAAGGGAGAAAAGGATCTGGAGACCTAAGCCCTGCTTTTGGGGGCAGGTATGCCTGCTGAGGACAGAGGCAGGTGGGACGCAGCAGGGGCAGCAGGGGGTGGGGGGCTGCAAATGTCAGAGGTCAGCTGAGGGTCAGAGCAATCGGAGAAGTCCTCCTGGGAGAGGCAGTGGTATTTTGGGCCCAAAAGGGTGAGTCGGACTAGACGACTAGACGAGGGGAAGGATCCTGGGAGGAGGAACAGCTGATGCGAAATTGGGGAGACCCAGAGCACATGATCCGTTTGATCGAATTAGATCTTTCAAAGAGAGGCTAGCCCGGAGCGAATAGAGGTTCTCTAGGCTTAGTTCTGCGTTGCTGGAGCCCGGGAAATGTCCAGGGGGATAGGGTGAGGGACAGTTAGCAGGGTCCAGTGAAAGCCCTTTAAAGGGAGCCTTGCCGAGGCCCTGGCACAGCCTCGGTGGGAAGCTCTCCATGCGGGGCACATGTGAGTCTCACGTGCCCGTGTCCCCACCCGAGCCCAGAGCCCTGGCCCACTCCCCCCGACAGCTCTGAACCAGTGTCTGGGGCATCTCCCACTTGGCAGGGTGGCAGGACAGCTCCTCCTGCTGGTCTCCCAATTCGGGGAGTGTCCACCTCGCCTGGCACCCCTGCTTCCCATCGTGACCGGGAGGTTCCTTCCCACAGCCTAGCCTGGACCAGCACAGCAACCCGGCCTCATCGTCTTCGGCCCTCCTGCCCTCCCTGCTCTGCCCTGGATCCCCAGGACCCCTGTGCCCATTTCAGCACAACTGCCACCTCCCGTGGTCGCTCAGCCCGCCACCTATTCAGCATCCATGTCACCTCCTAGAGGGCCTGTCCCGGCCACCTAGTGACCTCACTCCCTGTCGTGTTGCACGTCCCCGTTTTATTTTCTTCACGGCATTCGGTGGTAATTGCAGTCGATGCTCCTAATTCGCGGCGGTTCCGTTCCATAAAGTCACCGGCAGCGCTGAATTAGCAAACACAGAACCGTGGCTCCCGGGGGAGGCGCAGGGCGGGGCGCAAGCCTCTGTGCCCAACATTTTTGTCCACTGATCAATATGTAATAACCTTGTTTTCTGTGGGTTTCTGTTGGCACACACCTTACTTAAGATGCATTACTGGGGATCCCTGGGTGGCGCAGCGCTTTGGCGCCTGCCTTTGGCCCAGGGCGCGATCCTGGAAGACCCGGGATCGAATCCCACGTCGGGCTCCCGGTGCATGGAGCCTGCTTCTCCCTCTGCCTGTGTCTCTGCCTCTCTCTCTCTCTGTGAGACTATCATATATAAATAAAAATTAAAAAAAAAAAAAAAGATGCATTACTGGCTCATTAACGTTGAACTCCAGGTTGAGCACAATAACTCGTGCGTGAACGCAGCTTGTCTAGTGCCCGTATTTTCTCCGCAAGGCCCATCACTGGCCTCTTGCATGCAGGAGCACGAGCCAGCACTTCTGCACTGCGCCCGAGGCCCATTGTAAGCAGCAAGATCGCCAACCAAGAGCACAAAAATGTGAAAAACGTGCCCTGAAAAAGATGCTTGCTTATAGTGTGTGAGCTGAGAAAAGAAGGCAGGGCGTCTCCTTGTTGGACCTCGGCCGGGAACTGGTGCTTCGGGCCCCTTCCCTGCTCTGTGTGTGTCTGAGATGACTGACCGAGGTGGGTATTGACTTTGGGGGCACAAATACCATGAGCTGGAAGGCAAACGCATGCATACGGAATCTGCAAATAATGGGGGTCAACTGTATGTTATTTATGTCTATCACGTTTGTTGTCAGGCTTTCCTTTGTCGTCCTCACTGCTGCATTTCCAGCACCAGAATCAAGGTGGAGATTCAGCACAGACATCTAACAAAGATGTACTAACACCCACACACTCACACATTCATTTACACACACACACACACACACACACACACACACACACACAGAGTCCTTAGGAATGCCCAAAATAGGAAAGATGGGACATCTCTTTTCCTGATACTCCTCCCTTGGGCACCACAGAGAAGGGATAGAAGGAAGATTCTAGAAAAGAGGGGTAGGTTTGAGTCCTTGCCCTAAAACTTTCCCTGTCACTGCCCTCCTGTCCTTACTGCCATACCTGTCATCCACTGTAGGAAAGGTTGTGTGTGTGTGCACATGTCCTATTTAAACTCCCTCCCGTAGGAATCTGTGTGGGCACAAACCGTATGTATGTGGCCAGGCTGAGGTCCTCTGGGTCCCGGTGGCGGACGAGCAGTCCGTGTGTGCGTGCGTGCATGCACACGTGAGCACTGTACCCCCTCGAGTGTAGGCGTGTGTGGGAGCATGTGCTCCAGCCCTGCCCTGACGAGGCCTGCTGGCTTCCCAGCAGCTGCAGAGCTTGTTGCACTGACAGGGCCTGTAATCACGGGAAATTACCCAGCCCAGAACTAAAATTAAGGCTGCTGCTGCCACAAGACCTGTTTACAAAGCCAAGCACCCGGAAGCGCCTCCGGAGGAGGCTCTGCTAGGAGCTGGGACTTCTGGGGAGGATGGGGTGGGGACCAGGCAGAGGGGCCCCAGAGAGGGGAGGGCAGCCTCTTGCATTTGTCACGCACCTACAAGTGTCAAGCACCGTGCCAACGAGTTAGCCGGTGAGTTAGTTCTGTGCTTCGGCTGGCTTCAACCTCACAGCAGCCCTGTGGCTTAGGGACCATCCCAGTGGTAATGATGCTGCACCTGGGCCTCCCAGAGGTCTTTCAGGCCACGAAGCTCCCAAGTAGCCTAGCTGGGGTTTGAACTTAGAGTTGTTAGACTCCGGGGCCAGGACTGCTGGGCAGGGAAAGGGGTGCCCTGTGGGCTAAATGGCAACGGGTCCCCTAGGAAGTTTGAGTCTCTGGTTTTTAGCATTTGGTATTTGGTGTAAGGAAGGCCCCACAGGAGCCCTTACAGCCCTCACGGTCCCCTGCAGGTGGCTCTGCTGGGCAGAAGGGCCCTCCTTGCGAGGGTCTGAAGCATCCTCTCAGGAGCGTCTGGCTCCTGGGTGTGTTTGCTGGGCCTCTTGATGGGGTGTCCTCTTGAGGACAGTCGCATGGACATGGACACCTGCGCCCACAGCCCTCGCAACCCCGAACCAGGCTGGTCGAAAAGCCCAACTGCTCCACATCAGCCTCTCAATCCGTTTCGTGTTTGGGTTGTGACCAGCGTTTAATGTCTTTAATGAAATGGAAGAGAATGGAAAATAGAGTACATCACACCTAGTGGGGGTAAGTACCGTCTCCTGGAACATATTTTAGGGATCTATATGCATGTTTATACCGAATCACAATGAAAAATGTATTTCTCACTGTGGGTGAGGTAAAAACAAGTTTGGGGGACAGTCCTATAGGTTTTGTGTCCTATTTAGGTTCCTGCATCAGCTGCAGCCAGCCTAGGATCTCCTACCGGGCTGAACCCAGAGTCCCTCTGTCCCCACGACCCGCTGAGCCCGGCCTGGTATGTGGGGGGGCACACAGGGAGAGAAGCCCCCTGATTTACTGATTGGCTGGAGCTACGAGGGACCTCTGCGTAATACAGGCGCACCACGAGCCAAGCTTTCTGCAAAACACTTTAGGTGTGACATCTTTTAAGCCTTGTGAAATAAGTAGCAAATCCTCACCATCCCACAGATAAGGAAACGGAGACTTCGTGGTGGTCACCTCTTCCTCCGTCCTGTGCCCCAAGTGGTGGCTCCAGCCAAGTTCCTCTGAGGCAGCCTCCCCTGAGGGCCTGAGGGATTCTGTGGGTCTAATTAGAAGCAGCTTATTAATCCTGTGACCCAGGCCAGGGTGGCTCCCGGGAGGCTTGCTGGGGGCGTGGGGAGGGTCCAGGCTTCTGCTGAGCCCATTGAGCAATCCTGGGGCCCGCAGCCCAGCCCAGCCCAGGCTTTCATTTCTCCCTTCTTTCCTTGGGCAATTCACAGCAAGCAGCCTGAGGGCCGAGGCCACATTGCTGGTGCCCTGGAAGGGGAGATCTCCCGTGGGAGCCCCACCTTCACAGAGCTGCTCTGAGCAGTGAGACTGCCCGTTGGGCCTCTGGCTTCCCTCCCTCTGCCCTGGCCAAGCCCATAGCCCAGGCTTCTCTGCCCTCAAAGCTCACGGGTCCCTCTGGGGTACCAGAGTGAGCATGAATCTGGAGTTAGTCGGGCCAGGGTTCATGCCAAGGCTGGATCCAGAGACTAGGGTGGCTATTCTTACCCCAAAACACTGTGATTCAAAATAAACCCTATTATTTGCCAATCCCTCCTCTAGCTCTCCCATTTCCTCAAAGTCAAATGCCAAAAGCCTTCTGTGCGGGCCACCGAGAAGGCTTCCTTTTTCTGCCTCTTTGAACTCACCTCCTTTTTCCTTTCTTTTTTTTTTTTTTAAGATTTTATTTATTTATTCATGAGAGATACAAAGAGAGAGAGAGAGAGAGGCAGAGACACAGGCAGAGGGAGAAGCAAGCTCCACGCAGGGAGCCCTGGCTCCCCAGGATCATGCCCCGGGCTAAAGGCGGTGCTAAACTGCTGAGCCACAGGGGCTGCCCTCCTTTTTCCTTTCCTTCATTCACCTGGCTCCAGCCACACTGGCCTCCTTGCTGTTCCTGCCCCAGGGCCTTTGCACTTGTTATTCCTTCTGCACCGAGCAGTTTCCTCTCAGCTACCCACATGGCTACTCCTTTATCTCGGACCAAGTGGCACTCTGCAATCCCAGCGGCAGCCCAAGGCATGTCCTCTGCCCCTTCCTTGCTTTGCAGTCTTCTCTATGGCACCCACGACTAAAACACAGCCTGACTCACTTGTCTTGTTTATCATCTGTCTCTCTCCATTAGAATGCAAGCTCCACGAGGCCAGGGTTTTTTGTTTAGTTCAACAGTGCCTACCACAGAGCCGGCATGAGCAAAAGGTTTGTAGGAACGCATTGAAGTAGAATTAGCATATGTGTAAAGAGGTCCAGAATTCTCATTTCTCACATGACTTCTCTTAAGCTTCTATGTCAAATTCTTTGAAACCAAAGTCATTAAAGAACTCTTTCTTTGACCTTCCCACATTTGGGGTCTGGCTCCACCATGGCCCTCGTGGGTGCCAGGCCCTGTGCGAGGCATTGTAAATACAGGTGTGAACAGAGACACCCCCCTGCCCTCCTGCAGCTCACAGCCTTTGCAGGGGGAAAAGGCGACGATGACAGGGGTGTGACAGGGAAGTACCAGGGGCTACGGGCACCCACAGGGAGAGAGAGTGGTGCAGACAGAGAGTTTAGCCTGCAGAGAACTGCCTGGGTCCCAGAGTGGGGTGTGTGTGTGTGTGTGTGTGTGTGTGTGTGTGGCCAGCGTGTGTGTGGGGGTCACTTAACTCCTTACAGCCTGCTTTCTCGTGGTGGGTCAACTTGCAGATCAAATGGCATGATGGGCTGCGAGGCACTCCAGCACTGAAAAGTGACAGGCCTCTTCACATAGAGGCAGAAAAGCAGGGCAGAGATCAGTAAACCCATTTTACAGATTTTGCCATGTTGATCTTTTCCCGCTTCCTCCTTCCTCCCTACAGTCCAGGCACACTGAGGGCTCCGGCAACCTGAGACCCTGTCAGCTTCCTCTTGCCTCCTTCCTGCCCTTATCTCGACAAGGCCCAGACTTACCCTTGGCGTATCAGGACATCGGGACTCAGAGAGGGAGGGTGACTTGCCCATGGTCACAGAGAGAATCAGAGTTTGGGCGGGGGCTGGGACCCGGCCCGAGGCCCTCCCACCACCAGACATGTGTTCTTGGGACCCCCTGCCTCTATCCTGGGTTTCCCTGGAGGATGCCATGGCCCCTGACCCTGCTGAGCCTTCACTGATTTCACCAGCACCCCTGGGGCCACCAAACTTGGGGCCAAGGGTTGGGGCTGGCTGGAGGCGTGGGAGTCAGGGCAAAGCCAGTTCTCACTGAGGCTTTGCGTGCCTCCTCAGGCCTCCCCACTGCCCTCTCTCCCAGCCTCCTCTCTCTGGAGAGCACTCTTTTGGGGCAGACTCTCCCAAGGCTCAAGAGCACTGGTCTTCAAGGCTAGAGGAGCTGTCATGAAATTCAAGATCCTACCTCTTCCTGCCATACTACAGAGAAGGAAACTGAGGCCCAGGAAAGGCGAAGGGTCTGCCCAGGTCCCAGTCTGAGAATATCTGCTCTCTGGGGGCCTCGGGTGTGTTGTCTCTGGGCAGCATCCTGCATTTCTGGTGTCTGGCTAACCTTTCATGCCTCGAATGACAGGAGACTCACTACTACCATGTGCTTTCTCTTGGTCTTCATTTTTGTTCTTCTGACCTCTGGACTGAGGTTTTAGAGGTCAAGTTTCCTGCTTCTGACCCTCTCTGTCTTCATAGCTGGTGCTCCTAAGGACCCTCACAGGCTTCTTGTCTGTATTTACAGAGGGGACTTCTCCTGCCACCACTGGTCTACTCCACACCGCATACCATACCAGCCGCCTGAGGCAAGGTTTGCTCATCCTTGTCACTCCTTTATTTAAAAATCTTTATTGAACGTATGTCCTAATATGTACCAGGCGCTGTTCCAGGCACTAATGAAAACCAGCAAAAATATGAGTCAAAAAAAAAAAAAAAAAAAAAAAGACCTGACTCAGACCCTTCCTCCCCACCACAGAGCCTCATGCAGCTGTGAGACTGATGAACAGAAGGGCGACTATTAGGGCTATAAGAGACAGATGTACAGAAAAAGTGCTCAGAACGGAAGTGCAGCGAGGCACATGGAAACTTGACAGAACCACGGGCCCCCGTGGTTAGCTGTGGTTCCTCCTCCAGGAAATTGCAAGGCCGCCCTTTGACCCTCTTCTGGACTTGGAGGCTGAAGATCCCTTGAGAACATCTGGAACATCTGCTAGCTGCCTCTCCCACTGAGGGAGCCTGGGCCAGGGCTGGGGGGGCGGGGAAGGAGAAGTAGATCCAGCGAGAGGCCTCGCAGGCCGCCTTCTGCGTCCAAATCCCCAATGGCTCTTCCAGAACCGGGGGCCTGGCGCCTCCCCAGCCTCATCACGAGGCCCTTCTCATCCTGCCTGCCGCCTCTGGCCTCTCAGAGAGGGAGCCCCGGGCCGGGGGGCAGGGCCAGGACTGCCGGCGGGGCCCGTGGCGGCTCAGTCTCTCGGGACAGTCGTGGGGAGCAGGGCTGCGGGAGGTTCGGGGTGGCCGCCGGGAGGGGGCCTCCTGCAAGAGTGGTTGGGGAGCCCGGGTGGTGGATGTGTTGGTGACAGGACGGGTATAACCGGTGCCATGGACTGCGATGGAGCGAGCTGTCCCCCATTTCTGCTATGGGCGTTGAAACGGGGGGAGCTGTTACAGGAATTAGGGACTTGTGTCCCCACCTGCAAAATTCACACATTGAAGCACTAACACCCAGTACTTCAGAACTTGACTGTATTTGGAGACAGGACCTTTATTTTATTTTATTTATTTTATTTTATTTTATTTTATTTTATTTTATTATTTTATTTTATTTTATTTTATTTTATTTATTATTTTATTTTACTTTATTTTATTTATTTTATTTTTTTAAGATTTTATTTATTTGTTCATGAGAGACATACAGAGAGGCAGAGACACAGGCAGAGGGAGAAGCAGGCTCCATGCAGGGAGCCCGACGTGGGTGGGACTCGATCCCAGGTCTCCAGGATCACACCCTGGGCTGAAGCCAGGTGCTCAACCACTAGGCTACCCAGGGATCCCCAAGACAGGGCCTTTAAAGAGGTGACTACATTAAAATGAGGTCCTTAGGGTGGGCCCTAATCCAGTTGACTGGTGTCCTGGTAAGAAGACAGGATTAGGACACGGGTTCAGAAGGAAGAGCTTGTGAAGACACTGGGAGCAGACGGCCATCTGCAAGCCACGGAGCGAGGCCTCAGGAGAAACCAGTCCTGCCCACCCCTGGATCCGGGACTTCCAGCCTCCAGGACTGTGAGGAAATCACTTCTGCTGTGTGCCCCTGGTCTGTGGCATTCGGTTCACAGCCCCAGCCACCTAGGGCAGGTAGGAAGCTCCTGGGCTATGGCACTGCCTTTGTCTTAATTAAGCAGGAGCACATCCGGGTCCCATGGTGGTCCCATCGTGCAGACGCTGTGCCAGGGAAGAGGCAAGTCACCTTTGGGTCGTACTCCTGGTTTGTTTCCCCGGGGGTTAGGCTCAAAACTGGGGAAGCGGGATCCCTGGGTGGCACAGCAGTTTAGTGCCTGCCTTTGGCCCAGGGCGCGATCCTGGAGACCCGGGATCGAATCCCACGTCGGGCTCCAGGTGCGTGGAGCCTGCTTCTCCCTCTGCCTGCATCTCTGCCTCTCTCTCTCTCTCTGTGACTATCATAAATAAATAAAAATTTAAAACTGGGGCAGCTGGAGAAGTTGGTGCTCTTCATGGAGACTCGACTGGAAACCAGTTCACAGGGATGAGCTGTAACTAGCTGCCTTTAAGCACGTGGGAGAAAACCGGGCCCTGTCCCTGACGCCCCCAGGTGCCCCGTCCAGCAGGGGACCCGCCCCGCAGTGGGCCGCCCGCAGCGAGCAGGCCTCTTCCCTGCTCACCGTGAAGCAGGAGAGCGAGGTTCTGGTCTCACGGAGGAGTCGAAGGATGAATCTTGCAAAGAGGAGTGAGTAAGCGCTAGAGGTTTATTAGTGAGGGCACAGGGAAAGCTCTTGGGAGCGAGAGGTCCTGACAGGGTGGCCACTCAAGGTTTTTAGGCTGGTCTTTTATCGAAAATCTGACCGGGGTGTTTGTGGCCTTGAGATTCTGGTGCCGTCTTGGTTTGAGCAAGGACTATTGATAACAAACACCCTTAACGACTCACTTCTTTGTGGTCTGGTCATTTTCTGTGATTGCATTGTAGGCGCCAAAGAAAAATGCTTCCTCAGGACCGTTGGGTGGCTCAGTGGTTGAGCATCTGCCTTCAGCCCAGGGCGTGATCCTGGAGTCCTTGGGATCGAGTCCCCCATTGGGCTCCTTGCATGGAGCCTGCTTCTCCCTCTGCCTGTGTCTCTGCCTCTCTGTGTGTCTCTCATGAATAAATAAATAAAGTCTTTAAAAAAAAGAAAAAGAAAAATACTCCCTCACATCCGGGCCAGGTGGTCTGGCCTCTTCCCTTATTTTTGCTTTCCTTACATCTCAGCATGTTGGGGATTTTGTTTTGTGAGCCTGATTCCATGGTCCTCTACGTGGCTCCCCCAACCTAGCCCTGCCTGTCCCTTACTCACCTGGCCTTGGGGTCAGGGACTCTCCGGACAGCCTTATCCCATGGCTAATTCTCCGATGGCCATTTTACTTTGGAGGCCTCGGTTTTACCCTGTGCAGTGGGGAGAACCCGCTGAGACCCCCAGTTCACGCTCAAGGCTGTTAGATTGAGGAGGCTGGGGGAGAAGGATGGGCGTTCTCGGATACTCACCAGCCGGTTTCTGTCTTCCCTTGAAACAAAGCCAGCCAACTTGGACTCTTCCCAGAGAGACTTTAGGAAAAGAGGAAGGAAGAACTTGCTGTTATAGCGAGAAAAGGAGCAAGGCAGCCGGAAGAGACCCAGCTGGCCGTGGAGTCGTTCTTTCTGGAGGCCTGCACAAATGGGACAGGGACAGTCTCTGGGGTCCTGTTTGCAACAGGGAGATGTGATGCCCACTGCCAGGGAGCTGGCGGGAGGGACCTGACTTAATCCCCAGCCCCGAAATGGATGTGGCCTCACTTTGTCAGGGTGGCCGCGGTGGCCACGCAAAGGCAGCGCCCAGAGATGTACTATCCCTGGGCTGTGCTGGGATTTGCCACCCCGTAAACACCTGGCAAGGCTAGCGTGCATTCATGCATTTCACATTTAATAAATACAAAGGAAATAACTCAGTGTGAAATTGGAAGAGTGAAAAGGGGAAGGGCCAATTATTTGACTAGCATCTCACGGAGCCCGCAGCAGCCATCACCCGGGGACCTGTGTGCCCTCACCTCCCTTGGCTGCTGCGCGTCAGGGGAGGCATCTGGCTCGGGGCAGACTGATCTGTGTGTGTTTACAGGTTGGACTGGAGGGGGAGGGAAGAGGCGGCAGGGTGGCTGCAGCAGCTGCCTGGGAGGGAGACTTGGCTTGGCCTAGGCAGGGAGCGGGAGATGGCAGGAGGGGCGGGGGGAGATGAGTAGGGGACTCCGGTGAGGCTAATTCTTAGGAGGGAGGTGTGGTGACCCTCGTTTCCCCTCATCTACCACACCTGGCCAAGGGCTTCCTCTTTATGGAGCATTCTAGGAAGGACTGCCCCTCCTGGTCTTTGGTCCCGTGGGTTGCGGTTCAGGCAGTTCTCAGGAAACCAGCCTTCCTGGCCACCCACCCATCCCCACCCCCCCGACCAAGGAAGGCCCTGTCACCGGGAGAGGGATGACCCTCCCATGTCCGAGTCCTCATTTCACTTGCAGCTGGGCGCTAATCCAATTGCTGGCTCTAACCTAATTCTCCATTGATGCTTGAGTCCTTTGCCTGCCGATATTAAAACTCTTTTCATTTAATTGTGCAGAAGATAGATCCTCCTCAGCCGTCAGGTGGTAAATATAGAATAGCTGATGTGTAGCTCTCATTTCTTCTCTGGCAGGCCTCCCGCAGCTCTGAGTAATTGGGGACCAAGATGTTCTGGGAAGGGGAGGGGGGCCAGGAAGGAGGGAAACGGGAGGCAGGCCCAGGGGCTGGGACTTGGCCATGCTGGGGAAGCTACAGATCCAAGGGAGCTGGGTCTGTGTTCCTGACCTGGTCCATTTCTACAGGGCCAGTCACTTCTTGAATCTCTCACGTTGCCTAGTGACTGGCATCCTGAGCTGTTGTGTGAGGAGCAAGTGTTCCTGAACTGAGCGAGGGCAGCCAAGGGGGAGGGAATCAGTGCTATCCCATTGTAAAAAGTAAGGGAGGTCATGAGATCCCCTGGAGTTGGGAGCATGGAGGACTGCTCCTGATAAGCCTCCTTGACCTTGCTCAGGACAGAGGGCTGCTTCAGTCTCTATAGTCACCAATGAACCCCACAGAGTTGTGGCTTTTGATGCACCAAGACCCATTGAGTTGATTGTCTGTTTGCTGACCCTACCTGGTCTCCCAGCAGGGCAACGAAGCGCTGGTGGCAGAGTGCAGGCCTCTTGATTTGCAGTGTCACGTGGAACATGGTGGCCATGGTGTGTTCCCCTGGTGGGGAAGGGTAGTGGCATCACAGTGAGACCCCAGAAGCCATTAGAGCCGCTTAGGCTCCAGGTCCTCTTCCATCCACTCAGCAGAGGCCACTTGAAGTCAGCCCTGCCCACCTGTGCCATGCCCCCACCCTCAACACTCACAGGGAGAAGCAGGATAGATGTAGAGACCACATGGCCCAGATCGTAGGTCAAGGGCAGGACCCTGGGCTGTTACTGACCTAGCATCTGGTCATCAGAGGCAGGAAGCACTCCAGGAAGAACCACTAGATACTGATCTCACTGGCAGCTCAGCCCCAACTGTGGCTCCCCACAGCTTCTGAGTTTCCCTTGGGCTCTGGGGGACATGGTTCACACTCCATCTCCTGGAGGTTGGGCTACTTCTTCCTCTTGACCACTTGCTTGGCTCCTCACACCTCAGAGCTCCTGTGCCCGACCTTTGGTGGGTCTGAACTCTGTAGACTGGCCCTGCTTCCCTGTAAGAGGCTTTGCTGTGCTTGAGCTCCCTGAACCACTCCTTTCTACCACCCCTTGTCGCTGGCTGGTGGGGACCTCAGAGGGCTCTTCTCTCTTTTCCTTCCTGCCTGAGAGCAAGGCACACCTTCAGCATTTTCTGAGGGCTCCTCTCTCCTGAATACGTGGGAGATGCTTAGAGCACCATCCCTTCCTGGCCTGGTCACCCCAGGCACCTCTCATGAGCCTGCTCTCTCTAAGTCCACCCCAGCCACTCCCCAAGACCTGCTCCTTCTCCTCCCCCCAGCCTCTACCCCTGCTGAGCCAGGACATCCTTGGGCAAGGGGAAGGCAATCTCTGGGGCTTAGGATAGCTGCTGAATCCCCTTATCAGGAGGTCCTGAAGAAAGGGACAGGGTAGCTTCTGAGACGTCAGCCCAGAACCCCATCACTATCCTTTCCTTCAGACTTTGGAGCCAAACCCGCTGACCTGCTGACCTGCAGGTCACTCTCCTCTATGGCATTGTCAGAGCAAACACCCACAGGACATGCGACTGCTGGGAACATGGGCCCACAGGATCCTTGCATACGAGGGCCAGAACAGCCAACACAGCTGCCCCACTCCTCTGCTCAGAGGAGGAAATCGAGGTCCAGAGACAGCAGGTGAGAGGGGGTGTTTGCCCAGGCTCATGCGGTGACTCCATCCTGACATCCTGGCTTCCTGGCTCCAGTCTGGGCTCTGGACATTTCTGCTAGTAGAGTTGGAATGAGGGGCTGCTTCCTAGCATGGGGGTCAGGATGATAGGGTGTCAATTCCAGGTCCACCCTCTTCCAGCTGTGTGACCTCCGGGCAGTCACCCGACCTCTCTGGGCATCAGTTTCCTTATCTATAAGATGGTGATGACAATGGTATCTATCTCATGAGGTGGCATGAGCGTGCACTGAGTAAGCCGCCCAAAGCCTCAGCACAGCATCTGGCACGTGGTGAGTGATAATTAGCTATCATGCAACATTCAGCTCCACTGCATCACAAATGTCCCTAAAACCAGGGTGAACCATAATGAGCATTAGCTATTCAAGCAATGAACAGGCATTTGATTTACTCCCTCAGAAGATTGAGGGGTTTTGTTATCAGGGGACTGTTTGGATGGCTCTTCCAGAAAGAGGTTTCACGGATGTCATTTGTCCCTTCACAGAAGTTTCCCAGCACACAGCAGGAGTACCAGGGCCACTCCACTCATCCCAAGGCTGCCCCTCCCGGGAAGCAGAGGGAGCCAGCAAAGTCAGGATGCTGTTAGGTCCTCTCTGGAAGTTCTCTGGATGCCTAGGACTGCCTCACCTGAGCAGTGTATCTCATGTTGTGCCTCTGAAATGATTATGCCCCCACAGTTCCGGCCCTGACAGGGTAGAAGGAGCAATGCTGACACTCACCAGGGCCAGAAATAGGATGAGGAGAATGAGGCACTTGCCCGGGGTGCACAATTGAAGAGCCGCCCCAAACTCAGTCATCGAGATCAATAATGTTTTCATTTCTTACCTCCTGTGCCCCCATTCTCAGGAAGCCACTGGAGGATGCACACCACCAAAACAGGGGAACAACAAGCCTAGGGAGAGAAAGAAATAAGATTCCAGAAATGAGGACTTGAACACAGGAAGTACAGTGAAGGCATGTCTCAGCATGAAGGTGAGGGGTGA
Source organism: Canis lupus baileyi (assembly GCF_048164855.1). Classification (NCBI taxonomy): domain Eukaryota; kingdom Metazoa; phylum Chordata; class Mammalia; order Carnivora; family Canidae; genus Canis; species Canis lupus. The sequence goes on along the minus strand of NC_132855.1, from coordinate 17,395,127 downwards.
GTACCCTAAGGGAACCATCGAGTATCAGGCCCAGCAAGCAACATGTCCAGATTCAAACAAGAGGATGAGCCTGAGGTGTTTGATTGAATGGAAGCTACTACTGATAGGTGAGTGGCAGAGATTGGAACACCTGAACAAATTAACAATAGATCCGGGACATCAGGCAAATAAAAAAAGGCAGTAGTTAACTCTGGGGGACAATAGGCTCACACAAAAAGAGTGCAGTTGTAACGTACAACTGGGCTCAGCGACGCTTTTGTTCAATGAAAGATTGGAAATCACCATATGGGAGGATGGAAGGAAAGGAAGTAGGGGATCGATGGGAGATTTAAGTCCTTATTTACCATGGCAGGAAGTCAGGAGCTAATGCCCACAATTGAAATATCAAAAAATATTGTGTATATATATATATATATATATATATATATATATATATATTTTTTTTTTTTTTTTAAATGGAGCTTCATACTGGACGACATACCCAAAAGGATTCAAGGTGATTAGAACCTAGAGGTGATGTGGCCTTGGCGAGCGCAGGGCAGAGACTGTGCCTTTCCTTCTAACCTTTAAGTACAATTTCACTTTACCTATGTGCTGGTATTATTTTCAAGTTCCCCAAGCGTAGTGAAAAACAATTCAGTCCTGGTATCGCTACAATCAGCCTGTCATATAGCAGGTTGTCAAGCGTGTGCTTGTGGAATAAACAGCAGGACAGAGCCCAGAACCGAAGGGGTTTCACAGGCTTCCTGGAGGGGGAAGAGGGGCTGCACTGGGGCTGGAGTCTGCTGAGGATTTGGATGAGCAGAAAGAGGGACTCCAACCACCTGGAGAGGAGTGACAGGGTTATCAAAAACTGAGCAAGCTAATTTATTGCATTGTTTAGTCCTGTTGAATTTCCGAATTCTAAAGGGAAAGCCCCAAAGGGAAGGAGGTAGAAAGGCAAAATCTGCCAGGGGGCACTGCCTGTGTGCACACAACTCTCCACAGGAGTGGACTCTTGTTAAGGGAGCACATGGCATCCCTTCTCGTCCCCTCTGCAACCCTCTGCATCCCTCCCCTCTGCAACCCTCAGACCTACACTTGTTACTTCCATCAGAACAAGGGTGCTCAAACTGCACAGCAGAATGACCTGTGGGGCTGTCCCCAGGGAGCACCTCTGTCTGGAACCACTTCCTGCAGAGTCTGACCCTACTGGGCTAGGAAGGGACCTTCGCCTCAGCGCTGGGACCAGGGGGAGGTAAGTGAGGCACTCATTCTCGGGGTCCTGCAGGGCCAAGGGCAGATCCTGCAGGATTTAAAAGTGCAATGTTTTGTTCTTCATGGATTTTTTTTTTTAATTTAAAAATGTATTGAGGTATTAAGTGATATATCCCATTATATTAGTTTTAGGTGTGTCATATAATGATTTGATGTAAGTAGGCATTGTGAAATGATTATACAAGCTTAGTTAGAATTAATTTTTAATATTTTCAAGTATTCTGGAATCTAGGAGGGGCAGAGGGGAAATAGCTGAGAGATATTTCAGAAGTGGGATCCATAGGATGAATATTTTTTTCTGAAGTTATTGTTTGTTAGTTGGTTGCTGAGTTTTCATGTACCTGCCATGATTCTTCCGAAACTCTCCAACAAAACCTAAAACTGCTCTCAATTCGATCAACCTCCTTAGATTACCTGTACACACAAATCACGTCTTTTCCCCACCTGTCATTCTAGAACCGTCCTTCCCCATCTACCTGAGGAGTTACCTCTCTTTCTTGTTAGTTGACCTCACTGTGTCCTGGACCCAGACCCTTCCTATTTCTTGGCTAACTTCCTTGTTTTGGTGTAGCACATTCTCCAGCGATTTTCTAAGAATTGTAAAAGGAGGTAAGTTTTGTGAATCGTTTCATGTCTGAGTATGTATTTATTTTACCTATTCCAAGTATGTGTTTTTTAAAAAGAGCCTGCATTTTACTTATGCAATGGATAGTTTGGCAAGGTATGGAATTCTAGCTTACAGATAAATTTCTCTCAAAGATTTTGAAATCTCAAGAGATTTTTGATTGCTCAGTTGTTTTCTATTTTCCCCTTTTGTTGTTGAGAAGTCTGATGCCATCCTAAGTTCTTATCCTTTATACATGACCTGTCCTTCCCATTTCTCCTTTTCAGGTTTTTTCTTTGTCTCTGATGCTCTGGATTTCATGATAATGTGCTTTGGTATAGATTGTCTATGACTCATTGCTGCTGGGTGCTCATGAGTGCCTTCCAAGTTGACACTCATGTCCTTCAGTTCTAGAAAATCTTCTTGCTTCATCCCTTGGGAAAATTTCTACCCTCTATTCTCTCTGTTTGTACTTTTCAAAATTCATATTAGTGGGACATTTGAACCTCTTATTTCTTACCTTTTGGACATCTAATTTGAACCTCTAATTTCTTACCTATTTTCTCCTACTTTCTGACTTGCCACTTTGTTCTGTTTTCCAAAAGATGTTTTCAACATAATCTTTCAGTCCTTCAATTGATTTTAAAATTTCAGCTATAAAAAAATAAAATAAAATTTCAGCTAGAACATTTTTCTTTTTACTTTCCAAGTCCTTTCGATTATTCTTTGAATATTTTTTTCAATACCCAGTGCTCATTATAAGTGCCCTCCTTAATACCCATACCTATTTAGCCCATCCCCCCTCCTCGGCCTACCACCCCTCCAGTAATCCTGTTTTTTCTTTATAGTTAAGAGTCTGTTTTGTAGTTTGCCTCTTTTCCCTGCCCTATGTTCATCTGTTTTGTTTCTTAAATTCCACATATGAGTGAAATCTTATGGTATTTGTCTTTCTCTGACTGACTTATTTCACTTAGCGTAATACTCTCTAGCTCCAACCATGTTGCAAATGGCAAGATTTCATTTATTTTTATGGCTGAGTGATATGCCATGATATATATATATATCATATATATGATATATCATATATCATTGATATATCATATATATAATATATCATATATCATTGATATATCATATATATATATATGATGTCTTCTTTACCCATTCATCAGTTGATCGACATTTGAGTTCTTTCCATAATTTGCTATTGTTGATAATGCTGCAAAAAAACATTGAATATACCCACCTCGAATCTATATTTTTGTATCCCTTGAGTAAATACCTAATTGCTGGATTATAAGATTGTTCTATTTTTAACTTTTCTTTTTTAAAGATTTTATTTATTTATTTATTTATTCATGAGACACACACACACACACACAGAGGCAGAGACACAGGCAGAAGGAGAAACAGGCTCCTTGCAAAGAGCCTGATGTGGGACCCAATCCTGGGACTCCAGGATCGTGCCCTGGGCTGAAGGCAGGCGCTAAACTGCTGAGCCACCCAGGGATCCCCCCCCCCGCATTGTTACCTTTTTTGAAGAGCCTCCTTACTGTTCTCCAGAATGGCTGCCCCAGTTTGCATTCCCTCCAGTAGTGTAAGTGGGTTCTCCTTTCTCTTTATTTTTGCCAACACCTGTTGTTTCTTGTGTTGTTCATTTTAGTTGTGACGTGGTATCTCATCATGGTTTTGATTTGTATTTCCCTGATGATGAGTGATGTTGAGCACCTTTTCATGTATCTTTAGTCATCTGTCCTCTTTGGAGAAATGTCTATTCATGTCTTCTGCCCATTTCTTAACTGGATTATTTGTTTTTTGGGCATTAAGTTTGATAAGATCTTTATAGATTTATAGATTTTGGATACTAATAACCCTTTATCAGATATGTCATTTGCAAATATCCTCTCCCATTCTGAAGGTTGCCTTTCAGTTTTGTTGATTGTTTCCTTCTTTTTTTATCTTGAAGTCTCAATAGTTTATTTTTGCTTTTGTTTCCCTGGCCTCTGGAGACATGTCTAATAAGAAATTGCTACAGCTAGGGTCAAAAAGGTTACTGTCTGTGCTTTTTCCTAGGATTTTGATGGTTTTCTGTCTCACTTTAGGTCTTTCATCTATTTTGATTTATTTTTGTGTATGGTGAAAGAAAGTGGTCCAGTTTCATTCTTTTGTGTGTGGCTCTCCAGTTTTTCCAATACCATTTGTTAAAAAGACTGTCTTTTCTTCATTGGATAGTCTTTCCTGCTTTGTTAAAGATTAGTTGACCATATAGTTGTGAGTCTATTTCTGGGTTTTCTATTCTGTTCTACTGATCTCTGTGTCTGTTTTTGTGCCAGTACCATTATGTTTTGATGATTACAGCTTTGTAATATAACTTGAAGTCCGGAATTATGATGCCTCCAGTTTTACTATTCTTTTTCAAGATTGTTTTGGCTATTCAGGGTCTTTTGTGGTTCCATACAAATTTTAGGGTTGTTTGTTCCAGCTCTGTGAAAAATGTTGTTGGTATTTTGATAGGGATTGCCTTAAATGTGTAGATTGCTTTGGATAGTGTAGACATTTTAACAATATTTTTTCTTCTAATCCATGAGCATGGAATGCTTTTCCATTTCTTTGTGTCATCTTCAATTTCTTTCATAAGTGCTTGATAGTTTTCAGAGTACGAATCTTTTCTCCCTTTGGTTGTATTTATTTCTAGGTTATCTTACGGTTTTCGGTGCAATTATACATGGAATCAATTCCTTGATTTCTCTTTCCGCTGCTTCATCATTGGTGTATAGAAAAGCAACAGAAAAAAAAAAAAAAAGAAAAGAAAAGCAACAGATTTCTGTACGTTGATTTTTATATCTTGTGACTTTCCTGAATTCGTTTATCAGTTCTAGCACTTTTTTGGTGGAATCTTGGGTTTTCTATATAGAGTATCATGTCATCTGCAAATAGTCAAAGTTTGCCTTCTTTCTTGCTGATTTGGATGCCTTTTATTTCTTTTCGTTGTCTGATTGCTGAGGCTAGGATTTCCAGTACTATGTTAAAAAGCAGTGGTGAGAGTAGATATCTCTGTAGAGGAAAAGCTCTATTTTTCCCCACTGAGGATGAGATCAGCTGTAGATCTTTCATGTATGGCCTTTATGATGTTGCGATATGCTCCTTCTATCCCTACTTTGTTGAGGTTTTCATCACAAATAGATATTCATGACGGAACAAACGAAAGTACCAACAAACAAAAGCCCAGGGATGGATGGCTTCGCAGGAGAATCCTACCAAATACTTATTTTTTAATGTATTTATAAAGATTGTATTTATTTATTGAGGGAGAGGGAAAAGAGAGAGAGAGCATGAGTCGGGAGGAGGACAGAGGCACAAGCAGACTCCCTGCTGAGTGGGGAGCCTGACACGGGGCTGGATCCCAGGGCCCTGAGATCATGACCTGAGCCCAAGGCAGATGCTTAAGTGACTGAGCCACCCACACACCCCTCTACCACATATTTAAAGAAGAGTTAATACCTATTCTTCTCAAACTCTTCCAAAAAATAGAAATGGAAAGAAATTTTCCAAACTGATTCTATGAGGCCAGCATGACCCTGACACCCAAACCAAAGACTCCACTAAAAAAAAGACAATACCATGAACATGGATGTAAAAATTCTCAACAAAATACTAGCTAATCGAATCCAACAGTATATTAAGAGAATCATTCACCACTATCCAGTGGGATTTATTCCTGGGCTGCAAGGGTGGCTCAATACCTACAAATCAATCAATGTGATACACCACATTAATAAGAGAAAGGCTAAGGACCATATGATCCTCTCAATAGATGCTGAAAAAGCATTCAACAAAGTAATGCATCCATTCCTGATATTCTCTGAATATTTCTTTAAAAAATAGCATTCTGTCTCTCTCTTTCTCTCTGTGTGTCTCTCATGAATAAATGAATAAAATCTTAAAAAAGCAGGGGGGATCTCTGGGTGGCTCAGCAGTTTAGAGCCTGCCTTCGGCCCAGGGCATGATCTTGGAGACCCAGGATCGAGTCCCATGTTGGGCTCCCTGCATGGAGCCTGCTTCTCCCTCTGCCTGTCTCTCTCTCTCTCTCTCTCTCTCACTCTGTGTCTCTCATGAATAAATGAATAATATCTTTAAAAAAAATAGCATTCTGTTCACTTCCCCTCCCCCAGGTATGCAATACATTTTATTAATTTTCTGAGGATATTTTTAGTTTTTCCCTCCTACTTGTCTCTGTTTCATCTGAGTTTCTTTCTCTGCCTGCCAAAACACTTTCTTGCTTCTCTTTCCCTGTCTCAAGGCTTTCCTATCGGAGGCCTTTCTAAGATGTCCGGGGAGCCTTGGCAGCAAATCTTATTTAAGGCAGAAGCACCAACAATCTGACAGGAAGTTGTGTGCACATAGACACGGTTTGTCCTTGGATAGGCTTCCCCAGAGGTGACCTGGTGATGAGCCCAAATGCTACCATCTCCCAAATGCCGTCTTTTCTCCTGAGCTGGGTAGTTTTTCTGCCTGAGAGGAGATCTCTAATTTCTACTGGGGGGTCTGTAGCCTTCTGAGGGTGGAATAGCAGGTGGAGGTCTACGATTCTGTATTCAATCCCCACTTAGGTATGATGCTTTGTCCCCAGCCTCCACTTCACTGACCCAGTGTCACCACTTTCCTCTCTCTGGAGAGGAAGCGTTCCTTCCTCAGCTTAAGTGGGGAGGGACCTTGCAGCAGGAGGGAGAGGGCGGCTCTAACTGCTTTCACGCTGCTCCTTCCATTTCCAGCCTCACTCCTGCTCGCAGAGGAGCCGGGCAGCTCTCCTTCCAGAGTCTTTCCAGGCACAAGGCAGATCCGGCTCGTGTGTCCTGTTGTCTCTTCTCCGGTGTCTTGTCTTTTTCTGTCATTTTAGTCAGTCTTAGTGGGAGTGGGGGCAACCCACGGGGCTTACTCGTGCGGGCACCGTTGCGGGGCTGCATCACCTCCTGGCACATCTACATGCCGGCGGCCCCGCTTCTGCTCTCAGGCCCAGCTGTCTCCCCTGAGCCCAGACCCAAGCATTCAGCTGTGTCCTGGCACTTTCTCCGCAGTGGGTCCCCAGGCCCCTCAAGGGCAGCACAGCTCCCTCCACACCTTCTCTTCCTCCTGTGTCCTGCAGGAGTGAATGCACCCCCCCATTCCCCTGTAGTCCGGGAACTGGGTCCTTCCACTTGCCCCCAAGAGGGTCAACCATCACACACTGTCAGCTCGTGAGCCCGTCCACATCTCTTCATCCCCACCAGGACCTGTCAGGGCCACGCATCATTTCTCCCCCAGACTGCAACACCCCTGGCATCTCTCCTTTCCACCGGTGGGGCTCGGGCCGACCTCTCTCAACCTGATCACGCCCAGGGGGTTCTCACTGTCCTGAGATAACCTAACCCTTCACTTGGCCTGTGAGTTTTATTGTCTGTCCCCAGACAACAACGTCGGCAGGCCCACCCCCTGCTTCTAACCCCGAGTACTCTATGCTCCAAATATCACATGACGTGTTCTCTCCATGCCAGCCGGGCCTTGGAGTTGGGCCTATCTGTTCCTTGCTCCTTCCCCTGTCTCACCTGTCTTCTCTCTTCTTCCTGCCTCTTCTCCTTTCTCTGATCTCTTGTTTATTAAGCGTCAGCGTCAATGTTACTGCCTCCAGGAAGCCTTCCATGACTGCGCCCCACCCCACCTTCCCAAGCTTGATTGATGTGGTGCCCCTTGCTCTTGTACTTGTTACATTGCTAATGAATCAATCCAGGGCCCAGTGAAGTTGGCCGTGGTCAGAGTGGGTGTCTGTCTTTTGTCTGAGGAGGATACCTGTATCGGGCATCTTCAGGAGCCTGCTGTTTGGGAGACACCCCTGGAGGAGAGCTCGTAAATCACTCTGTGCTTGCCTCAGTGGCACCCAGGTCTATGGGGGTGGGGTCGGCCGAGAGAAGGAGGGGGGTCACAAAGCTTCACCCCTCCGAAGTGAGTGCGGGTTTCCCTCCTCTGCAGTTTCCTTGGACTGCAGCTGTGCTGGAACAGAGACCTGGGGAGTGGGGGGTGGGGTGGAGGGTGGGGAGGGGGTGCGCTGGGAAGCAGATCCAAGCCTGGGTGCCCAGGGTGGCTGAGTCACCATGAGGAGCTCCTCCTCGGCGAGTAGCTCCTGAGGCAGGATGGCAGCTGGGGAGCAGCGAGGCCACTTCAGGGTGATCAGAGTCCCTGGCCAGTGTCTCAACCCCATCCCCATCCCACCCCAGTCACTGCTTCCTGCCTCCCTCCTCCTCCCTCTTGCCACCTTTAAACTAAACATCACCCCGCAGTGTTTCCTACCCCCCTCTCTATCCCCACCATCCTGCCCGCCCCAGATCAGGCTTCATTTCCTCTGGCCTGGTGTCCTGTGGGGACCAGATTCTATTTGGCTCCTACACCTGCCTGCTCTGGTGGTGATGAGGCAGGAGCCTGGGATGGTCAAGAGCAGAGGCTCTGGAGCTGGGCTGCCTGGGGCTGGAAATCAGAGACCTTCATGGGTCCAGGGCTCCCTTCCCTCATCTACAGATTGTGTGTGAAAACAACACTAGCTCATCGGACTGCTGTAAGATGAAGCCAGGTGATGTGTGTCAAGCACTTGGAACGGTGCCTGGTGCACATAAGCCTTACAAAGTGGTGCTTCTTATCCCTAGGCAGGTGCTCAGGGATGTCTGGGCATAGACTGGTGTCAGGGCTGCTGGAGAGCGCGCTGTCCTCTGCTCTCTGGACCGTAGCCTCCTTGCTGGTCTCCCTGCCTCCTGCTGACCCTTCCGCTCCGCCCTGTCCTGTGGGACGGCCAGGGCTGGCCTCTGCCTACTTCTCTGCCAACTACACACATGCACACGTGCATGCACACACCCCTCCATTGGGTTCCCTGTGCCCCTGGCTGGTCCCATGTTCCAGGCTTTTGCTCATAAGGTTCTCTCTGCCAGCAAGTGGCTGCTTGTGGCCTTGGGCTGTGGTCACCTTCTCTGTGAAGACTTTTCTTCTCAGCTACCTCAAACTCAGGTGTAAACGTGCCCACCTCACACTTACTTGCCTTGTTCCTCCCACCGGCAGCTTCTTCGGGAGCCCTCCATCCTTGCAGATGCTGCGTGGAATGGCAATTGGTTGCCTGTGAGTCTCCCCAACTCTGGCATCGGGAGTGGGCGTAAGCCTCCAAGGTCCAGGGACCTCCCTGCTCTAGCACAGGCGGCAGGTGCTGCAGGATCCCACGGGCAGACGCAGCCCTTTTGCCTGCCTGGGCAGCTGGGATCCTGGCCATCTGCAGGGGGCAGGGGGCAGGGGGCAGGGGGCAGGGGGCAGGACCGTGCCAGCCTCTGCTCACCACCTTCTTGCCCACCGTCCTTCTAGTCCTTTCTTCCTTCCACACCCCAATATTGAGTGCCTGGAGGTCAGAAGTGAAAGGGAGATGTCCGGCCCTGTCGAACTCCCAGGCCTGTGGGACATCACGAAACTGTGCTCTCCGTGGCAGTCCTGTCCTGATTCTGAGGAGGCCAAGGCCCAGGAGGCGGGGGGTTTGCTGAAGGACACGTGGCGAGCTGACGGTCAGGCTCCTACTGACTGTACTTCTCTTGTGCTCATAGGTACAAATACCACGTCTATAAGCCTGGCTTCTGCCCTCCTCCCATTCCCCGTCATTCCTTAGATCTTCAGGGCCCCTTCTGGGGCCAACCACTGCATCCTAACCTGGTCCATCTTAAAGGGATGGCACCAAGGGTAAGATGTCCTTAAGCTCCAGTGGGGACCATTCCTGCAGTCCCATGTGCCATGGGAGAGCACTGTTGGGTTAGCGTGGCTGCTGGAAGATGCTCCCCAATGCCCAGCCTGGGCTTACAGCCATGTCAGTCACGTCTACCTCAGGATGAGTGAGATCCTGACTCCTTCCCAAGGTGGCTTTTTTTATTTTTATTTTTATGATAGTCACACACAGAGAGAGAGAGGCAGAGACACAGGCAGAGGGAGAAGCAGGCTCCATGCACTGGGAGCCGGACGTGGGACTCAATCCCGGGTCTCCAGGATCGCGCCCTGGGCCAAAGGCAGGCGCCAAACCGCTCTGCCACCCAGGGATCCCCCAAGGTGGCTTTTAATAACGGGAGTTAAGGACAGATTCAGGGCACCAGAGAGGGAAGTGCCTTTGCCTGAAGTCACACAGCATGGGCCAGGCAGAGATAGGGAGCCTGGGCTCATTCTGAACGTACATCTCAGAGCCGCAGCTAGTCTTCAGGGCACCCATACTGCCCCCTCTGCCTTCTACCTGGCGGGCCCCATGGGTACTGTGGAAAAGCTGCAGGGACAGGTGGAGGCGGAGAGCGGGCATGCGGAAGATGAAGGAAGGGGAAACATCCCTTCAGACCGTTACCCTGCCCCACTCTTCCCAGCTATGCACTTGTTTCGGGGGGGTCTGTGGGAGAAGAGAGGGGCATCGAACCATGTGCCTTCCTCCCCATTTCTCCAGACTCCTGGCCATCGCCTCCTCTCCTTCTAGCGGAGGGTGGAGTTTTTGTTGTTGTTTTTGTGGTGTTTTTGGCATAGACGGTGAACTCTGGTTGTCATGGCAACTCCAGTAGAGGGAAGCAGGGAGAGGGCCTGAGTGGGGTGAATGTATCCCGCCATCAGCTGGTTCTCTAAGTGGGGATGTGCAGACGACAAAGGCTGGGAGTCCAGAGAAAGGCCCTGGCCTAGGAAGGCCCTGTGGGCCTCCACGCCCCCTGTCTGACCTGGCTCCAGGCTGCCTTTGGCATAATGCAAGCCTTTCTCCTCTTGAGGGAGACATGGGCCTCCCCCTGCTGCCACATGAAGTTCTGAGTAAACTGTCTTAGTGTGGGTGAGGGAGAAAGGTGAGGGAGAGCTGCCCGGAGAAATGTCCCCCGGCTGGGGCACTCGTGCTGACTCCTTGGTCCTGTTGAGGCAGCGGACAGGGAGTGACAGGGCCAGGGAGTCCTTTGGGTGACCTGAGACACGAGCTCAACCACTCCAAGCCTCCGTCTGGGCAGCCACACGAGAGCACGGGACCAGGCCTTTGATGGTTAAACACTTTTCCAAGGCAATAGTCTCCCTTTGCTATTCATTTCTTATAACACATGTCCCTCCAGTTCACTTTTCCACTTTGACAGTGACAAAGAAATAGTTTTCTACTAAAACAACAGCACATGGCCAGTGCTAAATGGCAGCTGGCGTTGGGAATGGGGGCGATGGGGAGTGGTAGGGACCGTAGCCAAATGGAGAGCTTTTTTTTCTGGATGACGGGCACTGTGCCTACTCACTCCAGTTGACTGTTGCCATGTGGACATGCTGGCTCAGTGGCTCTGGAGGAGCCAGAAATCCGGATTCTGGGAAACTTCCTGATTTTTACCTTTATCCTCACTGTAGTCCTGTGCCCACGCAGATGCAGGACTTCTCAGGATCAAGAAGAGAGGACCCCTGCTCTCACCTAAACAGTTAAAATAGACCAAGCCTTTAGAAATCATCTCATTTGCCTCATCCTGTGCCAGATAGGGACACTGGGACCCAGACAGGACTGGGACCTGTCTGGCCAAGGATACTGAGCGGGTTTGCGGGAAGGCTGCAGCGGGAGGAACCCAGGGCGGATAAACAGGACGACCCAAGACTGTGTGTGCTGCTGAGCCCCATGGCGAGCACCTTGCCCCACATCAAGGTCAGATGGGATTGAGAGGACCTGGGGATTATAATCATCGTAGCCTATCCTGGGATAGACACGTCTTGGTGCTTTACACATATGTGTCCAAGAAGCAGAGTTTGTGTCAATTAAAACAACAATTTTATTTTTGTATTCCAGAGACCCCTGAAAAATGCTATTGGGGAATCTGTCTTTTGCTTTATGAGATGAGAACTTGGGCAGATCCCATGTCTTTTCTGCTCACTCTTAGGCTATAGAGAAGGTGTTAATTATAACTCTGATATTGATTTAACAGCCCTTTGCCCACGCCTGCCTTGGGTCTATAGTGGGAAGGAGCCCACGGTGGGTTTCTTTGTGCTTCTTCCCTCCTCTGGCCCTTATCCAGCTTACTAGCCTGTTTCTGACCCCTCCTGGGTGTGGGAGCGGCAGAAGGGGCAGGAGGGAGGTGGGAAGGGAGAGTTGGCACCATTATGAGCTGGCTTCCTATTCTGAGCCTGGCAGGTGGGTAAAGCTGGCCCTTCTTCTGCAATACCTGGGTGGGCGCTGTCTTTATTCTGGTAGTCAGGGAAGGAAATGGCACTCTTCATGGGAGGCAATGCCCACCCCACTGTCCACCGCCCAGCCACAGGGGCCTCTCATCAACTGGACCATCCCAAGGAACTTGATTGGTGTCGGATGTCTTATACCTGGGTCACTTGCCTGCTGTGTGACCTTGTTCAAGACCTTGTTCAAGACTCCATCGGTCTTAGCTGCCCTCCTCTGTAGAATAGAGAGGCTACGTACTTTTGCATAAGGCTGTATTCCTGCTGACCAGGGGCAGCCAGGTCCTCTTGTCTCCTGGCTCCTACCTGGGCCCCAAGCAGAAGAGCAAAGCCACTCCCCAGTTGCTCGAGGATTCTGAGCTCATGTCCCCCTCAGAGCCTTCAGGGCCTCTGCTGCTTGCTGGAGATGCCCTCCCGTCTCTGAAGTCGCCCCTGTCCCTCTGCCCTGTGAATGCCCCGCTCCTGCCCTGCCATCCTCCTTCTTCCCCAGCACCACCTGAGGGTGGGGAATGTGATGCAGGGGGAGGACTTGACACCTGCTGGGTCCCTGGACTTTTTCCTCCTCCTTGTCTTCCATCTCCTGACCCCACTCGCACCCAGCACAAGGTCCTGCAGATGGGGAACTGCCACAGAGGAATGGTGAGGATCCAAGAGGGCCAAGTCAGTGCCTGGAGGAGGATGGGAACCCAGCAAGAGTGAGCTGCTGGTCTTGGGTCGAGGGAGAATTTGCTTTGAGACAAGGAGAGTGGGTGCAGGCCTTCCACCCGAGAAGGGGCTCAAGTTCTGGGGACCCTGTGCTTCCTTTCCTCTGTAATCAGAGTGCTGGGGAGGCATGCCCCTGACCTCCCGGCTGGCTGGGGACAGGGCTCTGGGGGCAGGGCTGAGACTGTGTAGCAGGATGGGCTTATTACCAGGAGTCTCAGCTCCTCCTTCCATTTGGGAAGTCACTCTGATTTTCAGAAGAACTGGGGCCAGTCAGGTTAACCAAGAAATATCTAGGAATCAGCCCTTGACATTTTGTCCTAACTCCCAGAAAACAGCCCCATTACCTGGGCCCCCACAGGCTCCCCTGCTCCTGGCCCTGGTCTAGCCCTTCCCATACTGTGGGGAAACATGCACCATGCACCCGCCCCCTTCTTTGAGGCCCAGGGCTTGGGCTGTGTCCTGCTCCTCTCTGGACCTCAGCCCTGGGCCTCTTACCTGGCACAGAATCGGTATTTGACCAATGTTTGGCGAGTGAATGACTGAATGCATCCAGGAAGAAGGGGGGACAGGAAGAGGGGGGAGAGAGAAGGGGTGGGAGTCTGGGTGTGGGTGTCAGCTCCAGCCTGCTGAGTTCATTTTTGCCTCACAGCAGGAAATGGGGGGGCACGGGGGAGGGTACTTAAGATAATGACCTTCTGGTGGGAGGTGACACACCGCTGGCCTACTGGCCCTGCCCCTGCAGCCGGTTGAGCAATGAGTGGCTCAGCCCCACACTCCTCCCATCCTGCCCTTGTCTGGGCCCCGGGAGCCGCTTTGGGGAGGTAGGGGCAGGTAGGCAGAGATTTGGAGAGGGCCAGAGGCAGCAGCAGGTGGAAGAGGACAAGAGAGGAAAAGAGTGGGGGTGGAGACAGTGGAAGGAAAGAGAGCAAAAGACGGGTTTGCTTTCAGAGCAGGGATGGAGAATCTGAGATGGTTCTTGGCCCCACAAAGAAGAATCTACCTGCTGGGTCCTGGTTCCTGAATCTGGCCTATCTCCTCTGAAAATGGGTGGAGTTCCTGTGGGGGACGAGGGGCTCCAATCCAGCCCCCTGGGCATGGTTGACCAGAGCCAAACAGACTCTCTCCTTCAGTCCTTAGAGTCAGGGGACGCAGTAGTGAGGGAGTGTGACCCTGTGCTGCTCACTAAGTGTCTCTATGGGCCAGCTGCTTAAACTCTGTCTGCCTCAGTTTGCCCATCCGTAACCTGGGGATAATAATAGGACCATTTCATGGAGGGGTTATGAGTTTTGGACGACATAATCCAAGGAGAGGCCTGAGCCTGGGACATCACACAGTCTCCGTAAATATGTGTTATTATTACTTGGGGTTCGGTGAATGGAGGCAGCAATCGGCAACCGACCTTGTGCACACCTGTGTTTTTACCCGCTGAGAGGGGGAGAATGACGCTGGCTCCGACAACCTGCCAAGAAGCCAAGCTGATATCAGACAAGAACAGCAACCGTTTACAATTACTGGCCTCTTCCTTGGCTTTTAAAAACATTTCAAATCTCCGTCCAATCCTCTGAAGAAGACATTGACCCCCATTAGGAAGGGACAGAAGCCAGAGGAAGATGGGTGTTTTACCCAGGGTCACGTGGCCGTCTGGGGGCTCCCCCTGACTTGGGCTCTGGGGAGGGGGTTAGGGGTGTTGAGAGGTGGGGACAGGAGGAGGCAGTGTTCCTGCTTGGTCCCTGTCATTATTTGTCCTACACACTTGCTGATTCTGAACAGCAGACACCGAATCTTCAGGCCTCAATCACCTGTCTATTTGAGGAGAAAATTGGATGAAAATGGCCTAGAGCTTTCAGCCTCCAGTTCACGAGAAGGGAGGGCAGCGAGGAAGAGAGTAGCTTCTGAGTCTGAGGGTGTTCTCAGGGCCAGGACCTCAGGAAGCAAGGCCCCGAGGCCTGGTGGATGCCTGGGGAGGGGGTAAATGTCAGGGGAGGCATCAGGGTCCTAGACCCCGACCTCCCTGCTGCAAGATAGAGGCTCCTAAACCCCTCCCCCACAAAAAGACATGATGCAAAACTCACCTATGACCACTGGGTCCTGAAGTTTTTCTGCAAGAAAAATAAAAAGGACGAGTGGAGGACATGTGTGGCATGCCCGGAGGCCCTGCTTGGCACTCCCTCCCCTGCATCCTGGTCTTCATTTGTTTGGCCTATTGGAAAAACTGGGAAGGAAGACCTGGGTCCTGCCCTCAGGAAGCCTGTGGTTGGTGGGGACCAGACTCAGCCCAGGTCAGCCAGAGAAGAGCCCTGGTTGAGGTGGAGGTCTGGCTGGAGGGTAGCGCTTGCTTGGCCAGCTAGGCAGAGAAGTTCAGAAAAGGGAGGTCAGTAGAGGTTGAGGCAGTTGGGGAGGTTCCTGTGAGAGGAGTGGATAAAGCTGGTTCTTCAGGACTCGGACAGGGGGACTGAGGAGGAAGAGCCCTCGGGTGGAGGTCTTCTTGTCTTCCCCTAGCTGGGGCAGAGTAAGCGATGAAAGATGACAAGATGGGGGAGGTGAAGGAAAACACCACCTAGTTGGGCCAGGAAAGGGTTGAGTGGCCAGTAAGCCAGGAAAGAGAAACCATAGACCTGGAAGCCAGATGCAGAGAGAGTTGGGCTACGGGCATTGGACATGACACAGTGGGAAATAGGGAGCCATTGAGGATTCTGGAGCAAGGGAATGGCTTGGTTAGATTAGCAGGTGGCGAAACTCATTCTTCCCCTGGCTGGAGAGTGGATGAGAGTAGAAGCTTGGTGACTAGTTGGGAGACTATCATAACTGGTAAAAGGCAGTGGTGCCCGGGTTTGGACTATTCCCAGTGGTTGGAAAGGAGAGACTAAACACCTTTGTAATGCAGATGTGGGATAGCCTGGGGTGGATCAGATGGGGATGGGATTCATCTACGCGGAAAAGGCTAACTTCTACCTAGGTTTCTGGTTTGGGCAATTAGGGGGATGGGGTGCCATTTGCAAAGACTGAGAACACAATGAGGAACTTGACTTTGGACTGGCTGAGT
Source organism: Canis lupus baileyi (assembly GCF_048164855.1). Taxonomy (NCBI): domain Eukaryota; kingdom Metazoa; phylum Chordata; class Mammalia; order Carnivora; family Canidae; genus Canis; species Canis lupus. The sequence goes on along the minus strand of NC_132855.1, from coordinate 17,379,318 downwards.
ACCAAGCATCTGTGAAGCAGCAGTGTGGAGTCAGTCCATTGGATGGTTGGGTAGGTAGGGGCACAAATGAGCGATGGGGGCCCACTGGCAGATAGATGGGAGTAGAGTATGGTGCTCAGTCGGGTGGCTGTGAATAGCAGAGCCTGGAGAGAACATCTGCACCTCTTCCCACAGACACTGTGCTATGACCCCATCCTGAGGGTTGCCTGGGAGTTTCTGCTAAGAGTAAGAAGAGGGTCAGAACCCAATCCTGGGGACCATCATCGTTTAAAAGGAGGCAGAGGAAGATGGTGATGGGTGGACTCTAGGAAGACAAGGGGCATGGTCATAGGTGTCTGGTGTCACAGAGGGCAGTGTGGTGAGGCAAGAGGCTAGCAGGAGGTCATGGGGCCTCCAGAGTCACAGCGTGGGGTCAGCTGATGGAAAAGCTCAGAGCCCAGAAGTCAAGTCAGGTCTGCTGTTGCTGGTGCCCATGGGGTAAGAGGGGGTCTGCAAGCTATCTTGGAAGCAATTTGGGGTTGTACTACTCTGCCTCCCCAAGACCCCACGGAGGCCCTCCATCTTGTGCTCATGGGATGGAGGAGCTGACCATCTGGCGTCTCTACCCTTCCCATTTGTCCTATATCTTGACCATTTGTCTTCTTGGCCTGCCTACTCCCTTTCCTGTCTTCCTCCCCATGTCAGAGCCAGAGGCCTAGACTATTACAGGCCTGAGCTTATTACCAATTCCTGCACCCTGCTCCCAGGACTCAGGACTCCCTTTCCAGGGGTGCAGGAGTACCACGTGGACAGAACCTGAATTGCATGCTGCTCTTCAGATCTATTCCATGAATAACCCATGGCAGGGCTTGGGGGTTAGACACGGGGGGAGGGACCAGACTTTAAGGTGACAAAGTACACTAGCAAGTTGGCCTGAGGGCCACTGCAGGGAGCGTGGATGGCTCTCTGCCACCCACCCCGCCACGGTGAGCAGACATCAGTGCCCACAGCCATGCCCGTGACCGAGGGAGGCAGTGAGCACCTGGATGTCAGAGAGCTGATAGCACAGACTCTGAGGTCCATGCAGGGGGCACCGGGCGCTCTAGGAGTGGCTGAGTCATTCCCTGAAGCTGCGGTGGCTGGAACATCCAGTCCCTGCTGGTAGACAGGAGCTTATCTGGGCCACCCGCCTGCCCATCTGATGTGATCTCTGCGAGGAGACCTTGTCCTCGGCACTTCCCTGCAGCACAGAGGCCGTGCAGAGCTGGGCTCAAGAGGGGTCAAGAGGGTCCTGAAGTCCATGACCCCCACACCAGCGCACAGGTCTTGGGTCTTAGAAGCACCAGATATGCCCCTGTCTAGAGAGAAAAGGAACCCTCGCTTCTGTTTTTTGCAACCCCTGTGGGGTGTGAGCCTCTCAACTGCAGCCCCTGACAAGGGGTGCCTATATGTATCTCACCCACTGGGCTCAAATACCCCTGGAGATCAAGGATGCCCAGTTCTGCCCAGAACAGAGGCTCGGTTTGGGTAGGTGGGCCAGCAACATGGGGGGAGGGGGAGGACTTGGAATCTGGAAGGACTTTTAGAGAATGTCTTGTCTGGTGTGGGGTTTCAAACACCTTTAGCAGCAGCTCAATGACTAAAACACATGAGGGTAGTCACTCTGACTGCAGTGGGGGTGGTGGGCTGGGGCCACCTATTGACTCCTAACCTTGAAGCCCACCCCCAGCGGCCACCACCAGGAGTGGCTTTGATTAACCCCTAGGGTGCCGGGTAGCACAATTTGAAAAACTGCCCACCAGCATCACTCTGCATGATATACTCGGCCTACCTGTTTTACAGATGGGTATGTTGAGGTGTAAGAAGGAGGTATAACTTATATAAGGTTGTTTGTGGTGGAGCAAAGGGACAGGAATCCAGATTCCTGCATCCCAGCTTGGGACCTCCCAGCCGCCTGATAGGACTCCATCTTCTCAGACTGCTGATGGGATGCCAACAGCTCTGTTTTAAAGAATAATTGTGTTGTCCTAATTGTGCATCTCAATATTGTAAGCCACCTTACATCTGCTTTGGAAACAGGCCAGTAAGCATCGTAAATGCATATGTAAAATCATGCTTCCTTTCGTTCAACCCTGGTCTCTGCTGCCCTGTGGGAATATTTAATAAAAGAGGGTCAACCTGGCCCCTGCCCTTGAGGAGCTCACAGTCCAGATGGGCATGGAGGAGAGAGGACTCTGGCCCACTGTCAGATGCTGCAGCCAGGCCGGAGATGACAGCTGGCCTTCTGTTGTGTGCCCCATGGTGGTGGTGGGGGGGGTAGGCTGCAGGTTAGATTCCCCTGGGGGCATCTTCCTGGCTAGCTGTAGGGCAGAGGCATGTGATCCGTATACCCTCTGGCTCCAGCTTGAATGCTGTTGAGAATATTGACTCTATCTGTTGATAGCCATGACCTTAGGCAACTTTGCTAACCTGTCTGTGCCTCAGTTTCCTCATCTGCAACGTGGAGATTATAAATTACAAATCTCAAAGAGTCGTGAAATTTGGCATGTATCCATTTGCTAAACACCTAGCACTGCACCTAGCATATGGCGAATGCCCCTGAGCAGTTAGCCGGTGATAATGATGATATATGCTTGGGTTAAAATGGGCTCTGGAAGAGTGCCCGCCCTGGGGGGTGGTGGGGGTTGGGGTATAAACTCTCCCATGGGCATCACTTCTTGCCTGAGGCTTGATCATTGGAACCCTGCTTGAATGGAGCAACCTATTGTAGAGGACAGCCTGGGAGCTGGGAGCACGAGGCTGGGAGCTCAGATCCTTGTGCTGCTGCCAAGGACCTGGGACGGGGCTGTGTCTTCTCTGAGCCTCCATTTCTGCATCTGTGAAGTGAGGGACATTACACCAAACACACGTGGCGCTGAGAGTTAGATCAGACGAAGGCGTAAATAACAATCACTTGGCCTGGCATGTTGGAGGCATTCAGAGAAAGTTTGTTCCCTGCGCTCGGCCCCGTCAACAAGAGGATAGCAGGAGGACCCTGGGTGACATATCACACAAGGATCCTCCCTAGAATTTGGGAAGAAGGTGGAAGTAGCAGCTGGCAGCTAACACAGATGGAAGCAGGTAGAGAGTCCAGGCTGGGGCAGAGGAAATGTGCATTTTCATCACTTAGCACATTTCCCAGATGTTCACTGTGTCTGGCCCCTGGGCTGGGTCCTGGGTCGATGGACAAGGCTGACATCACTCCTGCTCCCGGGAGCTCCCAGGGTGCGGGGAGAGGGGTGAAGATGTATGCTCAGATGAACACTGTGCCGGGTAGAAGTAGAAAGGCTGGCCTGCGGGCTGAGGGCTCTTTGAGCTAGGGAGGGCTGGGGTTGGGTTTGGTTCGGTTCGGCTGGGGCTTGAAGGACAGCTAGGATAGAAGAAATTCGGGTATGCCAGTTAGGTTGAAGAACATCCCATGTGGAAGGGCCCCACAGGCAAGTGCTGGGCGGGAAATCATAGGCAAGCGGATCTGAAACCCCGCTACATCCCTACCTCCTACCTGGGTCACCCCATTCAAGCAGGAACAGAATTCCCCCTGGAGGAATCAGAAAGGGCTATTTCCAAAATTTTCACATAGCAACAAATGGTACAACCCATGGTTCACTTTTGAAATATTGACCAAAGCTCTAGCACCACACAGGGGAGTGTTGACTGCAAATTCACCATAGGCCGGGAGAAGGTCCAGTGGAGCCTGGTGGGAGCCTGGGCAGGGTCAGCCTAGGCCCGGAAGGCTTCTCCGAGGAGGTGATGTTGGCGGAAGCCAGCCTGCTGGCGGGAGAAAGCCAGGCTGAGAAAGCTACAGGCGCTCATTCACTTCCTATTGCAGATCAGAGCAAGGAGTTTTCCTCAGATTACTTCTCACTAATAAGACAGGCCTCTTCTCAGGCACGACTGCTGACATGTTTTGTTTTCCCCAGATGGGGATAATCAGCCTGTTTGGTAGTCAGGCTGACAGCTCAGGCAGCAGGCGGGGGCTGGGGCGGGAGGCCCGGGGCTGCAGGCAGCTCTCAGGGAGCAGATGCCGCTTGGTTGCCTGGCTGCCTGGGTGACAACCCCGAGCAGGTGGGGACTGTCATTTGTGCCGTGGAGAAGAGGGCTGCGGGGCAATGTCGCTCGGTTACGTGAACCCCAAGAGCCCACCTGGCCGTCTCCCCACCTCATTCAGGCCTAATGTCAATGCTGAAAAGCATCCAGCCAATCCCCTTGCTTCACGAGAGGAGACCAGTCAAGATCTGTGCTTGGAGCTCCCTCTCCTTCGCTGGGAAGATGTCCATGGTTCCCCATCCCACAGCCCTGACAGCCCCGGCCTTAGATGCCGAGCCAGGCATACACGCTTCTCCCACTTGGGAGACCCGCCTTGGGATCTCGATGCGCAGGTCATGGCCAAGCTCTTCGGCTCCATCTCTAAGTGCTGGGCTGGAAGCCTTGTGAACGGAACACAGCCGGGCTGAGGAGTGGGTAAAGCAGCCATATCCACCTTGAGGATGATGGGTCCCCCACCCCATGGGTCCCTGGAGGTCCAAGGGAGGCCCCAGACCTGCTCCACCTGGCTTCAAGTTTCCCCTCCTTCTAGGCTCTCCTTCCCCTCCTGGACAGCCTTTCTGGATGCCTTGCACTCGTTTCCCACCCAACACACACTCTGATTTCTTCTACTGTATTGAAGGAAGGGGGTGGGCCGCCCCAGCTCCAAGCCCCCACGGCCCCCACCTCAGCACCCCTTCTCTGGCTCCCCAACCAGAGCCCAGCAGAGAGCCCAGCTCTGGGCCGACAGTGTTTGCTTCTCGCTTCCAGTGCAACAGGCCTGGGTTTCCTCCTCCCCTGTGGCTGCACATTCCAGCTCCTCCGGAGAGCGAGGTGTAGTAGTGGCCTTTCTGGAGCCTGAGGTCTTTCCAGAGGGGCCTGGTGGGGGACCCGGCCACGGAGACCATATGCCCCCTGGCTGTGTGTGCCTGTGTTGCAGCTCCCGGGCCCTGGCTCTGTCCTCGGTTCCTTGCCCTCAGTGTGTCAACAAGTCAGGGCCTCCCTCGGCACCTCAGTTTTCCCAATCTGCCTTGTGGGTGTCCAGAGGACCCCAGCAAGAGGCCTACAAGGCAGTGGCCCCCAGGAGAGGCACCTCGGGGACCACCAGCCATCTGGCCCTCGGTCGCGGTGTGGAGCAGCTTCCTCCTTCGTGGTCTCCCAGGCAACGCCGAGTGCCTGCCAAGCTCGCCGCCGAGGCCTGGCTCCTGCGCACATCTTTAGTGCCACACAGAGATGGCTGATGGCAGGAGCCGGGGCGAGACCCAGCCTCCCCAGCTGTCACGGGAAGCAAATCAGATAAGAGCTGAGTGGGGTCAGGAGGAGGGAGTGTTGGAGCCAGGGGTCCTGGGAAAGAAGCTCAGAGGCCATGACTGCCACTGCCCCCCCCCCCCCCGCCCTGCCTTAACACTGCCCTCTCTGTGACCCTGCTTTCAGAACCCTCCATGTGGAATCTCACAGCCCTGGACCTCAGTTTCTCTATATATCAGAGGAACGGGGTGGGGGAGGAGGGAGGGATCTCTAGCCCTCCAGACTCTAATGGCCTGAGACAAGGGCCCAGCCATGATGCCAGGAGCCTGTGCAATGGGCCCCGAACAATCTTTGGGAGGGTGCATCTCTCAAGGGTGTTTATTAGGCAAAGTCTCTAGGATCATTTGCTCCAAGATCCTAAAACCACCCTCTGCTCTTCACTCCATGCCCCAGCTGAGGATCCTTATCCAGGCTGCTTTGCTCTGCTAGCCTCTCCCTCTGCCACTCCCAGGATTTGCAGGCTCTGGTGGTTGGGCAGTTCTTTCTTAAATTATAGTCACTCATGAGCTAAGGCCCTTAGTGCATTCCACCCCTGTCCTGAGAGATGTGGAAGCTAGAGCTGGCCCTGGGAGGGGGACCAAGGGGGTGTGCAGAGAGGATAGATCCTGGGTACTGCTACTGCTGCATGTAGAGGGCTGAGACGTAGGGAGAGCTCCTAGGACAAGGACCGGGGAAAGGGGTGATGTCCGGCCTCCAGGGTATTCCCAGGTCTGGAGGAAAGATCCAAGCATTCCCCCTCTAGGCTGGGCTCCCAGATGCTCACCAGGCCTGGGACATGAGAAGGGACTGCTATGGTGGGGAGTTCTGCTGAGACTGGGCTGCTGGCAGCATCAGATGGCCACAGAGACAAGGATGTCGTCAGCCGCCTTGGCCTCTCTGTGTGGACTGGAAAATGCACCCTCTCTGGGCAGACATGGCCCCGCAGTGCACAGATTCCAGTCCCTCAGAGGCTACCCCCACAGACTGTTGTTGAACGGAGCAGATTCGAATTGCTGTCCATAGAGGCCTGCCAAGCAGAAATTGGAGAGGCAGCAACTCTGGCCGACCCACTGGAGGATCAAGGGAGATTGGTGGCACAGGAGGTGGGGAGGCTTTGGTGCCTGTGGGCTGAGGCTGGATGCCAGGGCAGAAAGGGTATCGGTTCCTTCAACAACTACTAAGTGAGAGCACCTGCTCATCGCCGGGCACCGTTCTGGATGTTGGGAGCACAGGGATGCCCAAGATGGACAAGGTCCTGGAGCTTATGTTTTGCAGGGGAGAGGCAGTCAATAGTAACCTAAACAAACAAACAAACAAACCAGGGGGCAGGCAGAGGCTTACGTCAGGCAGCGCGATAGTGAGTGAAGGGCCATGATAGATGGGGGACAGGTGGATGAGTCTGGCAGGCTCCGCTGAGCCTTAAGCTGAGGCCTGAGTGACAAGGAATCAGCAGAGTAAAGGTCAAGGGAAAAAGCATGGCAAGTGGAGGGAACAGCCCGGCGAAGGCCCCACGGAGGGAAAGAATTTGGCCTGTTCATAGACTTCCAGGAGGCTAGAAGACGGGAGCGTGGTGGATGCTGAGGAGAGAGTAGGAGAAGCACTTAGCGGACAGAGGCCAGATCTGGGGACTCAGCCAGCTGTGGTGAGGAGTTTGGACTTTGTGCAGTGAGAAGCCAGTAGAGGAGTCCAAAGAGAGGACACTCAAGAACAGTGATTCTCAACCGGGAGTGACCCCCTCCACCCCGGGATAATTGACTGTTCTGACTGGGGGTAGGGGTGGGTGCCACGGGTACTTTGTGGTAGAGGCCAGGGACACTGGTAAGCGTCTTACCATGTGCAGGACAGCCCCACAACAAGCGATTATCTGGTCCCGAATGTCAGAGGTGGGAGGGGTTCTGAAGCCCTGGCTAAATGTTGGTGCTCCCCAGGGCTGCTGCTCATTTTGAATAACCCAGGGTCACACTGTACTCACATCTAGCTCTTTCTATATATACTCTGGGTTCAAATTCTGTTTCCACCACGTGCCCGAAATGTCAGTGGTGCAGAGGTTAAGAAACTCTGGAATGGAAGCGTCGAGACTGCTTAGACCTGCGCTGGCCAGTGTGGTGGCCCCTGGCCTCGGGGGGCTCCTGAACGTTCAGATGTGACTAGTCTCAGGTGAGATGTGCCGTGGGTGTAAACCGCCTACTGCATTCTAGACGAGGTATACTGCAAGTGATGTAAAATATCCATATTTTATATTGACTGCATGTTAAAATCTTAATATTTTTGATACGCTGGGTGAGAAAATGTTTCTTTAAAATGAAACATTTAATGAAATGTTTGCTTCTTTTCACTTGCCTCTTTTCATTTCTTTTCAACGTGGCTACTGGAAAAATTTAAGTTAGACACACGGCTTGCATTTGTAGCTCCGTTATGCTATTGGATGGTGCTGAGGTGGCCAGCGATAGTGTGACGGGACGGCTTCCTAGGTGCCCAGCACTGTTCTACACACATCACCGACTTCCTTCCCACAACAGCTTCCTGAGGAAGATATTATATCCCGTTTAATGCAAGGAAGCTGTGGCCCAGAGCAGTTAAGTAAGTTGCCCAAGGCCACACAAGGAGGAAGGGTAGAGCTGGTTCTGGAATCTGGGTGCTTAAGCAGGCCCCATGAGGATGATGGCTGGGTTATGGTGGAAGGGATGGAGTTGGACAGACGTGAGGTGATTCAGGACCCCCATGGGGCTCCACGGGACTCTAGTGGGTGGGCACAGCAAAGCGGGAAGGGAAGAGAAGGAATCAAGAATGCTCACTAGGGGACACCTGGGTGGCTCAGCGGTAGAGCGTCTGCCTTTGGCTCAGGGTGTGATCCCTGGGTCTGGGGATCCAGTCCTGCATCGGGCTCCCTGAGGGGAGCTTGCTTCTCCCTCTCCCTCTGCCTATGTCGTTGCTTCTCTTTCTGTGTCTCTCATGAATAAACAAAAATAAAATCTTTAGGGGATAAAAAAAAAAGCTCACTAGGCTTTGCTTTGAGCAGCAGCAAGTGGGGGTGATGCCATTCATGGAGATGAGGAAGCCAGAGCAGGAAGCCCAAGGGTTCCATGCTGGCCCTGCCAGCTTCAAGATGACTGTACGCATCCAACTAGAGACAGCAAGAAGGTGGTGGGGTTTGTAGGGGGGCATTTGGGGTGGAGATAGACACTTGGGGGTCAGTTGCAGGCCGCATTTAAGGACACGGGGGTGATTTTATCACCCAGAGAGAGTACAGATGTTGAAGAGAGGGTTGCTCAGGATGGAGACGCAGAGCACACCAACATTTAGAGGGTGAGCCATGGGGTAGGAAGCCGAACAGGTGGCTGAGAGAGAAGCCAGTGGTGCAAAAGGAAAACGAGGCAGAAGGAGAGGTCTTGGGAAGGAGGGTGGGGTCAGTTTTCAGGCTCATTGAACAGCCTGTGAGCTCTGGCTGGTGGGAGCAAGATTGCAGGAGAACTCGGGGTCCAAGGAAGGACGTCTGGGCTGGAGCCTTGCAGGCTGCCCAGATTCATGCCGAGTCCCCAGAACTAGGCATCTCTGTTTCCCAGAAGATCAGGCAAGGAAGGGCCATGTCAAAGGGCCCCAGCTAAGGTGAGAGGAGGGCCCAGGGGTGTGGGAAGGGAGACCCAGGCAGCTTATTTCATTTGATAGTCAGGAAGTCCTTCCTGATACCTGACTGCAATCTTAACTGCCTCAAAGTGGGCCTACAGGTCTTTGTAGCCAAGCAGAGCAAACCCCCTGGGACACGTATTTCTTTTGGCTGAAGACAGAACATGCTTCTCCCTCCCGACCTCTCCCCCCAAACCCATCAGCCCCAGCTTCCCCAGGCTTTTCCTTCTCCCTTCGCCTAGGAAAGGCAACAGCCCACAAATTCATCTCAGGGCTTGGACAGTTTGGAGTTCGTGACACATGGGGAAGGATAGGTAGCAACTCTGCTCTGAGCTTCTTGGGTCCTGCCTCACTCTAGAAGCTTCCAGCTGGCCCTCATCCCTAACTTCCACTGTTTCTCTGAGCTGATTAGGAAGATCTGTCTCCAGGAATCTGTTCTCAAGAGCACTTGTTTCTGGTTTGGCAACTTGCTCTCTGCCACCTGGTACCTGACTGCAGCCCAGCCTGGCTTCTGTTCTCTGCTCATTCTTGGCCGTTTGGGGTACCCCTGCCCCTAGCCCAGGCCTGGTCTCGGCTCTCCTACCGCTTTCTCGGGGCTGTCATCCCAGCGCACCAGCCCCCGCCTGGCCCCCACCGCTAATCTCTCCATCAGCAGCTTCTCCTCGACCGCACTGCCCACAGAACCAAGTGCTTTGTCGATGAAAAAGCCCTTTGGGGGCAAACACAGGAAATTAAAGCCTCAGAGCACAGTAAGAAAATCCATTCTTTTTCATGGATTTCTGCAATCCGATTGTGTTAGTTTCTCCTGAGTGGTTGGGATATTCCGGTGTTGCTCACACTCACAGGGGCTGGTGGCGGGGGGGCGGGGGGGTGTCAGGAAGGGGGGTGACGCTGACAAGGAGGGCCTATGTCTGAGATTTGGCCACCCACAGTTCATACCTTTGGGGCTGTAAGGCTGGCCATTCGGTCACCGGTCTCTGGTCTCCGGGGTGTCTTTGGCAGGAGGGAGCCTTCAGGGCATTGTCAGAAGCTAACACCTAGAGTGGATTTGTTGATGGCCAGCTGAGCTTTGTGACTCTGAGTGTAATGTGGGAAGAGAATAGACTAACTCGGGGACAGAGGCATCCATGGTCTACTCTCCATGCCTGCATGGTTTCATCTCAAAATGAGGGGGTTGGATGAATGGTGTTTAAACTCCCTTCTGGGTATAATTCATGCCACAAATGTTAGTAGAGCTCCATCCATGTGCCAGAACTTTCTGAAGCCTCAGCCACACTGAGTGTTCCCAGAGCCCCAAATCCACCAGGCAGCAGCTATGCCCCCTTACCTCCCTTGGCTACCACTGAGACCAGGCCCAGCCTGCCGCCCAGCAAGCAAGCTCACCGGCTGGGATCTTTGGAAGCCATCCTGCCACCAAGGACCTCAGGAATGCTGCACTCTGGTGGGCATCTTCTCCTTCGAGAATCCCAAGATTCCACCAAGGGCACTTCACCACTGGGTCCCTGAGAAGGCAGGCGAGGTGCCAGGGGAAGAAAGGTAGGGAGTGCAGAATGCAAGACATGGCCTCAATTTGGGGCCTTAACTTATCATTTGGGGGAGCAGAAAGAGAAGGAATAAAAGGAGAAGGTGGGAAGAGCAGGGTTTTGGAGTAGGATACATGGAGGACTCCTTCAAGTGCTCAGGCTCTGCTGACATGTCCCAGTGTGGGGACTGTGGGCTGAGGTTGCAACCAGCCCTGGGAAAGCCCTCCAACTCAGGGCTCTGGGAGGTGGCCGCATGCTGGACATTGGGAGAGCAACCCCACAGGACAGACTGGGCCATCCTGGCCCAGGGGAGCAACAGCAGTCACAGATGGGGCAGGAAGATCTGTGAGCCTCAGGGTAGGGGCTCAGCATCGGATTATCCAACTCCATCATGTCTTCTAGTTCTCTCCGTTTTTTTTTTTTTTAAAGATTTTATTTATTTGTTCATGAGAGACACAGAGAAAGAGAGGCAGAGACACAGGCAGAGGGAAAAACAAGCACCTGCGGGGAACCTGATGTGGGACTCGATCCCAGGACCCTGGGATCATGATCTGAGCTGAAGGCAGATGTTCAACCACTGAGCCACTCAGGTGCCTCTCTATCCATTTATCTATCCACTCATCCAGGAAACATTCTCTGGTAGGCATTCCTTTGCCACCCCACCCTCACCCCTCCCCATCACCACTGACCTCTTGCCCAGGGGCTCCCCCGCCCACAGGCTGTGGCTATTATTTCCTGACCCCGTGTCTGACCTTTCACATCTGCTCCTGGCCAAAGTAACCCCCGGCAGGATAACTGATTTCCTGCTTTGTAGATGGTCACGATAGGTGCTGGTTCTCAAAACCCTTACCCCCGCCAGCCCATAACACTGGCAGGAACCTCACCCTTACAAAGAATTGGCAGTCCTCACATTCTACACTTGCAACACACTAAAGCTTTATTTGATTATAAACTTGAAGGAAGAAAGGGAACCAGTCCGCAATGAGTGCATACCCCGGGTCAGGCATTTTCCATAATAGCTCACAACCATCTGAATCTGGTAAAATCTTAACAGCAAAAGTAGCTAATAGTTATTATTAAGTACTGCTGTGTTCTAGGTTTTATGCTAAGTGATGAAGACACAGGCTCAGAAGGGATAAGTGCTTCCTAACTCTCCCAGTGTCACATAATCAGAGTGTGGCAGTGTGGACGTTCAAACCGGCTCAGCTGACCCTTGTCACCTTCCACTTCGACCTCCCAAAACAGACATTGGTCATGAGCTTTGGGGACCCAGTGGAGGGAAGAAAATGATTGCTCTCAAGGAAATTCTGAGGGTAGGGCCCTCTTCGGGGGAGCCTACCTGTACCCTGCCGTTGACCTCTGCTCTCATAAACCCTGGGCTCCTCCTGAACCAAATGCTATAAGGTTTTTTCCTTTTAGGCTTTCACTTATGTCAGGCACGTTCTTCTGTAAGTGCCCCCAAGAGCAGCAGGGATTTATGGGTCTTTTTTGTCTCTGCCTCCCTCCCTAGCTCTTCCTGGTACTTGACCTGAACAAGATTAAAGGTGTTTCATAAATTCATACAGTTTCATTAGCACCCGCTTGGGTCCCCACCAAAAAAACCTTACCACTTTGTGGGATTGAGTACCCTATAGCTATTCTGTTTTACAGATGAGCATTTTGAAGTCCAGAAAAACAGAATGGCTAGAGAGAGAAGAAGTGATAGATGTCCCGAGGGTTCACTCGTGCGTATGCACGTGCTCACAGTACAGGCTGGCCTGGCACTTGCAGAGAGGACAGGGGGCTGTGGCGACAGCGGCTGCAGTTGTCCTGGGCAGGGGGGGCTGGTTCCCAGGAGGGAAGGCGGAGCCCCTCAGTAGTAGGCTCCGGCCAGATCAGCTTCCAGGGCCGGTGAAGGCCAGAGCAGCTTCCTGAAGAACTCATGAGTGACGAGTGACATGCGGGGAGCCCCAGGAAGTAGAGAGGGATGGAGGGAGAGAAAAAGGGAAAGGAACCTATTTTGTTTCTCTAAAGCCCTGTCACTCCTGAGAGGACCATCGTGTTTCCTGTTTGGCTCTCCTTACTGCGTTCTTGCGAGGACCGTGATGGAGGTAGCTGGGTGGCTGCTCTGGGTCACCTGCTCTCCTCTCCACGGGCCTAGGAGTGTGGGAGGGACTGCAGGTTGGTTCCCTTCCCACCCCATACTCCTTCCCGAGGTGTCTCATCCATGCCTGTGGTTTCAGTTATGGCCACACCTGTGCTTCCTCCACCGCACCCTGCGCCGTGAGGACCACCGTGAGGGAGCTTTTAGCAAATGCTGCTTGCCCGCCCTGTCCCAGACCGACTAAGTCAGAATCTCAGAGATGGGCCTGGCTATCAGAATTTGTCACCCACTCTTGTGCAGTCAGGGTTGGGAACTGCCGAGTCCTCCTCTGGTTTCCCTTTCTTCCAGCTGCCACCTGCCCTTGAAGCTTCCTACCTATCCCCTTTGCACCTCTTCTTGTCTCCTCTTAGGATGCCTCCAGCTCAGTTTGCCTGAGTCAGGTTCATCATCTGTACACCCCATCTCACTCCGCAGTGAAGCCTGTTTCTCCCTCGGGGCTCCACCCAGCAGTGCAAGCCGGAAACCTGAGGGCGGACCTGCCTCCTTTGTCCATTTGCTTAGTGTCTAATTGCCGCTCCATGGAGATCTGATTCAGCACCTCGGACAGAGAGACATAAATTAGTGGTGCCCCAGCGTCCAGAGAGCATAGAAGTTTCTCTAGTTTCCCTCTTTCTCTCATAAGAATTTGGATGGACCATTCAGGATGGTGTGGCAGCTCCATAACCAGCGGGGTCCCAGGGTTCCTCCTCAATCGGGTGCATTTGCTCTCCTTCGTAAGCAGCCTTCTTCTCCTTGTCCAACATGGTGTTCTCATCCTGACCATCATGTTCCCGTTGCAGCCAGTGGGAAAGGGCAAAGGGGAAGAGGAGGTCATGCCTCTCCCTTTGGGGGTACAAACTGAATGTTGTTCACATCACTTCTGCACATGTCCCATCGGGCAGGATGTAGTCACAGGCTCATACTCAGCCATAAGAGAATCAGGGAAACACAATCCTACTGACTTCATCTCCTCAAATGGTGTCCAGTCCCCCCACTTCTTTCTACCTCTCCCACCATCCCCTTAGTACAAACCATAATCTCCTTCCACATCTCCTGCCACAGCCTCCTCATCTCCTCACCTCCTCCAGCCTGGTTTGTCCTTTGCATCCTGGTGTGATATCATTTCAATGCAAAGGAGACCTGATCATCTGTTTAGCAGCTTCTTACTGCTCTTAGGATAAAGCCCCAGGGTCTTTCTTGACCCTTCATCAGCCCCAAGACTCTCATGATCTGATCTGCCCTCTGGCCTCAAATCAAAGCCTCCCTCCCTTGCTGTCCATCCTCCAGCCACACTGGTCCAAGTCCCGGGGGTTGAGCACAGACAGCTTCATCTCTACTCATGGCCTTTGCTACTTTCACTGCTGCAGCATTCTCCCCTTCCCATCACCTCCTACCTTCTCCTGTTTCCCTGTATTTGTCCCGCAGATGGAAGAAAAACTGACAGTTGCCCTGAAAAACTCCCCTGACCCCTTGAATGAGATCAGATCACCCAGTCCCTAGGCTTAGGGCACCCTATTCTTTTATTTTGGCATTGCAGGTTGTATTATATTGTTAGTGTGATCATTGCTTAGGTTGTGTGTACCCAGCTGACTGTAGGCTCCAAGAAGTTAGGACCATTGCACTGCCTGTACGGTGCCTGGCATGGTGCCTAGCCCACAGGATATCTTTCCTAAATGGTGGTTGCTCTGGTGAACATTGAGGATTGTAGAAGTATGAAGAGTGATTCCCAGGTTTTTGGCTTATCAAGGAGATGAATGTGGCACCATCTGTGGAGATAGGGCACCAGGAAGGGGTGAAGACTGGGTCAGTATCTTACATTTAGTGTTGGAAATGCTGGGCTGAGATGTCAAGTAGGCTATTGGACATATGGATATGGACTCTGGGGAGATGTCCCACTTGAGTCAATTGACATGAGGGGGGATTCTCCACCTGACCCAAGGTTATCATAAGTCAAGCCCACCAGAAAGGCAGCCATTTAGGGCAAGGGGTGTGGGGGGGGGAATCCTGGCAACATGTTCAACTTTAAGTGGGGCAAAATGGGAAGGAAGTACCAGAATAACTCCCCACTCTAGTTCTCCCTACCAGATATTCTCAGAAGGGCTTGCTTAGAGGCCCCTTAGCCTGTCCAGGAGACTGAGGTTCTGAGTAGCATGTATGGTGAGCATGGGAAAGCTGGAGCCTGTGCCCGCCCACCTGGTGATGGTGTATACCTCTCGCTCCGCTCCACACCCACAAGCAGTCTAGCTCAGCAAACACAGATGGAGTATCTACGGAATGCCAGGCCCCATGGGGATCAGTAATGACAGTGCTGGGGAGGGGCAGGGAAGTAGAAGTAGTACTAGCTAGTGCTTGCAGAGGACTCACTCACACCAGACACCATCCTGGACACCAACTATTTAAACACATTTGATACTTGGGACAACCTTATGGCATAATAATATGCTATTCTTCACATTTTACATCTAGGAAAACTGTGGCAACCAAAAATTAGAAATAAGACCACAGCGACTGAGTGGCAAAAAGAAGACTTCTTTGCTTAAGCAAGCTTAGAGGTGTGGGACTATCTCCTTGTAATAGTGGCGAGAGCTATTGTCACTACTATTGGATGGGTAGGCCCACAAAGGGGTTTCTGGTGAACATAATGCTTCTTACCAGCACTCAGTCACCCCCCACGTATATCCTCAGTAGTTTTCATTGAAACTTCTTGCCTTCTCTCAGAAAGCCTGGAGGTGGGTGGTGGGCTAATGTTGGCAAAACAGTTTTGAGGCCATTCCCCTTGCAAACCCTGCATAGACAATTTCCCAAAATGATTCTCAAGGGGGTAGAGAGTGGGCAGTGCTGGAAATGGATAGGAATTTTATATAAAGATTTTATTTGAGAGAGAGAGAGAGAGAGAGAGAGAGAGAGAGAACATGAGCAGGAAGGAAGGGCAGCAAGAGAGGGAGAGGCAGGTTCCCAGGACCCTGGGATCATGACCTGAGCTGAAGGCAGACTCTTAACCGACTGAGCCACCCAGGCACCCTACATAGGAATGTTTTTAACGTCACAATGACTGGGCAGTGCCCTTAGCATTTAGAACTGGCCTCAAGACGCCAAATGATTTGCATTGCAAAAAACAGCCTGGCAATATCCTAACCAAAAAGCCCCGGTATTGTCCTCCTTGAGAAATGAATGTGGGGTTATGTGACTGAAGCGTCAGTTAGAAGCAGTGCTGTGACCCAGATTAGCAGGCAGGCCTCTTCCCATCAGTCAAGAGTGCTCTGCAGGGCATATTCCCACCTGTCACTGAAAGAGAATGAGTCCCAGTGGGGGAGATTTGGATGAAGCACTGGACAAGGAAAGTTGTGGAGGGGGTAGAGCATCTTTCCCTGCCATCCTGGCTCCACTGGCCCTGTGAGGTGTAGCTGGCACAGCACCCCCACTGTGGCCTATAGTCTCTCCCTCCTCTGTTCAGATGATTGCAGTTGAGAGGTCTGTGGGTCCATCCATTTCTTCCAGGCAGGACTCCCTTGACCTTCCTGGGACTGAGCAGGTGTGTGTGTGTGTGTGTGTGTGTGTGTGTGTGTGTGTGTGTCTATGTGAGAGAGAGAGAGAGAGAGAGACGAGTTACATGCCTAAGGGGGAAGGCTCTTTCTAGAAGAAGACTGTTGTTCCTCCACCTTGGAGATGCTGAAAGAAGTGCAGGGAATAAACAAAGACTCAAATTTATTTGTTACTTGAGCTGGTATAGAGTTCCTCCTTGAAAAGTGCCAGGCTCTCTAAGGAAAAACAATGACCTCTTGCAAGACGCTAAAACCAGCCATGCTGAAGACAAGACAGGGGGTGACAGAGAAGAGGAAAGAGTGCAGTTGAGGAAGGGAAGTTGGGAGACCCGTTTGTGTAGGTGGCCACTGCCAGGCTTACAGACATTCACCTATATTGGCCATCATCAAGGTCAGCATCCCTATGGCCACTCTACTTCCACCACCACCAGGACCAGCTCCTCCATCACTCCACCCAACTCTCTTGCCACAGTCAGTGTCTCCATCTTCACTGTCTGGGTCAGGTTAAACCCTGGTCCATCGGCCTCCTTCCACATTCTCTTTCTCATACTGGAAAGAGCCTAGGGTGGAGCAGAGCTACCTCTGGACAGAAGACCCTTCCGAGAGTCTGGACTTTGAGCGGGAGTTCAGCTCAGGCCTTCATAATTGTGAGTTTCCAAAAGCCAATGTGTCTCAGGGGGCTCTATCTTACCATTTTTAAGAATCCTACTAGTCATTTGGGTTCTTTGAGGTAAAGCCTATTTTCAGAGATCTGTGTGCTCATTAAGGAGGAATCCACAGGGGGGATCAGGGATTGGTCTTGGATTAGGGCAAGGGGTTACAAGTCAGTCTGTGGTCAGGGCAGAGGTTTCCTCTGAGACTGGGATTAGAGACTAATTTGAGACACGGTCAAGGGTCAGTGTCCAGATGGGTCAAAGTGCTGACTGGGACTGAGCCAGTTCTCAGGGTAGAAGATCATCAGGTGTCCATTAATTGAACCTCTTATATGCAAAATTTCTTACAAAGTGCCACCATTATTCGGGGTCAATCCATTTCCTTGAGGGATTCCTGCACCCTCCAGTCCCCTTGCCACCATTGCCCTTTCAGCTCTTAGTCCTCTGGGGCTCAAAATGCAGCCATACTCCTGCGCTGGGGGATAGACTGCAGAAAAAGATGGAGAACATTCTGAATCCAAAGCCCTCCGCAGCCTGAGCCTGCAATTGGAGGAGAGGGCACAGCCGGGCCTGGTGCCTAGCCAGCCCTGGCAGCTGGATGGCCAGTTGTAATGGGATTAGGGCTGGCCATGCCCGCCCCCCCCCATACTCCGCCCCAAACCTCTCCCTCCCGTTCTCCCCCCTGCATCCTGATTAGGATGCAGCCCTCGGCTCTACCTACCCCGCCAGCCTCATTGTCTCAAGCAGAGCCAGTGCCTAGCAACCCTCACAGGGGAGCCCTTTCCCACCACCGCCCTGGCCCCTGGCCCTGCCCCTCCTCTTCTGAGCACCGGCACCACTTGTGTTTTTGTCGCTGCAAAGGAGCCAGGGAAGCAAAGCCAGCTGGGCTCACCACGTTCTCCCAATGACCCGATTCCAAGAGTCTCTTCTGAAATTCTGGCCCTCCTTTCCAAGATTCCTAGGTCCTATCAGCCATTCTCAGATGACATTCTGAGATTCCAGAGCTCCGTTCTGGAATTCTCCAAATCCTAGAGTCCATTCTAGGAATCTATGAATTCTAGAATTGCAAAATTTTATGACACGGTCTCAGACCACTGAATTGTATTCTAGGATTTGGCTTTGGTGTTACAGAGGGCTCTGTGGTGCCAGAGTGGGATCATGAGCCAGGGTGACAGAGGTTAGAAGATGATGAGGGCCTGGGAGCTGCATTTTATTCTCCAAGAGCATGGAGATCAATGAAACTGCCGCCTGGGAAGAAGGAAGGTGGGACTCCCTCCTGGATTCCACAAACACTCTTCAAGCCCTCTAGGTGCTGAAACAGAGTAACGAGCAAAGGAGGAGCCTGCCCTTGAGCAGCTCCCACTCTCTTGGGGGAGACAAATATTGAACAAATAGACAAATAATACCACGTTGTACAAAGTGCTATAAAGAAAGAAAGCAAAAAAAAAAAAAAAAAGAAAGAAAGCAAACAAAGAATTAATACTTTATTGTACTTACCCTGTGCTAGACGCTGTCCTAATGCTTGACATATCTTATTTAGATTTTATAACACTGTGAAAAAGTAGGTGCTATTCTTTAGTCCCACTTTAGAGATGAGAGAATTGAGGCACAGAAGGTTGCATAATTTGTCCAAGTGGCAGAGCTGGGACTTGAACCCAGCAGTTTGCCTCCAAAAATCTATGCTTATCCACTGTGTTGTAATGCAGGGTAAGAGGGTAGAGAGTGATGGAACGAGAGTGCTGTCACACTGAGGGGGAGCGGGGGGTGGGCAGGGACATTTGACCAGAAACTTATCGGAAGGCGAGGGGGTGATGCATGTGTCTGTCTGGGGAGTAAGCCAGGTCTCTTCTTGCAATGTGGAGGACCCATGTTCTCTATGTTCCAAGGCTGGAAAAAGGCTTCTCATGGGGGACCTGGTGGGAGGGGGTAGGCTCATGGAGGTGCTTGTCTCTACGGCCATAAAAGTCCCCTTTGCTCACCCTGGCCAGATTCCCTTGTGTCCTCTCCTCCTTGGTCATGCAGATGAGTCCCTTCCTTTCCAGAGAAGTGTCCTCTGAACACAAAGGAAAGAACTAAAAGAGACAATCCTCTCATGACAGGACCAATCAGCATGGCTAATTCTGAGTAATTAGCAACCCTCCCTACCACCTTGTCAGGCTGTGGGTGGCCCAGAGTGAAAGTGAGTGACACTGTGAGGACTAAATCCCTCTGAGAAGGAAGGGGGAGTGGTGAGGAGTGGTCAGTGGGGGGAGGTGGCCAAGCATCCTTGACCATCCACGCACACCTGGCCTCCTGATGGTGTTCTCAGTCTGTCCTGCCTATAGACACAGGCTAGGGAGTGTAGACAGGGGTACATCAGGGACAGTGGGATCAAGACAAGTGAGCATGAGTTCTGGCTTTATGATTATGCTATTAGCGTCTTTGAGCAAGTTACTTCGCCTCCCTGAGGCTTGTTGTCTTCATCTATAATCCTGGGGTAATCCTAATCCCTAATCCTTCAGCTTTATGATGACTCAAAGAGCTAATGAAATAAGTGAACAGGGTGCCTGGCATATAGTAAATGCTCAACAAGTAGAAGTGCTCATCAGTGGTTCACCTTCGTCCTCTGTTGCCTTGGATGACTTGGAACAGTCCTTTGTTCTCTCTGGGCCCTGGTTTCCACACCTGTACAACAGAGTTAGGAGTTGGTGACTTGCTTGTCCAACCAAAAAAAAAAAAAAAAAAAAAAAAATTCCTGAGTACTGATTTCATGCCAAGCACCAGAGATGGAACAGGACCGACACAGGCTCTGAGCTCAAGGAGCTTTGGTCAAGGGCTGTTCTGACCCCATTCCTCACGTTCCGGCTCTAAGTCATGGGGACTATGGTAGACAGACTTGTAAGGTCCCTGAGATTTCTGCTTCCTGTGTACATGCCCATACAAACCCCTCCTCTTGAATGTGAGCCGGACCTATAAATATAATGGAATTTTTATTTTTCTGGTTAGGCTACTTATGTGGCAAAGGGGAAGGGATTTTGCTGAGGTTGTTAAAGTCCCCTAATAAGTTGAATTTAAATTTGCCAAAAGGGATATTAGCCTGGGAGGGCCTGAGCTAATCATGTGAGCCCATTATAAGAGGGTCTAGAAGTCAAAGACCGAGGCAGAGTCTCTCTCCTGTTGGCCGGAAGAAGCAACCTGCCATGTTGTAGAGAGGGCTACACGGCAGGGATGGTGGGAGCCTTCTAGAAGCTGAGGGCCCTCGCCCCACAGCCATGATGAACAGACTGCCTATAACCTTGGGAGAAGACGCTGAGCCTCAGACCAGACCCCAGGCCTGGCTGACACTTTGACTGTAATCTTGTGGTATCTTAAGCAGAGGATCCTGCCTATGTTCCTGCCCCAAGAAAACTGAGATAACCACTGTGATTTGTTTGAAGCCCTTGTGGTAACTTGTTACATGACAATAGAAGCCTGATAGACAGACCCTACCCTTGAATGTAGGCGAAGCCTTGGGTCAACCCCATCCTGCCACCTGCAGCCAGCTTCCCTGTCCCTGCTCAGGGCCTAGAGCCCCCAAGGCTCCAGTGAATTCCTTGCAGACAATGCTCCCATCTGCCAAGGCAAAGGGTTGTTTCATCAGCTGCCAACCTGCTCCCAAAGTTGGTCGTCAAAGAACGTTCTATTTGCCCTACTTTTAACATAATTATCAGCATTGCTCGCACAACACCGAGTCAGGGCTCAGCCTGTCGCAGGCCCCTATTATCCTGAGCTGCTTTTCTGGGAACGGCTGTATCCACGCCTCATGCCTGCTGCTGCCTCCCACATGAATTATCTGTAATTTCCACACCTCCGTGCTTGCCGAGGCCCCATGTTAAAGCCAGGGACTTGTGGCGGGCTGGGTGCACTGTGATTTCCAAGGCAGCCAAGTCAGGCTCTGAGAAAACTGGAGCAAGTGCAAGTAGAACCTGGCTTTGACTGTGGGAGCTACAGGGGGGTGGGGAGAGCGAGCAGAGGGGAGCGGGTGTCCATCCCAGGAGGAGCCAGAGCCAGAATGAGGGCAGTGCCTGAGCCCCTAGCAATCAGAGAGGGCAGGGCATGCATGATGGGGCTCTGGAACACACGCAGTATGGCCCATTTGTGGGATGCCCGGGAGGGGTCCCTTCTGCTGCAGAATATTACACCAACTCCAGACTGTGCCAAAGAGGGAGGAGGGGATGGGTGTAGGGATAAGAAAAGAAAGCCCTGTGGATAGAGAGGAGTTGGAGATGAGAATAGATCGTGCTATTCTCCTTCAACCGGTGCCCTGCAGGGTATTCAGCTCCCATGGGTAAACAACTGAGCTCTCAGGGAAGGGAGTAGGGAAGGCGAGTGAGAGATGTCCCCGTCTGACAGCTAAGAAGCTATGCCTCCACCCAGAGGCCCACTGCCCGCGTGCAATTCTGCAGGAGAGAAAACATCTCTGTCTTGGTAGGGAAGATGTACTTTCATACCACGTATCTGTGGATGGGGCCTTTGTGTGTGCGTGCGCACATGCTTGGACCCCATGTGAATGCCCCTCTGGGCACAGATTTTGGATGGAAATGCATAGGTGGGGACATCTGGGTGGCTTAGCGGTGGAGCTTGTGCCTTGGGCTCAGGTCGTGATTCCAGGGTCCTGGGATTGAGTCCTGCATCTGGCTCCCTGCAGGGAGCCTGCTTCTCCCTCTGCCTCTGTCTCTGCCTCTCACTGTGTGCCTGTGTGTAAATGAATAAATAAAATCTTAAAACCAAAAAAAAGGAGATGCATAGGCATATGTGTCACAAGTATTCAGGAGTATGCATAATCTGAGCACTACGCTGCATTCGAGTATTTGTGAACATGGGGGAGGGAGACTACCTCTCACTTTCGCTCTGAGCTTTATGGGATTACTTCTTTGGCCACTGGTCTTCCAACACACCCACATTTTCCAACTCCCTTTCTAAGAGTTATTATGGTTCAGGGGAGAGAGCACAGTAGTCCAGAGACCTGGGATGAGGCCCAATTCTGCTACTCGTTAGCCTTGTACTACGAGCCTGTCGTTCTGTTGCCCGAACCTCATTTACCCTGTCTGTGAAATGGGGTGCTAACCAGTCACATCTACCTAGAATTCAGAGCTCCAGGCCCCGTTGTCCCCTGGCCCTACCTGTCCCTACTCCAGACAGTTCTCTCCTTGCTCATCCTTATCCATTGCCACGCCCTGGTGTGGAGGCAGGGCAGACAACTTGGGACTCCTCAGCTCTGAAGGTGAGTCTTCTTTCTTCCTGTACTCCAGGCTGGTGGGGAGGCAGGATTTCCAGAGCTCCTGGAGCACAGTTTGAAAACCATGGACCTAGGCAGCCTTGTGTTCATTGCCTTGGCTTCTCAGAGAATCCAGAGGGTCCTGAGGACCAGTATCCATGGGGTAACATGGCATGATTCATGGATGAGGATGTGGACCTCAGAGGGGAGGGCGGGGGAGGAGAGTGTATCGACCTCCGGGATGTGCATGTGGAATGGCTACTGTCTCAGGGGAGCCCCAGCCCTGATGCCTGCAATGTCCCTGGAGCCTGTGTATCCATGGGAGAGGGGACCTTCATGGGACAATGGGTGTGGCTTGCACACTTGCATGGGCTGAGCACTCCAAAAGCCTCCCTGCCCCTGCCCTGCTGTGCTTCCAGGCCTTCCACTGGGCATCCCTAGGGGCACCTGGGGCTGTCTGGGTCCAGCACAGGAGCAGGAGCTGATTGGGGGCCTTCAGAATCAAACTTTCCCCAAAGCTGTATAATCTGGGCCTCTGGCTCCCACTGGCCT
The DNA here is from genome assembly GCF_048164855.1 of Canis lupus baileyi. Classification (NCBI taxonomy): domain Eukaryota; kingdom Metazoa; phylum Chordata; class Mammalia; order Carnivora; family Canidae; genus Canis; species Canis lupus. The sequence continues at coordinate 17,356,738 of NC_132855.1, read as the reverse complement.
GAATGAGGACTGAGCCAGGATCAGCATTTTTTATTCCAGAGAAAGAAACACATACTCTAGTAGAGCTGGGCATTCAAGGCCCATTCCCCACATACGAGTCAAATGGGTTAATGCACATAAGGCAGTTACTCCCCATCCTTTCCATGCCTTAGAGATCGTAGAAAACTAAAGTATTTATGTAGTTGCTGGCTGCCTAGCAGGCCGAGGGACAGTACTGCAGTGCACAGGTAACCGGTTCTGGACATACAAGGATGCCACCTTGGGACGCTCACATGTAAAGCATTTAGCCGAGGCCCTGTGACGGTGGATCTGAACCTTCACCACACTTTAGAATGGGCTTTAAAGAAAATAATTTTGCCCAGGCCTTACCACGGGCCAACCGTCTAGTGATTCCGGGTGGTGAGACCTGGGCATGGGTATATTTTTAAAGCTCCCCAGGGAGAGTTGAGAAGCCCTGGCCCAAGAATGAAGTGAGCATTCAGCAAATGTCAGCCAGCTCTAACGAAAGTGGCTCCGTGTCCTCCAATGTGCTGTTCTCCTTGACTGAGCAGCAGAAGGGCTGGGCTGGGCTGGGCTGGGCTGGGGGGCCAGGAGTCATGGAGGGCACCACTGCTCAGGAGAGATGAATGCCGGGTAGGGCAGCCTGGCATCCATCTCCCTCAGCCATGTCTCGGAAAATTGAATTACCACTTGTATTTTTCAGCTGCTGCCCGCCTGGCTGGCTGGAATGTGGAAGGGAGCTGAGGCAGTGAGCACCTCAGGGTAGGGAAAAGGTTGTGGGGAAGACCCCCCCAGCCTCCCTCCCTAGGAGAGAGGAGGCAACTCAAGGGGTCCTTTGGGAGGAGACCATTCCCAAGGTGGGCCCTCAGTCTCCGATCTTCCCAAAGGCAGGCAGGTAGGATGAGAATGCGCTGGCTGGCTCGGGGGAAGGGGGAGACTCTGGCCCTGTCTGTCCTCGGGAAGGTCCCTCTGGGGGAACAGGATTGGTGTAGCTGCTGTTCAAGGACAACCAGGTTTGTTTGGAGAGACCAGAGCCTCTGCCTGGAGGAGCAGAGCCCAGGTTGTGAGAGCCCAGCCTGGGTCTCCAGCACGATGGAGGCGGCCCACCAAGTAGAACACCACTAAACTGAACACCGGGACACAGGCTTGGGTCCCCAACCTGATGAGAAAGTTGCCTGTGTGTCCTCAGCCTAGTCCTCTCATCCCTCTGGGGTCAGGCACTTGATTCACAGGGAAGGGGACTGGACAACCTCCCGGATCCTCACGCAGGCTGATGTTCCTAGGCAGGGCTGGCATCAGAGTCCATCCACAAGGCCGGCTGGCCCATACAGCGCTCTGGAGAGAATTAGGGAGATACCCCCTCTAGGACCAATGAACAGAAGTGTGCACTGCCCACACCAAGACGTACATGTGGGGACACAGAATAGATGGCAGGGGGTACAGAACCCTAAGCACTAGGGATCACAAAGCAAATGCACCTGGAACAGAACGAAGGATCTCAGAGCCAAGGGGACCTCTTCCAGGGCCCTGGCCATTGACATTTCCAGGCTGAGCTGGGCTGCCATAGGTGACTCTTGGTTTCCACCCTTCCTCACACTCCCGGGTCCCCAGCGTCCTGCTTCCCTCCTGCTTCCCCAGACTCTGAGACTCCCAGCAGACTTCCTTTCCCTCTCCTGACATTTCACAGTTCACAGAGCACTTTCAGACACAGCATCTTATTTGAACTTCACTGGAGAGGAAGGAAGCAGGCTCCCAAGGGTTAGAGGAGCAAGCCAGGCAGGGGTGTAGCCAGGCCCACGGAGAGGTTCTGTCTGTCTGTGTGACTCTAGCACAGCACCTGGCCCTCTTCTCTCTAGAGAGGTCCCACTCTTTATTGACACAGAGAAGGACTGGCATTCTCCTCCTCCAGGAAGTTTTCCTGGACTGAAAGGAATGTGATTCACGCAGACCAAGTGTGGTGTACCAGCCGGGGCTAGCGTTTGCTGTGCAGTGAGGAGACATCACCAAGTCTCTGGATGGACCTAGGCACTCCCTGCATCTTTCTGGGGCCTCAGACACCTCCTATAAATCTCCATTATGGATTTCTCTTCTCAGTTGGACTGGAATCCCCAAGAAAAGATTCATCTGTTCTTCCTTCCTCCTTCTTGAAGCTTCCTTGATAGAGTGGCCACACCCAAGGCTTGGCCCATAGGAGGCTGGACAATAGCTTACTTGAACGGGGAAGGACAGCCTGGTTGCAGAACTGTGGATCGGGGTTTGGAGGGAGCTCTCGGGATGCTCACGTCTGGGGTGTGACCAGAAACCAAGAGCAGGGGCAGGCGGAAGCAGAGGTTGTGGGTGTAGGTGGGCAGCGGTTAAGTGCTTTGCCTGGGAGCACTAACTGTCTTCAGTGAGGCTCTGGCTCTACTACTGACTGGCTACCTGCCCTTGACCGGCTCGGTTCCCCTCATTAAGCTTCAATTTACCCACCTGTCCTAGGAAGAGGCTGAGTCGGACCGCAGTAACAGTAGTAATAGCGATTTATTCATTAGCGACTTAAATAATAAAATCAGCGAAGGCCTACTAGGGGGGATATGCACCATTCTTATTTAATACTGGGAGGGCGTGGGCGTTATGATTCCACCCACACGGGGTTAAGAAGCTGAGGCTCGGAGAGGTCAAGTCACCAGCCCAAGCGCACCGGCCCAGAGCTTGCCCTGACCCCGCGGGGCCTGGAGCACAGACGGTCTGACTTCAGAGCAGGATAAGTTGTAAGCCACCCCCCCCCCCGCCCCCGTCCCCACCCTCACCCCCGCTCCTTTCTGGCCACAGAGGTGTTCTCCAGGGGTCACATTTGAGGACATCCCCGGAGGGGGGGAGGCAAAGCTGGCCGATCTTCCCAGGCCCTGGGCTGTGGGGGCCCAGAGTAAGCCAAGCGGACTCTGGGACTTGCCGGGTGAGGAAGGCTTCCCGGAGGAGGAAGCGCAGACTAGACCCACGGACCCGCAGGGACTCCTGAGGACGCGGAAGGGGGCAGAGGAGGGCTTTCTGGCTCGGGGAGGCTGGGAAGGGGGGCAGCGAGCCCCGGCCCAGCCCGGACCCTTTGGGGCGCGCGCTCGCCTCCGCACCGCCGCCGGGGTCGCCCGCAGCTCGGGCGGTGTCGGGGCGGCCGGGCGAGCGCGGCGGGCGGGGTCCCGCTCCCCCGCACCCCCCGCTAACCCCTCCCCCGGGCGCCCATTGGTCCACACCCCCACCCGCACCCCACCCTGCGAGGAGCGCGGCGGAGGCGGTGGTCGCTCGCCTCGCTCCGGCCCGGCCTGGCTTGGCGGCGCCTCTCCCGCAGGACCGAGCCCGCGGGGCGCGGGGCGCGGGGCGCGGGGCGCGGGGGGCGCGGGGGCGCGGGGGCGCGGGGGGCGGGCGGGGGCGCCGCGCCCGGGCCCGGGCGGTGACTGGCGGCGGCGGCGGCTCCAGCTCCGGCGAGCGCGGTCCCCGCGTGCGCACACGCACACGCACACGCCGCGGCGCAGGGGCCCGGACACCGGCCGCCGGCGGACACGCGGACGCGGGGACCCGGGCTCGGCGCGCGCTCCTCGGCGCCCTCGCTCCAGCCCGGGCCTCCCGCCGGAGTCCGCCCGCAGCCCGCAGCCCGCAGCCCGCAGCCCGCAGCCCGCCGCGAGGCCCGGTGCGAGCAGGTAAGGGCCGCCCGGCCGCCCCTCCCGATGCAGAACCCTCGTCCCCGCGGGGGGCAGCGGCCCCTTCCTCCCCTCGGCGACCCCCGCGGCCCCTCCCGCTGCTGCTCCCTTCCTGCGCGACAGCCCGACCCCCCCCCCCCCCCCATCTGGGGTAGTACCTGGGGCAGCAGCTCCCTGCAGCCCCTCCCCGCGCCAGAGGGAGAACCTGGGGCAGGACCGGCACTGCGGCCGGGGGGACCCAGGGGGACCCAGGGGGACCCAGACCGAGGGACCCAGGGGGACCCAGAGGGACCCGTCTCCCTACTCCCAAGGCAGACGGACGCGCCTACGCGGATGGGGAAGGCAGCGCTGGAGGGGCCCTGGCTGCTGGCTACCGCAGTCCCCAGGGGGGCTGAGGGGTGGGCAGGCGCCGTGCAGGGGGGGTGGGGGCAGGGGCCAGCCTAGAATGCCCCCCCCATAGTGACACATTCGGGATTGTCCAAAAGAGCGTCGTCTCTCGGTTTCCCGCGGCGCAGAGGGGATGGGGTCTTGACGCCTGGGCGCGGGTGGTGGTCTCGCAGGAGACGCCCTAAGGGGGCCGGGGGGGGGGGGGGGGGGGGGGGGGGGAGCTCCGGCCTCCCTGGGCCCAAGAGGGCCAGCCCGAGACCCCTGCCGGCCGCCTTAAAGGCACAGGCTCCTGCTGCAGCTGCGGGAGGCGGGGGCCACATCCTGGGCGGGATGTTGGCGCTTTGAGGGCCTTCGAAGGGGCCAGGGCCGGGGAGGGGGTGAAGCTAGCCGCTCAGGAGGGAGCCTGGCCAGAAGCTGATTGCATGTCACACGGAGCTGGGGAGCGGAGCCTCACCACTGGAAGGAGTTCAGGCCCCTTTTGGAAGCCGCTGGGGGAGGGCTGGTGGGCCCCTGCGAATTCTCCAGACCATTTCTACGCTTTTAGTGTGGTCAGTGTCCCTGACTTTACCCTGGCCCTATAGCGTCCCACAAAGCATCCCCTCTCCCCGCTAAAAAAGAGAGAAAAAAAAAAAAAAAAGAGAAAGAAAGGAAGGAAACACACAGCAGTTAGCTTTTCTGTTGCACAGCCCAGTGTGTGGGGTGCCTGGGGAGTGGGATGGGGCTACACACCATCAGTGGAGGGTCACTTGCCTTGGGACTGCTGTTAGGCAGAGAGAGACAAGCATCAGGTCAGGCTCGAGGCTTTGAGTGGATGTGAACTAGTGAATGGGATGAAAAACTATTTATGAGCTTGGGGGTGGGCAGCAGCACCCAGATTTTCTCAGGAGACCCCAATCTCAGTTCGGTGCTGGCTGAGGGTGGGGTTGGCAGAGTCCCCAGCTGAATCTGGGGCTCCTGCTCCCCGCTGACCTTGGGGAGGGCAAGCAGAGGTGCCAGTCTGGATACAAACCGAAATTGGAACATACCCATTGGAAACAACACACTGGGGTGGGCTCTTGGCCAAATCTTCCAACCAATCCATCAACAGGTGGGTAGGGTGACCAGGGATGCAGTCCTGGTCCCTTCCTCTATGGATGATTCATTGGTGGGTCTGTATCTGGGCCCGGCTCCCTCTAGTCTGTTTGTCCCTGTGTGCAGTGAGGACAGGTGTCAGTGGGGAGCCTCTCGAGGGACCCTTCCCTGCATTCTGAGGACTAACCAGGCTGAACATCCATTAAAGTCCTCTTTTGTGTAAAGTTCAGGCTGGCAGGAGGTTGATTGGAGAAACACTTTGGGACCCCCTCGCCCCCCCCCCTTTTTTTTATGTGGCCACCCCTCCCTGTCACTCTTCTACTTTGGGACACTCCTCAATTTGTGTTGAATACACAAACACATAAAATAGGTATTTACAGGGATCCCTGGGTGGCGCAGCGGTTTGGCGCCTGCCTTTGGCCCAGGGCACGATCCTGGAGACCCGGGATCAAATCCCACGTCGGGCTCCCGGTGTATGGAGCCTGCACCCTCTGCCTGTGTCTCTGCCTCTCTCTCTCTCTCTCTGTGTGACTATCATAAATTAAAAAAAAAAAAAAAGGTATTTACAAATCAGTATGTGCAGCTAAGGGGCTAGGAAAAACAGGAGCTAAGGCCACAAGGTGGCTTTCTTCCTAGGGAGGTGGCCTCAGATTGAGTGTCCTGGGTCTCTATCCTCCCAGGGATGAAGTCTTCATTGACCAAGGGCTGGCACCAGTTAAGTGGAGGACACTTTGTGCTGTCTGCCAGAGGGCAGAACCAAGGTGTGCCAAGCGCAGAGCGGGAGCCCAGCTCAGTGCCAGGAAGGCCTCACTTCCCTGAGAGCCACCCAGCATGGAGCCAGTACCTGGGGGTGACAGTGAGTTTCTGTCTTACGAGGTATGTGAGCAGAGGTCTGATGCCCCAGATAGGGCTGTTGGGGGCTCTCTACCCTGGTAGGGCCAAAGGCATGGGAAACCTTGGCCGCCCCTGGACAGAGCAATCTGAGTCCAGGGACTGAACGTGCTGGGCCTAGTGGTCCAGCTGCCTGGCAACATACAGGCTTAGAAACTCCTTGGCGGCGACATTTGTACTAAGCCCTGGATGCCGTCAGAGGCACATGGTGACAGCCACCCCCACAGTGACACACAAAGAGGTAGTGACACACTGCCTAGGAGGCATGTAGGTTTCCAGTGACACCTGTCACCGGGCTGGGGCAGGACATGCAACAGCAGAAAGACATATGGACTTTGGGACACACTGTCTCACACAGATCTTGCATACCTGGGGACTCGGACATTGGCCACAGGAAGATCACAAAAGTCTTCCTTAATGAAAGTCTGGATGCACACGGAATCAAATGGAGAAAGTGCACGTGTTGCATGAGATTAGACTGAGGGTTGACAAACTTTTTCGGGAAGGGGCTAGATAGTAAATAGGCTTCGCTGGCCGTGCACCCTGTGGCAGTTGCTTCGTTCTGCTGTTGTAGCAGAAAAGCAACCGTAGGTGACACGTAAACAGATGAGCGTGGCTGTGTTCTGATAAACTCTGCTTAGGGATGCTGAAATTTGAATTTCATACAATTTTTTATGTGCCATGAAATGTGAGTCTTAATTTTTCCTGACCATTTAAAAATGTACAAACCCTTCTTGGCTCCCTGGCTGTACAAAAATAGGGGACAGGCTGGCTCGGACCTGCTGGAAGTGTTTGCCAACCTCTGGCCTAAGGTCAGAGAAGAAAAGTGATTTAAAAGATTAAAGGAGGAAGGGCTTAGTCCTGGGAGGCCGAGCTGCCCTAGGGGGCCGTGGATGCTTCCCTCCACTCTGCCTGGAGCCCCGAGTGTCCATCTGCTTAATGGGTCAGTGCCAGGAGAGGCTCCCTGCCCGGTCTCAGCACTGCACCCCAGACAGGTCTTTGCTGTGTACGTGTGATAAATCTAAGGACACCTGGAGACAGCATTCATGAAGATGAAATGATGGTGTGTCGCTTTAGCTCACCACATAGGTCCTGAGTCCCCTTTTCCATTGACCCTCTGTGTCCGGGTCCCTGCCCGCCTCTACCAGGAGGGAGATGCAGTGACACCTGGACAAGCCCCATGTTTCCAACAAGATTTGAAGCTCACAGTGAGCAGGATGAGACCTGAAATGGCCCAGGCAGGAGGGAGGGTCTCCTTATCTAGGGCTGATGGTTCTCAGACAAGGGTGAAATCAGTGGAGGTAGAGGCAGCCAGGGCGGGCTTCCTAGAGGTGGTGATGGGAGGTGGGCTTGACCTTGAGGATACCTGGATGCTCTCCATCCAGTGCCATACGTTGCCTTCACCATCCTCAACCTTCCCCTTCTCCCCCCGACAAATGGGCACTGCAAAGGCTTGGCGGAGGAAAAAAAAAGCTCCTTTGTAGGCTCCTCCACGCGGCCCAGCTTCTGATTGAAGGCTGTGTAGTGAACCAGGTCTTGCCTTTGGTTTCTTCCCCTCCCTCCTGTTCCCTTTTGACATTTCCTTCCTGCCATTTGCCCCGAGATGGGCCAGGGAGTCCTTCCTCTCCCCTTTTCCATGAGTCTCTGGATTCTGTTCCCTTCCTTCCATTCCCTGCCCAGGGATTCCCCTCCATCACCTCCACCCTGAATCCGGAGAATGGCCTCCGTGTGGGTTTTTCCCCTTCTGCTCGGCTTGCCAGCCGTCTGAGTATTGCCTCAGTGGGAAGCTTCTCACTTCACTCCCCAGCTTAGGGGCCTTCAGTGCGCCTGTCTTATCCCAGGGACCAAGGCTGCAGTGTCTCCAGCACCCGCAGACTGGCATCAACCTCCCACCCCCCTGACATCTTGCTGAGCCCCTGAGCACCCCCAGTCACCCTCCCAAGCCCATTCTCCAGGCACTTGTCAGAGATCCCTGGGGAGGTCTCTGGGCTCCCACTGTATGCTGGGGTCATGTGCGAATCAGAGCTGGCTCCCCCTTCCAGGGGCTCATGCCCACTCAGGAGGGCCTGGGGGGGTGACAAGGAAAGGCAGATAGAGAGGCACTCATAGTCCCTCCCTGCCTGGGAGGTGCTCCCTGGACTGTCAACAAACAGGGGTCTGCTCCTGGCTTCCATTCCCTCCCTGTCCACCCTCTCCCTCCACGCCTCCCACTGCCTTCCACCGGGCCCCTGCCTGCTATCCGGACTCTCCCTCCACCCCCATTATTATCTTCTGCTTCCTCCTCCCCCTCTCCTCCCCTCTCAATCCCACTTCGTGGGGGGTGGGTCTCTCCCTGGCAGAGAACTCCCAGCATCCCTTCCAGGACAGCAGATGTGCCTGGACTCCTCAGTGTGGAAGGGCTTTGCAGCGTGACTTTGGGAAAGTCTCCTGGTTCCTTGGGGCCTCACACCCTCGTAAGTGAGATGGGATAACACTCCCAATGTGCATGTGTGCGTTCCAGCCCAGCCCTTCCCTGCCCTGAGCCCAGGTTTCCCACGTGTCAAGTGGAGGGTGTGGGTGGGATCGTGGGGGACCCTTCCAGGGACCTGGGTTGTGTCACTTACTGTGCACAGGACCTCAGAGGCCAGGCTCTGAAAGGGGAAGGTTTGAACACCCAGAGGAGCATCAACAGTAATGATTAATCGAGAGGATGCCCTGCAATCGAGAGGATGCCCATTACCCAGGCATCGGGCTGTGGCCCTCATCAGCTCTGACCCTACTGAGGAGGAAAGAGGCTTTAGAGGTTCCCTGTTCCTTCTCCAGAAGCGAGTGTAGTTTCCTCCCTTTGAAGGGTGAACTTGGCATGGGGGGTGGGGGCAGGGTGTCGGGGTAGGTAACATTTTTATCCTTTGGTCTTCCCTTCCTGGTTTCCTGCCCTGGGAGGGAGAAAAGGAAGTGGGGGGCAGATCCTGCTCAGGTGCACTAAAAAAGGGAGTATGTGGTGAGCAAGGGAGGCCAGTGATCCACTTCCTGTGGGTCAGCTGTCTCGTGTCAGGCTTGGCAGTGCCCGGTGAGGTGAAGGGAGGGGTGCTGAGCAGCCAGGGGAGTTCAGTAGTGGGTAGCCCAGATGGGCCCCAGCCCCATGAGGGCAGAAGAAGGGCCTAGATCTGTGTGGCCCAATGGAGCAGGAGGGTGAGGTGCTGCCCTCCCACCGTGGGGGTGTGTAGAAGGCAAGGGCTGGCCCCGAAGGACATGGTGGAAGGAAATCAGAGCTTTTCCCTGAGGGCCCTGGGCCAGCCGCTGAGCGGGGTGGGCGCCCGGTCCCCGGAGCTGGGCCACCCTCAGCCGGAGTGCAGCAGAAAGGGTCCTGCAGGTGCAGTCGTGGGGCAGCGGGGAGTGGCTGCAGGGTCTCTGAGTCCCCTCCCACTCCCATGGGGAAAGTGGGGAGCCCGGTGAGTCACCGCTGGCTCCCGTGTGCTGACTGATGACACTCTCTTCCTGTGTGCTTGGCGCAGTGGCTCACCGAGCACGCGGCGGCTGCTCCAGTCTGTTCCCGTTGGTTGCTGTCAGTCCACCACGCTGGTGGGGCCCGAAGAGGGCCTCCCGAGTGTGGACGGGGGAGCAGACTCCCCTGTAGACCACATACCTGTCACACGTGCATTCCCGCCAGGCAGGGCTCCAGTACTCTCTGCTGTGTGACCTTGGGAAGAATCTCACCCTCTCTGGGCTCAGTTTCCCCACAGGGAGCGCAGTAGTAATGAAAGATGGCCTTTAAAGCCCGTCTCCGGTGTGAAATGGTGTGTCTATAATGAACTCTTCCTAAGGAAGATATTTCAGATGTAGAAATACGTGCAGGGGGGAGCTGACCAATCCCTAAAGGTGTGGGAAGGATCACGAACAACATACAGTGCATTCTGCGCTGATCTTCCCTTTGCCAAAGACGGAGAATGGCAGGAGTGTAGGATGGAGTGTTCGAGCTTTGGAACCAGCCAGCTTGGGTTCCCTCCCAGCTCTACTGCATATTTGCTGTGTGACTTTGGAGAAGTCACTTAGTTTCTCTGTGCCTTAGTCACCTTAGCTATAGAATAAGGATAATGCTAGCAACTACTTTAAGGTTTGGGGCAGGTGAAATGAGTTAATGCAAATTGATTGCTTGGAAGAGTCCCTCGCACATACTGGGCGTTTAATAAATGTTAGTCATTAGCAAATAAAGGTGTAGCAGCCCTGCTGCTCCCATTTTGCAAGTGACACAGGGCTATGGGGATAGAGGTGACAGCGAGAAGTGCAAAAACCTGAACATAGGTAGTAAGAAATTAGTGACGGTTAATACCAGTGTGGCCCTACTGTTGGAACCAGGCTATGCGATAGACTCTGTAGTTTACTTACATGAATTTGGTGTCTCACCGTAGTATTTCTGAGATAGTATTACTATTATTTCCATTTTACAGTCAAATCGAGGCACAGAAAACCTGATTTTCCTGAAGTCCTAAGTCTTAAAACTCTAGCAAAGTGGTCCCCACGTCCGCCACCATAAATGCCAGGGAGTAGGGTTTAATTGTTCTCAGATCAGTTGCAGAAGCCAGTTGCCCCAGCAGAGCCTGCACCCGAGAGAGCGAGCCTGGAATATCGGTGACCCGCTTGTCCTGAGCCAGCTGTGTGGCTGGGCCGAAAGAGTCCAGTGTTCATCCTCAGGGAGGGGAGAGTCCCACCCCAGACCACAGTGGCCAGGCCTAGCCTTGTCCTGTGCCATGGTCCCTGGCAGGTTGGGGGAGTGCAGAGGGGAGGTGGCCAGGATGGGGTGGGGGAGGAGGAGCAGCTGACAGGACTGGCAGGTGTCGGGGAGGGACACATCTCAGGGGGCGGGATCTCAGGGGGCAGGGGCACCATGCATGTGGCCCACAAGAGGAGTAGGTTTGGGGCAAGTGGCCTCCAACTGTAAACTCTGAGCGTAGTCCAATAAGGGTGTAGGGAGGTGTGAGGGCGTGGATGGGGGGCGGATGAGGGGCAGAAATGCCAGAAGGGGCTGGGGACACTGTCATCTTGGAGAAGCTAGAGAAGATGATCCCTGAGGTCCCCAGCTGGGGGTGGGGGGCATGGGGGAGATCAAGGCCCTGGAGCTCTCCCACACTCTCTCACTGGGGAGTCCGGTTGGGCAGGGGGTGGCCTGGGGAGGGGTGGGGAGAGGACACTAGTGGGCTAAGAACGATTAGATCTTAAGAGTTCTCATCACAAGAGAAATGTTACATCTGTGTGGTGACGATGTGAACGAGACTTAACCGTGGCGATGGCACAGATGAACATCCACTCGTTACGTCGCGTACCCGGGACTAATAGAATGCTACGTGTGTCAGTTATATCTCAATTAAAAGAAAAGAGGGCGAGAGTGGGAATGGGGAAGCCGGGTCCAGATCCAGATGAGGCCCTGTGATGAGAGCACCCCAGCCCCTCCACCCTGCGTCACTGGGCTGCTTCACATCATTGCCTGAGCAGCCTAGTGACAAAGCAGAGCTGGGGGATGGTGGGGCCGTGGGGCCTCGGCTCCGGCTGGTTTCTAATCAGTGCCGAGGCGCTGGCCTGCGGAGAGCGGGCAGGAGCACCCTGCAAGTCCGGCGTGCCCCTGGGAGTGTGCGAGCGTGTGCGTATGTGTGTGTGAGCATCTGTGCCAGGATCCAAATATATCTAATTGCCTCTGTGCATCTGAATGCCTTTGCGTACTCATGTGTGTGTGTTACTCCTGTAGATCCAGGATCTGGTAAACGTATGTGAGCCTCTGCCCTGCTGGGTGCTTGCATCCGTACCTACCTTTACGCTGTGTCCTGGGGGTGCTTCTGCATTTCTGCGAGGGAGAGCGTGTGCGTGTGCAAATGCACGTAGAGTTGCCTGTCAGCCCCTGAAGGAATCTTCACCTTTGGGTATCTCGTGCATGGCAGTGTACTGATGCCTCAAGTGGGTGCCCTGGGGATGGATGTCTCTCTTTGTCTCTGTGGGGTTTACATGTGTTTACGCTCTTCTCTGTGGACCTGCTTCTGTGTGTGTGTGTGTGTGTGTGTGTGTGTGTGTGTGAGAGAGAGAGAGAGGATATCATCAAAAACCAGCGAGCTCTCAAACACAAATCCATTCTCTGCTTGCGTGCTGCCGCCCACTTGCCCCTAGAGCACCCAGAGTTGTGGGAGTTGCTTGCTCTTCCGGTCCAGCCCTCTCAGTTCTAATAAAGGTCAAAACAGGCACCTTAAAATCCTACCCTATGTGAGCGTTACCTGGAGAGCCAGAACCGGCGTTGATCTTCGGGGCCTCAGCCCCGGAGACACTGACTCAGTTGGGCAGGGATATTTTTAAATGCCCCTCAGTGATTCTGATGGGTGGTCCGAGCTGAGTGTGGGCTAAGAGGTCAGAGCACATCTTCGGACCGGGGTTGGGGCTTGGGGACGGGGCAGCAAGTCTCCATTTGGGGGACCCCGTCCTGAGGGAGGCAGGTAGTGCTGTTGCCATCTCAGAGTGTCGCTGAGAGCCCGGAGCTCTTGATGTCATTTCTAAGTGCTCTTGTCAGGTGTCCTCCTCCAGGAGCCTTGCTCTGTGTCCCAGGGCAGAGGTCTCCCCGCCCCCCCCCCCCCAAGAGACAAATAGCAGCTGGTCCTGTTTATGGTGGCGCCTTGCTGGGAGTATGAGGGAGGTGGCCTCTGAGGAAGGAGCACTGTGTCCATTTAGTGACACAGGCTGTGCACCCATTTCCCTTCTCTGGCTCTTGTCCAGGTCCTGCTGGCTTGGAGGGTGCTGAGATGGGGAGTCACCTCCCTCTTGGCTAAGACATGCATGACCAGTCCAGGTGGGGTGTCATGTGGAGGGTCCTGGGAGTGGGTATAAAAATCAAAGCCTGGGAGTCCAGCCCAGCTGGTCCTAGGGGTGCCCAGGGATGCTGGGGCCAGTGTTTCCCCAGCCTGCCCAGTCCTTCCTGCCCCACAGGGGAGATCCTGCACTGGCATCCTCAGGACGCCTTGGACTTCTCCGAGCATTTCTTGGGGATACCCGAAGCCTCCCTCAGTGTTTCTGAGTGGGCCCTCGGTGGATAGAGCAACAGGTGGATAAGATAGGACCCCTTTTGTTGAGCTTTCCTGCGGCACATTTTTTTCCTCTTTTTTGGGTCCTTGCTTGTCACCAGATTGAGCTTGAAGAAGCTAGGAGAGAGGGGGAGGACACGTGGGTAGGCAGAGAGCCAGGGGCGCAGAGGAACCAGGGTAATGGCAGCTCTGCCCCCCGAGGGGGTTATGCAGAGACTAATGGTTGGGATGCAGCCCTCCATGGGTCTCTGAATCAGGCACCTATGGTGGTGGCCCTGACACCGACCTACTGAATCGTTTTAATAATAATTTAATAGTAATAAAAATACTATTTTTTAAATTACCGTGTGGTATTTCCTTGCATGGCTGCCGGGGCCTATTAACAGTGCCTGCTTGATGGATGCTTTGTTGCTTCATTTTCTGCTGTTGATGCTATTTTAGGTGATGCTGCAGTGAATATGGTTGCCTATGCTTTTTTTTCTTCCCCCTTGACCAGTGCAAATATTTCTCGATAAAGACCCAGATGTGGAATTGCTGGGTTGAAGGGAATACACATTAATGATCGATTTTAGAAGCAGACCAGGCTCTACCCCTGGGAATGTGCCAGGGCTTGCACATCCTCCCCATTGGGCTCCCTTTACTTGGTCTGGTCCCCACCAGGACCTCCCCACTTGGAGCATGCTCTTTGGCAGTCACTGTCTTGTATGTCACGGTGGTGGAGGCTTTGTCCTGCAGCCCAGGTGGCCTGAGAGAGGGTGAAAGGTTACGTCTGTTAGCAGGCGGGGCTCGGCAGCTGGCATGAAGTGGTGAGCGCGTAGTAGAAGCGCAGTTCTTTCTTATGTAGTGGTCCGGAGCGAGGCAGGCCTTCCAGGCTGGTGGGGTGCTCACTGGGATTTGGTTCCCTTTGGTGTGTTTGTTACTCTCCACTCCATGGGTGTTGCCTTGGTGGCACTGTCACAGCCAGGTCTAGCACTTAGGAAGGGTGAAAGAGCAGAAGCGGGGAGTGTGTGCTGCCTGAGGGACACATGGTACAGAAGTGATGCATGTCACTCCCACCCATATTCTGTAGGTGGGAACTTCATCACAGGCCCACACCTGCGAGCAGAAGGGACTAAGAAATGTCCTCTTGAGGTGGGCATGCTTGTGCCAGCTAGGACTCTGTGGCAGTGGAGGGAGATATGGGGACACAGTTGTTTGCTACAGAGGAGAAGCCATGCAGACCCTTCTGGTGGTCTGATGGGGGCCTGAGCCCGTGTGTTCCCCACCGCATCCCCACTGCCCAGCACTGTGTAAGTGCTCAGGAAATGCCTGTTTGATAGAAGAATAAAGAAGGCATAGACAACGGCAGGGAGGGGCTTACCCTTGTAGGCCAGAGCCTTGCTGCAGGTGAGGAGGGTGTCAGGTGCCCCTCCTCTGCCGCGGGACCCGCAGGACTCATGCTTTCCTTTCTCTCTAGGCCGTAGACACCTTGGGGTTAACCAGTGGCTGCTCTGAGTGGGAGGCAAGCAGTGCTGCCCTGAGTCTCCTTCCGGATTGAGAAGCGTCATGGCCAGCATCTTGCAGGCCTCCCTGGCTGCTTTCCTCCTGCTGCCTGTGGTAAGGGCCCAGGACCCTCCCCTCCATGACCAACTGGAGCCCCAGGCTCACCTGAGCTCACACCCCAGAGAACCTGTGTCTGTTGTGTGTCCTTCGCCAAGCTCGGGTCAGCTGGCTGTTATCTCTGCCTGAACCCCCACCGAGCCATTCAGTACCTTTGTGTGAGGTACAAAGGGTACCCCTTCTTCAAGATCTTGTACTGACTTGCCTAGAAATTATGACACAATTTACTAATCTATTATGATGAAGCAGATGTGGCAACCTTTAGAGTTGTGCAGTGTACAACCTGCTCGACTGTATGCAGGGGCCTTAGTTACAGCTGCAGAAAGCTTTTTGATCCCAATCCCTAGCCCATAAGTCTCGGCCAGGTTAGAGCTCAGAAGCTTGCTCTTTGCTAATGCGTCTTCCCTAAGAAGGGAAGGGTGGGGGAGGAGGGTTCCTAGGCCTTGGCCTCTGCCCCTCAACCTGGGAATTTAGACCAGCAGTCGATGCAGCTGTCTTCAGAGGCCTGGATGCCAGTCCTGTCTCCATAATGGCCTTACTCATGACCCCAGAGAAGCTCAGCCCTCTCCCTGGAAGCCTGCGCAGCTGTGAATAGTCAAAACTAGATCGGATCCCTCAGCACTGTCCTTAGCAGCTCAGATGCCTGTGCCTGCCTCCGTACTTGTGGGCACCCCTTGAGGAACCATCCCTGCCCCAGGGTTTTACTTGAAAGTGACAGCATTAGAACACAGCTGTCATGGTAGCAACACATGGGCTTAAATCCACACCTGCCACTAACTGGTTGTGTGACCTTGGGCAGGAACATTTGATCTTAATGAGTCTTGGTTTCCGCTTTTGTAACGTGGGGGCAGGAGTGAATGGGAGCAGTAGTAGGTCCCACTGAATGCAACCACTGCTCATTTGCCCACAGCCACTGGGGGTGCACCTCCTTCCTGAGCCCCCAGAGGAGAGAGAGGATGAGCTCTCCTAGCCCCTTCTCTCTCCCATCCCCTCCTTGCTCCTCCCCCGAAGTCCAGTAGTAGTAGCCTCATGGCCTCTAGAGCCAGACTGCCTAGGTTCGGATCCTGGCTGTACAGTCTCTAAGCTGTGTGACTTTGAGAAAGTTACTTAATGTCTCCGTGTTTAGGTTCACGTCTGTCAGATGGAGAATGAGCCCAGTACCCACTTTCTAGAGCTCTTAGACGGTGTATGTATGTGACAGAGTAATGCGTGCACACAGTAGCACAATGCTGTGCGTGTGTTTGCTACTATTATTAAACACGTGGAAACGGAGACCCAGGGAGGGGTGGAATCCAGTGAAGGCCGCATGTTGAACTAGGGAAGGACAAGAGCCCCTGTGGTATCCGTGGCAAAGTGGAGTCAGGGCCCCTGCTGGCCCTGAAATCTTTCTGGCACTATCTTCTTCCCGCTCCTGCCCCCCCAAGCCCCGACACACTGCCCCGGGGGCTTAGGTAGCAGGGCTTGCAGGTGAGCCTCCTGCTTGCTCCTCCTGTCCATCCTGTGTGTCCCTCGCAGGCCACCACCATGCACTCTGACTGCATCTTCAAGAAGGAGCAAGCCATGTGCCTGGAGAAGATCCAGAGGGCCAATGACCTGTTGGGCTTGAACGACTCCTTCTCAGGTGAGTAGGGTGGCGTGGAGGTCATGGCGTCCCCAGAACATCCAGGCCAGCCTTCAGAAACTGGTGTCCCAGCCTCTGGCCATTTTGTATAGGGTGGTGGAGGGTATAGGTGCCTGGGCCCTTCCGAAAACCCTCTGGGGTGATGGGAGTCCTGGATCTGCTCTGGGCAGTGGCCCCGGGGTGGCCTTCCTCGGGGACAGCCTGCCCAGGATGTCTCACTCTGGAGGAGGCAGTTCTGGGTGGCTGGATGTGGCCGCCTCTGATCCCACGGGGGCTGGGATCGGGCTGGTGTCTGCCCTGAGGAGCGGCTGTTAGTGAGCTTATTAGCAAGCAGCCTGGGCTTGGTGGCAGCAGGGACACAGCTGTTGCCAGTGGCCGAGCCGGAGAGCACCTGGTCAACCCAAAGCAGGCAGTGTGGGGTCATTCCCCTCTTCTTCTACTCGCTCTGCCAGAAGCCAGGGAATGAGGCTACAGCAGGAACCCCACTCCTACGCCTGCTGGGTACAGAGCTTTTCCTGGGGCTGCTGTTAGCAGTGATGTAGTGGGGGGTGCTGCCTCCTGGTGTTGTATGGGGCCATGCACAGCAGGACACTCAGCAGTCATAGCTCTCCCCATTAGATGCCTGGAACACCCCCAATCCCAGAGACAACCCCCAATTCCTCCCACCTTTTCCAAGTGTCCCGAGGGCATGGGATGGCTCCTGGCTGGGATCCAGGGGTCTGTGTAGCCCTCTCCTGCCGACTCCTCTCTGCACTCGTGGTGCAGATGGGATGCAGGCCCACGGGGCAGAAGAGGGCCTGGGGATTCGGGGCTGGGGGCATCCCTGGAGGCTTTGGAGCCTCACCTGTGCCTATGTTGCTGGAGGGTGGGGCTCTCTGCCCAGACTAGAGGGCTCTACTTTTCCCTCTGGATCCTCCTCATTTATGAGGAGCTCTTCTGAGCACCATCTGTTTAAATCCTTGATTAATCGGCAGCCCAGTTAAATGTAATGGTCCCTCCGGGCTGAGCTCCCTGTGCAGTCAGTGAACATTAACTGGTAATGAAGCTGCTCCTGGCCAGGCTGGCCTTTCCCTCCAGGGCAGGCTCTGGCTCAGCCCTAACTGAAGCCGAAAGTGGATTCTAGGCCCTGTCACCCAGGGCAGCTGAAGCAGGGGGCCCAGGTGGGTACACAGTTGCAGGAGACCAAAAGAATATCTGGTCCAAGCCTCTGGTCTCAGGGATGGGACAAGGGGAGCCCTGGGGGCAATGACTTGTTAGGCCACATGGGGGTGGGAGTGGGCGTGAGGCTGAGGTGTCCTGCCTCCCAGCCCCAGGAATTGTTCCTTTTGTTCCTGCATTGCAAGTCTCTGATGTACTTGGTGTTGAGCAATGAGAAGCATCCAGGAGGGAAGAGTAGAGGTGGGGTGGGGACCAGGCCTGGTGAGCTGCATGCAGGTTAATTGCACAGTGATTTGGGGAACCCTGGGTTGGGGGAGGGCATGAGGGCCTGGCCACAGGGGTGCCCTCAAAGAAGCATGAGCAAGATGGATATCAGGATGCACACCCTCCCAGGAGGGGGCAGGCCAGTGCTGAGTTGGGGGGCCTCACCCCCAGGTGATGCTCCAGACAGGAAGAAAGGAGTTCTCTGTGGGGAAGGTGGGCAAGGATTCATGGAAAAGGTGGTATTCAAACTAGATCCTTGGTTCTTAAACCTGGCTGCACATCAGAATCATCAGGAGCTTTTAGAAAAATTTACCCAAGCCACAATCCAAACCAATTAAATCAGAACCGCGGTCCGCTGTAGTCATGAGTTTTAAAGGCTCCCCAGGCAATTCCGATGAGAAGCTAGGCTGAAACCCCTGAGCGAGGCTTACGGACAAGCAGGCGCTTGATGGCAGGTGAGAGCTGGGGGATGGATGAGTGGGGAGGTGGGGAGAACATTCTCAGCTGAAGGAACCCTAGCAGGAAGAGGTGGGGGAGGGGAATGGGTAACTCCCTGTATCTGGAACCCTGAATGAGGGTGGGTGGGAGTGGGCTACAGAGAGGTCTGGCCTAGGGTCCCAGGGGCCCTGTGAGTCAGGGCTGACCACAGGTCACCCTCAAACCTGGACTTGGGTGAGGAACCCCAGGCCTGTGGAAGAAATTCCCTCATCTGCGGACCCACTCATTCATTTATTCACTCATTCATTCACTCACCCATTCATTCATTCACTCATACATGCACTCACTCATTCACTCACTTACCCATTCATTCACTCTCACTCATTCACTCACCCACTCATTCGCTCGCTCACTCATATGACAAATTGGAATCTTAGTGTCTGGCCTGGATTGAGTAGGGCAAGGCCACAGGTAGGGGACTGCAGAGAGACTCTGATAGGCCCAGATGCAGTTCACAGAGGTCATGCCAGGGGGGAGAGGTGGAGCTGGTGCTTTGGGAATTCAGTGGAAGGAGAAAGTACTTTATGCTGTGCAGGGTGAGTGGAGGTGGTGGGATCAGGGAGGGCTTCAAGGAGGAAGGGGCATTCAGGCTGGGCATGCAAGAGGCAGGGTGTGGAGGGGTCTTCCGGAAGCGAGCTTTCCTCTGACTCTGAGTGACCAGAGCAGAGAGGAGTCTACACCCTCCTACAGTCTGCCTCAAGATTCTCTTACCTCTCCCTATTGTCCTGCCATGAGTCATAGGATGGGGCTCTATAGACGAAGCTGAGATGTTATTAAGTAGAGTCAAAAGGCAGCCATCAGGTGGCAAAGAAGAGACTGAGGGCCCAGCTGGATCACCACCTCCACAGCTCTTTCTTTCTCTGTGCCTCAGAACCTTCTCTATTAAAATGAGCAGGTGGGATGGATCATGTTAGTAGCCAGTACTTATATAGACTTACCATGTGCCAGTCAATGTGCTAGTGCTTTTTTTCTCCAGAAACTTAGAGGGTTGGGTCTGTTATTACCCCTATTCTATAGCGAGGAAACTGAGGCCCACGGAGATTATGTACCTTGCTTGGAGACCAGTAAGATCCAGAGGTGAAACTTATAGTTGGGCACTCTGTGCCCTCAACCATTGGGATCCGCTGCCTTGGAAAAAGGATACGATCCACTAAAGCTCTACCCCCCTCACCAGCCATGTGATGTTGCAAAGGGCACTTAATGCCTTCATTTTTCTGTCTGAAAAATGGAGGAAAAGATGATATCTACTACCTAGCATTATTGCATTAAATGCCAATCATGGGAAATGCTAAGGGTTCTATGTGGCATTTGCTAAGTACTCAACAAAAACATGATAGTTACTTAGAGTTGTCATCTTCTGGTATGGAGTGCCTCCAGGGTCTCTCTTCTACTCGATCTGAGTTCTGTGGAAGTGTGGAGATCTCTACAGGAAACAGATCAGTACAGTTTGGAACAATCTGGAAGGGCTTTCTGGAAGACCGGAGGAGGGGTTGGGAACCAGATCCAGGCTGCAGAGGGCAGATGGAGAAGCATGGGAAGGGGAGAGAGAGCTCCAGGTGGGGGATGACCCCTGATAAAGATAGGAAGGGAGCAGTGAGTTCAGTGGGTGGGGACTGTGACAGCTCACACTTGAACACCAAGGACAGCTTCCGAATCTTCCCACACGGAGTTGCATGTAACCTCACCGACCTATGGGCTGGGTAGAGTTTTTCCTCCCATTTTACAGCTGAGGCTACGCAGACTCACAGAAGTTAGGTTGCTAGCCCCTTACCTGGTAGGTCACAGGGCCAGGGAGGGAGGAGCCAGGATGTGCATTTGGCAGTTCCGCAGTCCTTGCCGTTAACTGCTACACTGTGTTGTGGCTCAGAGGAGGAGCCGAGAGATAACCAAACTGCTCCCACCCCCCTTGTGCAGTGAAATGTCACTTGGCAGAGGAATGAGGCTGGAGAGAGAAGTAGGAGAGGACGGCCTTCAGTGTGCCCCCCGAGGCCTGCACTTCACTTGGCTAAAGGGCATCAGTGTTTCTAAGGGCCAGGATAGCAGGAGGCCTCAGCCTCTAGTGACCCTCTAGGCCTCAGCTCCAGTGCTGTGGAAGGAGACAGGGCCTGGCAAGGGGAGGCTCAGAAGTGTCCAGCCTGGCTCACTTCAGGCCTCTGGTCAGCAGGGACTTTGCCCTACAAGCTGAGGTTGGAAGAACCCCTCGGGGGGGGGCATTGGGCATCTCTCCAATGCTGAAGTTCTGGTAGAGCACTGATCTTGCGGTCAGCAGATGGGGAGAGTTTGCTAGGGTCTTAATTTTACTCACGTGCTGTATCCGAGCCTCAGGTCCTGGGGGCAACCTTGTCATTGCAGTTGAGCTAGGCTTCCTGGCTTCGTATTACACCTGCTTGAGAAAGCCAGGCAGCAGTTGATCTCCTTGCGCTGTGCAGGGCATTAGAACCCCCAGGAGCACTTAACAGATGCTGATGGCCAGGCCCTTCCCACACCAACGTGATTAGCATTTGGTGTGTGTAGGGGGCTTGTTGGAGGTATGTGTTAAAAGCCTTCAGATGATTCTAAAGCATATCCAAGTTTGAGAGCCGTTGTTGTGGCCAGAGGATGGCATCCACTGGATGCTCATGCCCTCTTGGACCAGAGAGCAGCCCCCTGAGCACAGCTAAGCCAGGCTGGGAGCTCATTCTTAGCCGAGAGCCAAATGTGAATGTAATGGAGAATTGGCAGTTGGCATGGTGTTGTGCTCGGGTGAACCAAGAGGCCAGCCCTCCCACTGTACCCCTTCTTTGCACCTCCCCCCTTTCTGTCCCTAAGCATATGCACCATGCACAGAACTCTGGCCAGAGGTCAGCTGTTGCCCCGAAGTGTACTTGAAAATGGAAAAAGAAAATCTGTCACCCTGTTCCAGTAACTGTGAGTTGTGAACTCACAGTCATGCTTTGCTATATTTGAAAAATGTATTTCTATGCATTTCGTATATTTCCTTCATTCTTTTAAATTCTAAAGCGAGTGTGTTGGAATGAGGATACTAATCTACTAGAGATGAGGTGTGTCCATCCTACAGTGTGTGTGTGTGTGTGTGTGTGTGTGTGTGTGTGTCTGGGGCAGTAGGGGGCTCCCTGGAAGGCACCTGCTTCCTGTCAACCCCTTTTCTGTCCCTGGAACACCTTAAAGAGAACTGGGATGGTAATGCACAGAGCAGCCTTCAGAGTGGAAGCCAAGGGGCAGAGAGATGTGAGGGTGACAGGGTGGGACCAGAGTTCCACAGACAGCTGAAGAGGGTAGAGAAGCCAGGCAAGGCCAGAAGAGCGAAAGCTGCCTGCATGGTTTTTTGTTCACAACATCCTCGGGGTGTTTTAAAGATGTTTATTGAGACTGTTTTGAGGAGATCTGTTAAGTGGTTTTGTACCTCGTCCCAGACCCCTGAATGCTCAGTGGGACTTGGGACCACATGGAGTCCAGCTCTGTCATGGGACACAGAGAGAGGTTGAGGCTAGAGGTGGCAGTCACTGGCTGGGTCACATGGAGGGCTGGAGCCAGCTCTGGGACAGGGCCCAGGTCTGCCATCCAACCGGGGGCTGCCCTTTGTGTGGCGGTGCTCTTGTGCCCAGAGAGAAGGAGAAAGGACTCCAATGCGTGGGAACGGGGGCTCTACTCTTAAAAGAGTTGCCGGGCCCACCCGGGTCACAGGCACAGCCTGCTTTGTCCTCTGCTCAGCCCGAGCGAGTCCGGCCAGCACCTCCTCTTTGCAGGGCTGCGGGGCTTCCGGCCGCCTGGAGGCCTTCCCTGCATGTAAGTGGGGCTGCTTGGGTGTGGTCCTCCTTGGGGGTCCCCCTGCTTTGGAGAAGATGAAAGAGGCCCGCGGTGGCTTTGGCTGGAGCAGGAGGGAAGATGCGGAAGCCTGCTCATTGCTATTCTGCTGCAACCTCAGAAGCCTGTCGGGGGCAGAGCGCTTCGCCCCAGCCCCACCTCCACTCTCACCACGAGAGGAGAGGCCTGGAGGAGGGCACCACCTAAGGGCTGGTGCCCTGGCTCCCCAGCCCCGGGGCAAGATCAGCTTCTTGACAGCACCTCCCAGCCACTCTGAGACTGAACAGGCGCTCAGCATGGGAAAGGCTGGGGTCCGCGGGGACCCTCACTTCTGACAGTCGGTTCCGTTTCTGTCCCAGACTGGTTTTCCCTTGGTCCCATAGTTCTCAGACTCGAGCCTGCATCAGAACCTCCTGGAAGGCTTGTCAAAATGCAGAATTACCGGACCCCAACCCCAGAGTTTCTGACTCAGTGGGTCTGGGTGGGGCCTGAATGCGTCTGCATCTCTGGCAGGTTCCTGTGCTGTCCCTGGCCTGCGGTCCCCACTTTGAGAACCCCTGACTTCCAGAGGGGAGGACTGCATCTTCATTCCTCCCCCCTCCACTCCCAGCACTGAGCTCACAGCTGGTCCCCATTTTATGGATCAGAAATATTGGCTGTGAGGTAAATCGAATCATTTTTTACCCTGGAACTGTGTGCTAAAATGAGGGGCTTGTTTTAACAATACCCAAGCATCCTCCAAGGGAGCACTGTGTCTTTGTCTGAGTCCCTTTGGTGCCCCTGGTCTCATGGGTTTTGAACACTGCGTGGAACTGGACAAAATCATCACCATGACAACCTGCGATTAGCTCCTTATTTTGTTCCAGTCGAGGCTAATGGCCCTTGTGTTCTCTCTCTGTTCAGTGCGCCCAAGTGGTCTTTCCCCCTCCTGCTGTCACGAGGCACCGCGTCTCCGTGGCTGCTTTGTGTCTAGTGTCTTAGTGAGAGCAGCCCCCCCAACCCAGATCCCCCCAGAGTGTGCACAGCGCTCTCCCCTGAGCAGGATCCCAGCTGTGATGGAGCCCCCTGCCCAGGTTCCCTAGAGGCTTTCAAGCCTTGGGGTGGGGGTCAGGGGGCAGACTGAGCTAGGAGGGCACAGGCAGACTTTGTGTAGAATTGGAGAACTGGAGGAGAGGTGAATAGGGAGGCTTGGGGGTGTCAAAGCAGAGAGCTCTCCCAGGGCATAGGAGCCATTCTGATTTTTTACCTTTCTCCCAGGGGGAGGAGAAGAGGGGACCGGTGGCTGGTGCACTTGACCACAGCCTCCTTGAAGCTTGCTTTCCTGGTTGCTCTGTTGCTAATCTGCCCTGGTTTTCCCTGGGTTCCTGGCCACTACTCCTCAGTCTTCTTTGCCACCCTGTCTTCTAAATGCTGCGTTTATTCTTCTGTTGGGACCAGGCCCTCTACTCCACTCTTCTTCTTACTCCACTCTTCTTCTTCCTCTTTTTTTTTTTAATGGGTTTTATTATTCATGAGAGACAGAGACAGAGAGAGAGAGAGAGAGGCAGAGACATAGGCAGAGGGAGAAGCAGGCTCCCCAGGGGGAGCCCAATGTGGGACTCCATCCTAGGACCCCGGGATCATGACCTGAGCCGAAGGCACATGGTCAACCACTGAGCCACCCAGATGCCCCTCCTCACTTCTCTAATGCACGCCCTCCCACTAGGCGCATCACCCAGGTCCGTGGTCCTCCCTAGCACCCTGTGCTGACCACTCCTTATTCTCTTGCTCTGACTTCCCCCGTCTGCACTCTGGACTTTTATCTGACCGCCTGCTTGAAATCTGCCTCCACTTGGCTCTTGGCACCATCTCAAACTGAACACACTCCAAACAAAACTGTTGAGCTCTAGCCTGCCTAATACCCTCCACCATTTACTTCTCATCCAGTTCTTTCCACTGTGGAGAATGGCTAACGCCTCTGGCCATAGAGACACGCAAGCTAGAAATCCAGGTGTCGTCTTCGGTAGCTCTCCCACTGCATTAGTCAGGGTAGCCTAGATTTCACTGCGGTAACAACAACAACAAAACCCTTAACATTTTGGAGCCTGGGTGCTACAGCCTTTATTGCAAGCACAGCTCACAGGCCAGCTGTTGGCAGAGTCAGGAGGCGGAGCTTGACTCTGCAGGGGTCCTTCAGAGCCCCAGGCTCCTTCTGCCTTAAAACACTGTCACCCTCAACATGTGGCCTCCAAGGGTGCCACAGAGAGAGGAGAGAGAAAAAGAGCATGGAGCCTGTGAGGGATGCCTTTGAGAGCAGTTCATCACCTCCACTTACCCTCGGGGAGAACCCAGTCACGTGATAAGGGTGAGCTTGCCAGCCACAGCTGGTCTGTCACCAGGCCCTTCAGTCCCACATCCAGACTCCCCAACACAGAATGCCTTTCCATCTTGCCTGTCCTGGCTCCAAATAGAGTCCCTCCACCTTCCCCTGGACTTAGGCCCATATCCTAATAGGTCCCGTGTTCGATTGGTTGCTTTTGAAATGGATTACCTTCCCACTCAGCTGAATCAGGTCATATGACTCCTTGTCTTAAACTGCATCTATGGGAGGCAAAAGGGTGCCCCTGCCAGCGATGTCCACACCCTAATCCCCAAAGCCTGTGAGTGTGTTACCTTACATGGCAAAAGGTACTTGGCAGACGTAATTAAGTGAAGGATCTTAAGATGGGGAGAGTACCCTAGATTATTCAAGTGGATCCAATATAATCACAAGGGTCCTTATAAGGGAAGGAAGAAGGCAGGCGGGTCAGAGGAGAGAGTTGAGGATGCTATCTACTGTCTCTCAAGATGGTGAAAGGGGGCCACCGGGCAAGGAATGTCTTGAATCTGGAAAAGATAAGGAAATGGATTCACGCTAGAGCCTCCAGAAAAAGAAAACTAAAACAAAAACAAATGCAGCCCTGCAGATGTATTGATTTTATTTAGCCCAGTGTGGTCAGTCTGGGACTTTCTGACCTTCAGGTCTGCAAGGTAAGAAATTGTGACATTTAAGCCACTGAGTTTGCTTTGTTGCAGTGGCAACAGGAAGGCAATTCCTAATCTAAGGGCTGCTCCTACCATTTAGCATAAAATGCAAACTCTTTTATTTGACCACCAGACTATAAACTCTGTGCAGGCAGAGACCGGGCCGCTTATTCACTCTGTATTGCTCAGCAGCATCTGACTCATATTATAGATACAGAACTTCTTGAGTAAGTGAGTGAATAAGAGGGAGGGGAAGGGAGAGTGAGAAGAAAAATAAGATAAGGGGGGGGGGGGTAGAAGGAGAAAAGGTGTCTTGAGATCCTCCAGTCCCAACAGAACTAAGGTTTGTTGGGACTAGAGTCTGGAACAGATGGGGGTAGAGAAGCTGGATGTGTTCTGTGGGGGTGGAAGGAAAACGAGTTGCTGTCCTCAGTTAGAGAAACCCAAGGCTTTTTCTAGAGCCCAGATGGTATCCTCCTCATCTGCCCGGAGAGGGTTACTGGAGGGATTCAGAGCAGGCCCCATTGAGGAGGGGAGAGGGGATAGAACCCACACCACCTCCATCAGGAACAGGCTGAGAGGTGAGAGCTGTGCAAGTGTGAGTGGGGCATTCTGGAAAGCCTCGAGGTGGCTGCCTGAGTCTCTTGTGACCGCAGTGATGCAGGCCAGAGGGGTGGGCAGAGAGCTGTGAGCTCCTGATGGGATCAGGGACACTGTCCCCTAAAGGAAAACCATGTCTCTACTCACAGCATTTCTGACATTGAATGTGTGGCTTTCCACACCAAGCCATTCTCCAGTTTTCTGTGGACACCAATCGGTGTCCCTACAATTTAATTCACTTCTGACACTAACTACCTGGAGTTAGCACAGACCCTACTGGCTAAGAGCTTAGTCTGAAGACTGTCACCTCCCCAACTCCACATGCCAATCGCAAATCATGGGTCCCTATGTTATCCACACTTCTGTCCGACTTGACTACAAATCGGAGGTTCCCATGACTTCCCTCTTCCTCAGTTTCAGTGATTTGCTGTAATGGCTCACAGGACTCGGGGAAACACCATAGTTTACCAGTTAACTCTAAAGGATATAAATGACAGCCAGATGAAGGGGTTCATGGAGTGAGGTCTGAAAGGATCCCAAGTGCAGGAGCCTCTGTCCCTTTGCACCACTCTGCTAGCATGTGGGTGTGTGTGCCAACCCAGAAGCTCTTTGAACCCCACTGTTAAGGGTTTTTATGGAAATCCTGCTGTGTAGGTATGATTGACTAAATCATTAGCCTTTGGTGATTAGCCCAATTTCTAGTTCCTCTCCCCTCCCATGAGGTTGGTGGGTGGGGTTGAAAGTCCCCACCTTCTAGTCATGTGGTTGGTTCCCCCTAGCAACCAGCCAGGGTCACCCAAGAGTCACCTCCTTAGCATAAACTCAGGTGTGATTGAAAGAGGCTTTTGAATAACTAAAGACACTCCCTTCACCCTTGTCAGGAAATTCCATGGGTTTAGTTTAGGAGTGTTGCCTGGAAGCTGGGACTAAGACCAAATATATAATTCTTATTATATCTTAATATTACAGTCCCCTAAACCCAGACCCTGGGATTGGACCCTCCAGTTATGGATTTTAGTTCTAGTCTTTCCACCTGCCTTGGTGCTGTAGGAATTGCCCCTAGGAACCTTAGACCCTGGAGGGGAACGAGGCTGGGAACCTAAGGAGGGCTTCCATAGTGTGGTAGGCCGTGGGGTAATGTGGGGCACCTTGGCAGGTAGCCCTTGGGAGATGTTTGTCCTGGCCCTGGGGCCAGGGTGGGCAGCCCCAGATTCCCCAGCCACCCTTCTGGGCACCCGCAGGTCCTGAGTGAATCTCTGTTCCAAATTGGAGCTCTGGTCACCCAGAGTTGAGCATAACCTCAGAGACACCCCGCCCTCACAGTGCACACAGGGAAACGGAGTCAGGGTGCAGTGGGTAAAGACTTACCAGCGTCATGAAGTGAGCCCTTGGCAGAAGTCCGCAGAATTCAAGGCTTAAGGCTGCCATGCAGGTGCTGAAGGGACATGCAGGTGCCCTTCTGCTTCCTTTGCCCTCACTGGCAAACTTCTTAGATTTGTTTTCTACACCATTGTGGCCCTGGGCCTGGTGGGTGTGGTAGGCGCCGCAGGGGTTCAGTAAGTAGTTGTCAAGAGAGTGGATTCCCCACCACGCCTCTACACCTCTGACCTCCAACCGGGGGGCCCCATCTCCCCTCATGGCATCCCTGCCTCAGCCCTCCTGGCCATGCTCCCTGTATCTCAGGGGCCCTGAGACCTCAGGAATGTCAGCTGGCGGGAGCCCAGTGTTGCACATGAAGGGAGCGTCTGTTGGCTGGGGCTTCCAGGGCCTGGGCCAGACCCACGATCAGATCAGCGTGGACCATGACAGCCAAAGGTGTGCTGTTGCGCCTCTTTCAGGGACGTGCTGTCATAAGCAGCCACGTGCCCGCTGGAGTCCTGCTGTGTGGGGTGAACGGGACTCAGCCATGACGGGCTATGGCTCTGGTCCCGGTGTCCTTATCTTCCTGGTGTGTTACCCTCAGAGTTTACTGTGGTGCTTCCAGCTCCGGAACTTGGTCATTCCAGGAGACTGGGCCGGTGTGACTGGGTAGGAATTCCAAAATAGCCGGGTCTGAATTCTGAGAGAGCGGGTCTTCCGCATTTGGAAGCTCTGGATGCCTTCTTGTCCAGACGCGGCCCATTAGTCAGTCACGGGCCCCAGCAGAGCGCCTGGGAGCCCACAAGGCCGCCCTAGGTCCTCTGGCCCTGCTTAGCGCCTGCCCAGGCGTCCTCTGTGACCTGTTGGTGGCACTCCACTGGATCTGTCCTCACCTTGCAGGGCTCTGCTTCATCTCCTTGCCTGGGCCTCTCTCAGGGGAATGATTCTCAGGGACACCTAATTGAAATAATGAAATTAATGCTAATAACAGCAGTGAATATGCATTGAGGGAGCCTGGAGTTCCAAGGGCTTTACGCGTATGAATTCATTAATCCTCATGACAGCTCTGAGGTGGGACAGTGTCGGTCACCCGCTGACTGTCCCTTATCTGGTAAGGAAGCCCTCTCCAAAGCCCTCGTACAGACCCCTCAGCAGGGTGTGGGGCCTTTCCTGAAACTACTCAGCTGTTGGACCCTCCACACAGCTGCCTCCCTCCTCAGCCTTTGCCCCCCTCTTAGGAATTACATTCACTGTGTATACTTCCTCTGCCCACCTGGTAAATGTGGGGTTCCCTGGGGCTCCCATCTCCATGCCCTTCTCACTTCATGCCCTTCCCCTGGGGGAACCGCTGTCCCAAGGCCTCATCCCCTCCCCATGTGCCGGAGGGGGGTGGCCAGGGCTGGGTCTTGGGGGCCACATTAAGGACTTGAGGTGATAGGTCCTCTGACAGATATGCTCTGCTGGGGGTGGGCCGTATGACCTGACCAGATCTTCCTTTTGAAAAGATCATCATCATAGCCTGTGGGGTTGAGTGAGGTGACCATGGTCCCGGTGAGAGGATGGCTTACCCCTTAACTAGACAGGGGTGGGAGGATAGAGAATAGGCCATGGATTCCACAAGTGTTTGGAGGTCAAACCAGCAGGACATAGTGACCAGTCGGATATGGACAAGGAGAAGGAGACATAGTAAGGGCAGTCTGTTACCAAAACCCAACTTTGGCTGCCCTTTGTTTGAAAAGCCAATTCTCCAGGGACAAATGTTTGTTTTTATTTAGTGTCTAAATAAAACAAAAGTTTTTATAATATTTTATTCTATAAACAATAAAGACTTAATTAGAGAGAGAGGCAGAGTACAAGGAGGAGGAAGGGTTGAAGAAGAGGGAGATGGACAGGGACAAGCAGACTCCCCGCTGAGCAGAGAGCCCAACACAGGGCTCCATCCCAGGACCCCAGGATCATGACCTGAGCCAAAGGCAGACCCTTAACCGAATGAGCCACCCAGGCACCCCAAGAGATGAGTTTTGTTTGGAAAAGAGTACAGGCTTTATTCAGAAGGCTGGCTACCCAGAGAGAACGCAAACTTGCCCCAAGGCCGAGTCCGAGGTTCCTGCCCGCCCCAGAGACTTTTTAAAAGGGTTGTAGGCAGTGAGTTAGTTAAGGGAGTGCAGTGGTCTGTAACATTACTTGATTACGTGCACGCTACAGATGCCACCTACAGACACTACTGGGACGCGCAGAGGTGGTACAGGAGGGTCTGGTGCCTGGTGCGGAAGGGGCTGTGTCCTTTTCGAGGAAAGAATGCATCATCTATAGATCTACAAAGAAAGGTTTAGTTAATCACGTGGGCCAAGGGTGCTTGCTAAAGCTGCAAGACTGCTAGGTTGGCCAGAGGGGCTGTGGTGGCTTCAAGTCTAAGTGTCCAGCCGAGACGGGAAGTCAGGTTTTAGTGAGAGATGCCGAACTGAGCCCTGGATGGGCTGGGTTGGGATTCCCTTGGGCCTTTCATGTGGGGCTCTCCAGCCACGGGAGGCTGTTTTCAGGGAGTGCGGGTCTCAGGATTGGGGGTTGTCTGAGTGTAGCTCTGTCCCTAAGTCCATGAGCCGGTGATCTTGTCCCAGGTGAGAGGGGGTGAGGCCCCAGGGGCCGGACAGCCACCAGCACTGCATTTAGTCAGGGTGGGCAAGACATGCCTTGTGGTGGCCAAAGCTGGTGGCCAGAGGCATTTCAGCAGAGAGGAAGGCTAGTCAGAGGAAGGGGTGGGGTGTGAAGGCAGGTGAGGAAGTGGCTGTGGGGAGTACAGAGAGCTCCCCGGAGAGCTGGCGAGGGCTGGAAGGAGAGAGTGGAAGGTAGGCAGAGGGACAGGAGGCTCCGCTGAGCCCCCAAATTAATACCTGGCCGGCAAGCTTGTCATCTTTCTCTTGCTCCCAGCAGTGCATGTCCAGCAAGGCGCTGTGTCTTGATGATTCCTAAGGACCCCCCAGTCTGTCCCACCCCCCCACCCCCCCCCCCACCCCGTCTGTCCCACCCCTCAGCCAGCCCTCAGCATTCACCTGAGCTGGGTCTGTGCCACCACCACCCTGGCCTTTTCTGTCTCTGGGCGCCGTGTCCCTTCACAGTCCTGGGCCGTGGCTGCGCAGGCCTCTGCCTGGCTGGCTTTCCCCTCTTCCCTGTCTGGCTGGCCAGTGGCCGCTCCTCTCCCAAGTCTCAGAACCTCACTATCCGGAAGGCAGGTGCAGCCCTGGAGCAGCACCCTTAAGCCAGCCGGCTCCTGGCCCTGCCCTCAGGGACAGGGAGGGACCACCGAGGAGGCCGAGTCGAAGCTGGACCCCTTAGTGATGGTGGCGGCTGGAAGGACTAGGGGGAGCTGGTGTGGGGTGCTACACAGACCCCCAGCATCTCATGCTTAGTGATCCCATATTGGTCTGCTTCTCCCTGCCCTGC
Source organism: Canis lupus baileyi (assembly GCF_048164855.1). NCBI lineage: Eukaryota > Metazoa > Chordata > Mammalia > Carnivora > Canidae > Canis > Canis lupus. The sequence continues at coordinate 17,326,337 of NC_132855.1, read as the reverse complement.
AATCCTGCCAGCACCGTGGGGTGGTGTGAGGTGTAAAATCAGGTGAGCGCTCCCTCTCCACCTTGGGAGCTCCTGGAATGACTCAGCTCCTCTGTGAGGGGTCTTCCAGGGATGAGGCTGAGCCCTGCCTCACACAGTGAGCCTCACTTTCCCTCCGTGACACTGTTCCCTCCCCCTGCAAGGGCATGGCTCCCAAGGGTATGTGTGTGGTGTGTGTGTGCATGTGTGGGGCTGGGCCGCCTCTCACCGTGGTGGTGCTCTTCTGCACAGGCTGCCCTGGAATGTGGGACAACCTCACGTGTTGGAAGCCTGCCCGCGTGGGTGAGATGGTCCTGGTCAGCTGCCCTGAACTCTTCCGAATCTTCAACCCAGACCAAGGTGAGTTTCTCCCTGGGGTCTCCCTAGGCCGTGATTGGTCTAGCCTGCTCCTTACGCTTGAGGCCCAGGCTTTTCTGGGACACAGGTACCAAGGACTGGGGCATCCTACAAGCCAGTATTCCCTGTTCCAGAGTTCCCATGCTAGTGAGAGCATGAAGCTACAGACCCTAGTACACACAGGTTGACGTGGAAATGTGCCACATTGTGCTGTCATTGTGTGTGAGGCCAGGCTGTGCTCTTGGAGGTGTCCACATCCATCACTTACCCAGGCTGGACCTTGAACAAGGCAATTCCCCCTCTGTCCCTTGCCCGCATTCTCTGCTCTGTCAAATGGCAATGTGGCATCGTGACTGGGGAATTAAGTGGAAGAACACACGTGGTAGCCCAGGCCTTGGCACATGCTAACGGTCAATAGTGTTAGCTGGTGTCACTATCACCACACAGGGATGCTCAGAGGGCCAGAGACACACCCAGATATGGACACACAATGAGTCGCCCTCAGTCAGCTAGACACAAGACACTCCTGTCCATACCCACATACCCACTTAGATACTAGGTATGGTATCACAAAGAGCTCAGTTTCGGACATGTCTGTATTTGAGGTCTTGGCCATTGTTGAGCTTGTGGAAATTATCAGGGGCCCCAGACAATCTGAGAGTCCTAGAGGTGGGCAGTGGCTGAGGTTCCTAACTCAGGATGTAGGAACATGGAGAGGAAGGGCCAGAAGGAGGCGGGCAGTGCTCTGTGACAAGGACAGGGTCTTAATGACTGCATCTTCAAGGGGAGGGGTCTGAGGAAGAGGGCTTCATGCAGATCTCTTCTTTGGGTATGAGTCTGCTGGGCTCTCTAGGCCAGTCCCCACCTTTCAGCTGGGACCTTGTAGAGTCTTAAGGCTGCTCTCCAGCCCATCCGCCCTGCCTCTGGGAAGGGTCTAGAGCTAGCTCCTGCTCCTCCACCCCACTCCTTGTGGCTGTTGAGGGAAGCAGGACACCAAGTTCGGTGGGGCTGGGCTCCAGGCAGGTGATGTCCTAAGAGCTGGCCCACTCACTGCTGAGCCTTGGGCTGGGGCCTTGTTGAGAGGAGGGTGGAGGGCAGGGGCTCTTGAGGGGATTAGAGGCATCTGACTCACTTGTGTGGTCATACACAGCACCTTGCGACCTGGTCCTCAGCTTCCTATTTCACCTGCCTAAGCCTTAGGCCAGTGTCCTTCTGGAACTGGAGCGCTTCTGAGCTCCACTCCACTATGAGTCCTGCCTATCTCCATCCTCCCACTTGTCTGAGAGAGACAGAGACACCTTCTCTTTGTCTTCTGGAACCCCAGCACCCGTGACTCTGCCTGGAGGGGCAGGTGCTTGTGGGAATTGGCAGAGGGGATAGTAGCCGTATTGGGGGGTGGTGGTGCATGGCCCTACGCAAAGACCAGGGAAAGCAGCTGCCCTGCCTCCCCTCCCCTCACTTCCCCTTCTGGGCTTTTAGCCACACCTCCCATCTCTGGACTGGACCTGCCAACCCAAAAGGAGGGTGGCTTGAGGCTCTCCCATCCTGACACCTGGGGGCCTGGGCGTGCCCCAGCGCCAGACAGGAAGTGAATCTGGAAGAGGAGGCGAACTGGGGAAGTGCTGGGGTGTGGGGTACAGTGTGTATGGAGGGCATCAGGTGCGGTGGCAGCCGGTGACTCAGCCACCTCGCTGCCGCATTCCTATGGAAACCGCCTTCCTCATTTCCTCCATTCATGTACTCCCCTCATTCATCATTTACCTGAGGTTTCTTGCTCGTCTGCTTTGGGGCAGGTACCGTGGCAAGACTGCTGCTTTTCAACAACAACAAAAAGAGGCAAAATGAATCAGCAGTGAACTAAGATTTTAAGAAAGGCTTTCCTTCACACTCCGTCCCTCCCTCTGGCAACTGCACCACGAACATGAATGGCTTATTTACACCTGATTCTTAATGGCTCATTAAGGCAGGCCCTTTAGCATCTGTGTTCACAAAGCTGGATTAGTGAGATTCACCTTACCTACTTAGAAAGTTGAGAATGGCATTTCTCATTCTATTTCCTGGCACCAGGGGCCGAATCTGTTTGCTGCGGTCATTGCTTTTGCAGGCTTCTGAAGACACAGGGACGTTGATCTGCCCTCCCCCTCGCAGATGCATTGGCTCATCTCTCCTTAACTGGGTCCCATTCTGGAGGGAGACGTAGAAGTCTCCGGTGTCTGGTCCACCCCCAGCCTATAGTCCTCACACCCCTGGGTCCCCAGCAGAGTTTGGGAGTGGGGAATGGTGGGGGGCCCCAGTGAGAGCAGACCCAACTTTAGCTCCCTCGTTCACCTCTGTGTTCTCTCTCTTTCTCTTTTTCAGTGTGGGAGCTAGAAACCATTGGTAAGAGGAACCTTGGAGAGGACAAGGCTGCTGATCATCTGTCCATGTGTCCATCCAGTGGGAACCCAGTTCTGACTGCTGGGAATGGTGCGGGTGGAATGAGAGGCTCCTCCGGGACCAGATTCTCCCTTTACCACCTGCCCTTAGCCATCCGGGGAGGTGGGGGACACAGGCAGATGGGGGACACAGCCCTTGGCCTTGAGGTGCTCATGGGCTGATCTGGGAGGATGAGATACACCCGTGGAGGGCATCATACAGGCCTGAATGTGTGTGTGAACCCACGTAGATACCAACATGCTCGGTGGCCTTGGCCTTGGCATTGAGAGCAAGAGAGACCTAACTGCAGCGTGCAGCCAGGGTAATGAAAAGGTCGGGGGGTGGCATGTCAGCTACGTGTTGGAAACAAGATTTTGAGAACTGGAAAGGAAATGAGGGTTCGTTGCTAGCAGGGGGCTCATCATAAGAAAAGGATGAAGGCGGAATAAAGAGTCAGGAGAGAGGGAAAAAATGTCTGCGGACGAAGTCCTGGGCTCCCTTGGATGAGACAGGTTTGGGGCTGAGATGGAGGCGTGTGGACCAAGAAGAAACCCAAGTCCAAGACCCATGTTCCTCTTCCTGCCTCTTTCTGGAAAAGGCCTAGTCATCTTTTTCCATTCCTCTCTCTGTCCGTAGGCCCTTCCACCTTCCTGACGCTATCCCATTTCCACTTCCTGTGGCCCAGTGGGGAGAACTGAGTCATGGGCCATCATTAGCATCACAGAAGTACAAAGCAAGAGGGATTGATGCCCGAAGGCACAGTGTGTCAGAGATGTGTGTGGCTGCCCTGGGTGCTGCAGCCTTTTGGCCTAGACCCCCACCCCTATCCTCAGGACCGGGGATGGCCTTGGCCTTCCAGGGTAGAGAGTAAACCTTGCACAGCTCTGGCATGCTGATGGCTGTGTACTGACTCCTGCCCACTTCTGTGCTTTGCAGATCGAGAGTTCGATTTCCCTGACACTAACTCCTTGGATCTCTCAGGTGAGGGGATAAACCAGGTCCCACCACAGGCTGGCCAGAGGGAGGGCATCCACCGACACGTGAAGTTGGGGAGCACCCCCGTTCCCGGGCTGGCATCCTTTCTGTGGCTATGTGATCGTTGGCAGGTCCTTTTCCTTCTCTGGAAGAGCCGAGGATTTTCTCTGCAGAAACTTGCACTCACGTGTTCAGATAGAATATTGTGTGCACAGATCTCCCGAAGTCACACTGTGGGCTCCAAGCACAGATCCCCTCGGTTAGGTGGTCCCAGATAGTTTGGGACTCCCATGGGTGCCAGTGGTGGTTCTCAGGCTTCCCACTGTGACCACCGTCACCTAGAGGGCTTGTTAAAACTTGGATTCCTGGACCCCACCCCCAGAGTCTCTGAGGTCGGGCCTGAGAATGTGCGTGTCTAGCCAGTCTTCCCAGGGATGCTGATGGGCTAGCCTGGGGGGAGAACCAGTTTTGAGAACCAGTGCCCTAAAATCCTATGCGCCTATGAAATCATTGGGGCAAAAGAGTCTAGTGAAGTGGGCGCAGTCACTGCAAGGTTTTGACAGTCTAGAGAGTACTCCATCTTCTGGAGATTTCCATCAGAACAATACAGTGGCAAATTCGTGGAATAGTTCTGAACAAAAAGATTTATACGCCTCTATGCCCACTCTGTCTTACAAAAAGAAACGGAGAAAGGGGGAAAATAAAAGAAAGGAAATGGCTTTCACCTCTAGGACCCTTTTTTAAAAATTGCTTTTCAAAGCAGCTTCCCTTTCCTCTTCCCACCACTCTGATGTGGGCAAAGCAGAGAGGAGATGAGGCTCAGGAACGGGAAGGGTCTTGGCCAAAGCCATGATTTCCCCCTGGGGCATGCAGATTTTCAGAGGGATTTGGAATGAGGGTGCCAGTAACAGCCTTATGTGGATTTGCTGGAAACAGGAAGAATTTGGCATCAAAATGTGGGACAAAGCGACTCCTCTCCCTGGGCCTGCCAGGTGTCCTCTGTGTCCTATGTCACAGGACTCTGAATTGGAGAAGTGATGGAGACCAGTAGTCTCCCACTCTGGGCAGAGCTGTCTTCTGTGGCAGGGTCACTCACCCTCTGCTTCTTCCCAGAGTTCCAGGAAGTGTGTTTCTGACTCTCTTGGTAAAAAAGAATTGGCCTGGGATCTTCCAACTCAAGGCGAGGATGCAAGATTGGGAAAGTAGAAGGGTTTCCTGTCTTGGCCTCTGCCCTTGCCTCCTTCCTGAGGTGGCCTTGGTTGGAGCTAGAGGAACCTTCCAGCAACGTGGGTGCTGGAGGAGCCCCTTTCCTGCAGATGTGTCCCATCGTACACAATTTCCTGGGCCCTGAATCCTGAGAAAGAGCGAACCATTCCTAAATGTCCTACTATGCCAGGTGAACTCCCAGGAAGCCAGTCTGCGAACAGGGGTCAGCCTGGGCCGGGGGCAGGGGGGCTGCTTGCCTTTCCCCTCCACGGGACGTCTGTGGTTCACCTTATAGACAGTCAGGAGAGGGGAAGATGAAATGAGCAATCATTAAAGGCTAAAAGGCCCCAGGCGGGGCAAAAACCAATCTAGATTCCACTCTGCAGACAGTAAAGGACTCCCTCCCCTTTGGTGTCCTACAAAATGGCCTTTAAAGTCTATCAAAAGGAAATTAAAGTACATTAGTGACAGGAAACAGACCTCTAAACCTGGGAAGACAAAAGTTTTTTTTTTTTTTTTTAAACCTAAATGCACATCTTAATAAGATCTGGCGCTAGGTTAATGGAGGTCTGGTCCTTGTTAATCAAGCAAGCCATGTATCCCCTTGGTGGGGGATCTTGCAGCTGCTGGAAGGCGCAGAGCTCCCGGGGGTACGACGACGGGCACTCCTGCTCCGTGGTCACCTCAGGTGATTCCTGGGCCAGGATCTGGGGGCTGGAGTCTGCAGTGGTGATCTCACATCATTCTTTTCTGCTCACTGACGTCTGGCAAGTGCAGAGCCAGAGCCAGGGGAGGGGCTCAGGCCTTTCCTTGGTGAGCATTTGCCAGTTCCAGAAGAGAGGGAGACTCGGTCCCCTCAGCCCTTGTTAAGAGATCAGCGGTGCCTTGTCCTCCCCGGTGTCCTTTGTGTAAAGGCTGAGCTTGAGGTCACCGGCACGGACTGTTTTCCCCAAGACAGTGGAAAATTTCGTGAACCTGTCTGTAGTCACTATGCTTCCCAGTTGGGCATATGGGTTTCTAGAAATTCCCACTTAAGAAGTAATTTTCAAGTAAGAGTTTCAGGGTCCTCTTAAGTCTTTCCTGTGCCTCACTGAGATTTTGTTCTACCGCAGACATGAGGGTGGTGAGCCGGAACTGCACTGAGGACGGGTGGTCAGAGCCGTTCCCTCACTATGTAGACGCGTGTGGGTTTGATGAATACGATGAATATGAGCCTGGGGACCAGGTGAGTGTCTGCCCCCACCATGGGGGTGAGGCTTAAGAGGCCCGTGACAGCATGTCCCCACCAAAGGCCTTGGCTTCTGTTGGGACTCTAGGATCCTAGGCAGCAAATGAGCACCTGCTGTATACCCAAGCCAGACACACAGGGGGCAAGGCCTTCATTCACTCATTCTGGGCCAAGAAGCACCTGCTTTGCTGCCCAAGTTCCTCCAGCCCCCACTACATGTCCCCTACCTCCCTGGGTATCCTTCCAAGACGCTTGTCTTTTCTGTGGCCCAGAAATGAGAAAGTTGAGGCCAGGCCCAGCAGGGAGGGCCTCCTGGATACTTCACCGGGCTGAGGCTGGTGTCTGTCCTGATTGGTCAGTGCCCCTGCACTCAGCAAGCATTTACTAAGCCTCTGCAGAGCACAGACACTGAGGGGGCAGTAAGAAGCTCATGGGGGGTGGGGTGGAGGGAGCAGGGTAGTAGAGGCACTGACAGGGAGAGCAAGACCAAGACGTGAGATCAGCAAGAGGAGAAGAAAGGAAGGAGGGGCTGGGTGCTGGACCCCTGGGGTGGGCAGGCCCTGGCCTCGGGGAGCTGGGGGCTGGGGAAAGCCCCATGTGGGGCCCTGGATGTTTTGTGCTTTCCTCCAGGATTATTACTACCTGTCAGTCAAGGCTTTGTACACAGTTGGCTATAGCACATCCCTTGTCACCCTCACCACTGCCATGGTCATCCTGTGTCGTTTCCGGTAAGGATCCCTCTCTTCCCCACCAGCAGCATTTGAGCTAAGGCAGCCCACCCTAGCTTGGAGCCCGTGCCCTGTCCCACCCACCCTTGCCCTCTCCTCTGAATGTCAGCCTTGGAGGCCCCTTAGAAGGCATGTCACCCACCCCTACAATAACAGAAGGGGAACTTGATCTGAGAAAGGGCACCTGACATGTCCGGGGCCACGCAGTGAGGTAGATGCTGGGCAGGAGACCTCCGTTCCCCACTTCTATCTTCCTGGTCACAGGAAGGGAAAGTCTGGCCTCCTGGAATAGTGGAGTCTGGCAACAAAGGCCTGGGAAGGAGGTGGGAAGGTGGGGACCCACCCGAGACAGAGCCTGGAGTTGGCCCAGAGCAGCCCTTGGAGAGGAGGGGTGGGATGCTGTGGGGTTCCTCACCTCAAGCCTCTTCCTCCCCCTGCCCCCCACCTGCTGGCCTAGGAAGCTACATTGCACCCGCAATTTCATCCACATGAACCTGTTCGTGTCCTTCATGCTGAGGGCCATCTCTGTCTTCATCAAAGACTGGATCCTCTACGCGGAGCAGGACAGCAACCACTGCTTTGTCTCCACCGTGAGTGAGCTGAACCCCGGTAGGAAAGGCCTTCCAGGGGTCCCTTGCTGTGACACCTCGCCAGCCAGGTGTTTTCCTGCAGGCTAAGGCATTGTCCCCAGTGAACGCAGAAATCCAGGAATGGCCATGAGGTTGCTAGTAACCAGCGAGACCATTGCTTGGTGTCATTTCCTGCCTCTCAGTCTGTGTGTGCGCTTGGCAGAGCAGATGCAGAACGTGGAGAGGGAACGCCTCTCTCGCTTGTCTGCAAAGGAAACTAGGCTTAGAGCGAGGCTTGCCTGGCCCCTGGTCATTTAATGAACCTGTGACAGAGCTGAGGGGCTGCTTGGCTTGGGTCTCTCCAGACCGTCTCCCCAGTTCTTAGACCTTTGGAGGTAAGCAGACATGATAGGTGTTGATGGAATAAAATGGAAAGAACAGCCCAGAGCACAGGACTTTGACCCAGGAGGGCACACATGGCGGGGGCGAGGGGAGCTGTTGGAGATTTCTGGGGACCAGGAATCTCCGCATTGATGTCTAAAACCTTCATTTGACTAAGGAGTCTCCTGTGGGGTCGTCTACTCCCCTTACTCCCCTCTCTGAGGGGCTGGAGAAGGAGCAGGAAACTGGGGGGTGAATGAGCCTGGGGAGGTAGAGGGCCCTGTGCTCACCCCACCCCCATCCTTTCCCGACAAATGTAGAGTTGCCTCCATGGGCAACTCAGAATCCTAGGATGCTGCCGTTTTTAACTCTTCAAATTCAGGAATGTTGAGTCTTTCAATCCATGGGATGTTTGAGCACAAGCATGCTGGAGCTGAAGGGCCCTCAGAATTCTCCTTGGTTCTGCTGGCTTCAATTTTTCAGGGCCGAGTGGGGGCCAGCAGAGGGGTCTTCATGCTTCCCTCAGTCTCCCCACCCTCTTTGCAGGTGGAATGCAAGGCCATCATGGTTTTCTTCCACTACTGTGTCGTGTCGAACTACTTCTGGCTGTTCATCGAGGGTCTGTACCTCTTCACCCTGCTAGTGGAGACCTTCTTCCCCGAGAGGAGATACTTCTACTGGTACACCATTATAGGCTGGGGTAGGTCGCTGGCTGTGGCCTGGACAGGCTCAGGCCTCACGGCCAGGTATGTTCTTGGTCCCGCTGTCAGAGGGTGTTAGGTCAGAGGAGGGAGGTGTTATCATTGTCCCGCAGCTGATGTCTGGTTCTTGGTTCCTTTCTTGTTCTTCCTGCCCATAGAAAGCCCATAGAAGTTGGAAGGTGATATCAGCTGAAGTTCTTCCGAGAAGTGAGATAGCCAAGGGACTGGGGGATACATGGACCCCCAGAGGCCCCACTGTGAGGGACAGTTAGGGTCCCCAAGACTCCAGGTCTGAAAGGGAGACCTGCCCCATGATTAGGACCCCCTGTTTGAGTGGTGATAATGGCCCCTGGGAGCCCCAAATCTGAGGGGACCCCAGGGCCTCTTGGCTTTCCTGTTATCACCAGGCTCCTTTTCTTGTCTTCCCAGGGACCCCAACTGTGTGTGTGTCTGTGTGGGCAATGCTGAGGCTCTACTTTGATGACACAGGGTGAGTACATGCTCAAGAGCCAGGGCCAGAGCCCTGAGTAGGTTCTTACAGATGGGTCTCAGTGGCTGCCCTGACTTCACATTAACTGCCAGACTGTACCCCCATCCTCGGTCCTGACTTCACCCTGATCCCACTGTCATGGACCCGCCCAGTCACAGCTCTGCCAGAACTTAGTGACAACGTGCAAGGTTTCAGAGTCCCTTTCCACTTCTGGGCTCAGCTCTGAGTGTCTATTTTTCTTTTGGGGGAGAGAGGAAGGATATTGAGGATGAGGTCACCTCCCCACCCCCACAAGCCTGAAGGGGAAACATGGCCATTTGCTCAGGAGCCCATTGATGATTCTTACTCTTGGGCTCCACTCGCTGCCTTGATGGGGAGCAGAGGGAAAGACCAAGGCACTAGAAGAACCGAAACTGGGCTTGGGTCTGCAGGATGCCTGAAAACTCTTGTTCCAGCCAGCCCCTCCTCAGAGAGCTGCAAGGGAAAAGTGCCAAATGGGGCCGGGGTCATTGGCTTGCAGGCATCCCAGCCCTGAGCTTAAACTCTCTTCTTTCTGTCTGTCTGTCTTTCAGCTGCTGGGATATGAATGACAACACAGCTCTGTGGTGGGTGATCAAAGGGCCTGTGGTCGGCTCCATAATGGTGAGTATCCTTGGGACAAGGCTGGGAAAGAGACGTGAGCCTGGGCTGAAAGCAGGAAAAGGGAACAGATTCAGAAGTCACTGCACAAACTGGCCTCTACCTTTTTCGTGGCTGCATTATATTCTGCAACATGGGTATACAAGTTGTGTGCTAGTCCACTAGTGTTAGACATTTATATTTTCTCTTTTTTTTTTTCTTGTAATAAAGGATGCTACTAGGAGCAATTCTGTGTGTAATTTTGAGCACGAGCATTCCTTTAGACTAAATCTCTAGAAATGGCATTGCTGGGTTGGAAAGAGTACCTCTCATCATTGTCTGTGCTTGTAACGTAAATCATTTAAATTTTTGCACAGGCTCCTAGGGGATAATGGTAGCTCATTGTTTTAATGTGAATTTCTCCATATTGCTAGTGCAGTGAGGTATTTTTTTCCCCACTTATTGGCAATTTGTTTTTATTCTGGTCATTACCTGTATTTCTCTCGCTCATTTTCTCTTTTGCTTGCTTTGCTCACTTGTCTTTCTAATTGTTTGAAAGGTAGTAACGCTTTATCTCGTAAACATGTTGTAAGTATATTTCCAAGTCTGCATAATTTTTGACAAACTGTCGCGGTTTGTCTTCCTAATTCTGAAATTTCTTTCTTATTATGGAAGCCTTTTCCCATCCTAAGTATTTGTAGTTGTTTTATAACATTTTTATGGGGTGGATTATTATATATATGTTCTGAATCTGAATAAAGCTAAAGCTTTATTTCTTTGTCTGATCTGAAATGTTACCTAATCTTCTTTAGTTTTTTTTTTTCCCCTACCAGTGGATAGACATTCCACCCTCCCAGTTCTTTTTATTAAATAGGCCACTGTTTCCCAGTTATGTTGAAATGTCACTTTATCATGAACATTCTGTGTACTCTACTTGTATTCTATGCTACGTTACTAATCTATTGGACTGTTTCCACGGTGAATGCCCCTTGTGCTGGTTGCTATAACCTGGTAGCAGGTTTTGGTATTTGTTATGTTAATATTCTTCATTCTTTTTTTCTTCAAGATTTTATTGTATATTCACACTTTGAGGTGAACTGTCAAATAGCCTTATCAGGCTGCAAAAAAAAAAAAAAAGTGTGGTTGAGATTTTTAGAGAAATGGCATTAATTTTATGAATTAATTTGGAGAAGTGATTTTCTTAAAATATGGAGTCTTCCTCTCCAAGAACATGGCCCGATTCTCCATTTATGCAGCCTTTTCCATAGAGTCATTTTGTACAGCTTTTCAGTTGTCTTCAGTTTACCTTTAGGGTATTTTCCGTTTGGGTTTGTATTGTGTCTGGGACTCATGCCGTCATTCTGTGTTCTAGTGGGTTACGGCTGGTGCTTCGGGAAACTGTTCGTTTCTGTGTATTTTTTCTTGGTTACCTTTCTAAACTCCCTTAGTAGTTCTTGTTGCTTTTCAGTTGGTTCTTATGGTTTTCTAGGTAGAAAATGACATAATCTTTATATGAAAATAGTTTCACTCTTTCCAGTCTTTATACCGTTGATTCCTTGATTTTGACTAGGATGGTGTTTGCTATTTAGTTTTAGTTAGTCTTCATTAAATTAAGAGAGTTTCTATTCTCGGCTCATTTTAGTGTATATTTTTTCAAAATTATGAAATCAAATGTTTTGGAAACATTTATTGGAATGATCCCTTCCCTTAGTGATGAGCTTTTATAATATTCCAAATTTTCTTCTTATGAACAATGCTATAATAGATATATTCATGCACATGAATATGTCTTTAGAATAAATCTCTAAGAGTGGAATTTCCAGGACAAAGGGTATGTACCTTTAACATTTTCATAGATATCAAATGAGCAGAATACAATAATGCTCATTTCTCATGTCTTTGTTGATATTTTGATGATTGAACTATTCACCAATCTTATGGGGGATAAGGGCAGCTTATTCTTTTTAATCTGTTAATGTAAGAAATATTAGCAGATCTGAGTTTTTTAAAGTTTTGTTCGTTGTTGTTGTTTTCATTTCTCATATAAAACTTTTTTTTGGCCATGACCTGTTTGTTCTTTTAATGTACTAAAAAAATTCTATTTGTTAATATTTTGTTTATAGTTTTTGCATTGTTCTGTGTAAGTTCTCTGTTTTTGGGTGTGTGTGTATCTATTTGTATACTTCTTTTATTGTCTGGGATTTGTAGCAGAGTTTTGTTAGCCTAATAAGTAATTTGTGGGGTCTTCTTTTTACGTGCTCTTAAATAATGAAGTAGGCTATAAATGACATCTTCCCTAAAGGTGTTATGAAACTGGTCTGTAAAGTTGTCTGGGCCTGATGCCTTTTAATGCATACATCTTTGATAACTCTTTAACTTTCTTCTGAGGTCGTTGCTCTACTCAGATTTTCTACGGCTTCTTGATTTGATTTTGTTTATTTCTGTTTTCCAATTTTGTTTGATTTTTCTCTTATGTTTTAAAATATCCTGTACGTCTGTTGTCTTGTCCTCCTTCGTATCCCTAAATATGTTTAATTTTATTTTCTCCTTTTGAATCGACTAACCTACACAGTGAGCAGTATGTACTGTGCAGAATTTCTGGTGGTGTTCAGGCACTGGGCTTGTATTGGAGAAGAAGACTGAGAGAACTCTGCCTTTGTAGAACATGTGGAAACAAACAAACAAAACCAGACCCCCAAAATAAAGTTTTTAATTGATCAAGTCTACTTTTTCTATTTCTTTATAATGAATTTTTATCTTTATTAATTTCCTTCTTGTGTAAGTTAAATTTGTGATACTCTCCCCCTAGCTTTTGATTTGAATGCTTAATTATTTTATCTTCAGTATTTAGTATTTTTTTCACATGTTAGTGTCAAGCTCTACATTTTTTTTTTTTCTCCAGGCGCTGCTTTGGCTACACTCAGAGGGTATTGCCCTGTGGTTTTCTCTTTGCACCTTGTTTCTATTTATTTGTTCCCCATCCTCCCCTTTTCTCACTGTTTAGAGAGATTTTGTTCCCTGATCTTTCTCTGAAGGTAAATGCTGTTATTGCCATTCCCAGACAGTCCTTTAATTAATAATGCTTTTGGTTGTCCATTCTGGTTCCCCGTGTTCCATTACTCTGAACTTGGAGTTTCTCCAGAGGACAGTTCTCACCTCTGCAGGAGCCTCTTCTCTATCTGTTTGGCATTGTTTTCCAACACCCTGATCCTATTTGCTCTTACAGAAATTGCCTACTTTTCCAGCTCACTCATGATAATTTTTCCTGTTCCTCAGTACCCCTATGACATTCTTTTTCTTCTATCTTTTCTGTCATTCTAGCAATAGTAAGTGGGGAGGCAAATGAGTGTTCTGATGCCGCCATCTTGGATTATTGGGATTTGGACTGGATTGGGGAGGGTCCTGTTGGGGCAAGAACAGTCTATGCCGAGGCAGGGGTATGGAAAGTCCTTGCCCAGAATCATTTCTATCTACTTTTTCTTTGCTCTTCAGGTTAACTTCGTGCTCTTCATTGGCATCATTGTCATCCTTGTGCAGAAACTTCAGTCTCCGGACATGGGAGGCAATGAGTCCAGCATCTACTTGTAAGTACCATTGTGAATGCCATAGTCACTTCCAGCAGTTGTGTGGGCCCTGCACTCAGGTCATAGGAGAGGGCCTAGGTTTTGCTGACAGGGTAAACTAGCAGGGGCATTTGCAAGATTTCTTTCTGATTAAAGTGCCTTTAAAATGTAGTTGTCTGCCCATCCTCCAGTCAACCCAGTTGCTGATCTGCATGATTACATGTCAGGGAAGAGAGCGAGAAGATGAGATGGTCAGATCTTCTGTCACTTTAGGAAAATCAAGATGGGAAACACTTGATTCCTTAGAGTAATTAGGGTCTTAGTTGTTTAGCAGTTGGATTTCCTTGGGGGATCTTGCTTCTGTGGGAAGTTTGTGAATGCCACTGGATGCACTGTTGCCTGATGTCCCACCACCAGCCAAGCATGTACAAGTTGCTCAGCCCCTACTAGCGAGCCAGGCGGACATTCTTGCTGGTCTGGATATTGGAAGGGGGGAATCATTTCTCTTCTCCACCTTCTTTCAGGGCCACTCTATCTCTAGGTCTGGTCTTCCTCCTGCAATTCCCTTCTCCCTGAGCAGAGGGACAGGTGATATGTTTGAGATTGAGGGGATTTGCAGGCAACCTTTACACCATTGAGCATAGGGTTTTCTCCACTTTCATGGCCATTTGGCTTGTTTCCTACAAGTGTTTTTGCAGTCATGTCCCTAACAGCTTGTCCCACTTGCTCTGTCACCCCTCCTCCAGTCCTCCACCTGTTCTGAATCAGACTAAGAACTTCCTGTTTCACTCCTCTTGCTTCATAATCAGGAGAATGGCCAGCTGGGTGTGTGTTCTGATGATGGGGAGGAAGGTCGAGTCCCCTGTGGTTGGCTGGAAGGGCTAGAGAGGCATAGGACTTTGGAGAGCAGTCCCTGGGGTCTATCCATGGGCAGTAGAATCCATATGTGTTGCCTCCTCAGTTTTTTAAGAAGAGGGCAGGTTAGAAGGAGCCAAGGTCTTCTCATGGCATCAGTGGGGGATAGGTCCTGTCTTCATCAGAGACCCCAGCCCAGGGCTCAGAACCTTGATGGCTGCCAGTGGACAAGTGGAACAGCAGAGAGACTGCAGCAGAGGGTTCTCCCCACCTGACCATTGTGCTGGGTGGAAAGAGAGGCAGGACAGTTGAGATTCTTCTGCTCCTTGGGGCTTCCTCAGGGAGGCGGAGTTTGCCCTTGATCTGTATGTTAACTTGGGCACCTCCCCTTGTGGAAGTCCTTCCTGTGGGAGCAGAGGATCTGCACAGGGCCTGAGATGGTCAGCCTTGTTTTCCCTGAATTTAAGAGGATTACATTACATTGGAAGGGACCCCCCACCTATTTTTTTGCTATCCATTTACTGTCTTTTTTCCCCCATGTTTTTGCAAGTTTTTTACCAACCCGTGTTTGTATGTATGTGTTTTGTCGTCAAAAATTGTTCATACATGTAAGTCATAAAGTCTCTGAGGCCTTGCACTGGGGGGCCAGTGGGGTTGGCTCCCTGCAACTAACTGCCCTCAAGGGATCATCCCTGCCTTAGTCTCCAGGACCCACAAAACAGGGCCTTCCTGCTCCCTTCACCTCCCCGTCTGACGTCAGCACTCCTGCCCTTGTGTCTGGCCCAGGGTGGACTGCTCAGAGGCCTTTTGGCTCCCACACAGTTGTTTCAGAGATCTGAAGCTAGCCGTAGTGAAGGTGGCCTCTTCTCTCCTTTAAGCTCATGCCTTGGATCCCCCCACCCCCTCTCTCTGCTTCCTGGTAGGAAGTGTTTCTTTCTTTGTGGTTCCTGGGATCTCTTCTCTGGGAGGCTCTCCCTGCTTCCCCTCACCTGGCCTGTGCAGGGATGTATACAGGGACCCAGCTGCAGCCTAAAAAAGGCCCCGATGCCACCCCTTCAGTGACCCCGACACACACTTCAGCTCAGACATCTTGTCCCAGGCAGCAAGAAGCCCTGGGGTCTGGCGGGAGGGAAGCAGGTGGTGGGGCTTTCAAGTTACCACAGACTGGAGTCCTGTCCGGCCTTCCTAAGGCATAGACGACTATTTGTCAAGGTGCTTTATACATTTAAGTACAAGTATTTAAAGAACCAGCTAGTTGGTTTGCTTCTGTCATATAAAAAAAAATCCCCTTGCTACCTCTGTACATCCTCTTCTTAGAGAAAACCTGTGCTAGTCTCAAGCCCCAGAGATGAAAAAGTCAGATGTGGTCTGTAAGCCAGGGGGAGCGCTGATGCGGGATACGGGACCATTTCGATTCCAGTAAACATAGCAACATATTTGAGCGTTTGCAGGGTCAGGGCGACCTGTTGGTGGGAAGTGAGGGATAATCAAAGTGACCGTGCTGCTGGGGACTGCAGAGCTTCTAGCAACACTTGCCACCCAGTCCACAGACATTTCGTGCTCATAAACATCCAGTGAATCTGGTGGGCTGAGTAACCAACTGTTCAGTATAATCCTCATTTTGCAACTGAGGAAACTAGTTGTCAGTGAAGTGAAATGAATCCAGGAGGAATTAGTGAAGCCATAGCTTCGGTACAGCAGGCCCTTGGCTCTGAGCTTGACTGCACCGTCTTTCCTGTCGCCAAGGAAGTTACAGATGAAAGATGGTGTTAAATAAGCATATAAACAAAGCTTCCTGGAAGAAGAGGCCCCATAGGATCCAGCCCTGTCGAGTGCTTTGGGTTGGGAGGGAGGTGTCTGCTGTAGGAGGGGAGATTATGGGGGGGATGGGAAGGGGCAGGACCTGGTGGGAGAAGAGATTTCAGGACTGTGCCCAAGTCCCCTTGGGCCACCAGAGTTATATGTGGGGCTGAGAAGCCCCTTCTGATCTGCCCACAACAGCTTTCTGGTTTTTTCCTCTGTTTCCAGAACAAATTTAAGCCTGGGAGTCCCCAAGAAAGCCCGAGAGGACCCCCTGCCTGTGCCCTCAGACCAGCATTCACTCCCTTTCCTGTAGGTTGGTTCCAGCTGCTCAGATGATAAGGGTTTGAGACATCGCTTCTATTGGGGCTTGGACCCCTGCAGGGGGCAGTGGCCCTGAGCCACCCACACTCACTCTGAGGAGCTGGCATCAGGACTTGGGCAATGGCCAGGCGTGGAGTGTGGGCCTGGGTCGGGGCTTAGCATGTGCTCTGGCTCCATTTGGTCTGGGGTGGGGGTTAGGGCTCAGCCTGAGGCGGGGGCCAGGGTTAGTCTGCCCTTCCCTGCCCTTAGCTCTGTGACAAGCCAGCTGGCTCAGAAAGGGGAGGGTGAGTTTCCGCGAGGGCACCAGTTGTGCTGAGACCACCTTCAGTTGCTGGCTTTCCTCCTGGCGGCCTCCGCATTGCAGGATGGGCTTTGGAAGCTGCCTCTTGGGTCTGGGGTGAGGGAGGGAAGCCCTTAGGGACCTTGCAGAGCAGATCTGCATGGCCCCTTGGGGTAAAAGAGGGAGAAGAGAACAGACATTGTGATGTTGGCAGGGCTGTGACACCCAGTGTCTGAGCGACCGCACCACCTCCAAAGACGGACTCCTTCGTGGCAAAAGTGCAGTCAGGAAGCTTCCAACTCCCACGGGGCTCCATCTTCCACTTCCAGAGCACCCCTCCCCTGTCTGGCAGCACCCGTGTCCTCACAATTTCTCTTAGGGATCAGCAGCAGGGAACGGTTACTCCCATTTTGCAGATGGTGAAACTGAGGCTCAGAGAAGGAAAGTGGTACCACCTGAGACCAGCCAGCAAGTCAGTGTGTAGACAAAGCCTCGAGCTCACGAGCCCTGACCCCCAGAGGCTGGGGACGGGGCACAGAGGGTGAGCTTGTCCTCAGTGGTGAGGAGTGGGCAGGGAAGCTCCGAGATCTGCTGAGCTGAGCTTCTGGCTGGAGTAGCCGTGCGCTGTGCAGTGCTTCCCTGGGCGCTGGGCCAGGGTTCTGGGGGGTATACAGCATCTTAGCTTCACAAGGGATCGGATGGAGAATATTCAGTTCAGGCTGAGACCTTCTGTGGGCCTGCCGAGTGACCCAGTGCCACCAAGTCACTAGGAGCAGGGCGGAATAGATGGGTGCTGCCCTCCTAGGGCTCCCCCGCAGGGGTCTCTGTCTAGCATTGGGTTGGATGTTCCCTGGGGCTCTACATGCCCAAAGGCAGCTCTGCACACCAAAGGCGCCAAAGCATCCACGGAATTTAGCCTGTGGCCAAAGCAGGGCCGAAGAAACCATGTCCTGCCTCCCTGGGTTATACAAGAGCCCTGAGACCTGGACGTGGCTTTGACCTTCCTGCAGATACCCAGCAAAGCCTTGGCGGAACCAGGCCTGCGGGCCGGGACTCCCCCGGTGTCCAGATGGCGGTCTGGGCCGTGTACCTGCTGTGGGGACCTCCAGCCTTCCGAACCATTCCCACCCAGCAGCCTTGCCTTAGTTTCTTATCTTCCCTTAAATCCAAATCAGAGCTGAGCTCCCCAGCCAGTCTGGCGTTATGTCTTTCTCTTGGTTCAATTCCCCCCACCCCCACCCTTTTTAAAAATTTAACTAATTGTAGTGTCTTTTTTGAGGTTATGGCATCTCTTCTTTCTCATGCCTGTCTCTGGCTTTTCTGCTACCCTCTTGTATTCTTTTCAGTGGGTCCTTTTGCATAGAGTCATTGATGTATTGGGAGAAGTGGAGTGTCTGGAAAGGAGGGCACTTACCTTTGTCCCTAGAGCCTTCTCCCGAGAGCCCTCCCCAGCATCAGCCCCCCTCCCCCCTTTGTTCTGCCCCCATCTGTACCCAGGGGTCTGACCTCCCAGCTCCCCTGCCACTAAGTGGCCTTTAGCATACTGTGAAGAAATCATAGGAGTCAGTATTTACTGTGGCCAGGGCCCAGGAAGGGCAGGGACAACAACTTGGAAGCGCAAGGAAGAGTGGTCTCCGAGGACAGCAGCTGAGGATTTAGAATTCAGGGTGAGGGCTTAAGCCTGGCACGTAGGGGGTGGCATCTGAGGTTTGGGCTCTCGGGCTCCTGGGCACCACAGTTGAGGGATCAGGCCCCTGACTGCAGGAGAAAGTAGCCAACCTTTCAGTCTGGGCCAGGTAGAGATAAATTTGGAGACTAGAATGGCTCCCTTTCCTGTATACCCAATTAAGCTCTTTTAAGTTGTGAGAAAAACCTACTTATGTGTGTCCATCTGTCTCTTCATATATATATATATATATCATATCATATCATAGATATATATATATATATCATATATATATATGAGAAACCGACCTTTGACATTCCCTGAGCACACATGAAGAAACTTCTCAAATACGTGACTTCCTCGCGACAGTGCTTCTCAAGCTCTGAGTTGTCTGTGGATCATGTAGGAATCTTGTAAAAATGCAGATTGTGAGCCAGCAGGGCTGGGGTGATGCCTACGATTCTGCATCTCTAAGAAGCTCACGGTGGTGCTGATGCTGCTGGTCTGGGCAGCAGAGCGTCATGCCGTCCCTCACACCTCTCCCCTCACACCTCTCATCTGCAAAGTGGGCCAGTAGCGCCCACCCCACCATGTGGTATGAACTGAGAGGTGCCTTTTGTTTTGTAATCAATTAATGTATTTACTTAAAAGATTCTATTTATTTATTCATGAGAGACACACAGAGAGAGGCAGGGACACAGGCAGAGGGAGAAGCAAGCTCCCTGCGAGGAGCCCGATGCGGGACCCGATCCCAGGACCCCAGGATCACGACCTGAACCAAAGGCAGCCGCTCAACCGCTGAGCCACCCAGGCGTCCCGAGAGGTGCGGTTTATTAAATGAGAACCACGCACCTGACAGAGGCAAGGGTCCTGGGTGGACCTCAGCTTGCTTCATCTTTTTAAGTGTGTCATTCATATTCTTGCCTCAGCAAAATGACCTGTCTCCACATGTCAAGGACCTTCAGACTGACCTTCAAAGAGGTGGAATCACAAATTACGAATCAGTGAATGCCCAAGGTCTGGTGTTTTCGTGTGTGTCTGTTCTCATGTGCATTGGATCCCCTCAGAGATCATCGGCGGGTCCTAGGGGCTCGGTGCCACGTGGTGCCCGAGGAGGGTTCGTGGAGGAGGCCACTCTTTTGCAGTCTGACGAGCTGACATGGCTCTTGATCCGGGTCCTATATGTGTATCGAAGAAGGAAAAGCCTACATGTGGGGTTGTCCCCACCCAAGCGTAAGCAGGACCATGAGAAGCTAGAACAGATGGACGTTTAGTCTGACATCTCCGAGGTGGAAGCTCTGTGCCTCCTCACCCAGCGGGATGTAGAGGGAGCCTGGCACCCAGGGCCCACCTGCGGATGCCTCCTTTAAGATGACCTGTTACTGCAGGCACGAGGGCAGTGCCCAAAAGGCACCCTCCCAGCCTGCAGCCCCTGCCTGTTGAACTTTATCAGGAAGTCCAGCCCAGCGCTGTGCCGTAGGACTCTCAGCAGGGACGGACATGCCCGAGGCTGTGCCACCCGGTATGGGAACCACTGGCTCCATGTGGCTCTTGAGCCATTGCAGTGTGGCTAGGGTAACCGAGGAAAGGGGATTTCTGATTTGATTTCATTTTAACTCAGCTGCCAATGCGGAGTGGCTGTCGTATGGGGTGATGCGGATGTAGATTAAGTAACACTCTGTTCCATCCATCCCACCTCTGTCGCCCCTTTGTGCCCACTGGGAGCTGCCTGGGAACACAGAGAGGAGGAGGTCCAGGCAGGAAGAGTGAGAGGTATAGAGGACAAAGGCTGGTGGACGCCCAAGCCCAGAACTGGCCTGATTCAGGCTGGGTCGGCCCGGCGTAGGCAGCGTGAGGCCCACGGCGTGCGTTTCCAGCTGCCCGTCTTGCTGAGTGACCTCCGGCAGGCCCACGCTCTGAGCCTGGAGCTGACTCAGCAGACAGCGTCCGGGCCCCTGCTTGAGACCCAGGCCTGCCCCCACCTTCAGAACACATGTGCTCTCCATCTCCCCTTACCTGCTGTGGACCCAGTGTGGTGCTTGTTGTGTGCGTGTGTGTCCATGCACACACCTGTACACGTATGGGCATGCGTTTCTGTGTCCAGAGCTGACCGTGTCTTGGCCCCTGGCTTCCTCATTCTCTTCCACGTCACCGCCCCAACCCTGTCTCCACACTGGGGGCTCCCCTCTCCTCCCCTGAGCCGTGTCGCTCTAGGTCCACCTCAGTTTCTCCATTGCCCGATGCCCCCAGCTGACAGAAGTGCTGATCTTGTCACACCCAGCAGCTGCGTGCAGAAATGCTACTGCAAGCCACAGCGGGCTCAGCAGCACTCCTGCAAGATGTCAGAACTGTCCACCATAACTCTGTAAGTGTGCGTGGCGTGGCTGTGGCCGGGAATCCTGGAGGGGAGGGGGCCGCATGCTGCTGCTGCCCGGAGCTCGTACCCTGGCCCGGCTGGACGAGGGCGGAGAGCAAGCCTGTGCCTCCTGCCCAGCCCTTCTGTGCTGTTGCATGTTGACGTCTGTGTGTCTTGTGAGTTCTCTGCAACCTGAAGCCATCGGGGGGGAGTTGGGTGGTCGTGGGGTGGATCTGTGGGCCCAGGCGGGAGCAGCAGGGCTTGCCCGGCACTGAGGCTTGGAAGCCTCGGAAGCATCCTTGCTGCTGCCATGATGTGTGGTTTGCCCTGAATCCCTCACTTCTCTGGGCTTCAGGCTTTGCAACTATCCAATTGTTTCTAAGAGCCCTAGAACTTGAGTTCCTATAGATTGTCCCCCTGCGCGGGACAGGACCCTTACTCTAAGGAACCTCACTCACACTTCATGTGCCAAGTGGCTTCATCCCCTCAATGACCCTGTGAGGGGGATCCTTGTAATAACCTCATTTTACAGACGAGAAGACTGAACACAGAGAGGTGAAGTACTCCCTCAAGGTCCCATAACTGAACCCAGGGAGACCTAAGCATTAAGGCCCCAAGGCATCTCTAACTGAAGATCGGTCTTCATTTCATTTGGAAATCCTTTGAAGGGGGGAGCCCAACATAATTTGGGTGACTGACTGTTGGAAGCTCTCCTTTGGGTGTTTTAGGACTCTTCTGCCCATTGATGCCTCCTTGGGGCAAGAGGACAGAGGCTGAGGCCGGTGTTGCTGTCTCTGTGGCCTAATCAGATCATAGGGTGATTCTTTGTCCTCAAAGGGTTTCCAAGACACACCATGTGTCCCCATTTCATGGCCTCTGGTCAGCTCTGAAGTACAGAGGTTCCAGAACTTTGGGTCCTCACGGCCTCCTCATCTGTGCCCCCCCACCCCCATCTACCAAAGGGGTCACTGGGATGCCCTGGGTCCCTGGCCGAAGTCCCCAGCCATTCCAGGGCTCCAGTAAGGCCATCCATGAGTGAAAAGTGTTGCCCTTGCTGCCATTTGCCACCTGGCCAGGGACAGGGAAGGCCTGAGCTCATGTCTAGAAGGACCCTGCTTCTCACACACTGAACGCATCCATCCACTGCCCCATGAAAGCTGGAGAGGTTTGGCCTTTTGGTTTCTGAGAACTTTCAAACTGCAGGGATGAGTCCTGCAAACAGGCCCATGGAGGAAGGGAGTGGGGAGGAGGGCAGGGGCCACAGGTGCATCCCAGGGCTGCCTTTCCTCCTGATCCCCTTCACTTACCCTTGTAAGGTAACCCCCTCTGGGCAGGGTCTACAGGGGCCTCCAGGTGCCCACGTGCCTGCATTTCTAGGCCAGTTGCCGCTTCTGCTGCCTTTTGAACTTTCGTTCTTCAGCTGTCACTCCCTGCTGCCTCTGGTGCTGGCCACGGGGGACACAGATGAGCAGGGCCTGGGCCCTGGGGCACGTTCAGGCCCGCGTGTCCATTTATCCCTTCCCAGGCAGGCACCTTCTGCGTGTGAGCTCCCAGCCTGGCGTGTGCTGGCCAGGGAGGGCAACTGGTAAGGGCAGTCCAGGCCCACCTTCAAGGAGCCAGAGACTGGCAGGGCACAGACCACTCAAGGACCACACCTGGGTGCAGAGTGGGACCAACTCACATCCTGTTGGTGCCAGTTCTGGTCCAGGGCACCCGGGTCCTGCACAGCTGGCTGCCTGCGAGCAGGGGCAGAGGGGGCGGGCACTGGCACTCGTGGAGCTTCTTGCTTCCAGGGCTGAGCCTTGGTCCACCTGAAGGTTTTCTCAGGCTACTCCTCCCCCTTCCTCTGTGTCTCCTCCTCTGCTTTTCTTCCTTCCCCCCTCTCACTTTCCTTTTCTCTTTGTCGAAGCTGAGATGCCAAGGGCCTCCCTCAGACTCTATGGATTCACCTTCTCCTGAAATCCAGGGCCCCTACATTCAACAGAATGTTGTCTCCCCGAAAGGCTGGAGTGGAGAAGAGGGCAGGGCACATGTGTAAAGGTCCTAAATCACAGAGCCATCCCACACCCCCATGGACAGGAACTGAGAGAGTCGGGAACCCACTTCACACCCCCACTCTGATTGCCCAGGGGGCAGACCATACCTTCAAGGGCAGGGCTGGCTCTTCCAGGAACTCCAGAGGGAGCCAGTCTGCTGGGTGGGCAAAGATGGGGTCCCAGTCTTGGAGACCCTCTGGGAACACCCCTTCTGATAGAGTAGGACCCATGAGTACATGCCATGTGGATCCTTGGGATGTCATATCATGGCTTCTGTGCCCTGGTCCCTCAGAGCAGAGCCCCACCTCACTGGGCTTAGTAGCCAGGGGCAAGCAGAGGAATCCCAGAAGAGGAGCCTCAGGAGGCATGGAGGTCCCTTTGGCCCTGTCTCTCCGTAGCCCGCAAGCTCCAAGCAGATTGCCGCCTCTCTCTTGACTTTCCCAGGTAGTAGGTTCCTCTGGCTTAGCTGGTGTTTGTTGATTCCCAGAGTCAGAAAACCCTTCCCCAGATCCCTCCCGAGTCTCTCCTTCTGTGGTCCACCCACTGTGCCCCCCACCTCTCCCTCACCCGCACTTCCCCATCACTCTCCATGAGCGTCCCTGGCAACCCCAGACTCAGAAAAGCCCACTGCCTCCGTGTCCCTGAAACAGGGACATGGAACTTCCATCCAGAGCAAGAGAGGGTTTGCTTTGCTTGAGGGCCCAGCATGTCACTCAAACCTTCCGGATCCCATCCCTCTATTTGTCCTGATTTCACTTTTCCCAAGGGTTTTGTACCTCCCACCCACGAGGGGTGTCTGTAAACCACACACTCACACGTGCATATTTAGTGGTTGTGCAGGATACGGATAGGGCCTAGAGGGATGCTGTGTCCCCCTCTCCCCCCAGAACTTCCCAGGGAGTTCTGGAAGCCCTGCTGTGTTGCCACCATCTCTTCCGGGCCGCACGCACTGGGAGAGGATCCTGAGAGGGTCTGTGGACAGGAGCTCCAGCTCTGGGGTAGAATGGGGAGCTGGGACTAGGGTCTCTGCCTTCCAAGGCTCCGGCATCAAGACCTGGCGGCCCCAAGAGCAATATCTTGCTCTCTCCTGACAGACGGCTAGCCCGGTCTACTCTGCTGCTCATCCCGCTATTTGGAATCCACTACACGGTATTCGCCTTCTCCCCGGAGAATGTCAGCAAGAGGGAGAGACTTGTGTTTGAGCTGGGGCTGGGCTCCTTCCAGGTACGTGTGGTGGGGATGGCAGGTGGGGGACTCAGGGGGAGCCAGGGCCCGGCCCCTAACCTGCTGGTGGTTCTGACTTCTTTAACCTAGATCCAGCCTTGTGTTTCCATCTCTGAAATAGCACTAGGAGAAAAGGGAGCCGGGAGAGATCCTTCTGTCTACCCTGTGGGCTCCTATGAGAACACACACTGCTATCTGCCTGTTGCCGCACCTGGGTGTTCTCAGCAAGGCCTCCCCTGGGCTCCCCATCTCTCACCTTCAGCCTGGGGTGTGAGCAGGATGCTCTCCAGGGACCTGTGTGTCCACATCCCGACTCCAGCCTGCCGAACCATGCCTCTTAGGGGCGCTGGAGCTCTGTGTTACCCAAATTGGGGTCCCCAGCACCGGACCTGGCCACAGAGAGCCGAACAGGTGGATGAGCAGAGATGTAAATGATCCAGGAAATAGCAAGTAGGGGGGACCATGCACCCATGCCTGAAGGCGTAAGTGGATGTGAGTGAGTTGCTTTAAGGATTTGGAGTAAATTAATAGAAGGCTGCACAAGTGGATCCGTGAAGGTAGCAGTGACAACCTTGAGTGTCCCCCTGATAGAGCACCTCTCTCTAACCCAGCTGTCGGACCCAGCGTCTTGATGGTCAGAAGGTGACTCTGTGTATCTGACTTAACCTCTCCCCACCCCATTCTAACTCAAGGCCATTTTACCGGTTAGGGTTCTTAGCCTGGCGTGGCCGGGAGTTGTGTGGCTGCAGCCCCAGCCCGGAGGCAGAGCCCAGCGTTCCCGTCTCGGCACAGGAACTCTAAGTGCCAGGAGTACACGTGAAGACTCCACGTAGAGTAGCTAGCTGCCTACTTTGTGTCGAGCAATTACTCATGTGGTGTTTTGCGTGCTGTGTATATGGGTATCTGGCCAAGGAAGGCTGCAATGGGGGAGGTAGTGGGGATAGACACACGTCTGTTCTGTCCTGGAATGGTGCCACCCTCAGGGCCCTGCAAGCTGGTTAGGGAGCCCAGAGAACATCCCTGGGAACATCCAGGAAAGGCTTCTTGCAGCAGGTGGGTAGAGCTGGCCTTCGGCAATGGGAAGGATTTGACCTAGGGACTGTGAGATCCAAAGCCGGGGGCAGTCACTTGGCCTCATGGGTGTGGCCGTCTTGGTGCAGCAGAACTTCTCCCATCTTAACCACAGGTTCCCCGGGCAGGTGGCCCCCCATCCAGGTCATTGTATTTTTCTGCCGCCTGGTGTCATTCCCCATTTCCGCCGCCTCCTCCGTTCCCTGTGCACAAGGTCCCTTGCTAGCACTCTCAGGTTATTTTTACTCTCTCTCCCCAGGGCTTTGTGGTGGCTGTTCTCTACTGTTTTCTGAATGGGGAGGTAAGATTCCGACCCTCTGGCTTCTTAGTAATGGAGGTGGGGATTGCTGGGGAGCAGACAGGGGCGGAGCCTGCTGCCCACCAGAGCTGATTCTCTGAACCAGGGCCATGCCAGGCTCCCCCCAGCACCCAGTGGAGGGGGAGGGCAGCGGTGCTAGGGTCTCCTGGCAGCCTGCACCCTGTGCCAGAATCTGTCCCCCTTTGCCTGCTGTGCAAGGCATCAACTGTGCCTATAAAGGCATCACCTGCTGAGCACAGCTGTGCCTGGCAGGGCTTGCAGTGTGGGACATAGCTGCCCCAAAGTCAGCACCGTTCCCGGCATGCCTGCTGGCCTGCCCAAACCCATCCCCTGTAGACCTGGAGAGCCCCCTCCCAGAGAGGCCTGGAGCCTTCTCGTAGTGTTCCATTTCCAGAGCTGTAGTCTTAGGGCCTCCTGCTCCAGTGTGTTAGGGTGATGCTCTTGATTAGAGCCCAGAACAGAGGTCCTAGGCCAGGGTAGGGGCTCCTTGGGTGGGACCAGTATGGAGAGTGGGCAGGGATCATGCACCCGTGCTTGGGTCTCAGCTGCATGACCTTGGCAGACTCCTTCCCTTTCTGCATCTGAGAAATAAGAAGACTGGGTCTAGAGATCGCCAAGACAACTCTAGAAAGGTCAGATGAGGAGAAACAACAGAGCCCTGCAGGGGGTGGCTGGGGGAGGCAGGGAATGGGAGTTATGTGGAGCTTGCCAAGAGACCTGGGGGAGCGGGGGAAGCAGGAGCTGGAACCGGAGGGCTGGAAGCTGGGACCGCTCACTCGCGGTCGTGCAGTCGGTGCGCCACACGGAGATGCCAGCCTGAGGGGGTGTCTGGAGCCTGAAACTAGCCCTGCCCCGTACATCCCGTGCTAAGAGCAACATGGGGGTGTGTTCGCCCAGAGAGCACATTATTCAGTGGGCCCTGACCCTGGGCGCGTATTGGAATCCCCCGGGGAAGCTGTACAACGTACGGATGCCTTACCCCAGGGACTCTGATATAACTGTCCTGCGATATGTCTGGGCATCTGGGTTTGTCGAGCTCTCCAGGTTATTCCGCCGTGCAGCCCTCTGTTAATGGTCTGAGACAATGGGCTCTTTGCCCTGACCTGTCGGCCCCAAGGGCCTGCTTTGTACGATCCCCTGAAAGAGCCTGAGAGCCAGTCCCTGACTGTGGAGCTCCAAGGCCCCGGCCCAGAGGCCCACAGAGAGCAAGAAGCCATGAGAGGGCCTTGCTCAGACGGTGACTTGGGCGAAGGACTACTACGGTCGGCTCCTCAGCGGAGTTCCTTTCGCATTGGTGGCCCTGAGGGCTCCAAGCTGCCGTTTGGGTCAGACGGTAGTGCAGGAGGTGGCGATGCCAGCCTGGGAGGGGCCTCAAGGTAGACGAGGTTGCAGAAGATGTCTGTCTAGAAGTGACCATCTAAGTTGCTCCCTGCAGGTGCAGGCGGAGATCAAGCGTAAGTGGAGGAGCTGGAAGGTGAACCGCTACTTTGCCGTGGACTTCAAGCACCGACACCCATCCCTGGCCAGCAGCGGGGTGAACGGGGGCACCCAGCTCTCCATCCTGAGCAAGAGCAGCTCCCAGATCCGCATGTCGGGCCTCCCGGCTGACAACCTGGCCACCTGAGCCCACCCTCCCTTCCTCCTCTCCTCCGTACACAGGCTGGGGCTGCGGGCAGGCGCCAGCCCACGCACATTGTGCTTCTTTTCTCACTTCGGGCAGGCCCTGGGCTGAAGGCTGGGCTCCCCGAGGTGGGAGAAGGATGCCGGGCGCAGATGGGTATTGGCCCTACCCGTTTGGCACTGGCCCCACCCACCATGGGCCTCTTGGCCCTGATCCCAGACATGTAAATACTCCACAAATTTTGAGAAGTTGTCTCATCCCTACCCCTTTACCCACTGTCCCTGCTCACCTCAAGCAAGTCCCCAGCTTCACCCTACCCTGTTTCCACCAGCCTTAGTGATCTTCTTGACCCCTGAATGAGGCCTTGTGGGCTAAGGCTGACGACCTTGCTTTGAGAGGCTTGGGGTGGGGCCTTCCTGACAGCCCCCACAGTGTCTGACTTTCAGTGTGGACTCCTTGAGTCTGCTTGCCACCTGAGGCCCTCCTCAGGCCTGGCCTGGTCCCTGAGGTCTGCCAGAGGCCCAGTGTGGGTGCCCAGAGCTTCCTTCAGTGGAAGCAAGACTTGAGCTGAGACTCCTTCGTACTCCTCACCCAGCATCTTGGTGTCCAGATGTCCCGCTCCTGGGTATCAGGACAGTGGACAGCTCCAGGGCTCTTCCAATCAGAGACTTCATTTTGGGTGTGGGGCTGAGGGTCCCGGAATGTTCTGGTGCTCTTCATCTGGTTGAAGAAAAATTACCAAGATCCAGAAATGTGGATGTGATTGGAAAGGAGATGGAAAGAGTTTTGGGGCCCATGGAAGAAGACCTTCACTGGCTCCATTGTTTCACTCCGGACTCAAGGGGGTGGGGATTCACCTGGTAGCCTCCCTTCTACCCGTCCCATCCCCGAGCATCAGCTGCAGGAGGTGAGAGACACATGCCTCAGAGAGACTGCTCCCCACCCATACCTACTACAAGGAGCCCTATGCCCTCCTCCTTCTCGTTCCTCCTTAAGTCAAAGCCATGATTAGGATGAACCAGCCGCCTTCCTGTGATGTCACTAAATCCCAAAGCACCTTACCTCCATGTGCCCGAGTCCAGGGCATGAGACTCCCCTTTCCCCCACCCTCATGGACAATGAGCCCCAGCCACCAGCTTCTTGGGCTTTGGCTCAGCTACTGAAATATCTCTGAGACCTTTGCAAAGACTTCCCTCTGTGTTTTCTTGACATTGAATCACCACAGATGCCAGAGTGTCCTAGGGTGTTGGGAGACGGAACCACACCCACCAGGCCTGTTAGAAGAAGCTGCAGATGGAAGGCACAGCAGCTCTCCAGCTCCCATCGTGGTTCTCCAGCCGCAGTTCTTGGCCACAGCCTAAGAATTCAAAATGGGGCAGAACCAGGTTGGGGGATGGTGGAGCAAAATGCTAGAGTGCCATGGCCCGTGTGTGGGGCCCACTTCATTCCATGTCAACTTTTGGTGTTGTTCTTGTCCAAGTGTGTTTGTGGACTTGCTTCGTGATCGTATTCTGGAATGCTTGGGGAACTTGGGTGGAGAGGGAATGCTGCTTAGCTTGGTTTTATAAAGGGGAAGAGGCCTGGGAGGTTTGGGGGGTCTGTTTTTGGAGAGATCCCCAAGATGACTGGAGAAGGACTTGGTTGCATGGTTTAGGGATGAGCCTTGTGTTGTTGGACAGTGAGGCATTGTTGACCCCTTGGGTCTTTGGCAAACCCAGAATCTGCCCCAGTTGGGCTCATACTGCTGAGACTGTGGACACAGAGCTCCCTGTTTGGGGCCTCGGTTTCTCATTTGTGAGATGCAGTGACCTCTAAAAGCTTCTCCAAGCTCTGTACATCAATAATTCTCCAGTTCAAAACTAAGCAGATAAAAGGGCATGCGTCATTGTCATGTGTGTCACCTAAAAGGTTCTGAAGTGCATGTATTTGTACATATGTGGAGAGAGGGGAGAATGTTGTTTATTTTCCCTTTCTTAGAAAGGAAACACTTGTCTCTTCCATTGGGACACCACAGTGGAAGCTAGTGGGCTGGAGGGAGGGATTATGCCAGGGACAATTGGACAGGGGCCTTGGGCGTGATGTGCAGATCCAGCCGTGTCCCTAGCCCGGGCAGGGTGCCAAGGCTGCTTGGACAGTAGCCACCCCGAGATCCTAGGAGCAGTCCCCCGAGTGGACCTAATTTCTTCATCCCCGTCCCCACCAGCAAATCTGCTTCACTGTGGAAAAAAGAGACTTTGATTTTATATATATGTCATCACAAAACAGCAAAAACATAATCAGCCCTGATTTCCATGTGCTGTGCTGCCACCTGAGCCCTGGGTTGCATCCTTGTAGAGGTTCCAGGTTCCTGTTAGTTTGTTGGTTTGTTTTTCTATCTGAACGAATAATTGCCAGTCTTGTGAACAGATGTACCCAATGTATTTTGAATGTTCCAGAAGGTTAGGCAGCTGGCCTTGAGCATCATAGGCAGTGAGGGGGATAGCATAAGGTCTGGATACAACCTCTCTGAGTCTTTGTTTTCAAATCTGTAAAATGGGCAGTAAGACTAGGTGATTTGTGTGGCCCATTGCGTCCCTGGAATTCTATGTCTACACACCAGCCATCTACTTACTGGGCATGGGTCCCAGGCAAAGATTGTGGTATCTGCCTGTCTGGGAAAGGATAAGAAGTGTGGGGCGGGGAGGGGTTTGAGGGCTTTGGGAATGGTTAGGCTGCAGAGGAGCAGTTATCCGACTCCATGACTCTAGAGGATCATTACCAGGAAGGGGTTTTTTCATTGTTTTATGCAATCCTAAAGGGCAACAGTCACCTGGAGTGGCTGAGTTTTTCTTGGAACGAAGAGATTTTTCAACCTCTTTTATGAATGTCTCATCATGGGACAGGTCCTGTTAGGGGAGAAACTCCAACCCTGGAGGAAATGGGATTGCAAGTCAGGGATGCTGAGGCTGTCAGGGAACCTGTGACAGGACAGAGTGTATGATTTGGAGAGTGGAGGGCGGGCAGTTCTGTAGCTTCTTTGTGGTCCCCAGTGCTGGGTGGGGGGGGGGGACTGCTTAACCCCCTACTATACCTAAGGCCAGGCCACATTGTATAGCTCGGTGGGTAGTTCTGTGACTCTCCTTGACACATCCAGTGGTGTGCAGTGATTCGTTTTCTTACTCTCCTGCCTCCCCCAAACCAGTTTCTTTGGGGAGTAGGGCCAGGGAGCTGGAGCTGGGCCAAGGCTTGGAATACACACCATCACCCACCAAGTGTGCTGACTCACCTCCTTCGTTTGACCCTTTCCCTTCCTGGAAGGAAAGCCAGAAGAGGCTTTCTTTGTGATCCTGTGAGTACCCTCGACCCCCTTGAGGCCACACCAATGTGAAAGCAGTGAGTGCTTTGTCATCATAAATTCCTGCTTGAACCCAGTGACCATGGAAGCCTGTCAAAAAAGCTTTGAGCACGGAGCGGAGAACCTGGGCTTCTCCCAACTTTGCGGGGGACCTGCTGTTTGGCCTTGACCCCTTCCCCATATATCTTGAGGAAGACTCACAAAGCACTAGATCTGGGAAGAAAAACAGAGGTCGACAGGTCAAACCTCCCCATTGGGCTGCTGAGAACTCACTTACCAGCAGGCTTACTCAGCATGGTGCCTGTACTGTGCTGGGATCCAATGTGCTTTACAAACCTGAATGAGGCAGTGGGCCCGCCAGCATGTGCCCAGCCCTGCACGTGAACCAGAATAAAGCATCCATACAGGAAACAGTCTTCTTGCACAAGAAAGGGCCTCTGGCTGCAGAAGTTGTTAGGACTCCAAATTACAGGAAGAGCCATGGAGTCAGTGTGGCTTGGGGCGAACTGTGTTCTAGCCTGGGGTTTCCCACCTGCTTCTTGGAGCCTCTGTTTCTTAATCTGTGAAATGGGAGAAGATGATTTGCAGTCTGCCCCATAGGCCAGGGATGAGGTTGAAATGAGACATCCTTGTGTGTAAAAGGGCTTTGGAAACTATATTATTGGCTGGTTACTGGGGCAAAGACCTCTGAAAGGGACTCTGTGCTATTTGTCAACTGCTTTGAGCCATCCTGGGTTAACCTATGCTCCAGTTGTAAAACCACCAGCACTGGGAGTGAGGGGGAGGCCAGTGGACTGTGATGGACATGGAATTCCAGATTTATGTCTGTCAACTGATTCACTTTGCTCTTGGGGTTAGGATGGGGAGGATTTCATGTGGGTGGTGATTTCCATGTCACCTCCATGGGAATCCTTCAAGGATCTGGGAAATTCCTCAAGTGGGCTATGTGCCCCTTTCTGCTTTCCCTAAATGTGAGGTCCTGGGATGTGTTCGTGCTTAGTCATTTGTGTCTTGTCTTATGTTCGTGTTCTGTGGTTTGCCCTCGTGAGGGCTGAAGTGGGGCAGTCTCCAGCATCCCAGACGTGGCTTCAGGCTTGCTTGTGGAACCAGGCTCCCCGCTGTGTTTCGTCTCCCACAATAAAGATAAACCCCAAAGACCTCACTGCTCCCGCTGCCGCCATTAATGCTGTGCTCACAACCTTGTCCGGGATTTTAAGGATGTCAACCTGCTGTAGATGACTCAATAAATGTCTTACCATTTTTCCTGGTGGCTGTTAACTTGGCAGAAGTGATGGGCAGGGAGGAGAGGAGGTGGAAGGGGAGGAAATCTGACCACCCATAGTAATCCAGTCCCCACAGTCCTGTGGCCTTTTGGATTCCAAGGGACAGGTGTGAGAACAAGCATGAATGAGCTTAGAACGAACCGGCTTGGAAGAGTAAAGTCATGACCTCAAAAGGACCTGAAAGGATCCTGCAAATTGAGTGGAATCAAGGTCTGTTAGATGTTTTGAGTTCCCAGAAACGAAAGTAACTCACCCCATGGTTTTGATTCCCTGTGGCCTTATGTTGTTTTATGAGCACAGCTACCAGATACCCTAGAGCTTGCCTGTAATTCCAAATAAGCACAGGTGCATCACTGGCTACCAGAGCCCACCCCCTAATCTGGATATTCAGAGCCATTAGCCCATGCCAGACCAGTTCACCAATTCCAAGTAACTTCCATTTCCTCAAGTTTCTACTGACTGTCATAAACTCCAGTGCCCATTTGTAAGCAGTCAGAATTTACAGTTGCTAGCAACAGAAGATAATTTGGGCTGATAAATCCAAAATGGGGTTTAGAGGGAAGATATTGGGCATCTCCTAGAACTCTCTCGAGGCTGCAGAAACCAGCAAAGATGTCTCAAGGCAGAGCATGCTATAGAACTGGTGGTGAAGCTGTTGTCTGCTGCTGCCACCAGCCCAGTGAGGTCTCTTCTGTGCCAAGGACCCACCCTCATAGTTACCGGTTTTGAGAGCAAATAGCTTTGCTGCCATCTTCACCAGGAAATCAGTCCACATGCAGCCTCTTTCCTCAAGTCTCTCATTTCTGAATCGAAGCCTCACATGAGTCCATTAGGTTGGCTGTGTTTTGGTTGCAAAGGAGGCCAGAAATTTGACTTTTCTGGATTCTTGGGGAAGTCAGGATCCTAAATCTGGAGATTTTCTAAACTTAACAATAGTATTAAAAAGCCCTAGAATAACAAATGCCCATTACAGCAGGCCTGATGTCTACACCTGAAGCAGAGCCAGCTCCCTCCAGTGATCGGGTGGGCCACGATGAGGATGTCAAGCCAATGAAAAGATCAATCCCAACTGGAAACATGTGAGCCCTACAACCAGCTAGGCCACTTGCCAAATGCACCAGGTATCTAGTGGGGCTGTTCCCCAGATGTTTCTTCTTCCTAAGATTGCCCCTGTTCTTTCCTCTCCAGGTCCACCTCTTGTTCGAACCCTAAAGGATAGTACCAGCTATGTCATATGACCCACTTAGCAGATATTTTGAGCTGCTTCCAAAATGGAACTCACCCTCAACGGGTGAAAATCAATCTTGCATGTCTGACTGCTGATCACTTGGGCAGAAGACTAGTGTCTAGAAAAAGTGTCCTCACTGGTGTGACCATGATAAATTGAGGTTCCATAGGTTTCATTCTTAGAAGGAGGTCACATTCAAGAAGCAAAGATAAGGAGCCAAAAGCAAACTGAAGCCTTGAATTCCGTATTAGACTTGAATTTCTTGGCAACTGTGAAGATCATCAAACTACTCAGTCTATGAACGCTTATTAATCCTGTCCTATCCATTCCACCAAATCTGTCAACCATTCCAGCCCTCTTTTCTCCCAAGCCTTTTAAAAGAAGGCCTTCAACCCTGATTATTCCTGAGGATGCTCTTTGCTATGGATAGTGTGAGGAGTTCCTCTTGGGTATCCAGTGGTTCTCAAGCATTACCATGCATCAGAATCACCTGAGGGTGATTAAAGCACGGATTGCTGGACTCAAATTTCTGATCCAGAAGGTCTGAGGTAGGGCCTGCCTAATAATTTCCATTTCTAAAAAGTTCTTAGGTGCTGCTGCTGCGGCAGCTGCTTTGGTCTGGAGACAATACTTTAGGAACCACTGTTCCGGACATTCTACTGAGGACACTGAGTAGACATCACAGTGCCTTTTTGTGAAACTTAGGCCTGGACAATGATTAACTTACTAAGAGGGGGAGGACAAGCACAGACATCAGCAGCATAAGCTTTAATTGGCTTTTCTTCCCAGGCCACTGTAATAAACATGCATTGGTGCTGGCCCACCCAGCCCTGGTCTGGTCCTTTTTTGAGCATTTCTCATGTTTCCTATGGAAATTGCCTGGCTTCTAAGATTCCGTTGCCTTCCAGATCACATTTGGAGCATCCAAATGCTTAGGGGGCCCAGTCTCAGCAGGTGAAGCTGGATGAAGCCCATTCAGGAAGGCTAGACACTGACCTCTCAGTGTTCAAATAACCCCAGCTTTCAAAGAAACTGAGTGCCCATTCCAAAGCAGAAGCAAAGGCAAACCAAAAAAATATTGAGTCAACTACACATATTAGGGATGCTAGAAGACTTGTACAAAACCATCATTTACATCTATTCCAACTCATATAGACTTTCACATGGAGACTGGGGAGTGAAGTCCCACCAACTCAATGGAAAGGGTCTTTGTTGTGGCCCTCTGGGCTTTCTCTCAGGCCACCCCTCTCAGTCATTGTCTCCTATTCCCTTTCCAGACAGTCCCTACCCCCAGTTTATTCTATTCTCTTTACTTGTTTTCTTTACCCTGGGTTCCCTCTCTCTGCTCTTGATCTAGATTTAGGCATGGTTTGGTGCTCAATGTTTTTCTTGAGATGATACCCTTTTGGTGTGCCTGTCCTTTGGGTTTCCCTGACACTTGGGAGTCGTCTGTGGTTTTCTTCTCAACCTTTTTCTTTTTAGACATTCTCTCCAGGGACAAAAGCACTCATTCGTATTCATTAACCATGACTTCAGTTGATAATCCCGACCCTTCATCTCCAAGCACAATCTATTGGCATAGGTGGGGGTTTGTGCAAGAAGTACCATGGAGAGAACTGAGTGAACTTCAGGTCCAGCACCACAGACAGTTCCAAGACACTACACCTACTTGAGAGTCAAATCTTTGTGTGGCCAATTTATCTGACTTGAACAAACACAGATCTAGGATTTATAAGGTCTGAAACACATATAATTTGGGGGAGGGTTGGGTCATCTTTAATAAAAAAAATGCAAAGATTTAAATTCAAACTTAGATATAAACATTTTTCCTTTTAGAATGAGAGAAGTTGACAACTATCACAAATATTTCAAAATCCAAAAAAAATTATATAATATTTGTATTAATTACTCTATGACACTTTTGTCTATTTTTTGGTCCATTTGATCTTTGATTATATCTTCACTGGATTAACTATTTTTCTGTCATTCTCCATACAGATAACTGAAATATAATTCAGTCACATAATTCATCAAAATATGTGTTTTATTACTGATGACTTGGACTCATTATCAATGAGAAAAGAATCCCCCACTTAAACTTTTACATATCTGATGATTGGAAGATTATTTTTTACAGACAAATGCCTAGCTCCGTATATGTCAAACTTTGTTTCTTCACAACTAATCACAATGCCAGACATCTTCATATTATGCTATGATCTCTAGTCCTCTGTTTTTATATGTAATGTTCAATGAAATATAAGAGGATTCCTAGATGACTTAGTAATAATC
The DNA here is from genome assembly GCF_048164855.1 of Canis lupus baileyi. NCBI lineage: Eukaryota > Metazoa > Chordata > Mammalia > Carnivora > Canidae > Canis > Canis lupus. The sequence goes on along the minus strand of NC_132855.1, from coordinate 17,291,399 downwards.
TAATTACATAATGAAGCAACAGCACACTACTTAGTTGTAACCCGAACTGAATGTATCTTTAACTTGACTTCCCTTTAGCAAGATCCCCAAAGTGCTCATGGTCAGTTCACCAGTCCCCAACATGTGAGATGGTGTCAGGCTTTCAGTCTCTTGTGACATAGAGTATCTTGACTGTTAGAGGAACTTGATAATAGCTGGAGGAAGGATTTGGTAAACTTTTTCAAGAGAATTGCTCTTGAGCCTGAGTATTAATGAACAAATACCCAAGAAGACGGAAAAAAAAAAAAACAAACCCAAAACTTTAGAAGCAGAGAAAGTAGTATTATCAAAGACTTCTTCACTTTCTTCTGAAAAGCTTCCTATGATTCCAAATCCAGTTAAATGCTTCTCTGATATTTTCTCATACAATTTTGTTCTGAAGTCACACTGAGTTTGAACACTCATGCAAGAAATATTAATGGCACATCTATTAAGTTCTATGTGCTTTAAATGCCTGGGATAAAACCATGAGTGAAGGAAAAGATTTTTTTTCTTGCAGGGAATATATTCTAATCAGAAAAGCAGAAATTATATAGGCAAATGAATAATAAAATATATAAAACCAAACAGGGTAGTGGGGTAGAGATTTTAACACGGTGCTCCACACAGGCCTCTCAAGAAGGTGACACTTGAGTTGAGACCTAAAAGACAAGGATATAGTCATTGAAAGATCAAAAGAATAATGATCTGAAAAGTGCAAAGATCCTGAGGGTAGGCACAGATTTAGTGGTGTTTCTAGAAACAGAAAAAAGACCAGTGTGGATGAAATATCTGGTCAACAAGGCTGGTAAGCAAACTTCAATTTCAAATATATAGAAATTCTGGATGAATTGATATATATATATATATATATATATATATATATATATATATATAATATAAAAATACATAATATATATATATCTTGCATTAGTAGAACTAATGCAAGAAAGGGAAATCTCCAGGTGATGGAAATGAGAAATTTAAAAGACAAAACAATGAGTGCAGTAAGTCATGGGGAGGGTCATGATGTTTGAGAGGCAGGCAGTGACCAGGTTAAGTAGCATCTTATAGGCCATGATAAAAAATTTGGAATATTTCTCAAGTTCAGTGGAAAGTCTTGGGAGAGTTTTAAGCTGGAGAGTTAGGTCATGCGGTTTGTATGTTCAAATCACTCTGGCTACCTTGTAGAGAATGGACTGTAGGCTCATCTGGAGACTGCTGCCACTGTCCAGATGGGAAGGATGATCATTTAGCTTGGAGTGGAGGTGTAGCAGTGGACATGGTGAGATATGACTGGGGGCATATAGAGGTCAAACCAACGGGAGTTGCTCTTGGGTTGGGCATGCTAAGGGAAGATGATGATCAGGTTCTTGGGTTGAGCAATGGCTGGGGCAGGGTGCCATTAATGGAGACGAAGAAGACAGGTGGGCAGACTGGGAAGGAGACTTGAAGTGTTCTGTTACCCAAGGGTCAACTTTTAATGTCACTATCAGCCAGGAGTCAGGAGAAGAGAAGCTATTGTGGGTATTCCAAGTATGAGGAGTTTTAATAGGGGCATTAGAGGGTCACAGAACCATTGGAAAGGCTGAAGGAGTAAGACCCAAGCTGCACTGAGCCCCTCAACACCAATAGGATCTGAGACTGGGCCCTGGTCCACATGTTTGGAAGCACAGACAGTGCAGAAAATGGGTGTCCTGGGCTCTGTAAATGGCCTTGCCTCCTCATTTATCTGCATCTCGACCAGGGACATACTTAAAACAGGTCATGACCCAACCTGTCATCTAATCTGAACGAGCACGTGAGGTAACAGCAAATAGAAAAATCCCAGGCACTGAGAACCAATTCCGCCAAAATCATCCAGAGACAAGCTCTCTGATCTTGGGTTCTTTGGGAGGAAAAATCAGTGCGTGGGTCTGCACTGCCCCCTGCTGGTCACTCAGTTACCAACAAGGCAGCGCGGCGCTCCCTTCTGGAAGTTGCAGGAGCCCTTCCCAGCCCGGATTTTTCATCCAACCCAGCTTGCTTCCACACAATGACTCATAAATGAAATAATGAGGGGCAAGAGCAAGCTAAAATGTTTACCATAATTAACATCTAGAGGAAAAACTTCTATCTTAAATCGCCTGTGGAGAGAATGTGGCCCAGAGAGGATTTGGCAGCAGGTTTTAACCCTTCGCATTTTCGGTTGTGAAGCATTAACTTACATTTTTCCCCCCCGATCACACAGAAAGTTTATTTCTGAAGATCACATAAATATAAGAAACATATGTTTGGTGTCATTTAGGAAGAGAATATGGGCGTAAGGATTTTCACACTCAATTGTAAACACAAATACACTCAGTTACTCATTCATTCGGGCCTCAGATTTCCACTGAGATGTTTACTATGACCTCCCTCAAGGACACGAAGGTGAAAGAGATAAGGATTCTGATCTCAAGGAGCTTGCTGCTCATAAGGAAGTTAATAAATACACTGAAGGAAGGCACACAGGGAGATATGCCCTAGCAGATGCTATAGATGCCTACCTGGGGCCAGCCGCGGCAGGTGTGGGCTGCTAATGGTATCCACCTGTCCCCTTCTCCAAATGATCGCTGAGGGATGCCCAAGTGGTAACACCACCCTCCCTCCACATTCCCCATCTGGTGCGGCCTGTGGCCAGCAACTAACTGATGCAGGGGTATGACAGCCCGGGCCCTTGCCTCTGGGTGGCCAGTCTCTATGGTGCGGTGTCCATGCCACAGTTCCCTGCAAGGAGGGGCAGGAGGGGACAGATTCAGCTGCAATGACATCTCTGCCTAGCACCCCCCTGCCCCTTCCGGCTTCCCTCATTCCCCTATAATTTCTCCCAAGGGAGAAAAGTTATTTGCTTATGATTCTCAATATCTTAGGAGGAGATAGGAGTCTCCATTTGGAGACTCCATTGCTTAGGAGTCTCCATTTCAGGCTCTTCTATAGAATCCAAACAAAAACACGTGCCATCAAAGAGGCTCAGGAAAGACAATGTCTGTTCTCAGGATCAGGAAAACGTGCCTGGGAGGTTAGGTTAGATTTGAGCACGTTAGAGAGGATCGTTGATTCCACAAACACATCGACTGAGTGTCTTCTCTGAACTGGGCAGTCTCCCAGGCCTTGAGGACACAGCAGCAAATGTGGCAAAGCTTGTTACGTTCTAGTGGGAGGGAAAGAAATGTGAAAACAAATGATGGACAATTAGATAAATTCAGGTAAGTTCTATAGTGAAAATAAAATATGCTAATCGGTCAACATCACCAAGTCTCTCTCCGACAATTTTCCCAAAACTTAACCATGGGGACAGATGTTCTAATTCCTCACAATGGTTCAAGCCTCAGTCAATGTCAGCTCCTGCTGTGGGTGGTTATCTGAAACCATGGCAATAACTGCCAAGCATTTTCCAAGCACTTCCAAACAAATGCTGTATTTGGGATCTTGGAATATTCTCTAGGTTTTCCACATTTAAGGCACTGAAGTATTTCATTTAGTCTCTGCATTCAGAGCTAAGAGTTTCCCTAGAGGACCAGGGATGGTGTGAATCAGTAGGAGGCAAGTTTCTGCCATTGCTGGAGGTGACTACCTAAGGTCCCCTGACAAATGGCCCCAAGGACAAGGCAAGTGAGCCTCTCAAGGAGCCCAGGCCCTACTGGCTACCAGTTCTATTCTCCAAGCCAACGTCCTAAGACTGCACTGTTCTTTGTTCTAAAATAATAAGACTTCAAAAAAAAAAAAATAATAAGACCTCCCAAGACCTGTAGCCTTAGGAGGTCGAAGCTCTCCCAGGCAGGGGTGTGTTTTATTTATCCTCCTGTGCCTGATGGACACAAAACAAATTTTACTGCACAGGAGTTAACCAGGGACATTTGTGGAAATAAGTGACTTCGAGGACACTTCTAAATTTTTAATACTTGCTTGCCTTACTCATGATCCCCTGTTCAATGGCTGCCTGGGGGGAATTTATGCCTGCACAGAGTAGGTGCACAACATATTTCTTTCTCCAGCTCCCAGTCCATTTTTGAAGTATTAGCCACTGTTCCCAAGAACCAAAAGGCACCCACCTTCCAAATGTCACCTCTTTCACAAGGGCTCTCATGATTGCTGGGATGGCAGACTGACCTTAGAGCCAAAGCTTTTCTCTTTTCTTCTACAATTTGCATGGGGTGAGATCTTCCTAATGCAGCAGTTACTAATCTTATGAAATCCAACATGCCTTTTTCATCACAATTTTGGGTGGCCATTAGGGCTTTCCTAAAAATTTTGATCCTTCTCTTTATGGGAAAGAAATTGGATGGCTTTCACCCCAGTCCTTGAAGTCAGGCATGACCATGTGACATGCACTAGCCGACGAATCGTGAGCAGAAGTGAACTGGGCCACTTTGCTACTGAAGCATTCAAGAGCCTTGTGAGATTTGTCATGTTCTCGTTTCCTCTGCTGGAGCGAAGATCAATGTGGGGATGCCATTTGTGGCAGAAATAAATTTTGATTGTTTTAAATCACAGAGATTAACACAGGGTTGTTGATTTCTGTGGTATAATTAGCTCATTATGATTGATGCACCCATTTTATTTTCCTAAAATGAAATTCATAGTATATATATGTATCTATATGTATATACATATGTATTTACTTAAGTGTTTAAAAAGCAATATAATGGTCTGACTGCCATATAAAGAAGAAAGAAAGGGGCATTAAACTTAATGATATATATTCAATAAGTAAATGCTCTCAGACATAAAGAAGTAGATTCTTCTCCTTGTACATCATATCACCACAAATACAGCCATTGCAAATACAGACTTTTAGAGGTGTGCCAAAGACTCAAATGCCATTTGCAGAGCTATTGTCATTGATATGATCATCTAAGACTAGGAACAATTATCTAAGATTAGGAACATATAGGTTTTATTGTTTGTTTTTTGTTTTTGCTGTTCTATTATCTATCTATTTATCTATCTATCATCTATCTACCTACCTAGGTACCTACCTATCTATCTCTCTATCTGGAGAGAGAGTGACAACATAAGCAGGGGAAGGGGCAGAGGGAGAGAAATCCTCAAGCAGACTCCCAGCTGAACGTGGAGCCTGACGTGGGGCTCAATCCCAGGACCCTGAGATCATGACCTGAGCTGAAATCAAGAGTCAGACACTTAACTGACTGGGCCACCCAGGTGCCCCAATTTTGGTAGAGTTTAATCCTCCCTTGATTAACAGGGCAGTTGCTTTCCTGAGGAATGCAACGTATTCCCCTAATACTTTTCATTTAAGTATAAACAGCAGTTGTGTTCTCCTTCCAGGTTTTTTTTTTTTTTTATCTTTGATAGTCAAAGAGAGAGAGAGAGGCAGAGACAGGCAGAGGGAGAAGCAGGCTCCATGTACCGGGAGCCCGACGTGGGATTCGATCCCGGGTCTCCAGGATCGCGCCCTGGGTCAAAGGCAGGCGCCAAACCGCTGCACCATCCAGGGATCCCTCCTTCCAGGTTTAAATGTGAACCTATTTTGGCCCAGGTTTTAAGTAAAATCCTGCATGTTTTGCCTACGCAAAGGTCTCTTAGGGCATAAAGCACTGCAGGCTGTGGGACAGTTCTTCAGAGTGTGGACCTGCCCTGTATGTCGCAGGATGTCCACTGTTCTTGGCCCTTGCCCAATAGATGCCAGTTGTATTCCAGCTCTCACTGTTGTGATTATCAAAAATGCCCCCCAAAACTTCCAAAGTAGACTTTGAGACCGGATTTTTCCTTCCTTGAAAGCTCTCCCGTCTTTCTGAAGAAGGATGCTGCTCTACACTTCTTCAGGTTACCTAATGCCACCTAGCACTGGCATAGATCAAGAGCAGCTTCCTGACTCTGTTGAGTTGATTTTCCAAAGCCGATTCTGTTAAGCTGAGTTTTTCTTATTAGCACACGCTGAAGGATTGTTCTTAGGGCCAGGTCCTCCAGGACTCTGTCCCTGATGGCGGCACTAGGACTGAGACATAGGGTAGCACAGTGGTGCCCAGAGGGCTGGGCACATCATTCCTTCCTGGCCAGCACCATCATATGCCATGGGTGTTTCTGGAACATCCCAAACTTTTCTTCTTTTGGTTTTAGAGTTCATCATACAAGTCTTTTCCTCACCTCCCAGGAGGCTCTCCGGGCTTTTCAACCCATTCCAGTCCGTCCTCAGTATTTCTAGTGTTAAATGGCCCAGACCTGGTTTAGGAGATAGTAGTACTTGGGCTGGGCTGGCTCAGGTGAAAATAGCTGTTCATGTCCACTGAAGGCAGCACAGGTTCTTAGCTGCTCCCAGAAAGGATGGTGTTTCCAGATTCTTGTGGTTCTCTGTGCCCTCCTCTTCCCACCCACAATTCACCATTCCCAGCTGACTTCAGCTGCACCTTGGAGGGATTTCCCACTTGCCTTGCTTTCCAGAGCTACACTGGAGGGCAAGGTCCAGGAGGATTCTCCTCCTCCATGTGCTGCTAGGCTTTTGCAGCTCATTTCCTGTAAGTGTTGTTTTGGGAGACAGGAGACGGTCTTGGGGATTAGTAATCCCTGACCCCCATTTACCAGTTTTTGAGATTAACTAAAAGGCTCATTGACAATCTGATTCTTGGAAACTCTGTGCTCTTCAGTGTCCTAAATCATGTACAGTGGCCCTGGACTTGGCATCCTGCCCTTCGGTTCCTGTCTTCTAGCACAGGCTCTTGCTCTGTGTTAGGTCTCAGCTTGGTGGCTACTTTCTTGACCTCTGCCTCTGAAGGTTAAGCAATAGTTTGTGTTTTGTGGGGGAGGGTAGAGCCCATATCTTCCAGCCTCCACATCCCACTTCCAGCTGGTGCTTCCCCATGGCAACAGGCTTTACCTCAGGCAGACAGCAGGGGGCAGGAGGGGACTGAGAATCTCATGTCCCTAATTTCTGTGATTCTTCCTTGAATCTTAAGTTCCACATTTCCACTTCTCGCCTCTGTCCAAACAGGATTTAGGATACACGCGGCAGACATGCTTTTGCAGTTCTGCAAGATGTTTGAGTCTCTGATTCTTGACTTCCTAGAGCTTCTTAAACAAGGCTGAATTCTATTTCCATTCTCATTTCAGATAGGCCAGCTTCAACCAAACCATACAGCTTTGAAGAAGAAACTTAACAGATTAAAAAACAAAAACAAAAACAAACCAGGAGAGGCTAAACCATAGCATCTATGGCTACACATTAGTGTTGTAAAACTTTAAAAAAGTCAAAGAATTACTAGATTTTCTAGTAATTAGGAATTACTAGATTACTAATCTAATTTTCTAGATTACTAGAAAAGTCAAGATAGTCATTAATTTGGGGGGCAAGGACAAGACTGTGTTTGGAATGCCACACAGAGGGGCTTCTGAAGCAGCTAAGGAAAGTTCTGGTGCTAACTATGAGGGTTTTTACCTTATAACTTATGAAAACCATGTGTTTTTGTTAGATTCTAAGCAACAAATTGATGGGAAATAAAAGGATGAGCAAAAGTATATCATGTGGACAGCTACCACAGGAAAGCTGGAGTGGCTATATGGCTACCGGACAACAGACATAAAGATTTTATAATGATAAAAAGATCCATCAAGGGTATATCAATCAGGAAGACATAATGATTATATATGTATCCACATCTAATAGTAGAGCACTACGGTGTATGAAGTGGAACTGAGAGAAATGCAGAGAGAAATAGTTCAATAGCAATAGTTGGAGACTTCAGTACCCCTACTTTCAATAATGGACAGATCAAGGAGACAAAAGATCAATAAGGAAAAGCAAGCCTTGAACAAGAGTATAAATCAAATTAGACCTAGCATGTATAGAGCCCTGCACCCCATAGGAGAATATACAATTCTCTCAAGCACACGGGACAGACCATATGCTAGGCCATAAACTAAACCTCAATACATTTAGAAGGATAGAAATAATAGGAAGCATGTTCTCCAGACACAGTGGAATGAAATCAGACATCAGTAACAGGAAAACAACTGGGAGACTCACAAATTTGTGGAAATTCAACAACATACTCCTACATAACCTACGGGTCAAAGAAGAAATCACAAGAAGTCAGAAACTACTTCGAGATGAATGAAAATGAAGGTACAAGATACCAAAAACTGATATTAAGCAGTGAAAGCAGGGCTTAGAGAAGAATTGATTGCTATAAATGTCTATATTGAGAAAGAATAAATATTAAAAAAACCTTCTACATGAATGTTTCTAGCAGCAGTATCTACAACAGCCAGAAGGTGGAAACCACCCAAATGTCCATCAATTAGTGAAAAAATAAACAAAATGTGGTATAGCCATACAGTGGAAAGTAAAAGAAGCCAATCACAAAAGGCCACAGATTACCTGGGTCCATTCATATGAAATGTCCAGAACAGGGAAATCCATGGAGACATAAAGGAGATTATGCTTCCTTAGGTCTGGGGGAGGATTGTGAACATAATAATGAAAAGGCTTAGAGGGGTTTTGTTTGTTGTTTGTTTGAAATGATGAAAATATTCTTTTTTTTTTTTAAATTTTTATTTATTTATGATAGTCACAGAGAGAGAAAGAGAGAGAGGCAGAGACATAGGCAGAGGGAGAAGCAGGCTCCATGCACCGGGAGCCCGATGTGGGATTCGATCCCGGGTCTCCAGGATCGTGCCCTGGGCCAAAGGCAGGCGCCAAACCGCTGCGCCACCCAGGGATCCCTGATGAAAATATTCTAAAATTGTGGTAGTAGTTGCGAATATCTGTGAATACACTTAAAATCATTGAATTATACACTTTAAATAGGTGAATTGCTTGGTATGTGCATTGCATCTCAATAAAACTGTTTTTTTTTTTTAGTTAAAAAAAATGAAACACCACTAGAAAAGAAAAGCATTGCTGTAAGTAGCTTTGAATACATTTGATCAGACCTATTTGGGAGGATCTGTAAATTTAGGCTTAACTACCACTATTATTAATGATAAATGTAAATAGTAGCAATTCAGTGCTTCTTCACTGTATCCAACTTAAGCTATACTTCTTTTATGTGAATACATACTATCCTAGATTGTTTTATACTTAATCTGTCTTCAGCATTTTTTATATTTCACTTTAGCTTTTGTGATTAGCTATGTTAAAAGGCTGTGTATAATTTTTAGGTGCAAATATGCTGAAAGCTAGGTCATAATTCTCCCTACCATTTGTAAGAAATTGTCAAACTGTTTTCCAAAGGGACTGTGCCATTTTGCATATCCAGCAGGAACATGGATGCTCTGCATCCTTATCAGCACCTGATAGTGATAGTTTATTTTAAGATTATTTATTTTTCATGAGAAACACACATAGAGAGAGAGAGAGAGAGAGAGAGAGAGAGGCAAAGACACAGGCAGAGGGAGAAGCAGGCCCCATGCAGGAAGTCCAACTTGGGACTCGATCCCAGGTCTCCAGGATCACACCCTGGGCTGAAGGCGGCACTAAACCACTGAGCCACCTGGGCTGCCCAGTGATAGTTTTTTTTTTTTTTTTTTTTAAAGCCTTTCTATAGTCATGTAGTGATATTCCTTGCAGTTTTATTCTGTATTTTCTCTTTTTTTTGTTTTTTTAAAATTTTTATTTATTTATGATAGTCACACACACACAGAGAGAGGCAGAGACATAGGCAGAGGGAGAAGCAGGCTCCATGCACCGGGAGCCCGACGTGGGATTCGATCCCGGGTCTCCAGGATCGCGCCCTGGGCCAAAGGCAGGCGCTAAACCGCTGAGCCACCCAGGGATCCCCTATTCTGTATTTTCTTAATGAATTATGCTGGTGAATATCTTTTCATGTGTTTATTTGCTACTCATATCATTCCTTTGGTTAAATGTCTGCTCATATAACCTGTTCTTTGAAAGAACTGGGTTGTTTCCTTACTCCTGAGTTCTGGGAATTTTTTTGAAAAAAATCTTCATAAAAGAGATATGTGTTTTTTAAATTTTTTTTAATTTAAATTCAAATTGCAAGATATAGTATAACGCCCAGTGCTCATTCTATGAAGTGCCCTCCTCAGTGCCCATCACCCAGTTACCCCATCTCCCCAACCATTTCCCCTTCCACAGCCCTTTATTTGTTTTACAGAGTCAGGGGTCTCTCATGGTTTGTCTCCCTCTCTAATTTTTCCCACTTAGTTCCCCTCCTTTCCCTCATAATTCCTCACTATTTCTTATATTTCCCATATGAGTGAAACCATATGATAATTGTCCTTCTCCGATGGACTTATTTCACTCAGCATAATACCCTCCAGTTCCATCCATGTCAAAGCAAATGGTGGGTATTCATCCTTTCTAATGGCTGAGTAATATTCCATTGTATGTATAGACCACATCTTCTTTATCCTTTATCTGTCAAAGGACATGGTGGCTCCTTCCACAGTTTGGCTATTGTGGACATTGCTACTATGAACATTGGGGTGCAGGTATCCCGGTGTTTCGCTACATCAGTAACCAGATGTGTATTTTACAAGTATTTTCTCCTTGTCTGTGGCTTGTCTTCATTTTCTTGACAGCATCATTAGAACAGACTTTTAAAAATTTTTATGAAGTCCAATTTATCATTTTTCAAGTTTTAAAAATTTATTTTGTTACTTTTGTTTTCAGAGACCTTTTGGGGCAATAGGAAATAGATTTTTTAAAAGATTTTATTTATTTATTTATTCATGAGAGACACAGAGAGAGAGAGAGAGAGAGAGAGAGAGAAGCAGAGACACAGGCAGAGGGAGAAGCAGGCTCCATGCAGGGAGCCTGATGTGGGACTCGATCCGGGGTCTCCAGGATCAGGCCCTGGGCTGAAGGTGTCACTAAACCGCTAAGCCACCCGGGCTGCCTGGAAATAGATTTTGAAGCATTTTGAGCAGGGGTTCAACATGTAGAAAAAGACATTAAAAAACACTTGGTCTGATTGTAGACAACAATATAAATTGGAGTAGAAATAAATTTAGAGTAAGAAAAATCAGTTGTTACAATAAATTAGGTATGAAATAAATGAGGATTTAGGCAAGTGTGGTCACAACAGGAATTGCAGTTCATTAAAATTCCATCTCTGCTTAACTAGGATGTACTAATGATGGAATAGAGTTAGTTTCAGTCAGAGTTAGATAGTCCAGAAGGAAATCAAGAGTCCTCTGACTGGCAACATGAGAAGGAGCAAAGTCCTTAATTCCATCTGGATTATTCCTCAAATGTACTCCTCCCACTATCCTTCTTTTCTTTTCTTTCTTCTTCTTTTTTTTTTTTTTTTTTGGTATCATGATTTCCTATGCAGTCGGGAAATACAAATTCTCTATATGCAATTTAGCCACAATACTTATATCAGTTATCTCTTGCTGTATTACATGATTCTGAAGACCGACAATTTGGGCTGGGATCAGCTGGGCGGTTCTTGCGGTTCCGCTGGGTCCTCTCATGCGTCCGTGGATGGCTTGCTCATCTTGGTTGGGCCCTCCCCCGTGTCTCAGTGCCTTGCTACAATGGCTTGTCTGTGCTCCATATGTTCTTGCATGTTCCACCAGGCTGGTTTGGGGTTGTTTGCTTGACAGCTGGCAGGGTTCCAAGAGATTGAGCTGAAGTACACAAAGCCTCTTGAGTTCCAGGCTCAGAAGTGGTTAAGTGCTTTCCACTGCATTTTATTAGACAAAACAAGTCAAATCCAGCCCAGATTCAAGGAGTAAATACAGGGAGAGCAGTGACTGTGCCCATTTTATTGTCCAGGTCTATTTTATGACCTGCTCTAAGGTCATTTTGTGAAATTTCTTGGCAAGAAAAGCATTTTTAGAGACCCTCCTGAGAATTGCTGATGAAGGGATTATTTCTATGACAAATCTTCTCTGGATACATTATTGCAAAATCTGGGCCCTTAAAAATGAGCTAGAATTACGATCTAAAGTGGAAATCCCAATTCTTGTTATTTGCCTCCCATAAGGATAAGAAACGGCCGCATTATTAAGTGCCGTACTTTGCTACAAATATTAACTAACAACAATTGACCCTCTCTGGGATTTTCCATTTAGTTATTTACTGGAAGCTGTTCCTGTAATTTTCAACCGTGCTGTTATCTATGAGATTGTCTTTCTTTTAACTGTGCTGGGTTTTCAGATGCATTAATACAGCTTAATATCTCTTCCTGTTGCTTCTCTAATTAAAAGCTTGTTGGATTTCCAAATAAGAAATACTATATCCAGGCACTAGTAATAAAGACTGCTAATAATTAGGAGGGGAAGAAAAGAAAAAAAAAAAACATCAGCGAGGGACGTCATCAACCAGAAGTGAGGGATCCTCTGGTCAGGCAAAAAAATAAATAAAAAATAAAAAAATAAATAAAAATTAAAAAAAGGTGTGTGTTGGGGGGGTGCCCTGGGATCTGGAGAGGACTGTAGGGGAATGACCAGGCTCTGAGAAGCCAGCCTCCCAGGAGGGCCGCCCACGGGCAGCCTGGATGGAGTGCAGGTGCCCTGTTCCAAGCTGGATGTATGATTCCTGGGTCCCAGAAGAACAGCTTCTATGTGCCCTTCCAGTCATTACCTCTCTGGCTCCCCAAGTCCCTCTGCCCCGGGGGTCCTCAGCGCCGATCAGAGCTCCTGTCGCTACAAGAACCAGCCACTAGATGGCGCCAGACGACGGCGCCGGCCTGCGCTCCGCAGGTCCCAGCCCAGAAGGCCGGGTCTGGAGGTGGCTTCTCCTACCTGCCACGGTCCTCCTCGGGCTCCCCCTTCTCTCTCCATCTTCTCACCCCATCCCCACCTTAATAAAAAAAATTCTTTCTTCCGGCAGCTGCTTTTGCACGCGTGATTTCCAGGCAGGGGACAGGAGCGCGCCTGCAGGTGCGCACGTGTTTGGCGGGGGGGCGCTGAGCGGGGCGGGAGAGGGGATTTGGGGGTCCCCCCAGAATTTTGGATGGCCTCTCCAAAGGCATAGATTTAACTCCGGGCAAGAAAGAAGGTAGGGCCACTGCTTCCGAGTGTCCCCTCTCCAGCGTCCCTACCTGGCCGCCCCACCAGGTCAGAGTCTCTCTGAACCCATGAGTTCCTTCTCCATCCTGGTCCACCCCAATCCATGCTTCTTTTCGGAGCACCCCCCCCCCCTTCTCCATTCCAGGCTTCTAACCCAATCATTTCACTGGAAAGCCGGCCAATTTCCTGTCTAACTCTAGGGCCCCCCCTCCAGGCCCCATCCAACCTGCTGCCTGATGGGGCCTCACTGCTGGGCCCCCATCGAGCCTTCCCATTCTCATCTTTGTGCAAGGAACGCGGGGGCTGTTTGCTTGACCCCCCACCCCCGGCTGTCCGGGTATAGCAGGGGTGCTGACCCTGGGGACACGGCAGGGACATTTAGCCAGAAATCTGGAGGGTGGGTTGAAGGTAGCCAAGTAAATGGGGGTAAAAGCATTCTCCATAGAGCAGCAGTTCTTAGAACTAGGCACCCCTAGAGTTTGCCCTACAGGGGACTTCTGGCAAGGCCTGTAGACATTTTGGGGGGTATTTGATCAGGGGTAGGTGGTACTGGCCTCCAGTGGGTAGGGGCCAGGAGTGCTGCTGAACTATCCGACAACCCACAGGACAGCCCCCACAGCAAAGGGTTATCCAGGCCTCAAAAGGCTCTAGGGCTGGGTTGAGAAACCCAGGGGACAGAGGAAGCAGCACAGGGGTGAGGGGACATGGTTTTTTTGAGGAAGTAGATTGATTTTGTTATGGTGGGAAGGTGTGGTGGGGAGATGTGGTTAGAGACCCGAGTGTGTAGAGTTGCACCCAGCAGTTTAGACTCTGTCCTTAGGCGGACACACTGTATACTTGATTCTCAGGGTCGTTGAGAGCCATTGGAGCCTTGGAAATAGTGAATGAAAAGACACAATTTCAGTCACTGGTGTCAACCGGGCATACCTATCCAGATCTTTATCGAATAAATATTGGTATGCCATGATCCTTCGGAAATTAACTGGAAGTAACCAAATTCATCTATTTCACTAAACAAATGAACAGATTAATTGAACTTATATATTAAAGCACTCTTCGAAGCTGTTCATAAAGATTTTTTACCTTTTGTTCTCCCAACACCCTTATATAATAGGTACCTTTTAAATTTTGTTTTTAAATCCTTGCTTTTTTTCAGATGGGGACGGAGAAGCGGTGAGAGGATAGGTCACCTCCCAAGTGTCACATAGCAGGTAGGTAGTAAGGTCAAGATTTTAACCTAGAGCTATAAGACACAGCTCAGATTCTTAACTATAAGCTATACTGTCATTATACGACTTTGCCATATTTCCAAAGAGTAATGGGAAGTCTGTAATCATCCACCTTTTGTATATTTCCAGTAGCCTTGAAACTAGAACATGGATTTCATGCCCTTTCTTGGAAAACTTTGCATACGTGTATTTATTTTTAAATAGTATAATCCAATAATATCCTAAAAGAATTGGGAAAAAATCCACATACCCCAAACACTTGTGGTCATAAAAAATAAATGATGAAAACAAATGAATTAAGCATTGTATTAAAAGTTAGGAAACCATAAAATAAATCCAAGAAAAACAGAAAAGAAGAATTAAAAGCAGAAACTAATAAATTGGAAAACACGAAATTTTGGAAATTCTAAATAAACTCATGGGTTTGTTATTTGAAAAATTACATACTCTGATTTTTAAAGAAGGAAAACATAAAATCACATATTAGGAAAGATAAGGAAATTCAAAGAATCAGAAAAACACAAATATTTTTGCTCAATATCATGGAAATACATTTGAGCTGTTACATGAAATTGGTTGATACTCTAGGAAAATATGAAGTAACAAAACCCCTCCTAGAAAAAGTTAGAAATTATACAGCCCAAGTACAATAGAAGGAATAGAGAAATTTCCCAAAGAGGCACTGTCATTTTCCATAAAAGGCTCCAGACCCAGATGGGTTCATGGAAATATTTTACCCTATCTTTGATGAACTTGCAAGCAAGAAAATCTTCCACGTTTGTTTTATGATGTGAAAAATGTTAATATCAAGCCTGTCAAAGATAAAAATGAAAATTATATTTCAATCTTTATTTTGAAAATTGGTGTACAAAATAGTAAACAATTCAGTAGCAGATTAATGCAAATAATATTCCACAACTAATATATGTTTATTTTAAAAGTTAGGATTTTTAAAACATATTTTATTATTTATTTTGATAAACGGTGAGTGAGAAAGAGAGAGAGAGCGAGTGGGAGAGAGAGCACACACACCAGCAAGGGGGGAGAGGCAGAGGGAGAAGCAGACTGAGCGGAGAGCCTGATGCTGGGCTTGATCCTAGGACCCTGGGACCACCCCCCGAGCGGAAGGCAGATGCTCAACTGACTGAGCCACCCAGGTGCCCCATGTTGGGATTTTTTACAGTTAGGAAGTGACGACTAATTTGACGGGTCAGCATGGCTGGACCACAGTGCCTAGACAGTTGGTCATAAGGTCTGTATATATTACACTTTAGGAGGTGACCCCAAATGCTTTTCCAAAGATGCCTCCTGTATAACTTTATACTTCCCCCAGCACTACGTGAAATTTAAAACAGCTTTGTTTCCTCACCAACAGGGGGTGCTATCAATCTTTTAAATTTTAGCTATTCTCATGGCTATGTAACCATGTACTTCACTATGGTTTTAATATTTATTCCTCTGTTAAATAATGACATTGAGCATCTTATCAGTTTACTAGGACATTTGGATATTCCCTTTTGTCAAGCGCCTGCTCAAATCTCTTGTCTGTTTTCCTATTGAGTTGACAGGTTTTTTTTTTTTTTTTTTCTATTGATTTGGAAGTGATTTAAAAATATTTTCTGTATGCAAATCTCTTGAGAGTTATATATATTGGATAATATCATCTCCCATTTCCAATTTCATTCTCGTGGCATAATTTCATGAGTAGAAGTCCTTCGTGTTAATGTAGCCCAGCTTACAGTCTTTTCTCCTTTGGTTAGTTCTGTTGAGGTTCTAGTTAAGAAATCTTAGTCTATCTCAAGTTCATGAATCTGTTTCCCTATGTTATCTTTTTGATGTTCTTTTAAAAATAATTTACGCTTGAATTTTTTATTTGTCTCAAGTTTATACTTGTGGTTTATGTGAAGTCAAGGGCTGCATTCATTTCTTTTCTATATGGCTATTCAGTTGACCTGGCACTGTTTATGGACAAGACCATCCTAGACTATCCTTTCCCCAACGTTCCATGGTACCACCGTATTCATTTCCTATGGTTACTGTAACAAATTCCCACAAACTTGTTGAGTTCAGGCACCAAGAGGGAAATTTATTCTCAGTTTTGGAGGCCAGAAATTCAAAATCAGTATCATTGGGCTGAGATCAAAGTGTTGGCAGGGTGGCATTCCCTCCAGAGGCTCTAAGGGAGAATGCCTTCCTTGCCTTTTCTAGCTTCTGGTGGCTGCCAGCATTCCTGTTTGTGGGCACATCATCGTAGTCTTTGTCTCCATCTTCACATGACCTTCTGTGTGTGTGTGTGTGTGTGTGTGTGTGTGTGTATAGTCTCCCTGTGCCTGTCTCTTATAAGGACACTTATGATGGCTTTTAGGGACCATCTGGATGATCAGGATCATTTCCTCAGTTAAGTGTTCTTAACCACATCTGCAAAAACTTTACCACGTAAAATAACATTCACAGGTTCTAGGGACTAAGATTTGATATCTTTGTGCGGTCATATTTTAGCCGACTACAGTCACCAACCATCATAAATCAGGTGTCCATATATATGTGTCTGGACTTTCTGTTTCATTTCATTGATCTATTTGTCTCCCTTTGTGCTGTTATCACATTACTGTGATTTTATTTTAAGTGATTTTGTTATATCTTGATATCTGGTAGTGTCTTTCGACTGTTCTTTTTATTTTTTCCAGGATTGTCTTGACTTCTTTTCCCCTTTTACTTTTCTTTATAAATTCTAGAATCAGCTTGTCAAAAACAGGGTTAGGATTCTTTTGACTGAAGTTCCTTTGCATCTATGATCCATATAGGGGGTAATGACATCTTCAACAATATCAAGTTATCCAGTCAATGAACATGGTGATATTCATCCATTTGTTTTTTTAAGAAATATTTTTCAGGGGCAGCCCGGTGGCTTAGCAGTTTAGCGCGGCCTTCAGCCCAGGGCCTGATCCTGGAGACCCGGGATCGAGTCCCACATCGGGCTCCCTGCATGGAGCCTGCTTCTCCCTCTGCCTGTGTCTCTGCCTCTCTCGCTCTCTCTGTGTCTCTCATGAATAAATAAATAAAATCTTAAAAAAAAGAAATATTTTTCAGTAATGTTTTATAGTTTTCTGTGAAGAGCTAACATCTTTCTCAAAATTATTTTTGGTGTTTAACTTTTTATTATTTTTGAAAATGGCATAATATTAAAAATTTTAATTTTCCATTTTTTTGCTTATCTAAAGAGTTTTTGCATAAAATAACCTTGTTTAATTTATTAAGCATTATATATTATCTGTATTTTAAAAAATTTTCTGTACACAATCATGTCATCTGCCAATCCTGATTTATTAGAATGCAACATAAATTAGTATTTACTACTCTTCTGTTAATGCAAAAACCTTAGAGTTATATATTTTAACTTTACATACATATTAGCTCTATAAACCATTATTATTTTTATACAGTCAATATTTATTTAGATTCACTCTCATATGGACCTTTTTTTTTTTTCTCTTTATTTTTTCTCCATTACCATGATTAATCTGGGATTAATTTCCTTACCTTACATCTTTGGGATTCTGTTTATTATAGACTGGCTGATGAATTATCTGTTTTTCACTATCTGAACTTTTTTTTTTTTTTTTGAACTGTCTTTTTTATCTTTTGAGGATACTTTTTTCTGGGGATAAATTCAAATTTAGCAGTTATTTTCTTTCAGAACTTGAAGATGTCATTCCATTGTCTTCTGTATTCCATTATGTAAATTAAGAAGTAATCTGTCATTCTTATTTTGCTTCTTTGAAAGAAATGTCTTTGTTTTCTTCTAGTTACTTTCAAAACATCTTTTGTTTGTTTATATATATATTTTTAGCAGTTTTACTATGGTAAGTCTAGGTGTGTTTTTTCTTTATATTTTCTTGCTTGTGGCTCATAATATTTCTCAAACCTGTAGCATGATGTCCATCAGTTGTAGAGAATTTCTATCTGGTATTACTTCAAATATTGCTTCAATCCCATTTATTCTCTACATTCCCTCCTGGACTACAATACTACATATTTTTTGCCATGTCTTACATCTTTCTTCTTCCATCCTTCCTTCTTTTTCAGGCTTCACTTTTGATATTTCCTTCTTATCTTCTGCCAGTTAATAATTTTTCTCTCCCTCCCCATCTCTATCTCCATCTATTTTAGCTACAGATCTAGAGTTTTATATATGTACATAATATATATGCATATATTGCTGTTAGACACATCAGTTGAGTTTTTAATTTTAGTTTTTCTTTTCTTTTATTTATTTATTCATTTAGTTTTGCATTTTAAATTCAATTTTTTTATTGTGCAGTTTGTATTCTCTAATGAAATTTACTATCTTGTCATCTAGTTCCTTGAACATTACTAATCACTTATTTTAAAGACCATATCTGATAAAAACAATATTGAATCACCTGTGGCTCTGGAGCTGATATCTCTTTGTTTCTTTCTTTGTCATGCTTGAAACCATCAGTTTTATTTCCTGATCTAATTTTATTTCAAAAATCTAACAATTTTTGATAATAGCTTAAATTCCTTTATTGAACACAAAACACTTTGGAGATGCTCTGGATGATGTTATCTAGGCCTAGAGAGCATTTATTAAATCTCTGGTATGAAGTTAGAGTAGGATACAATCATTTTAATCCATCCAGATATTGAATTAATTTGAAGCTGGGCTTCAGTCTCATAAGGGATGTTTTACTTTTGGTTCATCCCTATTCCTGCTGTTTAGTTCCTTTAGGACTCTCAAAGGAAATCCTTGGATGTTTACTAGAGCTCCTCCTCCAATTATTTCCCTTAAGACTCATAAGAATGCAGGAAATCCTTGCTCATATGGTCTCTTCATAACCACTTGTGAATCATCACATTCCTTGATCAGAAAAGCAGTTTGAAATTAATGCCAACTCACCTCTTTGTAAATTCCTTCTCGTTTCTTTAAGTCCTCAGTGCCTTTGTAGTTCTCTAGTGTCTTCAAATACATATTTTAAAAACATATTCTTGAGTATTTCTAGGTGGTATTAGTGGGACAGTTGATCTGAAACCATCTACTCTGTCATTACCAAAAGGATTCATCTGTGATTGCTTATCTTTAAAATATGTACAATTTTCCCAGAAGCACTTTTATAAGAGGTAGAATAGTGTGATGCTAGGTGAGGTGTTTCTTATGATATAGGGTTTGGTATATAAGTTCACTTGATTTTTATTTCCTTTCTATGAACTGGATAAACATGTATGGGATTTTTCTTTTTCTTCACTACAAAGAACATGTTTATGGTTTCTGTGTTTATGTTTCTCATTCTTCTTTTACTTTACAAAGACTTCCAAGGAAATGAAAGAAAAAAATTCAAATTTTATATTGCTATCTTCAAATTGGAAGTCTGATCTCATTTTCATTTTAAACGTATCACTCTGGTTATTGTCTAGAACATTATTTCAAATAGTAAAAGATTAGCATGAACTTAAACGTATGAATACAAGATGGTTAAATAAATTGTGATAAATTCATATAATGAAATATAACCATTAAAAATAATTAGGTAGCTTTCTATGTAATGATATGGAACTATTCCAAGAGATATTGAGAGAGAAAAGCAGGATGTGGAACAATGTGTGTGCTATTACTGCTACTATTTGTGTGGGAAAAAATGTATTTACATTTTTTTCTAAGTGAGTAAGTTCACTTATAAAAAGTGTCTTTGGAATAATATACAAAAACTAGAAAAATTTAATACTTCCTAGAAAAAATTACTCGTAAGGAATGGAAGACAAGTCTCAGACAGACATTAACGTTTCAATGAATATTCTTCTTTATCTTTTGAATATTGTACTATGGGCATGTGTTACCTAGTGAATAATGGAAATAAAATATTTTTCAGAAGAAAAATTTACTTTAATGGGAGAATCTTCACTTGTGGGCCTTCTTATTGTACCTATTACCTTCTAGTATTTAGTAATTAGAGAATTTTATGTTATTTTAAAATATAACTTTTCACATTTTTATAATGTTCAAAATTATTATTTTCAAATTTAGCGTAATATTTTGTTTAGTTCATGTACCATAGTTTACTAATCCTTTTGGCCAGTTATATATTTACATGTTTCCTTATTATGTGTAACATGGGGATGAGTATCTTTGTGAATGTGTATTCATTTGGATTCTATAATTAGCTCTAAAACTTTATGGTTATTTGGTAAGGCTCAATGAAAATAAAATAAGCACTCTATGGAGTAGAAAAAAGGTTAGGAATGATTATAGATGATACTTTGAGTTACCCATGATAAGCATGGCAATTCTCATTTATTCCAACATTTGTCTATATGGACAAAACAAACAGAGTTGTTGCTCTTTAAATATACATACAGTGCGAATTGAACTCTTAGGAAATAATGCACTTAAAGAATCATTAATTATTACCTAATTACTTGCACCACTGTGGCATGGACAGAAAAGTGCTCTGCAATGATGAAGTTGTCAATTATAGTTGATAATTAAGGGGCCAGGTGCATGTTTAACTTAACAAGATAAATATCTGCCCAGATGTTGTTTGTCTGCTGCTTCATTACCAGGTAGGTTAGAAGATTTTCATAAACTAGAAAGACTATTAAATGCATAACCTTGCTACATCAAGAAATCTTTAACAAATCTGTTACTGTAACCAATATTCACTTAGGAAGACTGTTCATCAGATTTCCTGGAGAGCTGTAGAAGGAAGTGTGTTTAGGTAATAGCATATTTGCAGATTCTCAGCGAAATGTCTATTTGAATATAAAATAGGGCAAAAATACAGCAGTACTGGAAATTGGAGAAGATGCTTCTCCATGTCAGAAACATGAAGGAATTTATGTAAGATTTAAATACTGGATTGAAAAAAGACAACAAATAATTCGTGTGTGGGCCATTCCAAGGAACCCAAGAGCCTTGGATGTAAGAGGTGAACATTCTGGCAGATAGATAGTAAAATATCTTAAGTTGAAGGAAAAGCTGGAAGAAAGGACTGGCTATAGAAAAATTGGAAGTTGGACCATGTCACTATTTATCTGATAGGACTGCCATAACAAAATACTAGGTGGGATGGCTCAAAAAACAAGACCTTATTTTCCCAGAGATCTGGAGGCTGGAAGTTCAAGATTAGGGTACTAGCAGGATTGGTTTCTCCAGAAACCTCTCATAGGCTTGCAGATGGTTGCCTCGTGCTATGTCTTCACATGGCCTTTTCTCTGTGCATGTGCCTCTCTGGTGTCTAAGGACACAGTCATATTCTATTAGAGTAACCTGGGTGAACAATGTACAAGAACTTGGTACTATTTTTTTGCAACTTTTCTGAAACTCTGAAGTGATTTCAAAATAAAAAGTTAAAATTTCTATGTCCTCTATTTTTTTTTTTTTACAAAGTAAGCCGTACACAGGGCTTGAACTTAACACCCCGAGATCAAGATAAAGAGTTGCATGCTCTACCAACTGAGCTAGCCAGGAGCAGGACCCTGTGTCTTCTATTCTTGAGGTCAGTTTGGCCAGATACAAAATCTTTGGCTCATACTTTATTTTTTTAAGTATGTAAACTGTTACTCTATTATTTCC
The DNA here is from genome assembly GCF_048164855.1 of Canis lupus baileyi. Taxonomy (NCBI): domain Eukaryota; kingdom Metazoa; phylum Chordata; class Mammalia; order Carnivora; family Canidae; genus Canis; species Canis lupus. The sequence goes on along the minus strand of NC_132855.1, from coordinate 17,269,601 downwards.
TGGCATGTCACATTACTGATAAACATACATAACAATTTTATTCTTTCTCCCTTCAGGGACTTGGTCTTTTTATTTGAATATCCAAAAGATGTTTTCTTTTATTTTTGTTAAAATTTTGGTAAAGCTCTTAGAGTATGCCTTGGTTTGGACATTCGGGGCAAATTTTTCCAACATTTAGTATGTCCTTTCAATATGGAAAATTACATTTTAAAGTTTAACTAAATTAATTTTAATGTTTCAGTAAGGTTTTCTCCAATTTTTTATTTAAAAAATTTTTAGTGTCCAGAAAAATTAAAAGAATATCAATGCAAACATCCATATATACTTCAATATTTACCAGTTGTCAAGATTACTACATTTGCACTGTATCTGTCTATAAGTGTATTGCATTATTTTTTTATTTATATTTGCCCAAACTTTTGAGAGTATAAAATGCATAAGAACTGTTTGGGAGCTACTACTTATTTATTTGCCCTTGTGAAAAAAGAAATACGAATAAGATCTGTATAAAGAAGTCTAAACAAGTTAGGCCCGCAGTTCGTAATAGTCAGTGGTTATTATTCTGTGGCCATGAAATAACCACATATAAAATTTTTTCAAAATACCATTTTCCTCTTAGTCCACACAAACTTAAGTAAAGACCGGGCAGATTTTTAATTAACTTGACTTATCAAGTAATAATCCAGAAATCCAGTTAGTAATAGCCATCATTTATTAAGCATTTACTATTTAAGTGATATTAGATTAGGAGATTTCACAGACTGAAAGATCGCTTATTTATTACGAGATGTTTACGAGATGTTTGCAAGGCAAGTAATATTCTCCTTATTTTTATAGTAGGTCATATAGAGGCGGGTAATTAAGGAAGCTACAACTGACTACATACTAATAAGTGATAGAAGGAGGATAGTAAGTCAGCTCTGTCTGAACCCAAGACCTGATCTTTCCACTACAGAGCACAGAGTACTTGGAAAACTCTAACACACAGCTTGTACAAAATGTCTAAAGGTCTGAATGACTCCCATGGGCCAATCTGTACTGGTTGAGATGAAGGGCTGTTTTCTGAAGCTTGTTCCTCTTTATGTGGCGCAGGCATCCCGTAATGCCCACTTCTGTGGATATCACAAAAGGGAACATTTCTTATCCAATGTGGTTCCTGTGTGAAAGATCTTCATGCAGCTTGATTTCCCAGAGAACTCCTGTTTTGCTGCCCCCCATCCCCTCGAAGTAGGCCTGGATTTCCCTTCTCAGTATCTGACATTGGCAGGCTCCCTGCGTAGAAGAAAAGAGAGTTCAGGTAGTGTTTCAACTCTTCTTCCCTAGAAAGTTTTACCTGTAGAAAAGAAAGGAGGCTGGGGGAAGTGGCCAGCTGGACTGGATTCTTAAGGTACATGGTGGGGCAGGCAACCATGCCAGAGTGCTGGGTTCCAGCACGCATTGTACTCCACTATAAGTAATCATCCTGATTGGGTGGGAGCTTGAATCCATAGTGTGTGACCTCCAGGAAAAATAATATGGCCTTGGATAATTCTAATTCTGTACTAGTGTTTGGGATCAGCAGTTCAGCTACATATTTCTTTTTTTTTCTTTTTAATCAACTCTATTGTTGATTAATTCCTACATGTATTTTAGCATTTCCTTTCCCCCCCTTCTTTTTGATTATTTTCATAATACTTATTACAAAATGCAAATAATATAGATACATATGACAGAATGTGAAAGTTTCTTTCATTTAAAAAAAATCACCATTTGTTGGGCACTAATGATGTCCCATATACTTTATATATATATATCCTCACTCATTGCTTGCAGCAACTCTATGAACAAGCATTATCATTCCTATTTTGCAGGGAATGAAAATGAGGCACACAGATTAAATAATTTTTCCAGAAGGTCTACTAGGTAACAAAAACCATTTTTATTGCGCTGAACTGCATTTAATTCTTGCTTGGCTGACTTGCAGTCTTTCTCATATTGGCTCTGTTGTGATCTTTTCTCCATGTGATCCTTTTCTCCTCTTTGACTTCAATTATATCTTTTTCTGATGGCATGTACTATGGGGAACTCACTAGCTAATAAGCTTTTCAAGAACAAGAAGTAGTTCTGTTTACTTACACGCCTATAGCACAAGAGTGCCTATAGTTGCTAAGCAGTCGGTCTTCATAGAATCAATAAGTGAATGAACAGAGTTTTAACCAACAGGCACTTGTATGCATTATCTCGCTTGGGCCAGTTAAAGTAAAATAAACTTCGTTTTAAAGGGATAATGTATACTGTTGCATTGTTCAATTCAAGAGAGAATTTCATGCTCTTAGTTGTTTACACAAAGATTTCATAAGAATAATCACATTAAGAATTTAGAATTTTTTATGTGCTGTCTAGAGTTGCCAGATGTCATTTTTTATATATTAATCTTGATTTGTCTTCCACCATCCTCTGTTTTTACTATTGTATGTGGGCGGTTTTCTCTTGTGCCCAGGTTAGAGCTCTCTTGCTCCATTCAGAAGTCTCTTGCCCAAGCATCTCCTCAGTTTGCCTTGGTAAACTGCCTCATACCAGTAGTCATCTTGGCATTGGTAAATGTACCTTAAGAATCCAGTCCGGTTGGGCACTTCCCCCAGCCTCCTTTCTCTTCTACAGGCAAAACTTTCTAAGGAAGAAGAGTTGAAATACTACCTGAACTCTCTTTTCTTCTATGCAGGTAGCCTGGTTGCAAACCCTTTTTTCTCCCAGCTTTGTATTTGTTTTCTGTGAAATCATTTAAGTGGGAACAGGTTGAGGGTTTGAAGAACTTTGGTGGCTTTTCCTTCAGAGGTGGTTATGCTGTCACAGGACATTTTCATCTCTTTGGGGTATTCACATGGGCCCCTTCTTCTGCCCCTTATAGATCTTCCCCCAACTCATAGAGGGTCACTCTCACCACACCCTGTGCATCTTTCTGATGCAGCCATGATTACCCAGGAGGCCTGACTTCGGATCTGCCACTGGTCAGCAGTTTGACCTTTTAGAAGTTGGTAAACCTTCCTCGGCCTCTTGGGAATTGGAACTTACTTCAGAAAGAGAATAGTGAATTGACAGTTGTGGAATACGGGCCTAAAAAAAAAAAAAAAATCAGCAGCTAAAAAAGTTAATTATGCCAGTGTTTCTCCACCCATTTTGTTGATAAAAGAGCCTCCAAAATCATTACCTGTCAATCCGATCCTTCAGATAAAAGACTTTTCCTTTGAAAATAGTCATCACATGAAAATCTGAGAGCTAATATCAATATTTATTAGGGGACACATACTCCTCCTGTCCTGTTGTATCATGGATTTACAGTACAACCAGTTATCCTGGGCTCCCTGAGCTCTTTCAAGGGTTGTGCTAAAATTAAACCTGTCGGCTGTTCCTTGGGAGAATCACAGAGTTTCAGACATTTGTAGCTGACTTGCTTGCAGAAGTATGAAAGTAGTTTTTTTGAATCTCTACTTGGAAACATATTTCTTCTTTTATTTCCTCTACCCTTGTGGTTGCTGGCTATTGGTATCTGAAGACCAAACCAAGTTCCTCTGGTGGTGATTGACATGTTCTGCAACTACATAGGTCAAAAGGGAAGAAAAGATGTATGTTGGTCCCTGAGTGGAAAGAAGAAACAGGAAGATTAACAGTAACAGGAAGCTATGCCAGAAGGAATAAGAAACTTAAAACTGAGAGAAGAAAGAAAACTTTTTAAGAATTAATTTTGGAGAAAGATTAGGTCAATCAGGAATGTTAAAAAAGCTCAGTATACAAAGTAAGAAGCAGCAAATGGTTCACATGAGCTGACATTAGTGCCAAAACAGATTTCGAAAGGACTCACATGGCTTTTTCCTAGAGGGAAATACAGTACTCCATCAATGGTCAAGTGTTTAGAGCTGTGTATTAGGTACAGTTCCCCTTTTTAATCTCCAAGAATTTTCTAGGAACAAGAATCAAAGGCATTGGTTGATGAATGAGTTAATGAAGGAATGAATGAATAAAGGGAATGGAACAAGGATGGTGATATTCCTCTCTGACCTAGTCAGACTGCACCTGGGACATTGTGCTTAAACTGAAGGACCACTGAGATGATGACAGTGTGGGGACCACGTACTATGAGGAATTTCAAAGAAACTGGGGAAATTTAGCTTTCAAGAAGGGACATTTCAGGCTGGTGGAGGTACCTTGTTAGCTGCTTCCAAATATTTAAAGTCTCAATGAATTAAATTAAAAACTGAGCAGCATTTGGGGGCTGGGCACTGGGCATGGAATACGGGATGTGTAGAAGATGTATGAATATGTCCTGCCTTCTGGACACTTCTCATGTAGAAGGGAAAAGGATACTGAGATTCTGACAGCTTTAAGACAAGATTTCAGTTTCATAAAAGGGAAAGTATCTTTATAAACAGGCCTGTCCCAAGGTAGAGGGGCTGCTTATGAGACAGCAAGACTTCCTGTTGTGGCCGTTCACCGTAGTTTAGATGACAAGGAATTGTAGATGTCCTCTAGATTCCTATAGGGACCATCTACATCCTACATTTACATCTACATCCCTACATCTACATCTACATCTCTACATCTACATCTACATCCTATTATATAGGATGACCATCTATGACAGGGCTATTCTTGGATGGGATTCTTTATTCCCTTCTACTTCTCATGAATTTTCTGTGGTTTTGCATCATAATATTTGAGAAAGGAAAGAGGCTAGAGAGTAGGCAAGTAATAAAGGGAGCATAGCTTGAGTTATAAAGCATAAGTAATCATAGCTTACTTCTATTGAGAGTTTGCCAAATCCTTGGCAGTGGTGGGCAGCACCTATCCCATGAGGTAGTACCATTTTATCTTCTTTTCCCAGCTGCTGAAGTAACTTGCTCAAAGAGCCACATCCTGTCACCCAGCATGGGAATGGAGGGGCATGCTCTGCCCTCCAGGCTGTGCTGCCTTGCTTGCTCATGCCTTGCATCATTCCTTGACTCAAACCTGCACTTGTGTGCCTGCCAGGAATGATACCTTCAAGGATTCTGGGGGATGCATTTAATTTTCCTACAACTTGCAGAAGCTCCTGTGAAGGCACTCCATGTATAAAACCGTGGGAATGTGAAGAGCCGTGCAAAATTATTCAGAGCAGGGGTTCTTACCTGACATTTGTGTGTGCGTGAGTGTGTATGTATGTGTACACACATCACTCTGTGAAGACATCTGTAGCTTTAATTACATTCTTAAAGGGATGACCCCTGGCCTCACAAAAGTTTAAGAAATAACTGATCTAAGGCTCTGTGGAGAGAAGAGAGAGTCTGTCCAGATATGGACTTTTTCATTCACAAAAGGAATCAGCTAGCTCAAAAAAAAAAAAAAAAGAAAAACAAGACAAAACCCCAGCAATTGAAGTTATTAAACCAATTCATTCTGATTGTAGGAATCATCTAGATTTAACCTTTTGGGATTCGCTTTACTAGGTCTTTCAGACTCTGTGAGGAGGCATTTAGTGGATGCTGCTTTTTCCCTAAAGGAAGTTGGGAGTGCTAGAAGAACACAGGAACTAACCGGGCTGGGGAAATGAGGATTGCTCACTGGCTTTCCTTCAGCACCCTTCCCCGAGGGTTTTGCAATATTCAACAGTAGAGTCTCTGAATGATCATTTTGTTTCCACGAAACTTCATTTCTCCCACCTTCGATCCTTGCCCGACACCATCAAGCATCGCACGGCAGTGAAAACAAAGACAACAAAGTAGAAACTGGGTAGATCAAAAGCAGTCAGATTTCCAAGTAGAAAATTCATCTCTGTTTCTGAGCATCCAAAGATGCTCTCAACATTCTTGCTGAATGCTTTTGATGCCGGAATAAAACTCCCCTTGCATAAGAACTGCGTGCTCGTTCGTGCTATCTGTGAAGATTGTTCTTTGGCAGAAAACTTCTGCAAAAGCTATTGGGAGAAGAGAGGTTTTTGCTTATATTCACTAGTCTTATATTAAGCATTTAATGATTAGAGCCCTGTATTTCTATTGAGATGACATAAAATATCAATACCACTAGTCATGTGTTAACAGTCCATTCTCTTGCAGGAAATGACCCAGAAAAAAAAGAAAGAAAGAAAGAAAGAAAGAAAGAAAGAAAGAAAATCAAATACTTTTAACAAGTGAAAAAGATCACTTCTGTTTTGACTTAGCTGCTTTTCTTTTCTTGCTTAATTCTCACATCTGCTTTGGAAGGACGGCCCCTTTGCCTAAGTGTCCAGCACCACTCTCCATTAACTTGCTGACATCTCCCTTCCTATATACCCTGCCTTGGGCTTCCCTGTACAGTTTTTGCACATTAAGATTTCTTAGTTGTTATCAGCGATAGCTCTGGATTTGTTAGCCATGAGGCTGAAAATCAGTATATATTGGTTCCGTTGATGACATCAAGGTGTTAATAAGGTGGAATAATATAATTGATATATGAACAGTGTCACAGTTTATAAACCGCTTTCATAGGCAGATCTCTTCTAACTTTATTGAAACATGTTATCTTGGAAAAAAATCGTATTTTCCTGGAAAAATATTACATTAGATGACTGTCTCTGGAGATCCCTGACAATACGTCGTGTCTGTGTCTCATGTCTATCTCTATCATTTCTCTGTCTTGAAGACCATATCTTTTTTGCTACTAGCACAATAAAGTAGCCAGGACTTTTTCACTGAGAAGAGAGTCATCCCATACACTCACTGGAGATGGGAAGAATTCCAAGTCTTGATCCTGCTTTACTTTCTATGAGCCAGAGGGTTAACTCATCTCCTCTTGACTCTTTTTTTTTTAGGTTGTGTCTGTTTTGCAGATGAGTGGTCATATTCATTAAATGTGGGCTTAACTAGTTTGATGAGGGGGGGTGTTGGTGGGGAGGGAGTAGCTTATGGTGTGCTCTGTGGGCCAGCAATGCTAACAATAATGGAAAGCACATAAGCCACTGCTCTTAACAGTATTGGCAATTACTTTTCTTTACAAATCTGATTTCTTTTTAATAGACTGTATTTTTTAGAACAGCTTTAGAGGAATGAAAACATTACCAATATAGTACAGAGTTCCCATATACCCCACACCTAGTTTCCCCTATTACTAACATCTTAAATCAGGTTGTTATATTTGTTATAAGGAATGAACCAATAATGGTATGTTATTATTAACTAAAGTCCCCAATTTATTCATATTTCCTTCATTTTTACTTACTGTCCTTTCTCTATTCCAGGATTCCACCCAGGGTACCATATTACATTTAGTTATCACATCTCTTTAGGCTCCTCTTTCGTGTGACAATTTCTCTGACTTTCTTTGTTTTTGATGACTTGGCAGTTTTGAAGAGTAGTTGTCAGGTGTTTTTGTGGATGCCCGCTATTGGACTTTATCTGATGTTTTTTTTTCATGATTAGATGGGAGTTATGGTGATTTGGGAGGAAGATCACGGAAGTAAAGTGCCATCTTCATTACATCATTTCAAAGGTACATACTATCGACACAATTTCTGACTGTTGATGTTGACCTGGATCACCTGGATGATGTGGTGTCTGTCAGATTTCACTCCTGGAGAATTACTTTTCCTCAAACTCACTATGTGCAGCCCACACTGAAGAAATAGGGAGCTATTTTCCCACTCCTTCTGGGCAGAGTCTCTACATAAACTATTTGAATTCTTTTGTATGGGAAATTTGTCTCTTTCCTCTCAAAGATCACTTTCCAAAAGTTATTAAACACATTGGCGTCAAAGTTTTAAGAGAAAGATATATTTTCATTTCTCTACAGTATTACTAATCTGTCCTTCCAAGATACGTATTTTGAATTACTCTACAAACCCCAAATTCAGTTATAGCTACAGATGTGTCAGGCATTGTGCAGATGCTCAAGGAAGCAATATTACAGTTCCCAGTCCACCGAGAAATGTTAGAAAGTCTCTGGGAAATTCCTAAGTGGAATCTGAGACTCCCAGGGCAGCCCCACGCCAGGTGGGTGTAGGATGCTGCAGACAGTCACACATGCTGTGATAAGGACTGATAATGCAAGTGTGGCAGAGAGTGTGCTCTGGGGGCTAGGGTGGAGGAGGAATGCCTTCCCCTGGGGATAGATCAAGCTGATCCTGAAGGGGGGGCGGGCACTGATGAGTGGGGCTGGTGAGGCCTGGAGGGAAAGAGTTGGCGACAATTGCCCACCCTCCCATCCTGTGTTCTCTCTGCAGAGATGGGAAGTAAGAGCCTCAGGTGAACAGAATTGACTTAATCATTCTCCTAAGTTCCTGCCAATGAATGTCATTGGTCCATGCAATCCATCTCTTGTTTCATTTCATTATGTGTTTTCCTTTTTTTTTTTTTTTTTTTTTAGGATTTATTTATTTAGTCATGAGAGACAGAGAAAGAGAGAGAGACATAGGCAGAGGGAAAAGCAGGCTCCCTGTGGGGAGCTGAATGTAGGACTTGATCCTGGGAACCCGGGATCACGACCTGAGCCAAAGGCAGAGGCTCCAGCACTGAGCCACTCAGTTTCCCCGATTTTGTGTTTTCCACCCATTCATCCTTCTCCCCAGTCCCATTCTCCTTGCTCCGTATGCACCCACTCTGGTATGTTCAAGCAGAGTCCTTTCCATCTACTTTCCTGACACTCCCATTTACTGCAGTGTTGTTTTGAGTTTGTCATTTTGTTTTATTTTTTATTCACTTTTTTTTTTTATTATTTGAGTGTAGTTGACACACAGCATTACATTAGTTTCAGGGGCACAACATGGTGATTCAGCTGCTCTATATGTTATTCTGTGCTCACCACAAGTATAGCTACCACCTGTCACCATGCAACACTATTGCAGTATCAGTGACTCTATTGTCTATGCTGTACCTTTCCTCCTTGTGCCTTATTCATCCATAACTGGAAGCCTACTCACCTTCACCCGTTTTTCCCATCCATTAAAATATTTCTATTATAGTATTATATGCTAGAAATATTATGTTTTACTTTTTAAAACTTTTTTCTTACTTTATTTGCACTCAATATTAATTTTAAAATCTATCTACATATTCTCCTTTACCCTGTCTTTTGTTCTATTCAGGCTTCCAGGGGATTGGATGAGGCCCCCCATACTGGGAACAGTGATCTACTTTATTCAGTCTACTGACTCAAATACTAAATTCACCTGGAAATACCCTCATAGACATACCTACAATAGTTAAAAAAATTTTTTTTAAAGATTTTATTTATTTATTCATGAGACACACACACACACACACACACACACACAGAGGTAGAGACACAGGCAGAGGGAGAAGCAGGTTGCAGGGAGCCGGATGCAGGACTTGATCCCGGAACTCCAGGATCATGCCCCGAGCCAAAGGCAGACGCTCAACTGCTGAGCCACCCAGGTGTCCCTAGTTTTTATAACCAAATATTTGGGACTCCCATGGCCTAGTCAAGGTGACACATAAAATTAACTATCAGAAAGAGAGAAAATGGGGGTGAGGGGGTGGGTAATGCATTCAGTTCTTTTCTAGAAAGGTTGTTGAAAGTCCAAAGGTTAGGACATTGGGCCTATAGGAAATAGAATTAAACATAATATGCAGGCCAGCTGTAAATAATATTTAAATTTAAAGAAAAGTTATTGATTTTCAACTTTTAGAATTTATGGACAAAGAATGGATGATGTTTGCAGTTGCAGAAATTAACGTAAATGGTAATGAAAGTAGGACAGTCAAGTGCAAGTTATAGGGTAGAAGGTGCGAAGGGAAGATGTTAGAACGAATGGGAATTGTGCCAATATCCTTTTCATATTTAGAAGAGAATTAAGATACTCATGTTGACAGAACAAAAAAATAGGCATGATGTTGAATGGAAGCCTAGTCATTCTCTCTCCCTTTCTTGAGGACTCATTGAAGTGGTAATATAGGAATAACCCCATAATAGCAAAGAGGAAAAAGATTAGCAGCAAAAAGTGGTCTTAGTAAATTTGTGAATACTGAAGATACGGGAGCCCTTTGATGGTTAGAGCAAGAGTGCTATAGCTCAGAATTTCCAGAAGGGGGCCCATAACACCGGAGAGCTTCAGTCTGCAGGCCACAGACCTGGAGACCCTCCAGGATCAGGTGATGATGAACAAGTACAAGAGTTGACGTGAGTGCGAAGGAAAGCTGGTAATGGTGCTGAGGAGAGGGGGGATTTAACAGAAAGTCTGTCTAATGTTTTCTCCCTGGAAGTACTATTGACATGTTGTGCTGATCAAATTTTATCAAATGGGACAGTCCTGTGTACTGTGGTTCATTTGGTGTCCCTGGCTCCTCCCCATAAATGCTAGTACTAATGATCCCTTAGTTAGTAGCACAACGACAAATGCATCCAGTTGTTTCTAAATAAAAGGGCGTGCTGCTTGCATTTAAGAAACACTGGAAGGAATGCCTGGAATGGTTCCACACCCCCTTTTTCCTTCTGCACAGAAGACAAATAGTCTAGGTTTTTCCCTCCCTCCATCCCTACATATCAGATGTCTCTCTCAAGAAATTGGGTAAAAATCTCTGAGAATCAAGGTTGCGATGTGGATGCCAGTACCAGCTTGGTACCTTTTCGGGATAATAAAAATCTGCCAGCAACAAGCCTTACACCTATATATAAAATTTAGTCAGATTTTTCTATTCTTGGAAAAGACCTAGTAGTGGCAGAGTGGGTAGGGAGATGTACATATACAGCAGCAGCAGCAGCAGCAAAAAAAAAAAAAAAAAAAGCATCACCCAGTTTACCAACAGCTATCACTGGGTATAAAGAAAACCAGCAAGCATGGAAATAAATAACATAATAGATCAAATAGGATAATTCTCCTAGAAGAAAATGGTTAAACCAGAGAACACAAGAAATTAAGAGAAATCTTCTGCTTGATGTCCTCGGAGAGGTTCAAGAAGGTTCTGTATTCATAAAATTAGTACAGTATGCTATGAAAAAAGGAACAATGATGGAGTAAGAAGGTGCTCTTGGGGGGATCCCCAGGTGGCTCGGCAGTTTAGCACCTACCTTCGGCCCAGGGCATGATCCTGGGGTCCTGGGATCGAGTCCCACATCGGGCTCCTTGTGCGGAGCCTGCTTCTCTCTCTCTCTCTCTCTCTCTCTCTCTCTCTCTTTCTCTCTCTCTCTCTGTCTCTTATGAATAAATAAATAAAATCTTTTTTTAAAAAAAGGAAGGTGCTCTTGGAAATTAAGCATTTATTTCCCAAAACTAAAATTTCAAAAGAATTGAAAGATAAAGTTGGAGAAATTTCCCCCAACATGAAAATAAAAAACGAAGAGAGAGAAAACTTTATATAAACGAAGCCACTTATCCTGAGAAGTACAATATTTGACCAATACAACTTCCATATAGATGTTTTATACATATTGATAGAAATAAATGAATTCAAATCCATTGGTGTGGAAAGAAATTCTTCATGTGGCCCTTTTGAATTTGAGTAGATTCTTCTTTCATTGCCTGGAGTATTGGGATGAGGATCTCAGATTTGGTCCTTTCCCTTTGGTGTTTTGAGTGCTCCTGGAGCCACTGTTACAGCCAAAGGACTTCTGGGGTATAGACAGCGGGTTCTCCCAGTCAGGAGACCACCAGGCACACCACACCTGCTTGCGATGCCTGGACCCATTGCTAATGGCAACTGGAGTTCACCTTCGCCCTCCCACTCCAGCTGCCTTCCAGCAACTCCCTGTGGATATTCTGCTGGATTCTTCTTCCTTCCAGACAGATCTCTGCTCAAGTATCATCTCCTAAAAGAAGCCTTCCCTGATCATCTGAGCAAGAACAGGCCCCTCCTACATCATCTTCTCTGCCTTTGAAGCCAGGTTGACATGTCTGCCTATAAGCACCTGGCATGATGATATATGTTTTGGGTCTTCCCCATAGGAATGCATGTTCCATGAGGCCCAGACTTTGTCTTTTTGTCATGGTATTTCTAGCACTTGGCACACTGGATATGCAAAGATGTTATTCTTTGCCATTATTTTATTTTATTTTATTTTATTTTATTTTATTTTATTTATTCGCAAGAGACACACAGAGAGAGGCAGAGACACAGGCAGAGGGAGAAGCAGGCTCCATGCAGGGAGCCCAATGTGGGACTCGATCTCAGAACTCCAGGATCACGCCCTGAGCCAAAGATAGATGCACAACCACTGAGCCACCCAGGAGTCCCTATTATTTGGCATTCTTTATGTAGGGACATCACAAGGGGGAACTTCATTGTATTTTTATATCACAGGGAGCCTCTCTTTCTGTTTCCTACTTCTATGGTTAGTTCCTTTCCTAGTGGAGTCACCATGAGAAACAGAATGGCTGGTGAGGGCAGCAAAAGTGCTGACAGAAGGGCACGGATGCCCCGGTTGCGACTGTGGGATTATTTTAGCTGCAAATGCTGTCCTGATGGCAAGGTCTACCATCAGCCCTCTAACACGTTCACACCACGTGGATGTATAAAGCGCCAGAGTTCAAGCTCTTGGGGGTGGAAGTCTTTGAAGCTAAGAGAAAAATTTATAGAATTCGAATCATACACTATTGTTCAGCTTCAGTTAAAAATGAGTTAGCAAAACAAAGTTTAAAGTTCCCAACTGAGCATTTAAAATAAAAATAGAATTTTGCAGGGAACATAACACCTTTCATTTCAAGAAGGGATAAGCAAGCAGTGAGCCTTTTCTGAAAAATGACATGACAAAACAATCCAAGGTGGTTGTCCAAGGTGACCGGAAATTTGTACGGGGAACTAGAAAATCCTAGCTATTGATAACCTCCTTGCTCTTGTAGTGCTAAGAGAGACGGTCAGCAGGCCTGTGCTTGGCTACAGACACTTCCTAAGTTCTAACGTGTCTAAGGGTTGAGTGGAAGGGGCTTTTTAAATAGTGGCTACTTTAGCTCTGTATCTTGAAAGTTGATTTCCTTGTACTTTTGTAGGTTCAAGAGAAACTTTATTTTTCTACTGTCATGCTCATTTCCATCACTGACCCATAAATGAGCAATTATAAGAGTCAGCACTAACAGAACAAATCTTGTGAGTGACCTAAATCATGCATTTGGGAGGAACAATAATCAAAGCTGTGGGTCACCTGATATGGAAAGTTCTGAAACCATAGCAAGAGGCTGAAGGCTCCTCCTCCTGTTACCAAACTTGCTGTGCCTTTGCATATGCTGTTCCTACTCCTGGGGGTGACACTGCTCCCAACCTGGTGAACTGATCTCATGTGGAGTCCACTCAGTTGTCGCTTCCATTGTGCAGCCTTCCTGATCGTTGCTTCCCCACAGATGGTTAGTTGCTTTCTCCTCTAAGTTCCCATAGCACTTTCTTTCATGCTTCTGTTGTAAATAAGACATGCCACCTATTGTAAATAAGTGTTTATCCGTTTGTACCGTTCATTGCATCATCAAGTCATCAGGGGCAGGGAGCTAAGTCTTCTTTATTCCTTGTCTCTAGAGTTTTTAGCAAGTGGCTGGCCCAGAACGTGGACAGATGAGTGGGGTCAGTCATCTATAATGTAGATTGATCAACCACCACTCTAACTTTAGGACCAAATTCTCGCATGGCACAATGTGCTAACCTCGGTCATGTTGCCTCTCTGCACATGGATGGGGTCACTGCGGCAGGAGCCCTCTCTCGCAGATCTCTGGGATAAGATTGCACAGAGCGCAGCCAAGATGGCAGAGGCCACACTGGCTCCTACTGGTACGATTGATCATCGCCACTAGGTACACTGCTGTGTGTTTCCTTCCCCTTTTGGCGACTTCCCAGCAGACCCCAAAGGCTTACTATTCAGTCTGCTCCAGATGCAGAATCATGGTTTGACAGGAAGCTTGGATCCATTTCTTGGTGCACTCTGCCTGTCTTTGAGGACACACGCATTCTGCTGAGATCAACCATCAGCAGCATGGAGCTGCTCATCCTGCTCCTTTAAATTAATTTTCCCTGCTGTTTTGAGTCTCTGCCTTCTCAAAAGAGTGACCAGATGTCTTTGAGTGCCTCTGGCAGGCTTGGCACCAGAAGACATTGCCATTTCTCCCAGTGTACCTCCATCAGGATGCCAGGCCAAGATGCTGGAGCAGCTCTCCTGCCTGCCTGAGTACAGGGACTTTCCCGATACTGTCTGAGTTCTTAGATGTCTGCCTAGGGCCCAGTAAATCTGCACTTGTTAATTTATCAACAAGCCTTTAAAGTAAACAGACAAAACCTGGCTAAGATCCTCCTGTCATGGAGAGGAGATGTAATTAGATCAAGTTCATTCTTTCCTAACCCTATAGCATGTGCTCACCAAATCCGTGTAGGATAGATCCACGTGAAGCTGGAGTTGTGCCTGCGATCAAAGGTGAAGGCACACTCCCTAGAGGGGCGCCAACTAATCATGTTCATTCCTGGTAAAATTGTAAAGTCCAGTCATTTACCAACCAAGTCAGCAGACTGGTCCCTTGACTGCTAAGCTGGCTTTTGATTTTTTGGGTTCGTAATCTGAAAAATATGAGCGATTAGTAGCTCACTGGAGAAATTATTAAGAATGTTTTTATTGCTCCAGAGGTGCTGTGTTTTAGAAACCGGACCTCTAGGCCTGCCTCTGCTGACATTTAGCTGTGTGACTTCGGATCAGTCACCTCTCTTCTGGGCTTCACACTCATTTCATAGGAGATGAGCATTCCTTCCATCTCTAATAAATCAAGCACGGAGAGATTACTGGAGCATTGGAGATTCAATTTGCTGCCGGCACAGGAAGGTGCTCCCTATCCCTTGGGGCATTTTTAATCTCTCCCTCAACAAACAAGCTGCAGGTGGTCTGGCTGTTTTGTCCGGATCTGTCCAGAAGGCCCTGTGCTCCAGAGAGCTCTATTTTCACAACTAGAATCCAAGGGTGCCCGTGCCATTGTGAGACACAGAAGTCCAGCAAAGTCTGCTATTTTTTTTTTCTTGGAAAGATGTGTCTATTTTCAGTTTTATAGCCAAAATGAAATAGATAATGGTATATAAATCATGAGGCAAAGCATTGTTTTGTAAAATGTCATCTGAATATACCTCACAGCAAAAAAATGTGTGCCCAAGTGTAGCTCCATTGAATATAACAGCGTATCTGCTCTTGTCCCCGCCAGTACCAGCAGGTTAAAAGAATTTTCTCTAGGTGTCCTCCCAAGTTCAGTGCATTTTTTTTGGTCATTGAAGTCAGGTCTGCTGTTTGACCCTTCTGTGTTCTTCTCTTCATTTCTGATATCAGCTATTTTTTCTCATTCCTTCGTGCAAGCCTCTCCAGCTCTCATTTAGACAACTTCAGTATCTTTTGGTTTCTCTACCTGCAGTCTCCCTTCCAAGCCATCTCCTGAGCTCCTACCAGATGAACCTGCCTGGAGGGAGCCCAGTCCAGCACCCCCCACCGCTGGCCCACCGCTGGCCACACTCTACATCACTCTACATCAGTGAAGACTGGGTGGGGACTGGGTCGTCAGACTCTGGTTTGGATCTTGGCTCCTTAACTTGCTAAGTGCGCACTTGCGTCGGTGACCTACCTCCTGCAAGCATCACTTTCTTCTATAAAATGGAACTAATTATTGGTCTAACACTAAAGAATGAGGAGAAGCTGTATGTTTGGCACATTGTAATTGTCAAGAAAAAATATTAGCTGCTCTTTTTATTCTTGGTATTCATGGCTCTTCATAAACCAAGCTTACCATTTCTGCCCAAATTTACATGTTTCTACCTTGCTTTATGTAACCTGTGAAGCAATGTGGAGTGTGCATTGCTCCCTGATTCTTACAGAATCCTTCAAAGTTCCCCCCTCTATACCTGAACACATGTAGGTTCTTTCACTCTGGTTCCTTATTTATCCATGGTGACATCAGTCATTCATATCAAATATTATGGAGAATTTCACCTGTATCACTAAAAGAGAATAATGAAATGAGCCATCCTGTACCCATTACCCAGCTTCAACAAAGAGCAACACATGGCAAAGCTTGTTTCAACTTTACCCCTGAATGGGTTACTTTAAAGCAGATGCCAGACCTTATCTGACCTTATCTGCCTATGTCTCTGCCCCTCTCTCTCTCTATGTGTCTCTCCTGAATAAATAAATAAAATCTTTTAAAAAGATGAATGGTTAATGCTTAAATTGTCTCACAGATGTTAATTTTTTTACAGTTGGTTATTCAAATCAGAATTCAAAGTCCACCCATTGAATTTAGGTGATATATCTTTTTTTAAAAAAGATTTTATTTATTCATTCATGAAAAACACACATGGAGAGAGGCAGAGACATAGGCAGAGGGAGAAGCAGGCTCCATGCAGGAAGCCTGATGTGGGACCCGATCCCAGGACCCTGCAATCACGCCCTGAGCCAAAGGGAGACACTCAACTGCTAAGCCACCCAGGTCTCTCTCTCTCTCTCTTTTAAGATTTTATTTATTTATTCATGAGAGACAGAGAGAGAGAGAGAGAGAGAGAGACAGAGACACAGGGAGAGGGAGAAGCAGGCTCCATGCAGGGAGTCAGATGCGGGACTCGATCCCGGGACTTCAGGATCATGCCCTGGGCCAAAGGCAGGCACTAAACCGCTGAGGACCCCCCAGGTGATATATCTTTTAAATGTCTTTTTATTATATATATTCTTTCTTCTTTTCATGTGATTTATTTGTTAAAGAAATTGGATAATTTGTCCTGTAGAACTTACCACAGTCTTCTTTTTGCCAATTGCATTCCTACTGCATGGTTCAACACATTCTTCTGTCTCTTATATTACCATTGGCGTTTGGGTCTACAGGCTTGATCAGACTCAGGTTTTTTATTTTTGGCAAGAATATTTCATAGACAGTGTCAGGAACCATTTCTTAGCCACTGAGCCTTGGGCGTGGTTCTGAGAGTACAGGGGGTGAGGCACGTTTTCCACATCAGGTTGTATACTCCTCCCCCAGGGTCTACCTCATGATGTTTTCTTGTAAATAAATTTTTGCCTGGTAGTAGGGTTTTGAGGCATAAATCTTCCTTTTCCCTTCTCTGTAGTGGCCTTCCTAAGGGAACCCTCCATGTGGAAATCAACTTCATAAACATCTCTTTCTCCAGCACTCTGACCATGCATAGTCAGGTTTCAATAAGAAGCAATAACCACACTAAACAATCGGGTCCTTTTCCTATTTACCCTGTACCAGGCACTGTGCTTGGTGTACCAGGCACATGCCCTTGACATGTGTACCCTGTACCCTGTACCAGGCACATGCCCTTGACATGAATCACCTCACAAGATGATTTCACAAAAATCTTATAACAAACTTATTTTAGTATTCCCGTTCTCGAGGTGAGGAAGAGTTTCCGAATCCCCTCCAAAGGAACTTCTAAGTGATGCCCCCAAATAACTAGGATGGTGTCCAGTGTTGAATCCTTGCCAAAGGCAAGGATTCAGCCCTGTAGATAACCTGCTTCTTTTCCTCCTTTGAGAGAAACACTTGACTCTTCCTTGGGTTGTCAAGTGTTATCTGAGTGTTAGCCAACTTTTGCTAATAGACAAAGGAGTTGAGAGTGTAAACTCATGTTGGAGATGCCTTGAGAGCTGCAGCTTAGAAGGGGTTGCAGTTGAGTAGTTAGAGGGGGCTGTGGGTTGGAATCCTAACTCTGCAACCCGCCAGCTGTGTGACCTTGGCCAAGCCACTGAACCTCTCTGTGCCTTAGTTGCCTCTTAATAAAATGTGCATGCCAAATGCAAGTACTTAGAAAGGTGCCTAGCATATAGCAAGTGCTCAGTGAATGTAGTTACCTGCTACTGTCGCTATTGTCACCATTATCCAAAGTGTTCCAATAACTACCAGAAAGAGACAAATAAAAAAGCTTATTAAAAACCTTATTTTGTATTCCGTGGTGTGAAAAGGCCAGCTCCCTTTTCTTTTAACTTGTCATGTCTTTCCCAGAGAAGAATGAGAAGTACAGAGGAGGTCTCGAGGTCTCCCCTGCCTCCTTCCCCACCTCCCCCCACCCCACATTTTAATTAAGGTATCTTTTGAGAAGGAATACTTTAATCCAAAGTGATCACTTTGATACTCGAAGAGACACATTTGGAGGCTACTTGGCGAGGGGGAATTAAAGACGGAGAAGCTGAATAAATAGCAAGCAAAATGTTAATGTTTTGGCTTTGTGGTGTCTGCATCTGAGAGCACTCGTCGCAGATTTTCTGGCCGGCTCCAGCTGGAAGCTCCTTTTGTGTGCGCCGGAGCCCTGGCTGCGGAGCTGCGCGCTGCCCCCAGGGGTCAGTGTGGGGCAGCGATCGTCGGGATCCGCAGGTGCCCCCGGGGGATGGGGTGATGGGGGCCGCAGGGCGCCGGCCCCCCCCCCCCCCCCGCTGCCCTGGCCCTGCCGGCACCTGCCGCTCCCCTTCAGCCCCCCACCCCCTGCCCTCCCCTCTCCTCCCTCCCAACAGGATTGTTTAGCCAGGGTCAGAAGAGGTCAAATTGTTCTTTAACTTCAGAAAATGACTGGGGTTGGCCTCCCTTCTTAACGGTAAAAGGAAAAAAAAAAAAAAAAAAAGGAAGAAAAAAAAAGAGAGAGATGGATATAGATGGCTTAGTAATTTTCTGATAAACTCTCCTTTTTTGCTAGTGATGCCTCCCAATCTATTGCATCCGGAGCCATAAGATGTTAGAGGTGTGAGAGGGTGAATAGCTTTCCTGATAGCTGTTCATCTTGCAAAGACACAGGCCCAGAGAAGAAAAACAGACAAGCAGCCCGGATGTCACACTTGAAGTCTGAGCTGAGGGTTTTATTTCTATTTAGCCCTAACCTTATTCGTTAATTATTATTTTTTTAAATTTTTTTTAAAAAGACTTATTTATTTATTTGAGAAACAGAGAGAGAGAGACACACACACAGGCAGAGGGAGAAAGAAGCAGGCTCCATGCAGGGAGCCCGACGTGGAGCTCGATCCTGGGTCTCCAGGGTCACGCCCTGGGCTGAAGGCAGGCGCTGAACTGCTGAGCCACCTGGGCTGCCCGTTAATTATTATTTTTTAAAAATTGGGAATGATGATTAGTTTTAAAGATCATGAACTGATATAAAAATTAGTTGTAAAGTGGTTAGAACTGATATAAAAAGTAGCTGTAAGGCGGTTAGCTGGCAAAATAGCACAGTGGTTAAGCCGGTGGGCTTCGGAGAGAGATGATCTGTGGGCAAATGGTGGGTGAGACAGGGAAACGGCGGTTGCCACCATATATGTGAGTTCTTACCCTCTCTTTGCCTCAGTTCTATTCTGTAAAAAGAGCATAAATTGAGAAGATTTATTTAAAAAACCCTACAAAATAATTTGGTAAAGACTTAGTGGATGTCGACTGGCATTAATTATTACAATTGGAAGCATAACAAAGGACATTTTTGAAGTTGGAGGGTAGGAATCCTATATTTCATCTTGGGGAGTCCAGTTTTACTCCTTCTAGTTCATCCTTCGAATGACGCCCGGAGTGATCTTTGAACACAGTTTGTGAGTCTGTTCCCTTATCCCAATACAAAAAGCAGGAAGAATGAATGTCCCTTGGAAATCTGGTGAAAGAGTCAGGAGTAGGGTGATAACTATGAGATTGGCAAGTCTTACAGAGGAAGAAGCTGTTCCAGGGTACATTTACAACGATGAATTCCCAGGATTTAGTACCTTTCTCAAGTTCAATTGCAAAAGGATGGGGCCTTCAGGGGACTTCGGATATTTTTTTGGATACTTCTTTCTTTGTAACTCAGTTGGCTGTGTGTTGTTTAGGGTCAGGTCATCCAGTTGCAACTTCCTAGAGGACTCCACCCAACTTTGGCTTCGTGTGGAGGGGATGCTTACTCCTCCGGACTATCTTGGGTACCATTCTTTCTCTGCAGACACCCTACACAAGATAAGTGGTAACAAGCGCAATCCAACAGTAGACCACTGCCTTTAGGCTTTTCTGTCTTCTTTGCATTGACTTTGCTGCATCTGTGGTGCTTGAAGATCCTGCCATGAACACTTCCCTCCTATTAGTACTCAGTCCGCTGTCTGAGAAGGGCTGGCATCTAATTCTCCTTTCACCTGGCCAGTCTGGAGATATTTGAGGACAGCTATCAAGCCTCCTTGAATTCTTCTCTTTTTATGTTTCCAGCCATTTTCTTGTGATTCATGGTGAACATGAGTCATCATTCTCCTGGTTCATCATTGCCCTGGTCACCATGGCTTCTAGTTCCTTGCCAGTTTGCGAATGTCTCTCATCACCTATTAGATGTTGGATACCCAGAAATGAATCTAGAACTATGAATAGGATCAGATCTTTCCAGAGTGCTAGTTTATCACCTGCTTTATTCTGAACACCATCATGTCAGTAACACATCCCCAAAATACATTTGTATCTCCGAGAGCAACATTTTGCTCTTGAATCATGGAGCATGTGGCAAACTATACTCCAAAGTTTTTTTCACATCAGTGGCCGTGGAGCCACATCACTTCCTATCCTGGATCCCAAAACTGGATTCTGTGTTTGTCTCATCGATACCAACTTGTTAAATTTGCAGACTATTAGTCTCTTTGGCCAGACCATGAATTCCTTAAGGTCATAGACTGTGTCTCTCAACAACAGGTTTCTAGTGCCCATTACATTGCCTGGGCTTTCATAGTCTTTGAATCCTGTTTCTTATTTATAATTATTGACCACATTATTTGTAACATGTAAGTATCATACATGGACATATTAATATAAACATTTTAAGCATTCTATTTTTTCATCCCAAGTCAATAATATCAGTAATATTTTGATTAAGGCAGAGCTATATAGGACCTAATTAGATACCATCCTTCATAAAATTTATTAAGAATAATAATGATAATAATCAACTCTTCTTGACCAGGATTGAGTAATGTAGCATACATTTATTTCATTTTGCTAATACCTAGCTTACATTTTCAGATCTTGACCACAAGGATTTCAGGAAGCTTTGTTGAAGGCCATGTTAAAATCAAGACAAATTATACCTGTGGCATTCCTGATAATCAAATGTAATAACTAAGCATAGAAAATAAGGTCAGTGTATGACAACTTGAGTTTCAGGGATTTGTTGCTTTCTTAGGAAAATGGTTACCTCCTCACTGGTACTACTGCCTCTTTTAATAAATGTGGATAAAATAGTACTATGTCATTAAGTTGTTGTATGGAGAGCACAATACTCCATACAACTTGTTAAGCATGATTTCTGTCACATAGTATATGCTGTAAAATACTGACTACTCTTTCTTGTTATTACTTTTATTTGACCAGCTATGAACCCACTCAGTTGGATTAGTATCCAATAAATTGTGCATTCATTCAATCAAGTCTGTTTTGATTTTTGAAATTAGTTTAACCAGTTTGGTGTTCTACAGCCAGAAACCATGGTTGGCTCAATTTTTATCATATCAACCTTTTTTGTTTACTTGTTTGTTTTGTTTCTTTGCCTGGAAGAGACAAAGACCTGAGTGTGTTCCTTATGAGCAGATGCATGTGTTTGTTTAAGCTGGTGGCGCAGGGCTGGGAAGAGAATGAGGTAGTATGGCCAAGAGAGAACCTTGTAAATACAGGTCAGGCCAATGCAAAGAAAGTTTGTTGGCTAAATCATTTGTGTCTCCGTGATTTGTGAAAATGAAATGCACGAGTTTTCTCCATCTCTCAACAGGGTAGTTTAAGCATATGGGAAAGGGTCTAGCATTTCATGCAGTTGTATAATTAAAATCTAAAATCAAATAATGATTGAGGTGTGATCATTTGCCTCTGTGGGGTTTGATCTGTGGAGTTTTCATGTGTGAGGGTTTTTTGCTACTTCAGCTGAATGCATGTCTTGAGATCTTTGTCTGCCACAGGTGATAGTCCCAGGTAATTATTAAGATCTACTGGTCGTGACCATGCCATTGTCTTAGATTTTCCTAAATTGTCTCTATAATCTTGATATTATTTAGTCCTCAAAACACGAGTTAGATAGAATTATCCCAACTTCCTAAACAGGGTAAATAATTTGTCCAGTCACACAGCTAATAAGGGACACAGAGAGGTCTGTTCTACTCCAACAGTAATTAACCTTTAACCATTGTGCTTTATCAGCCCCTGCATGACATGCTTCTGTCTTTTAGGAGATCTCAATGGCCTCTTCAGCTTTCGGTGAGCTCTGAGAATGCTTTATCGAAGCAGGAGTAGCATATATATTATTTTTAAAAAACGAAAGGGCCACATAACTTCTTGTTTTAATCTCTGGGAGAAGTAGAACCAAAGGAGAAGTTGGTTATAAATTATTCATAAACAGTCATTAATTTCCTTCTTTGACTTTTGAAGTTTGATTCTCACTCAATTCAGAATTTATTAATTAATAATTTAATTAATTCAACAAATATTAATGAAGCACTTACCATTTGCCTGGTACTGTCCAAAGTGCTGAGGAACTATGCTGATCCAAAGGCTTCAGTGGTCTAAATCCTCACTTTTCAGAAAACTTAGATTCTAAACGTCACTGCAACTTAAGTCCCCAGTGATTACATTATTCTTTATCCTTCTAGTATAATTTATATGTAGCTACACTTAGCCTTGAGCCCTGGCCTCCCCTCACCTCTTAAAAACCACTTAGCCAAACTCTACACATCCATCCTTCAAGGGGCCAGGGCCCACCTTCCCCTTGAAACTTCTCTGACCACAAGGCTACAGGCTACAGGTTCTTTCTCCTTTAAAGCTCACATGTATTTAGTGTCCATAACCCTCTTTTTTTCCTTAAGAGCATGACTGTTGGATTCTTATATTTCAAGGGTTCTTAACCTGAGGTGAGTCCACAATCACCTTGGAAATGTTATCAAAGTCCATGTGCCTGGCCTTCATCTCACTGAATATTTTCTGATTCAGTATTTCTGGTGCTAGAGCTTGATTAGATATCATTTGAAATAGCAACTTAGGTGGTTCTGAAAACTGGAGCAGATTAAGAAACCATAGTCTTATATTGTTGTCAGGCATCATTACCGACTCCCCTACATTTTATATTCAATTTTTCATGCTGAATGTTATCCCCTCGGTGAGGTCTAAGCACCTGGATACATTGTGATTATAATTCTTTGTCTTTTCCTAATTCCTAGCATGATGCTGAACAAATACTCAATAGTTAATCACTGAATGAATCATCAATTAATGAGATTGATTCCATTTCCTCCTTCCTCATGCTGCATTTAGAAAATTTCAGGAATGAATTATGCAATCTGATACCTAAGTCTGACCTTAGGGGCAAACTCCCTGACTTCGGCCTGTGGGGTAAACATGAGGATGGCTCACCTATGTGCTGGTATGCATCTTTTCACACATGGTCGAATAGTGCTTCCCCCAGCCCTGAGGTTATTTGTATGGCCATATGACTCTGTTCTAAGACTTATGGGTGGAAGTGACAGTGTCTCTCGCTGGCTGGAGAACTGAACTACTGGGTACTGTTCCACCTAGGTCCTGAGTAGCTAACAAAGCTGCAGATATGGAGGCTCTAGCATGTTGGGTCCCTGAGTGGGAAGACATGAAGCAGACCCTCCAGCTGACCCATGTGGGATACGAAGCATGAGTAAGAAAGAACTCTTTGTGGTGATTAAACCACACAAATTTGGGGGATTTTTGTTACTGTATTTTAATCTTTCCTGACTGACTCATCATGGACCAAATCTATATTAAATTATTTGTCATCTGCATTATATAAGACTTTCCAATGGAAGTAAAAAGTGTGAAGAGTTGAGCTATTTCTGGGAAGGACAGTGGAAACAAAAGCCAAAAACGAAAGCCTAGCAGAGAAAGGTAATGAATTTGGGACTTTCGTTTATATGGCCACTAAGATAATGTTCTTTTCATATACGTGCTTACTGAAAAATCAACACTTTTCTCACTGGGCTGGTAACAGAATGAAGGACTGTTTGGTAAGAGGGGTAGATGCCATCTTCAGTCCTCGAATGTGGAGGATTGAGAATTGGACAAAAGGCAATCATCCAGTGAGAGTTAGTACCTTGGTTAGTTACATCCTTAATTAGTGATCTGGGATAATTTCTGCTTAAATAGGATGGCTGGGTGACAGGTGTGTCACTTTTCAAGGTTTTGTACTTACTAAAAAGTACCAGTAAGGCAGTTCTACTTTCTAGAATTACGTGATTTATAAAAGGCTGTATTTCTTTAAACTCTCCTCAGTAATGGGTATATTCTTTTTCTTGGTGTTTGGTGCTTTGATAGGTGAAAATTATATGTTGCCTTATTTTGTGTCTCTTTGGTAGATAATGAAGTCATCCAACATTACAGGTACTGTTGGATCTTTGTTTCTTTTTTTTTTTTTTGTGAATTGCCTCTTTGGGTCTTCTCTAGGGGAAATGTTTTTGGAGGTGATGTCTCTCCCCAAGTCAAAACACAAGGACCCTTGGCCCTTCTGCTTACCTCAGGGTTTCGATACTGTCCCCAGGTGCCCGTGCCAGCATCTTAGCACACAGGCTGGCAGGGGGGCAGGGGATGCCAGTAGTGCAGCACCACCTGGATCCCTGAATGTCCCATTCATTGTACTCCCAAAGCTCCAGGATCTGATTAGTTTTCTAGAATGGTAAGGAAGGTTAGAGAAGGTGTTAGAATAGGGCTCAGGTCAGAATCCTGGAAAAACCCAGAGGCTCTCACTTTCAAAAATGTGTGTCTTTTCCCCCTTCTTTTCCTTTCTACCCTGGTGCAGTAGCCAGGGCTGCAGCAGCAGAGACTGACCCCTTGCCTCCCTGGGAGCTTGTAGCAGCTTGTTAGTACCACACGCTCCTCTGCGGGGGGATGGGGGGCACTCACAGGCCCTCCTGACCTTGTAGAAGGCCACATTCCAGGGAAACTGTGGTACCTTCTCCTCTCCACCTCTCCACCCCACCTCTTCGAAGGCTTCCTCCATTCTAATCTGCCACACTGACGTCTCTGTGATCTTTCACTGTACTCATTTTTCCTCCCTCACTGTGAAGGCCTGTAAGATCCTTGATCACCTAACTCACCAGTTGATCAGGACTATTGGCCATACCTGGAAGGATAGACAGATCCTGATGGACTTTGAATTTCAGGCTGAAGAGCTCAGATGGAATCCTTTAGACAATAGGAAAACAGTATGAGCTGGATGCCTGATGATCAGAGGTGTGCCTGATGGGGAGGCCAGGTGACCCACCGCCCTCTCTTTGTTTAGAACATCCGATGAGGAGCCTGTTGCCACCTTCCTGCATTGGGATCAATCTCTCTGCTGAAAGAGGCACATAGATCAGATTGGTTTTTCTCACAAGTGCTGGAGTGCTGGTGGTGGGTTGTACCCTGACATTACCTTTGTCTTGGTAATAAGCACAAGTACAGTGGCCCAAGTGGTAAGAGCAGTGATTGGGCTTTATTAGCTCCAGAGAAGCAAGAAAAGTCAGCTGGACCTTGCTGCCAAACTTGGAGAAAGAGTTTGGAGTAGTAGGCATTCAGTGACTCCCTAGATAGAGATGGGGTTTAGGATCAAAAGCAGTGGGGATTTCCTCCAAATCCGTGATTGTTTTCTGTCTTCCCTGTGTCCATGAGGGTTCTGGTGAGAAAGCAGATCCAAACTGGGTACTTTGAATATATGACCATGTACAAAGATGGAACAGAGTAAAGGAAAATTCAAGAAGTGCTTATAGCACTCAGGAGTAGTTAGGACTCTTATGACCCCTATACCACAAGCGGTAAGAAGAGTTACCAGAATTAGGAGCCAGAGAAGTTGTATGGAACAAATCCTTACAGGAGGGAGGACTTAGAGTTGCGACAGAACCCATGGTGACCCCACAGTGATAGGAGGGCTTGGGAGGAATATAAGTACCATGACTTCATTCTTCTTTCTCTGAGCTCTTTCTGATGCCTCCATTGGCTAAACCCAGCTGGAAACCAGAAGATAAGGGAGGCTGTTGAGTAGTCCATACAGCAGTTCTCCTACGGCAGAATGAAGGGCAGAGGGTAGAGACAAGGTCTGAAGGGCCAAGTGGAAGATATCCAGCATATACTGACCCCACTGTAGAGGAAGAAAATTTTTCCTCTATCCTATTAGCTTCAGACTGTGGAGATCTGCAAATTAAACTAACAAAGGACAGATTAGCAAGAGAAAAGATAGATATAATCAATACTTAAGGTAGTTCACAGAAAACTGTGGCAGTTAGGATTTGGGGGCTTATATACCATTTTAATAGGGAAAGGGAAAGGGGATAAAGTCACTTATGGGAAAACAAATGACTTTTGGAAAGGTAAATGGGCCCTTGGGAGAAAAGATGGGAGACATGACAGTTTTATGACAATGTCCCCTCTCCAGTGATAAGAGTCAATCTTTTCTAGTTGCAAGAAATTCCCGGGTAGAGGATTTATGACATTTGAGTTCTTTTGAGTTCTTTCGAGGGACTCTGCTTTTTGGCAGGTAAGGGATTTTAGGAACTCAAACGCCTTCTGCTCAAAATGATTTTTATGATGCAGTGGCATATTCTGGACCCCTCCACCACCAAAGGTAGCGTGGTCTCTGAGGGACTATAAGGAGACCAAAGTTTCCTATTTTCCTTCATGCAGAGAAATGACCAGGTGGCCCTACTTCAAGGGTGTGCTGTCCTGACCAGTCTTAGGCTAGTCTGCATTATGGGTGAAGGGCATCACACACCATTTCTGCATAGTCCATGGAATATGGCATATGGCCTTCCACTTGTTAGGGAGTCAGTGTCCTATTTATCTTGGAACTTCAGGAAATTTTACAGCTTCTAGGCCAGGTTCTGGCTGGAGTAGAGAACTCCAGACCTCATTTTCTTCAGGGTTTGGGGAAAATCCAGAGCCCTTTTGCATACTCAGGAGAAAATTCTATGTTCACTCATAAAAGTTTTTGGAATTCAAGAAGAAAGTGAACTTCCCAGGTGCATATGCATGTGCATGTGTGTGTATGTGTGTGTTTTCCAGATGGGAGGAAAAGTAAAACAGATAAGGTGATAGAATTTCCATTGTTAGATGCTTCTTGTTTGTCTATGAAATACACATGAAGGAGCTATACTGAGCCATGAATAGTGAAAACACTTGAGTGTTTTTCCACGTGTGAAAACGTTACCCTTTGAAAAATCCAAGTCCCCTCCCTGGGCCACACATGTCGAATCCGGAGCTCAGCTGTTAGGAGCTCCTCACCTGCGCCAACAGCAAAAACAAAAGTGGTCCGGCACAGACATTGTTTAAAATGGGTGCGTTAAAAATACCATCTTGACTTCACAGATTTCTGGAACTGTGAGGAGGCATCCTCATTTATGTACTCTGATGAAGGAAGGTAAGTCTGGGAGATATGCACAAGCCAGTTAAAAGTGGTTCTCTAATTGGATTATGCAACAGCAGCTTTAGAATCCCAATGCTTCACATTTCAAAGAACCAGCAACTTCTCTGAGCCCAAAGTTCAACAAGGAGCAAGACTTCAGGGCATCAGAAGGGGAAGGGGCTGGCAGCTCTGTCAAGCATGATTTTGGTAGTGGCTTCCTCTGTAAGATGAGGTTACAGGGCTGCTGTGGGGAAACAGATCTCTTTATGGGGAAGGCTTTCCTAGGCGCTGAGGAGAAAAGAAGCTACCAGCACATTGAAGGGAGGGATGCAAAGACTCCAGAAGAAGACCTGGCCTGGCAGGTGGCGGGTGGGGGGGGGGGGGTGTCTGTTCCCAGTTAAAGAAGTTGGTGACAGTCTTGGTTCAGGTTTATTTTAGAAACCAGGTGAGCTCTGCTCTAAAGCTGAACATGGCCCTTGCTTTGTCAATTCCCAAGACCTAAGTCAGCTTCAAGAGCTTAGTCTTCCTTTTCAGAACACATTCGTTTTGTGCCCCTAGGTAAACATTTTACCAAAGACCCTTTTACTACTTGTTAACTGCAGTCGTAGCAGCCCACCAGCCCACCAGCCATCCTCTCACTTTTTTGACACAAGGTTGGTTTGGCCAGATTCCATTCCAATGGCACAAGGCTAATACGCTTGTCTAGGACTCACAGACCTTCTGAGATGGAAGACCACGGCTGTAAACACAGGGGTGCATCTGGCTTCAAACCAAACTCTCTGTTATCTCCATTGTTTATTTCTCTTACTACTCGCTACTTTCGTCTTCCAACTGGCCTTCAAGGACTAGTCAGAACTGTCAATGTTTCTGAAGTTTCTGCCTCCGGAAGTGGTAGGGACTGGAGCTGAAGCAAGAGGGAAGAGGAAAGGTATAAGAAAGATGGCCAATATGGTGGCCCCATAGGAAGATAACCTCTAGCATTTACTTCTGTAAAGCAGAACAGTTGGCAAACCACCCAGAAGTCAGGGAAAAGGATTGTAAAAACAGAAGAAAGAGGAAAAATACTCAACATGTGTTGATTATGAATTTTAATTACTGAGTTATCTGTTCAGTCAAACAGACTGGGAAAGAAATGTGGGCAGGAAGAGCTCTATGAATGTTACAGATGATACAATTCTGTTTTTAGGAAATGCACAATTAGACTGTGTCTATACAACCCAAAGTAAAAGCAGATGTATCCGTCATCAGACTATTTTGATTAATGGGGAAATTTGGAGCTTAAATTATCTGGTTCCGCCAGCTATGTTGATCAAATGAACTGGATCATTGCCAGAGCTCCAGTTCCCTCAGTGGGGTGTAGACACAACTTTTTGGGTGAGGCAGTTTCAGAGACAGGACTCATTGTGTGAAGCAGCAGAACCTAAATGGGAAGGAAAAAGCACCACAAAACGAGTGATAATAATATTCTTATATTTGGATAACCCATATGAGAGGTCATAAACTTAGTTTATAGTTTACTTCCAAATCACACAATCAACTCAGCAGGCCTCGTAATCTCCAATGTGGAACCATGCTCTTCATAATCTTCCAGAGAGATGGTTTTCCAATTAGGAAAAATGTTCTCATGCTGTTGGTCTGTGATGAGAGGGCTGAGTGATTGGACAGAAATAAAGGAGAGGATAAAAGGCCGTTGAACACCCAGGGTAGAACTCTCTCACGATAGCTCACTTCAGATATGGGACTAGGGCTGTAAATATGGACCACTTCTGCCTTCTTATTGACTGGACAAAAGTTCTCTCTTGATATGACAGACCGCATCATCTGCCTTCCAAAGTTCCCATGGAGCCAATCTGGTTTTTTCCCCCACTCTCTAGTACACGTTTGTTTGTTTTTATATGTTGATCATGGCAGACTTTGAAGTCCATGTATTCTTTTGCACACCACACTGTGTTTTTTAGGACACACATCTTAAAAGGCACCACTCTCTGAGAAAAGAGGATGATTTGAGTTATGGAAGATGCCGTGGAACCAAAAAATGTCTTTTGAAATAAGGCCCTATTGGAATGTAAATCCTTTAACACTAACTGATGCATTGACTAGCCCGAGGTGTCTATTATTGCAAAGAAGAGAGGCAAATTAAAAACAGTGGAAATCATTAATGGCCATGAGTGATAAGAAGTGGCTATGACAACCCAAATGTTCGTTATGGATGAAAGGATGAACAAATTGCAGGCGAGGCATACTGTGGAATATCACTCAGCCATGAAAAAGAATGAAATGCTGATACTTGCTACAACACAGATGAACCTCAAAAACATACTAAGTGGAAGGAGCCAGACCCAAGAGGTTACATACTGTGTGATTCCATTTATATGAAATATCCACAATAGGTAAGTCCATAGAGACAGGAAACAGATTGGCAGTGCCAAGGAATAGGGAGAGGGGAGATGGGGATTGACTGCTTAATGAGTATGAGATTTTATTCTGGGATATGAAAATGTTCTGGAACAAGATAGAGGTGGTGGTCGCACATTAGGAGTGTATTAAATGCTACTGAATGGTACACTTTAAAATGGCTAATTTTATGTTACCTAAAAAAGCTAACATGTTTGAATCATGCTATTCCCACTCATTCCCTTTTCCTGATGAAGACATGCAGAGAGCTGAGGACCATTTTGGAGACAGTTCTTATAGCTGAACTAGGTCAGTACTTTAAAGAACCTGAGAGACCATCTCCTCCCACCCTTCATTTTGCAGATGAGAAGTGATGTGGTAGTTTCACTGGAAGTTAGGAAGAGGGCCAGGCCGGTATCCAAGCTGCCTGATTCTCATGTCTGTGTCTAATCTAGGAAATCACACTGTGTCCTAAGAGTAGGTGATATAATAGTCTGAGGTGCCCACTCAAAGTGGTGCAGAAAGTTTTAGTAGCTTCTTTTCTGTTGTGATTTGGACCAATGTATTAAGTAATAATAATAATAATAAACTAATAATAACATAAGTTTATTGAGCTCTTATTAGATTCCAGATACTGGGTGAAAGAAACACTTTCTACGCAATACCTCATTTAATTTGTCTCCCAACCCTATGAAGTCAATGAGGAAACTGAGATCCAGGAAGGGTAAATAAATTTCCTCCAGGGATACCTGGGTAGCTCAGGGGTTGAGCATCTGCCTTTGGTTTGGGTTATGGTCTCGGGGTCCTGTGATCAAGTCCCACATCGGGTTCCCCATGGGAAGTCTGCTTCTCCCTCTGTCTATGGCTCTACCTCTCTCTGTGTGTCTCTCATGGGTAAATAAATAAAATGTTAAAAAAAATTTTTTCTCCAGATATTAGTGGTGCAGTTGGGGTTGGCACTATCTCTAGGGCCTACAGTACTTACAACCAATATACCAGTGATTTCTAAACTTCGTCTTCCACAAACTAATAAAATTCCCAGAAACCAATGTAAGGTAGTCATATGTTATCTTGCCAAGTATAAACATGGAGCAAAAAACAATAATAAAGGAAACAAGCCTTACTATTTCCTATCATCATTATGTAATCAAATAAAAACATTTTTCACATCAAAAAGTAGAAAGATCCAATCAAAGAATAGAGAATGTCTTGGAAAGTGGATCTGTTTAGTTTTATGATAAGTTCTTTAGCACAGTAAGAGGAGCAAGTACTGTGGGAGTCTGAGCCATCTGTCTTTGCTCTTCACTCTTCTTTTCAGACTGACTTTTCAGACTGACTAGTCTTATACATACCATTTCCATTTGACAGTGGGATGCTGCTGTGTACATCCAATTTCCTGACTTAGTCAATCAAGTAATACCCAGTGCTTGACAGGTAACCATTTGATGTTCCATGGTCAGGTGTTTGGTCATTACTAGACTCAGTAACAAGTCCAAATCTGCCTTTCTAATGAAGAATTATTGTTGGGAGAACTTGGTATGGCTTTACACTAAACCCCAAGAGAGATGTTCTGTACTTCTTGTAGTGGGGCTTTCCAGAGACTCCATTGAGCATCCCTATCGGCCATAGACACTTCCAGTCAGGTTGGATATGATTGGTCATAAAGTCCAAGTGGCTAAGTAGTTTGAATGACAGCCTATTCTTAATCAAAATTGACAGCCTCACAGGGATCCAGAACTTGGGCCTAGCAGCACACCTATATTGTTTCCAAAACCCAAAGAGGCCCAGCAAACCTTTTGTCTCTTTGTGGACAGTGGGCCAGTTAAAACATATGTCCCATACTTTTGAAGAGTTACCCTGCCATACTGCCATAATATGGTACCACTGGAATCTTACCAATGTGGTAGACCCCTGAAATATTGTGGAGATTTTCTCCTATACTCTGGTATACATATACCTTTCTAAGACATCTGGGGTTTTCGCTACTCCCTGTTCTCCAGCTCCAATTAGCATAATGTCATTGGTGAACTGGACCAGTGCGATATTCTACAGAATATCAAGGCTTTTCGAATCCCTCTGGACAATTTTATGACAGAGGGCAAGAGGGTGGAAAGAAACTTTATAAAGTATACAGTTGTCCCTTCCACTTGAAGGCAACCTGTTCCTCCTTATCTTTTCTGAAATCTTCCCTGCCTTACTGGGGGTAATTACATATGATGATTAAGCACTACCATATGGTTTCTACCACCCTGAGATTCCATTATTTCCATTGAAATCAGGAAGTTCAATGCCAGCTTCTACCTCTACCTCCTGTAAAATATCACCTTAGGGACTTTCAAAGATGCAGGTGCTTCTCTTGCCAATGCATTTCTAAATGCCTTGATAAAATATCGTCCAGGTCTTCTTAATGCAAATGGTTAGGGGATGATGATAATTTAAGTGTTCGTGATGGCAACACATGCAATGAATTATCAATGTCTTATTTTTTCTTGGCAAGGAGTTTATGCTTTCATGAAATATGTGGGCAACTCATTCCCAGAATTCCATTTGGAGAATCTTTTTTCTAGAACTATTCTGTATTACTCAAGATCTGGCAAGAAACAGATGGCACACCTAAATGGAATAAAATTGAAGAGTTTAATAAAGGGAAGCAACCTTCACCTTTAGGACTGAATGGGCAAGAGGAGGAACTGTAACTGGAAACTGGAAAGTGCTACATCTGTGGGAAAAGGAGGTCTGGCAGGAACTGTGGCCTTAAGCAGAGAAATGCTGCCACAGCCAAAACTATATTCTGGCAAGGAAGGATAAGGTGGCTCTCTCTTCTCCCACATTTCAATTAGTCCTCACCAGGACCTTTTGGGATTTCCCTTTGGTTAAACCCAACTGGAAGCCAGAAAGCAAGAGCTCCTAGTGTTCTTCTGTGGAGGTGAGCCTGCTGGACAGAGCAGAGTGGAGAATGGATCTAGAGGGGCAAATGTAGATGACCCAGAACTTAGGCTAAGGATGCTGCATTCTAGAGTCACTTGGAATTCATGGCAACTTTTTTTTTTCTTCCAAGTTGTTATTCAAATTCTAATTAGTTAACATACAGTGTAACATTTCAGTGTAAAGTTTCAGATATAGAATTTAGTGATTCAGCACTTACATACAGCAATACAACATCAATATTCATCACAACAAGTGCACTCCTTAATCCCCATCACCTATTTAACCCATCCTCCTGCCCACCTCCCCTCTGGTAACCATCCATTTTTTTTTTCTATCTTTAAGAATCTATTCCCTGGTTTTCCTCTCCCCACCCCCCCCCACCATGTTCATTTGTTTTGTTTCTTTAATTCCACATATGAGTGAAGTCACATGGTATTTGTCTTTCTCTGACTGACTTATTTCACTTAACATAATACATCCTAGCTCCATCCATGTCATTGCAAGTGGTAAAATTTCATTTGTTTTGATGGCTGAGTAATATTCTGCTGTATATCTATACTATATCCTTATCTGCCCATCAGTTAATGGACATTTGGGCTATTTCCATAGTTTGGCTATTGTTGATATGATGCTATTAACATTGAGGTGCATGCATTTGTTCAAATAAGCATTTTTGTATCTTTTAGGTAAATACCTAGTAGAGCAATTACTGGATCATAGGGTAGCTCTATTTTTAACTTTGAGGAACCTCCATACTGTTTTCCAGAGTGGCTACACTAGCCACTCAGGGAAATTTGTATTTCCCTGATGATGAGTTGAACATCTTTTCATGTCTGTTGGCCATCTGTATGTCTTCTTTGGAAAAATGTCTATTCATGTCTTCTGCCCATTTTTAAACTGGGTTATTTGGCTTTTTTGGGAGGGGGTGTTGAGTTTTATAAGTTCCTTATATATTTTGGATACTAACCCTTTATCAGGTGCTCGTTTGCAAATATCTTGTTCTATTCCAAAGGTTACTTTATAGTTTTGTTGCTTATTTCCTTTGCTGTGCAGGAGCTTTTTATTTTTTAAGATTTATTATTTATTTAAGAGTGAGAGAGAGAGAGAGAGAGAGAGAGAGAATGAGAGTGCAAGTGGAGGGAGGAGAGGGGGAAGAAGAGGGAAGGGGAAGGATCTCAAGTGGACTCCACACTGAGTGTAGAGTGCAGCGCAGAGCTTAGTCTCATCACCTGGAGATCATAACCTGAGCCAAAACCAAGAGTTGGACACTTAACTTACTAAACCACCTAGGCACCTTGAAACTTTTTATTTTGGTGAAGTCCCAATGGTTTATTTTTGTTTCTGTTTCCCTTGCTTCAAGAGACATGTTTAGTAAGAAGTTGCTATGGCCAATGTAAAAGAGATTACTGCATGGCAACTTTTTTGAGTTGAGACATAATATTATTGGACTATATTTTAGGTCAATGGTAGCATGTGAACTGAATTTTGGGTACTTTAGAGAAGGGAGATCTACTAGGAGTCCAACAGTTGGAATGTTCATGGCATTCAGGTGTTGCAATGAGAATGGAGAGGATGGGGAGGATGCTTGGAAAGAAAATATCTAGTGTATACACGTCTTTTATGCCAATCAGGTGATACAGAGTTACTGTGTGAATACTAGAGTTTCCATCTGACGCTATATTAGTGAACCCAGTCAGGAGGCTGTGAGGACTGCACACTGCAGCAGATTGCCTCGGAGTTCTGCTTTTGAAGTTAGAAAGCCAAATAGATGTGAAGAGCATTTGGTCTATCCTCATTTCTATGCACATGGAGAGCTCATATTAATATCAAAGGAAGTCAGTTGTGTATGTGAAAGAGAAATAATTTACTTTGGGGTCCTTATTTGTCAAACTCCATCAGGATTTTCTTCTTCTTGCTCATGAAAATGATAGAATTCAATTTAAAAGCTATGACAGTATGTGATGGAATTTGATGCCAGGAGTGGTAGCAATAATAATAATAGCTAATATTTATGGAGTATTTAAAGTTATCTAGGTAATGCACTTTGCCTTATTAATCACTGATAGCAAACCTCTGAAATGGTATTCTTTATCATCCTCATGTCTCAGATGAGGAAACAGAGACTTAGCAAAGTTAATTCTAAGCTCACGCAGTGAGAAAAAGACGAAGTTGATTCTCTCGGCAGAACTGGTCAGCTCTAAAGTCTGTACTCTATATGCTTTTATTCTCTATTGTGTCTTGATAAGATTTGCCCTGATGATTGTCTATTGTCTTTTATTTATGCTTGTGCAGGTGTGTACTCAGTAGATTTAAAACTTCGGCTATCCAATGCTGCCATTAAACTCGGGTTTTAAAATTACCAGTCAATATTTGTGAAGTTCTGTTCTCCCAATGGGTCTATTCTCAGTGATGGGACACACCCGTGGATAAGACAGCCTCTGCTTAGGAGATGCCTCCTTCTTAGCAGGGGGAAAGCTGAGGTCCATCCACATGCCACCAATACTCCCAGTCCTGGTGAAAAGTGAGTGAAAGAACCTAGATGAATCCAATCTTGATTGAGGAAAAGAACCAATAGCATTTTCTTAGCATTTAAGAATGCATTGTTAATTGAGTTTCAGTTGATAACACAGCGCTCTTGAGTATGATGCATTTGTCCTAATTAAGTACAGGATTTTGCCTCTCCTGACCTTTAATTTGAATCAAATTCCTGCTTTCCTGCCCCACTCAGAGATCCAGAAAATGAGCCCCATTCAAATGTTATCTTTAAATAGGACTATTTTTTTTACTGGAAAGAAGTTACCTTTTTTTTTTTTAATATTTTATTTGAGAGAGAGAGAGAGAGAGCATGAGCAGGGGGAGGGGCAGAAGAGGAAGAGAGAGAGAAAGAGAGAGAGAGAGAGAGAGAGAAGCAGACCCCTTGCTGAGCAGGGATTCCCAACTCAGGGTTCAATCCCAGGACACTGAGAGCATGACCTGAGCTAAAGGCAGAAGTTTAACTGAGTCACCCAGGCACCCCAAGAAATTACCTTTCTTTGAGAAGAAAATAATATTATTTACCAATGTCTATTCTACCATTTAATATGAGAACTACACATAATTCTTTAAACAATCATTGGGGAACAGTAAATGCCATTGAGTCACCTCCATAGCCAGGACTATTTGGTAACACAATGAAAATACTTCTGTTGTTTTCCTCCTTTATGAAGAAGGAGAAAGAAATGAAAAGAAGTGAAAATCTTTTCTATACATTGTATTAATATATTTTAGTACTCAATGTAGATCAGAGCAGTGCAGCCCATTATATCGTTCATGAAATATCAGTCCTCAGGAAGAGTTTAGCTTGGAGCACTTGCTAGATCTGTAGTGTACACTGCAAACCATTTGTGCAAACCACTGCTTTGATACAGCATCAAACTCATCCAGGGAGAAGAAATCACATTTCGTCAGAGAACAGGTTTTCCATCTGATTTGTGCCCAGAACATGTAAAAAACATAGCAGATTGCATGCTGCATTGACTAGGGAACATACATATGCATTTAAATCACTTATGTTTTACTTTTTTTAATGATGCATTGGTGAATTGTATTCCTTTTGCATTTGTAATTAGAAGGCGGAACAGATGTGATGGCTTTGTTTAAAAGGAATATGTCCATTAAAATAACCTATACTACCAAGTAATTGTTTCCTTTCACAAGGGAGTCTGTCCATTGTGATACCATTTTTGAGCCATTTAAATAGATGATGAAGAAAAACATGATGTCTTAGGAAATATTGATTGATTGTAGACATGGGACATTTTTGTGATGAGGTTCAACTGTTTTATAAATTTGTTGTTTATATTTTCTACTTTTTATCTGGAGATGTGACACCATCAAAGAAACATTCATTCCTTCCAAACTTACTTTTTGTCCTCACACTGAGATGAATTATCTAACCTATCTGTATTTCAAAAGACACCAAGACTTTTTATTTTAACAAGCTGTGGTACAGTAAAACTGAATATTCAACCAGCACAGACTTGGTGATCAAATATAGTTGATATTAGCCTTGGCTCTTTGTTTGAACCTAAATAAAATGTGGGTTTTTATTTTGATCAATAACAGCATGCTGGAGATCTGCAGTTAGGGTTGATATAGACAGACTGTGACAGCCCACGCAGTAGCCGGCAGACAATTCTTTAATATATGAACTCAACTGACCCAATTACCCACCTCCCACCCCCAATGCAAATAGCATCTCCAGCAAACCTTTTTGCCATTTTATTCTTGTAACATCAATGCACTCATGATAAAAATTTAACTTAGTCTTTGTAGAACAGATGCATATTAATTTCTTGTACCACTATAATTAAACACCTCTGTCTCGAAGTCACCAATGCTAGTAGACACATCCTCAAGTTCAAAGTTGCCATTTTTTAAAAGAGGAACTTAAAATCAGAAATACTACATGGTCTGCACACAGCTGGAAAAAAAGATAGTATAGTTTCACATAAATTCCATTTAAGATATATTATTGCCAAAAATAACAATTCTTTGTTGATATAAAACATTCCGAAAGGCTTCTTATAGTAAGAAATGTTGGTATCAGTGATGTTATGATGATTAAGATGTTCAATCTAATAACTTGCACTTTCATCTAGAAGAAGGCTGCTGTGAGCCCCAGGGGCACTGTATTATGCCCTATGAGGCAGGTAGAGAGAAAATTCATTCAAACCCCTGTAACCAGATCCTGGAGATGGTCAGTGTGATTGTATAATTGAACACTTGCAAAGGTATTTTGGGGCTTGCTTCTCTTGGCTTGATGGTTTTGTAGGGGGGATATTTTTTTCCTCAACCCTCTCAGAGTCCTTGGCTGGGTCTGAAAATGAAATTGACAAGGACAGATTAACAGGAGAAAAGCACACAAATCTATTAAATATAAGTTTTATGTGACACAGGACCCTTCATAAGGAAACGAAGACCCAAATAAACAGTTGGACCTGAGAATATTTATGCTAGGTTTGATGAAGAGTGGGCAGCCATGTAGGAATAGAAGTTAAAGAGTACAAGATGAGCGTAGTAAGCTAGGAGAAACTTAGGAAGGCTTGTTTGTTAGAATGATGTCCCTTTGTTTTCAACCAGAAGGGTGCTTCTTTCCCCCAGGTGTAGTGAGGGCTCCCTTCACATGAATGTTCTAGAATATGTTCCAGGAGAGAAGGATGGGAGGAGGACCAAAGTGACTTTCCTGTGTATGCTGTTTTCTCAGATTCCTTCAGCTTACAATATTCAATACAGTATGCCAAGGTGCCAGATTTTGGGGTAGTATGTGCTGAACCCCATTGGTTTGGATTTATTGAAATACAAAACAGTTAGCTTTTTGGTTTTCCTGTCGAGAATTATCTCCATTCCATGTTTTCCTTGTTTTCCTAGTCATGGCTCTGATTTTCTATTTCTATAATAAACTTACTGAATTTACACTGTTGATTGTAGCTTTCATATTTTATTTGGAAGGAGATATATAGACATACACAGGTCAATGATTGTGAATTGATTTGACCAAACAAACAAAATCTTCAATTTTTTACTAGCCATTGATTTTCCATTTGCATAAGAGAAATACTGATAAATTTTCTTCAGCTGCGTTATATAATCTGTATTTCCTATAAACACATATTTTATAACTGCTTTAAAGGTTTATACAAAATGCCAATTAAGTAGTTGTTGACAAATGACTGATAGATACTGTTAACAGAGATGTTACAATAGGAATAATAAACTCTATTTATAAAATTGATAGTCTATTGGTTAGTTAATTGTTTCTGGAGATCAGATAAACAAACACTCAGGAAGTGTGTTAGGGAGCCTCTTTCTGGAATAGCTTTCAGTGTTATAGAAATCCGTCTGTTTGAGTTTATTTGGATATAATCCTATCTGAAACGTTGACTTTTAAGGATCATTTCTAAGGCTTTTATTTGATTGTTTACTTAGATCAGTTTTATGTTAAAATTTAACATTCACTAGAAAGTAAAATAGATGTCATTACTATGATCTTCAAAATAAAAAGTTGAACTCTCCCAGATTTGTAAGTTAATTTTAAACTAATTGATATTAAGTGTAAATTGCCTTTATTTTATAAAAGCCAAAAAAGCACAGCAGGCTTGGTATGCTATAAAGCTTACAACTGCTCATAAATCCACTTATATAAAATATCATTATCTCTTTCAAGCCCAGGGGTTTGGAGAATGACAAGAGAGAGTTTAAAGACAATTCTCTAATCAATGGGAAAATTATCTTTTGGGGGCCCTTCTGGGCACACCTTTTCTATGAGCATCACCTTCTGTGGGGTCACACTGTGAGACCCTAGCAACCGTGTTTGTAGGATGGTGCAGATACAGTCCCTCTGCCCACAGCCGATCTGATGGATACCGGGTGGTCCTTGCATGTGGCCATAACTGAGGATATCTAAATGTAAGTGCCCTGGGGCAGCCTTATTCAGAAAGAATCAGAGAGAAGAGACTAGACAATGCACCTGAGAGAGAGGAGTTTTATAACCTTTGATATTTTTATCAGTGTTCTATCATTGATGGAATGAACATATGAAAAGCCAATGTTTAGTAATGTAAACTCCACAGAGTTCTTTGATTTAAATCCTGCCACTTGGGAGAAAGAGGTTAGGTTGGATTGCTTCTAAGACAAATACTCTATGAGGCTGTATTTGAATCTATTTTTTCTTCACATTTTATGAAAACACATTTATTTCCATTAAAGGAAATTGTGGGCTAAGCAAGAGCTAGTAGTCACTAAACGGTTTGATTTTTGGTACTTTTATGTAGATAACTGAGAAGAAATTGAGATTCCTGTATTCTCTCCTGATAGCGCAAGTAAAAATGGATCTACTTTATTATCTACAACAGGAGGAATCCTTTCATCTCTTCCATTGAAAAATTTAATCATTTAAAAATGAGGATATTTGAAGAGGATTTTTTCAAGGTTCTAGAACAACTACCGTAGCTAAGTAGAAGTTTTCTGACAGGTAGAAGCCCTCCATCTATGTCTCCAAATAATACATCACTTACTTCTCTTTTGACTCTTCTCCCCTAAAGGCCCCCTATGTCCTTTGCCTAAACTTCTCTTCTGTTTTTCTATTATTTCTCTTGGCAATTTAATCCCCTCTCAAGGCTTCAGTGATGATACGGAATCTACAGCTTCACCTTTACTTCCAAGACTGTAAAAGTCTTGAGCATATATATGTAAGCAAATTTTTCCAAAAGGGAATGTATTATATACTTTCAAACAAGTACCGTGCACTTATAATATGTGTGTGTGTGTATATATATATATATATATATATATATATATATATGTCAATTTGTTATACATTTCCAAATCCATTTGAAATCGCTGGTCCTCAGTAGCTCTAAAATTGCACTCATCATTATCCTTCCTAGACCTGTTCTTCCACTCTCTTATTTCCATAATTAATTCCATCATTCCATCTTTCCAGGCAGCAAAATCAGAACCTTCCAGTCATCAGTCAGTTCTTCATTTCTTCTTTCTTCTCCTGCCTCCCACAGCAGAGCCATCTGCCTGGTCCTGATGATTTCACCTCTTCTGTGTCTATCTTTTCTGAGTCTTCTTTACCCCCTCACTGTACTCCATTGCATTGGCTTGCCAGCCATTCTGCCCTGATTCAAAATGCCTCCCTCTTCCAGCTGAACACATCACTTCTGGGTTAACCTTCTCAAGCACAATTGTGATTTTGTTGCAGTGCTACCAAGATACTTCAATGGCTTTCCTTTGCATTCAGTCTAAAATCCAAGCTTGTTGTGTTGACTCCAACCTACATTCAGTCTTTCTTCCCCTCTGCCCAGCTGGTGCCTCTGCTATTCTGTAGCTATGTGCTTGACCTGTGAAAAACCCCCAGTTCCTCCAGCTACATGTCCCTACCTTCTACTCCAAAGGCCATTACCAAGTCACCTAGCTAGAGCTTTCTCCAAGGGAAGGATACTTCCAGGGCTCTGATCAAGGTAACATGCTTTTTTTCTTGTACCTATTATGCTAGTTTATCAGAACTGCCACAAGAAAGTACCAAATATAAGGCAGCTCAAACAACAGAAATTTATTTTTTCACAGACCTGGAGGCTAAATGTGTGGGCAGAGTTGGTTTCCTCTGAGGCCTCTCCCCAGGGCTTGCAGGCTTCTCTGTCTTCATATGCTTTTCCTTCTGTGTGTGTCTCTGTCCTAATTCCCCCTTCTTAAAAGGACATCAGTCATATTGGATTAGGGCCCACCCCAATGACCTCATTTTAACTTAATTATCTCTCCAAAGAGCCTATATCTAAATACAGTCACATTCTTAGGTACTAGGAGTTGGGGTTTCAACATATGAAGTTTAGGGGGATGAAATTCAGTCCCTATACCTCTCTTGGCAGCCTGTCTCACTTTAGACAATTCATTCTTGCCTTTCTGTGTGTGTACAAGATTTCCTAAATTTCCTAACTTATTCTTCATATGAGGAGGCAGGGTCCACATTTCTTCATGACATACATGTATTTTTTGAGTAGAGAAGACAATTCACAGCATTTTATTCAAGTTAATCCATTTCATTATAATTTGCCATATCACTGCTGTCACCATTGTTATTGTCATTATTATTTCTCTTTTGAGAAGACCATGCTTTTAAAAAATCTGGGTTGGATTTCTATGACGTTTAACCCTATGATTAAAAATCTTTTTCCGTACCAAAAGTCAACCCCTTCATCACAAGAAAAATAGGAAAGTCTGAGATTTAGTTGTAGAAATTGAGCTCTGCCAGAAAGAATTCATAGTCTATAATCTTTCAGGATTGTACTTTTACCTGGGGTTTCTTTTTGGGGAGAGGGGGCCTATCTCTCATAGATTTTTGCTTAAAACAGATAATACGAACTTCTGCATCATAGAAGGAAAATAAGGTCTAGTCCTTAGAGAACAGACAGGTGGTCCTCTAGGAAAGGAACTCTAATAGCCCCTACATGACAGTCATTCTGCCAAAGTCAGGGGATAGAATCAGTGACCCTCTTGCCTGGACTAGTTGGTAGCAAATAGGTCTAATCAGGTGAGTAGGAGAGGTAGTAACTAGCTTGCAGTTAAAATCTCTAGCTCAGAAAAAAATAAAAAAATAAAAAAAAATAAAATCTCTTGCTCAGGAATGTCTATGTTTGAGTACGCTAGACCTGGAGGGAGATTGTTACAGAGTCTGAAGAAAGTGACTAAGAATAAGCAAATGTGAAAAAGATACAGGTTTCCTATGGGGGACCACAGAGAGGTGGCACCATCAGTCAAGGGTGGTCCTGTGCTTTTCTTTGAGAAGAGTATACACTTAGTCAGTTCTGCAGTTTTCCTATAACTGGAATTATATTGAATAAGTAGAATGTTCAATCAGAGTTTCTGTCCTTTGATCAGAAAACTTTGATAGAACACCTGTGTGCAAGGCAATGGGACAGGTGCTGAAAAGTAAATCAACCTAAGATGTGATCCTGAGCAGAAGAGGCAATCCAGCAGTGGCTGTGTTCTTAGGCCATGTGGAAGGAAGGATGGCTTCTGGCCATCACGATCAGGGAAGGAATTTCTTGATCCTCTTCTCCTGGTCCTCAGCCTATCCTATGTGTCTCTAGTTTATTGCTTGTCCTGGCCCATTCTCCTGTACTTGCTTGTTTTCCTTACTTTGCTTGGTGGTGTGAGAAATGCAAGTTTGAGAGGTTAAGATCCTGCCTCACATGTGCCTAGCATGTGTGGAATTGATGTATTGTGGAAATGTCACTTTGTCTTGGTTCAGAAAGGTGGAAAAAATTAGGGGAAAGGAGAGCTAAGATGGGGTGATAGGGGTAAGGTGTTTTAGTCAGAAGGTAGGGGCAAAGTTATATCAACAAGCAGTTTTAGTACAGCTTAAACCAGATGATAGAGCACCAACACTGCCAAGGACCTCAAGAAGGTAGCTGGAAGCCCTCTGCCACGTAAGTTAGTCTGCAGTATTGGGAAGCTTAAATCCTTTCCCTCTTATCTAGTCAAGCTCAACCAGAGCATTTGAAAGAATAATGAAAAACTAGAGGGTCTTACATTTCTGGAAAGTAGAAAGATCAACTAAACCCAGCAATCTTCCTGCCCCCAAAATAGTGAAGTTGAATGTTAAAGTATAGAGAAAGTTTTTGGATATCTTCTTTAAATTTGTTTTTAGCATTTTAGTCTGTAACAGTAAGGATAGAGAGAGATGCTGTCCCAAAGAGAAAAGTTTGCAGAAACCACAGTAGTTGAGCCTGACCATTCATGATGCCTTTAGATTTGCACAAAACCATGGCTACAAGGACTGTCCCATGTGAATTGGCCAGGCAAGCCAATGCCTATTGTGTAGAAGAGTGTGGTGATGGTTTACCAGCCACAGAGCAATGGGGCCCAGGGCTCCTAAGCTCTGATAACCAGAAGACAGAAGACAATCCACATGTAATACCCAAAGGAATATGCCCCTCTGGAAGCATGCCTTACTACCTGCCACTGTCCCCATTGTTGCAGCACATCCCTGAGAATGCTCCATGACATATTTCTATGTAAACTCCAGAAATGCTGAATGCAGTACCTTGCAGTACCTTACCATAGGAGATATGTAATACATTTTTTTAAGATGATAAAAAAATAGAAGTGTTTTGAAGATAAATCTGGCATGTGAACAAGGACTACATTCAGACAAATAGGTTTGGACAGGTGTCAATTGTTTGGATAATTCTTGCAAATACAGCTACTAAGAAATATGAAGAATTTTAGCCAGGATTTTGCATTGTTAGCATTAATTACATTAACTAACTAACTGCTGTGTATTCTGCTAATGGAGCAGGAAGGAGTTCCCTAAAAGAAGCTATTCTAGGGGCACCTGGGTGGTTCAGTCAGTTAAATGTCCAACTTTTTGGCTCAGGTCATGATCTCATGGTTTGAGATCGAGCTCACATTGGGCTCTCCATTGGGCCTGGAGCCTGCTGGAGATTCTCTCTCTCCTTCTGCTCCTTTCCAGCCTCTAGAAGAAAGAAGAAGAAGAAGAAGAAGAAGAAGAAGAAGAAGAAGCAGCATATTCCATTAGTAAATTAAGAACTCAATAAGACTTCCTATTTCCTGAGCCTTGCTAATGTGCCAGGCACTGTTTCAAGCACTTTTCAATTATTAACTCCTTAAATAGTTACAATCACTCTGGGGGTAGAAACTATTATTATCCCCATTCTGAAGATGACAAAACTGAGGAACAAAGAGCTGAAGCATCGTGGGCAAAGTCACACCAATGCCATTAAGTGGCAGAGCCAGGGTTTGAACCTGTGGAAGTCTGTAATCTGATTGCAGGTTCTGAGATCCTGTTCTACGTTAGCTTAGTCTTCTTATGATAAATTGTTAAGTTTCTCTAAATTTTACAAAGTATGATTCAAATATCTCTGACAGAGAAACATTAACTGCTAAGGGTAGAGAGTTCTAGGTCCTTCTTAAGACTTTGGAAATATGTATACAACATTTAAAGAAAGTTAAATTCATTAGCATAGACAAGCAAATTAAGCAATTTAGGCCTCAGAGTGGATTCTTTGGTCTCAATTATCTGGCTAGCATTTCACAATGATCATTGCCAAATGTCATACTCAAAGTGTTACCGAACAGGCACAGGCTATAAAAAGACTCAGTTTTGTCTCATGGCCAATCTTTCTAGTATAGAAACTCAACTCTGGCATATAATTACAAATTGATACATTGCTATGGTGGATGGAGGATTCCTCATGACTACTGAAATATTTGATAAATACAGATCAGTGACTAAAATGACACAGATAAAGACGGGCTAGTGGAAAACCCTTTAAAGATCAACATATATGAATCTTTTGAGATATTGATCCACTTTGCCCTTGTAAAATTTGAATAAAAACACTGCAGAATTAAGAAATGTAAATTGGTACATAATATTTCTTCTAACTTTTGCAGATGTCTATATTAGGACAATTATCCAAGTCAAAGTCATGAGACACAGAGAGAGGGAGACAGGGAGAGGGAGAGAGAGAACTTTTAGGCTCCTGTCACTGAGAAGTCCTAGACAAATTGACCTGACATCAACTTCTTCACTCTGCCTTCCTGTTCCTCTTTCACTCTTTCTGTTTCCCTCTATGTTGGTTTTTATCAGGAAAGATCTT
This sequence comes from Canis lupus baileyi, assembly GCF_048164855.1. NCBI lineage: Eukaryota > Metazoa > Chordata > Mammalia > Carnivora > Canidae > Canis > Canis lupus. The sequence continues at coordinate 17,224,867 of NC_132855.1, read as the reverse complement.
GCTCCTTACAACAGCAAAGAAGACCCCTTTTCTCCATAGGCCCTCACTATTCATCATTTTAGAAGGAGAAAGAACCTCTTTCCTCTGACATATTTAACGCCCTCTCAGGACTCTTGGCAGCCCCACCCCCATGAGAAGGGCAGGATGGGGAAATGGAGCCTCCCCAGGAAAGCTGCATAGCAGGTGGGGAGGAAGTGCAGATCCCAAGAAAGAGAAGCGCAGGTGAAGCTGAAGAGGAACAGATGCCTCCTGCAACTGCTCAACTATTTACAAACAAAATCTATTTAACCTCCTTCTTGGGAATATTCACCATTTTTTTTTTAACTCAAAATACATCAAAGTGGAAAAGATCATCCTTTTAAAAGATAAGAAATCCATAATTAATACAATATGATACAATGAAATAAAGGTGGGAGGTCCAGGTAGTTCTTTGTGACTCAAGGAAATACTACAATCTTACAAGAATATTAAGTGTCGGATCCATTCTGGCCTTCCACAGATGAGTTTTTGAAGAGTAGTAGTGGTAGCCAGGTATATTAGAGCACTTGAAAGCTTTAGGGTAAAACAAACAATCTGGATATGTTTTCTGGCTCCAAATCTTGCTCCTGCTGCTTGCTTATTGGAAATTTTCATTTCTTTTTCTTTCTTTCTTTTTTTTTTTTTATTGCACAAGGGACTTAGAATCTTTGGGTTTTGCTTTGTTCACTTGTCAAATGAAGATAATTATACCTTTCTTGGATGATTGACACAAAGATTAAGGAGATGATGCCTGTGACACACAATCATATAGTAGATCCTCAATAAATGTCAGTTTTCCAGTGCAATGTATATTCTTAGCATAGCCAGGTTTGATTCCCTGTTTCCTTTATCAGCCATTTTTCCCTACTTGACAGTATACAACACAAATACAAATGGAAACAAAAGTAGTTTGTTCATGTAGTATGGGATAGGAGCAGGATTAATAATAAATTACACTCCCTGTATTTCTGGTAATGAAAAAGACAAGCGTATAAAAAAATTAATTACATCTTGTTATATGTCAGAAATCCAGTAGAAAGGAAAGACAGGGCTGGACACCCACTGAGTCACAATCATGGTATGGCAAGTGTTTTGATAAGAGAGAAGATTATACGTCACATTGTCACCACCGTTCTGTCATTCATTGGTGACTGTGGCCATATGAGGCCCAGAATCATGCACAGCTGCTCAGCACAGCACCCAAACCAAAGAGCAGAGCAAGAGCTTGTGCTTGACCCATTATTTTAAAAATTCAAAATAATATTTTCCTTTAATAGTGCAGAATTGGGTTGAAGTCTTTCCTTTGTAGCTCTGGATTTTGTCTTCAAATTTTGAAGATGACACAACCTGCCATCCCTTATTTATACTCTTATTTCTCAAAAGTGGGTTACTGGTAGGCTGAAATATGTTTTGGATATATCTGAAAAGTATTCCTTTCTACTTGCAAAGTGGCAAGTCTCTCTGACAAGCCTATGAAAGAACATTTAAGGGAAAGTCCAATAGTGTTAGTTTATGTAGCTGTCACTCCTTTGGTCCCACAATTGAGATTAAATGACAGGTATGGGATTTTCATCAGAATAAATCTCTGGAAATTTGATGAAAAGCAGGGAAAAAAAAACCCTGAATTAATTAACACAGCTTAACATATGATCATAATTTGGGGGGGATGTGAATTACTGTTAGTAAAATTTAGAAAAATCCACACATATTATTTTAACTTAAGTATATTCTCATGAAATGTACATGGCTGTGTGGTGGTTAAATGTTTATGGGAACTTCTCAGTTTTTGCTGTTCGGCCTGCTTTCAAAATATTCAAATATATTTGGCTTTTGTAACTTCGCTAATTAAACCTTCTAAAACAGATGGAATTATAGAAATTACAGAGTTTAAAATATCATTTTAATTGGTTTACGATCTATGTGACACATAGTGCCATTCATACTGTATAAAATATATACGGATGGCTCGAAAGAGATAGCATACCAATTAATTTTTCTTTAACTCTCAATTAAACCATGTTGTCTTCCTTATTTGATCCCCTTTCTGTTAGCCTGGCTCCAAGCTGGTCTGATCAACCCTAACTGAAGATACAGGTTGTAACCTGCAATAGTATCGGTGAGTTCTTTTAGGATGACTCATGGTGGGGGGAGAATCTGAATTTACCTTCTTTCAAAAGAAAATAATTTGACCTTAAGAGAAATCTTGAAACATGCATATGGCAGTCCCCCCGAGTGATGCATAGATTAATCCTTCTTTTAACATGGTTGTCTAATGTATGCAAGCAACCATAGTCCTCTGATTTTTTGGAAGTCTTGATTTCAAATATTCTATTCTACTGTCTCACTAAGAACACTTGCATTTATCAGACTACATTTCAGATTTTTTAGTTGAGATGGGAAGTAATAATTGCTGTACATAGATTTCTGGAAGACTTCTATAGACTGCTTCGTGCGTGTCTATGTGCCTCAAGATCGAGAATCTGGTTGAATAAAGCTTCCTTCCACCCACAAAGGTTCTAATTTTGAGGCCCACAATGAAGGTCTCAATTAAATAAACCTGCTTTACCCAGCAAAATAACATGCAGTTTTGAAAAATACTATATGCCACAATTTTTTGGCTACTGTTGGCTAACAAAATTAAACTCAACCGTTTCTTTCAAATATCTCAATTTGCCATTTAGATGGGATTTTAAACACACTATTCCCCTTTGTTGCCATGGTTACAGGTTTGGGCCCTCATGGGTGACAGGAAAGTATCACAGTACTGGTTCCTGTTTGAATACACATGTTCTCTGGGTCTCGCCTTGCAGGGAGAGGGGAGGCCGGAATCACCTCACTCCCACAGCAAGGTAAACCCATGTGTCAAATGACACTCAGAGCTGGGAAAATCGCCCACAGCAGGGACAGATTACCTCTTCCAGTCACTATGGAGAACGATTCAAATTCTGGCTTTAATGAGCCCAGATAGAGTCCTTCTCCTCCCCACCAATGTGACACTTTGCAGACATTTTATGTATCAAGGAAATATTTAACAGAAACGTGCTTCCAAGAATGCCTACCGAGCTGGCTCTAGGCATCTTCCAGCGTTGTGGGGGTCAATTAAAAGAACCAATCAATTGTCTTTAAAACTTTAAAATATTTTTTTAAAAAAGTGGGGGGAAAAGAAAGTGGACAAAAAGTAATGTTAAATAGCACGGAGCATGACTAATGGCGCTAGCATGTTAAAATCATTGGGAAAATGTCCTTGGAAGACAAATGAATTTTCAGCAGAATAATTAACTTAATTAACAAATTTGCATGCATATTCATCAGGCTATTGAAGTCTTTCCAGCCCAGCTTGATGAGCGTTGGTGTAATAATTGTCTCATTTACATTCTGCAATCTACTACAATTTAGGGCATGCAAAAAAAGCCGACCTCTTCCCTTTGACTTTCTTTAGGACCCACAAACTCCTAATAACACGACCATCACCCACTCAGTGGCCTCAAGTTCCGGCCTTTGGAGAGAACCCCCAGAGAGAGTTGATGGTGGTTTCCCCATCCCCCAGCCTTCCTCTTCTTTCTTCTTTTATTTATTTTTTTTCCTTTTGGCCCAGGTTCTCTGTTTTTGCCTCTGCTTGCTCTCCTGGGTAAATCTTGGCACCAGTTCTGACTTCAAATCTCCTGGGTCGCCAGACTGCATCATGTAAAAATTGCCATTTCCCTCTATCTCTGCAGGGCAATCTTTAAAGGCAGTAAGGTGTGACGCTCCAGACTGGCAGCTTGGCAAGACGAAGCCCATGGATACCAGCACACGGGAATCTGGACCGTTCACTCTGACAGCAGTCAGCACTGGGAACAAAAGGAATGGAGGAAAAAAAGCGCAAATGTATTTTTACATATTGTAGGCATATGGCCACAAGACCAGCAGAAATATATTTAATTACCAATTGCGCGCATTGAGGAGAAAAACACTGGGAAAAAAAAAAAAAACCCTGTGTACACAGCAATATTATTCTACTTTTAACTTTTCACCTCCTTTTTTTTTTTTTTTAATTGAAGATAAAAGGGATGTGGATTAGAATCGAAAAGGGTTATCTGCTGGAATCCTCCTATCAAAGGTGATGCCAGTTTTTCATGTGCCTTCCTCAGTAGCGGAACATTATTGTAGGAAATGTAAGTTTTCTTTTTATGATTTTAATTATAAAATAATTTTACTAAGGTATTTTTTGAGGGGAGGCCCGGGGGGACCCGTTTTGAACTGTAACAATTAGACAATTTCACTGTTCTATTGAAACTCTACTTCCAACGTTACACATTAGTTTAGGCCTTAACAATGAATGAACAGCCCTTGAAAAATTATAGTCCTGTTCCTTCCTATGAAATCAGAACAGTTCAACCCACGTTTATTGCCTGCTTCTTGTCTGTCAGGCACTGTGGTAGCCAATGGTGGGACAGGGATGAATCAAATACAGTCCCTGTACTCAAGAAACTTATGGTCTGGGGTGTCTGGGTAGCTCAATGGTTGAGCATCTGCCTTTGGCTCAGGTTGTGATCCCAGGGTCCTGGGATGGAGTCCTGCATCAGGGCCCCTGCAGGGAGCCTGCTTCTCCCTCTTGCCTATGTCTCTGCCTGCCTCTCTGTGTCTCTCATGAATACATAAATAAAATCTAAACAAACAAACAACAAGAAGCTCATGGTCTAAGATGGGAGACAAATACATATAGGCATAATCATAATATTAAATTATTAAAATGATAACCAAAATTAGAACTGTAATTATAATACACATAATAAAATAGGTGCAATATAATGAGGTAGGTATTTCGATACAGGGGCCACAGGGGACTGACTCTCAGGTCAGCCTGGGAGTCAATCACTCAGAAGGCCCAGGAAGGTCTGAGCAAAGGTGTGCGTAAGAAGTCCCATGGTTTCCCTCTATCCTGTTGATCCTGTTCCATCAGTCATAAACCTGGTGAAAAACTGTACCTGAATCAATGTGTTAGAACATCCTGCTCCCCTAATCAACAGCATCTGGGGAGGGTGGAGTTGGGTAGACACCTCTATCAGGCAGAACTTTGTGTCATCTGGTCACCAGTGGTCAGGTGGCTGTGGCTGGAGCTCAGAGGCATGTCCAGTGAGAGTCTATGCTCAGTGGGTCACAAGTATGCTCTGAGAGGTGCTGGAGAGTGACAACTATAGCAGGTAGCAGAGGCAGCAGCCCCAGGATTGGGCTCCTGTTGGGGGAGTTGACTACATGACCCAGTTGGTGGCCATGGACTCTAATCAGGAAGAGAAAGCCCAAGGATCAGGGCAGGTAAATATGTCCCAACAAACTAGGAGCCAGGCCTTAGGTTTTCTAGCCCTAATAGCTGATACCAGACAGGTGTGCCCATCAGATTGACACTTCTGAGAATTGTGTGAATCTCTTCCTGGTCTCCGAAGGGTTTACAGAAAGGCAGATATAGAGAGAGGTCTCCCACCCTGGGGATGGTATAGTTGCAATAATCATCAGAAACTGGTCCCATCTTCACTGGAGCAAGTTTGGTTTATTTGGGGGTTTGGCCTTGGAGAGGCTAACACTTAAAGAAAAGACCAAGGCTCAAATGGATCCAATTTCTTGCACATGAGTTGTACTGACTTAGTTATTAGTGAGCTCAAGTGGCACTAAGTGACAGAGTCTAGGGTTTTTCAAAAGCCAAACTCTATATTCTTAATCACTTAGCTCCACTGTCTATATTGAAATTATTATTTAAGAGGCCAAACACTATAAACATTTAGGGTACAAGACTGCAGATTTGGCTGCTTTATTGGCCATGTGGGGTTTGAAGCTTCAGCTCCTCATCCAGTAGAAAAAAAACTAATTCAAATAATTAGGTAGTAGAGGGAGCTAGCTATGTTTTCTACCTGCAAAATGTGGATTTTGTCTGTACCTGGAATAGCATATTCCAAATAGCCTTCCCATTGCCTAAGTAAGTCCATAATACTATTTCTCAATTTGGTTGAAACATGCAAGTTTGGTTGATTTCATGAACGTTAAAGTGGAGTTATCAGGTTCTGTAGACACTACATGATAACTTTTAAAAGTCTTCAGAGTAAAGTAAGAATGATACTATCACAAATCTAGAACAATGCCTCGGTAAATTAGGTACCTACTATTACGTTCTTAAAATTCATGGCATCAAACATAGTGATTTTCTGTCTCCCAGATACATATGGAATGTCTTAAAGGAAAAGTAATTCCTTAAAATTAAGATTCAAAGGGATTTAAAAAAAAAAGAAGTTAAATTTGAATAGAAATACATATAAAATTGGTTTCTGAGCTTCCTAGAAGACAACATAAAAAAGGAAATATGGAAAATTCCATTATTTTTCATTATCAGCAAGGAAGAAACATATTAGTTCCTCAGGAAGAGAAAGCATTCAACATGCATACAACAGCATACAAGTCTATGTTGTAAGACATAAACATCACATAGACTTGACCATTAAAAAGAAAGAACAGTTTAAAGTCTTTGTAATGATGTAGATTGTAGTACAATTCAAGAACTGTAATAAAATACATTCTTTCCTTTAAAACTAGAATGAAGGAGATATTCTTATCAAGGCATTAATTCAGGGGGCCTCTAGGCCCTGATGTGCAGATCTTGGTCCACAAGGCAGCACTATTTGGTTATGTATTCATAAAGGCAAATATTTGTTGATTACCTGATCTGTGCCATTCATGTTTCTAGGGCCGGGGATGAGTGATAAAAAAGAAAAAAAAATCCCTGTTCACAATCCAAATTAAAATGATTCCAGCACATTAATATAAAATTTTATAGTTTTAATTGTTACCATGATGTGTGATGAATGAATTATGGGTTAATCAACTTACATGATGCTTTACGGTTTACAAAATGTTTTCATACATCATTACAACCCAAGTATCCTTATGGAAGCATTGGGACATGCCAGGTATTGGACTGATGTTCCTGGCCATAGAGCCTTGATACATCATGAAAGTGATTGTGATTTTATTTTTCCATTAGAAAGGATATACTTGAGAGCTCATTTCAGAACTTAGCAAGACAATGAGCTAGTGCCACAAGAGGCCTTAACATACCTTGATGTGTTTAAGAGTTGAACACTACACTTAGTGACACCTGGTTTAATGAACATCTCAATTTTTTTACATCCCATGAAGTGTTGCAGGACTTTTGGCAAAATGTGAAGTTGTTGTGCTAGACACAGTGAGGAACTATGAATAACTGTTAGATGATAACTACTCGTCCCTATCTCAAGGCAATGATTGTGAGTCATATGGTCCACTCAGGCTCTGGAGCCCTGTATTCTCCTTCCTCAGCATGCCTATTGTGCACAATGGGTGAAGAATTCTGCTTCTTTTCCAGTTAATTAACCCACATGCTAATGATACTGTTCCGTCCTTGGTTAATTCAGAGTAACCTCCAGCTGTCTGCCTCCTGTCTGTTTAGAAGCTTTTGGTGATGAAGGTAGAGTAGAGCCCATGAGAAGGAAACTGCTGCATATACTCACCAGCACAGGCAGACGATATTCAGGTAGGGTGATCATCTCAACCCAGTTGGCCCAGAACTTATTTGGTTTCAGCACTGGAAGTCAAGTCCTGGTAACCCCTTAATTCCTATGCAAATAGAACCAGGATTGGTCACTGCCAGTACTGGGAACCATCGGTATAATCAGTAAGTAACAAATGAACACTTCCATCATTGAGTAAAATACAAGGGGTTAGGTAACATTTGGCGTCTTGGTTTGAATTCCCTTGAAAACAGGTCTTGAGTCAAAGATTCCAAGTGAAGGTAATTTATTGGGAGGTGATCCTAGGAAACAATGGTAGGAGAGTGGAGAAATGAGGCAGGAAAGCAAGGTGCCACTTGGAACCTAATCTTATTGATTAAACTGGGAAATGGTGTCTACATATCCCAGAGTCATGCTACCACATGGCAGGAGGATTGGGATAAGCACAGTCATTATTAGTTGAAGTTTCTTTTTACTAGCACAGGATGAGGTTGCTAATTTGATCTGCCAAGCCAATGGGCAGAGTGGACCTCAGCAGTCAGAGAAAGCCCTCTGACTTTCATGGATTGCAGGAGGAAGCTCTGCCATTGTACACTAAAATGGTGAGGGACAAAGGGCCATGCAGAGGTCATTGATAGTGCTGCTACAGTGGATCTACATTGCTTTCCATGTCAACAAATTCCAAAGAATTGAACTCTTCCCTCTGAGGACCCAGGCTCAGAGATGGATGCCTGTTTGGTAAGGGGTGAAAGAAATGTGATGGATATGGAGAAATTCAAAGTGTGGGTGCATGTGTGAAAGGCAGGAGACTTTATTGCCTCTGAATAATACTTGAAACCTGTTCTACTCATTAGTAATTATCATATGGCCAAACTAGATATGTGGGATTAGTTGGAATCTTATAAGTAGACTTAAATTATGTCACTTCAAACATTCATTGATTTTTAGGGACAAGACTTTTCAACTTAAGGGTCTCATTGCATTACTTATCAGGTCTCATTATTATAAAGAATTTGTTTCTTTTTTTACTTACATTCTTCCCTCAGCCATTAAAAACTATTTTAGTATTTCTATCTTTGAGATGGACAAAGTTTGTCTCTCTGGTCTCCCTTGGAAACACCAAGAACAGGACCTCAGTTTGAAGTTTGTAAAGTGTTTAGAGTGGAATGCAATGGCAACGTCTGCATCCAGGAATCCTGGCCAGGTGCCTGGGGTTGGTGACCAGTCATCCCAGCCATCTAGGCTGATCATCAGTCACCTACATGACCTGATGGATACATCTGCCAAATGGACATGCTTGAACCTGGTTAGAAGCTGAAGATTCAATCAGCCATTGTTCAAGATTAACGAAGACAATAGGTGAGCAGAATCCATGAGTCATCAAAAACCTCAAGGCAGAGACTACAGGGAGAGTCTGTTGGTAGGGAAGCCATCTTAACAAATACAGAGCAGCTGTGTGGAGCTGTGTGGCCATGATGGCCATGATGATGCTCACTAGAATGAGCAGCAATGTTCACCTGCCATGGAGAGGAAAGGGCAACCAAATGACTCAACATGGTTTGTGTCCTAGAAGTTGATCCAGGGTTCATGAGTGTGAGTATGAGGCTGTTTTCTGTATTCTTCAGTTCCTGTATTCAGCTTTATAAGAAACCCTGTTAATTGAAGGAAACTGGGTAACCTCATCTACCTTAAGGAGCCCAACTAACCTATCTTTTATATGCTTGAAATAATTTCTCACCTTTCTCTGATTTATGCTAAATAATTTTAATTTTATCAGTATTTTTTACTCTCACAAATTTTTTTGATAAGTTTTCATTAGCCATGATCTATCTCATCCTGTCATTTCACCCTTTGGAATTGTTCTATTTATTTTTATTTTTAAAATGTTTTCACTTTTATTGAGGTACAATTGTCAAATAAAATTGTAAGATATTTAAAGTATGATATGGTGATTTTACATATATATACATTGTGTATACTGACAGTTTTCTTTTAAGTAAACTCTATGCCCAACGTGGGGCTCGAACTAACTACCCCAGGATCTAGTTGCATGCTCTACTGACTGAGCCAGCCCAGTGCTCCTTTATAATGTTAACAATATTTTCATTTTATTTTTTTAAAGATTTTATTTATTCATGAGAGAGAGAAAGAGGCAGAGACACAGGCAGAGGGAGAAGTAGGTTCCATGTAGGCAGCCTGACGTGGGACTCAATCCCAGGTCTCCAGGATCACACCCTGGACTGAAGGCGGTACTAAACCACTGAGCCACCCAGGCTGCCCTAAGTAAGGTTCGTTCTTTCTTTCTTTCTTTCTTTCTTTCTTTCTTTCTTTCTCTCTCTCTCTCTCTTTCTTTCTCTTTCTTTCTTTCTTTCTTTCTTTCTTTCTTTCTTTCTTTCTTTCTTTCTCTTTCTTTCTTTCCTTTTTTTTTGTATATGTTTTTATTGGAGTTCGATTTGCCAACATACAGCATAACACCCAGTGCTCATCCCATCAAGTGCCCCCCTCATTGCAGGTCACCCAGTCATCCCATCCCCCCGCCCACCTCCCTTTCCACTACCCCTTTTTGTTTCCCACAGTTAGGAGTCTCTCATGTTCTATCACCCTCACTGATATTTCCCACTCATTTTTTCTCCTTTCCCCTTTATTCCTTTTCACTATTTTTTATATTCCCCAAATGAATGAGACCATATAATGTTTGTACAGTCTCTTCAATAATGGTGCTGGGAAAATTGGACATGTGCAGAAGAATGAAACTAGATCATTCTCTTATACCACACACGAAGATAAACTCAAAATGGATGAAAGATCTAAATGTGAGTCCAAAATCCATCAAAATCCTAGAGGAGAACACAGGCAACATCTTTTTTGAACTTGGCCACAGCAACTTCTTGCAAGATACATCTATGAAGGCAAGGGAAACAAAAGCAAAAATAAATTATTGGGACTTCATCAAGATAAAAAGCTTCTGCACAGCAAAAGAAACAGTCAACAAAATTACAACCTACAGACAACAGAACTACAACAGACAACCTACAGAATGGGAGAAGATATTTGCAAATGACATATCAGATAAAGGGCTAGTATCAAAGATTTATAAAGAACTTATTAAACTCAACAGCAAAGACACAAACAATCCAATCATGAAATGGGCAAAAGACATGAACAGAAATTTCACCAAAGACAACATACACATGGCCAACAAGCACATGAGAAAATGCTCTGCATCACTTGCCCTCAGGGAAATACAAATCAAAACCACAATGAGATCCCACCTCACACCAGTGATAATGATGAAAATTAACAAGACAGGAAACAGCAAATGTTGGAGAGGATGCGGAGAAAAGGGAACCCTCTTACACTGTTGGTGGGAATGTGAACTTGTGCAGCCACTCTGGAGAACTGTGTGGAGGTTCCTCAAAGAGTTAAAAATAGAACTGCTCTACAACTCAGCAATTGCACTACTGGGGATTTATCCCCAAGGTACAGATGAAGTGAAACAGCAGGACACCTGCACCCCAATGTTTATAGCAGCAATGTCCACAATAGCCAAACTATTGATGAGATGAAAAGATAAAGATGTGGTCTCTCTATACACTGGAATATTACTCAGTCATTAGAAATGACAAATACCCACCATTTGCTTCAACATGGATGGAACTGGAGGGTATTATGCTGAGTGAAGTAAGTCAATCAGAGAAGGACAAATATTTTTATTTTAAATTTAATTTAAAGCCTCATAGATTCAATTCACCCTCTTCAGGTTCTCCTGCGTTTTAGGCATAGGAGAGTAGAATAGGGTAAGATTGGGATCAAAGACATAGATTTATTTATTATTATTATTTTTAAAGATTTTATTTATTTACTTATTTTAAAGTGAGAGAGAGAGAGTGAGAGAGTGAGTGAGCCAGAGACAGAATCCCAAGCAGACTCCCCACGGAGTGTGGAGCTTGACGCTGGGCTCAATCTCACCACCCTGAAATTGTGACTTGAGCCAAAACCAAGACTCAAATGCTTAATCTACTGAGCCACCCAAGTAGCCTTTAACTTCTCTGACTCTTAAATAAATAAGGATAATATTTTTTTAATTAACAATAGTTTATTATTATTATTATCATTGCCCCACAGAAAATAATAGGTGAAACATTTTCTCTCCCCTCATCTTTGCCCCTCAAGTATATTCTGTGAAAGATTAAAGTTTGTCATATTAAAAAATACAATTTGGTAATACAAAGAAAATAAAAGACTATGGACCAAAAACTTGGAGAAAGGGTGAGGAGAGAAGCTAAGAAAGTCTATTGTAATTGAGTTAAAACTTTAGCAGTGAGCTTCTTGGAAAGAAAGGAAAGCAAAATATAATAGTCACATCTTATTCTAATAAAGTAAAATACAAAAACAAAATTTTATAAGGTAAGAAATATGTTTAATGTTTAATTCTGACATGAATTATTACATGGTTCTGTCTATAAGATACATTGAGACACACAGTAGAAATTTGTGGTAGACAAAGGGCCTCTGTATCCTATTTCTTACACTGACTGCAAATTAAAAGCTATGAATGTATGGTTGTGTTGAAAGTTTCTGGAAAGCATTTATTTCTAGAGACAGCTGAGAGATGATAGCCAAGGCATCTATTTTTTAATAAAATGAATAAATGCAGCAATACAAGCTGAAGGAAGTAGAGAAATGACTTGGTTTATTTCCTAATCTTTTTCTTTCTTTCTTTCTTTCTTTCTTTCTTTCTTTCTTTCTTTCTTTCTTTCTTTCTTTCTTTCTTTCTTTCTCTCTCTCTCTCTCTCTCTCTCTCTCTTTCTTTCTTTCTTTCTTTCTTTCTTTCTTTCTTTCTTTCTTTCTTTCTTTCTTTCTTCAGATTTTATTTATTTATTCATGAGAGACAGGGAGAGAGAGAGGCAGAGACACAGGCCCAGGGAGAAGCAGACTCCATGCAGGGAGCCTGATGTGCTACTCGATCCTGGGACTCTAGGATCACCCCCTTAGCTGAAGGCAGGCGTTCAACCACTGAGCCACCCAGGCATCCCTCCTAATCCTTTTCAAAGATGAACAAAGGCCACATTTGCCTTGATAGTACATCAGCTTGCTAACTGGCCTCCTTGGTGCTGGGCTCGCCCACCTTGGTTCCTTTCTCTCTACTGCAGTCAGGGCAGGGATTTCTAAAACACTCATTGTGTCATACATGGTTTCCATCACCTTCTATAGTTCACTCCTCAATTCTTTCAGTTTCTCAGATATGCTATGTGTTTTCCTCCAGGCACATTCTTCTTTGCCTGGAAGAGCCATCTCTGCTGTCAACCGCCATTGCCTCCAGCCCTTCCCCAAAATGTCAAGTCAATACTCATCTTTTTGAAGCCTATCGCTAGTTCCAGAAAACTTCCTTGACAACTCCAACCTCCTTGCCTGGATTAGTTTTCCCTCCTCCGTGTTCCTTAGGCACTCTACTCCATGATATTTTGTGTTTACTCTGTGTATCTTCCACTAGACGGAAGGTTTTGTGCATTAGGAGCACCATCTCAGAGCTTCATTGAATCTTTAGCATTAGCAGAGCCCTGGCATGTAGTAGGGGCTTACTACATATTTGATAGATAAATGAATGAAAGACTTGGTAGGAGCTGACTTTCAAACCAACAGTTGATGTCATTTTTTTTGATGTCATGTTAATAATCAATAGACATCTTCCCAAAGTGTGTTTCATGAAACACTGCTTCTGAGAAATATTACTAAGTGTCCCAGATGACAGACTTTTGTGATTAAGGAAGTAAAAAATGTTGCATATTCTCTCTCAAAAAGTCACTATTTTCATTAGAATATTAATGGCTCCTGTATGTTTTTCAACTAATAAACTTGTGTACTATATGTGTTTTCATATTTTTTGGTGGAACTCTTGAAACTAATTCCAAGCAACACCACCGGTTGTACATGGTCTTTTACTTTAAATTAGGAAATGTAATAAGGATGCATTCATCTTTATGATTATTTATATTATTCTGGAAAGTATGAACCAGTGCAGTAAGACCAAAAAGAAAAAAAAAAAAAAGAAAAAGATGAAGCACACAAAAATGAAAAGACATGATGAAGATTTCGCAGATTATATGAGTCAACTCTGAAAATACAAGAGCACCAACTCTGAAAACCTATTAAATTAACAAGAAATATAAGTGAGTCTAAAACATAAATATATCAAAAATGACTATATATACTATATGAATAGTGGTGATCAATTTTGGAAAATCCTATGGGAAACATTTAACAGACTAGCAAAATATAGCAACTTGGAAATAAACTGCACAAAAATATATATGAATTAGATAACCCAAATTTAAAAAATGAATATACAGAAGATGCTTAAGTTCAGAGACTGCTACATCTCTAAATGAGATCATTCAGTATTTTAAAGATAACGATTAAACACAATGCTATTTAGAACCCCAGTTTGGAATTTGAGAAAGGGTTTCTGAAGTTCAACTGGAAGATAAGTGGGTAAAAGTAGCAAAGAACAAAAGTAATAAAGAAGAGCAATTAGGAGAAACCAGTAATGTCAGTTTTTTAAATATATTAAAAGTTATATATCTTAAAACTTTACTATACCTTGCAGGAATAATCCAAAAGAGACTAAAATATGACAAGCATTTTTAGACTTAAAGACTTAATGTGAAAGAGAGTCACACATACATGTAAGACTAAGTGTTGCTGTTGCAAAGATTGGTTGATAATGTCTCAATTAAATTTAGTTTCTCATTTCATGCTATATATGATTCAAGACGGAGGAAAGATTACAGATAAAAGAAGCAAAGCATAGGAGAACTAGGAGAAAGTATAGATATTTTGTTTGCTTTAAAATTAAGTTATTCTTTTTTTAAGAGTTTTTAGGGTTTTAGAGTTACAGAAGAACTGCATAGAAACTGCAGTGTTCTCAAACACCCCGTCCCCCTTCCCCTCACAGGTCCTCCTATTAGCACCTCTTACGTTGATGTGGTGCATTTGTCATCACTGAGGAACCAATGCTGACACATTATTATTAACTAAAATTCATAGTTTATGGATTCCCTCTATGGAACCCCACAAAGGGTTCCCTCTTTGTGTTGTGTAGTTGTCAGGATTTTGACAAATAGATAATGTCATGTGTCCACCAATACAGTATCGTACAGGTAGTTCCACAAAAAACCTCCTTGCTCCACCTATTCATCCTCCTTCCCTTCCCTTGAACCTGTAGAAACCATCAAATTTTTTTTGCTACCTATACTTTTTGCCTTTTTCAGAGTGTCATACTGTGGGAATGATTCATTATGCTGCCTTTGCACCCTGGCTTCTTTTACTTAGCAACATGCATTTAAATTTCTCCTGTGTCTTTTCATGGTTTAAGAACTCATTTCTTTTTATCATACAATAATGTTCCATTGTATGGATGCACCATAGTTTATTTACCTGCTCATGTATTGAAGGACTAAATACTTTTCAAGAAAGTTCGGTAATACTCATTAAACAAAACATTTATTGAGAGCCTACCATGAACCAAGTCTTCTTTTAGAATCCTGGGGTGTAGCAATGAGCAAAATATACAACAATCTTTGCTCTTGAGAAGATTGCATGCAAGTAGGAGAAGACAGACACACAGAAAATGAATAATAAAAACAATGAATAAGTAAATTTTAAAGTATACAAGAAGGTGGTAATTGCTATGGCAAAGTAGAAGGCAGAGGTGGGCAAAGGGAGTGGGAGTGTGGGGGCTGGTGAAGTTAGGCTGCAGATGGGAATTCTGTATCAGGTGGTTATTGCCCCATGAGAAGGTGATGCTTTCACCCAGATTTGGTGGAGAACAGATGGCCTGGAAGTGTAAAATTTTACAGTTTACTACCAATAAAAAAGGCAAATTCAAACAATGTTATAATATCCCACTTATTAAATTAGCATAAACTTTTAAAAATGTAAGTTTGGTGATGGTACATGGAAATTTCACTTGATAGGAGAAAGAATTAACTGCTATAATTGTTCTTGAAGGCAATGGGGTAATACGGAATAAGGAACCTTAACAACGTTTAAACAGTCTCTCTCTCTCTCTCAAAAAAGGGTGGGGGGGGGGAGGTGGGCTCCTGGGTGGCTCAGTCAGTTAAGAGTCCAATTCTTTTTAAAAAAAATTTTTTTTTAATTTTTATTTATTTATGATAGTCACAGAGAGAGAGAGAGAGGTAGAGACACAGGCAGAGGGAGAAGCAAGCTCCATGCACCGGGAGCCCGACGTGGGATTTGATCCCGGGTCTCCAGGATCGCGCCCTGGGCCAAAGGCAGGCGCTAAACTGCTGCGCCACCCAGGGATCCCTAAGTGTCCAATTCTTGATTTTGGCTCAGGTAATGATCTCAGGGTCCTGGGATCATGCCCAGTTTTGGGTTCTGTGCTGGTCCTGAAGCCTGCTTAAGGTTCTCTCTCTCTCTCTCTCTTTCTCTCTGTTCCTCTGTCTCTCTCCCTCCACCTCCCTCTCTCTCTAAAAACAAACAAACAAACAAACAAACAAACAAACAAACAAACAAACAATATTTAAACAATCATTCCACATCCATAAAGGCATAGCTAAAAAGTGATCAGGAATGTCAACAAAGTTTGTGAAAAAGTGTTTAATTGTAGTTTTAAAATTCAGAAATAGCATCTATTTTCTATAATGGGAACACATTAGAAATGATTATGGTACCTTCAATTAATGTAATGCTATGCAATTTTTAAAAATGATGAAGTCATTTTTGAAGAATATTTAATGATTTGGGAAAGTGCTTATGCACAGAAAATGTTCCAAAAGAAATATACCAAATGTTAACAGTAGTTATGAACCTCGGGTGGTGGGATTATGGATGCTTAAAAAATAACTTCTTTTTGATGTGAATGTATAATGCATCATAAAACTCATGTATAATACATATGTATTATAAAACACATTATTAAAAATGAAAAGTACAGAAAAGTAAAAAGAAAACAAAAGTGGTTTTGGCTTATTCCTCTCAACTCTCTCCCTTCTTTTACTTTCTTCTTCCTGATTAGCTATTATTTTTCTTTTTTCTTTGCTCCTCCTTGTGCCTCTCTCTCCTCACTTCTTTCTCCTGCTCCACTATCTCCTGCTTCTTCTGCTGATACTCATGAGTCAAAGGGCATCCAAATACATTATGCATGGCCAGATGGCACTCCAGAAGGTCATCTATAATCCCACTCTTTCCTCATCCTCACCAGCACTTTTTTAAAAAGATTTATTTATTTGAGAGAGAGAGAGAAGAAGAAGAAGAAGAAGAAGAAGAAGAAGAAGAAGAAGAAGAAGAAGAAGAAGAAGAAGAAGAAGGGCCAGAGTCAGAGGGAGAGAGAACCTCAAGCAGACTCCCCTCTGAGCACAGAGCCCAATGTGGGGCTCAATCCCAGGATACTGAGATTGATCACCACCTGATCAAGCCAATCTTGATTTTATGGAGCCAAAATCAAGAGTCAGGTGCTTAGCTGACTGAGCCACCCAGGCACCCCAGCACTTTCTAGTATATAATCAAACTTTCCTATTTTTGCTATTTGGACAGATGAAGCATAGTGTCTTGTTTTGAATTGCATCTCTGTGGTTTCCAGTGTGGCTGAACTTCTTTTCATGTTATTAGTCACTTAGGTTTCCTCTTGCAATGTATTCAGTTTATACATCTTTTGCCCACTTTCTGGTTGAGCAGTTTGTTTGTTTGTTCATTCATTCATTCATTCATTCACTCACTCATTCATTCATCCGTCCTTGCTCTTCTGGATGGTAATCCCTTTGTCAGTTTACCATCTTTCAACGTCTGCTCTTCCTGTTAACTGTGCTGTGCTGTGCTGTCTTCTAGAGACAAAACTCTTGAACTTTGATCCATCGTTTTTCTTTAATTGACTCACCAGTATTTCCATGTAGAGCATCACTTAGATCTTGAGTTAGATCTCTGTTTTGAGTTTCTGTATCCATCATTTCTCTTTCTTCCCATTTCCATTTTTGTCTTTTTCCTCTTTATTCCATAACGAATTCTCAAGTTGGCCCTCCACATTACGTATTCAGTCTGTCAATGCCAACTCTGCTATTTCTACTTTCTGAAATTTTTGGTTTCCTTACGGCATTTTCGACTTCAATAAACCCTGCTTTCTTCTCATCTTATCACTTGCAGGTCTATTCCCTCGCTACCCTTCTTCCATCGCATTTCATCATCTTGTGAAACACAAACAACTTATAACTTTTTCTTTTACTTCCTTGACCTAAAATGTCTAGAAGTTTCCTTTTTCTGAGTACTCCAGTAGGTGATACCCTTCCCTTCACCCTCCTGCTTTGAATGTTGCTCCATCCTCACCTGGGAAGCCCGAGGGTGAGCCCCAGCCCCTGTGCTCTGACCACTTCTGCAGAGGCTGAGTCTCTTTCCTAGAGTCACAGATGGTAGGTAGGTTGGTGAGCCCAGCGCCTCACACATTTCCTGTCTAGTTTTGCTCCCTCAGACAGAAATGGGATCCACTCCTACGTCCATCGCTGGCTCTCCAGCACATGGAACAGATGGACCACATGGAAAACTATAGCCCTGGTTTTCACTGCTTCTATTTCTATCTACTCCCAGGCCCATAGTGTTTATTTATGGAGACTACTATGCTGGTAACCCACAACCCAAGTCTTGCCCAGGTGTTTTCTGAAGAGTTGAAGTCTCTGGATGTAGATAGGGGTGAGGTGGGAGTGACTGAAATGAGAAATTACCATCTGGCTGTCCTAAAAAAAAACAAAAAAACAAAAACAACAACAAAACATGAGCTCAGTGAGTGATTAGCCGGCTGGTTTTCTGGTAGGTGCAGTTCATGTGTTTCTCAACAAAGCATCATGCAGTGGAGGAGAAACAAAGGATTTTTCTCTCTTCTTTGAGTTTCTTTCAGGATTTTTTTCTTCCCTTTAGAAGTAAAGCACATGGTGTCCCCCTCCCCTCCATGGCTCAGTGCTTATGAGTCTGGTTATAGTTATAGTTATCTGGTAATAAAGCCGAGTTCTCCTAGATTCTGGAAATAAGTTCATTGTTCTAGTTTTCACTGGTGTTATACATGGTCTGTCAGCTTTGTGTGTCTTCAGACAGTTTTTAATGAGACAATGAGAAAGGCCAGGTGTCACTTAAAGCTGATCCATTTATTTAAGAAGCCACAGTTTCATTTCTTGCCCTGGAGAGGTAGGGACTTCTGCTTAGAAAGTTCTTCTAAAGACACCTGCAGGCCTGACCAGTTCTCAGATAATAACAGACTTGAATGTTTTAAGTATTTGGGCAAGGAATTTTCCACAAAAGAGAAACATTTGCCTGAACGATTCTAAAGTCTGGTATGATTAATGCCCACTTCCACCATATAAAAAGTTATAATATGGCTTCTCCTAAAGGTATGAAATTGAGGTAAAGATATATCAAATTGGATCTGATGAATCCATTCTAGTAGATGATAATACAAAAATCTGGTTTATGGAAATAGAGTGTGAGAGGGTAGCAAAGAATGTTACAAATGAGAGAAATTATACATCGTGAGTACCAGGTAGTTTAGCATGTTGTTCTGTGGATGGACTTCTTTGGTATCATTGCTCTTTCTTTATTTGAGGCCCAAAGGCCAAAGTGGTATTAAGTGGTCTTTATTTCAACACAAGGACTGTACCAGTTGTGTGTAAGTTTGCCAAGTAAAATGGAGCAAGCCTCAGTTGAATTTGAATTTCAGATAAACAATACTTAAATTTTCATATGAGTATGTCCCAAATATACAGGATTTGCAAAAGGTGGTGTCTGAACATTTTAAGTGGCACCTCGAATATATAAGAGTAGTAGCTAAGGAGGCCAGGTGATAGGATTTTGGAAACATTTGCTAGAGTTTAGTATCATTCCCATTGTCTCCCATCCCCATGGGGGAGGGAAAGGTGTGTTTCCTTCTGCAGACACCCCCTGAGAAAGAGCTGAAGAACTTGAAGCCTGGGACAGAGGGAGCTGGTGGTGTCAGGTGCCTGGAAGACTCAAGTTAAAGATGGCAGGAGCCATCTGCCTGGCAGTGACCAAGAGAAGAGGGTGCCATTGAAAGCAAGCTGTGCCTCTTCTGGGGCATAGTACCCACAGATTAATCGCAGGTCCCAAAGCAGAGACTGGGCCTGCAGGTTGTTTTAAAATGAACTCCACTAAGGAGGGCTTCCTTCCAGATGAAGACACTGGCAGAAAGAACCCCACCGACGTAAGCACTGAGGAGGTTGCCATGAGTGGCCGCTTGGAGGAAGACTGAGGGAGGTAGATGCTGATGTTCCTGGAGAAGAACTTTCTGCAGGATTTGTGAAAGTGCCCCAAAAGAACCATATGATGGCCAGGGAACACCAATGGAGATCACCTATTCCTTCATTTCTTCATTCTCAAAGATCTGTACTGCATGCTAGGCATGCATTGTTCTTAGTGCTTAGGATACATCAGAGAACATGGTGGACACAGAAACTCACTCTTAAGGAGGAAAGGGGTGGCATACGGTGACCTAAACCTGATAAATACAAACAGTATAGAGTATGCTAGAATGTAGGAATTGCTATGCTATTGTTTTAGAGCAGAGTAAGGGCTTTGGGAGTGCCACGGGAGAGGGTGCAGGTATTAATTAGGGAGGTAGGTACTGATTGGTGTCGAGGCTCCTCATGAAAGGCTGCATGCATTATCTGTTATGATATGTCAAGTGGACATGCATCTAGTTCATTTATAATCATCAAGAATAAATTCATGCAAAAAAAAAAAGAATAAATTCATGCATATTGGTCATATGTCATTCAAAAATATCTTTCAGTTGGTCAAAGAGAACACAGTATTAGTAAATAGCAAAACTCCCCAGTCAGCACTGTCATTTGTTACAGAGAAAGCTAATGGAGAATATTTAAAAAAAAAAAAAAAAGCTGGGGAAAGTGTTAATATTAGCCTTTCCCCTTTTGCTCCCTTCCCTACCTGGCTCCTGGCTAAGATGGTGTTAGCAGGCGAGGAAGGAGCGGGAAACTAAAAGAAACAGAAGAGAAACAAATCCAGGGAGGAAAGAATGGCCCAGAAACCAGAAAAGGGAAAGAGGGTAGCAATGGAACAGGCCCAAGTTTCAAAAGGCAGGTTTGGGCGAGAGTTTAAAAGAGATTTAAACAGGGAAAAGAATATATTTAAAGTACTTAAACAGCCTTTCAATTATTTTAGTTTGTTAAAACAGGGCATCCCTAGGTATGATTCCATGCCAAGGCTGACTTCAAAGTTAGGAAGCCAACTTAGCTCGGGTTCCTAGCAGCATGGTTTGAAGGAGTTGAAGATCACCGGGGAATGTGTAGATGAAAAGTGCTACTTACCAGGAACAGTTATGGACTGAGTTTACATGCAGCAATATGGGTAGGTTTCAAAATATGGTAGGTTTCTATGGGGACATAGAAATGGGAACTGATTAATAGCATAACGCCATGAATATAATTTAAAATACACGCACACACAAAACAACTCTTCTATATGGTGTCTACACAGACATATTGAATGTAGATATAAAGGCTAAGAAATATAATAGAGTAATTGGCAAGGGAAGGAGGGGAATTAAGAGTGGAGATGGGGAGAAAACAGGACCAGACAGCTACTGGCATTGTCCTATATCAGAACTTGTGGGAAGCATCCTGTATCATCTCTTGGTAGGTATGGCCATTGCCTGCACTGTTCTGAGGCTTGGGCACTTTGCAAGTTTACACTGCCTGTTCTTTACATGAATGAATCTAGGGTGCCCTTATATATCCCATGTATCAGGGAAAGAGCAGTAAAGTCTCTGGGTTGCCAGAGCAATTCTCTGGAAGCAGTAGGGTAAGCCCAGGAATGTGCTAATAACAGCATAAGTGGGGTGCATTAAATTCAGATATTTAATCCTGGCTGTCAGATGGGCACCCCTTTTCCTGGTGATCAAGGGAGAGGCCACAGAGTAGATCCGAGGGGCTTTGGGAAGCATTGACAGCAACTGATGAAAGCTTCAGGTGTTTCTTGACCATCTTCCTAAGATAGGTTTGTGGCTTCCCAAGAATGGGCCCCAGCTGGGGTTCATGCAGTAGGCTATGGGTACCATGGCAAGCATAGAAGACCATCTGGTTCCACCCTGTGGGGGACAAGGCCTGGGGAGCAGCCTTTCCTCTGAGGCAGGTAAGCTTTGGGTCTAGGTCTCTTTCCCACATCTTACATCTTCTTTACAACTGGTTGGCAGTGGTAATGAGATGGAGAAGCCATCCTCCTACCTTCTTGCTGACTTCTCATTGAGCCAGCATGCTGCTAACTTTCTTGCCAGCTCAGACTTGCGCTTAATCCTACCAGCTTCTCCTAATGGTACATGGGAAACCTAGAAAGAGACAGAAACTGTTTGTCTTTTGCCCACCACTGGAAGATCAAATACTGTGTGGCTTA
Source organism: Canis lupus baileyi (assembly GCF_048164855.1). Classification (NCBI taxonomy): domain Eukaryota; kingdom Metazoa; phylum Chordata; class Mammalia; order Carnivora; family Canidae; genus Canis; species Canis lupus. The sequence continues at coordinate 17,202,911 of NC_132855.1, read as the reverse complement.
TATAATAGCAATTATTTTACTATATATTATGTTTTAAATTGGTTTGCATCCTTAGGAAAGAAAGCACACTTGGAATATTTCAGTATGGATCATTCTATTTTCCAAAGGTAATATATTTTCTCATTTCAATCTAGAACTTGGGAAAGTTCACTCATTAAACAATATCAACAGAATACCTATCTTGTGTTATGACCTGATGTTTAAATGCTCCCCTAGGCTTACACAGATAAGTCATGGTTTCTACCTCCATGAACTTATCTACAGCCTACCAGGGAGACCATTATAATATGTTAGGACAATCGCTATCGTGGCGGTCTGGACAGTAGCATAGGTAAAAATGTTCTTGGAGAGTCAAGATAAACTTTACAGAGGAGAAATCTTCAGTGAAGTCTCAAGGGATGATTGGATAAGATGATGAGGGCAGGGAAGAAGGGCTGTGAATGGGTTCTTGACAGACAGAATGGCCATCTCTGTTTCCGGACACCAGACGAAGCAAGAGTGAGAAGCTGAAAGGGGGTTTCCATCCTGGCTCTCGGCACAAAATTTGCAAATCACTTAGGTCTTTGAGGAACTTTGGTTGAGGAATCTTTACAGATCAGCGATTCCCACAGACCTCAGTAGAGCTTTCTGTTTGTTTCAGAAAGAAGCGTGGATTTGAGAATCAGTGTGCATTGCAAAAGCTCCAACTAATGTATCACAATTATAAAAACACCTGTTCTATATATGGCAATATTTTTGTTGTTGTTAATCCACTAGGCTGAGCACATCAAAACTAACTTCTTCATTAAAAAAAAAATTTAATGAGTAAATGATAATCCTAGCTTCTATCTTTTCCCCCTGAAATTCAAAAACCTGTTTAAAAACCATGAATTTTTGAGTTCCAAAAAAGTCTCACAGTGAGCATTGGCACAAACTACTTTTTATAGAAGCACCATTTTCTTCAAAGATTGCAGTTGATTATGAACAATAAGTAAGTTTAGATTTGACCTCAAGGATTCCAGTTCCTTAACAATATAGCTAAGAGATTATCACATCTCAGTACATAAAGACTTTATTTTACTTTGACTTTTTAAATTAAATATTTTAGTATATTATGAACGATATTAAGAACAGAGTTATAATAGACATTATATATTATTAACATTTATATTTATAATTATATAGTCAATTATTTATATCCCAGATATCATAATTATACAGCTCAATGCATCTTAACAGTGTGTATGCATGTGTGTTAGCAACACTTGGATCAGGAAATAGAATACTATAGATACCCAGGAAGCCTCTGTGAGCAGATCTCCCAATCACGACTGCTCTTTCTTCCATGACTCTCTGTATCAGTTAGATCTTCTGTGTAACCTACCACTCCAAAATTTAGTGGCTTAAGACAATAGTCATTTTATAATTCTGTGGGTGGCAGCTTCGGCTCAGCTCAGCAGAAAATTTCTGTTGATCTGGATGGAGGTTCAGCTAATCTTGGGGTGAGAACTTGCTCCTGTAGGTGTCTGCTAGACTGCCTGGCTTCCAGCTGACTTCTCAATGGGATGTCAAGGTTCTCCTCCATGTAATCCCTCCCAGGCTTATTCTTCTAGTGACAGGATTGTAACAGGAGCAAGAATAGAAGTTGCAAGGCTTCTTAAGGCGTAGGCTCAACTGATACATCCATTGGTCAGATTGTGTTTGTCAAAGCAAGTCAGGAGGCCCGCCTAGTTTCAAGGGGTGAGACTCCACTTCTAAGCAAGGCCTTCAACATATTGTGGCTATTTTTATAGTCAACCACAATCACCAGTAATTAGTTTTTGCATTTTGTGTGAATGAAACTGTACTTTTTTATTAAAAGATTTTATTTATTTATTCATGAAAGACACAGAAAGAGAGACAGAGAGACAGAGAGACTGGTAGAGACAGAGACAGAGACAGAGGGAGAAGCAGGCTCCACACAGGGAATCTGACATGGGACTCGATCCCAGGACTCCAGGATCACCCCCTGGGCCTAAGGCAGGTACCAAACCGCTGAGCCACCCAGGGATCCCATGAAACTGTACTTTATGTACTACCTTTTTGGGGGTCTGTTTTATCATTTGACATGATGACAAAAACGTTACATTGCTACTATTCACAATAGTCAAAATAGTACCAATATAACACTTTTATCTCTGTCTTTTGGTGAACACGCATACGTGTATCTGTTTGGTATAAAATCTAGAAATGAAATTTCTAGGTTAGAGTGTAAGTAACATATTCAACTTTAGCAAATACGGCCAGTTTTCCAATGTGATTGTAACACTTCACTCTGCCACCAGCAATTTATAAGAATTCCAGTTGTTATCCATCCTTGCCTAAACTTGGTTATTACTTAATATCAGTGTTTTTAATTTGAGCCATTCTAAAAGGTGTGTACTTATGCTTCATTGCTGTATTTACATTTCCTGGCTGAACAATGACATGGAGTTTCTTTTCACGTGCTTACTGGCTGTTTGGATATCCTCTTTGGTGAAGTCCCTATTCAGGACCTTGGCCTGTTTTTCTATCCAGTGATTTGTAATGCCTGGTCTTTCTCTGCTTTCATCTAACTCCTAGCATGTGGTCTTAAGGGATCCCAAATAAAAACTTGGGGAATTTATCATTGTTTCTCTTTCTTGGCCCTGAAAGTCATTAAAAAAAAAACTCCCCTTCATCATGAAACTGCCAAAAGCTCTATACTTCTTGGCTGCCACTTTGTAAGGCTTCTCTTAGCCCAAGCAAAGCAGTGAGGCATCAATGAATGCCTCAAGGGGAAAGCTGCACACAGTCCCACTGTGTCTCTGTGTCTCTGCCTCCCTTCTCCTAGTCCCTAAAGCCCCAGGGCATCTTAGCATCCTTAACTCCACTTTTATTCTTACCAGATCTTAAGGTTGCTGAAAGCTCCCCTGAGTTTCCTTGTTTTTCAGTAACCTCTCTTGGCTCATTTCCTAGATTCTTTTCCTATACCTCATGCAGGATGGCAGACGACTCGAGGCTTCTTGGTTTCCCTTCTATCCAGGAGTTTGGCCTTTCCCCTGCTGGTCACATTGGTACCTCTCTTCTGTTTTCAAATTTTTAAAAATCTAGCTATTTTTGTTGTTCTTAGTGAGAGATTTGGTCTGCTAGACAGTAATCCTCAATTACCTAAAGTGGAATGAATGCCCTTTTTTTTTTACTTGTCCAGCTACGTAGTATAGCATTGTATGGATATCCTAAAATGTCTTTATATAGTTCCACTTGTGGATACTTGGTTTGTTTTCTATATCTGTTACTGCAAACGATAAAGCAGTGCGTAACTTTATATTCACACATGTGCAAACTTATATTATAAAAAATTCCTAGAATGGAATTACTTGGTCAAAGGGAATATGCATTTGTATTTTGATAGACATTGACATATGATTCTTTGTAGACCTTTACCAAACATGTGATGAGCATGCTTATTTTTTTAAATTTTTATTTATTTATTCATGAGAGACACACAGAGAGAGGCAGAGAGAGAAGTAGGCTTCCTGTGGGGAGCCCAAGGTGGACTTGATCCCAGGACCCCAGGATCATAACCTGAGCCAAAGGCAGACCCTCAACCACTGAGCCACCCAGGCATCCTGAGCATGCCTATTTTTTCACAGCTAACAACGTGATGCGTTATCTTCATTGTGGTATCCAGTAGCTAAAAATAATGATAAATCCAGTAGCTAAAAATAATGATAGCTCGTGAAATAATAGTATCTCATTATACTTTTAATTTGCATGACTCATTGTAGGAGAGATCGAACATCTTTTCAGATGATTAAAGCCTCAAGTTAGCAAACTTCTCTATAGTTTTTGTGATGATCAACATTTCCCAGAGTATCTTCCATTAAATTCACATAAATTTTTCTGGGATTAAAACACACACACACACACACACACACACAAATCACTGTATCTTATGCTTCCCCCTTTTGGCAATTCATAATTCATTATAAAAGCCTCTGATAAAATCAACCAATTTAACTTTTCTTATTGTGGCATAATATATATATCATTTATTTTAACCAATAGTAAGTGTACTATTCCGTGGCATTAACTATATTCAAAATGTTGTGTAACCATTTCTATTATCTATACCCCAAATCTGTTCATCATCTCCAACAAAAATTCTGTGCCCTTTAACAATACCTCCCTCTCTCTCACCTCCTCCCACCCCTTGGTAACCTTTTTTTACTTCCTTTCTCTCTGAATGCATATTTTCTAATTATTTCATATAAGTGAAATCATATATTTGTCTTTCAGTGTCTGACTTATTTCATCAAGCATAATGTTTTCAAGGTCCATCTGTGTTGTAGCATATACAAAATTTCATCCCTTTTTATGGCTGAATAATATTCCATGTTATTTTTGTTTATCCATTAATCCACTCACTTTAATTATTTCCCCCTTTTGGCTATTGTGAATAGTACTTTGAACATAAGTGTACAGATTTATCCATATTTTTGCTTTCAGTTCTTTTGGATTTATACCTAGGAGTGGAACTGGTGGGCCATATGGTAGTTCTATGTTTAACTTGTCAAGAAACTGCCAAACTGTTTTCCACAGTGGTTGCACCATTTTACATTCCTACCAGTTGCGTACGAAATGGGAATCTCTTCATGTCAGGGCCTCACCAACACTTGTTCTTTATTTTTTCTTTCTTGAATATAGCCATCCAACAACCAGGTGTGAAATACTATCTTGTTGTGGTTTTAACTTGCATTCCTCTAATGATTAGTAATCTATTCAGACTGCTACAACAAAATGCCATAGGCTGGGTGGCTTATAAATGGCAGAAATTTGTTTCTCACAGCTCTGAAGGCTCTAAGACTAAGATCAGGGTGCCAGCATGGTTGGGTTAGGGGCCTCTTCCAGGTTGCAGACTCCCATGGCAGAAGGGGCTAAGGGGCTCCGTGGGATCTCCTATATGAAAGTGTTAACTTCATTCATTAAGGCTCCAGCCTTGTGACCTAAGCACCTTTGAACTGCTCCACCACATAATACCATCATATCGGGCACTAGGATTTCAACATATGAGTATTAGGGGAACACAAACATTCAGACCATAGCAATTAGTGATGTTAAACATTTCTTCATGTGATTATTGGACATTTGCACACCTTCTTTGGAGAAATGTCTTTTCAAGTCCTTCACCCATTTTTTATTTGGGTTGTTTTATTGTTGAGTTGTGGGAGTTTTAAAAAAAATGTATTCTGGTATTAATCCCTTATTAGATACGTGATTTGTAAATATTTTCTCCCATTTACTAAACTGTCTTTTAGTATCTTTGGATGCATAAATGTTTCTAATTTTGATGAAGCCCAATTTATGTATATATTCTTTTATTACCAGCGTTTTTGTTACCAAGCCCATGAAGTTGTTACCAAATTCAATGTTATAAAGATTTTCCCAGTGTTTTCTTCTAATAGCTTTATAGTTTTGGCTATTTGGTTAGGGTCTTTGATACATTTTGAGTTCATTTTTGTATATGGTAGATATACATTTTGTATGTGGATATCCAGTCTTCTCAGCCATTCTCAGTGTAACCTTCAGAGCTGTGCAAACATAACAAGGCACACTTCATGAATATTCAGAATCTTAATAAATCACTCAGATTTCTAAACTCCATTTTGGAAGATCAGACCACGCCATAGTGGTTTTTTTTTTTTTTTTGTAGTAGTTGTTTTAATTTGTATACTGTGTCCAAAGTTTGTTTGTTGAAAAACAGTCCCTTACCTATTGAATGGTCTTAGTGCCCTTGTCAAAAATCAATTGACCATTTACATGAGAGTTTATTTCTGGGCTTTCTATTTTATTCCATTAGTCTATATGTGTGTTGTATGCTAGGACCCCATACTGTTAAGTACCACAGTTTCCAAGTAAGTTTTGAAGCTAAAAGTGTGAATCCCCCAGCTTTTCTCTTTCAGATTGTTCTGGTTCTTTAGGGTCTCTTGCAGTTCTACCTGAATTTGAGGAGCTTTTCCACTTCTGGGGAAAAAAGATTTATTTATTTTAGAAATAGAGAGCATGAGCAGGAGGGGTAGAGGGAGAGGGAAAGAGAATCTCAAGCAGATTCTTTGCTGAGTGTGGAGCCTGATGTGGGGTTAGATCTCATGACCCTGAGATCACAACCTGAGCCAAAACTGAAAGTGGAACACTCAATGGACTGAGCCACTCATGTGCCCCAAAGCTGTTTTGGAATTTTGATTATGATTACCCTGAATCTGTAAATCATTTTGGGTATTCATGAACTTTTAACAATATGAAGTCTTCCTACACATGAACATGAGATGTCTTTCTGTTTACTTAGGTCTTCTTTATTTTTTTTCAGCAATGTTTTATGGTTTTCACCATAGAAGTTTTTTCACTTTTATGGTTAGTGTCATTCCTAAGTATTTAATTATTTTAGATGCTGTTACAAGTGGAATTGTCTTCCTCATTTCCATTCTGGCTTGGTCATTGCTGGTCCTTAGGACCACAACTGGTTTTTGTGTTCCTTTACCCTGAAACTTTCCCCAAATTTGTATATTAGCTATCATAGCTAGCTGTCATGTGGCTTCTTTGGAATTTTTTGTATATAGGATGATCTCACCCATGAATAGAGACAGTATTACTTCTTCCTTTTCAATTTGGATGCCTTTGTTTCTCTTATTCTTCTAATGGCTCTGATTAGAGTTTCCAGTACAATGTTGAATAGCAGCAGTGAAAGCAAGCATTCTTGTTTTGTTTTAGATTTTATTTATTTATTCATGAGAGAAACAGAGAGAGAGAGGGGGGCAGAGACATAGGCATAGAGAGAACTTTGCTCCTTACAGAAAGCCTGATATGGGACTTGATCCCAGGACTCTGGGACCATGACCTGAGCCAAAGGCAGATACTCAACCACTGAGCCACCTAGGTGTCCGCATTCTTGTCTTATTCCTGATCTTAGGGGGAGAGATTTCAGTCTTTTACCACTGAGTAGGGTCCACTTAACTTTGTCTTAACTCAAGATTATTTAATGTATTTGGCTGAGGAGTAAGCTATTCATATTGGGAGACACTTTTATTGATAGAATAATACCTGTAATGAGTCTATAATATCTGACAATTACTCTGGTAAAAAACTCTGGTGCTCAGAGAGACACATGGCATTTAGATTTCAATTTTTTATTTCAACATTTTGACTCCACCATTTTGAGGAAGCCATCCTCTCTGCTTAATCAACTTCCTTGTATATTTCAGCTCACTTCACAAAATGAAGCAAAAAAATATACTTTTCTCAAGCAACTAAGCAAGATGTGGCTACTAATTAAAATGCAAAGAGTGAGTTGTATGTGGCACTGTTAATATAGGGAGGACCGTCACACACATGACTTGGTGCTCTGTGGTGTTGTATTGTTGGTGGTTGTAGGAACTCAGCAGGAACACTTAACAGCTGAAAGTTTTATAATTTGCCTTTTAGGGAAAAAGGTGTGAGGTTGATATGAAAACATTGGGTGTTTTCTCCTCTTGCCAAAAAAAATCTTGATTTTATCTTCTTCATTCCAATCACTCACTACTCATTAATTTTCACCAAGCACCCCATCTCCACATGCATGCTTTCTCTCAAAAAATCCCAAGTGAGACTCTGCCAAGACTCTATTCCCCATCTGAACACATTACCTCCCTTTACACATTACAGGTACCTCTGACAAAGGCCAGGAAATGAAATGCTGAATAAACAAATTGGCTGAAAAATCAGAGTTGTTGTAAAATTGGCAGCAGTAAGATAAGCAAGCAGCAGAAACTGGCAGTGGTTAGATCATCAAACAGTAGTGTCAAAATGGCTAGGCTCAAGCTGGTCTCATCAGAACTTCCCAGTCTTGCGGGCAAAACCAGATGAAGGGCACGTTTTGTAGGACTGAGTCATAAAACCAAAGTCACAGAAAGTCTCCTCCATTTCACGAATGTCTCAGTTTTCTCATGTCTCTGCAAAGTTCTATCTATACTTTTAATAGTACTACCTGGTTTTACATATAGTGAATGTAGAATAAAATGGTGGTTAGACAGTCACTGAAAGATTATCATCCCTTATGTCAAGCACTCCACAGCAGTCTTCTTGTTCCTCCTCAGATACACAGAGTCCTTCTCCTTAGTTTGGATTTTCTCTCTCCTAAAATGATCTTCCTCAAACATGCAGAGAGATTTTTTTTTTTGTTTTTTGTTTTGTTTTGTTTTTTCCCCCTCATTGACTTTGGTCTCTACTCACATAGGCCTTCCCTAGTGCTCCTTTCTAAACTATCCCCAAATACTTTCTATCTCATTACCCTGCCTGGTTTTTCTTTCTGGGTCTTGATTTTTGGCACTCTGTTAAATGTTTATTATATATTTGTGTGTTATCTGTTGACTATTATCCGTTTCATGAGAGCAAGACTTTGTCTTGCCCACTGCTGTGTCACCAACATTTAAAATGATGCCTTGCACATAGGTTAAATACGTAGAAAATATTTTCTGAATGAACAAGCTAATAAATAAACTAAAGGGAAAGTCATTTAAGAAATAAAGAGAATGTATTTGCTCTGTGAAATGAAGTCTTGTCCACATATAGGTAGATCCTGCCCTCATATGGTATCATCAGGACTCTCTCTGCCCATCAGCTCTGCCCACCTCTCTGCTGGTTCTACTCTGGCAGACTCTTCCCTTCTGGTGGCCCCAGCACCCTATGGTTATATCGTGCAAAGTTACAAAATTCAGGGAGAAGGACATGCCAAGCCCCCAGTAGCACAGGCAGGATTTCAGGGCTCTAGGGCTCTCCTGAGCAATACCCCTGAACCAAATACTCTGACCAAGTTGTCAAAACATGGTAATTGTCCAGGTCTTGGTCACTTGTTTCCTCTTGGAGTCTGGAGTGGGATGTGTCCAATCAAGCCACCGGGATCAAGACTGGGAAAGGCAGCTCTCCAAAGAAAAATCAGGGTACTGATCCTAGAAGATGTGGAAAGGATACAGGAGTGTACTGTGCTCCTTCTGACTGAAAGAGAGAGAAAAATGAACAAATAAAAAGTTCTTTGCTGCTCAGTTACTGCTTAACTTCCGTTAAGTCCTCTCTCCCAGGAAACTAGTAGAAATAAAACAAAACCTTATTCCAAGTTAGGATCCTTGTCTTCTTTATGCTTTGTTGGCACCCCATAGGTGCTAACCAGAACAACCATGACACAGTAAGCTTTTAAAGATGCAAATGCTAAACACATGCTTGTGACTCAGGCACACGCAACTCTTAACTACTGCCTTTTCAAACATTCTTCTATGTTTTCAGGGACTAGTCAGGATCGTAGGGACAAACTGAATCTCCCACTCCCTGTCCTCTTCCCTGCTCTTTTCCTTCAAGGCACTTCTCGATTTCTAATACATTTTATGATTTATTTAATGTCTGAGTCCCTTCCATTTCACAGATTATAAATTCCAAGAGGACAGGGAGTTTTGTCCCTTTTTGTCCACTGGCCCATTCCCAGAGCCTAGAACTATGCCTGGCACGGAGGAAGCATTCCACAAATATTTGTCAAATAAATGAAAGGTGAGGGGTTAACGTCTGTGCTTTTTCTTTACTATCTCTCTGTATTCGATAGGTTACTATTTTTCCATCAGATATATTTTGTTCATTTTTCTCCTTCATATTCATTTCTTATAGTGTTTCTAGCTTCTATGTTGTTCAAAAGAACAGAACTGTTGCCTAAAGATGTGTTTGAATTATCTTCTTATATTGTTTGTAATTGAACCAACTTCATCAAAAAAGAAAAGAGAGAAGAAAAGAAATGGGTGCACACATAGTAGCCAAAAGCTAAGCACTGCAGTTTTAGGGCAGTTCTCACTGTGGTTTGTACCAGGGAAATGACCATTCCCTGGGATCAGAGGTTTTTTTTCTTAGTGCTTATCTGTCATTAACATAAATGTTTCCTGATCTACTTTGTCAGTTTAGTATTAGAGAAGGACAAAGAAAGGGGCTCCTGGGTGGCTCAATGGGTTAAGCAACTGACTATTTCAGCTCGGGTCCTGATCTCCAGGTGGTGAGATTGAGCCCCGGGTGTGGCTCTGTGCTGAGTGTAGATCCTGCTTAAGATTCTCTCTCTCCCACTCCCTCTGCCCTTGCCCCCTGCTTGTGCTCTCTCACTATCTCTAAGAAATACATACATATATACATACATGAGAAATAGATAAGGGGAAAGAAGAATGGGATTCATTTTTAACTTATAAAACTTAGGTATATAAAAAAAAAACTTAGGTATATAAATCAAATTTTTAAAAAATATGGCCAGTGACTAGTTGTACCTTTCTCAAAGATCCCAACATTTGAACTTGACAACCTAGTAGAATCTGCCCATCTTGCATATTTTTTGCTCTGCAGGCCCAAATTAGAAGTGGTGTTCCCTTTACCTTACTCTTTTTTTTCTAATTTATGACACTTTTTTTTTTTTATCCTTCTGTAATCCCTTGTGTCTCTCTCTAAAAGCCTGGAATGCTGTATACTTTGCAACAAGGAAAGTTACATAGCATGCTTCATTTTTCTCTTTGTCATGGATGCCAGATTAGAATCACTGACTCGTGATTAGAGTTTGTTAATTTATACACAAGCACAATTGTAGTCTCCTTTTTTCTGTAATTTTAATTTTCTACTTCTATTTTACTTACTTTTTATTTTAATTTTGGCTATGTTATACTCAGGAGCTTTTATGGAAAGAAACAAGTTATAAATAAGCCAATTAAAATTTTAGGGTATGTTTATTTGCTGACCGCTGTAATATTGATTAAGGGTGGTGTGGAGAATTCAAGCAAAATAAGAGTAAGACTTCATATTATTCTTGAAGAGTTTATAGTAATATTTGTGAGTGGGATTAGTGTGGACCCAAGCAGGCTGGATATGTTCTGCATCATTCCCTGTTCTGGGATTGCAGAGGTCATGACGGCTGTTAGCTACTCAGAAAGTAGCTTACGATCTTTTCACATATGAGAAGCTCTTTCAAATGTCAAAAGATGCTGTAGACTGTATCACCCAGGATGGGCTATGCTGTGTGGTAACAACAACTTCAAAATGTCATTGACGTCAAACCACCAATTTTCTTTCTGGATCATACTACTATCCACTCTAAACCAACTGGGGCCTCTGATCATCCTAGTTACTCTGACAGCCAAGCTGATGGAGTGGCCATCACCCCTGATCACAGAAGCAGAGGGAAGAGCAGAACACTGGAAGGTCTCCCACTGACAATTAAAGCCTGGCTCAGAAGTGACAGTCATCACTTGTATTCACAACACATTCACCAGAACTAGTCATATGATACCTCCCAACTACAAGGGGGCCAAGATATACAACATTTGCATGGGCTCAGAAGGAGGAGAGAACCAGAAATATTGGGTAAATGACACTAATGACTATGCAGATATACCTACACAACGGCAGTTGTCAATTTTTAATATTTGTTGCTTGAGTAAATGCATAATGATAAAAAGTTGCTATGAATTTGAGTAAGACTTTAAAATTTTGTATTACATTAATATTAATATCTAAGTAAGTATAATAAGACTGAGACATTTTTATCTTAAGGCTAAGCCTAGGAAAAATTAGAGATAACACCAGGATTATTTCTGGGGAGTTCACTTTGGGCAAATAGCCTGATGATTATGTAAGGACAATGGTGGGAATGTGGAGGACAGGAGTGTTGGCTGGTGAGGAGGACACTAGTCTCCATAACACAGAGAAGTTTGAAGTTTGGGAGGCAGTGCAAGAGGATGAAAAGGAGAAAAAGGAGTGCAGGAAAGCAGGAGGGGGAGAGAGAATGAGAGAAAGAGAGACTGAGAGAGAGAGAGAGAGAGAGAGAGAAGACTAGCAAATAGGAAGAATTATTTGAACTCTGGAATGACCCTTCCTTGGAACTTTCTCCACCCCTCCACAGAATTCAATAGCTTAGTGAGCTCAGAAATGCTTGATATGAGTGGATTTTGGATGTGAACACTAGAGAAGGCGGTAGGTTTCAAACTGGGTTGAAGCAGTAAATATCTTCAACAGTAAGGATGCAAAAAAGACTGGATACTGTAAGCTGCTCAGAAATTTGCAGAAGTCTTGAAAAGGGCCTGGTCATAAACTATTGATTTCATGTCACTCTTGAATGTTCGGAGCTGACATTTTTGTTAACTCACACTATTATTAAGTAATACTATTTTAAAATTTCCTTAAATAATCAACCTGTACACTGACTTATTTAATGATATTTACTGATTACAAACAAGACAATAAATCATACAATAAGCAAGGTTCATGTCACCTCAGGAGGAGCAGACATTAAACAGACACATATGGAAATAAACTTATTATTCAGCCCACAACAATACTCAATGGTTATAGATTAATAGACTCCCTATGGATTGTAGGGCCTGTGGATTGAAAACTATAATTCCAGGAATTTAGGCTATTCTTTAACAAGCCTGACATGGGAAGAATGAAAGACCCCTACACCAAATTCAGTGCTTCTAGTTTTGAGAGCACTCTAAAGGATTTCTTAATTTCAGTGCCATAAACAATTCATACCAGATGGTTAGCCAGTATATTAAAGGGAAGAAATTACATTGGAGGAATGAAAGATAGTATGTCAATTAGAAAGAGACTTTAAAATAAATACTTAAAAAAATAGTTAAAGAGATCATGGGATGCATAAGGCAAATTTTAGATTATATGAAAAAAACAACAGGCAAGTTTGAATAAGAAACAGATGGAAATTCTAGAGACAAAAATATGGTCATTGAAAAAGAATTTAAAAATATTCAATAGCTAGATTCGAAAAGAGCTTACATACAGTTGAATGTGGACTTAGTGAAATGAAATATGGATCTGAGAAAATAAATCAAATGCAGCTCAGAAAGGAAACAAGAGGCTTAAATATGAAGGAGAAGGTAAGAGCCATGGAGAAATGAAAGGGTTCAATTTATAGAATAGTAGTTCCACAGGGCAACACTCCAGGACATAGGTTAGAGCCACAGTGAAATAAGTTATGACTGATAATGTTCCATAATTGAAGAAACACATGAGCTCTCAGAGTGAAGAAACATACAGAGTCCTAAAAAGGATAAGTAAAAACAAATTCTCATTGATTTGCATCACAGTCAAGCTGGAGAAAACCTAGGAAAATGAGAAAATTTTACAGGCTACCAGAGAGAAAAGGAGGTCTGTAAAGAAATCATCATCAGAATTATTGCAGACTTCTCATCAGCAACAATAGATGTTATAGGACAATAGAATAGCATCTCCGTTGTACCATGAGGAAACAGTTACAAGGAAATAACTGTTGGTGTAGAATTCCATGCTTATCTAAACTGTGGTCCCACAAAGTGAGAGCAAAATCAGATATTTTCAGTAGCTTACTAAGTGCATGCACTATCCGTGGACCCTCCTTTTATAGAATTATTAAAGATTACTCTTCAGCAAGAATGAAAATGAACCCAAAAGCAAGGTGTTGGGATGCAATCAACAATAATCTGAAGGAAAGGAAAGACTGAAAATACAGTTAAGTATAGAATATTTAAAATAGATTTTACTTATTTATTCATGAGAGACACAGAGAGGGAGAGAGAGGCAGACACAGGCAGAGGGAGAAACAGGCTCTATGCAGGGAGCCCAATGCGGGACTCGATCCTGGGACTCCAAGGTCATGCCCTGGGCCAAAGGCAGGCGCTAAACCACTGAGCCAACCAGGGATCCCCCTAAGTATAGAATTTAAGCAGTTTTTAAAACACAGAAGAAGTTGGCAGAAAGGCATTGATAAAGATAAAAGCTGAATATAATAAAATAGTAAACAAGGAACAGTGGAAAAGAAAAATAAAACAAAAAAATTTAAACTACAAAGGAAAGTAAAGTAAATATGTGACATATTTTAAATCAGAAGAGGAAGAAGCAGGAGAAGAGGAGAAGACTCAAGCAAATAATCAAAACCAATCGGAAAGTTCATTAGATGAGTATCTGCCGTTAAAAGCCACATAGTGATCTAGGTTTCCAGGAATATAATGTTCCTAAATCACTTGACTATCCCCGGTTAGATGAAGGGATGGAAAACTTCCTAAACCATTTTCAGAAGCTCATGTAACAAAAATATTAAAATTTGATAAAAATAAATCTAACATGAACACTAGAGAGTGAATACACTTGTTAATATCAATGTTAGCAATTATAAATAAAGTATTTCCAAAGTGAATAGAGTAGTCTATCAAAATAATAATACATCATAGTTAGATAGGCTTTGTTCTAGAAGGAATAGCTTAATGTTAGGATCTCCATTCATTAAATCAATAGATCAAAGAAAACAACATATAATCATAACAATAGATGCTGTATATAACCATTTAAAATATTTAACACCTATCACTGATTTAAAAATCCAAGAAAACGGAAAATACTGGGAAACTTCTTTTACCTTGTGAAGAATATTTATTCAAAACAGTATCTCACAGTACATGGTGGCATTCCCATTAAAATCAAGATTAAGCAAAAATTCTTACTATTTCTACTATTAATGAGCATTTTTGTGAAGTATAGCCAATGCAATAGATATGAAACAGAAGTCAACAGAAGTCTTATAAGGGAAGATATGGAATAATCATTACTTATAGATGATGTGACCTTCTATCAAAAGCATTAATGAGACTGTTCTGAACTAATTTATTTAATAATGTACAAGCTAAAAAATTAAATAAAACAATTTTTCTCTATGCCATTGATCATCAGTAGAAAATACCTTGGAAAAATGGTTGTGCTTCAAATAGCGGAAATAAAAAGTACGTAGGGAAAGCACTAACACAGAATGTTTCATATCTATATGGGGAAAAAAAATCCCACCTGAATTGGATTTACTTCTCTGAGGTACATGAAGCAAGTAGGAAAGCCTTAATATTATAAGATGGAAAATCTCACTCAAATTAAGGTATATGTTTGCCACAACTTCAAATGAAAATCTATAAGATTTCTGGAAGTGACAGGTGGATCTGATTAATAAAATGCTATTTAAAATAGCATAAAAGAATAAATAAGTACTGGCTGTCAATAGTATTTTGGTGGTATGCAGTAATATACAATATCTCACTAATCCTCTTGAAATTTTAGGTTTAAACTTAGACCTAGAAAGGTTGATTAATTTTCAAAGGGCCACACCACTGGGTGGAATTGGTACTCCAACATGGGTCTGAAGGTCTTACTTCAGAAACTGAGATTTTTAATATCCATGTTATATATTACAAGTGCAACAGCCATTTAAATTTCTTGTATTACAAAACATGTCTAGAGCTTATTTGAGGAAGAAGCAGTTTCCACTATGTTACTCACATTCCATTTAAAGCCTATTCAAAAAGGGATACTCAAAGTCTTTCTTTACCTACGCTTAAAATAGTAGTCTATGGAAAGCTGTTCAGGATATATGGTTAAGTGAAAAAAACAAAACAAAATAAAACACACATTGCAAAGCAGAATGATCCACTTTTGTTCA
This sequence comes from Canis lupus baileyi, assembly GCF_048164855.1. NCBI lineage: Eukaryota > Metazoa > Chordata > Mammalia > Carnivora > Canidae > Canis > Canis lupus. The sequence continues at coordinate 17,187,415 of NC_132855.1, read as the reverse complement.
AAAAATATCCTTTTATGTCCATATATCTGTGTGTGTGTGTGTATGGCAGGATATTAATATACATAAATGTATATGATAGGGTATTTATATATATAAAATATCCTCTTATATCCATATATGTGTGTGTGTGTATGGCAGGATATTAATACCCATAATGTATATGGTAGGACATTTATCTATATAAAATATCCTTTTATATATATGGTAGGATATTAATACCCTAAAATATTAGCAGTGGCTAAACTCAGAATAATTTTTATTCTTTTTGTTTGTCTGTATTTTCTCCAGTCAGTTCTTTTAAAAGTTCTAACATTCCCCCCTCCCCTGAAAACCTCAGCTCTTGTGAAGCTGAAAAACAGGAAGCTAGATTTGTTCCCCAATTCAGGTTCATAGTGAAAAATTAAGCCAGGATTTTTTTTTTTATCTGCAGCCTAAATAAAGCTAGTCATATTAATAGTTATTTTGAGGAAAACGGTCAAGGTCAATTGGCTTGACCTTTAGCCATCATTGAAGTGCAAGGTGGAAAGAAACAATGATTTTCGTATGGTCATCAGGTGACATGGCACCACGCATTTATTTCAGAAATGGGTCCTGTCCACAGGCGAGGCTCTGAGGACAAATCCTGGTAACATCAGAATGCTGTCCTGCTTGGGCAGGTGGCCCAGCCCCTCCCACGCTCCTTTTGCGGATGCCCGCTGGCTGGGGCGCGAAGGGACGCAGAACAGCTCCACTAACAAGCAGCCTTCCTTCCAGAGACATGTGCCTGGTTGTTCCAGAATGCCCAGTGATTCTTGTTGTCACCATGTGGCTCTCCATGTTAACACGCATCTTAGCAAGACCTTAAAATCCCGACTTCGGAGCAGCTACATTTCAGCTCACTCTCAGTATTTTCCTTTTTGTTTGTTAGCTATAAAACCGAACAAATGGGACTGAGGGATGATGGCACGGCTCCAAATCAGAGTGAAACGCATCCCGAGTTGGCCCTTTGCCCAAAGGTATAATTTTCAGCTGTGAGTTGCCCTTAATTCTGAAAATCATCTTTGTAGCTTCAGATTTTCCAGCGGAGTAGAAGCATTGTGTCTGCTGTCCAGGCAACCAGCCTTCAAACACAAAAACAAAAACAATATTTTGCTTTCTCTTTGCATCGAATCAGACTTCTTTAGCTAGAGGATTCAACACATGAAGAATATTCCAGTGTAAATGCTGTAAATATTCTGTGCTTGCAGGCCATAAATAACAGCCTGCTGATTTCCTTAGGTTATTTGATCTTGGAACAGATCATTCTTCCGAGTTTGATACCTGAGATATTTTAAAACTAGATTTTTCTGCCTTTATGAATAGTAAAAGTACTTAGCATTGGTTTCAATTATGTTGGGGTAAACAACAAATTATCCTGTGATTAAGGGTAACAATTGACAATATGTGTATTTAGTAAACACAAATGCCAGTATGTACAACACGTCAACAGTATGCCAGGGCTCTGTATACTATAACACTAGTGAGCAGAAGGACTCTTCAAACAGCAAGTTGATATTTGTTTTTATTGTTCAATAAATAAAGTCTTTTTATATGTCTCAAACTCCATCAGGCAAAGGACTTGTGTCCTATATATCTTATATCCCCCAAATTGAAGAGCAAATGTACACAAAGAGAATTACATGACCTTTCTTAGTTTTGCAACAAATACATACCAAGTTTTCTAATACCCAAGTAAAACAATTAAACCTTCTCAGAATACACAGTAACTGCCAACAGTCTGACACTTATTTGCTGCATGTACCAAAGCAAGCTCTCTGAGATTCAATTTTCTTATCAAAAAACATACAGAACTCTTCTTTCTCTTTTTGGCAAGGCTGTTGTGGGAGCCATGAGATAATCATGTGAATAGGTCTAGCACAGGACCTGACAAAATTTAAGAGTTTAATTACTGTTTTTTTTTTCTTCAGATTATGGAACGAGTATAAGCTTATTATAGAAAATTGAAAAAAAATGAAAGTATAAAAAAATCACCGCTGTCACATCACCTCGTTTTTTTTTCTGGCCCTTTTTCTATCATAGTTTTTGTAGTTGAGGTAATGCTCACTATAAAATTTTACATTCTGCCTTAATTCAATTTACTTTATAACATCAGCATTCTCTCGTGTTATTACAAGCTCTTCGTAAACAACAGTTTTAGTGTCTGCATGGTATTCCATCCTGTCATTTACTAGCCATTTCTCTATTATCGTGTAGGTTGTTTTTAGTGTTTTGTATGGTAGACAGTGCCATGATAAACACCTTTGTTTCTAACTTTTGTATTTCAGATGATTCCCTCAGAATTGGATATATTTCTCCCATCTGTTCTTTGTTCCATATTTCCACCTTTTCTGCCTTCTTTTGATTAATGATTTTTTATGATTCCATTTTATCTGTTTTATTGGCTCATTTACTATACTTCTGTTTGTTTTAGTGGTTGCTTTAGTATTTATAGTATACATCTTTAACTTAGCACAGTCTACCTTCAAGTAAATATTATGTTACTTTATATATAGAATAAGAACTTTACAATTGTATATATTTACCTCTCCCTCCTCTCCTGTGTGCTATATTTGTTTTATACCTTTCTTATATCCAGGTTATAAATATTATGATGCATTGTCTTTATTTTTTGCTCTAAACAATAAAGTGTCTTTTAGAGATATTTTATATAAGTAACAATAAATAGTTTATATTTAGTCACATATTTACTATTTCTGATGCTCTTTACTCCTTTGTGTAGCTCCAGATTTCCACTGGATCTCATTGATCATTTTCCTTCTGCCTAAAGGTCTTCCTTTCAGATTTCTAGTAGTGCAGATCTGAGGATGATGATTTCTCAGTTTTTGTATGTCTGCAGAAGCCTTTATTTCTCCCTTCACTATTGGCAGATTTTTTTTTTTAGCTGGGTATAGAATTCCAGATTGACAGTTTTTTTCCTTGCAGTATGTTAAAAACATTGTTCTACTGACTCTGGTTTGCATTGTTTCTGACAAGACATTTGGTGTCATTCTTATCTATTTTATTCTATATTTTGTGAGTTTTTCTCCTACTCTTTATATTTCTTTTTCTTTGGTTTCAGGCAGTTTGAATATGATATCACTTGATGTAGTTTTCTTCAGGTTTCTGGTGCCTGGGATTTTCTGAGCTTCTTGGGCTCCTTTGAAGAAAAGAGGATAAATCACACCAACCTTTTGCCTAGCAAAATACTTTGCACCCAGTAGGCATGCAGTGATGGTGGAAGGAATTATGGATGAATAGGATCTTGAGCATACTGATAATACTATTAATTGTAAGATAAAGGCAATACTTCTAGGTACACACATAGAAAAAAAGAGAAAGAGAGAGAACACATAATTTAGCTAAAAGTGAATACTGGAAAATCTGCATATTTACATAAATATTATTGAGTAGCTTTGATTCAATGAAATATCCATTTTATTGGGAGAGAGCAATATATTAGGTTTTTGGCAGAAATGGGATATGATGAGTCATGAATTTAGTGAAGACATTGGGAAGAATGTTAAGTAAGGAGCCTGGTGCATGTTTACATGCTTCAGGCTATAAACTTTGTGTGAACCCAGAACACAGATAAAGTTTGGGGCAGTGCAGCAGATGCAGCTAACACTGATATTCTGTAGGCATCATTTCCTATCTCAATTCTAGAACACTGACCCATAACCATGATATTACAATGGACAGAACCATGTACAAATGAATTAGATAGTCATTAGTGATAGAGAAACACGTAATCTTCCTGCTTTGTCTTGGGAAAACGTCTTGGGAGTCATCAGCAGGGTGGTAATGTGCAAAGGAGAAAAGACAAAGACAAGAGCATGAGATTGGTCTTGGGTCAGAAATAAAGAGATTTTACTGGATAGGCAAGCATGTGAACTCGTTGATTCCATAGTGATTTGTTTCTCTGAATGTATTGTTCTCTAAGTGTTTGTTTTTCCTGATGGTATCACAGTCAATGTTTTCATGAATTCAGATCTCCTCCTTGGTTCTTTCACTGGCCATAACTGATTAAAAGCAAATACCAGGCTTGAGAGATAGTAAGGGCTCATACTTCTTGTGTGGCAGATTTTAAGGATTGGATTGGGGGTCTAGAAATTTTGATAGTTTGCTATCTTGGTGGTTGGTTTCATCCTTTACTGCTAAGGGGCCGAGACAGCAAGAAGGGAGCTAACAAATCTTTTATACATAGAAAGTAATTATAAATACTCAAATAATATTTATGTAGTGACAAGCATGACAATTGATTAATTTTAGTATAAAGACTAAATACTTCACTGTTTGAATGATAGCATTGACATTTCTGCTGCTTTAAGTAACATATGATGAGAATATATACAAAGAAGATAAATATATAACTCTGGTAGAAAAAAATAGAACAGACATAGAAGCTGGGGCACGTCTCTTTCAATCAAATATTTCAGTCAGTATACAGTTGTGTATATATTTGTTTAAATGTAATTGAGAGTAGAAAGATCATTATCTATTTCATTCAGAAGGTGCTATTTTTGCAACCCAAATATCAAGAAAATAATTTTTTAATATATATAAACCAAATCCAGTTTTAATATATATGAACCAAATCCACTTAGTTTAGTTATGTTGCCCTTGTTAACATGGGCAAAATAACAAGTGCCCATGTTATTTTAATGCATTAAGATTTGATAAAATAAGACTTCTCTTGCTATTATATGATTAAGTCATTATGTGAACTTTTATTTGTTGCCTTGATCTCAATAAAATGCCCCAATGAAACAATAAGCATTTTATCTCAAAAATCAAGTTCATTAATTTCCTTTTTATTTTAAACATCTTACAAAGTATCTGAGATTCAAGAGGGGCAGAATAGTTACGGTATTCAGGAAGCCTCAAATCTACCATGAACATTTATCTTTTTAAAAAGTGGCCCTATGTATCACTATAACTGATAGAAGACAGGTTGGATATACTTACAACTGATTAGACTGGTGATTAGTGTGTTAGCCACAAGGAAATGTATAAAAGCATATAACTTTAGATGAAAAATTAAAGGTTGATCAACTTTGAATTGGCTTGCATTCAAACTCTGCTAGGTATTGGATAATGCAAACCCATCCCATCAGGTCTTCTTTTGAAAGGCTTAAACACCCTGTAATTTGAAAGAAATTAAAACTAGTCTGCATCCTGAGAAACTCTGAAATATATTTTCAGGTCCTCTGCTCTGTGCTTTCTATCTCAGCCTGGGAAGCAAAAGGACATAACTGCAGAGGCCCTGTTCTATGCCAGTACATATTCTTGGATATGCTTAAAAATAATTCCTTATTATTAAAGGTAGTCGTAGTATATTTTCCAACACCTGAGAGCATGGCAAATAAACCTAACTTAATCAATATACTTATTTGCCTCTTGGTAAACCCTATCTAGCAATATTTGTATAGGCTTCCTAAATAAGAAGTAGTCATTAATGATTTAACATAAATATAAATTTATATTTATTATATAAATATAACATAAACTGGAATTTATATTTATTATAATGTATATACGGAAACTTCTTGAAAATAGTTAAGTTAATTTGCCAGGAACCAAGAGCAATAATTATAGTAGGAAAAAGATAAAGGTATTCCCTGTTAAATTAAAAAAATTACAAGATGCCCATCATCATCATTATTCTTAAATATTCTGAAGGTTCAGGCAAATGTCACAATATGAGAAAACAAAATGAGCAGTATGTAAATATTGAAATACAGGAAGAACTCTTATTAACCATTGATATGATTGATTGTATACCTACAAAAGACAAGAGCATCAGTTATAAAACTATTAATAGAACTAAAAGAACTTATTAGATTGCAGGAGCACAGGAAACACACACAGAATCAGTAGTGTTCCCATTTGCTAGCTACAATTGGCAAAAAATTGAAGAAATGAAGAAATAAGGTCTCACTCAATGACTACAGAAACTATAAAGTACTTGGGAATATATTTAATAAAAAATCTACATAAAGAGAAATGTAGTGGAGTCATATCATATGCCTATCAATCATATACAAATTAAATTAAACTTCATGCTACACATGCTTCTTTTTAAAGATATGTATATTTCATACAATAAAGCTCCCAACTACAGGCCAAGTCCTTTCCTGGGTGTTTAACTTGAGAAACAGCAATCTGTTTCAATCCTAGAGGAAAAGCTGACTATGTTGTATTTATTGTAAGATATTACATCTGTGTATTGTTCTTCAGGGTCAATTAAAAGGATTTTCTTTTTTTTTTTTTTTAATTAAAAGGATTTTCAAGAATAATTTTGACCATAAGCAATTGTCACCTTGATGCTGGTTTTGGAAATCAATCCTTATATAAAATGAATCTCCACCATGGTACGTGGCTTTTCTGAAGGACATAGAGCAAGGCCAGGATAAATGGAGCCCGGGGTGCAATATTATTAAACATTTGGTTTTCTAATATCAAAATAAAATGTGAAGAAAAGTCAAAAGAAGCAGAAAACAGTCAAACTATGTTCCTTTACCCAAGTCATTTCTAAAGACATCCTAAGACAGAATGATTACAACTGCCAGACCTCTGCCCTTCTTTTCTTGTGTTCATCTTGGCTAATTGAGTTAGAGAATCTCCATTGTTTAGAAAACATGTCTGCTTCCAGACTGAGACAAGTCACTACGTTACAGTGTGAATAAGACTTCAGGTGGTAAAAATGAACCATGCTTGATTTCCTCTAACTGGGATGTGCATTTAGAATAGTAGAGCCTCAGTCTGTGTTCCAGGGTGTTGCTAATACGGTGCTTTGGTATATGAGCAATGGGAAAGATCACACAGATGTAAGAGCTCCCAAAGACAGGATAAAGTTAGGGAACTCCTAAGATGAAGTATGAGAAAAGTTAAAGCACTCCTGAGACTATGCTCTACCACTCTACCCACTTCTGTGGGATATTCGTATATTATGTTGGGAGAGGGGTGCTACCTGACTCCCTCTGTCTGTCTTCTCCCATGGGGATAACCCACGTCCCTGAAATTGTTGTTTGTTGACAGTTGTCAACAAACTGAATGTGATGAATATGCCCTGGGAGGTATCCTCATTGGAGAAAGTGCATCCTGGCTAGACAGGAAACAATGTAATGCAAATGTTGATCTTTCCCAGATGAATATAGATATGTAATGCAATTACAACCAGAATCCCAACTGTCTTTTCTGTTTGCTTGTCTTTGGACCTGGACAAGCTGGTTCTAAATATTTGCCAGTTGTCAAGAGAATTTTAAAAAAGAACTAGTGGGAGGCATTTACTCTATCAGCTATAAATAAATACTAAAAATATTACAATAAAAATTCAATGGCACTGGGATAGGGATAGTAAATAAATTGTGAAAACAGTAGTAAATACTTAATGGGAATCTTTCAGCAAGAAATAATTTATTAGGCACAGGCTATGTACCAGTTGTTATGCTAAGTCACTGGTTCAAAAGCTGTGGACAATTTCCAGTCACTGCCATCATTTTATAGGATGAATATTTGCAAGTTACAAACATAGTTCATGGACAAAGATCCAAAGGTGCCGTGAGATGTAGGACAGAGGGATGGATCCTAGTGTGGAATCCATGAGAAGCTTCCCTGAGACTGTGATATTTTGGCTGAGTCATGAAGAATCCCTAAAGTTAAGCCAGGTTAAGGAGGCCAGTGGCAGGAAGACCTGGCTCTGTGGGAGAACCACCCCAGGTAGGAGGAGTCTGGTACATTTGAATATAGGGAAGGCTGGTGATTGGCATGAGAGAGGGGCCCAAAAAATGAATTTATTTAGGAGCCTAAGAGAGGCTGAGAGAACTTCTAGTTTTCCCATAAGAAAAATGGAAAGCCCTTGAGAGTTTTATATAAATTTTCTTGTCTTTCAGCTGACATTGATGTATCAATTTCAGTGCAATATCGATTGGTAAATGATTTTTCTGTATATCTGATACAGAATAACATTTTGATGGAAGTATCAGTAAATTTTGCTTATCAAGTAAAAAAGTACTTATGTATCTATATTATCAAATATTCCTCTTTTTTATATATTTTTCTTTTTCTGAGCTTACTGTTTCCTCTGCTTTCTTATTATTAGCTTTTATACGGTATATGTTTCTTACCATTTTTCCCCAAGGTATATGTGCATGTATTGTTATTTCCCTTTTTTCTTCTGTAGTTTTAAAGGACTGACCACTTTTCTCTGTTTCATTTATTTCTCCAAGTAGTTTTGATGCCTGGCTGGGGCCACAGTGAGGTGACTAAGAGACACTGAATGCAAAATTTAAGAGGATGCCCAAGACTCAAGATTTTAAAGTATGTTCCTGCAATAAATAAAAATGTCAAAATTAGTGCAAAAAGTCTACCATGAGCCATATATCAAAATTTTAAATAAACAGGAATCCAACCCTGCACTGCAACCTTGCTTCTCATTGGCCTCCCTCTAGCCCCAGCCCTGGTTCCAATAAAACAGTCAGCTAACCTTTGAGCTATAATTTGCTGACTTAAGTTTTCAAGCAAATGGATTAGAATTTAATGGTGTTTTTGAACAAGAACTTAATAGTGTTTATAACACTGTCCTTCTCTTCACAAATAAAAGAACATGAATATGCTTGTATTTACCTTTTACCTGCCCTCCTTCCAATTGTTTTAATGACCCAGAATGTTAGGTTTTTTTTTTAAGATTTTATTTATTTATTCATGAGAGACACAGAGAGAGGCAGAGACATAGGCAGAAGGAGATGCAGGGTCCTCTCAGGGAGCCCTATGAGGGACTCAATCCCAGGACCCCAGGATCATGACCTGAGCCAAAGGCAGATGCTAAACCACTGAGCCACCCAAGCATCCCCAGAATGTTAGTTTCAATATACTTTGGACTTAATATCTTTTACTTTAAAGTTCTTGTCTAAATAGTAGCATTAAAGTTTACAACTCCATTAACTACCATTATTTAGGCTTAGTTATGTATTTTAATGGCTATCTTGCTCATCATTGTATCTTTACTTTCCCCTATTGAGCTCTGTATTCCGTCTTTTTTGTTTTTGTGGTTGGGGTGATTAACTAAATGATTTTCCCTGGGACTTCAAAGTTGTTGTTGTTTTTTTCCCCAGAAAATGGACGCAGGTGGTACATTTCCAGTCTTTGTCCACAGATGTCACACTTTCCTCCTCTTGTTTGAATGACAGTCTATTCTAAGGGAAAATTCATGTTTTCTTATAACTTGTGAACATTTCTCTGTCTTCTAGTATTTAGTCCAATGCTCTTCTGGTTCCCTTGTCATTTATCCTTGGCATTTGGAAATGCCATTATGATACGGGTGAAGTGTAGTTTCAATATTTCTTCCCAGGACCTTTTAGATCTGATGACTCAAGTCTTTTGACATCTTCCTTTTTATTTTTGGACTTTGTCTCCCCTCTGCCCACTTAAATTCAGCCTTCTATAATTACGTAGATTATACAGGTTCCAACGTGTGCTTATTAGATGGCACCGGTCATGCACGTTGTCCATGACCATGCCTCTGCTTTCTGGCCTGGATCTGCCCTGGTGCATCAGGATTGGTCAGCTGACCTAGGTTGAGCCAACTGACATCCTTCCCCAGGATTTTTCTTTTTAACTAGAACTAAGGAGGAAGAAGTTAGTTCTCCTGAGTAGAAGAAGCAGACTATAAAGTTCTTGGCTAACTACTTTCTGCCATGTGGAGCATCCCCATTTGTGGTGAAAAGAGCAAAATTGCAGGAAGAAAGGAAAGGAGACGGTGATATTTGAAAAGTTGGTTCCTGATGCTTTGCTTTTAAGTCAAAGAGAATGACAAGGAGAGCACTGTTCATTTTAAATTACCAAATTGGCGCAAAAATGGAGGGACCAAGAAAATGGAGACAGGGAAGCAGAATATTCTCATAGTTCTCATGAGAGGTGATTAGAGCCCTTTTTGAGGTTTTAAAGGGATGAGTTGAAAACATAATTATGAGTTCGATTGATAGACCTGGTCCTAGATGGGTGTGAGACTGGGGAGAAAGGAGAGACTAGACTATGCCTAACCTCTCTTGTTGTGTGCCTGAAGGACACAAACGAAGATAAAATCAACACCATGTGTAATAATGAGGTTGAGAGAAGGAAGCCAGATACAAAGAAGCACTCCCTGTTTATATCAGTTCAATGCTAAGCAAAACCAATCTTTGATGTCTGAAATCAGTTTGGTTAGATGGGGTGTAGCAATTGTAATGGGCCATGAAGTGGCTTCTGGGGGGTGATCTGTTTCTTGATCTAAAGGCTGGTTACACGTGAATATTCATTTTAAGAAAAATACATTGAACAGTACACATATGATATGGACATGTTTCTATGTGAATTTCACACTACAACACAAATGTCAAAAGCAAGGGTAGGAATCATTAGTGGTGAAGAGGATAATTTCTGTTTTGCACATTCTGAATTTGAGGTGTCCATAGGACAGTGGTTCTCAAAGTGTGGTCCCCAAAGGAATAGCGACATTACCTGGAAACTTGCTAGGAAAGCATATCTTTGGGCTCCATCCGAGATGGAGATGTACTGAACCAAACATCCTTGGGGCAGGGCCCAGCAATCTGTTTGCACAACCTTCCAGGTAATCCTAACATATGCTAACATTTGAGAAAGAGTTCTGTAGGATACCTGGATGGATCTGTTGGGCAGAGAGCTAAGCATGAATCTGAAGTTATGTAGAAAATGGTTTGGGCTGAAGGTATGTATGGTTTTGTGGTTGCATTATTTAATTTAAATGATCCTTAAATCCATGAAAAATAGGCAAACTCCCTCCAGGACATACATGCAGTAAAAAGAAGAAGGGCTGAAAGAAGACTCATGGGAAAGCACAGCATTTCAGGGATAGGTAGGAAAAAAAGATACTGCTTGAAATGACAGCATATAAACACAAATATTATTCAGCTTTAAAAAATGTTGGAGATGAACATTCACATGGAAAGATTTCTGTGAAGTATTTTAAGTGAAAGAAGACAGACAATTAAAAGGCACAAAACTTAACAATCCCATAAGCATACACTGACTATCTCTGAAGTGTGCAATTCAAACTATATTTTTATTTTCTTCATTTTGCTTATCGTTCTTTCTAGTTTTTTCTAATGTGAAGATGTCTTGCATTTTGTAAATGACAAAGAAAAAGCCCAACAAAATTGTTTTTAAAAGATGAAAGATATCTTGTACACATGGAACTAGACAACACAGGCATGAAGAAAATGCAGTTTGGAGACTTGAAGAGTCTATGTTAAGATGAAAAGCACAATTGCAAAATTTTAAACTGTAATCCAGACAGAGAATTGGGTACTTCAGAAAATTGAATTAGCACATTAGGAGATGAATTCAGTAAATTCTTTCAGAATGTGGAAGACAAAAGTAAGGAGAACATAACAGGAATAAGACAGGATAGATGAGGTACAGTCCCAAGAGAGAGTTGTGCCTAGAATCCAGAGGTCAGCCCCGGCCCCCACTTCTCCCCAACTTTCCCCCACATGGTCGCTGGAATGACCTACTAGGCTTCTAAAATCAGACCAGGTCACCTCCTCTTAAATCCTTTCAGAGGCTTCCCATTGCGTTTCAGGTGAGATACACTATTCCCTCCTGGCAGCAGGACCCTGTCCACCCTGCCCTCTCCCCACCTCTGTCCTTCTGTCCTTAATTCTCCCTGCACTCCAGCTGCACTGGCCTTTCTGCACCTTCAGGGCCAAGCTGTTTTTCATCCCCAGGCATTTGGGAATGCTAGCTATATTCTCATTTCTCTTCATCCTACAGGTCACAGCTTGAATTAAACTTCCTCAGTGAAGCATCCTCCCCATGCTGTGCTTTCCCTTCATCTTATGCAGCATAACACATAGTTGGAATTTATTCGTGCATCTCCCCAGATAGGATAAGCTTAGTGAGGGCAGGGTCCACATCTAGTTTATTCACCTCTGTTATGCTGCATATAACACAGTTCCTAGCACACAGTAGGTGGGTGCTAGGTGAATATTTGTTCGTTCGTGATTGTCACAGTTGTGCTCCTACTGGTGTGTCTTTGTGGTTATTTTAAAGAGAAGTCAAAGTAGACTGGCCCTGCATCCATCCTTATGCCATTGTACACAGACACTGGCAGGCGTGGGTGCTTAATTGCAGCTCCTCCTCTTACATAAACTAATTTCTAGAAGTAAGCTAACCAAATCTTAGAAGCTGTGTTGTCCATTTGGAGTTTCCACGTGAGGTATCCAGATGGCCTGGAAGCATGAAAATGGCTTCAGAACCTGCCTTGCGTAATCTCAGTGAGTGGTTTATGCATGGATAGACTCCAGCTCAATAAATGGTAGGGGCTATCTTTTAATTATGTGGTTTTCATTCTGTCATCTAAAACACTGCTGTGCAAATTGTAGGTGTCTTATAAATGCTTATTGATTTAATTATCAGTTAATAGATGTGTTTTCTTGCAGAATGGTGGCTTAGTGTTTTTTTAATTTTTAGCAATCATTTCCTATTGCCACATGGACTTTTCTTTCCCACCAATCTGATTAACTCTTGAAATAGGAGGAGCTCTTTATTGAAAACAGTAATTGAAATCGCGCGATGCTTCCAAATGCCTCTAGCAATGTTGTGGGTTTAGTCTCTTTTTTCCTCATAATATTTGTATCAGTTATCTGTTGCTGCATTCCAGATTACCCCCAAATTTAGCAGCTTAAAACAACAAACTTCTACTATATCATAGCTTTTGTAGGTCAGGAACCCAGAACTGCTCAACTAGTCCTCTGGCTCTGAGTTTCTCATCAGGCTGTAGTTATCTTGAAACTTGATTCAGAGGAGACCCTCTTCCAAGAGCATCACTGGCTATTGGTGTGCCTCAGTTCCTCCCAGGCTGTTGGCTAGAGGCCTCAGTCCCCTGCCTTCGGGCCTTTCTGTAGGGCAGCTGAGGACATGGCAGCAGGCTTTTTCCAGATGGAGGGCAGGGAGAGAGGAGAGAGGATGGGAGAGTACTGGAGAGAAAAACTAGAGATAGTGAGTCAAAAGCCAGAGTCTTTGTGTTATCTAGTCTCAGAAATGATATTCTATCATTTTTGCCCTAATCTATCCATTAGAAGTAACTCACAAGGTCCAGCCCACACTCAAGGGGTGGGAATGACACAAGGGTGTGAAAACTAGGTAGTGAGGATATTTGGAGCTATCTCAGGCATTGCCCCACACAGGATTTTCTCTTATTATTTAATACCTAAAATCTCACCTTCTTTTCTTGTGGGAAATTAAAAGCATATAGACAAGTACAATAAAGAATCACATATCCAGCACCTAACTTTAACAACTGTTAACATGTTGCCATACTTGCTACATTAACTTTCTTATTTCTATTTACATATTTTTATGTTAGTTATGGATATCATGACATTTCACCCATAACTTCATAGGCATCTATAAAAAAGGATTCCATGTTTCTACCTAATCACAAAACCATAGTAACATCTGACAAGATTTAGCAATAATTCTATGATACAATGTAATACCCAGTCCATTTTCAAAATTTCAAAATTATCCCCAAAATGTCTTTTACAACTGGTTTGTCCAAGCCAGGCTTTTGGGACTCTCAAGTCTCTTTTAACTGAAAAGACCCTTGGCCCATAGCTCTGTATTAACTTGTTTTTCCCTGTAAAATTATTATTAGTTGTCTGCAGCTCAAGAAGAAATATAGTTTGAAAGAATTCAAATGGAAAATAATTCAGTGATTCCTAAGTATGTCATTTAAATGATAGATTTTGATTAAAACATTCTTCTAACTTATATATAGCATGAGATTTAAATATTCCTAATCCCAAACACCTTCAGAATAGCAGGAGACAGCTTTGACCCCAGCTGATGCAGACATTTAAGATTGTAACACAAGAGAAACTTGGATAGCAAATGGCCTCTATATACAGAAGTGGCATGGATGGGAGGAAGGAAGGGATAGGGCAAAAGATCTTCTTACTCTTATAAAAAATCAGAGTAATAATTACTTCTAACCGAGGTGAGTCAGAGGAAGTGCATTTTTAAGGAGCATATATCCTGGGAATCCAATCTCTAAGGATCCCTTATTTAACAAAGATCTAACTTTTAATTGTAATAGGAACTCCTTTCCTGAAAGATAAAAAGGACCTTAAAACACGTCAATGCCAATTATTCTTTAAATTCTATGCTGTTGTTTTAGTTTGTTCTATGATTTAGTCACATAAAGTAGAATAATTATAATTATTCTTATCAATTTTTAATGTTAGACATTCTAAAATTATTAGAATTCACATTACTATATTAAAATAGAAGAAATATGTGATCATCTCAATAAAAAGGAGAAAAAACAATAACACCGATAACATTCAGTACCTTTTTATTTTTAAAAATCCATAGCAAACCAGGAAAAGCTTCAGAAACCTACGAAGAATATTTGTCCCAGGGTGCCTGGGTAGCTCAGTCAGTTAAGCATCTACCTTTGGCTCATGTCATTATTTGGCTCGGTCCTGGGATCGAGCCCCAAGTCAGGCTGTCTGCTCAGTGGGGAGTCTGCTTCTCCCTCCCACTTTGCCCCTTCCCCCTGTTCATGTTCTCTCTTTCTCTCAAATAAATAAGATCTTAAAAAAAAAAAAAAGATCTTTTGTCCCAGACCTCAGCCAACATCATTCTTTATGAGAAAACTTTAAAAGAAGTCCCTTTATATCAGAGAAAGATAAGGATACCCATTCTCATGTTCTATTTTACCTTGTTTTGGAAAAAAAAAAAAACCTTGAAGTTATAAAGATTAGAAAAGAAGAAACAAAGGTGTCACCATTTGTAGATAATAGAATATTTCTAGAAAACCCTAAATAATCTACAAATTATTAGAAATCATAAGGAAATCTAAGTTGTTATATTTAAGATCAACATACAAAAACAATAAATGCCAAACATAGTTTAAAAATGCAAATAAAAAGCCTTATATTTATAACAACAAACCATAAAGAGCATAAGAATAAACCTAACAAAATATATGCAGACTTGTATAGAGAAAACTATAGGGGATCCCTGAGTAGCTCAGCAGTTTAGCTCCTGCCTTTGGCCCAGGGTGTGATCCTAGAGTCCTGGGATCAAGTCCCACGTTGGGGTCCCTGCATGGAGCCTGCTTTTCCCCCTCTGCCTGTGTCTCTGCCTCTCTCTCTCTCTGTGTCTCTCATGAATAAATAAATAAAATCTTAAAAAAAAAACCTATAAAACTTTGTTAAAAAGCACTCGAGAAGGCTAATAAATGGTAATGTAGTTCATGTTTACAGATAGCATAAGGCCAGTGTTGTAAAGATGTTAAATCTTTCCAAATAAATTCGATTAATTTCCAAATAAACCCTTAAGGGTATTTTTCATGGAGCCTGAGAAGAGGATTCTAAAATTTATGTGTAAGACCATAGATCCAAGAAGAATCAAAGTATTACAGAAAAGGAAATGAGAAGAAGAGCTTGCTGTACTTAGTATCACAGTTTAAGAAACTAAGTAGTTAAGACAGTATAGTATTGATGCAGGAATAAACTGATGATTGGAACAGAAGAGGGAGTACAGAAATAGGTATACCTTTATATAGAGAATTTTTATAGAAGACAGAAATGTTTTAGATAGTCGGGAAGAAAGGGCAGAGAATTCAGTTAATGTGTTAGGGGAACAACTGGTTTTCTATATGGAAAAAAAATGAAGTTTAATCCTAACTCACACCATGTACAAAATTCAATTACTGAATTTAAATATGAAAGACACGATAAAAGCTTGAAAAAAAAGTAGTATTATCTTTTTGACTTCAGAATAAGGAATCTTGGACTTTTTTTAGATGAAGCACAAAATAGTATCAGTATTGAAAATTTAAATTGATTCATAAACACAATAAAGAAAATGAAAGACAAGTCACAAACTCAGAGGTACATAACACATTTAGTTACAAAGCAATGTTATATGTGTATGTATGTATTCCTACAAACCTGGAGAAAAATGGAACAGAAGACACTAAAGAACATTTCTTATTTCTAGTTTTATCATTGACAGAGATTTTAGAAATTTATGGATAAAATTCCTGTCAACTTGAACCTTACACTTTGACCCACCTTTTTTTTTAATTTATTAGAATTCACATCAAAATATGTAACACAACCTTAAGCTTTCTAGATACTTGGCAATAACTTTCTTTATTGTGGAAATATATATACATCATATAGCATTTACACTTTAATCATTTTTGAGTGTATGGATTCAGTGCTCTTGAGTACTGTAGCCATTACCATGATCTATTTCTAGAACTTTTTCACTATTCCAAAGAGAAACTCTGTTCCCTTTAAGCAATAATTCCTCATTGCCCCTTTCTCCAGATCCTGGTACCCTCTCCTCTGATTTCTGCTTCTATGAATTCTCCTATTCTAGGTACTTCCTATAAGTGGAATCATGTATTCATCCTTCTGTGCCTGGCTTATTTACTTAGTGTAATATTTTCAAGGTGCACCCATGTTGTAGCATGTATCAAAATTTCATTCATTTTTATGGCTCCATAATATTCCATTATATGTGCATACAATATTGTGTTTATTCATTCATCTGTTGATGGACATTTGGGTTGTTTCCACCTTTTGGCTATTTTGAATAATGCTGCCATGAGCATTGGTGTTTGAGTCCCTGTTTTTACAATTCTTTTGGGTATTTACCTACGAGTGGAACTGGTGGATCATATGGTAATTTAATGTTTAGCTTTTTGAGGAACTGCCAAATGGTTTTCCATAAAGCCTGCACCATTTTATATTCCTACCAGCAATGCATGAGGGTTCCAGTTGGGATTATCTTTATGTGTCACCTTATCTGATTTTGAAATAAAAACAAAGCATGCGAAGCTTAGTTTTTACCTATAGGTGAAAAGCAATAGTTAAATAGAAAGCAAAACTACGAGATAATAAAACCTAAGATTTGTGGATTTCCTCTAGTTTGGCGGACTTTTCAGGAATCCGCAAGTGTTGTTGGCACAAGCTTCTTTGTCAGTAGGTAATGTGAAAATTGAATTTGTTGTTGGTGATAAAGTTCATGTCTGCTTTCTTTGGGGGGACATTGATTTGGGAATATAGTTTACTGTAACCTGGTAATTTCAGTAATGCAAATGCAACAAAATGTTACTTAAAAACAAAACATAAATTCAATCGGGGGTGGCAAGGCAATTAAGGGGAGCTCTCTCCATTTGGTTGTCCTTCTGGGGCATTATGGCAGCTGCAGCCAATATTGAACAGGGAGCTGCAGCTGTTTACAGATGCATTAGGAAAGAGAGGCTTTGGAACTCAGTTGCAGAATTTCTCCTGTGCAAAAGAAAGGCCAAAATTGTCAGAGAGGGAGCATATCTGAGGGATATAAGTAAATTTAATTTTCAGCAAGAGCACAAGGTGCTAATACTGAGCATTACAGTTGCAATAAATCAGAATCCTGGTTTTGGCTGGCCACAAGAAAGGTGAGTTCGGTTCAGAATATTTCCTGTAATCCAGTTACTCTGATACAGACCCACAAAAGCAATGTGTACCCATCTATTTTTCATTTAGAATATTTATATAGTTCATTCATGGCACAGGATTAGGAGTGTTTGGATTCTCTATTGGTTGCAAGGCTGTCCATTTCCAGAAGTACGTACCATGGTAAATGCAGTAATTATAGGAAAGTATGAAAACACCAAGTCTTCCAATATTTGATTATCCTTAACATAGAGCTTTGGTAATAAAAAAGAGTTTTGTTGAAAATAGTATAACTTCAAATTGGAATCATGAGACTTAAAAAGGGAACATTTTAGACTCAGGGCTCTTGGTTTTGACTTGTGCCTGGATGCTTAACAGGTGGTCTGCCACTTGCCTTATGACTCTGGTGACATCATCTCTTTGCCAAGATGTTGAAGCTGAACACACATCCAGCAGAACAGGAGCTACTTCTGTAATTCAACAAATTATATTTATCGTCTCATCTGGCTATACCCAGTTGCCCAGGAATATGACTTTTGGTCATTATTCTTCACCATATATGTGGTTGTCATGTAAAAAAGCCAAACAAAACAGTCACAAAATCAATTTGTTAGCAGGGCAGAGAGGGGGCTTCAAGGCATGGAGGAGGACCCCAATCCCCTTGGGAAAAAAGCAGAAAGGTCAATTTGGTTTATTAAAGAGCTGATCCTTTTAGGTTCAGGATATAATATACTTCCTTTAATGCCATCTAATAGGAAATCAGAAACAGTCCAAAAGCATAGTATTCCCTGAGGAGGAGTCAACACAAAATTAGTACCACCAGGCCAAACTCTTGTGCTTTCTGCTGCCTTAAGCACAGAATCCTGCAATGCAAATGTCATTTTTACTTCTTGGAATCAAATTTAAGGCCTGGTGTATGGAGGTGTTCTGGTAGGCACTTATATATATAAATAAAATAAAGACAAATAACATGTACTTCAGAATGACCTGGTAGATTTATGCCATAGCCTAAGAAGCACTGAGAAAAAAATAGATTTTTTCCCTGAAACAACACATCAATGAACACACACTAGTCAGGCACTTATTATTGTTCAGCATTCCTAAGAGTAAGTTTCCTGAGCAGATTCCTCAAAGGAGAAAGAGAAGGAGTTCCAAAGTAGGGGTCCCAGGACCGAAGCAAGCCAGAAAGGGGCTTACCTAAAGTAGGCCACCCAGTAAGGAGTGTGGTCAAAGACAAGTGTGATGAGAATCAAATCTCAAGGGTATAGGGAGAAGGGGCAATGATCTGAATTCGGGGGTCAACTGCTCCTGAAGAGTGGGAGTGCTAAAGGCCTATTGGCCTGGTACCTGCTGCATGGTAAGAAAGCAGGCACGATGTCTCCTGAGCACCATGCAGAGTGTGCCAATGGGGATGGGTACAGACATATGCAACACACAATCCTCGATCTCACATGACTTTCAGTATGGCTGAGCAGACCCCACCATCATATGGGGAGCAATCAGAAAACAGTTCGAAAGAGCAAATAATGATGGACTCAATAGTGGGCTCATTACTGTGTGAGGTTCAGAGAGGGTAGTCAGGGAAATCTTCACAGAGAAGGGAGCTAGAGCAGGCCTTGATGTGGTTAGGGGAAGAGGGAGGGATCTGGAGCAGCCCAGGCAAGATATTGCATGTGTGAAGACCCTGAGGGTGAAGGAACATGGTGGCTGCATGGATTATGGGAGGTTGACCCACAGCAAACGTGGCACTGCAGAGACCGCAGGAGACTGGCCCTGATGGAGCAAATGGTGCACCCTGAGAAAGCCAG
Organism: Canis lupus baileyi; assembly: GCF_048164855.1. Taxonomy (NCBI): domain Eukaryota; kingdom Metazoa; phylum Chordata; class Mammalia; order Carnivora; family Canidae; genus Canis; species Canis lupus. Next base: position 17,168,115 of record NC_132855.1, on the reverse strand, counting down.
TGTGAATCTGGAGAAGCCTGATGGCCAGCAAAGGATTGGATGAGGTAGGAAAGAGAGAGCCCTGGAAACAGTGTGTAGGGGACACTAGTCAGGAGGAGAACAGGGAAAGTGGGAGATGTAAGAGACAGAGTCTGAGGAAAGTATACAGAAGGCAGATGAAGTTGTCTAGCCATGAGGTCCAGTTTAGAACCCAGAAGCGGGACAATGGAGGAAATGATGAATGTTAGGACGTTTTTAGAAGAAAAATCAATAGGTTTTATATTTTGACTGTAGGTGATGTATAAAGAAGAGAAAAGTTGAGGAAAATTCAAGAATTTCATGTCTGTGTAAAAGAGAGGTCAGAGAAAGGAGACTTTCCACATGAACATGGTTTTGACCAAAAGGACTATACCGATGCTGAAGTGACATTTAAACAACCAAGTGGAAATGTCCAGTGAGCAGTCAGAAGGAAGGGAATAAAGCCAGGATAGGACTGGAATTACGGATTTGAGCCCACGCAAGGTAATTCTCAGCAATCTGTAGGTTCATATATTATAGTCCTGAGAGACACTACTTTCTGTTGTCTCATGTGGGATGTGAATTTGTGTCCTTGAATTAGCTGAGTACAGTTTTCCCTTTTCAGAAGAAACAGTAAAATAAAGCAATCTCTTTGGTCGCAGCATGGGGACGAGACAAACCAGTTGGCCCACAGTCTATAAATCCAGGGGTTGCCTTGGGTCAGCGGCTTCTTTGAGTCTCCTCAACCATTATTTGAAGGTGAAAGGAAACCCATCAGAATTCTCTTCAGTTTCCAAAGGACACTCCCGGAAAACTCAAAGTAAGGAGCCAGAAGTAGTTCTTTCCCACTGACGCCCATCCCTTGGTCTAGGTATCACTTCTGTTACTGAGTGGAACTCCTCTCATGGAAACAGGTTGCTTTGTTTCCTGAGTGTGGTGTTCTCATCAGACAAATCTGTTGTTTAGTGTATACAGGTTGATTTGGTGGAATGATATTTGCGCGTGGTGTTATGTAAATAGAGTTATGGCCCATCTTTCTGATACTAACATGGGCTATAATTAGGACCTATGTGTATGTAATGGAAAGGGGGGGTGGTGGTGGTGTGTGTGGTGTGTGCCCATGCGCATGTGCGTGCTGAGCGCAGGGGTAGAGAGATGTGTAAGGGAGCCCGCGTTCAAGTTCCTGATGTAAAGAAAGTCGCCAATTCACAGAGGAATTTGATTACCTCTATCCATTATACACGCGCAGTGAGTGAGCGTGCTACTCGCCATCTGTCATCCATTTCATTTGCATCGCCGGCACCTGGCCTGTTTGTCTGCTGCGCTCCCTTCTTCACCGAATTCTTAGGCTGCTTTAATAAAACACAGAAATGTTATTGTTAAAAACCAATTAATTTACAATCCTCTACAGAGATAGTATTACTTATAATTCAATTTGGCTTCTAATGATCCGCTTTCTTGCAAAATGACTTAATTCTTGTGTCAAAGATTAGTTATTAGATATTACCCTGCGTACCAGTCCTGTACTGCTGAGGTAGGCAAAGCAGCTTGGAATGTCCCTGGCCATTAATCAGAAGTCTGAAACATTTTCTTGTTTAACTCCTTCAAGAACCTGGTTGCAGGCATAATGCCCTTAACTCTTCCCTGACCAAATGAGGGAGTGCGCTCCCTCCCCTGGGTTAGGTTTGGTGGGAGGAGATCTGGAATTTTCAGAGAAAGCTTTTCGGTCATTAAGCTGAAAACCTGGATAGGCATCTACAACGTGAGATTCTTTCCCCCTCCATATATCAGCATACATTTTTATTGTACCATCTCAGGCAGTTTGGTTTCCTCCCAGCTGTGTTGTGAATGAGGTACGCAAAGCTTGCCCCCCTCTTCCTCTAAATCTGGCCTTTAGGAGCCAAGGTGGCTGGGTTTCCCACACAATGACAGAGCTGGGTGTCATTTTGCTTATTATGACAGGATTATCCACACCCATCATGCAGGCCAACCTGCTCACACAGTGACAGTCTGGCAGCCCTCAGCCACCTTGTCCACACATTTCACCGATAGAATCACCAAACATATGGCTATAGCCAGCACATTCTAGAAACATCAGCTTGGGCTGAGGTATCTGAGAGAAAATTTATTCTTACAGATTAAAAAATCCTTAAAAGGCTTCAAAACAATTTGTTTTCAGTGTAACATTCTCAAGCTGTACATGTCTTTACTTTTTTAACCTTCTGATGTAACACAGAATTTGGTGTGGAAACTATTATTTCCTTTCTCAGTTCAATCTTAACAAATGCCAAATAACACATATCCTAACAGGGAGAATACGAATATATATATTATATATATAATATATGTTATATATATTATTATTCCATATATATTACTATATTATAATATATTATAATATATATTATTATAATGTTATTATATTATATATAAATATAATATATATTTAATATTTTCTTTTCCACAGGTATAGAATATAAAATTAAAATATATTTACATATCAAACTATGACTATAAAGACTAGGACCTGCCCCGAGAAACCTAATAAATTGCTATGAAAAATGTAAAGGCACGAAAGTAATCATTGAAGGTTAGTAATTACTAAGTGAAGATACTTCTCAAACTTCGAAAGGACTCAATGAGCTGAACTTGAAGCAGCCAGAGAATTAAATAATACAGATAGAAAGCAGAGCACCATTTTGCTGTAAAAGTGTGTGGAGGAGTCTTTTTGTGCGTGTGGTTTCGATGAACTAAAAAATCCAGCTACTTTCTACATTTACAAAATCTGTTGTTTAAACGATGCATTCATTCTGCTTATACTTTTTAGTTTTATGAGATGCAGTTGCTGCTGGTTCTGGAACATGTGCCCGTGTGAACACTGTGGGGTGGGGGAGCTAGAAAGGTAGTGGCAGTTCAGTTTGACTTCTTGTCTGGATCCTGCCACATTCAAAGCGTGAGGTGCTCATTATTTCACAAAAGCAGAGAAACCAGCTTTGCGACTGAGGCAGACGAAACTTGAACAGCTGTCTTATAAGAAGCATTTTCTTTTTTGTACATTATAATATCAAGGGAACTGTGCCTAGCTCCACATACTCTGTCTTACATAAAGCCTTTCTACAAAGGATCAAACATTGGTAAACTCCAAAAGATTATCTTATTTCAGCGATATGGCTCATCCTTAATGTTACTCTCTGATTACTCAATAAATTATAGGTATTATTTATTCTAAGTAGCTTGTCCTGTCTGTTCCCACACATTTTTTTACACACTTTTGCTTAAAAAAACTGAACACAAATGATCATAATATGAGGTTGCCCCAAACTTAGAGGATTTAAAAACCAAGGCTGAAAGGGCCAAAGGGAGAAAGCTATAGGGATAAAGATGGACAAATGGTCCCCAAATCTGTTCCCTGGTGATTTTGGCTCAGATTGATATGATTTAAAAACTTCATTGGGAATAACAGATAATTCATATCCCTGAATCACTGCTCTATATGCAAAGTAGGGATGGGAACCAAATGCCAAAATATGTCCCCAAAAAGAATAATCCCCAAATAACCCTGTTTTCCAAAGTTTATTCTTCAGATTCAGACAATGCATCATCAACCTCAGAAATAGGAGCCGAGCCAAGCAAGCTGCAATCTAATATGGAAATTTGTCCTGGCCACGGTACTGTGTCATTCTTCTGAATGGGATCACCTGCACCCATCTCTCCTAGGAGAAAATTTCAAACAGAGTTAGCTCCTTAAACCTTCTAATTAAAATGAGAAATCCCCAGGCTTCCATGACTCAGCCTCAGAAAAAGATTATTAGGAATTTAATAGGGAAAATATAGCAGCTCAGACCATCTGTGACCCAGTGCTCTGTGAGAATTTAAAGAAAACGGGAGGGAAGCAGTGCACACTCCAATGCACGCTGGAGGAGTACTTTGTAGGAGCTGCAATAAATCAACATAGTTAGAGTACAGCCTTTTTCAGATTTAATTACTGTTACATAATTATTAGCAAAGCATTCTCCTCTGAAACTGTAAAACTCATTACATCAAAAATCCCCAAGCTCCTGATGGAATTTATGAACTAGTTACTTTCTTTCCAGCTCTGGGAAAATAGTGGAATAGAGTCCAGATTTGTCTCCAGCTTTTTAGAAGCAGAGGGGGATTTTTCCCCCCCTGTTTTGTGTCATTTTAATAGGTTTCTGAATTGGTTTTCTATGGATCTTTCTCTTAGACATCCATATTCTCACCTAAATACCTGCTTAAAGGATTGAGTTCCATTTCAGTGGCAAAAGGTAGTAAGCAAGTACATTTCACAGGATGCTGACAGGGAGCTGGCTGATTGTCAATAGAGTGAAAGATAAATAACTTTTCAATGTCTGTGATTTTTTTTTTTTTTGGAAGATTCACTTTGGGTCAGAAAGGTCACAGCCAGTCATGGAGCTTTGGTTGGCAGGGCCAGCAACAACATAGGAGTGCTCTCTATGCCAGGGCATACTGGACCAGCATCTGTATGCTCTGGCGTACCAGAGCAACACCGCAGGCAGTGCCTTTATATCGATGGTTTGATATTGGCCATGGTGGGAGTATGTACAATACAAAACTTGGCCAGTGCTACAATCAAGGCTTTTTCCCTGCAGAGCTAGTTGTTAAACATTTACCAGCATAGCACTGTTGCTGTGCTCACCAATGACACAAGTGTAAATGCCACCTCTATTGCCTACACAGCTCTCAAGGGCATCCTAGGATAAATTCCTCTCACTGAAACACTGTGTCCATCGAAGTTTAACAGAAATGGTTTATTTAAAGTCTGGCTTGGGAAGGGGTTTGTTTTCTTGGAAGCAACAATATTGTGGAATGACATTCCTTTGGAAGATGGTTGAATGCCTGTGGCTAGTTAGCTTAGCTTTTACTCCAAAGTGTTGCTGAGCCCAAGACTGGGACATTGCTTCCAATGTGGGTCACGCAGCCTCCCTAGATCTTTTGAGCCCCTTACCTGCAGAGAAGTGCAGCTGCTAGAAAACAGTTTGCTCTTGCTCCTCCACTCAGAATATACAACCAGCTGTTTTCTGTTGTATTTGTAGGCTCTCTCGGGATTAGCTCTCAGTGAGAGGCAGATAAAGGCAGCTGAGGCTTAACCAGTCAGCTACCTTGGACCCGCTCCCCCTCTGGCCACATTTCCCAGCTACTGACTTTTCACCAGCCCTGGAGCAATCTTAGTTTCTCCCTGGTGATCCCCTCATCCATGCTACCGGCAAGATTTCCCACCACACTCGCTGCTCATAACTGCCATGTAGCCAAACTAAATGACTCCTTGCCCTGAACTGTCCCATGCTCCTCCAGGCCATCTCTTTTCCAATAGAAGAGAGGGTGACTAACATTGCATGAACATTGTTCTACAATTCTGTTTTGATGTTCGGTGCCATACATTTTGTATTTCAGATGAACTATTTAATTTTTTTTAACAATCTGTTTTTAATTGATAAGAATTCTCATCTCTTATTTTTTACAGTAACCTATTTCTATTTAAAATGTATAAATGTGATAACTTTACAAATCTCTTGGAGAATGATGTACTGAAAGTTTTCTTTGGTTTCCAGTGTTAATTCTGTGTTCTCTGGATATAGTTCTTCTGTTTGCTAAGTATTGTGTCTTTCATGTTGGGGTTTTTCTTAGATGTTTGGTGACTCTTCGCGGTCTGTTCATATTAAAGATGTGGTTCTAATTTAAACAGTATTGTTAGGAAGAGTTCTTTGCTCAGCTCAATTGAAACGTCCTGTCTGACTCATGAATTTGGGTCTGGTTTAGAAAGCCCTGCTGGCTGAATGGAGGAAGAGGACATGTGGCAGGCTTTCATTTCAAGCATACAGGTGGTTTTGCTTCTGGGCGTGGAGACTAATTTCTCAGTGACCGTATGTTTGTTGGAGTGCTGTTTGCTTCGACTGCCCAATAACAATTGTTATTAAGTCTACCCTGTCAGAATTTTGAAACCAGAGGGTGCTCCAGAATTTAATCCACAGCCAGATGCTAAATCCAGAAGCACAAGATTATGGAACTGACCTAACATTTTTATTGCCACCTGATTTGTCAACTAGCCAGTCTGTCTTGCCTTTCTTTTCCTAGACTCGGCTGTTTTTGAGTTTGGAGTTCCTAGAGTTTCTGTTGGGGAAACTCACCTGGACTAGGAAGTTATCTCTTTTACTTAAAGCAGTTGTAGAGTTTTCAGTTGTATTTTCTCTCTGTTACATGTTTGAGAAAATTTTATCTGTTCTGATCTGTTGGTGTTAGGTTTTCCGGCTTTTGAGTGTTGCTGTGTATTTAGTTTTTTTAAATCTCCTCCTGCATTTTAATGGGATTTGGGGAGAGAGTGGTGACAACACATGACCTCTGTCATCTCAAACTAGAAATCTTCCTCTGTTCTTATTTACAGGACTTAGTTGTGGCTTCATTATAACCATATCTGTAACTTAACAGAACAGAATTTAACAGTCCACATTTTGCCAGTGGCCTACAAACACACCTTTAATGAAATAGCATGAATCGCGTAAAGTACTACAGGTCTGTACTTTGATGAGAGACCTAGCAGTGGACCTCCCCATCCTCCCCAGCCTCCTGGCTCAAGATTGGGGAAAATGCTACTCTTTATCTAAGTTTCTTGTGGGGGATAGGCATATTATAAGGAACTATCCAATTCTTGTCTCTTCTTCATTTTTGAATCTGATTTATATTACTTCTATTAATTTCTTTTGTATTTTAGTAGGAAATTATTATTAAGAAAATCCACGAAAGCTTATGGTACTAATAGTCTTTTTAAGAAATCTTTGTGCGATGAACATCACACGTTATTCTCTAGACAGTCATCGAGTCTGTGGCTGAAAAAATACTAAGCCTTTTGCTTAATGCCAGCATTTATTGTTTCTTTTTCTAAGACATCATTATCATGGGCCCAAAGCTAATTTTTCAAGTGACGGAATGGATTGTAAAGATAAAGAGGGGAAATGCTAATATTTTCTTACTATGACTTACTAATTTGCAATAGAATTGCACTATAGCAGAAAAACTCTTAAATGTATATTTTTGGATATCAGTTATAATTCTTGGAATTTTATACTATGATCACATGAAAAATCTGTTTCAGTTTTATTAACCACTTAGAGATATATTCTGTTTAATTCTTTTCCATATATTGTCAGGTGGATGGAAGTAGCTCCATGTAAATCTAGAATTCAAACATCTGACCTGGAGAGTAAATGCCATGCTTTAAATTGGTCAGCATGCAATGCAGAAAAATCCTAGAGGGTTACAGATGATATCAATCACTTGCTACACTCATGACTAATTTAATCTCCTTCTTGCCATGTTCTCCCATCAGCCTAACACTGCACGACCTGTCAAAATCTCTGCCACAATGTGACTGGGCTAAAGATGAAACAATTTGTTCAGTCAAGCCTATTTGGCTACCATCTGATTCCCATCTTGTAGTAACTTATCTTGGCCTGGTTGAAATTCATTTTATCATGGTCTATAAAGGAGGTATTTGATTAGCAAATTAGAGGCAACATGAATTCAGCACTGATTCTGGGTCAGGCACTGTTTTCAGCATCGTCCACGTATTATCTCATTTAATCCTCACATCATTACTATGAGGTGGACACTACTAGTCAGCAAAATATACAAGGGAGAAAACTGAGAGCCAGGGAGAGTAAGTTGCCTGCCCAGGGTCATACAGATGGTAAGCAAAGAAGCTAAAATTACCATCCATGGGATGAATGTATAGTTAATGCTTGTATACCCCTTGCCTTAAATACAACACGGCATTTTCATAAGACTGTATGTTAACTATATACATGTAAATATAATGAATGGCCCCAAATAATAAATGAATTATATTTTATTCACTAATTGAAGGATATGTATACCCAAATATTTTATCGAACTAATTCAGCTCACTCACAGACTTTAAAGAAGATAAAGCATATTTCTATTTAAAATATCTGTAATTCAAGCATTGTCTAGTTTATATTGACTTTTTCCTTCTGTTAGCCTGATCATATTAACTTCTACTCAATGTTCATGCCTTCTAACTTGATTTAAAGAATACATTCTCTATCCTTTTAAACTCTTTGGTTGTCACTTTGCCTTTCTGGGTCTTAATACAACCTGCAAAGACTGCCTGCCCTTGCTTATCTATTCTAACCCTGGACTCAGAGGCACACCTAGGTTTGTGGATTCTGGAGCTTATATGGGGAGGAGGATGGAAGGGGGTGGACAATCTTTAACAAAAAGAATGTGAAATTAAAAATACAAAATTAGGCTCAAAACTAATATTTACTTAAGGTAAGAAATCACAACACATTATAGATTTTTAAAAAGCTGGAAAATACTAAAAACATTAAGAAATCCAAGTCTATACATGTATACAAACAATATATTTAATAGTTAATGGTTTACAACTTAAAAATACCTTTCCCCCTACAATTTTTGGCCATATAATTCAGATATATAATTATTGATATAAATGGACTATATAACAACAATTTGGTAATCCAATTTTTAACAAGATAGAAAGCTAAGCTAGTCTTTCTTCTACTATAGTTGATCACAATATCTCTTTTCTCCATGGCTCAACATTTTTATCCAACCTTTCTCTGTGTGTGTGTATGTGTGTTTACAAGTGAATTTAAGGATTAGCAAAGAAGATATACTTCACGTACGTTCAAATTAAGATTTTGTAATATATCACTTGCCTTACTGAGCATTCTGAAGCACCTTTACAAATGTTAGTTAAAACAGTATTTTATAAATACTGGCTTTATCAAACATGCCATTGTATCCCAAAAAGGGAGGGAAATGTAAGGCACATTTATACTTGGATATACTGCCTTAGCAGATCTCCTCCTGCAGGAGAGATTTTCCATTTGTCCAGACCTGGATGAGACAGAAAGTTTCACTTATGATTATATATATCCAATCATTAGTAGGGCTTCCCACTGTCTAGCTCCTGGCTTCTTGTTTTCCTCCATTACCACAATGCTGGGTACTGTAGGACATGAGGCCTCTGGTGCTGCACCACTTCTTGGTTTAGGTCAGCATGCTAGGTGGCAGGACTATTCCAGGAGACTATTCTTAACCACTGAGAAAGCTGGCAACAATAGCATGAAATGACTGAAATCCACATGACTCTATCCCAGTAACCCCAACATACATGTATCCCTAAGTCAGCTTCCCTTAGCCAGTTCCCCAAATCTTCATCTGTAAGGAGAGGCCGTATGAGAGAGAGAAGCAGAGGGGCAGAGGGTCAGGCAGAGGCCCACCTTGAATCTTTGCACATCCTCTGCACCAAGTTACAGGTGCCAGGACCCAGAATTCCCTTCCTGAATTCCTGGGCTGCTGACCTGCTGGCTTGACCACTCACAATGTGGACCACACTTACTCAAGCTCAAATGATGGGGCGGGGGTGTAGGTTAGAAAAGGGGACAGGCTAGAACCTGGGGGATGACTTTCCCCACATTCCTCAGTTCAAGGAGAAACTCTGAGGAGTCAGATTATTCTTACTTTGAACTAGGCCTTCCCATTCATTAGGCAGGCATATTTTTCAAGAGAGTTAGCAAGATTTATAACTCAGATGCTCTACAGTGAATATGCGGTACTTGTATTATCTGAAATAATATTGAAAAACTTGTCACATGTTGCAAAACTTTCAAGCAAGCAAAACTTTGAGGTCTGAATCTAGCTATACAATTTAGAAATTCTGTTCACTGTGTCAAGAAAGTACACTAGGACAGCTGTCTGCTAAAATTCGCTGGACTCTGGGAAGAATTATTGAAGGAACCGTGGCATTAACATTCAAGATTCCCAGGATCGCCAAGCCTGGGGCACAGGGAAGTCACAGCAAACACTGCCCCAAGCTTCTGGAAAATGCACATTAGAAAGCATGACACATACTATGGGGCTTGAGCAAGAAGTACACCTCATTGCTCCCAATGATAGGTGCTTAGTCACCATGGCTAAACAATGTGCCCCTAATGCCTCTTCTGTGGAATGGAGCAAACCATAGAGATCTCACAGACTAGGGCCACCTTGGGCTGGTAGGAACCAGGCACTTCAATATGCTTATGATCACACAGCCAGAATCTGTAATATTCCTAGAAGGAAATCATTCTTGGACAAAAGAAAATTATTTTCTTTGGGAAGAGAAGAATAGTAATATTCAACAGAATGGTGATTTTTTTTTATTGTCCAGCTATTTAAAATTCTAAGCGCTGTTGTTTGTGTTATGTAATACTTAGAGAATGGTATAATGAGGACACGTTGATAAGAATATAGTCCTGGAAACAATCAGATATCTTCTCATCTACTCTTTGACTGTTGTCAGATAACTGCTGTGGGTCCCCTCCTAATCTCATCTGATTCTGTGCCCCACATAGGCTTGGACAGAGGAGGTGGGAGTCCACAGTTTTAAATGCTAAAAAGTTGTCCAAACCATCTGGGTTTTAGGACAAGCCAGCAATCCCTGCAGGTGATGGGAGCGCCCACCTTTGGTGTTCCATCTCTCTCGTTTGCTATTCAGTTATGTATGTCCAACCACACAGCTCCAATCTCTCTGCTAAACAGAAACTGGGCTTGGCATTTTGTTCGGCTTTCAGATCCACGTGGTTTTCCTGCCCCACATCACTTAGGAAAAGCTGGAAGGGAGAGATCAGAGCCCCACTAGGGCTCCTCAGTGTGATTCCCTCCTAATGATCCTTTTCCAATCAGAAGGGAGTGATTCTCCTCCACCTCATTATTTTCCTGCCTAGCTTTCTGCCCTTTGAAGCTGAGTTTTTCCTTCCATTAACAAACAACTATGAGATTGTACTCACTAGTACTTTGTACTAATCTTGTGGTTTTATCGCCTGACCCCTGACCAACCTTTTGGCATAAATGGTTTCTTAAAGGGGCAGTGACTGCTTTTAAAACTTATTAGAAGACATTAAAAGAGATTCCACTTCCTTCTGGGATCCCCTGGAGAAAACAATACATGCAAAATACAGTTATCTTTTATTCAGGCGGTGGGGGTGCCATTTTGCACTGTCTATATGTCAGATTCCACATGGTGGCCTGGATACTTGGTATTCAGAAACCAGGCAAGAAATTAGCATTTCAAACTGATACTAAACACAAATTAGACTCATTCTCATCTTCTGTGACAGGAATAGTACTTGGTAAACACATAGGGAACGTTCGGGGTACAACATACATGGATTCAGCTAAACAAACATTTATTGAGCACCTGCTGTGTGCAAGACACTGTGTTGAATGCTATACTGAATGCTGTGAGTCCATAGTATGACCAGGATTTGCAACTTGATAGAGCATATGGCTTTACATGGACATAATATAGGATTTCAATCTTCACAGAGGGAATAAATACCATATGAGCAGATGATGGAAGTCAAGAGAGGGATGGGTGATGCAATTTCAGATTGAGGGGACAAAGGGAAACCATGATTCAGATTTTCTTTTCATCTAAGGTTTTTCTTTTTTAATTTTTTTTAAAGATTTTATTTATTTATTCATAAGAGACACAGAGAGAGAGAGGCAGAGACACAGGTAGAGGGAGAAGCAGATTCCTTGCAGGGAGCCCGATGTGAGACTCCATCTCAGGACCCTGGGATCACGCCCTGAGCCAAAAACAGACACTCGACTGCTGAGCCATCCAGTTGTCCCTCTTCTAAGGTTTTCTTAACCAGTATCTTTTTTTTTTTTTTTTGCCAGAGCTTTTTGCGCTGTGCTATGGATGGCCTGTGGAGCTGGAGTTTGAAAGACTGGGATCTAATATAAATTTTGCCACTTGCTAACAGTGTGACTCTGGGCGAGTCACCTAACTTCTCTGCTTTTTCAGATTCGGGGCTGGTAATTACATTTATTTGTCACAATCTGTCCAAAGGGTTGTTGTGATAATCCATGTAAAATAACACAGGTATCATTCAGGTGGAGGGGATCATTATCATAACAAGCTTTGTTCACTAGTTGTTACTGGTTATCAATGTTATATTTCTTCTTTTTTTTTTTTTTATTTATTTTTTTTTTATTGGTGTTCAATTTACTAACATACAGAATAACACCCAGTGCCCGTCACCCATTCACTCCCACCCCCCGCCCTCCTCCCCTTCTACCACCCCTAGTTCGTTTCCCAGAGTTAGCAGTCTTTACGTTCTGTCTCCCTTTCTGATATTTCCCACACATTTCTTCTCCCTTCCCTTATTTTCCCTTTCACTATTATTTATATTTCCCAAATGAACGAGAACATATAATGTTTGTCCTTCTCCGACTGACTTACTTCACTCAGCATAATACCCTCCAGTTCCATCCACGTTGAAGCAAATGGTGGGTATTTGTCATTTCTAATAGCTGAGTAATATTCCATTGTATACATAAACCACATCTTCTTTATCCATTCATCTTTCGTTGGACACCGAGGCTCCTTCCACAGTTTGGCTATCGTGGCCATTGCTGCTAGAAACATCGGGGTGCAGGTGTCCCGGCGTTTCATTGCATTTGTATCTTTGGGGTAAATCCCCCACAGTGCAATTGCTGGGTCGTAGGGCAGGTATATTTTTAACTGTTTGAGGAACCTCCACACAGTTCTCCAGAGTGGCTGCACCAGTTCACATTCCCACCAACAGTGTAAGAGGGTTCCCTTTTCTCCGCATCCTCTCCAACATTTGTTGTTTCCTGCCTTGTTAATTTTCCCCATTCTCACTGGTGTGAGGTGGTATCTCATTGTAGTTTTGATTTGTATTTCCCTGATGGCAAGTGATGCAGAACATTTTCTCATATGCATGTTGGCCATGTCTATGTCTTCCTCTGTGAGATTTCTGTTCATGTCTTTTGCCCATTTCATGATTGGATTGTTTGTTTCTTTGGTGTTGAGTTTAATAAGTTCTTTATAGATCTTGGAAACTAGCCCTTTATCTGATATGTCATTTGCAAATATCTTCTCCCATTCTGTAGGTTGTCTTTGAGTTTTGTTGACTGTATCCTTTGCTGTGCAAAAGCTTCTTATCTTGATGAAGTCCCAATAGTTCATTTTTGCTTTTGTTTCTTTTGCCTTCGTGGATGTATCTTGCAAGAAGTTACTATGGCCGAGTTCAAAAAGGGTGTTGCCTGTGTTCTTCTCTAGGATTTTGATGGAATCTTGTCTCACATTTAGATCTTTCATCCATTTTGAGTTTATCTTTGTGTATGGTGAAAGAGAGTGGTCTAGTTTCATTCTTCTGCATGTGGATGTCCAATTTTCCCAGCACCATTTATTGAAGAGACTGTCTTTCTTCCAATGGATAGTCTTTCCTCCTTTATCGAATATTAGTTGCCCATAAAGTTCAGGGTCCACTTCTGGATTCTCTATTCTGTTCCACTGATCTATGTGTCTGTTTTTGTGCCAGTACCACACTGTCTTGATGACCACAGCTTTGTAGTACAACCTGAAATCTGGCATTGTGATGCCTCCAGATATGGTTTTCTTTTTTAAAATTCCCCTGGCTATTCGGGGTCTTTTCTGATTCCACACAAATCTTAAAATAATTTGTTCTAACTCTCTGAAGAAAGTCCATGGTATTTTGATAGGGATTGCATTAAACGTGTATATTGCCCTGGGTAACATTGACATTTTCACAATATTAATTCTGCCAATCCATGAGCATGGAATATTTTTCCATCTCTTTGTGTCTTCCTCAATTTCTTTCAGAAGTGTTCTATAGTTTTGAGGGTATAGATCCTTTACATCTTTGGTGAGGTTTATTCCTAGGTATCTTATGCTTTTGGGTGCAATTGTAAATGGGATTGACTCCTTAATTTCTCTTTCTTCAGTCTCATTGTTTGTGTATAGAAATGCCAGTGACTTCTGGGCATTGATTTTGTATCCTGCCACGCTACCGAATTGCTGTATGAGTTCTAGCAATCTTGGGGTGGAGACTTTTGGGTTTTCTATGTAGAGTATCATGTCATCGGCGAAGAGGGAGAGTTTGACTTCTTCTTTGCCAATTTGAATGCCTTTAATGTCTTTTTGTTGTCTGATTGCTGAGGCTAGGACTTCCAGTACTATGTTGAATAGCAGTGGTGAGAGTGGACATCCCTGTCTTGTTCCTGATCTTAGGGGAAAGGCTCCCAGTGCTTCCCCATTGAGAATGATATTTGCTGTGGGCTTTTCATAGATGGCTTTTAAGATGTCGAGGAATGTTCCCTCTATCCCTACACTCTGAAGAGTTTTGATCAGGAATGGATGCTGTATTTTGTCAAATGCTTTCTCTGCATCCAATGAGAGGATCATATGGTTCTTGGTTTTTCTCTTGCTGATATGATGAATCACATTGATTGTTTTACGGGTGTTGAACCAGCCTTGTGTCCCAGGGATAAATCCTACTTGGTCATGGTGAATAATTTTCTTAATGTACTGTTGGATCCTATTGGCCAGTATCTTGTTGAGAATTTTTGCATCCATGTTCATCAAGGATATTGGTCTGTAATTCTCCTTTTTGGCGGGGTCTTTGTCTGGCTTTGGAATTAAGGTGATGCTGGCTTCATAGAACGAATTTGGAAGTACTCCATCTCTTTCTATCTTTCCAAACAGCTTTAGGAGAATAGGTATGATTTCTTCTTTAAACGTTTGATAAAATTCTCCTGGGAAGCCATCTGGCCCTGGACTCTTGTGTCTTGGGAGGTTTTTGATGACTGCTTCAATTTCCTCCCTGGTTATTGGCCTGTTCAGGTTTTCTATTTCTTCCTGTTCCAGTTTTGGTAGTTTGTGGCTTTCCAGGAATGCGTCCATTTCTTCTAGATTGCCTAATTTATTGGTGTATAGCTGTTCATAATATGTTTTTAAAATCGTTTGTATTTCCTTGGTGTTGGTAGTGATCTCTCCTTTCTCATTCATGATTTTATTAATTTGAGTCTTCTCTCTCTTCTTTTTAATAAGGCTGGCTAATGGTTTATCTATCTTATTAATTCTTTCAAAGAACCAACTCCTGGTTCTGTTGATCTGTTCCACAGTTCTTCTGGTCTCGATTTCGTTGAGTTCTGCTCGAATCTTTATTAGCTCCCTTCTTCTCTTGGGTGTAGGATCTATTTGCTGTTTTTTCTCTAGCTCCTTTATGTGTAAGGTTAGCTTTTGTATTTGAGTTCTTTCCAGTTTTTGAATGGATGCTTGTATTGCGATGTATTTCCCCCTTAGGACTGCTTTTGCTGCATCCCAAAGATTTTGAATGGTTGTATCTTCATTCTCATTAGTTTCCATGAATCTTTTTAATTCTTCCTTAATTTCCTGGTTGACCCTTTTATCTTTTAGCAGGATGGTCCTTAACCTCCATGTGTTTGAGGTCCTTCCAAACTTCTTGTTGTGATTTAGTTCTAATTTCAAGGCATTATGGTCCGAGAATATGCAGGGGACAATCCCAATCTTTTGGTATCGGTTCAGACCCGATTTGTGACCCAATATGTGGTCTATTCTGGAGAAAGTTCCATGTGCGCTTGAGAAGAATGTGTATTCAGTTGAGTTTGGATGTAAAGTTCTGTAGATATCTGTGAGATCCATCTGGTCCAGTGTATCATTTAAAGCTCTCGTTTCTTTGGAGATGTTTTGCTTAGAAGACCTATCGAGTATAGAAAGAGCTAGATTGAAGTCACCAAGTATAAGTGTATTATTATCTAAGTATTTCTTCACTTTGGTTAATAATTGATTTATATATTTGGCAGCTCCCACATTCGGAGCATATATATTGAGGATTGTTAAGTCCTCTTGTTGAATAGATCCTTTAAGTATGATATAGTGTCCCTCTTCATCTCTCACTACAGTCTTTGGGGTAAATTTTAGTTTATCTGATATAAGGATGGCTACCCCTGCTTTCTTTTGAGGACCATTCGAATGGTAAATGGTTCTCCAACCTTTTATTTTCAGGCTGTAGGTGTCCTTCTGTCTAAAATGAGTCTCTTGTAGACAGCAAATAGATGGGTCCTGCTTTTTTATCCAGTCTGAAACCCTGCGCCTTTTGATGGGGTCATTAAGCCCGTTCACATTCAGAGTTACTATTGAGAGATATGAGTTTAGTGTCATCATGATATCTATTCAGTCTTTGTTTTTGTGGACTGTTCCACTGAACTTCTTCTTAAAGGGGAATTTTAAGAGGCCCCCTTAAAATTTCTTGCAGAGCTGGTTTGGAGGTCACATATTCTTTTAGTTGCTGCCTGTCTTGGAAGCTCTTTATCTCTCCTTCCATTTTGAATGAGAGCCTTGCTGGATAAAGTATTCTTGGTTGCATGTTCTTCTCATTTAGGACCCTGAATATATCCTGCCAGCCCTTTCTGGCCTGCCAGGTCTCTGTGGAGAGGTCTGCTGTTACCCTAATACTCCTCCCCATAAAAGTCAGGGATTTCTTGTCTCTTGCTGCTTTAAGGATCTTCTCTTTATCTTTGGAATTTGCAAGCTTCACAATTAAATGTCGAGGTGTTGAACGGTTTTTATTGATTTTAGGGGGGGATCTCTCTATTTCCTGGATCTGAATGCCTGTTTCCCTTCCCAGATTAGGAAAGTTTTCAGCTAGAATTTGTTCAAATACATATTCTGGCCCTCTGTCCCTTTCGGCGCCCTCGGGAACCCCAATTAAACGTAGGTTTTTCTTCCTCAGGCTGTCGTTTATTTCCCTTAATCTATCTTCATGGTCTTTTAATTGTTTGTCTCTTTTTTCCTCAGTTTCCCTCTTTGCTATCAACTTGTCTTCTAGGTCACTCACTCGTTCTTCCACCTCGTTAACCCTCGTCGTTAGGACTTCTAGTTTGGATTGCATCTCATTCAATTGATTTTTAATTTCTGCCTGATTAGCTCTAAATTCTGCAGTCATGAAGTCTCTTGAGTCCTTTATACTTTTTTCTAGAGCCACCAGTAGCTGTATAATAGTGCTTCTGAATTGGCTTTCTGACATTGAATTGTAATCCAGATTTTGTAACTCTGTGGGAGAGAGGACTGTTTCTGATTCTTTCTTTTGAGGTGAGGTTTTCCTTCTAGTCATTTTGCTCAGTGCAGAGTGGCCAAAAGCAAGTTGTATTGGGAAAAAGAGAAAAAGAGAGGAGAGAAAGAAGGAAAGAAAAGAGAAAGAGAAAAAAAAGGGAAGAAAAAGAAAAAAAAAACGAAAAGAAAAAAAAAAAAGAAGAAAAAGAGAAAGAAAAAGAAAGGAGAAAAAAAGGGGGTGGGGGAAGGAAACAAATCAAAAAGCAAAACAAAAACAAAAACAAAAACAAACAAACAAAAGAACCACCGGGGAGTATCTTCTGATTCTGTGTACTTTAAGTCCCTTGGCTTCTCCTGGAAGTTGTCCGTCTAGCTGGTGTTCTGGGGGAGGGGCCTGCTGTGCTGATTTTCAGGTGTTAGCAGTTGGGGGAGCTGCTGTGCCCCTGCCTGGTGCAGGGCTCAGTGGGGGTTGTTTACCCCGTGAGGCCGCAGGAGGAACAGCCCCAGTGGCGGGGCAGCTCTGGAAACCTGGATTCAGCTCCGGCAGGAACTCCGTCTGCAGGGCCTGGAGGCTCCGGGGCGGGGCCGCTGATGTGCTCAGCTCGGGGCAGGAGCGTCCTCGCTGTCCTGGGGCCTCCCGGTCTCTGCCTGTCCCGGGGGAGGCGGGATCCTGGGCTGTGTCCCGGCGCCCTGTGCTCCGGAGCCTGCGCTGGTGGATTCGCGCTCCCGGGCCGCGCAGCCCCCTCCGCGGAGCCGCCGCCCAAGCCCCTCCGAGCTGCTCCTGGAACCGCGCAGCCCCCTCCGCACGGAGCCTCTTCCTCTGCCCGAGCCCCTCCGAGCTGCTCCCGGGGCCGCGCAGCCCCCTCCGCGGAGCCGCCGCCCGAGCCCCTCCGAGCTGCTCCTGGTACCGCGCAGCCCCCTCCGCACGGAGCCTCTTCCTCTGCCCGAGCCCCTCCGAGCTGCTCCCGGGGCCGCGCAGCCCCCTCCGCGGAGCCGCCGCCCGAGCCCCTTCAGCTGTTCCGGGTCCCGCCGGGTCCCGCCGTGCGCGCTGCAGCCCTTAGGGAGCTCGGCGCACTCTCCTGGGTGCGCAGTTGCTGTTACTGTCCCGGGGAGCCCGAGGGCATCCTCGCCCTCCTGGGTCCTGCTCCACCTCCCCACGAGCCCCTTTCCCCCGGGAAGGTCGGTGCAGCTCCTGCTCCTCCGGGACGGGGCTCTCCTGTCCTGGGGACACTCGCCCCGGCCTCAGCCCGGCTCCTCGCGGGCCCCTCCCCCTTGGAGGCCTTTGTTCCTTTATTTCTTTTTCCCCGTACTCCTACCTTGATAGAAGCGCGAACTCTTCTCACTGGAGCATTCCAGGTGTTCTCTCTTTAAATCTCAGGCCGAATTCATAGATTTTCAGGATAATTTGAAGGTTTTCTAGGTAGTTTGGTGGAGACAGGTGATTTGGAGACCCTGCTCTTCCGCCATCTTGCTCCTCCCCTCAATGTTATATTTCTAATTTTCTTAACTGATCTTTATAGAAGGTTTCTTTCCTAATCACTTTATATTTTCTAGCGTAGGAGCAAAACACAGAAGACTTCCACAAAGATGTGCACCTTTATGTCCGTTTGAGAACAGAAGCCCTTGGGGCTTGTTTACCTCATGTACCCCTTTTCTAACAGGAGCATCCTTGTCTGGTGTAGATCCAAGCAAAGGCTTATTGCCCTTCTGTCTTCTCAGCGACTGTCTTCCTTCCTCCTCAATCAGTCCCTCCTCCCGTATATAACAGAAGCGAAAAGGTGCAATTGCCAAATATAAAGTTGCGAAGCTAACTCTGCCACTAGGATTTTTTCCTCCCAAATCATAGGTTTCCTTTGTCAGTTTCACTTTTGACAAGTGGCAGTAAAAAAGTCTCTGGCAAAACATATAGAGTGAAATGTGGTGACTTAAGCCAGACTTCCTCATGATTGATGAAGAAATTCTTTCCAGGACGAAGTCTGGAAGAAAAGTGATTTGAGTTGTGTGGTCTGTTCAACTAGCCTTCATAATGGAAATGGTTAAGGAAGAAAAGCAGTTGCCCAGGACCAAACACATTGGATGGCCTCCATGGTGCTGGTCTATGACACACAGGTTCCCAAGTACACTTAACACTAGACGGGGGTCACAGATGAGAGACATGTTTTTCTGTCTTTTAGGCCTGAGACATGAAAGCGATTATTGTATTTATTTCTCCTCTAGGATGATGCGTTGTTTATATCGTTCATTAGGGAACTTGAACTCCTCCTCATGGAGGCATGGAATCTAGCTATGAAACATAAGCTACCTATCAATTCTGTCAGGATCATGAAAAAGAGAGTTTGAACTCAGAACAATTCTTTTATCTCAATCTTCTTAAATGAATAGAGGGTGTGTGTGTGTGTGTGTGTGTGTGTGTGTGTGTGTCTCGCCTCTTCTCCTTCATCTTCTAAGGAAAATCAGTGACTCAGAAAGAAACTGGGAGCCAGGAAAAAATAGGAGTCTTGGCTAGTATTTGAGATTAAGTGCTATATCACTCATCACTATATCTCCATGGAATAGTAGTAGGTCTATAGCTTTAAGAAATGTATTTTTTCTAATGTGATTAAAATAAGAAATAAACAAAATCTTCATTTCCAGAATTTGAAAGCTAGTGTTTCACACTTTGGTTAGGTCAGGTGCCCTCCGACTTGATATGCTGGCCTATTCTGTAAATGATTCAATGGAGTGACCAGAAGCCTAAAATTGAAGCCATATGGAAACTTACTGTGCATATTAAATTGTGTGTAGCAGTGTTAACAGCATCTTGATTTGTGGCTGCAAGTAATAAATGAATTATATTAATTTTGTAGCTGCAAGCTAATTTCTCTAGAATTACTTTTTAATAACCAAGCATCATGTTCGCTGGTAAGATTTAAATACATTTAGGAACAAATTTGTAGACTTTTAAGTAATGCTAGATTATCATTTTGAAAGCTTAAGAGTTCATTTACTATTTCCCCTAACACCAAATTTTTAGAGAGAAAATGATTTTGCTCAAACTGGGTAAGTTTGTTGGTAAACAATGGGTGTATAATCCAGGAGCGGCCACGACCCCACTACAGCCAGGTGGGAACTACATTATCGCAAGTCTCTCCACCCCCCTATTCATAGGTGATTTGTCTCTATCGTATCTATCGGATAATTTATCATTTCCTCTTGCCTGCTGGATTGAAACTAACCATGCTTTAATGTCAGTGCGAAACTTTGAAAATGGTGGTCGGTGATCTTAAGTTTAGTTTGGTTGTGGAGAGTGTAGGTTCTGGAGACTGGACTCCCTTGGACTGATTTTTCATCCCCCTGCTTATCAATTATATGACCCTGGGCTAGTTTTTGTGCCTCGATTTTGTGAGGGGGACAAATGATAGTCTATGCCCCCACAGGCTGTTGGGAGGATTAAAAGAGAAAGTAGATATGAAACACTTGGATGAGACCCACCTTGATGACACCTCAGTAAATGTGAGCTACTGTAATTCTCTGGGGGAGAAGATGGGAAAGTGGCTGGTTAGGCAGATGTCCATGGAATCCCAGATCTACCAGTTACTGTTCTTAGATAATATATGATGTTGGACAAGTCGCTCCACTGCTCTGAACCTCAATCTTTATCTGTAAAAGGGAATTCTTGTACCAAACCCATCTCCCTGAACTGCTGGGAGGGATACATGAGATGAAATGTGAAGAGGTATAATGAAGTGCTGGCCATGCCATAGTTTTAACAGATATCATTAATATTAATTCCTTCTCTCTTCCATGGGAAGTAGCCTCATTTCTATTATTTAGGGTGGGAGTGAGGTCACAGCTCAGTCAGATGGCTATTTCCCCTCATACTCTTAGGCTCCATGCCAAAGGAGACTTCTGACAATAGGGACAGTGATAAGAAAAATCTACACTCACAAATAATATACTAAATGTTTATACATAACTTTTAAAATATATTGTATTTTTTGGCTATAGATTTTTCTTCCTAATTATGTTTGATAATGAATAATATTATAATTAGTTGGCCTTCCCTGAAGGAGAAGGAAACTAGCTTGTCCTGAAAAAGATATTGCTATGGGTAATCTGTATGTGAGTAATTGGCATGGTATTGCCCAAAATGTTCAACTCTTTCACAAATACTAACAATGATCATTACTCATTGAGTGCTCACTATATGCCAGATGTACCGAGTGATCTACATACAACATCTCATTTAATCTTCTCCTAAATGCTATCAAGTAATTCTTATGGGATCTCACAATTGCAAATTAGGATACTGATGACAGAGAGGCTATAAAAGGTCACTCCAGTCACTTCCTAAATTGATGGTTCAGTTCATGGGATGCAATGGAGTAGAGTGGTCAGTTTTAGCCTTTTCTTTTCTTGTTACAATATCTCATTTCATGACACAAAACTTTACAGCAAAGGGCTTCTAAAAACCTGTACGACAATATTGTTCTTAAATCTTGCAATTAGGAACCATGTTTTCATTTGTCTGCATGGTCCTCAGTGATCCTCCCCAGAAGTCAAAGGTCAGTTATGGTACAGCTCCTGCAGCAATGCCAGGAGGATTCTGGGATAACCATGCCAAACACAAACACAAAGTTGTGCGTTCTACATGGAAGAGGACCTGTACCTGAAGAAACACTATTGGTGCCCCCCACCCCAGTCTTATACCCCTTTTCTTTTCAGGCTCCACACACTGAGTCTGAGCCCACCCCTGCCCCAAAATCCAACTGCAGCACAGACTTCTCTCTTGAACTTCAGACTCAGAGGGCTGCTGCTGAACCGCCTGCCCCACCACAGGGCTATGACTATCACAAGGTGCTTAATCTCAACAAGTTACAAACAGGGCACTGGGGTAGCTCAGTGGTTGAGTATCTGCCTTTGGCTCAGGTAGTGATCCTGGGGTCCTGGAATTGAGTTCCACATCAGGCTTCCCGCAGGGAACCTGCTTCTTCCTCTGGCTATGTCTCTGCCTCTCTCTGTGTCTCTCGTGAATAAATAAATAAAATCTTTTAAAAAAAAGTTACAAACAAACCACAGATGTATAACTGTTCTTCAAACTCTCCTCCCTTCTTCATTTCCAGGTCCAGGCAGTAATTTCAATGGTTTCTCTCTATTCATCACCCCTCAGGCCTCTCCCTTCCTTTCTATTCTGTAGTCATCTTGCATTGGAGCTATTTCCTGAGAGGTTCCTTTGGGTCTTGGCTGCACTTCTCACTTTGGCACTACAGTGACACTCCCAAAATGCACATCTTCTAATGTACTCCTCTGGAAAGACCCTTTAGCAGACTTACCTGCAGACCCACAAGGCTTTCCATGGTGTCACCTTGGCCAGTGAATCCAAGCTCACCTCAGGCCAATCCCAGCTTACTGCAAACACCCTGGTCAAACTGAACTTGCAATTTCAGAAGTGATTTGCACCTTCCTCTCTCTAGGTGAACATTCCTGCCTGAAACTCCCTCTGTTAGAGTCTCAGACGTGCTTCCCAATAAATAACAACTGCTTACTTAATACGATAAGAAATAGGGGGATGGGAGCCAAACATCAGCCTTAAAATTGATGAAGTTAAAGTTAGAGGATTTTGCTTTGAGTGTGAGCTAAATGAGCTTGCTAACTCAACTCTAGAAATGGGTAGACTGTTCCAAATGATCATAGAAGACACTAGAAGACCCCAGAAGATTGCAGGAGCCCTGCCGTTTCTTAACTTGGAATTCCAGGGAACAAGGAAGGGTGGGAAGGAAGAGGGGCTGAGGAACACAAGCCCAGATTTCTTTTCCAACATCCTCCAATCAGATTAAGGCATTCCTTCCCCCAGAGAAAGGGTTTAGGAGGTATTTGGAGGCCAAGATTGTCAGACCTTTGCATTTGGATGGAAATAACAGGAGAAGGAAAGAAGCATTCCCACCATACACCCTCTCACACTGGTCCACCTGTGAAATGTCTCTAACTCGAGCATCTCTTACAGGAAACTCCTGGTCCTGCCTCCCCCACGGCCCAGCCCAGGATGAGCAGATTGTTGCCTCCATCTGTGTCCCCTCGACTAATGCCTTTGATTTAGTAATTTATATTTAACTATATATCTGTCTTTTGTCTTGGACTCCCTGTTCTTAGAGAGCCATGTCTTCTTCATTTTTTTTATATCCTTCATACCTAGTGCAGAGTCTAAAAAAAGTAGTTTATTAATAGATATTTGTTGAGTGAATCGATGTTCTTTTGGCCTTGATTATTCAGGCCCCAAGAGAGCACAGAGCATGCTAGCCTGCTCACCACTGTCTATGCCTCTCCTGTCCCCTTCTACAACACCTAGTGCAGGATGGCACTCCTGGTGAGGGACACACAGGCATCCTCACTACACCAGAAACTCCACGAGAAGGGGGAGCTTGCCTTCTCTCTCCTCACTGTGTCCACACTACCTGGAGCAGTGCAGGACTCATTGGAGCAGGGACTCAATAAATAATTGTTAAATTAACAACTCCTTTCATTGTATTCTCCACTTTTTTCCTCCCTTTAGGATAGAAACATGTGAAGTCCATGACCCATTATTCTGAGATTTTATCGAAGGCATGGAGCAATTGCCAAGGCACTGCCCTAATGCTCTTTAAAGTAGGTTGGTGATTTTTCTATCCCTCCCTTTATTGGCCATTGAGTCCAAAGTAATTGAAATATATGGTTACAGAGCCCTGAACTATCTGACTAGGAACCTGAGAAGCTGGTGTCTTTTCTTTTTGGCCACAATTCCAGTTCTCCAGAAGGTGCTGGCCAGTATACATTCCTCTAGTTCATCTTCAGTGTGACATGGAATCCCAGTGGGGATTAAAGTTTCTCAATTTGCAATTCTCCAGATGCAGTAGGGAATGACAGTATGAAAGTTGTTTTGAGGATATCTCTTTATTTGTTACACTGGGAGAGGATCTTGTAGAACAGATACAAAGACCAATTCTTCCGTTATGACAAATGTACAATCCTGATCACCACTCCATGGCGCTGCCCTTCAGACACTGCCATGAGGCAGGCTGCATTCAGTGCTTCCAGGGTTAGAGCAAGTCTGGATTCCTCTACCAAAAAAGAGGAGTGATGGCCCCAGCTCATGATCGACCAGGATATCCTTTGTTATCTCCCATCATGTCTTAGATACAAACACACACAAAAAAAATCCCTCACGACTAATTTTACTTCTCTTGTATTTTGAGAAGAAGCCAGAATGTTCAGCAAAGGGAACTTGAAAATAGGCATATTTCAAAACCAAACCAGGAATAATGCCATAATGGTTGGAGAATCATTGCTCTCTGATGACAAGTTTCAGGGTCTCCTACATGTACATCCAAGTTTTGGACTAGTTTACCAGATGCTCAAAGGTTGAAAAGCCAACCTTTGTGTCTTAGCAGATCATACACCTGTGACATTACCTGACCAATGCTGTTTCACAAAGGCTAGCGCAACTCCTGTTATCATTTCACTTTCTTTCTTCTTATCACAAACACCAATGGGCACCTGGAATTCCTCTTCTTCCTTACTCTATCCCATCATCTGTGTCCAACTATCTGGCTGACAGATGAAAGGCTATATAAGCTTTGGGGTCAGGAGGGCAGCTTTCCTTTCATTAGCCTTATCTGTCACCCCCAAGATTGTGTCCATTGTTTAATGATGTGAAATGCATCTGGTCCCTGCATTCTGGGAGTTCATGTGGACCAGGTAAAGCCAAGGATTCAGTAGGTGGAGATGAAACCTGAGAACTGGTACTCCAAAAATGATTCCTTGGGTGATTCTGAAGCCAGCAAAACTTGGGAATCCTGCCCTACAAATTCAGGACTTGATTGGACTCTCACAGGATTCTGATGGGCTCTTTGACACTTTATTTTCTTCTTACTTTATCCCCCAGTGTAACTCTGTGAGCTTACTAGGCTCCTTCTCCTCTTTCTAATGTTGCAAGTTAGCCTGGTTCTTTGCCATCTGCCTCTGAAAGTTCTCATTGCAGGATTTCCTTTTTCAAACTCTGGAAAGAGATAAGGTCCCTGACTTGGCATTTTAGTGATTCTTGCTGCATCGTTAGAATTCTCCCTAGAAATTGGCAGGTAGACACACAGGTGATTCTCTCAAGAATTCTCACCTTTCTAGTGTGAGAGGGTCTGACATAAGATATAATGCAGTTTATAAGCTTGGGTCCAGGTATCTGAAGGGTCTGGAATCTCTGGCTTTTTCATTTATTTATTTCACCACTGGTATCTTCTCCATCAGTGGCTTTCCAACTTTTTTCGTGTGTGTGTGTGTGTGTGTGTGTGTGTACCTGAAGCAAAGTTTCAGTTGCTAGTACTTGCTTTTACTTTATGTGAGGGACTCTATTTTTTTATTCTGCAAATACAATTTGTTATAGTCTATATCATAATAGAATTATATTCTATAATATACTAAAATTATGTTAAGCCCACTAGACTAAATTGGTATCACACTGTGCCTTGGATTTAACCTACACTTTAAAAAACTGTTGTTCATCTTGTTCAGATTTAGCAGAAGTCATATGTTGATACTGTGTTAATAATAGAAACAATAGCTAGCTTCATCAGTTGCTTACTTGCCTTGAACCAGGAGGCGAGCAAGTACTTTTCCTAAATGGTCGCATTTTATCTTCACAACCCTATGACATATGTGTTATTATTCTCACTTTAGAGGTGAAAATCTGAACTTTAGTGTCAGTTGTTGGGTGTGAGAGGTCCATGCTGTTTTGTCTCTGGTTCATGATGTTAGTTCTGTAATAAAGCCAGAGCTTATATCCCCAATCACAATCACTGAATCAAAAACTTAGTGAGTCTATGTACTATAGAGACACAAAGAGGACTCAATATTGTCCCTGCTCTCAAGGAGTATACAATCTAGTCATATCTATAAGTGACATGGCAATACGAGACCTAAATAAGATTTTGAATAAGATAATATTTAGACAGCGAAGATTTAGAGGGCAGCTATGTAACCGAAACAAGAGAGATGTGACTTCAGAGCAGCATGATGCCACTACAGACAAGAGGGATCTGGGAGGCTTCATGTAGGAGGTAGCCTTAAAGTCCATGTGAATTTGAGCAAGTGGAGATTAGAAATGAGGACATCTCACGCAGGTGGAGCAGTGCAAGACCCAAAGGCAGTTGAAAGTGCAAACAGATAAGTTCAACCTCAGGGACATTCTCCTGTAGTACAGAAGTTGTCTCATCTTGCTTGTCAGATATCTCAGGAGCTAGAGCACAGGTGAGGGTGTCTTGGTTCCTGGCCCTCCAATCTTGTCTTTATCAGGATCAGAAATATTTTTATGTATAGAGTAACTCCTAAGATATCATTTGAATAAAGCATACTGATGATTTTTTTTTAAAGTAGGTGAAGGGGCCCCTGGATGGCTCAGTGGTTGAACGTCTGCCTTTGGCTCAAGTTGTGATCCCAGGGTCCTGGGATCAAGTCCTGCATCAGGCTCCCTGCAGGGAGCTTGCTTCTCCCTCTGCCTTTGTCTCTGCCTCTCACTCTTTCTCTCTCTCTCTCTCTCTCTCTGTGTGTGTGTGTCTCTCATGAATAAGTAAATAAAATCTTTTTTAAAAAGTAGGTCAAAACCATTGATAATGAAATGGAATATCAATTTGGAAAAGTGGACTACAGATTGCACACATGAGGTCTTGGGTGCCAAATTAGGGACTGTAGAATACTGCCTAGACGTGAGAGCCTTGGGACTGGTTTGGTCCACCTTTGTCCATTAACATTGTGCCCATGGGAAAGTGATATGACTCTGCTGATTTGGTTTGCAAAATGAAATAAGGACGATATAAACTACTACCTAATGCTGAGGTTCCTGGGACTAAAAAAGGTGAATATGTGAAAAGTATTTTGTAAATTCTAAAGTGCTATATGACACCAACGGTTGTTTTCAGTTTTAATATGGAGAATTTAGATGAAGAAAAAAATTAACTGCATTTAATTATTTATCAGATAGAAAATCAGAACCATGAAAGGTGTTACTCGGAGGGACTGGTGTGTTGGAGTAGCTGGGGAAGGTTCATCTGGCACAAGGGAATGGGCTGGAAGGAGGAAGGTGGAACCGGGCAATGAGCTCAGAGGCCAATATATTGGTCTGGGTGTGAAGTGATAAGGGGAGATCAGCAGAACTTGGAGACTAACTTGAAAGGGCCGTGGCCAGAAAGAGAGGGAACTGTGAGAAATATCTGAGATCACTTTCTTCAAACACACTGCAGAAAAGTCTGGAAACAGCTGGCAGGAGGGGTAGTGTTTTGGAGAGGGCTTCACTGTCCACATGTTGAGCTTTGAAGGACAATGGGATAACCAAGTGGAGGTATCTGGTGGCCTGAAGTACAGGGGAGTCCTCATGCAGGGGACACAGGAGGTAAGTGAGAGCCTCAAGACAAGGAAGATGGGTGCAGTGGGTGCCCAGGAGAAGGAAGAAGAGCTGGGAAAGGAGACAGAAGAAGAGTCACCAAAGGGTGAGGAGACCCACAATCGTAGGGAGGACAGGGAGCCAGCAAAGAGAAGGACTGAAGGGCAGTCACCGGCTGCCAGTCACTTATTTTACTTCTTATGATCCTTCTTCTACGAGAAACCAAGAATCTGCAAAGTCATGTCATGTGCCCACGCACCAAGAGCTAAGTGACAAGCTGGACAAAGCTGGGCTCTGAGGCTTCTGCCCTCAGGGGATCTTGCACATGCCCTTAATTGGCACCCAGGGCCTTATGTAATGAGATCTCTTGTCAACTTTTCCAACCTGCTATCCCAATTCTTTTTATCCATGGTTTTTTACGCACTTTCATTTGAAAACATCGGTGTGCTTTGTTCAAAGGATACCATAGGAGTTGGAGTAAATACTACAACATATGCAGGCTCTGTTGGATGATAGAAGTGGAGGAAGGACTGCAGTGGATCAAAGAGACAGGGTGCTAAAGAACGTGTGACATTTTGTATCAAGCGGTTATTGAAGAGTTTTGATGGGGAAGGCGAGAGCAAGAGGCCAGGTGAGGCTTTAGGATGAAGAAAGGTGTTTTGTTGTTCTGTTTTGGTTCTTCAATTGGGGAAGGAAGTCTTACTAACCTAGCTGAGTCACTGCCTCCTAGGTGAGCGCACTGCGTTACACGTTTAGTATGAAAGGACAGGCTACAGACCGCCCCCCTTCCATTCCCTGCCTATTCAAAGGAAGAACTTGAAACTTGTGTGGGACCCCAATTAAGAACCAGGGCCCCTGTGGGAGGGGGAGGATACCCCTCGAGTAGGGAAAGTATCAGATGCAGGGAGGCCAAGTGAGAAACAGGGCCGGAGGGGAGGCAGGCGGCAGAGGCTTTGAGTACAGCATGAGGTTATGCTGGAATCTCCTCTCCGGGGTAGCTGAGCGCCCTGGGACCAAGAGGGCTGAGTGGTTACAGCTGGGGACCCGTATCAGGAGCCTGAGCAATATCTGCATTCCTTTCAAAATGAGAGCATGTTCTTTCTTCTAGGCCAGGGACCCACAGACAGGTGATGAGGGAGAAAAAGCAATTCCAAGGGAGAGTGCAAATGCTCACTAAGACATTACACGAAGTCAGTGGTGGGTTGCTGGGGCACATCGCCAGCCACGGAGGGAGGTGGTGGTGACATCAGCATGGGCAACCTGGGATACAGGAAACACTCTCCTTCCATGCCTTCCAGACAGAGCAAGAGGCCTGAAGTCATGCACTGTACAGGGAGGAAGGAGGACTGGACTTAAGAATAAGCCTACTTAGAATCCACAAGCTGGGGAGTCTAAGAGACCACGTGGTAACACAGATGTATGCAGTCAAATGGGAAAGAGATGGTAGGAAGAGGAAACCGAATACTTGGGCGAAGTATAGGATCTCTGAGAGGAGAAGAAGGATTTGGTAGACAGCAGAGTCCCGGGCACTGGTCCTGGAAAGAAGTAAGCAAACCCGGCCACACACAGCTGGGGAGGGAAGATGTCTGTAAAGATGGGGCTCACAGATGGGGCTCATGGAGCTAAGACAATCTCTTGTCTGGTAGACTGAACCTGCTGGGTAAGGCAAGTGATGACATGCACAGAATGTGTCATGTTAGAGGCCGGGGCAGTGCCGTGTGGGGGGAAGAGGTCACTGTGGCTCAGGACAACCCCACGAGGGCACTGATGAAGAATGGATGCGCCGCAGCAGCCCAGTGGAAGTGTGGTGTGCGGTGCGTCCCGTTCGCACCCAGATGGAGGACATGTCTTGCAACAACATATGCCTCCTGCACTGTCAGGAGTGTTTTGAAAACAACTGAAAATCTTACTGAGTGCCCGTGATGTGCAAAGCAGAGTGCTAAGGAGGCCTGCACAGCACAGAAGAGGAGGCCCAACCTCTTGAGGATTCAGAGTCTAGAAGGGGAGGCACGACAGAGATTGCTAAGTGCCTGACCAACATCCATCTTCCTCTTTCTTACTTGTGGGTGGCAATAGGTTCTGATAAAAAGAATGTATTTCCCAGCTTCTTTTAAATCTAGAGGTGAAAAAAATAAAAAAATAAAAAAAATAAATCTAGAGGTGATCAGTGAGATATTAAGTAGAAGTCGATGGGTGGCGCTTCCATAAATATTTTCTAAAGGGGTCTGACCAGGTGAGTGGGACACCTTTTTGTCATCCCCTTTCCTTGTTCTTTATTGGAATGAGGACACAATGGTTAGAACCCCAACAGCCTTTTTGGGCCGTGAGGCAAATTTGAAAATGAAAGCACCACCCCAAGGTTAGTGGAGGTAGGAGGAGTCTAGGCCTCTGGTGCCCCTGGAGAGCCATTTCGGTCCTGCACTACCTACTACTTCTTTTATGTAAAAGAGAAGTACATCTTTTTTTTTTTTTTTTAGTACATCTTTATTTTGTTGAAGATGGATGTTTATCTATCTATAAAATCCTCATATGGGAGAAAGGACAAACATCGGAGAATTACAAGATTGATAACATAAAAAATAAATATAATACTCACGTAATTCAACTCAAAACAGATATTAGCAATGTGAAAGGAAAGAATTATTTAAAAGGTTTAGAAAACAGAAAGGCCTTTCATCCTTTCGCGTTGGGAGATGAGGAAAGCAGGTCAGGAAGAGAGCAAAAAACTTGGGAATCCTGTCCTCCAGCCTTTTGGCTGCTATATGCTGTCTCTTGAGGCTGCAATAAGAGGTTTGTGGGGAGGCAGGATTTTGACCCAAATCTGACTCCAAGACTTCCAGATCCTAAAGTGTACTTTCTATCTTATACGATTTCCCCTTCCATTGGAGTAATACCTTAAAAGGCAAGATTTTGTAACCCGTGGCCTCTGCGATGTTAGTACAGAACCAACGAGTCATGATTTCTCAGGACTGCAGTCCACAGGGGACAGAGGGGAGCCCTGCTGAGGAGGAGAACTGGCACCCCGACCTTGGTTAGTGTAAAGGGGACCAGCTGGGTGGTTCCCATACCAGGGATCATCGGTGGGACCTGAAGGACGGTTAAGCCACCAGGATCGGTCCCCCACCCCTCCTCACACACAACATAGCATCCCACAGGGGATCAGGCCACCAGAGGAGAGAGCCCGCGTGGGATCGGGACACCCAAACTATAGAAGAAATTTCATGACCTCGGGGTCTGTGCCAGAAAACCCCACTCTTCCGCTTGAGTTCATTTCGAACGAAGCCCCGAGATGAGACACTCCTGAACATTTGCTCCTTCCCCAGACATTGAGCCAGCTGCTTTCTCCTTCGCGTTCCCGAATTGCCAGAAGGGAAAGGGGAGAACGCATCTCCCGCTGTGGTCTCTCGTTCCCACACGGGTCTGTGACCCCGGGAAAGACTGTAGTTTCCAAGCCTTTCAAAGTCTGGACCAACGAGACACTTAGCGGCCGCAGTTGGGCAGCGGGTCACCTGGGACCAAGGTGGGAAGACGGCGCTTATTCCGTTAGTGACTAAACAGAAACGCCTTCGTTTAAGTCCGATTCTCCCCCTTGCAGATGCTTCTCCACTTTCTTGCCCTTTGCCCAGACGGGGTGAGCAGCGATCGGGCTCCCGGTGTCTGAGGGGCTTTAAAGAGGCCGCAGCCCGGGCCGCACGGAGAAGGCCAGGTGGGCGCGCACCAGCTGCGAAGCCAGGGCGAGCCACCGCGGTGTCCCGACGGACAGACAGGGGACTGACGGCTCTCCGCCTCGGGCCGACTTCTCTCCACCCCTAGAGGGCACACGTCCGCGTCTTTCCCCGCCGTCTTTGCCCTCGCGGGATGGGAATGAACAGGTGCTGTCGCGAGCGCCGGGAAGGGCGCGCTCGTCACCAGCAGGTGCTCGGGCACCTCTGCCCCTCGGAGCGCGGCTGCGGTGCGCGCTCGGGGGCGGGTGCGCGGGGGGAGCCGGGGGCCTCGGCCCTGGAGGTCCCGCGGGCGTGGCGGGGCAGCACACGGGCAGCTTTCGGCGCACCTTGGGCACACTCGATGCGGCGGAGGCAGCGGGGCAGGGGCGCCGCCCTTTCCAGCCTCGCGGGGCCTGGCCCCGGGAGGTCGCCTCCTCCCCCGCGTCGGGCCGGCGAGGTCGGCTCGGGCGCGGCTCGCAGGGCGCGGCCCCCGGCCCCAGGGCGCCCACTGCGGGCGGGCCCCGGGCAGTGCAGCCGGTGCCCCGCGAGCCCCGGGACGCGCGCGGGGGCGCCACGCCGCCTGCATCCTCCGCGCTCCCCGCCGCCCGCGAGCAGCCGTCGGGCCCGGCGCTCCCCGGCGCCCCGTCCCGGCTGCGCGGACCCGGGTCTCTAACCTCGCCGGCCCGCGCAGCTGTCGCCCGGCTCCCCCGGGGGCGCGCACCTGCGCCGGAGGGCGGCGGCACGGAGGTCACTGCCACCTTGGTCTTTCTTCTAGAAGGGGCCCGGCCCCGCCCAAGGGGGTGAGCTCCCAGGGCGCCGTTCAAGTGGGTGTCCGCTGGCCTTTTGTCAGGAAACTTTTAATCACACGGAATTTAGCCTCTAATCGGCCAGACTTAGTTAAACCGCGCAGAGTAAAACCTTCCATTTTTTAACATCCACTCTTGGTGTTTGCTGGAAATTTGCCACCGAATTTCGGCTGGAGCTGAAGGTTACCAGGATTTATCATTGTTTCCCCAGGATGTTTAACCCTCATGGGCTCCTCTTCTTTCATTTAAGATACTTAAAAAAAAAAAAGAAAAAAAAAAAAAGAAAAAAGAAAAGAAAAATTCTTATAAGAGCTTTGGCCATTTTGTTTAAGAAATTTGTTTTATCTCGTACGGTTTTGGGATCCAGAAATATTTCTGAGATGGGGAGGAGGGAGTGTTAGAGAGCAGCTGTGTACCAGGAAATAATAAGTATCATGCAAAAATATCACAGCTAATAGATGTCCTTTAGGAGTGTAAATATCTATGTTTAATTGCTTTAAAAATGCGGGGTGGAAAAACACAATTATACATTGTGATAACAAACCTGTACAGATAATTTCTGAAAATACAAAACAAGTGCTGAAAAATTTTTCTTTACGATTGAAATATTGTTCCAAAATCATGACACCGTCCACCCAAATATCATGTTGCCCCATCTGCAATACTCGAAGAGGAATAGTTACCAATTGAATGCATTTAGATTCATCCTTAATAAAAAGAAAATTGCATAGCTTTTTATATTGTTGCACATCCTCAAATGCATCTTCCAACATCAGTGTCACCTTAGGGTTATTCTCAATATTTTCAATTTTCAATTTTCAGAGATACATAATATATAATTGCTAGTAATTATAAACACATCATTTTATTCATCTGATTTTAATAACATGCATTTTTATAATTACTGTACAACTGAAATAGACATTGAGTTACGCTGTGTGCATGTCTTTATTCAACAGTATATTCTTAGACACCTTGTTCAAACAAATCAGGTGAATTTAAAAGAAAATAAAACAAGAAAAAAAAATCCTTCCAGTAGAAACAGAATCACAGTGCTTTACAGACAAAAGGAAAGGAAAAGAAGTCCTCATACGAAAAGAGATTTATTATTACATAGAAAATTCTCACAATAGTTGAAACACACTTCAGGAACTAGTAAACACCTCAGATAGAGTTGTGCCAATTACTCAGCCCACAAGCATCTGCTTTGTCTTAATTAGACGGGGGAGGTGAATGACCACTGTTTATTTTCATTTTCCTCATTAATTATGAAAAACTGCATTTAATTCATCTTGCATGGTGAGAGATTGGCTGCGCAGATGTAAGTCGTAAGGGAAGTGACTGTCGGTGGGCAACCTGAACATGGCACCCTGCCCAAGGGGACCCCTGGGTGGCACTGCACAGTAATGCATGCCGTAATTGTAATTTTTGCCATAGTCCAAGGTTTCTTCTTGCTTCAGGGAAAATATCCCATTATAGTTAATTGGGGGAGGACTTAAGGGACCTTCAAACTGAGGGCTGGCACACTCAGGGGAAGTGCTTTCATAGAAGGATTCATATGCACTGCAATAATTGTAGGGTTTCATGGACTTGGAATTATCAAGAGTTCCATGCCCTGGGGGAGTGGTGAGCTCAGGGCTGTGGTAGGGTGGGTAGAAAGTAGAGTAGGGTGACCTTGTGTGGTGCGCAGCCTCCCCACCCTGACCCATCAGGAAACTCCTGGCGTTGAGCTGCAAGCAGCCTGCCACCAAGTTTGTAGTTGGCTGGGAAAGACCTTTGCATAAGTTTTGGACGAACGTGAGCAGATCAGGTCTCTTGCCGATTCTCAGAATTTCAGAAAGTGCCCAGATGTAGTTTTTGGCCAGTCGTAAAGTTTCTATTTTGGACAGTTTTTGGGTTTTGGAATAACAGGGGACCACTTTTCTTAAATTGTCCAGAGCGTCGTTGAGGCCGTGCATCCTGTTTCTCTCGCGCGCATTCGCTTCCTGTCTCCTGAACTTGACCCTCTCCAGTCGGAGCTTGGTGGTCTTTTTTTTCCTAAGACCCCTCCTTCTGGGCAAGCCATTTTCATCTTCCTCTTCCCTGTCTTCCTCCTCTTCTTCCTTCTCGGTTTCTTCTCCGGGGGCCCTTTTGATGCTCTTTCCTCGAAGGACAATCTGTTTGGAAAAGCTTTCTGGTTTCTTAATTTGCTTCTGGTCCTCACATTCTCTAGAAAACTTTCTGCACATCTGGGATTCTGGCATTACAACAGACTCATCAAACGGTAGTGTTAACATGGTTCTCTAATCTTAAATTACCTGAAAAAATGCCAGCACAATATTTAAAGTGTTTTCATTTTTAAAGTTTATACACTTAAAACATATTTAATGACTTAATCATAAGAATGCACAAACACGTGAAAAAGACTGATTCTGGGACCGATTTTTTACGTAAAATACAATCTTTGAGTTTGTGCAGACTAGTAATTACAAAAAAAAAAAAACCATTGGCACATGCAATAGGATCGATTTATACAGGCAAATTATCAAAAGAAAATAGAACAAGAAGTATTCATTATAACGCCACCACCATCTCCACTTCCCTTTGATTTTAAACTGGTTTTAATGCACAAAAAGGACCGTGGAATTCCAGCAAATGCAAAACATGATATAGCAATGCAGAATTTCATTAATTCCAATTCCCCTGAGTACAAAATAAGAAGAGACACTAGTTTTTAAAATAAAAAAGTGTTATCTCTCCATTAGCTGACAAATTTGTGAGGGTTTTTTTGTTTTTTGTTTTTTTGTTTTTGTTTTTTTTTTTTTTTAGAAAAAGAAATCAGCCTTAACTTTATTTGCTGTATTACATAACTGCAAATTTAGCTAAGTGGCTGTTGACATTTACAAATTTAAAGAAAAGATTAATCAGAGCCGATTTTTAAAACTGATTTCTTTCTGAGCAGGGAAGAAATATGTAAAAGAGCACTATTTTCCCAGCCTTCACAAAAAAGGGGGAGGGGGATTAGGCTAATTTGGAATAAACTGCATAAATAAATTTGAAAAAATAAAAATCACTGGCATTTTTTTTTAAATCAAAGAAAATGTTAAGACTGCTTTTACATTTACAATTTTTCCAAATGTGATCGTCTGTTTACTGCTGTTCAAATCATCCTGGACAAAAAAACCACTCTCGTAGTGTTTTTGTTCTACGAGCCACAGAAGTCTCCCTCTAGCTAATATCTGACAGGAACGGTCCAAGGATTCTGACTGCAATTGTGCACGTGTGTTCAGAATCCCGAATGAAAGGGGAAAATAATTTGTGTTTCAAATGCAATTTTGGCTTTCGTTTGGTGAAGCAGCAAGTATTTTCATCTAAAGTCTTCAAACAAATAGGCACGTTAAAACAGAGACTTTTCAATTTAACAATCTCCAGCCCCCTCAGCACACACACATACACACATACACACATAAACTCTTAGTAATGTCCACATACTTGCAGTGTTACATAATAGCAGTGAAAGTATGTGACAATTACATCATAAGAATGAAATATGATAAGAAGTTATAGATGGCAAAGAGCATATAAATACTATAAGACAGTGACACTGTATCTTTAAATACTTGCATGCAAAGCCAGCATCAATTGAAGTAGATCTTTATTTATATTACCTTAGGTTTTAATTTCATTCAATAATCAGTTTTCATTTTGTATCTTCCAAATCTTTTCAGGCTGAGTGTCGCATCGTCTCCTGGAGTCTCTAGATCTGTGTATATCTGCACTATCTCATTGATCTCTAAAAAGTGACATTGATGCCAACTGCCAGAGCTGGTACCCATGCCATCTGCTAGTGACGTCACAGGGCAGAGAGAACCATGTGATCCTCTCTCTTGGGACCTTCATTCTGCACTGATCATCTGGCATCCCTGTAAGTGGGTACCAGCATTCATGCATCAACACAGAAGGTTAGACTGATAGGGAAAAAAATCTGCACCAGCATTTCACATACAGTAGGTGCGTTTCTCCTCGAGCTGCTTCGGCTCCACTGGCAGTCTGGAGAAATAGCCGTGTTAGTGCTCAGTTTCGCCCTGCCAACGGTGCAACTATTAGGTAGTCGTTAATATTCCATTCATTTACAAGGTGGGCTTTTGTGTGAGCGAGGGGGTTTTGTTGTTGTTGATGTTGACGTTTTGTGAAGATCACCATCCCATTCGTGCACCTGGGTACCCAGGGAAAGGAAGCCGTGAGAAGGAGCTGAAATCAGGAAAAGGGTCTTGAGATGCTTACCCAAAGTAAGATTTGTGTAAGCGAACAGGGATCAGCAAAGGTCTCCTCATTTCCTTGTTTTGTTTCGTGGCATGTAACTTATGGGTGTGTGTCTGTGTGTTCTCTTATTAACATGTACGACTTCTGTGCTTCTTAGGAATTTGGAATAAAAGAACAGTTTCTCCATCTGGGGTCTGTGAAAGACATCCTCAGGCACCCCCCCCCCTTCTCCACTTGCTGGTACCTTTCAACAACTTTTCGGGAGACCGTTTATCTCTTAACAAACGCAGAGATGTCTGCGAGGCCACCGTGAAAGATTTCAGACCACATCCTGTGTCCTCTCCCCGAAGTCACAACTTCGGTCTTGCATTGTCCCATCCTCTCTCCAGTGTTAACTTGCTTGCTCGTTCTCATTTCGTTTCCTACACACCAAACATAAGAAATAGCTCTTAGGTTTTTGTCTTGTTCTTCTCCCTGGCATTCAGCTGAGTGTTTTTAATCAAAGATTAGCTTTTCTGCTTTCTGAAGCCCTCAGATTTTTTTTTTCCTTTCTCTTAAAGATCTTCTCCTTCTCTTAAAAGCTCTTCTCACATTTCCCCCCTCTAGACCAACAGCCAATTTAAAAGTCTCCTCATTTTTACATCAGTGTCCAGTGTTTTTTTCTTTGTCAGATTTAC
This sequence comes from Canis lupus baileyi, assembly GCF_048164855.1. NCBI lineage: Eukaryota > Metazoa > Chordata > Mammalia > Carnivora > Canidae > Canis > Canis lupus. The sequence goes on along the minus strand of NC_132855.1, from coordinate 17,131,336 downwards.
ACATATTTCTCTTTCCCCCCACTCCCCGCTTTTGGTATCTTAACGAAGGCAGGGGGAGAACCAGTTAAGCGAAATTGGAGAGGCCTTATTGATAAAATACACTGTGAAATCAGAGGCAAACTCTACCTTCCTCTCCTTCTCTCTGCTCCCCTGTCACCCCCTTCCCTTGCAAAGAGAGAGAGAGAGAGAGAGAAAAGGAACGTTTTATTTCAGAATTGCCCATCAGTAAAGTAAAAAGTGCACTAAAAAAAAAAAAAGTTTAAAAATGGACAAACACAACCTTTGTTGTTTGACAACTGAATAATCTCTTTCTATAAAGTGAGACAGTATGCTTTTGGTATTAAAGTAATCCCTGGCAGAGTTGTAACTGTTGAATCTGTGTTAGCCTTCCCTTTATAAATCCCAGTTTTGAAAGGTTTAGAATTCTGCTGCTTTCATGCACTTTGGTTCCAGATTGGCATCGGCGGCCTCAAATCAAATGCGGTTCTGCTCCTGTCGTCTCCCACTCATTTCCGTCCCCCTGAAAGTTACTCACCTTTGCCTGGACAGCTCTAGAAAAGATGGGGAAGGTGGCAAAAAAGAGAATTATGCTAGGTAAAGGAGAATAATTTTTCTCTCTCAACGGAGAAGAAAAATGTTTTCTCTGCTAAACATGCAAATCAAAAATAAAAATACGGCTATAAATTCATAACCTAAGTGAAGTAGTTTGGCCTAGCTTATGTTTTTTAAAAAAGTCAGACGTACCAGAGGCATTTCAAAATGTGTCGCTTAAGGGGCTATATTACTGGTAATGGGTGCATTGAGTTTCTTTCGCATAGCCTTTGGTTCAAAAACAACACACACCTTTTATGTCAATACAGAGAGTTTCTATAGGAAGAGCAGATGCAGACTTTCGTTTGTTCTCACGTATGATTTAATTTTTTAAATGTTCAGGGGCATAAGTAAAAAAAAAAATCAGGAGCCACAAAGCCTGTCACACATTTTCCATATTATACCATATTCTAAACTTGCAAAGTCTCCAGAAGCTGCACTGTATTATGGGCATCGCAAACACGAGATTCAAAATCTAAGGAATAGGTAACGTGACATGTTGGTAGAAAATTATCACCAATGTAGCTCATCGCAAGGATAGACTTTATATTTTATCTTTGCAATGTGCAGACAAATGAGAAACAGTTTTTTTGATGAAAACATTTGGGACTGTTCTATTTCTGCCTTTGAACATGAAATAAAAACCTTCGGGGGGGGTGGTGAGGTGGGGCGAAGGGGGGATAGATCTGTGTTGAGGTTTCTGAGTATTAATCTATTGTTTGAATGTCTTAGGTTTCCTTTTTAAAAAAAAAGCAGGGGGACAAAAAGTTGTTATGTCAAGATTTAGCAAGGATTCAGGGTGTTTGTACAATAATCTTTCAAAAGAAATTTTGTTATGCATTTTCTACTATAGTTCCAGATATGCAAATGCCTGTGCTGTTAATATGCATTCATAACATACACCATAACGGCTGTTCTACTCTCTGCTAAGAAAGCACGTTAACACCAATACTCCAAACAGAAATACATTCTGAATTATAGACGAATACTCCGAGTATGGGGAGTGTATTATCCTCATTTCTAGAATGTATTTTCTCATTTTACAGCAATCACTGCACACCAAAGTTTACATCTTAATTTGATCCCGATTTAACCAACATGATCTTTGCTTCTGGGGCCAAGACATCTCATAGATTTTTTTTTTTTTAATATGCCCAATGTCTGACTGCCTATCTCTGTCTCGCTTGTACTGGGTAGTCTCTCATATTTCACTTTTAAAATGACCCACAGAAAATGTAGATATAATTCGATCCCATTGCAAGGCAATAGAATCCAAATGTCTAAATTAAGGCTCAGGGGTTATTATTTTTTAGGTCATCTGGTTGGTACCTGTGTCACAGTGAAGAAGAATTCTATTGACTTCCTTTCGCACTCCTCTCATAACCTAGGAGATCAGTCTGGAACATGACAGGCATTTTTCTTAGCCCTCTTCAAGAGTAAGGTAACAGGATGTAGACCCGGGCAGGGTCAGACAGCAAAACATCAGGACCAGAGTTTTTTCCCCTAGAAGGAGGGTGCTTCCTGAGATAGATTTTGGGCAATTTTCTCTCTTGCCTTTTTTTTTTTTTTTTTTTAAGCTCTTAGACAAATGCTTCAGGGCAGCGTGTAAGCCTGTGAGCGAGCCCAGTGTTAATCTTTTAGAGTTTTAACTCTGTCATCCCCCGTGGCTTGAAAGAGTTTTATGGCTGTGGCAAAGCGTCTCACTTTGGAAAACAGTCTTTGGGATTTAAACAAAAGTATTGGAAATATAAGGCAAACACAAAACTACTTTACTCCCCTTGAAGACTTAGCGGGCTTAAAAATATGATTTAAACATAGATGTCTAAATGTTTTATAATATATGTGTGTGTATATATATAATGTATGCATATATATGTATGAACATACGTGTGTATATATAATATATGCATATATATGTATGTATATATTATGTATGTACACACTTGCAAGATTCCTTAGATCAAACAGATAATCTGGAAATTTGAGGGCAACGTTTGAATTGTTTTTACAGATTTACTTCAGGGTGAAGAGTAAACTGAATTGTACCATTATTTTGCAGTAATTATATTGTTGTTTATGAAATTCACAAACTACAGCAACACCCAATATTCTGTTTTAGCCTTTACACAAAACGGCACTGCTGTTCTTTCCAGAAGTACATTTTATTATTTTTCCTCCATAGAGCATACTTTTTTATTTGACTCCCTCAACTGCAGTTATTAAATTCATTTTCTAATTTCTTATTAAATAATGTCCTCTAAATCTGCCGGTTAAAAGTTCTACCAGGATGAGAAGACCAGTATTATCGGCCTGAGTTATTATAGTTCCAGCCATTCATAAAGAAACGGTGCTTTATTAAGTTTTATGGTGTTACTGTAAGAAAACATAGTTTCCTTTAGTCCTTTACAAGTATTAAGAATGATTTATTGCCCCATATTATGACTTTTAATGATACTGCCTAGAAATTAGTGTTATATTCCAATAATGTGTATTGGCATGGTTATTTTTAAGCATAGAAAGCAGAAGTGAAATTTGTCTCTTTTCTGTTACATTAATCCGTTGTAAGACTCGAGTGGGAACTTCAGGCGAGAGATGTTTTACAAAGGTTTCATGGAAACTGCATTTTGAAAATCAAGTTTTAGGTTACATGCTTGTATGATGACATGCAGGCTCTCTTAAGAGGGGATTTCTGGATGGATTTCAAGAGGTTCTGGAGCTTCCTAGGATTATGTGCAAATTTGGCATGTATGTACATATGTGCATTTTTCTAAAGAAAGACTTGCCGTCAAATTCTAAAAGGTTAAGAATCACAACGCATATTTCGATGTCTTACTCAACTCGCCTTAAATCCTGATCCTACTGTTTAATGGTTATGTGTCATTCATTGATTGATTGATTCATTCATTCATTTATTCACCCACTCAGCCACTTAACAAAGGTTTATTGAATATCAATTTTGGATTGACTCCTTTCTTTCTCTCAGACTCTCCAACCAGTATGTCAGCAAATCCTCTCGGTACTATCTTAGAATTACATCTAGAATCTGACCACTTCTCGGTCATTCCACCACTCCTTCCCTCATCCAAACCACCATTGTCTCTCACCTGACCCAAATGACTTCTATGTGTTCACTCTTGGCCCCTTATATTCAGTACAGTCTTCAACTCAACAGCCAGAGGCATCTATCTGGTTAACACATAAGTCAGACTGCATTCCTCTATGCTCAAAACCCTGCAGTGGCTTCCCCTTCCTCAGAGTCAAAGCCAAGTCCGCAGACCCAGCGCCTTCTTCTGGTCTTTCTGTTCCCATCTTCTACTGCTTTTCCCTCCACTCACTCAGCTCCAGCCACATTGGCCTTGGCTGTTCCTTCCATTTCCAAGGACGTCCACCTGAGGCTCCTGGCACTTAGTTCTATCTGAACTCCTTCTCCTGAGTATCCCCATGGCTCCTCCTCATATCCCTCCAGTCTCTCCTCAATGTTCCCTGACAAGGAGGTCCCCTCTGACCATCCTACTTTATATTGTATCCCAACACTCATCTGTCTCTTTATTCACTTTCCAGTTTTGCTTTTCTCCATAGCCCTCATCACTTGCTAACACAATACATCACTTATTTAATGTGTGTATTACTCTACAGTTCTTGTGCTTGCACATGAGAGGCATAAGTACATACTTGTTGAATGCAGAGGTTTGTTCCAGGCACTGAGTTGATGATGGCCATTTGATGGCATGTAGAACAGCTATGGCAAGCCCTCGGGGAGTTTAGAGTCTAGAGGAGGGAGATAGGCAATACATAAGTAAACACAGAAACATGAAATTTATGTATTGGTGGCTACAGATAATCATGGGAAGCCCTACTTTATTAAAGTATCTGGGAAGCCCTTTCTGAGTCATCCTTCAAGCTGAGTCATGAAGACTGAGCAGCAAGCAGAAGCATGAGTGTGTGACATGTTGAAAGTTCTGGGGAGACCACAGTGAGAGTAAGGATCAGATCCTTTGAGACTATGTAGGTCATATAACGGATTTAGGATTTATTTCAAAGGAAGTGATTGAAGGACTTCAGACAGTTAAAGATTTGAAAAGATCACTCTGGCTAAGAAGAGTTGGGGAGGGAAAAAGACGAAGCAGGGAGAGAATTTACAAAGCTTGTATGAGTGGAAAGCTCACAAGGGATGCCTATGGCCCAGCTTCAAGTCAGGTGATGGAAATGAAGGGAGGAGGCCTAGAAATATAGTTTGGAGAGTGAGGCACCAGAACATACTGTTGGATGGGTGTGGTTGGGATGTCAGGAGGTGTCTTAACCTCTGTTCATGGTGATGATGAATAGTGCTCTCCCATATGCAATCCGCCAAGCACCAGGCGAGGTGCTTCACCTACATGGCCTCATGGGATCCTTGCAATGAGGTACATGTGACTGTCTTCACTGTAGGAGTTTTGAAGCTGCAGCTCAGAGAAGTTAGCTAATGTACTCATGACCGTTCCATTTTTAAGTGGGGAGATCATGATTTAGACCTAGGTCTGTCTGAATCAAAATTCTAGCTTTTTTAATAATTACACTTGGAGACCTTAGGAATTAAATAATCAAACATCAGCAAACTGTCTCAAACTGTTTCCAGTACATAATAAATCCTAAATATTTAGTATTTATTAGAGTAGTAGAAAAACTTGACCATCAATCTATTCACAAAATGAAGAATTATACCATTCATATATCTAGTGACTTAAGTTTTTTATCATTCAATTGTATTTTAGATCAACATTTACAGGTAGGTCAATAGACTGCCGTGTATGATGTATTCATATAACAATGATTACAATTGTCATCACAGTGAGCTCCTATGAAAGTTGAGTCATTCACTTAAGTCCTGATCCTACTGATTAATAGCTATGTGTCATTCATTCATTCATTCATTCACCCATTCATCTCTGTTCCTTCAGGACAAGAAGTTGTTCTTTCCTTCTTTTTCATTCACTCAATAAAATACTTTCTGTACGTTAACACTGTAGACATTGCAAGGGGAAGTAAAGGTAAATAACCAACAGCCTCACCTTTCAAGGAAGGTGATAAGAGAGGTTGTTGGTAAGGAATGAAGAAAAATTTGAGTAGAGCTAGCATGTATGTGGAGTGTATTTTTTTTTTTTTACTTTATTTTTAAGTATAGTAGGGACTAAAACACATGTGGATGATAAGTGCACGGCCCAATTAATTCTGATAAACTGAATATATCTGTGTAATAAGGTCCCAATCAAGAAAAGCTTCTTGCCAGGGACTCCTGGGTGGCTCAGTGGTTAAACATCTGCCTTTGGCTCAGGGTGTGATCCCGGGATCCTGGGATCGAGGTCCACATTGGGCTCCCTGCATGGAGCCTGCTTCTCCCTCTGCCTCTTCCTGCGTGTCGCTTGTGGATAAATATTTAAAATCTTTTTTTTTTTTAAATAAAAGCTTCCTTCCAGCCCCTTCAAGGTACCAACCACATCACCCCAAGAGCAAACACTATCCTGGCTTCTCTGAGTTGATTGGTTTTGTTCATTTTGTATATTAAATAAGTGGAATCATTCAGTATATGCTTATTTTTGGATCTGACTTCTTTATCTCAGCATTTTATTTGTGCACTTTACTTGTGTTGTTGTACATAAGTGTAGATTGTTCACTCTTGTTGCTGTATAGTACTCAATTGTGTGACTAGACCAAAATTTGTTTCTCCATTCTGTTGTTGACAGGTGTTTGGATAGTTTCTAGTTTTTGATTGTTATAAGTAATGCTATTCTGGTACATATTTTTTTTTTTTGGTAAAAAAATACATGTGAGGTGTATTCCATTCCTAGTTATATATCCAACAGAAATGCATACGTGTGTTCTGTGTGTATGATTTTAAGAGAAGCTTAAAATAGGACACTCACAAAAAGTTAATTTTTAATAATTACCTACCTGACAACCACCCACATTCTAAAATCATTACACAAGATGAATAACATTATCCCAAATTTATAGATTCCTGTCTTCTAATCTAGGATGGTATTGATTACCAAACTACAAATAATTATTGAAGGATTCCTATGCATCAAGCCACATGATTGTGGAAAAGAAGAGTAGAAGAGATCATCCTTTTCTTCAAGGCATCTAGAGTCCTGTTGAGGAAAGAAAAGTAATAAAGCATTGAGAAGCATGAAGGGCAGACTACGGTATAGAGTATCAAAAAAATGACTATCTTCTTTGTTCATCCTTTAGGAACATACTGCCAATTTAAGACTATGCAGTAGTTTTGTCAAGAATATGTTTCAGAATACTTGCACTTAAAGCATACTGCATATTCAATGTTAAAACACATTGGCGAAATTATAGAGGCTAATATTTGATCAATGTTAATATTGCCTACTATTTTTGAATACTTTCTTTGTGCTAGCTTTTCTGTGTATGCTATATAATTCTTACAACAGCTATATGAGGATTATATACATGAGTAGACTGGTGTAGTGATTCAAGAATGGTATCTGTAGCCAGACCCGCTGATTCCGACACTTTCCAGCTGGTTACCCTGAGCAAGATCCTATTCTTCAGCATTTCCATATATCAAGTGGGAATAATTATATTTTTACCTTATAGTCTGTTAGATGGGAATGGCTAGAAGAGTCCCTGGCCCATGGTAAGCACTGCACTATTATTTGACAGATTATTTTAAAATAAAAATGGAAACAGAGAGAATTGAGTATAAAGCATTTATAGGAAATAATTTCTTAACTCTTTGTGAAGGAAAAACATTTATATGAAATAATTTCTTAACTCATGTCTATGGCAATGACCTCTGGTCACCCAAGCATTCAGGGTGCAAGTGGGGAACATATATTCTGATGTCGGGACAACCAGTTCTGAAAATATAGGTTTCGGCTTGCAATTTCAGCATCTTGGGCCAGGAAAGATAACAGTACCTTCAGGACAAATAAGTTCTCAGTGAAGTCTGAACCGGGCAACAGATCTTTTAGAGATCTGAAAACTTCTTGGCTGTGTATACTCCATTTCTTTTGCATAGAAACATTGCAAGCTTTGCTCTTTGTCTCTACCTACTTTTGAATCTCATAGTGGCTTGGATGGAAGCATATACCACACACCCAAAAGACAGAAAGCATTATTTCTTTTTTTTTTTAGTCCTAATGTTCACATGCTTGCTAATATAAGCCCACAAGATGACTCTGGAAACTAAAGCATTAGGTCGAAAGGCTAACCTTACTAACAACACAGATTTAAAAGCACACAGGCATGATCCAATCGCTCCCCAGGGGATGCACATATTTGCCCTGCGATCTGCCACATGCAGGTAGATCTTATAACCTCCAGATCACATGAAAAAAAAAAAAAACATGGTCCACCCCTATAGCAATAAAACAAGCTGCTAACGAATCCTGCACAAAATGCAAAAACCCAAATCATTATTTGCCTTTTTTATATTTTAGACTTCTGGTTGGTTTGCTCTGTTTGGCTGGCAAATCTCATCCAATTACAATATTTTTTCATTTGCGTTTTAAAATAGCAATCCTAGCCCACTGTTATTATAACATATGTGGTAAGTTGTTGTTCCTGGGGTGGTGATAAATTCGTGGCTATCCATTCACATCCTCATGGGTTGGAATTAATCTTTCTCTTTTGATTTCCCACTACACTTTGTGCTTCTATGATTGTGCTTAGCATAATTTGCTTTGTAGTGTATCTATTTGTGAATGCATCTGTCTCCCCCATTAGCTTGTGAAGATAAAAACTATCTCGGATTTCTGTTTCATTTTGTTTTGTGGTTCCTGTGTCAACAACACACTGAAGTACATAGTAGGGACTCAAAGAATATTGGTAGTAGAAATGAATCGATTGATTGCGGTACATCACATTTGGCTGCAGAACACCTTAAAGTGATGAGACCCATCTGTCAATCAAAGCTGTGATCTTTGCTTCATTAACACCATGGCTAAGCAATGAGGTAATAAGTCAGTGACAAAGAGCTTCATGCCCCACATACCATAAGTTAGGTGACAGATTATATGTAATTCTTTAAGCAGCAAAAACCCTTCAGAAAGCAAGTCTATGTCGTGGCAATAATGATCCATAATTTTATACAGTCTGTATGTGAAGGCTGAACCCAGCTATCTCCTTCCTGGCTCTTTATCCAAAAAGGCTGCTCCAGTGCTAATTATCTCTTTCAAAAGCTAGAGTAACTTGTTCCACTAAGCAGTTTGCAGTGCATTTTGGCCACCGATATTGGTACAAGATCCAGTCTAAGATTGTGGCACATGGCTTTGAATTCTTTTATTGCCCAGTGTCATTTTCTGGAGGAAATCTATCGTTATCCTTTTGATCTGAAGATTAAGCATTCCCCAGCTGGACTTTCTACCATTTGCAGAATGTAAGTTCGGCCTGTCAGTGGTGATGCTAACTTGAAGTACCCTAGCTCTACTTTTTCCACTATTACCTGTTTTTGGAGATGGTCGACATTAAAAGAATGGAAGGAACCATCCTCCGTCATGCTCCATCTGGCTCTGCTAGTTCCTTGGCGACTGAGGCAGCACATACATTTGGTGGACAGATAAGGAATGGGAAATTCATGATATTAATAATGATTTCTCTGTTCTCCAAAGCAAAGGCCTTTCCGGTTTAGCAACTCTTTTACAAATGGTCCATGTTGGGAGGGGGCTGAGCAAGACTCAGTGTTGGAAGTGAAATAGAGATAAATGAATTAAAGACCAGACAGGGCACGCAATGATGGCATGTACTTCAACTGCTGCAGTTACTGAGTGCCTAGCATGGTAAATGAATAAAACATGGGCCTCGCCGCGGAGGGGCTCCTGGTCTTTAGGGACATTTAGATTCATGTAGAGACATTGCTGAAGTGTAGGGCAAGAGTCATTTCATCTGGCTCCACAGAGGTCTGTTTCTTTTTGTTCTGAAATGACCGTAGACATTTTTAGTGGTGGTGATGATAAAAATATGGGAAATGTGGGTGAAATCGACTTCTTACCTGGAGAGTTATAATACAGTAAGAAAAGACTGGATTGAAAGGAAATTCTAAAATGTAACTCTTATGGCCTTTTGAATATTTCATTTTTAACTATTCCTCCCGAGAAAACATACTTTTATTTTCCATGGCAATTCTAGTCAAAACTAAATGAAAAGAGGGAGGCAATTGTATAGGTGGGGATGTGGCCTTTAATTCAGAATCTCTGGGCAGGGTAAAATGAGAACTTTTCTGGGCCCTGAACACTTGACTTTCAGAGGCACTGTCCTCCATAAAAATAATAAAAATATTTGATGACTGTGTTGGTAGAAAGAAAATTTAATACAAGGTTGATTATACTCATTTTTATTCTTCTGTACTACACCTGATGGAGAAATCTACCTGTCATTGGAGGTAGGGCGTGGCCAAGAGCATTTTTTTAAATCTTCAGCTGTTTGAGAATCACTATGCTTTGGGAGTTACCCACTAACCCACAAGGACTTTAGGAAGAATCTGTGGAAGTGCCTGCCTCTCTAGTTCTTCCGCCTTCCAGTTTTCATAAGCCACCCACTGTGCATATGAAATACACCTGGTGTGGGGATATGGCAATATAGGTATGCCACTGAAATTGCCAGATTTTAGTGAATAAAAATGCAGGACACTCAGCTGAATTTGTATTTCAGATATATTTAGATGTGGGACAAACTTATACTAAAAAGTATTCATTGTCTATCTGAAATTCAAATTTAACTGGGCATCCTGTATTTTACCTGGCAACTCTATATGCTGCCTCTATTCTGGGAACTCAAGTTGTTTTTCCCTCCCAAAATACACTTTCCAATTAATATACCATGCACTAATATAGTGTTGCCCAAAGAATGCTCTTTGGACTATTATTATTATTATTTTTAAAGATTTTATTTATTTATTCAAGAGAGACCCACAGAGAGAGGCAGAGACACAGACAGAGAGAGGAGAAGCATGCTCCATGCAGGGAGCCCAATGCGGGACTCGATCCCAGGACCCTGGGATCACGCTCTGAGCCAAAGGCAGATGCTCAACCACTGAGCCACCCAGGTGGCCCCCTCTTTGGACTATTAATAGGAATCACTCAAAAAAAGAAAGAAAAAGAGTTGCACGGTCAAAGATGTTTGTTTTCTTTAAAGCATGTCTTCTTGGGTTCTTCTGTGTACTTTTGTACATTATGACTCTCCAAGAGCAGGATATGGTAGGCACATGTCCCAAACTTATCATTCCATCAGATGGTTTCCTTTTCTTCTGGAATTTCTCACAGGACTTAAATTTCTGATGGGACACACCTAGTACCCCACAAGGACCAATGTGTCTTTGTTTATGATGAGTGTGATGGACAGTTTGAATCTCCCTCACTGATTTACTTTACTTTCTTCTTCTCTTTTGCTCTTGGTTTCTGCGGTGGTGCCTACATAGCAGGGGGAAATCCACCTTTCCCTTTTACCTCAAGTGTTTCACAGGCTCCCTTTTTTGACTGCGTTAGGTTCAGTCAAATGTGGGGTCTGTGGAATCATGGATTTTATCTTATTGTTGAATGAAGGACACCTAAAGCAGGTGTGCAGGGCTGGCTACATCATTTGTGGGGCTCAGAACAAAATGAAGATATGGGCCCCTTTTCCAGAAATGAATAAAAATTACAAGGTGGCATCACCAGATCATTAAACCAAGCACAGGGGACACAGATGGCACACCCATGAATTCAGCCCTGCTGGGGGCACCATCCTCAGTGCCAAAATACTGAGAGTTGTTACCCAGAAAACCCTAGGAATTTCCAAAGGCTAAAAATTGGAACTATCTTCAGATACCTAAAGATCAAAAGCAGAAGCAAGTCACTAGATTTGGCCAATGAAGACATAAAATTTTGGTATTTCGTTCATTGTGAATTTTTTCATTAATTTTGAATTTTAAAAACATTGTATTATGGATTTTATTTATCTTGATTTTGGTGCTGTCTTAGTTTTCTCAGGCTGCTGGAACAAAATATCCTAGACTGGGTGGCTTACATGACAAAGGTTTACTTCTTAGAGTTTTAGAGGCTGGAAATCCAAGATCAGTGTGCTAACAAATTCAGTTTGTGATGACGAAGGTTACTCTTCCTGGCTTGCAGACAGCCACCTTCTTGCTGTGTCCTCACATGGCCTTTCAGCTGTACACATATAGGAGGTGGGGGTAGGGAGGAGAGAGAGAGAGAGGAAGGGAGAGACAGGAAGTGAGGAGGACATCTTTTTCTCTTTTTATAAGGCCACTAATCCCATCATGAAGGCCACATCTTTGCATCTTTGTGACCTAATCTAATCCTAATAACTTCTTGGAGTCCCATCTGCAAATACCATCACTTCAGGAGCTAGGGCTTCAGCATATGAATTTTGGGGGCACAAATTCAGTTCATAACAGGTGCCCCCCAAATTTTATACAGGGGTCTCACCCTATTTTTTGGTCTAGCAAAAGATAATGGAAAAAAGCAGCTTTATCATTATTTACTTTAAAGAACATGTTTTTAAAAGGGGAACATTTTGTTCATTTATTTTTGTTTTACAGCTCACACACAGAAATACACACATATATACATAGACACATCCACATACCCCGATGAATAAATATGATTTCTTGGAAATAGCTGGCACAAAATCTAGATTCATTCTTTAAGAAGACTTTAACTGGAAATGAAAAATGTTAGATTAATTTATTGTTGTCATTAGAATTATACTTATCTCATATAAGTGTCCTAAAGAAGTCAAATTTCTTAAAAAAATATTGTGATCTAATATATTTTATCTAATTTATCTTCTATACATTTTTTTTCTTTCTCAATATTAATATTATTACAATTACCTGGTTAAACATTACTTCTGAACAACACAAAAGAAGCTGTTCTTTTTAAATGAATCATAACTTAGTGATTGTTTTTCAGTTTCTAGAATACTTGTTGTTTTTTTTATGATGCATGCCATGTGTTTCCGGGTGCCAAGAGTCATTTCTTCATATTTTGGTAAAAATGCCCCTCCTTTCTTTAGTTGATGAAGCCTCCTACATTGTCTGTCCGCATGCCTCCCAAAGATAAGGCTAGACCTAGGGCTCAGACCTGGCTGTTGGGTAAATTCTATCCCATAACATGGAGTGATTGCTAGCACTCCATGAACCATGTGATCCCAGTGAGAATCAGCTCCAGGCTTTTGATGGAATTACTAGAAAAAGGCATGTCCTTTCCACTGAGGCTGCTGAACTGGAGGAATGTCAATCTGGATCTGTGGGTACCATCTTGGCCACTCCTGAGGGGAGGCTGATTGAGAAGAATGCACACAGGTCAAGACCTGGCATGGACAGATTCTTGATGGCACTTTTTTGAGTACCTGGATCAAACCATGTTTGAAGCAAGTCCTACCCTGGACTTTTAGTTATGGAAACAATAAATTCACTTAAAAAGTATTCTGGTTGGTGTTTCTGTCACAGATCACTAACAGTAGTGACAAACATTATGCACAGGACTTTCAGAACTGGAGACGAATGATGATTGTATTACAAAAGTGGCCTCTTGGTAATACCAGAGTCAATCTGAAGGCCCATTGATTAATATCTCCCCTCAGACTATATCAGATACCTCCTTGTAAATACCTGGACAGCTATACTTGCCATGAGAAATTATAATTGCCCGCTTACCTATCTGTCTCCTGCTCTGGAATGAGATAAGCTCCTTAGGAGGCTGTTTTTCGGGGAAAGAGCATTTACTTGGTGCTTACTAAGCGTTAGGCTCTCTTGGGTGCTTTATTACATTATCTGTCACAGTACTCCTACAAAGTATCTGTGCTCTTTTTTGTTTGTATCCACATGCCTGGCTTGTAGTTTCTGTCTGTGTGTGTCAGGGGCCAACTATGTCACAAGGAAATCTCTGAATTTACTTTCCTTTAGAACATATATTAAAACTCAATAGCAAAGGAATCATTTCTTTAAAACAAGGGTGGGCAAATTTGTTCCCTAAAAAGACAGATAGTAAATACTTAAAGGCTTTGCAAGTCCTGAGGTCTCTTTTACTGTTACAATGTGAAAGCAGCCAAAGACAACATATAAACACAAACAAATGAGAGTGCCTGTGTTCTAATAAAACTTTATTTATGGACATGGAAATTTGAATTTCATACAGTTTTACATGTTATAAAATCTTGGTTCTTATTTTGGTATTTTTCAACTATTTAAAGAGGCAAAAATGTTCTTAGCTCTTGGCCTGTACAAAAACAGATGGTAGACTGAATTTTGCCTATAGGCAGTAATTTGCATACCCTGGTTTAGAACTTGGACCAGTACTTTCCAAATATAATGCGAGCCACATATGTAATTTAAAATTTTCTGGTATCTATAGTAAAAAAAAAAAAAAAAAGGCAAAAGAAACAGGTGAAGTTAATTTTAGTACTATGTTTCACTATCCTCTAATATAATGAAAATATTGTTTCAACATGTTCAATATAAAAATTAATTAATGATGTGTTTTACATTCTTTACATTTGTACTAAGCTTTAGAATTCTGGTATGTATTTTACATTGAAGTTCATCTCCATTTGTATGCTAAGTTTCCATCAGAAATACTTGATTTGTCTTTAGATTTCATAAAATTTACAGCAGACAATGGATTCACATACATGAATTGTTAAAAAAAACATTCTGAAAAGTTTTCCAGTAGTTTAATCAGGTCTCAGTTCTTAAATTTGTTAAGTAAAATGTAAAGTTCAGTTTGTCAGTTACTAGGGCCACATCTGAAGTGCTCAATAGCTGTTACGCTGGCCAGCCCAGACGTAGAACAACATGAGATTGTTTCTTTGCTGAGAAAAGTATTTTCACTGGCATCATTTAGAACGGTTAGTAAATGGAGGTTGTGAAAAGCAGATACACTCTGTCAGTGTTTTAAATGTTTTTAAATTCTCTGCAGATAATGTACCCTCTACAGCCTGCAGCTAGGACAGAGCTCGGAGCCCTCATGCCTGGAGAGTAGTGACCAAGGATGAGAAACAACAGGGAAGATTGATTGCCAAAGAGGTAGCTAGTTGCAAATCATATAAGGCCTGGTGAGCAATGATGAGGGTTTGCAAACTTTCTCCTAAACATGATGGGCTGTCATTGGAGCTACTTTGAGCTGCTGGTGGAGAATAGGCTTTAAGGGGGCGAAAGTAAAGTGGAGGTCAGTCATGAGGCAACTGCAGGTGTCAAGGTGAAAGATGATGGTTGGTGCAGAGCTGTGATGAGGTAAAGCCAGGAAGGCATCTGGGGTTCTAAGCTGGAGGAGGCACTTACCCTTAGGGTTCTGCTCCTGGGATAGTTCAATCCTGGGAGTGTGCACCTCCTTCTGTGTTGGCCCTGGTGGCTTGGATGTGAATGGTTCTGTATGGGAAGTGAGTGAAGTCACCAGGACTGGCATTTGTTTTGAAAGAAGAGTCCCCAGAATCTACTGATAGATAAGACATGGAATGTGAGAGAAAGAGGGGAGTCGAGTCTAATGTCACAATTTTGATTTTCACTGTACATCTAGCCAGCCCTAGCATAGCCTGCACTGCTCATCCTGCTCCATTGCCAAGTTTACCAGAGCACAGAGGTGTCCCGAGAATCGGAGATTTCAATTAAACACATTTTGAAATTGTAGACTCAGTTGTGCAGCCCCGATCTCCTTCATTGTAACAAGGTTCATACTGTACATAAAGCTGGACAGTTTGTGATTCCACTTCATTGTGAACCAACACAGACCAGCCTCGTCCTTAATTCCACCTCTAAGAAGTCTCAGCAGGCACCCGGACCATGGGGTAGCATAGCTGCATGATCCTGTTTTCACCCATCTCGGATGCAAAGGCTGCCTTGGCCCTTCACTCCATCCTCACCCACCCTTCTCCAGACTCGGAGCTGCTTCTCTGTCTGTAATGGAAATCCAGCCGTTCTTCCCCCCTTCCCCCACCATCGCCACCCCTCTTAAATTCCATTTTACAACACACAAAGCAAGATAGCCTTTGTTAAAAAGTTTAATGTTCTTAATTAGTTGAATCGGTTGGGCTAATTAGAATACCAATTAGAACTGGCAGGGCTATTGTTAATTTGAAAGTGCTGTGGTCTAGTGTTAATCGCTATTAAACCTTATAGTTTGTGAAAGATAGAGAGAGGATGAATACACAAAATACATTTTAAATGTTAAAGGTCCTTGGTCAGAGGGATCCCTCCTGTCAGTGAGTATTCCAGGGAGGCAAAACCACAGAGACGCACATTTGCTAAAGACTTGGGCCTTGCAAGGGGCATAAGTGCCTCCTTTTTCAAAAAATGTTAAAAGGCTGCAATTGTGTTTTTACTAAAACAGCCAAAGTGTTTAATTCACCTAATGGACTAATGATCTGGAATGATTCTTTTATAGAAAAAAAATCAGTGTTTAAGTTACCAGGGCACAAAAAAGTTTCTGTCATTACCAGAGCCATGCGTCCCTTTTGGGTTGTAACTTCCTAAATATAAGGAGCAACCCTCACAATTAAATCTCTTTTGTTTCTGGTCAGTATTTGACTAGGAGATTAAAAACACAAAACCAGAGAAACAAAGTCTTTGCGCAAAAGTACCATGTTTGGACGGTAGTAATGCATGAGTCCATATTTTCATGTCTCATTTGGAAATGACTAAATGGATAAGCAAGTCCTAATTTATGTTTTCAGACAAGTATAAAAATCACTCCTCGTTTTCTCAACAAGCAAATATGGAATGGACAATTATAGCTATTCTTACCGTACATTTTCTGAGATATGACTTTATTTTCCCTCTATTCCAGTGATAAAGACAGAAGGTATTGCCATCCATCGTTGCTGGTGTCCTCTCAATATATCTGTGATACATTTCCAGAAAATAAACCATGCAGTTTATAGAAAACAAATATAAAGATATATTTTATCATATGTATTATGGCACTGTTAGGAAACAAGGAATCTTTTTAAATGGTGAATTGCTTTACAAAGGATATAAAAATGTTCAGTGCAATTGCTACCTCAAATCCTTTTGGAGATAAGTGGAGAATAAATTTAAAACAAACAGACAGACCAACAAAGAAATAAGTGATTGAGTGACAACCAGTGCAGTATTTGTGTACAAAAATTTGTACAGAAGAAAAGAATTATAAATCAGAATGTGTCCCGGGTGTTTCTTAAGATACATGGTGACATGTATCAGAGATACTAGATTGAAATAATGTCTAAATTAATCCAGGTCGTTGTATTAAATTCTACTCCTCCCTGATCCAGTGCTGCCCACATTACAGGCATCATACTAGGTATCTGCTCTGGGGATGGGAAAATACAATGTTGAAAAAGGTTAGGGTCTATTAGGGAAGACTGAGGTAAAGCAAAACAAACAAACAGAATAATACTTGATAGCATCAAAATAGATTTGTTTCCTTTTGATGTGGATTCATACACCACATCGGGCCTTTTGCCTCGCCATTAATTTTTTTACAGGTGTTTATAATCCCTGTTCACCAGCTCCAATTCTTTTAGGACTACTAGTTAACTGTAAGCTTTAGGCTGTGGTTAAGAATAATAGGCTACTTGTCTAAATTTTATCTTTATTTTTAACCTGTGTGTAAAGAAGTTGGCATTGTTTGTTATAAAATGCCAAAGAATCCAATTTTCAATATCTGCCAGATATCAATGAGGTGCCAGAGATCCTTCTCTAAGCACCAAGAGAGGGAAAGACCAAGAGAAGTGAAGCGCAGATCCCAAGTAAAAGTTTGACCCAGAACTATACTGATCCACTGGTCATTTTAATGTTCTTTCATTTTATTTGACTGTATTTCTTCTTACTCAGTTCCTTGTCTATGTTTTGTAGTTGTTTTTTCTCCTTGTGGGCAAATCTCTAGATGAATTTTTTCTATAGTCAAACCATAAATGCCTTCATTAATTTGTCACATTTATTATCTACTATGTACCAAGTCATGTTTTGGGCTCTCAGGTGCAAACACACAAATATAAGACAGCCATGCCAGAAAAGTTCTCAGTCCAAGAAGTGACAGAGAGAGGTATAGAGCTATTAAACCTATTTAATGTACTCATGGAGGAATAATTGTAATGCTGTCTGGCTAGCAGTGTGTCAGGGTCAAGAACAAGGTGCTTCAGAGAACAAAAAATGGAGTGAGAAACTTGCTCTGTTGGCAGAAATTGGAAGTGAGGTCTGGAGAACAGACAGGAACACGATAGACTGCTATCCCCTGGAATGGGCAGGGTAGAGGCCCTGGTTTAGGGTATAGTGGTGGTGGGAGGCCCTTGATGTTATTTGAACCTGAAAAACATAATGCAAAAACAAAGTAAAAGTACAACTCTGATACAAGACACATGTATATTTTCTTTCCAGAATCTCTTGAGGACGGGAGCTGAGCCACAACATAACTAATTGTGTGGTTCAGAAAGTTATTTCATACATTAACAAAGCTCAGTGATAATTTCATCCACAAAGAATCCATAGGATTGGGCCAATATGACATATTTTTCAGAAATTGCTTTTGGCATCCATAAAAGATATGCGAACATCAAGGAAAGTATATACAGTTCATTTCATTTTTGGAAGGAATGTTAAAGAAACAAATGAAATACTTTAATTTCCCTTTTGGTGTGACTTGAGATTAAAAATACCCCTTCTCACTAAAGAAAGCATTCATACCGGGTCATGTGCCATGTGCATCCTTCCCCTGAAAATTGATTTAGTGGAGTCCTATCAAGATGCTAGTTCTCATTCACCCTGTTTCCCCAACCTTCCTGGAAATTTTTGAGCAAGTCTCTCACTTTACTTATGGATGCTTCAGGCCTGCTATTTGGTGTCTGTGTAGACGCCAGGCGCCTCTCTGGGTATGTTTGTAGTTTATTTGCCCCATGTCATTCTGCAGAAATGGATTCACTCAGTCAACTAGATGGGAGAGCTTTGAGCTTTGCTATCAGCTCGAGGAACAAAGGGACTGCAATCCGGAGAAGCCCCTGAAGGGAAGGTAGTCTACTCACACAGTCCCTTGAGGGTCCTCATCAACACGGGAGAACTGTTTTGACAGAACCACTGAATTGGGTGCAGGAGTCACATTCTTGGGACATCAAACCAGGACACATTTCCTGCTCGCCCACAAACAACACAGACCCCTCCGCCTTTGGGGAATAGGAGGAGCCCAGTCTGAGGGGCATGCTCGCTTCCAGGGTTGGTTGGAATAACTTGCCGTAGGCAAAAGGGCAAGGAACATTGAGTAGCAGAAATGGAAGCAAATAATTTATTTTTTTTCAAATTGCGAGCCCTGATGTCTGGCCCCAGATATCTGAGCATATTCTCCATTCTTCTAACAAAAGAAACACACATGCTTATTCCACCCTTTTCCGCCTCATCTGGCAGCCGCTTTCTGGTCCAGCAGACACTAACATCTAATGAGTCAAACTTCTCATTTTCAGACTAATCAGTCGGCTGCACTAATTGCAAATGCAAATATGCAAATTTATATTAATTAATTACTCTGCTAATTAGTTCTGCGGTCTTTTTTGGGTAATAAATCATTGTGCAGTGGAAGGGAAACAAGTCCTGTCCCATTTCACTCCACATAAAAATTTAATGTACTCATGGAAGAAAATATATATATATAAAAAAGACACCCTGAGTTGATCACTGTGCTTCTACTGACGAGTCCCCTCCAGAAAGGTGCAATTGTGAGAGGGCTTTCACATCTTCAGCAAATGCCATCACTAAGGTGCCTGTTAGCAATTTAATTATCACATTATGAGCTTCAGAAAAAGCCAGTTTGCTGTGCTGCAGGCTGTGACATAGAGCTCGGCAGTTCACTCACTTTGCAGCAAAACACTTATAAATAAGATGAGAATATAGAGAGGGAATCACATTTCTTTGCTGAAACGTTGTGGCTTTCGATCCAACATTTTCAGGGGTTTTGTTGTTATTGTTGTTGATTTAAGCCAAAATTATCATCTTGCTTTCCTTACCCCTGAATTAAAAGTTTTATCATTCAGATTTAGGAACACATTGAAGAACTATATCAGGGGAGGTGGGGCTCGGCAAGGTAGAGGTGAGGAAGAGCTGGTAGGGGAGGAAACTGTCTTCCATATGTCTAGGAGCAATGAGTGCTCAGATTTATTTCATAAATTCTTATTGGAGACCTACTAGGTTACCAGCTACCCACAGTGGGGCAGAGAGTGATGTATAAGTGATGCATAGAAATGGTCTCTCCGAATTAGACTGTGAATTCTTTGAGGATAAAAGGCTATGTCAGATTTGCCTCTGTGCTCCTAGTTTTATACCCAGAGAGAACATTCAAGAAGTATTTGCTTATGGGGTGCCTGGGTGGCTCAGTCCATTAAGTGTCTGCCTTCAGCTCAGGTCAGGATCTCAGGGTCCTGGGATCTAGCCCTGGGTTCAGGCTTCTGGCTCAGCTAGAAGTCAGCTTTTCCCTCTGTCCCTCCCCCTGCTCCTGTGCTCTATGCTCTCTCTCTTTCCTTCAAATAAATAAAGAAAAAAATTTTTTTAAAGAAGTATTTGGAATGAATGAATGAGTGGCTGCAGCCTCCAGGGACCTTGAGTCTAATTGAGGTAACAATAACTGTTACTCATGTACAGTTTTGCCTTTTTGTTGGGTAGGTGCCAAGTAATACTCTGTGATTAGGAGATGAGTGGAAGGAGCCATGGTGGTTAAGATTGAAATCCTTACATGTTCAATGTCCCTTCATTTCCTTCTCCTTCTCAGCAAGATATTCTTTATTTAATTCCCCATGCTCGTTCCTCTCTATTGTGCCTTCTCCATGTGGGATTTGATGTGTAAGCAATAAAGAGGAAACTGCTCTCATTACAGCTGGGCAACTGGCAGTCAAACCCTAGCTCAGCCACTGGAGGGTTGGCGATCTTGGGCAAACCATTTAACTTCATGGAATCTATTTCTTCCTGAGTAGAAAGAGTGTGATGGGTTTATCACCAGCAGTGTGGGTGCCAGGGCTTTGCGGGCAGGAGGCTCAGCCCCCATTCCTCACCTCCCACCTGCTCTCCATGTGACTTTAGGTCTTGATTTTTTATTATTGATAAAAAATTATTTACTTTTTGATTTTTTGAAAAGTTGGACTGATGGACACCTGTACATGATGTGACATTTTAAGACTACACAAGAAAATTAATTAAAAAATGAGTCTCCTTCCTTGTTCTCCCCAGTGTCAACAACTAACCTTGTGCATCCTCCCAAAGCTATAGAGATCATGTGTAGTGTGTGCACATACATAGGCACACATGATATTTTCCCAAATACACACGAATGATAGCATACCATAATACTCTTCTGCATCTTATTCTTAACATATTGGTACATATCAGCTATCTCACACTTTTTAAGCCTGCGTATTTCCCATTGAATGAGAGCACAGTAATTGTTTTTGTATTAGCCACCAGTTGGTGGACATTCTGTTTTTCCCCATTTTTCTGCTACTGCAAATAATGTTGCAGTTAATATCCTTGTATATACAAAATTTGGCCCATGTGGAGGTAGATCTGTAGGCTTATACCTAGAAAAAGATTGCTGGATCAAAGGAGACACACTTTTAAATTTTGAAACATGACCAAAGTCATCTTCTCTCTGAAATGCCTTTTCTTTCTTATTATACTTCAGTGTATGGTAATAAACTATATATAACTTATTTCTTTGTCTGTACCCTGTTAACAAGGACAGTGTTGCCCAATCATATGTGTACAATAGATGCTTGTTGATCAACTGGTGGATCCAAGTGTTTCCCATGCTTGCGACAGCCCCCATCTTCCCCAGTGTGGCTCACTTCTACTTTCTATCTTGATGTGAGCATAATTTGGAGATTATTTTCTCAAAGATAAAATAAAATAAACATCTTTTGAATGTTCCATGGGTTGTGCTGGATGATTAACAATTCTTCAGCAGAATCCTCCAACCTGCTGGTCTTGGAACAGCCTTGAGAAAGGCCTGTGAGGCCCTTCTGTGGGTTTCCGTGTGTGGGAGAACTCCTACCCTTCCACTCTGCAGGGCATATGGCTGTGCTCTACGGGGCTCGAAGGGGAAGAGCTGGGCTGATTATTTATTTAATATGAGAGCCTGAGAGCACTAACAATCTTAGATCATAATTAGACTGATAAAAGTGAATAGAGATGCAGATTTTAAGAATACAAAAGGGTATGGTTCAAAATCTGGAGCACTGAACCTTCAAAATTCCATCTGAAAGAAAAAAATAACTGCTCTTAATCAATGCTTTCTGATGGTGCAATGGAAAAAATGTAAACCTGTTTTCTTCAGAAAATTAAATTAGAAACCCCATGCCATATAACTAGATGTGTAGTGTATTTGAGTCATTTTTTTTCTAGACGAAGAGACATTTTTCAATAGATTATATGTTTCCTAACCCATGTTTGGAATAAGAAATGATTGAATTTTGTTTTTATTTTTGGTTTCACCATTTCTTGGGAATCTCCTGTAGTTAGGGGATGAGGCTAGTGAGCTGAGGTTGAGAATTTCATGTTCTCAAATGACCAATTGGCTTATCACGAGAAACTGTGTTCTATACCTTCATGCAATAGCCACTTCTTCTGAAAGCATGTACAGCTGCTTATAAAAAGAAATCCATTAGGTTTCCAGGGAAAGCAATTTAAAAATCTATGCCCTTTTCAAGCACATTCTTTATTCATGTTTTCACATAAAGAGAAATGAAAATCGCCATTAATCTTACTATCCAAAGATGACTACTGTAAACATTTATTTAATGTTATACCCTTCCAGACTTTTATCTGTAGCTACATCTAGAGCTCTAAGTATCTGTCCATTCATACTTCTCTACAGATATGTCCCTGGCATTCCTGGGGTTTGCACTGACACTGCAACTAGACCAGTGGGTTAAGGCTCCTTTTGATTGGTTAGAATCAGTGCTTCCCTGGTTGATAAATACTTTGAGAATCACCTGGTATTTGTTTAATAAAAGTGGAGTCAACCTCTCCCTACTGTTTTGGGGGTATATGTGTGCATGTGTGTGTGTGTGTGCATGTTTGTCGCTCATTGGTATATTTTTTTCAAAACGCACAACCTCATTTTTATGGTTGCAGAGTATTCAGTTGTGGGAATGGATATTCTACAATTTATTCAAGTAGTCTTATGTTATGGGACATTCTGAATTGTTTTCAGTTCAGTCTTTCTTATATTTATATGTCATCCTATTTTATGTTTGTGAGCCTCTTTTCCTTTGTTATCTTTGTTGCTTACATTTCTTTCCACTAGTGGTTTGTTCTACACTTATTGTTCTCTAGTACTCATTATCTTTTTATTGAAAATATTTGAATCCATCTTTATCAGCATTAGGATTTAATCAGTTTCTGCTAATTTCCCCACCTCCACTTTCCTGTGAGAGTAGATACTCTTCCTTTTATTATCTCTTCCCACCTCCAATTCTCAGTTGATGTTTAAATAATTGCAGGTTTTTAGATCCATTTCTTGAAATACAATATGTAGCTTTTCTTTCCAGAATTATGTTCGACACTTGCATTGCTTATATTCACATTAGCAATTGTTTAGCTATTAAGTCTGGACTTGACTTCTTTTATTGCTCACTGCCATTTCTTTTAAGCAACATTTGACATTATTAAATTCTTTATTTTGATACCTGTCTCAATGAACTGAAATACATTTTTGAGGACATTTTTCAGAAAGGGTATGTGGGTGACCAACATTTTTAGCTCTTGCATATCAGAAAAAAATCTTTCTCTTCAAACATAAATGGCACAGGATTTGTTTTGAAGTTTTTCTTCAAATTTCTTTGCATATTCCTCCCAATTAGTTTCTGGCTTTGAGTTTTGATCTGGTTTTTTTCTTCCTGGAATATCATTTTCAAAAAAATTACTCATGCCTGAATATATATAGATTTTTTCTTTATCTTTCAAATAGAAAACCATAACTAGAATTTGTGTGTGTGTGCGTGTGTGTGCCTTTCTTCCTCACCTGGTGTAATGGATCCATGAAATCCAGATTCATCTAACATTGTTCCATCACACAAATCTTTCTGTTGTTATTTCTTAGACAATTAATTCTCCCATGTATTTCTGTTTTCCTGTGTTCTTCCCACTGTACTCTTACTGTGTCTTGTGGATCTACCATACATGTCACTGACCTTTCTCTGTTTGTCATTGTCGTTTGTTCTATGTACATCCTTTTACACTGAGTTCTGGGAGAAGCTCTGAGGCTGGTCTTCCAGTTCAAGGATTCAGTTTTCTGCACTCCCTATTCTGCTATTCACCACTGCACTTGCACTTTTGCATTTGAAAATCCCCCCCCTTTTTTTTTTAACTGAAACCATCCTCTCCTGGCAGCAGATTTTTCCCTTGTAGAAATGCAATTCTGCAATATACTGATTTCGCAACAGTATGTACTGTCATAAAAACCACATAGGCAACTTCAAATGTACAATTTTTACAAGTTTCTTGTCATAAATCTGTATCGTTTTGGGAATTTGACTCCTCTGCTCCTTTTGGTGAAGTGAATCTCACCTTTGAGGATAGGAGCGGAGATAGATGCTTATTTATTTTAAAGTATTATGATGGCTTCATTGGCAGTTTTATAGATCACCTTTCACAGGTAGTTTAGCTCCAGACAAAAAGGAGTGATGACAGCTTATGTTTTTTTGGCTCTTATTTTGGCAGATAGAGGTTCCAGATGCTTGAGAAAAGACAGAAGGAATTTTGAGTTCTGGAGTCCATGGCTTTCTTCTCAGTGTCCTTTAGTGGCTGGCCTGCCCTGCACAGCCCAGGCATCAGAATGACACCTGTTGTCATCCTGTTCACACTTTCTGGGAGCTCCTCACAGGAGCTTTCTTTTCACCCTGCTGACTCTGTGTCACTCACTCTTGCTTGGAGAAGCGGACTACTCCAGATTAGAGGTGAAGACAGCCCCCCACGCCATCATGTTTTCTACTGGTGTCATTTATTGCTACCCTGGATTGGCTTTGGGCTTCATCTGCCAAGCAGAAGTTAAAAGAGAGGTATGTGGACCATAAACTGCACTATTTCCTGATATCATTCATAAAATAGAGATTTGCTCCCATGGTCCACCCTTTACTCAAGCCAGTACTCTTGTCTCTTGGATATTTGTGAGGCTAGGCTGGTGACTCACCTTTCTCTTAGGAAAATACATCCTTCCACAGCCAGATATTTCAGTCTGAGTATTCTATTCCTCAATCTTGACCCAGTCTGCATTATGTCTGGCATAGATCTTATGACATTCTTGGCTGAACAGATCACCTATTTTTATGTCCAGGGACTTTGCATAGTTAAGACCATTAATCAAGATTATTGAATGACAAAAAAAAAAAAAGATTACTGAATGACTGTAAAGGCTGTTGAGAGCTATGACAATTTATGTCCAACAGCCTTGGTGGTCTACAGGACACAGAAATATCTGAGTAGATAACTCAGGAATCACTATGACAATTCGTCATCTCTGTGATGTGACCCATTCACCTGTATATAAATATTCAGGCTTTGAATTTTCTTTTTGACAATTGGCATCATAAAAAGATAGATACCACCCATGGATCTTGAAGATCAAAAAGTTTCTTTCCCTAATTCTTAGTATCTTTTAGGCAGAGGTACATCCCAGTGAGGCTGACTGAGCTGAAACCCCTGGGACTCTCTCCAGAGTGTTTGTAAAAGGCCAGAAGGAATAGTTTATGACTTTCATTCAAGTTGCTTTGCCCTTACTCCTACCTCATCTTACGATGTAAGGTGAACTTTAAGTTTCAGAAGTCCAGCACATTAGAATATTTATTTAAAGACAACTCCACTTCCTATCTTTTCTGGGGAGATGGACTCACCCTGTCACTAGACTCCCCCAACTGTTTATTCACATTGTCATGGTGGCCCAGCCTGTGGAGCAGGGCCCCCCTGTTGTCAGCAAATGGTTTCCTCCACAAACCTTTTAACTCCACAGGTTTGCAACCATTAATTCTTAAGGGTTTTGACAAATCTCCCCAGTTAAATATTAAATAATAAATATGGACCTGATGGTAACAGGGCTTTGTGAAGTCTGTTTGAAAAGTTCTTTAAAATATTAAATTCAAATAAATGATTGAATCAGAACAAAGGATATATCTTAAGACAAATTCAGCCAAGTCTCTTTAACCTTTGAGTTTTCAACATAGATTAGAACGCTAGGGCAGCACATGCTTTCATAGCAAATTGAAATGGGATTTTTGAAGCAGGTCTTGCAAATACAGGTAACCCATACCTAGGTTTGATCTGCCTTTGCCATTTTGGGGGAGAGATTTTGCTGCCTATTGTTTAATAAGAACGTGTGTGGCTTCTTAAAAAAAAAAAAAAACGCTTACATTCAAAGAAGCAAATCCTTGAAAACGCTAGCTTTGGGCGCTATGTTTATTCCTTGTCAATGTCTTCCATATGAAATCTGTTCTGCTTATAATATCTACCACAGTTGGAGCTCTGAAAAAAATCTGTTTCATATCTGCCCTTTGCACTTAGCTTATTTTGTTTTATACTTCCCCCAAGTTATCTGTCTGCAAGCAATCTTGCCTATAAGCAGGCTGTCCTAGGGGAGGAGGATGTGGCGAGACTGCCCTGCATTTATGGAGAGCTGGGGATCCTGACCCCCGGGCCATACCTTATGTGGGGAGCTGGCAAAGGAGAAGAGGGTAGCTTCCACATCTGGGATAAAAAGACTAGTAAAGACCAGCAAAGCCAAATTCTGCGTCCTTCTTACTCCCTCACCCTGTGCCAGGCTGGTCCACCCATTGCGTCTACTCTTGGGTTTATGTTCTGCCACTGTGTCTCCATCTGCTCCATCTGCTTCCTCACCGCTGAGCCACCTCCTATAGCTCTTGATGGAATCTGCCTGAAACAATGACTCCGTGTACCCAAGCTTCCTAGAAGTAGAGCATGACATGGTCGGCCACAGAGCATGCACGATAGAGAGACCTTGTTATAATAGGATGTGGGGGGTGCCTTAGGAGCAAGATGGTTGACTTCATGGGGGCATCATGAGGACATTCACCAAACACCTCTGAAGTGGATGCCTGTGCGCTGCAAGGGCTTCTGAAAAGAGTAGGGATGAGAACCATTTCTCTCAGCTGTGGTGTGGGGGACCGGGACATCTGTGCCCAGCCTGCTGACAGGATGCTCCAACACAATGAGTGTGAGTCCTCAGCTAAAGCCCTGTCATCTGACCCCAGTTTTGATGTAGACCTTGTCCCCGCCTCCCACCCTCCCCTCCATTGGTGCTCACTCTGGGGGTAGGGGTCTCATTGACTTCAGAGATAGACAAATAAAGCAATGAATAGGGACAGGAAAGCTTAGAACTTATCCAAACCAGGAGAGGGAGTTTTAAGATCTAGAGAAAGAAACTTCTCTTGGAAACCCAAGAATAAGATGATCATCTTTCTTCTACAAGAAAGAGAAACATTCACTTTGGGGACAGCTCCCATGGTTGTGGAACTACCCTTGATGGAGCCGTGTTTGGAGCCGTTTCTAACTTGCTAGCTGGACTTCTCCCAGGAATCGGGGTGTGGCCTTGGATCTCAAGCCTCTTTCCTGAATGGTGTTGGATTGTGTAAAGGCACTGCCTTTGGTTCCTCTATGTCCATCTTGTTCACACCACTAGGGGTCCTCATTGGTTTACTCAGGACAGAGTAAAAACCAGTTTTTGAAATAGAAACCACCAGAAAGCAGCTTTGATTTGAATTCTCTGTCATTTCAGGCTGTGTGATCTTGGGCAAATTACTCAGTGCTCCTGAGCCTCAGAGTTCTCATGTTCCCAATGGGAAGAAGAAGAGGTCAAGAGTTTTGCATTTGTCGAGGACCTACTATGTGCTAGACATAGCTTTGTTTTAGTTGGAATTCCTTCAAACAAAGCCAGAGATAAGGATTGGGTACAGCAGTTTCTTTGGGAAGTGTGGGTCACAGCAAGCAGGAGCAGGGGGTCAAGGGTGAGTGTGGCAGGAACTAGGAAAAGCCAATGTAAAGAGTATGTTATGGAAGAGTTGTTGAGAACACCTCCATTCCAGTGAGGCCTCCTCAGAAGGGTCTCCAGGGACAGGAAGCTGGGTCATTTATCCACTGACTCCCATCCCATGTGGTTCGAGAGTGCCTCTGAAGGAGATGCGCTTTCCCACAGAGCGGAGAAGACTCTGGGACAGAAGGTGGAGACACACGGTGTCATTTAGGGTAGGTGAGTCTGAAATCAGATAAGCTGCCACTGGAATTAGACATCAGCTGAAGGATGTAATGTAGGTACCTGAGCTATGGTGCTCAATGCTATGTGTATACACATACATGCATATTTATATAGCCTGTTGATCCATCCGACACATATGCAAGAATCTAAGATCTTCCTCCCAGAGCTGAGATAAGCATTTCATGTAATAATGGCAATTATGCCTGATGCAGGGGACAGTTTGACAAATTCAGCATGGCTGCTCGTTGGGACAGGAAGAGTGTATGTTCACTATCAGAGAATCTTCCCTCCACTGAGGACCATTGTGTTTTGGAAGAGGCAGGAATATAGGGAAGAAGGGGGCCATCCACCAGTGAATCCTTCGCGAGTGCTCCAGCAGCTCCTCTAGCTGCTATGACCATCCCCAGTGGACGCTTGTTAAAGAAATGAATGCCGTAAGATTTTTCTTTGCTTGCCTGTGGAGGGGCAGGATCCTAGATGTTTTTGAGATGATTGAAACAACAGTCTAGAAACCCTCACCATCATGTAAAGTACCCACAGAATGGGATCACACCATGTTTGGGGATCTCACCCCATCGTGAGAGCTTTTTTAAGGCAATGATCACTACATTCCACAAAGTAATGCTTTTCCAAACCTAAATAAATAAATCTGTATTAAATAGATAGAACTTGTGAACATATCTGTTGGAAAAGATTTTTTTTAATCCAATGGAGTATGGTGTGGGCCTGACAGCCAAACAAAGTTTTGAGCTAGTAGCCAGAGCACAGACAAAGTCTCACTGTAAGGAACAATTACCAATGTGCTTATTCACTGGGCCTGCCTACCTAGATAGCACACATCTATGTTACCACTAAGAACGATCCAAACGTCAATTTGTCTGAAATGGATTGCTTGAAATTCGTAGTGAAATTTTCCAGAGCATTTAACAATCATTTGCCGTCTCTCGTTGAGCTTGCTTTGTTTGGAGCCTGCGATCAGCAAAAGGTATTTTTAGTAAAAATATATACCTACTTTAAACCGAAATGTGCTCCGTGCCCTCCTTTCTGTCTCCACCACAGCCTCTATATTAGTTCAAGTCACTCTCAGCTGTCATCCAAATTGTTGTGATCCTCACTGTACTTGCATCCACCTCTTGGCTTTGCCTCCCCCCACCCTCTCCTACCCAGTCTGAGTTCCTGCCCCAAAGGAGCCTTCCAAATTGCAAATTGGAAGGTATGTTTAAGATTTTTCAATGGCTTCATACTCTTCAGAAGAAAATGAAAACTTAGGACCTCACATAGTGGTGCCCCACCTGCTTCTTCAGTCTACTCCAGTTGCCATGCATTTCTGTGATTTCAACCAGACTCTGAACAGAATATGGATCTAATCTTGGCTGAATAAAGCTTCTTGAAGCTAAGTTCTTATAATTCCATAAGTATAAAACTCAGTAGGTCTACAATTTAGTTTGCTATCAAAAAAAGTGCCTTTTTTTGTTCAAGAAGTAAA
Organism: Canis lupus baileyi; assembly: GCF_048164855.1. Lineage (NCBI taxonomy): Eukaryota > Metazoa > Chordata > Mammalia > Carnivora > Canidae > Canis > Canis lupus. Next base: position 17,102,044 of record NC_132855.1, on the reverse strand, counting down.
ATTATCCTAGTTCATCGCAAAATTAAATAGTAATATGATTACTAAAAATAGCTCCTTTATGACATTTTGCCTTATAAAAGAAATTGAAGACCATTTTTTAAATTATATTTATGCTACCAGCTTATGTGTCTAACTTATGTTACAGTGGCTTAAAGCAGATGAGTTTTATATTACAGTTTATTGTTACTTAAGTTGCTTTCCAAAGATGTACAGACCCAATTGGAAGCAGCCCTCATTTAGAAAGCCCATTAAAAACAGTTCTCTTTACATCCAGGCACTAATAATACCAAACATATATAGACTCACTGATCCATGAATTCACTCATTCAATCCTATTTCAAAGTTTTTATCGAGCATTTTGGTTTTGGCCCAGCATGCTGGAACAATGAACACTTCTCTCAGAGACCCTATGACCAGCTGGTTATCTACCCTCCATGGGGAGAGCCTAGTTCAGATCCCTGATGTCAGAGGCAGTAGGCAGATACTGGGCAGAAGTAGTTTCTAAAATAATGCCTAGAATAAGACTACCAAGCAGGGCCAGGCCAAGAGTGAAGTATTCACCTCAGGATCAATGGTAAAGTGTCTATTACCAGCTGAGATGAACAAAATACCAAAATTTATGTTTTAAGTTTTGCCATAAACTATCTTAATGCTGAGGTGTGTGTGTGTGTGCGCATGCGTGCGTGTGTACATCTCCCCATAAATTTCATACCCAAGGCAAGTACCTCACTCTCTTTTCCCTAGTCCCGACCCTGCCAGTAGGCAGACCTCATGGCTGCCTGAATGTTGTGGAAAGTGGGATGGTGTCTCTCTCTCTCTCTGCTCTCCTGAGCACCTGCTTAAACGTATATATGTAGCGAGAAAGCAGTTCATTCCACAATAATAGCTTCTAGGCCGTCAAGGCAAAGATAGAAGAATGACTTTAATTTGCACTACTAAGGAAATGGCTAATACCAACTCTTTCCAAGGATCAGATTTAGGATAAAGAGGAAGAGCAAAGAATCCGAGTAGACCCGTGTGCCTTGCAAGGGAGAACACGTGTGAATAGGAAAGCCTGGGGACAGATAGGACACACACAGCTGTGTTACAGTCGGGTTGATCCCAGGTGGTAAAAGTGATAGAACCAGAGCTTTTAAGGCAATGGTTGTCACTGTCATAGTTTCCATATCGGTATATTGGTTTTTTTTTTTTTTTTCCCTTGGAGGAGAAACCATGGACACAGCTTTGTGTTTCCTTCAAAATATTAAAATTTTTAATGGACAAGAACAAAGAAATTTAGAGTTAATGGAGAACATCTGTCTATTATTAACCCCGAGTGCACTTAGAAATTAGAGACAATCACACCATTTTGAAATCATATTACCTTCAAGTGAAACTGGCTAGCCTCAGTTCTTTGTCTCAAAAAAAAATAAAAATAAAAATAAAAAGTACTAGAACTCAGTTTTCAGTTTTAAATTGTGAGGGTTTTTTTTTTTTTTTTAAGATTTATTCATTTATTATGAGAGACACAGAAAGAGAGAGGCAGAGACACAGGCAGAGGGAAAGGCAGTCTCCCTGTGGGGAGCCTGATGTGGGACTGGATCCTAGGATCACGCCCTGAGCCAAAGGCAGGAAAAAAACCTCTGAGCCACCCAGGAGTCCCTAAGTTGTGATGGTTTTGAGAGGTATTTCTCTATAAATATAATGTCTACATTCTTAAAATTTGAGTGTGTGATATTTGCCCCCCTAAACAGGAAAAAATATTTCCTTGTTCCCATTTTCTAATCAAAAGAATATTTAAGACCATCGAGTGAACATTATTTAACCAATCTAAACACAGATCATTTTACAGGTGATAAAAAGTCTTATTTTGGTAATAGAGAGCCTATATTCTACAGCCCCAAAAATACACATCCACGTACACGGGTAAAGTCAGAAAACTTTCACACAGAAATCCAAGTTTGGTCCTTACCTCAGGATTGAAACCCATTTAAATTCCAAGAATAAGTAGCTGACAAAGATAATTTTCATAGATTAACATTTTTCACCTGGGTTTTATATTTCTGGAAGAAATATACACTGCATTGGTTATGCATTGATCAAACTTTTATTGTGCCAGCTGTACTTCATAGACCTGAAAAAGTGATTCAAGCAAAACAAAAGAGAACATAAAAGCACAACTATAATGGTTTTAAATCCCAAAGAGGCAATTACAAGTTTGATTCCAGTGATGCAGCTGGACTCCATTGGAAAACTAAACACCTTATCCATATTAAGTAGTTATGAAGGCTAAGGCTTGGGATGTAAATAATAAATTTGCACTGCAGTCATATTTGTAGAGTACATCCCTTTTAATAAGTGGAAAGAATATAGTAATAAATTTCACACTAACTCGTGTGCAAAGGAGAATTTTACAGAGTTCAAACGTGTTAAGGCAGGTAAGAAAAATGTGTGGTATGAAATAACTAATCACTGGGATAAAACAAATGAAAAAAGATTAGAATCATGTGCACAGGATTGGATTGTAACTCTTTAACCACTTGGAGCCGGATTCAGCCTAATGCAGCTTTTTGTATGCATGATGTTTCTCTGCCTCTCTTTAAAAGAAAAATGAAAGTAAATGGGGCATTGTGCTGCTTCCCAAATTAATTCACAAAAGCCTAGGACAAGACACTTCTAGAACTAATTATTGCACAGTTTAGAATATCTTTCTCTTCCCTGATTTTTAGACGCAGGAATGAGAAAAGTAAAGAATTTATACAGGATTCCATCCAGCATTAAGCAAGCCGGCTGGGGCTCTTCCAAGCTCCCCTCTAAGTGCTCCAAATATGCTCATTAATTCATTAATCTGCCAAGCATTTAGTGTCTATTTCATGTCAGACACCAGAGATGCAAAGATCAGAAGGCACTGCTCTCAACTTGAAGGTGCCACAGTTTAGTGGGGGGAAATAGGTGGGCACATAGACACCCTAGGAAAAAGAAATGCTTGCTAAAGTGCAAATATTCAGTGTCAGGTTGCAGAGAGAAAGGCCACTTAACTGTCTTACAGAAAGGATTTCAGACAAAAGTGCAATAGAAGATGTAAACTTGCATAGTTTAAAAATGATCTTTAAAAAGACTTTGCTCCAAATCTTGCTGTTTGGAACAAATTGCTGAAGGTTACTCAACACTGCTCATTTTTCCTCAATGGGCCATTCACAAAAATCAATCCCAGTTCTTACCAAGACAAGAGTCTGATGATTATCCATAGAGTAAAATAGCAAAGTGAATTCCTTCCTCATGCCAAACAGAAAGATGGAGTTAAAAATGAAATGCAGAAAGTTAAATGTTTGGAAGAAAATACAGGATGATATTTTATGAAGTTGGAGTAGGAAAAAAATTCTTAATCCATTCTCAAATAATGAAAAACCTAAAGGAAAAGATGGACAATTTTAACATCATTAAAATTAAATTTTTATTTTCATCAAAAGGCAAAACAAATTTAAAAAAGAAAGAAGAAAATAAAATGTACAAAGGCAACTGACAGACTGGAGAAGATATTTCTAACCTGTGTCACCATGTAGATTAGCCACCAGAATATATGATATTTATAAGTCAATAAGAAGAAACATTTTAAAATAGAAAAATCAGTAAAGACATGAAGGAGTAGGGGTGCCTGGTGGCTCAGTTGGTAAAGCATCTGACTCTTGATTTTGGCTCAGGTCATGATCTCTGGGTCTTGAGATCAAACCCTAGTGGGGCTCTGTGCTCAGTGGGGAGTCTGCTTGGGATTCTCTCTCTTCCCTTCTCTCTGCCCCCTCCCCTGCTTCTCTTTCCTTTCTCAAAAGAAAAGAAAAGAAAAGAAAAGAAAAGAAAAGAAAAGAAGAAAAGAAATGAAGGAGTAAAGAAACACATGGAAAGATGCTCAACCTCATCAGTAATTGAGATAAATGAAAATAAGTTACAGATTTCACACCTGCAGATTGGCAAGAAGACAAAAAGACTAAGGATACAAACTATTGGTAAGAATGTGGGACCACAGACACTCTCACATACTGCTGGTGAGATTGTCAATTACTAAAACCACTTTGAAAAACACAATGGCAAATCTATATAATGTGAAGATGTTCATATTATAGGACTCAGAAATTTCACTTTACAGAATACATTCTAGAGACACTGTCATACATATACACAGAGATTATGCCCAGGGAGGCCATACTCTAGTTGTGAAAGAGTCAATATGTCCACGAAATAGGAGCATAGAGAAATTAAATGTGGCATATTCATATGATGAAATACTATACAGCAGTGAACATGATGTCCATGCAAGACATTGAATGCAAAAAGGAGGTAATAAAAATGACAAGAGACATGAAGCATGAGTAGTAAACAGAAGATAATCCTGGAGCAGTCTATGGATTTTTCAGAATGAATAGAAGATCTTGGGGTGAAAGGGTGGAGTTTGAATATCTATGAAGGGCAAGAGATGGGCTACAACCCAACCAAGACAAGGAAACAAGAATAGACCCTATATATAACTTCCAATGTAAAAGTCGTACCTGAACTCACCATCTAGAAAAATCTCCATTCACTGGTCTGGTGCAGTGGCAAAAGAGTTTGCTCTGTAAGACAAGAAAGTCATCTGTGAAAACTTGAAATCTTATGCCTGCCCACAATAGTAAGAGATCCCACATGAACTGGAAACATAGTGAGGAAACTCCATGCTGAGTATTAACATAAAAATTATTATCAAAATGACAAAATAATACTAATTTAATGGCTCTATCATTGACAGGCCCTCATTGAAAGAAATACTAAATAAAGGCTGAACTTTGGAAAGAAGAAAAATTGGACCTAGAAAGACCTAGAAGGAGAATGAAATCATGAGGAAAAAAAGGAAGTAAATCTAAATAAAATGACTATAAAAGCAAAACTGTAACAATAATAACTAAAAGAGTGTTAAGGTAGTTAAAAACAAGGTAGAACTAAGATATATAATCAGAATAATATGGCAAAGTGAGATTGGGAAAGTGGATTTAAAACTTCCCAATGGCACACAATTCTAGGATAGACAAATCTGATGGTTAAACTTCATTATATGAAATACACTTTTTAACTCTCTCCACAACTTCACAATAATTTCCTTCTTAAATTTTTGTCAGTTGATTCTTTTCTGTCTAGATTTCATGACTGACTTTAGTACAGACTTAAATACTTTAGAAATTTATAAAGGTTGTAAACAAGAGCTGAGATTTCAATTCAAAATGTAAATGAAATTCTACCAGTTCATTTAATGGAATAAATGCACTAGTAAAAAAAAGTTAATGATACAGGAACTAACTATATAATAGAAGGCTCAAAAATTAAATCCAGTTCTTTAGAGATATTGAAAAAATGCTGGTTATATTGCTCAGGAAGAAGAAAAGAAACAAATAGTGTTAGAAACACAGGAAGGTCATGACTGTGATATAAGTTAAATAAACCATAAGAGGATATCTTGAAAACATTTATGCCAACAGATCTTAACATTTAGATGAAATGGAAAATTTTCTTGAGTTGGCTGGAAAATTATTAGAAAACCCTAATATCTTCAAAAAATTCAAAGGATTAATAAAAATCTACTCCTCAAACCACCACACTCAGCTTTACCAGAGTGCCAAGGAAGTGAAAGCATCTGTGTTATCCAACTGTTCCAGAAAATAAAACAAGAGAAAAAGATCCCCACCTGCCTCTATGGGCCTGGTAAATAACCTTGATGCAGAAAACGACAAGGACAGCCCAAGAAAGGGAAATTATAGGTCAGTCTCACATGTGAATGTAGATACAAAAAAAATCCTGCGTAAGTTATGGTCAAATCAAAATAGCATTTGCAAAAAAACATGTACATAGCCAAGAAGCATTTATCTCAGGAATGCAAAACTGCTAGTGACCCTATGGATTGACAGTGGTCTGGTGTTTCCATTACTATCTAGGATCTAAAGGAAAAAATCCCAAAGGAAGTTCTTAAAGCCTCTTAAGGGAAATCTAGGAAACACTAATGAAGTTTTAAAATTCGAGGTTAGCAAATTCTTTCCAGTTTTACTAGCCAGTGACTGACGACTCCCAATTGTATTTCAATTGTATTTCATTTTGCAAATGTTGTTAGTGCTGTGAATGAGCAGAACCAAATCACAGCATGGCATAGATGGAGCAAATCTGAGAGATTGTGTAGTTGAACCTATCATTTTAGACCTAAGACACATAGAAGTGAAATCATATGCCCAAGGTTACACAGTTCATCAGAGACAGATTCAGTCTGATGACCTAGGTAAACTTTTGACTCTGTACACCAATGCCAAGGGTGCCCCACAATGCTGATTCATAGATATGGATAATTCCACCTCTGACTATGTGATGGGTTAACTTGTTAGACAAATTCTCTCATCTGGAACAAGTAGAAAGGTTAAAGATGATGTATACATATGTGTGTATGTGTGTGTGTGTGTGTATGCATATATGTAGGTAGGTACATGCATGCGCACATATATCTGTATATCAGAGTAAATGTAAATGTAAATATCATGGTACAGTCAAGTCAGCCCAGAAGATAGTTAGGGCTTGGGGCACCTTGATCCTGGAGAGAAAATAAGCATCTGAATGGAGGTAAGCCCAATTTTCCTCCAAGAACTTGCCAATTTGTTAAGAGTCTGAGGCTGAGAGATTGGGAAGCTGGGTAGAACTTTGGGAAGACAAAAAATTAGAATTCAAGGCCCTCTGTGAGTGATAGGTCATGGTAAACACCCCAAGCTATCACTTGGATTCATTTTAGACACCTGAAGGACTACACATAAGAACTATGAGTTAGCAGAATATATCCAGCCCTTGCGATGAAAATCAGCTAAATTCCCTACCTAACTGCCATCCAGAAGCAGAGTAAATTATCTCTGGAAGAAAATAACATCAGTCTGAGCCTTGAATTGTTTTCATACACACTGTCTGGAGTTTAATAAAAATTTCTCAAACATAATTAGGAAAAAAAGAGAAACAATGAAAAACTGAGGGGAAAAATTAGCAACAAACCTACAGGTGATCCAGACATTGGAGTTATTCAACATAGACATTTAAATAACAAATTAGCAAGTTCAAGAAAATAATGATGAGGACTTTCACCAGGCAACTATAGTGCATATAATTTAAAAATCACTTGGAAATTCTAGAACTTAACAATATAGCAAATTAAGAAATTAATTAAATTAAGAAATAGACAGATGGACTCAACCACAAATTAAACACAGCCAAGAAAAAGATTAGTGAACTGGAAGTGAAGCCAGTAGAAACATATCCACATTCAAGTACAGAAAAATAGATGGAAAGCACACACACCAAGAAACATGAACATAGGAGACATAACTGCTTGAGGTGGGCCACTGTCAGAGTGTTTCAAGATTGTTCACCAAAGCTACATCTCAAGTCGGAGATGGGCCTTGGGCATGTGGCACCAGCACTGAAGCATGCACTACAAAATACAATGGCACCATTATCCTCCAATTAAAGCAAAAGGATTATCCAAGTAGATTAAAAAACAACCACCATATGCTACTTACAAAAGAAACATCTTAAAAATAGGATGCTGAAAATGGAAGTCAAAAGATAGAAAAAAGATATATTCTAGTCCTATAAAGGAACACCCTTTTATAAAAAAAAAAAAATCAAAGACTCCATCCATTTAGGAAGATGCAATCATTCTAAATGTGTGTAGATTTAAAATGCATGAAGCCAAAATGATAGAAATGAAGCTAATAAGGGCAAAATTAACTTATTCATTGAGGAACTTCGGCATATTCACATAGAAAGAGTATGTACTGTGATTAAAATAGAGAAGGAAATTGTCCCCAAGGTGTGAAAACGAGGGTACAAGACATCTCTAATGGTGCTTGGAATTTCACATATCAGGATATGTTACTTAAAGAACTTTTAGTCTTCGGCTTTATACCTGATCAGAGAACCTTGTTGTAAGTGAGGACATCATGGGCTGGGGGATGGAAGTGAAGCAAGCTCAGGGAAGGGGACACAATAGATTCGTTTTATACTTTCCCCAGATTTCAGCCATTCTAGTATATACCTGGTGTCTACACGGCCAGTTGTTTTCCCCTCTACATATAAGACAAATGATTGCACATGGCTTGGCTGTCATTTCCAGCTTCTTACAAACTCAGATACATGCCTACCCTTGTCTTGTTCCTTCCTAACATCAGATAGAATGATTATTCTCTACTGTCTTACTTAGAAGTGGTCAGGTTATGGAATTAAAATGTACACTGTTTCCACTCCATAAGGCAGCATCAAACAATGACATCTAATTTCCTATGGCCATGTTCCCTAATTGTCTTATAAAACTGAAATATTAAAAAATATTTCTGACATGCATATACACAAATACTATATGAAAATTCACATTACGGGTATGCGTGTATTGTGCTAATTCAGATTTGGGGGACTTTTTGTAAAATGCCACTTCTCTCTACCTCCTTCAAAGCTGCAGTTAGCCTGAAGCCTTTCCTCACTCCCATCCAGTGTGACTGGAGCTGGTCTGTAGGAATCATAAGTTGTCAAGAGATACCATAAGCTCTGAGGCAGAATGAATTATTTTATCATGTCCCTTTTCTTGGACATTCCATATCAAGGGATGTAGTGGCTTTAAACCCAGGTAAGGGACAGCCCTGCATCCTCCCTCAGCGACACAGGAGCTCCTGTCTGCCTGTCTGTCTGCATCACCTCTGGAATGGATTGTGTCCAGCTGTTAAGAGTTTCGTTCTTAAAGCACAAAAGTCTTGAATGTAGATCCAGACTCTGTACTATACGGGATGACAGGTAGTTGTTACTATTCAGAGACTTATTTGGAAGGAGCTGTAGGTGGCCCTCCCAGGAGGGAATTTATACCAAGAGAGAAGAGATGTTTGGGGTCTGTTTGAGGGATGTTGTCATGCAAGGGGATGGGTGATTCTGGCTACAGTGTGGTGTCCATCATGACATTTTCGAATCTCAGGAGGAGCAGTAGAATGAGAGACATTCTACTGCATAAAGCAGAACAAGGGCCCTAAGGTGCTGCGAGCAGAAGTCAGCACCACTGTGTGGTAGCCCACGTAGTACCCATCAGGCATGGCACATGGCATCGTAGGCACCGTCCACACGCAGCCTTAGCATTGGCACGAGTTGTGGACGTGGCGACAAGCTACGGGAGATGAGGGAGTGTGTAATTCCGGAGCTCTGGGTCACATCCACAGCTGATGTGCCACAGCAGCTGGAGCAGGAGAAATTAGGTGTACAGATGCACGAGCTGGGAGTTACACGAAGTGGGCAGAAGAATAAGACCTTTACTTCCTCCGACTCTTCCAGGCTATGACTCTCCTTCCTTCCAACTCATGTATACCCACCAAATTCTTCAGTTCAAGAGCATGGTAAACTCTTAACCACGTTTTTCCATTAAAATTGACCTTCACTTTGAGGGCCCTATTAATCTCATATTGAGAGCATAGATATGCTCATCATCTTTATATGATCTTTGTTTTCTCTTCACAAATACTTGAAATTCTCATAGAAGACCAGCATGCCAGCTCAGTTACTTGACTATTTCTCCAGGAGACCAAAGAGATAATGAGTGAGATATTTATTACTTTCTCTTTTGCCTCAATGCCTCACTCCCATTCCAAAAGCTGGATCGTCCTGCCGACTTCAGGTCATGGATTCCAACAGTAAAATATGTGTATGTCAAGTCACCTTATAAATATAGGGGTTTGTTTTTGTTTTTGTTTTTGTTTTTTTTGGTCTAAAAGCTATTTGTTGGCTGTAAGCTGTATATAGATGATTGTCTTTATTATCTTCCCCTGAGGGATTCTCTTTGCTTTTGAGCTTTCAACTATGGAAGAATTGAAAATCTTGTTACCAGTTTAGAGGAGAATTATCAAATTAACAACTTCCAAACAAGACTTCTGAGGAAATTTGGAGAGTTTAATCAGTTTAAGATTGGGGTGAAAACTGGTAACATGGTTCTTATATTTGAGCTTACAAGGAGCATTAATGTTTCTGCTCAGACTCTCACTCCCCCACACAATGGCTAGAATAGAATAGAAATGAGGCCCCAAAGAAGCATGGAATGGGGGTTTGCCTCTTTATTCTGAGTCCTGTGTAGCCTCTGGTGGTCCCTTAACCTTTCCATTTATTTTATTTTATTTATTTATTCATGAGAGACACAGAGAGAAAGGCAGAGACATAGGCAGAGGGAGAAGCAGGCTCCCTGCGGGGAGCGATCCCAAGACTGCAGGATCACACCCAGAGCTGAAGGCAGATGCTCAACCACTGAGCCCACCCAGGTGCCCTAACTTTTAACCTTTATTCAACTGTGAAAAGAAGAAGCTCATGGCTCCATTTTACAGTTGTTGTGAGGAGGAAATGAGGTCACTCACTTAAAATGAGCAGCTTGCATTTGCGGGTGAGGCGCTGTCCCAAATGCTGCATATGTTACCTTATTCATAATGACGGCATGTGAGACATGCTGTGTCCATCATTTGGCAGGTAAGAAAAGGGAGGTACAAAGATGACCTCTGTTTGCAAGTCTGCATTCTTAACCACTCTTTGCATTTAGAACATCGACTGGAACACAATAAAGTCTCACTCGAAGTGAACTAGAAATACTATAATGCCTTAGTTTTCCTTTATTCCACGTCTTCTCAAGAGTGTCTTTGGAAATTCTTACGGAAACTGAATGAGTGGTGTTAGAAATCACCTCGTGCATGCAATGAGCGTAGGAATGCATTTAAAAGGAAGTTATATAATAATTACCAAATGCAATGCATTCAGAAGTGATTGTGAAAATACCGCCTTGTGATTATGATGGAGTAATTGAGAGGTGCTGCTGAGGGAAAGACATTTCTTTCCTTTGCTCCTGAAAACCTAAGAATATTTATTTATCTATTTATTTGTTTGCTCGTTTATTGGCAGATGGGGGGCGTTATTGTTCAAATGTGTGATACTTAATTTTGGAGTTGAAAGGGTGATGCCACTCATACAATTATATCAGGCTTTAGAAGTAAATTTCCTATTGTCAGACACCCAAATTAACTGGCATAAATATATGACAAATTGCAAAACAGTTGATTAAACCAGTTGCCAAATAGAACTCCATTCAGATAATAACCCAGTGTTCAACACATTTTAGCACAGACTATTTGAAATGTCTTTATTTAGCAAAATCAGAGATCGAGATTGTTATCCTACATTTATCTTCTCGAAGATAATGTGATCATAATAATAATAATGTGATGAGCTTTGGAAATGAAAAGCTTCTGGGCTCAGTTCACTAGAAAGTGTGCTTATTTTTGCCAGTGAATAATGTGATTAGACAGTAGAAAAGATGGTGGGCTATCAATATTTTTCATAAAGATTCCTAATGTTGCAGATGATGACCACAAAAGTCAACTGATATTCTGAAGGCTACACAGCAAAGGCGTGTCAGGATCTAGGACTGCTGCCTTGCTAGGTCTTGTTTTTCCTATAATAATAAATTTCTTCTTATTTTTTGTTTTTTTTTTTTTTTTTTTTTTTTTTTTTTTTTTCTTTTTTTTTTTTTTTTTTTTTTTTTTTTTCTTCTTATTTTTTGGATTCCTCAGGCTTGATAAGTCCATAATTCCTTGGATATATACCCCAGTAGAGGTAGTTTTTGGGCTTCAGGCTGAAGGCACTTTTTTCCCAAACGAGGGCAGGCATAAAGGAGGAAGGAGAGGGTGGTCTCCCTCCTTCTGCGCATTATCAGTGGCCTGCTCCCCTCTGCTATGTGGCTGATTCACCACTCAGATTGATTTTCATGACATCCTCCTGCTATGTGAACTGATGTAATGATAATCTTCGCTTAAAATGGTCCTGATTTAATGTAAGCTAAGTGACATCATTAGAAATAATGATAACATTTCCCTCTTCTTTCCAACAATTGCTATATTTGCTAGCTCTTTCCAAAAATGTTAAATAATACCATGAAAGTGAACATTCCAATCTTATTCTGGATTTCATGCCATCATGAAATATGTATTGTTCCTCCCCAGCCTTGGACTAATATAGTGGAAACTGGGTCTCAATCTCAGAACTCTTTCTGCAGAGCATATATGCTGCTAATACACCACACCTCTAGCCCAACAGATACCCCATGGCTACTGCCAACTGGTAGGAATGAACAAAGGTGGAGAAAACCATTTGTCATTCATACTCTAGAGTTTTACCATGCATGGAAAGTGCTCTCCTTTATTCCATTTACTTATGGATTTCTTCTATTTTTATATATTTTTCTTTTTTAAAACAGGCTTCCATATATACAACATTTTCCAAAGTGATTATGTGCTTTGTGTCTGTTTGGCTATTATTACCATGGATTATATTAATTTCAAAATGTTAAATCATCCTTCAGTCTCTGGCTGAACTATTTCTTGGCCATGGTGTATATACTCTTATATTTGTTAATTTTTAATTAGAGTTTTAGTTTCTATATTGGCAAGTGACATTTACCGTCAGTGTTGTGCAACTTATTCTAAAACCATTTTTTAGTGTCAAGGCTTTGCTACCTTACTAACATCATTTGAGGAATTTCCATCTCGCTATATTCTGGAATTATATAATATGTATCTGTTTTTTACAGGGTCAACAGGGTTGCCTATAAAACCATCTGGGCTGAGTGATTCTTGGAATGTATTTTCAATTTGTCATGAATATCGATATATTTTCTTTTTTGGTTAGATTTGGTCATTTACATTTTTTAGAAAATTATTCATTTTATCTACATCTTTAAATTTAGTTTCAAAGAATACCTAGTATTCACTATTAGCTGTTATAGTCTCTTGTCTATACTCTCTATTCAAATTGTGAATATTGAATATTTGAATTTTTTAATAATTCTTACGCATGTTAGAATTGCCTATTTCATTGGTCTTAACAAAGGAACAATTGTTGCATTAATTTATTAATTCTATGGGTCTTATTTATTTAGATGGAGTTTTTAAAAAATTGCTCAACTCCTATTATGTTTCTAGAAAATATTTTTCTATTGATTTCAAGTGTTTTCCATATTTCAATGCTTTTTCTTTAATTTTTATTTATTTATGATAGTCACACACACACAGAGAGAGAGAGAGAGAGAGAGGCAGAGACATAGGCAGAGGGAGAAGCAGGCCCCATGCAACGGGAGCCTGACGTAGGATTTGATCCTGGGTCTCCAGGATCGTGCCCTGGGCTAAAGGCAGGTGCTAAACCGCTGCGCCACCCAGGGATCCCTGTTTTCCATATTTCAATAGACTTTTATTACTTTTACTCATTTTATTTCTAACATTCATAACACTTGTTCTTTATCACTATAACAAAGCTCTTTATTCAAACTTTTTCTTTCATTCTCTTATATTAACATAGAAATATGTTCTTTTTGTGTTAATGCTATTGCCTATTATCACACACTATTAATTTAAATTTTTTTCTGTTATTTTATTTTATGTATATTGTAAATATCAGCAAAGAAAGCTTTTAGCCAGAAATCAGAACTAATTATAGCTTAAACAAATTAGTATAGTATCTTTTGCTCTTCTATTTTGTTTTGTTTTGCCTTTTAAGACCTCTGAGGTCACAAGTTCTTTTCATAGGATCATCCATCTTTAGCATGTTACTTTGTTGCCTTATGTTCTCAAGGTGGACACTGCAGCTCTAGACATCACAACAACTTCCCAGCCAAGACAAACAGGAACAAATGTCACCAGCTATGTTAGTTCCTTTCATCTGAAAAGTAAAAACTTCCCCAGACACCCCACACTTCCATATCATTGACTAGAACTGTATGACATGACCAACCTAGCTGCAAGAGAGGCTGGAAAGTAAGTATTTATCTCTTCTAGAGTCTCTAATAGAAGATGAAGAATAAGAATGAGTTGGATATATCTGGCTAATTAACCAACTAACTCTTACCTGCTGCAATATGTCTACTGAAAATAAAAACTGTGATTTTTTTAACCCAATCTGAAATGTGACTTTTAGATTTATTATCATAATTGATTTTAATCCTTTCATTATGCTTCTCCCCTTTTTAACCTTTTAGTATCATGTAGAAGATAATTTTATTACTTTTCCTCCTCTTTTAAAATTTCTATTAATTGTCAGTGTCTGGTTAAAAAGATTTTTAACCTATGTTTTTATGATAATATTAAAAAATTGAATTATATCTTCAATAGCCCATTACTTCAGAGAAGTAATTATTAATTCCCAACTTTCCATTTTGTCATACTTAATCACACTCCTACTACCTGACCTATGTGAATATTTGAGATTTAAATCGGAATATAATAATCTGTATTATGTAGTTCATTGGTTTTCAGCATATTCACAGAGCTGTGTACCCATGACCACAATCTGTTTTAGAACACATTCATGACTCTAAAAGGAAATGTAAAAAATGCATTACATTATTAGTTCTTCCCTTATATTTTTTGATATTTTCATTGTTTTTTGCTAGATTTTTAAAATATTCTTTAGGCTTATTTCTAACTTACCTAATTGCAATATTTAAACCCACTGTTTCATAACCTTTGTTGGCCGGAGAGTGAACTCAGCAATGTGTAAGAGAAAACTTAAATAAAATTTGCTTAAACAAGACAGCTACTTGTGTTTTGTGTAACAAGAAGTCTAAAAATAGGTGAATCAGAATTGGTACAGCAGCTTCACAATATCATTGGCTATGCCGGATCTTTTATGCTATCCCTGGGATATGGACTTTTTTCTCTTGTTCACAAGATGACTTCATTGGGTGCAGCAGATAAGAAGGAAGGGACCTAGGAAAGAAGGCTGCCTGTGTATCAGGAGAGTAATACCTTCACAGAAGCACTGAGCACACTCCACTTACATCTCATTGGCCACATCTATGCCCAGTCAACTTCCACACACATCCCACTACCAGGGACACTTGTGGCTTTTAGATGGACAATGTGAATACAATTGGGGTTCTACTAGTAAATTAGAAAGGGAAAAACAATATTGGATAGGCAACACTCTTACCACATTCTCCTTTTTTGACCCTTTTCTAAGTTAGTTGAAATGTTCCATCAATGAATATTTTTTTAAAAGTACATTTTAAAATTTCCTCTGTATCTGGAACTATAGTTGCATGCTTTCACGTGTAAAAACCCAACTTTACCTCAAATCATTAGATTTCCCACTCAAAACCCTATATTTATTTTCTAAAGTTTCATTGAGTCATATCTTATGTTGCATAAAATTCCTGCATTTAAAGTGTGTAGTATAGTGATTTTTAGTGTATTCATGAAACTGTGCATCGATTGCTACAACAGTCTATTTTAGAACATGTCCATGACCTCAAAAGGAAACTCCATTCACATTAGCAGTCACTCTCCATTCTTTTCCTCTTCCTAGTGCCTGGAAACCATGACCCACTTTCTGTCTCTATGTATCTGCGTATGCTAAGAAATTTCATGTAGATGGAATTAGGCAATACACGGCCTTTGCAACTGACTTCTTTCACTTAGCACAATGTTTTCAACTCTCATCCATGTTGTAGCATGTATAAGTACTTCATTCATTTTGTTGCTGAATAATATCCCATTATTTGGATATAGTACCTTTTATTTATCTATCTCATATAATTACCATACAATTGATGGATTTTGACCTGTGTCCACTTTGAGGCTATTATGAACCTTCATGTGCAAACTTTGTGTGAATATGCTTCTGTTTTTATTAGGAATATACATAGCTAGGAGTGGAATTATTGGGTATTAGGATAACTTTATGTTTAACTTTTATAGAAAGTTTCAAACTGTTTTTGCAAGGAGGCTGCACCATTTCACATTCTCACCAGCAGAATAAGAGAGTTCTAATTCCTCCACATTCTTGTCAATACTTGTTACTGGCTGTCTTTTTTATTATAGCCATCTTGGCAGGTATCAAGAGGTATCTCATTGTAGTTTTACATTGCATTTCCTTTTCTTTTAAAAATGTTATTTATTTATTTACAAGAGACACAGAGAGAGAGGCAGAGACATAGGCAGAGGGGAAAGCAGGCTCCCTCTGGGGAGCCTGATGCAAGACTCGATCCCAGGACCCTGGGATCTTGCCCTGAGCCAAAGGCAGATGGTCAACCACTGAGCCACCCAGGGGCCCTTACATTGCATTTCCCTAGTGAATAGCAATGTTGAGTATCTCTTTGTGTATTTACTGGACATTTATATCTCTTCTTTGGAGAAATGCCAATTCAGAGCCTTTGCTCATTTTTGATTTGGTTATTTGTATTTTTATTGTTGAGTTGAGTTGTATATGGTATATACATTCTGGATAAAAATCTCTTGTCAGATACATTATTAGAAGATATTTTATCCCATTCTATGGGTTGTCTTTTAAATTTCTTGCTAGTGTCATCTGATGCACAGAAGTTCATAGTTTTGATGAAATCTACTTTGTCTTTTTTGCTTTGTCACTTAAGCATTTGGTGTTGAAAGTAAGAGACCACTGTCTAACCTAACGTGGTATGATCTACCTTCATGTTTTCTTCTAAGAGTTTTATAACTTTAGCTCTTACACTGAAGTTATGATCCTCTTGAGTTAATTTTTGTTTATGGTATGAGGTAGGGGTCCAAATTCATTCCCTTGCATGAGGATATCCAATTGTTCCAGCACCATTTGTTGAAAGGACTAATCTTTCCCCATTACATTGTCTTGCACCTTTCTCGAAAATCAGTTGACCATAAATGGGAGGGTCCATTTCTAGATTCTCAATTCTGTTCCATTGTTATGGAATATGTCTATATGTCTATTGTTATATTATTACCATATCATCTTGATTTCTAGAGTTCTATAATAGAGTTCTAAAAATCACTGAGTCTCTCGACTTTATTCCTCTTTTTCAAAAATCGCTATTTCTAGGTTTCTTCATGCTTGTGTCTCTGACTGAAGTGCTTTGTTTAGAGAGACATTTCTCAGATTGCAGTGTACCACCATTGGCCCTCTACTAGTTCCATTTTCTGTTGTGGTGTTTTCTGGAGTTTTCAGCCCTGTATGGATATGGGAAGATGAGACAGAGAAAAGATCAGGGGTTTATCCTTTAGCCATCTTCCAGAGGACTTTGAAAGCACAGAAGAGGAGTAGATGTCTCATTCTTTCACAGATGTAAGCTCACAGTGCCAGATCAGGGGAAAGATTTGGGAAAGCATACACACATCTTTTTTCTTCCTCTTTGCTCATGATCTCATATGCTTTCATAAAGTCTCCTTTAACAAAACCTGAGTATCAGATTCCTTTCAACCCCATTCCGCCTTCTGTATAACTAATATTTAACCAAAACTCCCAGTATGACTATTAGAGTTTGTTCATGGCCAGCATCTGTCTTGGTTGGTTTATGCTCATATATGAATAATAATATTTTGAATAATACCCTGCTCATCACACATGTCAATTACCCAGATACCAAGATGTGAATACCTTTCAGGCTAAGCTTTGCTGCTGTTATGAATGTTCGTCTAAGCTGTGCTTTAGAACTGCAAACCAGGTGCCACTTGGCTTTGGAGGTCTCCATTGGATGGGATATGAAATCATGGTGTAGCTGCAGTTTCTGACTGCAGTGAGTAATTTCATTCATAATCATTTTGATTTTCCCTCTGCGTAAATTTTCCCTGAGAGGAGGTTAGGCTCATTGGGAGGAGAATTCATTCTCTCAAGTCATTAAGGTTCCAGTTGGTGCTCTGCAGCTATAATTAATTAAACTATACTCAACTTCCCTAAAAATGAAATTCTCTATATCCCCAGTGAATTTGAGATTCACACTGCATAGACTGAGGCATGAACACACCAAAACCTGAGTTTTTCTTGAGGCCTATCTTACCTTTTTTTTTTTTTTTTGCCTCCCAGTCTGCCTTCATGAAGGTATCTTGTAAGTAGGGGCATGATGGAGAAGGTGATGTTTCATTTCTACTCTTGTACTCTTGTAGACTTTTTTAGTGAATCTAAATGTCTTATCCAGTAATAATATCTGAGAAGAGGGTGATAGACAGTAAAAAGGAGGAAGTATTCTTTATTTTAATTAAAATGCTAACATAAGGCATGATCATTGAGTGATTGCATTACAAAGCAGCTACTTGTTCTGCCATAGTTAAGTGTGATTTGATGCGTCCATTATGAGCCTCTATTCTCAGGGGTTTATATCTTGGCCAAAATAGTCCCTCCAGGCTGAAACTTGGCAGACAACTCAGCCTAATTACAGTCATTTTCCTTTTTGGATTAAGAAAATGGAATTATTACAGTGCTTTAAGCCCACCCATCCCCATATTTTCAAAGGTCTGTATTTATATCCACTTAAATTGTGGGCTTTGATCCTTTCAAATAAGATGGTAACTTAGCAAGAACCAAAGGAGTTCTTAGTACCTGTGAGCAACTTGATCCAGGCATTTCACAGAAAGGGACTCATCCTTCTGTAGCCAGGAGTCCAGGAAATCACTGCATTAGTAGCAGGGCTTGTGGGGATGTCAAGAAGGCCGGTGCTGTGGGTTTTGCTACCTTCAGTAAATAGGTAAGGTGCATCCTCTATTCCCAAGTCATGAGTCTGCAGCCCCATCACAACTCTCTCTTGATTTTGAGCTACCCTATTGTCCTACCACACATCTGACCTCCATATTCCTCACTCATCTTTATCCATCAATAGGAGTGGACAAAATTCAAGGGGGTTAGTGGTGATTAGTGAGTTCTAAGACATAATAATAGAAATCCTGGGTCAGGAAATCTTCTCTGCAGGAGTCACTTGTGTTGTAATCTTGGAGACCTCAGGGTTCAATGGCTTTACCAGCCTCCAAAGGGCCAGGTAGGTGATTTATTTGCTTCTGTGAATTATCACTGCATTATTTTTGCCACAGTTATTTGACACATTGATCACCATGGATAGTATTAAAATTTTCATCATTTCTTAGGTGCAATAAGTGAAATTTGACTTAAAATTCTATATCTTACCTGTTATATCCCCCCTGAACTTTTTTCTCTAACTTGAAGCATGTCATGTCCTCTTTGAAATACTTCCACTTAAAGTGAAAGTTTTGTAGCTTCCCTGACAAAAACCACAACCTACAATTTGCAAACTTTTGTGAAGAAATCAGTGTGGTTTCTGCAATTTACAGCTTGGAATTCCCTGGGTTCTTGCTTGTAAATCTATCTAGATATATGCCATGAATATGTAACATGCAGACTGATGCTGAATGTAGCACTGTGATATAAATAGGCTTCTTGGGCTTTTCAGAAAAGCAACAGGAGTTAAAAAAAATTCAACTCCATTTTCTGCACTGTGCAGCCCATTAAAGAGACTGTGGAATCAAAATGCTGAAGATGTGAGACAGAAAATGTTGCTGAATCAGTCCCTTCGAAGAGGCTGGCATGAATGAGTCACGTGGTGTGGAGGGAGAAGCAGCTTGGGCACACTTGTAGCTGTCAAAGGTTTCATTTACTCGGAAGGTTTGGTATTTGTGTGAGTGCAGTGAGCAAATAAGTTATGTCAATGATACATACAAACGAAGTTACAGCAATTAAATTAAAAACTAAAAAGGTTTTGAATGTTAAAACCGAAAACATTTTAATTGAACATAATTCTATGGAAGACTATTAAATTACCACCTTGGAACAGAAGCACAAACAATGTGATAATGAGCTATGGAACCAAAATTTAGAACAGATAAGCTGAAAAAATTACAGGTACCCTAGTGTAGGAAATGCACAGTGCTGATGATATGAAAATATGAATTATTTATACCTTTTTTAAATGTAGAATGTAAATTTGCTTGGAATTAATTTCTGTTGGGAAATCACTACACAGTAAACATGGCTGTCTCTTAGGGTAATATTTTTCCTCCTAAATGTTATTATTATTATTTTATTATTGTTGTTGTATTGGGAAGAAGATGAAAAAATACTCAAGATTGAAACGGCCAAGTTATGGTTACACTGGAAAACCAAATCTTTTATTTCTGGGCAACATTGAATGTGGGCAGTCACGATGTAAATTATCCTACACTTTTCAACAAAGGATAGCCAAACTGAGTGCTATGGACTGAATTGTTTTCCCCAACATATTCATGCTGAAGCCCTAACCTGCAGTGTGATCATATTTAGAGATGGGGTCTTTGGAAAGTAATTGAGGGTAAATGGGGGCATAAAGGCATGGCCCTAACCCAATAGGACAGCTGTCCTTATGAAAGAGGAGGATCTCTGTGTAGGCTTGCATCTGTACAGCAAAGGTCATATGAAATGGAGCAAGAAAGTAGCCAACTCCGAACCAGAAAGCTAGCCTTTTCCAGGAATAGAACTGATCAGCACTTTGATCTCAGACCTCCAGCCTCCTGAACTATGAGAGATAAATTCCTGTTGTCTAAGCCACCCAGTCTGTGGTGCTTTGTTATGGGATCATGGGCAGACTAAGACACTAGGTCAGTAGAATGCACATTTAAATTTAATTTGAAGGCATTTTTATATTTACTAATGTTCACCCACTGAAGACCATAAAGCCTGTTGCGTTTGCGGCCCTCTGAACTGTGGGCGTATGGATGCCTGGGTGTACCGCCCCTCAATTACTTCTGCTTATCGATTCGTTGAATGTATATTGTTGTTTCTTCAGAACTGGGAAGTCAATCTGTAACCACTTTAAAAATTGTTGAGATAGTTTACATTCTTTTTTCCTATTAAATCTTTAAAGTCTGGTGTGTATTTACATGTTCAGCCCATCTTCATTTAGACTGAGCATATTTCAAGTGCTTATAGCCACATGTGGCTAGCCGCTGTCAGGCTGGACAGTACAAATTTGGATTGGTTCAAATTAGTTAGTCTTATACACAAGTAACGTGGAATAAGTCTAACATACCTATAAGAGCATATTCAAATGATCAGCCAATAAATTCTTGGATCTTCTTAAATATGTATATGGAATCATCTCAACTATAGTCCATGACTAAAGGGAGAAAGAAAATATATTATTTGTGATTATCTAAGAGACATAGATATGGGACCACTGGTTGTGGCCTTGGATACTGGGCTCTGTCTTGGCTAACCTCTTCCTCCTTGACTAACCTTCCAGGAAACCTCAGGAGCTCCTCACCCCAGTGCACTTCACAGGTGGGGAAATGGAATCCAGGAAAGGAAAGCAATTGGTTTGACCAGATTATACAGTTAATCAGTAGTAGAACTAAGCCTTAGACTCCGGTCTCCCGGCTCTCTAATCCATTAATCTTTAATAAATAATGGCATTTCAGAATTGATGCCAAATGGCTTTGTAACCCTTACCAAAATATCTGTACTTCAGAACATACATAAGTCATATAAATCACATCCGGGGTGCTGAAATGGAGGAGGAGGGAAGGGATCTATATGAATGAGTTTTGTTAATTAACATAAATATGTACTAATTTATCTCAGCTTCTCGGAGTATTTTTATGCTTTCTTGCCATTCATTTCTCTTCTTGATTCTGGTTAACTGAAGGCCATGTTCTGGAGTTCTTTGGGCCAGATGGACTAGCTGTGAGGTGTGGGCTTATTAGTTCTCACACATATAAATGACTCAGTTTCCTCAACCTCTAAAACAAGAAGAAAAGAAATACTTCTCTAATAATGTGACTGGAGGGATTTAGTAAAATAAGATATTAAAAAACAATAGAATCTGGTATATAATAGCATTTAATATATGTCAGTTGTTATAGATGGATTAAATTGCCACATAAGCGAGTTTCAAATGATGATGTTTATTACTTCTTTTGCTCTTCTAGTAAGAGATTGCTTCTGGCTGGAACATCTTCCCATCTTTCCTTTGGGAGTGTTCATGGGAGGTAAATGTAATGGGGGTCAGGTTCTAGAGGCCAAAATGTAATGGGTGCTTTCTTTCATATTCTCACTGAGGACACTAAAAGCCAAATACTCCCTAAGAGCAAGAGGAGAGTATGTGGGTGCCCTTGTCATTAGTGAGGCATTTACTGGTTACTAGGAGCCAGGCAGACTTATGTGGTGTCTGCCCAGTTCTCTCTGAATCTCTGCTGCCCATCTCTCCCTACTCCCCTGCCTTAACTTTACCTGGACCTTCTTCCCATGAGCACCCCTTGTTTCTTCCACATTGAACATCTTACACCTCTACCAACTCATCAACCCCTTATCTATGCTGTGTCTTTGCTCCTAACTTTCCCTCTGCCTAGAACATTCTTACAACCTCCACGCCTCCAGCCCAACATCTGTCTTCACCTTTTCCTGGCAATGTACAACCCCATCACCAGCTCTTCCTCAAATTCTGAATGCTCCTGGGCTCCTCCGGCATTTTGTTTTGACCTGTTGTGTAACCATAAGATGTGTGTTTTGTCTCTGTTTCCCACCAACCCTGGGCTCCTTCTGGACAGGGAGTTTTGTCTGTCTTCCCCCACCTTACTCACTCCCCTTTCCAGCTCCTAGCACATGGCCTGGTGCATAGTAAGGGCCTATGCCGACCAGCTAGATAAATGGATTAAGGACCCTGCCCACAGCCGACCTCTATTCATGCCATTGTAGCCCTAGAGCTCTTTCCCTTCTTTGCTGAGTCTGGAGCTCAATTAGGCTTCTAAATGTAAATTCTGTCTTTTAATTATGAACCGTAGAAAAATATATGTGTGAATGTGGGTATATTTTTAACCTTGAGTGGCTGCATTCTTTTTACCTTTGCCTGTTTTGGAAATCCTTGCTTTCCCTGTGATCACGCCTCTCTCTCAATAAATGGACATGAAAGCGAAGACGTGAATATTTTTATCTGACATTATTTTGGAGCATTGCTTTCCTGTTTGCTGCTGTTTCCTTTTCATGGACCATTAGCAGCTTCCAAAGGCAATATCCTTTCACTGTCACACTATGCCATGGGGGGCCATTTCAACAACTTCAGACTAGGGCATTAAGTGCAATTCTGGATGAGAGTCAGCACATAACCAAATAAAAATAATAAAAGGAAAGCTTGTAGGAGCCATTTGGAACGCTGTCCCGCGCTGAATTCATTTGCAGCCTCGCAGAAACCTACCCATCACCAGTGATCAGCCCCAAGCCCGACCGTACCTTATTTAATTGTAAAGTATTTCATATCCTCAGAAACAGCCCTGCTCGTTTGCTTTTCCTTTTTTGGAGATTGTCTTAGTGGAATGCTGAGATTCTAATCAGTAGGAGAAGAAGAAAATGCAGGTTTTGATTTTAGAAAAAAAAAAAGGTGCATTTCTTACAGCTTCTCTCTCTTTCTTAAAATGAGCATTTAGGAGGCCTCTTTGGAAATTCTTCTAAAATAGGTGCTTAGCACAGGAGAGAAAGAGACACAAAAGCAAGGCGAATTAAGCTCAAATGCCTAATTCAGCATGAGCCACTGCCACCCACATGGATGGTCTTCACGTGGATGGCAGTTGCAGAGATGAACTGGGGAAAACCAAGCATGGGAATTGGTTTCCAGGCCAGTGTCCCTGATGGTCAACCCACTTGAGAGTGTCCTGAACCTGAATTCGGGAAAGCCTCAGGTCTAGCCAACCCAGGGAAGTTCAGCCTTCATCAGTGTGTCCCTAACTTTCCTGACATTAGGGCCCCTCGGGGAGGCCGGTTGTTAAAAGTACTGTTTCCCAGAGACCTTTCACCTTGAAATTCTGACTTAGTTGGCCTGGGGGGCTGGTAATGAGAATCAGTTTTTTTTATTTTATTTTATTTTTTATTTATTTATGATAGTCACAGAGAGAGAGAGAGAGGCAGAGACATAGGCAGAGGGAGAAGCAGGCTCCATGCACCAGGAGCCTGACGTGGGATTCGATCCCGGGTCTCCAGGATCGCGCCCTGGGCCAAAGGCAGGCGCCAAACCGCTGTGCCACCCAGGGATCCCCGAGAATCAGTTTTTTAAGTGGTTCTGAATGAACCTTGTGATCCGGCAAGTTAGAAAACACTGCCCTCATTTATTTATCTATTCTGTAAACAAACAACTTTGATAACCAGTTTTGTACAAGGTGGTGTCCTAGAAAATATGGGGACAGGAGCAGGAATAGACCTGAATCCTGCCCTTTGGGAGCCCACAATCTAGAAAAAGCTTGTGGCATTTCCAGAAAGCTACCAGTTCATGCTTTGTCTTTAGCTTTTCTACAATTCGGTGATGCAGATGAATAAACACTGGTGATGTATTCACTAATCAGCCAGTCAAGAAATGCTTGCAAAGCATTTGTGCAAGATGCCACACCTCAGAGCTGATCCTTCGGTTCAGAATATCTAAGGACAGGCTACATTAGAAGACCAGAGGTGACCCATGAGTCTGTATAACAAAATAAAGCTATCACAAAAATCATAGCTAGCATTCATCATATGCTTATTATGTGCTGAGCTTTGTGCTAGACATTTTCCTCTAAGCTCCTTTAAGTGAAGGGCTGTTTTGTTCATTGTTATACCCCCAGCTTCTCAGACAGGACCTGGCACACAGTAACTGTTCAATAAATGTTTGCTAAATATTTATAAACATTTCTAAATATATTTATAAATGTTTATAAATAATAATAAATATATTATTAGCTGGCCTAATCTTTAAGACAGTCTCTGAGCTAAATATTAAATACTCCAGATATTCTAGAACTCTGCGAGGGAGCCTAGAGAATCTGTATTTTAATCAAGGTCTTTGAAAGATTCTTCAGATCACCCAGATTTGGGAAGTAGGAAATCTGGACCAACCCTCAATAGATATATAAGCCCCCAGGCCTGTGATTCTTCAATACTTTTTTGGCTTCTACTTGAACATTTCAAGACAAGAAATTCACCACTAATTATACTAGCCTATACTAGCCTATACTGGCTAGTATAATAGTATAATTCTGATAACCCGTACCAGAATCCAATGTCTTTAATTTTAGAAATGCTTTTCCTTATGATTACCTGAGGCTGACTTTTTTCACTTCTTCTGATTTCCTCTCCAGGTAAAGGATCATGCCTATAACATTTAGCTCCCGATCATCATGTAAAATGAAGAATTAGGATCATACCATCATACCCTGATCTAGAAACAAGGGGAATGCTGAATCCAGAGCTGATCCTAGCTGAAGAGGCTTAGACCCTGGACTCATTAGAAATCACACTGTGCCTTGAGTTTAGGAAGCACATGGACCAAACTCCCATTAACTCAGATTTAAAACTTGATTAGCACAGTAATTATATGACCTTGTACACATTTCTTGGGCTCTCTGAACTTCAGTTTTTCCATGTAATGGGAATAATAAAGTATCCTACCAATATGTGTGTAAAATATAATAGCTAACAATAACAAAAACAAAATCCATACGGTAAAAATAAAATGATACACACATAGAAACCATAGCTAACGTTTTTCATGTGCTTATTATGGGCTGAGCACCTTGTTAGCTAATATTCTCCTAAGCTCCCTTGGCCCGTTTTGTTTACTTTATTCATGGTTGCATCCCCAATATCTAGAACCATATCTGACATGTAGTAATTGATCAATAAATATTCATTGAATAAATGAGTCAACTCATTAGCTTATCTGATCTTCAAAACAGCTCTGTGAGCTAAATGCTACTGGTAACCCTATTATACATGTGGGAAAACTGAGACTGGTTGCTTGTTCCACCCAGTGGGTGATAGAACTAGAATTTAAACCCAGTATATTCCCATGTTGTGTTACCTACCCACTAGTTATTACATGTCTTTTGCCATTCATTGCTAATGTTAATAAATGTAACTTTAGATTTGCATCCTTATGCATCCTGACATCTGTTGCTGGAGAGGGAGTGCATGAATTTGGTTGTGACACTGGATCTTAACCAGTCATTACTCCATCCTGTGGGTGAAGGCATGTGTTCAAAAGCTGGTGGCACCAGAACAGGGCAGCGTTCTTTTTGTCCAGCTCCTAGTGGCTGTACAACCTGCTTTGTGAGACACACGCTTCACCCAGAGCCTTTGGTTGTCTTTTCCTCCCACTGCACAGTCACTGGGAAAAGTGCGAACTCTAAAACTGCTGGACTGAAAATGAAATATGCAATGGCTTCAGGCTATGTGTTCCCTTTGCTGGGAAGCACTGCCATGATAATTGTTTCTACAAAAAGAAACTACAACTCTGGCAAAAAAAAAAAAAAAAAAATCAAACCCTCTGTTTGCTTGAACCTATCATAAAGCATTGCTGGTAATTATAGAAGCTGATTGTGCGACAGTTTAGTTTAACTTAATTGGCAATTTTTTTTAAACCGCAACACAATAAAAATAGTAAAGAACGAGTCAGGTTCTAGAGATGGAACATTTAGTTTTGGTGAAATGTCAAAGATCTGTGCACACTGCCAAAGGTGTGGGAACGTAACTCTCTGCTGTCAGCTCTGTTATTTAAACCTTTGTCCTTGCGTTTTAAATTCTGTTTCCTGTGTGCAGAGTCTGATGTGGGCTTTTTTTAGTCCATTGTGGCCAAACAGGTCTTTAAGCGGTTGTGGGAAGAAGTGTGCCCCATAAACTGATTTAGAAACATGAGTCCTGTGTCTGGGAGAGGTGGCTTGTGCAGCATGAACTCACTGTGTCCCATCACAAGTTAAGTATAATTGCCTCTTTGGGGGGTTCATTTTACTTGATCGAAAATTGATTAAACCTTTACCTCTTTTTCCATCACCGGATACATCTAATCCTGTTCCCCACCCTTGGCCGCTTCCCTCATTGTCTCCATCATCATCATGTTCATCATCTTCATCTCCATCATCTTTACCAGACTATCTTAATGATAATAGTGACAATAGCTACCCCACTGGGTTATGATACATAGGCCAAATACAAGGCCAAGGACTTCGGAGAGATTATCTCATCTCTCATCACAACAATTTAGAAGCCATTCATGATAAAGTGGCAAAGCTTAGACTCGCTCCTGTCTAGCACCAAGACATATGATTTTATCCACAGTGTTATTCTATGACTTTTAGAGTTTTGTCTACACCTCAGCCCCCATCTCTGGAACAAAGCTTAGTTTCCCAGCCAAGGCAGAAAATAGAGTGAAAACCTCAGGCCACCATTCAGTGAGGCTTGAAATTGGTCTTGCTACCTGTAGAGATAGTATCTACTATATCAGAGATGACCCTTGGGAGGGGCCATGTCCTTCCAGGTGGCAGTCTTCCACATGCAATAACCACTCCCCATGGCTCCTCCTCCAGGCTGGAGTTCGAGCTCCTTTCCCGGCCCAACTTGCCAGGTCCCCGGTAGGCCTGGAGCTCTTCCCTTGAATGCCAGCCCTCTCTCTGGGCTGCTCTTATCAGTTGCTTGGAGTCCCAATCCTGTACCTCCGAGTAAACAGTGAAGACTAGATATTCCTTTCAACTGAAAATCTCAGAGGTGCCTGGGTGGCTCAGTTGGTTAAGCATCTGCCTCCAGCTCAGGTCATGATCTGGGTCCTGGGGTTGAGCTCCACGTTGGGCTCCCTGCTCAGCGGGGAGCCAGCTTCTCCTTCTCCCTCTGCCTGCCACCACCCCTTGCTTATGCTCACTCACTCTCTCTCTCTCTCTTTCTCTGTCAAATAAATAAATAAAATCTTAAAAAAAAAAAAGAAATCTTAGTAATGGTGATGATTGTAGTGATTCATTGAGTGCCCTTTGCCAGCACTGTTCTAAGTGATTTTCCTTATACTGACTGCCCTCATAATAAGCCTAGGAGGTTGGTCTGTTGTCCCCCCCACCAATTTTCCAAAGGAGAAAATGAAATAGAGAAGGGTTCACTGACTTATCTAAGGTGACACAGCTAGAATGTGGCAAAGACAGATGCGTACCCAAACTTAATCATAACACTATGTTGTCATGTCAAGGTGGTGCGGCAAAGGGTTTAGGGAACCAAACTTTTATAATGCATCAGGTAAATATAACAGCTTCTAGGTAAACTGATTTATGAAGAAACACTTCTACTTCAACTCTACCATGAAACCTTGAAATGGGTAGAGTTCATGGAAACCTCAGGTTCCAGTGTCCTGATGCCTCAATGGTATTTTCTACATTCATTCAAATCACGTTTTAGAATATCTTTACATTACTCCATGAACAATGCTGTGTCATGATTGGGTTATAAGTAGAATCATATGCCATATTCTTACCAGTACAGATATTTTCCTATCAAGCTATAAACAACCACATCACTACCTATATCTGTATGTGACTCATTAACAGTCAACTATGCCATTACCATTTATACACGTTATTGATATTGCTTAGCCAGTTAACAAGAAATTAGGTAGGCTTTTGTGTGCTTGGCACTTCTTATATATTCAGCAATATCTAGATGAGTAAGAAAATTGTTTTGGTAAGAAAGATACACATGTATGATTATAGGTACAAAGTCTTATTCATTTGTAAAATGGTGCAGAGAGGGTTCTGACTAATGACACCCTGAAGTTTTAGCTGTGGGAAGTCATCCAAGGGAATCTGAGATGGAGAAGGAGCTAAGTCAGGACTAGGGCTGGCTTTCTTGGCAAATGAACTGTGAGTGAGAGGCAATCATCAAATAAGAGAAGGGAACTTAGTAGGTGGCTCGGAAGGGTCACAAGCTCTGAGACAGAGGAAATGAGAAGTCTTGTATCCACATACAGGGCTGGACTGTCTTCACACTCAGGTCTGTAGCGCCCACTTAGAGGCCACATGGCTGATGCCATTGTAAAACTACAGTGGGCATGCCTTGGGAAAGATGCACAGGAAAGAAAGGAACAGATTAGAGAAAAATGACAAAGGTGTCACTGGGCAAAAGCCCCAGAAACCTCCGTCTCATCACAGAACTGCACTGATCTCTGGGGCCAGCACCAGAGGCTAAGAGGGGACAGGCTTGCTTCCCTGATTCAAGGGGCTGATTCGGAGGGAGAGCCATCTAGATCAGTATTGAGTGATGGACACAGTGAGCAGAGAAAATACTTTGAGTGTGTCACCAAGCTGTCTGTGGGCCAGTCCAATTACTTCCATGAAGATTCTGAAGTTGTAGCTTCCAAGGGAGAGAAGTCTGACATGAAGGACTAGAGCCGAGGGTCCCTGAAACAGGCCTCTGGAGCCCACCAATGGCTGGATGAAATCAACTCTGTGGTTTTGGACATTTGCATTTTTAAAAGACTTTGTCTTCATATGTAATGACTGCTTTCACAATTATTAAGTGAATGTACCCCCTTCTAGTGTGGGAGAATATTTAGATTTCTTATTTAGCAAACTCTGGCCTCCTGGGATTTTTCCTGAAGGAAGTGTCATCTCTTAGGGGACACAGAAAGGAAGCCAGATCTGGAAATAGAGCTCAAGACACTTAGGGATAGAGGCTTCCATTGTGCTTGAGTCATCTGGATAGACGTGGAGGGAGGGACAGAAGAAAGGACAAAGAGATAGACCCATCCTCTGGTAAAGAGACGGACAGACCGATGAGAACCCCCGCCCTCCTCCCAGGACACACCCAGGGATATGGGGGCCTTTGCTGGGGACAAGCTATGCCTGGGTGCGTAGACTGGCTGAGAGCTATGCCCAGGAGCAGGGGAGACTTGAGCTGTGGGGCCTGGCACGTGTTCTTTCTCTACAGCTTGGGGCTCATCACCCTCTGCATGCGCACTGCCCATGATGGGGTGGTGGAAGTGGCCGTGGCTGACCGGGGGGGGGGGGGGGGGTGGTACTGTGCTGAGGCACAGCCTGAATTTCGCACCTGCCAGTCCTTGGGCTCTATAGAGAACTACACAGAGTCGACCTTATGGCTTGTCATAAGGGAAACCAAGTGACTGCAACTATGTCAACTCTCACATGGAGCTCCTCTGGGAAGGAACACGCTTGCCCGCCTCCTCTCCCTAGGGTAAGTTACTCACGTGGTCTTGGAAAGAGGTAAGTCTTTGGACTTATCAAGAATATGAGGCCTTGGGCATCCCTGGTGGCTCAGCGGTTTAGCACCTGCCTTCGGCCCAGGGAGTGATCCTGGAGACCCAGGATCGAGTCCCACGTCGGGCTCCCTGCATGGAGCCTGCTTCTCCCTCTGCCCAAGTCTCTGCCTCTCTCTCTAAGTCTGTGCCTCTCATGAATAAATAAATAAAATCTTAAAAAAAAAAATACGAGGCCTGTGGAGGAGGACTTTAAAAACAAAACTAAGATCTTAGTTATTCTGTATGTTAGTAAATTGAACACCAATTAAAAAAAAAATAAAAAGAAAAAAAGAAAAAAAGGAAAAAAAATAAAATAAAAATAAAAATAAAAATAAAAAAACAAAACTAAGAACCATTTCAAATATACGAAAGTATAGAGAATAAGATAATAAATAATTATATATCCAGTATCCAGATTTAACAAACACTGAGGTTGTAGCATATTTACCTCAGATTAAAAAAAACAAACAAACTCATAGAGCGAAAGTCCATTTTAATCTCATGTTTGTTGCCTTTCCTCCCTCTCTCCTTCCTTCCTCCTTTTCTTCTCAAAGGTGATCTCAAACTGCTCATCCATGTTCTTCTGTTACTATATGTGTGTGTGTCCATAAATGATATAAAGTAGTGATGTGTTTAAAATTTACATAAACGTTATCATGTTCTATGTATCCGCCTTCAATTTCACCCAACATTAACTTTTTAAAGTTATCCATTTGATACAGAACTAGATCTAGTTCATTTGTTTTAACTTCTTTCCTCCTCTCTCTCCACATCTATCTTCTTATTTATTATCTCTCTCTAAAGAGATAGATATGAGAAATCTCTCTTTCCCTAGAGAGATGAGAGTTTGATTTGTTTCTAATTTTATACATTCTCACATTTAATTTTTAAATTCAATTAGTATTTATTTTTATAATGTGTGGTATAGAATTTCCACATGTCACAATGCCACTTAAAAAACATCATCTCCTCTACTGCTTTATAATCTCCTTTTTTTCTATTCCATGTTCTGATATATCTATAGGTCTGCTTTTGGCTACTCTAATAATCCATTAATCTATGTCTCTGTCTCTAAACCAATTTAATATTCTTCTAATGATTATAGATTTCAACAAGATTTGATAGCTGAGAGGGTAAGACCCACACCTTTATTCTTCAAAAATGAGAAAGCTGTGATTTAGATGGTAATATTGGGCTTTGACTGACTTTGACTGTTTTTGATTGGAATCAAAAATAAAGTGTGAATTTACTCTGAGCCCAAGGAAGTGGGACATGTCATACTGTCTGCAATTAGTCCTTCAAACAGTCTGGTAGGATTGAAAGTATTATGCCCATCTTGGAAATGATTAGGGCAAGAGCTGGTGATGTTAGGTAACTTGTCTTCTGAGGACATTTAGAAAGTGGCATGTGCAGAATGTCTTTGACCTCATGTTGGTGCTTAGTAAATATATTTTCCACCAGATCTCTTAGTGCTTCTCAAGAAACCTCATGAAAAACAGTTTCTTTCCCCCTTGGGTAATATGAACTATATATTTTCTTCTTTGGAGTCTAGTGAATTTAGATTCAAGCTGTGCTTAACAAGTTCATTCAAAAGCTCCTTATGATTTAATTATCTATGTAGTATTTTTTGCTCCTTTTCTTAATATCCTCTTCTAATACATATTTTTCCTGTCTTGATTTTTAAATATTTATTCCTAATGTACTGTGTTGATACATGCCAGTTTCATAGCTAACCTTAAATAATTTACCAAAAAATTAATGAATACTTGTTATTTCTATTACAGCGATGCTTCTCAAACTCTAACATACATCTGAATCACCTGGGTTTTGTTGAAATGCAAGTTCTCAGGCAGGAGATCTAGGCAGGTCCTAAGACTCAGCACCCCAAAACCAGCCCCCAGATGATGTTGTTGCTGCATTGACCCAGGACCACACCTTGAGATGTGAGACTCTGCACCCCAGATGAGAAGATTGTATAATCACATCTCCAATCATTTATCTCCCTAGAGGAGACATAGATGGCCACAGTGGGCTGAGAAATACTGATGACAGTTCACCAATTTTCTGTATTACTTAGAAAGCATGGGGAAACAAAGGTGCTCTTGGGTGTGATTTACTGTCAGCTACCTTCCACAGCCAGGACACAGGCCTTTCCAGATAAGGGGGACCACATAGGTAGTGAGAATGTTCTTCCTCTCTGATAGCAGGTCTCAGCTCTGACTGTACATTAGAATCACCGGTGAGGCTTTATTTAAAACCCTATAGCCAAGACACCTACTAGCCCATTTCAATCAGGATTTCTTGGTGACAGGGGCCCAAGAATTTTTTTCAAGTGTCCCAGGTGATTCCAAAGTGCAGGCAAGGTTGAAAACCACTGCTTTGCAAGAGGGGAGCAAGATGGTCCCCTTTACTGGTTTTGCAGAGAATCCTCCCCTCCCTTTGGACTCCCCTTCTGAGGAGGGCCAGGCCCTGCAGCTAGGCCAGCATCAGGCCAGAGTTCTTGAGGTTAATTTTCAAAACTATTTCTACTTCCAACCCCTTGAAATTCTCCCTGTTGGGATCCTTAATCAGACTGGGTTCTTTTAGAAGTTTCCTATTTCAAGATCCAAATGCAAAATAGAGAGTGATCTCTTAACCTTTTAGAGTTTTCTGTCCTCATAAAAGGTTAATTGTGGACTAAATCCATTGCTCCTTCTTCCTTGCATGCCCCAATCTGCATTTTCCTTTCTTTCGGCCCTTGTGTTTCAGGTCCAAGTTCACTGGGTCGGAAGGCAAGTGTCAATGTTCTCTTTATGTGTCTTATTTCTACAAAGTAGAAGGTAGGGAATTTGAAATCCACATGACTCCGGAGTTGCATCTTACCTCCCCCAACTATTCACTATGTATTGAAAAGCAAAGTTTTTTTCAAATAAAAAATGAGTGAAGTAAGTCAATTGGAGAAGGACAAACATTATATGGCCTCATTCATTTGGGGAATTTAAAAAAATAGTGAAAGGGAATAAAGGGGAAAGGAGAGAAAATGAGTGGGAAATATCAGAGAGGGAGACAAAGCATGAGAGACCCCTAACTCTGGGAAACGAACAATGGGTAGTGGAAAGGGAGGTGGGCAGGGGGTTGGGGTGACTGGGTGATGGGCACTGAGGGGGGCACCTGACGGGATGAGCACTGGATGCTATGCCATATGTTGGCAAATCGAACTCCAATACACACACACACACACACACACACAAGCCGGGATAATAGGGACTTCCCATGATTGTTCAATGAGCTGAAAGAATTAAATTCATGAAATGAGAATATGTGATAGAATTTCTTTCACTTCACGAAAACTCAGATCTTAGTTTCCTTCCCTCCATCTTTCCATTCCCATTTAGAAAGAGGTTTCAGTATACCCTTTTGTAAATTGATAACCTTCCTTTTCCTAAAAGATATTTGAGGAGACTGAAAGGAACAATAGAAAGCCAATATACAAACAGATATTTAATGGAAAGCATGTGCCAGAGTGAGATCATTCTTTTAGAGAGATAACTATCACATGCCACCATTAAGAAGAATGTGCTCCTCATAATCTTAATTTAAATGAATAAGTTTCGAACAGAAGAATTGCTGCTAAAGTTTCTAATGAAACACAGCAATCACTTCCTCATTTTTTCTTTTAAACTGAGGTCTTGGGTTGCAAAGAAATTAAAGACAAGTATGTTCACCACTTAAAAAAAAATTCAGTGCCTTTTTCAGTTTTGAAAACACCACTTTAAATACAGATAAATGTTGGGACACCTGGGTGGCTTAGTGGTTGAGCATCTGCCTTCGGCTCAGGGCATGATCCCAGGTCCAGGGATCAAGTCCCGCTTTGGGCTCCTTGCAAGGAGCCTGCTTCTCCCTTGGCCTTTGTCTCTGCCTCTCTCTCTAGATTTCTCATGAATAAATAAAATATTAAAAAAAAATAAATACAGGTAAATGTTAGATTTATTGTTATAAAAAAAACCCATTCTTATTCCATTGGAATATTTCATTGTAGTAGAATTTCTTTGCTGCATGAGAGTAAGTAGATTCACATTTCTTATATCCTCAGAATTTAGATTAGGAGCATATTTGGGTACAAAGTTGGGAAATGATGACAGAAGATCACCTATTCTCAGAAGGCCTTGGTTCTGGGCTGTCCCAGGGATAATCTTGAATACTATTATTTAATTTCTTGACCCCTTAACCTTGTTTCTACCCACACGTTGAAAATGTGTTGAACAACATATTTAATATTTAAGCTAATGAAATGTTTTGTTTTAAGGAATTTTATGGTTACTTTGTACTAATTGGAGATGGGGCTGAAAGTCAGCGTCTCATATGCAAACACCAAACAACAGGACACTGAGGCAATTAAAAAATCAAGTAAAGTAGCATATGCCTTAAAACACATAGGAATAGTTTTTGCTTCCACAAGAAAAAAGAGGGAGGGAGAGAGAGAGAGAGATCCAAGCTTATTTTTCTTTAAAAATGTGGTCCTTTGTTTACCACTTTTGATAGAGACACACATACAGAGAAATATCTCTCTATGAAAAGAAATGGTACAAGCACCATGCCAAATGGCATATGTCACATGCCCTTTAGGTCATGGAGACAGTAGGGAATGGTGAGGACTATGGCGAACCACAGAGTATGTCCAAGTGTTGCCATGTGGAAATGGAGCCCAGGGTTGCCAGATCTTTTGAGTTTGCAAGAAAAACAAACAGCCTGGATTTTTATGTTAAAAAATGTCCTAAGTTTTAAAATACGTATTTTTTAAAGACAATTTATGGGACAAATAAAACATGACTGCCAACTAAATTCAGCCAAAGAACCACAAGTTCACAATTGCTGCTTTAAAAATACTGCAAAAGGGTCAAGGGGAAGCAATTTTAGTGAGGTGTTTGGTATGAAGACTAGCTCCTTTCTAGAACAAATTGTTTAGAAGAAATGTAAGGGCAGCCCCTGGGGCGCAGTGGTTTAGCGCTGCCTACAGCCCAGGGTGTGATCCTGGAGACCGAGGATCAAGTCCCATGTCGGGCTCCCTGCATGGAGCCTGTTTCTCCCTCTCTGTGTGTCTCTCATGAATAAATAAATAAAATCGTTTTTTTTTTAAATAGAAGATATGTGAAATGGTGTGTGTGTGTGTGTGTGTGTGTGTGGTGTAGATAGAGGCTATTAGAAATCTATTTGGTTAAATAGGACATGATACAAAGTACATCACCTTTTTATGATGGAATGTTGAGGGTTGAAGGCACATATTTGAAGAAAGTGGGGGAGGAAGTAGCACGGAAGCCACCACACCAGATGGGGAAGGAACTATGGTTCTGTCACTGAGGACCCAGTGAGGATCCCAGAGAAACTGTCAGGACATAAGAAAGAATGATAGTCCAGGTGAACAATATACATCTTGGTGAGATAGCGATTTGTCAAAGATGAACTATTTTTGGAGGTCGTTTTTAGAAATATCAACAAATGTTAAACAGGGCATTTCTATTCAGGATATAGTGGACTAAAAAAGGCTTCGACATTTCCTAAGGTTTTTTGTCTTGCATCCTCTTCCTAGCAATTGCTGATTGCTGTTTTCACACTCCCTGTCTGCCATACTCCTCTACTTCTCTTTTTCTCTAGAGAAGTAGAGCAAAGGCTCCTTGGGCTCACCATGCCCCCACACCTTCTGTGTCCAATCACTTTCCCATACTTGAGGACTGAAAAGGAGCCAGCACCCTGCACACATATTTAGTGAATTCTGGATATGTACTACATACATTTTTTGTTTTTTTCAACAAGGACTTTCCCCATGTGAGAGAAAGAAAGAGGAATTTGTATTCACACTGCTTTGTAGAGTTCTAAAATGTGTTTTGGGGGGATACAATTCAAACACTAAAATAATCCATTTCATGCATATTAATTGATTTTTACATGAAAACAATTCCCATTTGCATGAGAGCTTTGGCAAATTTTGAGTCTAGGGAAGATGTTATAAACAGTAGTGGGGAGAAAATGAAATCAAACATTGCACTATATTGGTCCGAGCTTAAAAAACCAAGTGCACTTATTCAAATTTTCCTTGCTGTCAATGGCAGAAATCTACTGGTCCTCCTGGCTCATCGCTAGCCACTCTTTCCCTATTATCCTCCATCCTTGGGTTTTAAATACTGAGCGTCTTCTGTTCTCTAGCAATTGTCTTTCCTTAGGTGTATGTGTTCATTCTGTCCTATGGATTTAAAAACTTTGTGTTGCTTTCTCCCAAATGTGAATCACTAAGCCCAGATAAACCCCCTGGTTTCCATCTCATTAACACTCCACCTTGATGTCTTATCAACACAGAAAACTCACCTCCTAATGACTTAAACTGAAGGACATTTTATTGGCTGACATATCACATACAAAGACAAATAGTTGGGCTTCAGGATAGGCTTAATCCAGAGGCTCTGGCTCCATTGGTCTGTGCTTCTCTGCTCTCTCCTTTTCCCACAATGCATGCTAGCTTTTTCTTTCCACTGGTAGTGAGACAGCTCTGACAGTTCCAGACTTAGGCTGCCTCTTCACAATGTCTAGAAGAAAGGAGAAGGATGTTTCCTAGACCTGCTCTCATAAAAATGAGGACTCTTCTTTCCCTCAAAACCCAGAAAAGCTTTCTTTGAGTTTGCTTGGTTTGAATTGAGACATGCCCGTTCCTTTCCCTTCCTTCCAGGATAAGTCCCATGCAGAGATTGGTTCAGCCTTCCTATCTCTAAATTACCCACAAAGCAAACATATGGAGTGACCTTGAAAAGTTTGGACTAATACCTTCTGCTCTATAAAATATTGCACCCCTTTTTAAAAATACTGAATTTTTGTATTATTCGCTTTATTATTGTGAAATAAAATCCATAGAGAATTAAATTAGCCTATATACTTCATTTATTTAATGTCCCAGCTACAATATAAAAGAGAAATATAAGGTGTTAATAGTGAAATAATATATATTTCAATACGCATGTGGTGCGACATAGTTACATTAGAGCCTTACTACTCGTGTGGTCCACGGTCTAACAGCATCAGTACCAACTGGGATCTTGTTTGAAATCAGAGTCTCAGGTCCCAGCCCAGACTTACTGAGTGAGAATCTGGTTGTAACACCATCCCCAGGAAACTCATGAGTATGAGACACACTGTGCCAGAAGATATAATGTAGACAGATGTTTTTTCCTATTTGTAGAATCACAGTGAATATGATAGCCACAAATGTGACTGATAAAGATGTGTTGTGTTGGCAGCTCAGACATCCATTGGTGGTATGATTTTTGGAAATGATGAACAACACTTGAGACAAGAACACAACAAAGTACCATGTGCCCTCAATTTACATTTATCCTGGAAAATACAGAGCGTAATAAGTGATGCAAAAATATGTTGTGTTTACCTATAAAATGGAGTTCGATTTTTAGGGTTGTATAATCATAAATAGGTTTTATACCTGGTTCAGGTTTTACTTTTGATTGTATTATCAAATAGGATATTGGAAAGCAGTAGAGGATCATGGGACAACTCTGCAGACTTTCCCTTATTTGCTGTCAAATCTTCTGCCCCCCATGTTGGTTAGCACTAAGTTTAGTTTGAGGTAGAGAATTCAGCTTCTCTAAACTGGCAAAGCTCAGTTATGTTCAGGACTGGTTCAGAAAGGGTCTGTTAGAAATTTCCAGGGATTCCATAGTGAGGACAACCCCAGGCTATTAATCACAGAGGGCGACCTCTCAGGTATAAACACGTTGAATGTATTTAGATACTGTCTATTAAATTAGTCAAGATGAATGTGTACAAATATGTCTGCTATACTGATAACTACCATGAGTCTGGGACCTTGTCATTTTGCTCACTGCAATATTCCCCCTTGTAGCCCAACGGTTCTCAAATATAGAAGATATCAGAATGACCTGGAGGGTTTGTTAAAACAAAGATTGCTGAGCCACCTCCAGGGTCTCTGATTCAATATGCCCAGCATGGATCTGAGAATTTGTAGTTCTAACAAGTTCCCACGTGATGCTCCTTAAATTAGCCAAAGCCCAAGGATCACACCATGAGAACCACTGACCCAATAAATGTATGTGAATGAAGGAATTACATTCAATTCGTCAACAAATACTTCAAAAGTGTGCTAGTGCTGAGTGCAGTATACAAGTCTGACACCATCCTGGCCCAGAGGAAGAAACATCCAAATCAGGGAGAATAAAATGTGTGGATAAGTGTGCCAGTGGGGAACAGTGTACTCAAAGTGGGACACTGAAGAAAGACTAAAAAAGACCATTCACAGAGGTGTGGGCAAGGTTCATGGGGACATAGGCATGTGAAGTCCTTAGTAATGAGCAACAATAGGAAGCTTTGGCCTTCTCTGGCCTTGAAGAGCCAGGGCTGGAAACTGTTACAGGAACAGTGAGCACTGCCCACCTGGGAGATGGGCTGCCTGATGGGGGCTGAGGCCTCAGGTAAAGGACACAGAAATAATACACTAATGGAATGGTGGGGAGTAGAATGCCCCCGTTCTCCACCCTACCCTCTAGTCTCCTCAGGGACTCCCATGTAGGGTTGCCAGTTAAGGGCACCCAGTTAAATTTGAATTTCAGATAAACAGCAAATTTCTTTTTAGTATAAGTGCAATACTTAAATATACTTCTACTAAAAAAAAAAATCTTGTTTATATAAAATTCCAACTGGATGTCCTGTATTGTATTGTTGTTAAATCCAGCAACCCCATCCCCAAGGGCAAACTTAACCAGAAGCCAGAAAGCATGGGGTAGCGAGAGCTTCAGTACATTAAACTTTTCAGAGCATGGAGCTGGTAGAGACAGGGGATCTGGAGTTAAAGGAAGGGTTTTGGCAATTGGAAAATAATTTCATGTTTGCCTGATCTGGTAAAGAGAGAGAGAGGGAGACCTGATGATCCAGGAGAGATTAACGTCATTCGTGAGATGCCTTGGAGTGGAACATTGATATGATTTTCACAGTGACAAGAGTAAAGGCAGCACATGTGGGCACAGAATATTTGCAGTGGTTTGCAAGCTCAACAGGATGCTCTCCACCCCACCCCCATCTCTCCTCATCACCCCCTCACTTCCCTCTCCTCCTCCCCTTTCCCTCTCCCAAACCACTGGCCTTCTTGCTGTTCTTTCAAAAGGTTTGATAAGTAGAGGTTCAAAAATGGCCCTAGGTGCTCATTAAGGTTACCTAGACAATTGGGACTACCTTGGTTCTGGCAGGAGGGGCTATCCCAAAACTTAGCATGGGAATAATGGCTTCCTTTCTCTGGCAGGAAGGGCTACAAATTATTGTGAAACCCAAGGTTACCAAATAACTTCCATAGACACCTGGAACCTTAAACCCCACCTGCCTGACTCCAAGCAGTGTTTATAATCTCACAGGGACTTAGGTTCTTCCATTGGGGCACAAACCCATTATGCATCCAAGCCAAGCACACCTTGCCATGGGATGGTGGGCAAGGGTTGTGGGATTCATCTTATCCCATGAATCTCTCACTTGTAAGATTCTTCAATAAAGCCTTTTGGGCAGCCCGGGTAGCTCAGCGGTTTAGCGCCACTTTTGGCCCAGGGCATGATTCTGGGGACCAGGGATCAAGTCCCACATCGGGGTCCCTGCATGGAGCCTACTTCTTCCTCTGCTTGTGTCTCTGCCTCTCTCTTCCTTCTCTCAGTGTGTCTCTCATGAATGAATGAATGAATAAATAAATAAAGTCTTTTGTTACCCATTCTGTAGAATGTTGTGGGATTCATCCTGAGGCAAGATAAACAATCCCCTATTAACACAAAGATACTTACTGTGCATGGCCCTGGAACATTCCGCATGTGTTCCTACCTTTGCACTTGGATATAGTCTGCCTGTAATAACCCCCAAAATGTGTTTGTGTCACATTCTCTCATTTCCCTCTGGTCTTTGCTAACATGTCTCATTACAAAGACTTTTCCTGACTACCCAAGATGCAACAGCAATTTGATCCACTCCCCCAGCTTTCCTTTTAAATTCTACATTTTGTTGAGATGCCTGGGTGGTTCAGTTAATCGTCAACTCTTGATTTCAGCTCGGGTTGTGATCTCAGGGTCATGAGATGGAGCCCCGCCTGGGAATCCGTGCTCAGTGTAGAGTCTGCTTAGGATTCTCCCTCTCCCTCTTCTTCTGCCCCTCCCCTTGCTCTCACACATTTTCTCTCTCTTTTCAATAAATAAATAAATAAATAAATAAATAAATAAATAAATAAATAGAATCTTTTTAAAAATCCTATGTTTTATCATCTCTACTACCCAATTTGCATACAAATCACTTGAGGTTGACACTTTATTTCATTTCCTGTTATATCCTACTGTCTGGAAGAGTACCCAGGATGTAGCAGATGCTCAAAAATATTTGTTGACAGGATGCATAAATGAAAAAAATGGCTATAAACTGGACAATTAATTGTAGGTGTAGCAAGATTGAAAATAGTGACTTCATTTAAAAAGTTAAATCTTTAAGGAGGCAAAAGATTATGATCATTTGGATTTGGTTGGAGAAATGGGATCAGAGGGAATCAGACTAGGAATGGTTTTGGAGAGAAGGTTGGTGGAAGGCCTGCTGGCAGATTTGATTTGGTGGCTGAAGGAGAGGAAAGACTCAATGAAAACTCCCTCTATGAACAATTGAATAGATGGGATTTCCAATCACTGAGATGGGAAAGGCTTGTAAAAAAAAGCAGGTTGGAGTAGGTTGGGAGAAAATCAAGAGTTTAGGTGTGTCAAGATTGAGATATCTACTAGACATCCAAATGTAATCATCATGTAAGCAATTGGATATACTAAGTTCAAGCTGCATGAAACGGTCATGGTGGAGATATAAATTTGGAAGTTTTATATGGTCTTCAAAACCAAAGAAACTGTTTTAATTAATGTACAGAAAATATATTAATAGCAAAGCGAGGGGAGGGCTAGAGAGAGTCCTGTTACCCTCCAACATTTAGGAGCTGAACAAAAGAAAAAAGGCAAGCAAAATGGATTGAGAAGGAATAATCGGTGAAGAAGGAAAATAAAAACAAAACCATGCAGAGTCTTGAATATCAAGGGAAAAAAAGTGAGGGGACAAAGTTTAATTGGTACAAATCTTGTGGAGGGAAAATGGCAATACGTACCAATGTCTTAAAGATAATCACCCTTTTTATTAAGTAATTCAACTCTAACAATCTAGCCTATAAAATCCAAAAAAGTGTGCAGCAAGATTTATGCACAAGAGATTTTCATTGAAACATTACTTTATTATAGCCCAAAAATATGTACAACATAAATGTCCCAAAATAGGGCATTAGTTAAATAAATTGTGATACAGCCATACAATTGAATATTATGTAGCTATTAAATTATGTTTATGAAGAGCTTTTAATGAGCTGAAAAAATGCTTGTAAGATGATATAATGTTGAGTGAAAAAAGAGCATGCAAAATTTTATGTACAGTATGATCTCAATTATTTAGTCATACGTACTCATTAGAAAACTACTGGGAAGAAATATCCTGAAATATTTATATAATTTTTAGATTATGGGATTATGAAGAGTTATTATATTTCTTTGTGTTTTGATTTTTTTCTCAACTCATCCTGCATTTCCTCCACAAGTGGAAAACATTGAGAAAAGTTCTTCCTTGAATTGAGTAGAAATCTGTCTCACTCCTACCAAGTCACCTGGTTCTAGTTGTCCCTTTTTAGAAGTAAGAAAGTGAGCAAATCTTACCTCTTTTATCTATGATAGCCTTCAAATATTTGAAGAGAGCTGCCATCCAGAGTTAGTTTTACCTGTGATTCCACATCCTTCTGCCTTTCAAACTGCCAAGGAAAGAAATCATCTGATCTCTTTCATAGTTCCTACTAGAGAATCTTCTACATCAATTACCACTTGCTCTGTGATTGGTCTCTCTAAACTTCAATTTTCTCACATGCAAAGTGGGAATAAATTGTTGGGGGGGGCGTCTTTAATGGGATTTGTGTGTAAATGGCTTTATAAGCTAGGCACTATGTACATTTGAAGGAATGGATGGTCATGGGAGCATTGTCAGACAGTGGGCAGGAGAGAGAAGACCTGTAACCTGAGCGTGCCCACCCCTGCCCCAAACCACAGCAGTGGTCCGGGCCAGTCATAAAGACTCTCCTCCATCAAAGGGAATAAACAGCTTCTTGTACTATCTCCCAGGGTTGGGGTCAGGAAGCAGTAAGGTGAGAAATACAAGCACTGTTGACACGTCAAAAAGTACTATGTGTATGCAGAAACATTACTTCCACATTGGGACCTTCTCCCTCACCCCACATTCCCTATCTCCTCATGTGATAGGAGCTACTGGGGATGTGTGATGCTTTTACCAGTGGATATCATGGCAAGGCAGGCATGACCATTCTCCCATGAAGCCCAGTTTTTCCTTACTTGTCTTAAGATTGAAATCCTACCCATCCTAAAAGACACTCAGGCCATGAACATTCACTGAACCTCCTTGAGATATTTCATCTTCCACTGCACACTTACAGAACTTGCCAGTCCTCCCTTTGGGGACTCATTACTTTCTAATTTGCACTTGTAATTTATAATTTCTTTTTACTGACTAAAATTGAATTCCTTGAGAGCAGTGACCCATAGCATGATAGATCTATAAGATTTTGTATTCTGCTCATGTATTTTCATTTTAAATATGAAGAAATGAAGACTCAGGGATGGGAACTGGTATTCCAGCATCATGTATTTAGTTGGAGGCAGGGCCAGAACAGGGACCAAATTTCTGACTACTTTTTCCATTGGTTCTTATCAATGCAAGTGGATGAATCACTGGAGTCTCTTTGTCCTCAAACTCTCTGCTCAGGGCTCTCCCTTGTCAGAAGCCAGTGGAATAGCAGTTTGGGGCTTGAAATATGAGCTCTGTGAGTGTTGAGTAGATATTGCTGCTGAGTTGTGGAGCCTTTCTTGGGCCATTTCATTATTATGGACTGGTAAATCATTGTTCCTCTCCCTCTATCCCTCCCCACCTGAGGAATGATTCAGCCATTTGAGAAAGGAGGTATAATATAGGGGCAAAAATTGTACTGCACTCCCACCCCAGGATGTGAGGATAAGGCAATTCTTGAATTTGATTAAGTGAACAGCCAACTACTTTTGGTGGAAATCTAGACAGTGATCAAAAGTCTGTTCTTGACTTGGGTTATTCTATTTTTCTCTTGGTGGTCAACTGATGAGTTTCCATTTTCTTTTTCCATAAAAGATATTTTCCTCAAATCCGAAGCTGAGATGTCTTCTGTGTAATACTGGTCCATCAAACCTGTTATTGATTATTTACTGGATAAGCTCAAGTACTGCTGCAATTTTGTTTTCAATCCAAGGTTTCTGCCTTCCTTAGAAGGGTTCTCTAATTAATTGGCATGTAAATGAGGCTTTGGAGCTATGGGTTTA
This sequence comes from Canis lupus baileyi, assembly GCF_048164855.1. Classification (NCBI taxonomy): domain Eukaryota; kingdom Metazoa; phylum Chordata; class Mammalia; order Carnivora; family Canidae; genus Canis; species Canis lupus. The sequence goes on along the minus strand of NC_132855.1, from coordinate 17,058,739 downwards.
TCAAGGGCTTCACATAGTTCTCAAAGACTTTCTCATTTCATTTTCAAGGCAATTTGCATACTTTCACTCAGTTCTCCTTCTACATTTCTTTGAAGAAACCCTTTATGCCCTTGGGTGTTCTCTGTATACAACTCCCTTGACCTAACACTTGTGCTTTACTTTCCCCTGAGCAATGACATTGCCTTAGGCGGAAGTGACACATTTCCATCACTGATGAGCCTCCTGAAAGACTCAGAGAGTGTCTTGGGTACTGGCTTGAATGTATCTAGAGCTGAGGTTGTTCATCCTGTCATCTTTAGAGAGTCCATGCACAAATTAAAGAGAAAATGCACTCCTCCGTGTAGAAAGGAATAATAATCCTTCACTAATAAAGTTCCTTTCTTTTTGCTATGCTAATTAAATTTAGATGGGTTTGCTAAAGAATGGGTTATTTTTTTCTTCATCATTCATACTTTTCAAATGGCATTAAATTAATGATGTCCTCATGAAAGGTAAGTTACTCTGCCTCTTGACCTACCTCTTGGTCACACTCCATTGGTGTGGAAGAAGGGAGACATTTGTCTTTTTCTGAAATTGAACTTGGTACTTACTGGTCATTACTTCTACGAAAGCATAAGACATGTCACTATAATGTTGCTACATATCAGACTCTCTGCTGGGTAAAAGATAGAGTCCCCCTCTCTGGGTATTGTGGCTTAGCACCAGCACTCTGACATATGATATGGTAGGGGTCAGAATAGGCCCAGAACTAGGAAAGGTGGATCATGATCCCAGATTAGTCATGTTTTGTAACCCTGAACATGTCATAAGTGAGGAAATGTGGTTTAAAATCTAATATCATATTCCATCAATTTAAGATGCCATCTAGTGTAAGATGAACCTTATTTTATGTACCACTAGGAAAAAAAAACTGCTTACTAAACTATGATAAAATGCTCTCTCATCTAATTGGAATTTTTCTTTGATATAGCTCTTTTATTTAGACTTATTTAAACACAGATTTCTGAAATTGCACTATCTTGTATGTGTGTGTGTGTGTGTGTGTGCATGTACACACACATCAAAGGACAATTCAAGCAAAATAAAGTAAAGCTGCCTCCAAATTGAAGTCTTCTGAGTGACCTTTCAGCTCAGTGTTGCTGATGCCCAGGCTTTTCTCCTCACCCTCGCCCACAGTCTCCAGAGTGCAGGTGACGAGCGTCTCTCTGAAGAAGCACGCTGTTTTGGGTTCTGGTCTTTTCTAAGCTACTGATACCGTCCTGCAAATTTTGACACTAAAAGTTTCTTGGGTCTTACCAGAATGTGTCAGCTGGCTGTTTTCAGGCAACTACTGGAACTCACAGTCCTCAACAAATGCTTTGTTGACTGAAAGGTCCAGGAATTGGAGCTGTTTGGTTATTCCACCAGTAATAACATGTTTTTTCACACACAGGCAATCATAATAATTTCCAGCTTACCACCTGGCTTATGATAATCGGATGACACAGTTTTCAGAGCTGCTAAAATATATGTGTGTGCATGTGTGTGTGAGTTCATATTGTAAACAATGGTGTAAAAAATAGCCTAATCAGAGACTTTAACCTATTAGTGCTAATTGGGACAGTGGACATAATGTGGCATGGCAAACTCGGACTTCTCCCAAGCTTCCATCTGCAGGGAACACGAAGAAGCGGATTGGGCACAGTGCTCTGTATCATTACATTACTGGAGATGTACTAGTCCTATGAAAGAGAACGCAGAATAAGAAGGATGTCTGAATCTTCTTAGCATAATGAGGTCAAGATATTAGCTCTTAAGAAAGAATCAAAGCTATGCTAATATGCAGGATTTGGATTTCTTACATATACTAGAGAAGAAGGGGATGCTAGTAGGGAGTTAATTCTAGTGGTGGCCACATATGCTTCATGTTGAGTATGCTAAGTCTTGCTTCTCAAAGCATGGTGCAAAGACCAGTGGCATTGACACCACCTGGAAACATGAAAGAAATGCAGAATCTCAGGTCCCACTCTAGATGCACAGGATAAAAATCTGCAGTATGACAACATCTCCATTAAAGTCTGAGAAGCACTGCCTAGGGGAGAGTTTTCTCCCTCCAGGCAAACACATGCACACACCATCAGGGACACCAGAGCTCATCAACCCTTAAGAAGCAGATATTCAACACCTAAGGCTGTTAAATATGTAATTTACTTGAAGATTTTAATGATGGCTGAGTTTTAATCAGTTTTGTGGATAGGAATGGTGAGTTCTGGTCAAACGAAATGGGAGGCAGAACTGGACTCTATCTGGGGTGGAGATTTTCTTGTTTTTTTTTTTTTAAGATTTTATTTATTCATAAGATACAGAGAGAGAGGCAGCAACATAGGCAGAGGGAGACGCAGGCTCCCCAAGGGAGAGGCTGATGTGGGACTCGATCCCAGGACCCCAGGATCATGACCTGAGCCAAAGGCAGATGCTCAACTGCTGAGCCACCCAGGCATCCCTATATGGAGTAGAGTTTAAAGGAGATGGCTGTGGGGTGTGGGAGAGGAAGTTTGGCAATAAGAAAAACCCCAGTACAGCACCCTCTGAAAGCCTTGGAGAGAATATTTGAGAACTCTCTGCCCCAAAAACCTAAGGGGATGATTTGCTTTTGTACAGGACACAGAAGAGCCAGAGCAGATAATGTCTAATTCCCCAACCCCAGTCTACTCTCCAGAGTTAGTAACAATCTCTGAACTCTCATGTAAAACGTTACCTAGAGTAGTGGCTTTCAAACTTTTCAAATATCTTTGACTTGCAATTCACAATAAGAAATACATTTTATGTTAGTTATAGCTGAAATAAATCTCTCATAAAATTATACTCATCCTGGCATTTAATGCACTCTCATATTTTATTCTATCATATTTCTTTTTTTTTTTTAAATACCACTGTGACCTACTAACATGATTTCATGAAATACCACTATGGTAGCACAATCTTCTTTCACGAGGAAAGGGGGAGGGTGGTATAAGGGCAAGTTGAGAAGGGGAATCCCTTCTTCCCTCATCTTCTATGAAATCAGGACTACCTGCCCTCTGTGTAGACACCTGATTGGTCTATAGGCAAGAGCCCACAGGTAATACAGTGATGCTCTTCTCCTCTGTCTCTAGGGAACATGGAGACACATTCTGTGGAAGAGAAGAAATTAGAAGGAGGAGCAACAACAAGAGCCACTACTTCCACAGGTTACGTCAGTGATTTGGTTTAAAAGCAAACTATTTGTTTGCACAACAATTGTGACAAAGTATTTTTATAGACAGGACAAAAAATTAAAAATATTTACCACATTTTCTTTCACAGGAAGAGGTTTTGAGAAGATTTAAGGAAGGACCAGATTGCTTTCCTTAACAAAAAAGATGGTCACTGTCTTAGTCCATTTGGGCTGCTATAACAAAATACCACAGACTGAGTGGCTTATAAACAACAGAAATTTGTTTCTCACAGTTCTGGAGGCTGGAAGTCCGAGTTCAGGGTGCCAGCATGATGGGGTGAGGGCTCTCTTCCGGGTTGCAGACTTTCCATGATGTCCTCATATGGCAGAAAGTGCTAGGCAGCTCTGTGGGGTCCTTTTTATAAGAGCGCTAATCTCATTTATGGGGGCTCCACCCTCATGACCTAGGTACTCCCTGAGGACCCAATTGCCCAACACCATCACATGGAGCATTAGGATTCTGACATGTGAATTGTGGGGAAACCCACAGATTTAGGCCATAGCAGGCAGAGAGGGAAATGAACAGAAAGGAAGCCAGAAGACCAACATGGGAGACAGGAGAGGACAAAGAGTGAGCAGAGGGAGTCTAAGAAAGAAAGGAGACTGGGAAATTTGCTTGCTATGTAGTTCAGGCTTTTATAAAATTTGGATATATCAAATATAAAATTGTAAAATTCCTCTCTGCCCAATCCTAAGGAAACCTTTAGAAAAAAAGTTATATTACCCTTTAAAGCTTTTATAGATATGTGTGTGCTTCATGTGTGATTGAAATGAGCCTTAGGGCCACCGCCAGAGGGCCAGTTTAATTTGGATTACAGAAGTAAAGTAACAGTGTTAAGTAATAAATTGAATCTTTGCTGATTAAGCAGTTCAGGGGGGCTCCCAATAAGAAGAATGAGTGAGTTACAAGTGGGTTTTGAAGATCTGATTTCCACTTACAAGTATTTTCATGCAAGACTGCAAATGTTTCCCTATAAACACTTTCTCTGCAAGATCAAAGTGAGCCTGGTGAATCACGTGGTCTTTAGATCTTAAATGGCTTAAAGAAAAGCCATTCTTAAAAAAAAAAAAAAAATTAAGATAAGAAGGGAGGCTGAAGTAATATTTCAATGAGATTTTTTGGGGGGAAATTCAACCGTGAAGTTGCATGAGCTTTCATTTCCCTAAGACCAGAGCAAGACAGACTCAATGTGTTGAGATTACTGAGAACTATCACATCATTGAAACTTCAGTTAACAACAGAAAAATAGTGGTTGAACTTTCCTGGACTTGAGGACTTGATGAGACCTGTAACCCCTGCATGTCTAAGGAGCGGGTAAAACTTTACTAGATGGAGTGATGTGTGTGAGATCAGTGTTTCTAGGGGAACTTCTTTATAAGTAAGGTTTTATGAGTCATGGTGAAGAAGTAAGCAGATGATCCCCACCACTGTAAAGACAAGTGTTCTTGTCCGGGCCCGGATGTTCTGATGTTCTCAGGGGAATCTGAGAGGTGGTGGGTTTTACAGTCTCCTCTTATGACTCCCAGGTAAACACCCATAAGGATCATTCCCTTATTTTGATTTACTGTAGGAACATGCATGCTAACTTAGAGCCTTGGCATCTGAAGTCATTTGTGCTGGTAGCTAAGGAAAACAGGCAGTAGGCGAATCAGGACTTAGAATAGAAAACTGCCGCCAACCCTATTATGCTTTTATGGTTACTGATAATCATTGGGAATGATATTTCTCTCACTGTAGATGTCATAATTTTCTTACTCTTCAAATGGAGGGTTTTTGCAGCCCCACGCTCTGTCCATGTATCTAACAGCTGAATCCCCGATGCTGTGCTCTTCCCCCTCCAAATCACCCTACGACTTTCAAGAGCTCAGTTCCGCCCTGTGTCCCATTGCTAGTCTTTGTTTTGTCTTTGTAAAATGAAAGTCTGGGCCCAAGCTTTATTTTTCCTTTGATTTTCAAGTGCCCTGCCATCTCCCAGTGGTGTCTCCCTGTTGACCCCAGCTCCCAGCAGTCCCTCCTGGCCGCTTTTCCCAACTCTATGTTCAGTGACATCAGATTGGTAGCTCACCATCCGCCGTGGCAGGAGCAGTTGTACCACAGACACTGGCAAGTACGATAGATCAGAATGCTTTTGTTGCTGAAGAGCCAGTGGTTAAACACTTCCCACACACCCCCGGGCCCCTCTCATCCAATTCTAGCTTTGAGCCTGACAGATACCACTCTTTGAATTTATCGTGTGTCATCTCAGTCTCTACTGGCAGAAACCAAGACTTGGGTCTCCAATTTGTTCCCTTCCCCTTCTCCACCCCTTGTCTCTTTTGAGAAAGGAATTACATACTTTTCAATCAGCTCTGCACACAATCTTGGCATCATCTTTGTTTCATCTCTCTGCATCCACTGAGGATATGCAGAGTTTTAATGGTTATTCCTTTGAAGTTTCTCTTAAAACCATCCTCTTTCCTCATTTTCCCTGCCAGCCCTCATCATGTTATACCTGAGTATACTCAAAAGACACCCCCTTCTTTTGTTTACTTCTGTTTCTCCCAATCCTATAAATGGCAACAAAAGATTCTTAGATCCCATCTAAACCACAATAAAAAACTTTCATGGCTCCAACTCTCTGATCATATCTCATGTCTAACACCCCCTGCCTGGTTGATGAGACTACTGTCAGCCTTGCACTATGTCGGCCATCTCCCCCAGTTCTTTCCAACTCTGTCCCATCCCTCTGGTAGGGTGTCTCTTCCTGTCATTTTACATGAGCCTCCTCTCCCAAGCAGTTTTCTCAAGGACCCGGAATGCCAACACCTGCAGCTGCAGGAGAGAAAGAGGAGGCAGTAGCAGCTGCTGGCATGGAGGTAGATGAACCTCCCAGACTTAACCTTTCCCCAGATTGTTCTGAGTCAGTCCACTCACGCCAGCTGCCAGGGGCCCCTATTTCTCCATCCATCTCATCTTCACAACTGGGCATTGCTTTCTTGTTTGGACTCTTTGGGATATCCTGATCTGACTCTAAACTGCATTCAGTGGTTCTACTGGCCTTGCTAGGAGACAGCCCTGGAAAATGCTGGTCGTGGACTCTGTGTGTGCTCTATTCACATGCCAATGAGTTTTGGGTCCTAAACCTCTTGCTTGTGCCATTTCCTCTCTTTATTCATTGATTTGAATAAAGTCTAGTGAGCATATACCATGTCAGACACCAGGACAGGCAATAGAGATGCAAAACTGGAAAGATGTGATTGTAACAGCCTCTGGGACAGGGGTTGGCAATCATAACCCATGGACCAGATTCAGCTCACTATCTGGTTTTGTATTGCTTTCGAGCTAAGAATTGTTTTCACATATTTAAATAGTTGGAAAAAGTCAAGCGAAGAATATATGCAACTCAAATTTCAGTGTTGATAAATAAAGTTCTGTTGCAGCGTGAGCATGCCCATTTGTAAGGTGCCATCTTGTAAGGTGGCTGCTTTTCCACTCTAACAGCAGAGCTGAGTAGTTGTGGTAGAGACTTTATGGCCCACAGAGCCTAAAATATTTACTATCTTGGCCTTTACATAAAAAGTTTGTTGACCCCATTCCAAGATTTCAACATTTAGTGAGTGAGATAGACATGCAAACAATTACAATATACTTGGATGACTAATTTGATGGCAGGAAAGATGAGAGACAAGCATAGGAGAGAATAAAGCTCCTGCTAGAAAATGTGTCTGAAGGGTAACGTTTAAAATGCACGGAAGGTGAAAAGATGCTCAACATTTGGATCAGATAGTGGGGGGCGGTGAAGGCACGCCAACATTATGTTAAAGGGGTCAGGGCAAGGGAGAGGGAAGCATGATTAGGGAAGAAAAATTTCCATCTACCTGTAGAGTTGACTACATAGCTTTCAAAACCATAACATGTTGAAGTTGCAAATGAGATCATTTTGGTAAAGTTTAAATAATCCAAAATGATAGATCTATCTCACATGCGAATGATAGATACCAAAATTAAGATAGTGGCTACTTTTGAGAAAGATGGGCAATGAGATTAAGGATGAGTATCCAAGAGATTTCATCTGTACTGAAATGCTTTATTTCTTTTTAAAAATTATGAGGCCAACATGGCAAAACTATTTAATTCAGCAATTGCTAAAGCTGAATTGGGTTCACAGATGCACATTAATTGTTTCTTATATTTTATATGTTTGAAATATTTTTAAAGTAAAAACACTGATTTCACCCTTTGCCTTAAAGATGTTCCCAGTCTACAATTTAGAGGTGGAACATGACATGCCTGCCTCTCATTTGTAGTTGGAGCTTTTTGGGGCAACTAGAACAGAGTCCCTCAGTGTAGCTTCGAAATGGGCACATTTATTAGAAAGTCACACAAAGGACACTTACTGAAATCAAAGGACAGAAGCCAAAGTACAGCCAGGACTCCTGGGGACTGGAACTGGAAGGTGGAAAGTGGCCAGGAACCTGGACAACCTTTCACAGAGGCTACAAGGTTGTGCTTGTTCTTGATCTCTCTCTCTCTCTTCCTCTCTCTCTCTCTCTCTGATTTTCTCTGAGCATCTGTTTTACTCTGCTTCTTGCTTCCTCTTAACTCCTCTGATTCATCTGTAAGACATAAAATGAAGTTGCCCTTCCATCACTGACAACTTTCATATGTGGTTTGTTCAGATTCAAAATGAGAATATGTAATTCGTGTATATCATCATTTCAAACCAGGCCACACAGATCTATGGCCATGCCACACGCATGTATGGCCCTGCCTAATCTTTGGTTCATCCCCAGTGGTTATCCCAGTGTAAACAGCACCCGGCTGTTTCCCTGAGCAAGGGCTATGGAGGTACTACTTCCTACTACTATGGCTACTTCTTCTTCTCCTTCCCCTTCTTCATCCTCTTCCTTTTCATTTCCTCCTCCTCCTCTCCCTTTCCTTCCTCCTCCTTCTGCTATTACTGATAGTACTACTAATAATAAACATTTTTTAATCCTTTCTGTGTTCCAAAGATTACACCAAGTACTTTACAGACATCATCACATATATCACACATATATCACACATACCACAGATATCATCACAACCCTATGAAATAAAATACCATTATCCCCATTTTACAGATGACGGAAATGAGGCAGGAAGAAACTTAAGTAACTTACCCAAGGTCATACTGTGAATGATAAAGTCAGGATTCTCAGGCAATCTGAATGTAGCTGGTAAATTGACTGGCATTTCTTGCTCTTCAATTTGGACAGAGCAGGCTGAGGTGGTTGTTCTTACAGTGATGCAGAGTGCAAAGGGGAGGAAAGGAAGTCATTTGAACAGGGCACTGAAGGAGCAACAGGACTTCTTACACCAAAGAACAGTGGATTTAAAAAATGAAACAGATGAACATGAGGGGAAAAGAGAGAGAGGCAAACCATAAAACAAACTCTTAACTATAGAGAACAAACTGAGGGTTGCTAGAGGGAAGATGGGCTAGATGGGTGATGGGCATTAAGAAGGGCCTCGTTGTGATGAGCCTGGGTATCATATGAAAGGGATGAATCACTAAATTCTACTCCTAAAACTAATATTACACCATATAGTAACTAACTAGAATTAAATAAAAAATTGAAACAAACAAAAAAAGGAAGAATGAGGCAGGCACAAAGGCAGCAAGGAGAGTTCAGGAGCCCCAATCAAACCCTGGCTTTGAGATGACATAAACAGGAGAACGCAAGGAAAAGACACCAACAATACCCTTCACTTCATGACCTGTGGGTAAAATTAGCCTCCGCCCACCACCTTAGGATAAGCCATCTAAAGCTCAAGCTGCTTGGCTCTTATGAGTTCACCAGATGAGAAAATTCAAGGGATAAGATGAATGCCATGGTATCTTGTATAATAGCAAGCATAGTGAATGTTATTAATATTATGTCTAACATTGATGGGGTCTTTATTATGCACCAGGACCAGCATTAGCCATACTTACAACATTAGATAATTTCACTTCACAGCAACCTCATAAAGTAGGTACCATTATCCTCCCCATTTGTCAAAACCAAAAACTGAGGTTTAGCAGGACTTGTTTAAAGTCCAACGACTTGACTTGGCTGAACCCATGTCTCTTGGACTCCAAAGCCACTTACCTTAGTCACTGCATTATAATACACAAAAGTACAGCCCCAAAGATCTGTCTAGATGGTTTACGAAGCATCCATATCCTAGACTATCATGCAGGCATTACATGATGTTGTAGTTCTTTATTTTCATGATACATTATTAGGTGAGAATAATATATATATAATATATATATATTATTATAAATATAATATATATATATTTGTGTTTATTAGCAATATACACATGTATTAGAAATACATGTTAGAAATATGTAAGATATGAAATACATACATGTTACACACAGAAAAACCTAAAAGCACTCACACCAAAATATTTATCTCTTAGTATTGAGAGCCTAGGATCTTTATATTTAGCATGGATTATTTGTATAAATTTAGTGGTCTGGTATTGGTAAACAGGTATAACAAAGAGGCTCCAAAATGCAGTAACTCTCTCATGTGACTTGGTCATCTTTGACACATAACCTCCAAGGCTGCCTCCAGCATCACTCTCATCTGGACAGCTAGAGAGGAAAAGAAGGATCCAGGAGAAGCTGTCTGTCTTCAGGCAATGACCCAGAAGCTACACAGTCACATGCTCTCATACCTCATTAGCCTGATATGAGCAAGAGTGGCAGGGAAATGCAGTTTCTAGCTGGATGGCCACACACCCTGTTAGAATATTCCTATCAATAAAAGAAGGGGCTAGTGAGTGCTAGGGGACACCTGTATGCAGTTGGCCACTTAGGAAGCATGATTTTTAGGAATTCCAAAAGAGAATACCCTAAACCTCCACCCTCTGAATGGGAGAGCTAGAAGCTTCCCTCTCCCATACCCCTTTCCAGGGCCATTGTACAGACTTGCCCTGCACAACTAGAAGGCACAATACAGGGACCAAATGGGGTCCCAGACCAGGCCTGGGGGATGGCCCAGCTTTCTTTCTCTTTCAGCCTGCGCTCCTACTGAACCGAGCAATTCTTAGCAATTTGCACAGCAGAGTGTGTGTGTTTCTGACCTGTCCTTGGGAGCCTGGGTTTGTATTGGCTGACTCTTAAGCAAGGGTGTCCCCCATGATTATAGTGGAAACCAAACTGCTCTCCTACCACATCTCTCCCCACTCCCTGCACTGTACCTTCCTGTGATCCATGTCCTCCAGCGCCCTGCCTCTCAGTCCACTTCCCAACTCGCTGGGGTGTCCGTCAGTCCAGAGCAGTTGGGAGGGAGCTGTCATTGTTAGGATTAAAGTACTGAATATACATACATACTCTTGAACCCCCTTCACTTTATTAGGCCTTTTTGACTTGACGTCATGATATGGTTCCTCAGCTTAGTTTCCTTAATGATAAAACTTTTGAAATGGATTGATACCTAGAATTCATCAGTTGAAAGTATCTAATTTGTCCTTAAATAGTAATGCCTATGTAGAGCAGGAAAAATCCAAGCAGGTCAAAGGGATATAGATTTCTCTTGACTTCTGTCCCCAGTCTTCCTCTTTAGACAACCACTTTTCCAGTTTCTCACATAGTCTTCTAGAAGACAAAGAGACTGTGGTAGTTGGCTGGACACACCCTAGCCACTGCATCTTTCATTTATGCCACAATCAGAGGTAGGGTCACAACCTGCCAAGGAGTAGACCGAAAATGCTTTCTGAACTCACGTCCTGCTCTTCCTCCTGCCGTTCTGTCCTTTCTCTGCTCCTCCCCAACCACGAGCTCCTTCACATGCATGTAGGTCAGATATGCCCAGCTCTGTGATGACCTCCCTTCCCACCTCATCCTGCCCACTACTCTGACTCTCCAGGAAGAGCCCTTCTTCCCCTTAAGGTGCTCCCCGAGCACTTTTCCCCAATACTCTGGCATTTCTCCAATAGTCATAATTGTTGCAATGTTCACCCTTCTCTGTCCTTGCTCCTTGTAAATTCCTTGATTACAGAAATCCTTCATCACGGATCTCTGGGACTCTACATAGAAGAGGGCTTATCACATAGTAGGGGCTCACTAAAAGAAGTAAAGGAAGACCCAGACCAGCCCTTCCACTGGTGAGTGGAATCTAATTGAGATGTGATTGAAACCCAGGAGCAAACCCTGGCCAACCTCCTTTTCAAGAAACTGTGAATTTCTCACTGCAGCTCTCCAGAGAGGCCTGCTTATCGGGGCTCAGTGTGTGGTCTAGAATCATGTGCACCGACATATTGCAACGCAGTATTTTAATGATGCCTTAGGTAGGAGGCAGCGCTGTCACATATAAAATGGCTAGAGAAAGAGACGGCTCTTCCTCTTCCCATTTTGAAAGTTATCAGATATTTTGGAGGAAGATGCAAATACCAGATCCCTTCAGACACACAGATATGGGCAGAGACACATACGCACACGGAAATGCTGTGTCTTCGCTAAATATAACCCTTTGTAGCGACAGTATCTCAATAATTTTCAAGTGAAAAGATAAGGAAGGAGAGCCAAGTCTTTCATAATGAATGCAAGCCTATAGCTTTTAAGCAGGGCTAACATATGGGCCACTGATGTGAATGTGAATGCAAATTAGATATTTTTGATTGCTTGAAATAAAGTCAGCAGAATCAAAGCCTCACACAGCAAATGGTGCAGATTTAACTACGTCAGTGCCAGGCTGAGAACAAGAGCTCTTAACACATCCTCAGGAAAAAAAGGGCCTTCAGGCTGGCATTTTGGATTGAGGCCTTTCTAGGTAGGACAAAGATTGGGCTTTATTGGCACTCTGGTTCTTTTTTTTATAGAAGAGTCATTTGCATTGCAAGGCTATGCATTAAAGATCGCCTTTGACCTCTGACCTTTCCCATTTATTATGTTGTCAAAAACCTTAAGGTCATAAGGAGCCACTAGAGGTCATTTTATCCAGTCTGCTGCCTTCAAGCAAGTAAAGTCATATTCACTGGGGTAGGCACCATCCACAGTGCTGGAGGTCCAGCAGAGACTACAACAGTCACTTTGTTCAAGGAGGTTACTGGTGTTTGGAGTCGTGGGACCAAAAATCTCACTCTGGTATTTCATGATTCTGACTCTGGCGGAGGTGAGCCTAAAATGCCTTAGGAGCACAGGTGCAGGGCACATTCCCTCAGAAAGTGTGTGTGTGTGTGTGTGTGTGTGTGTGTGTGTGTGTGTTTGGTTCATGGAAGGCTTCCTGGAGGAGTGACCCATGAGCCCAGCCTTGAAAGGAAGAGAGTAGCTAGCCAGTTAGAGGAAAAGGATCTACCCCCACAGAGGTGCAGAAGCCAGAGAGAGGCTCATGCAGTGAGGCACACAGTTCCCTGTGAGGGAGAGCATGAGAGGGTAGTGGACAGGCTGAGTGCATAAGCCGAGAGGACCTTGCTCCCAGGGGACCCAGCCATCTCATGTAGTGCCCAAGAGCTAAAGCTCTAGGCATGGAGATAAAGGCTTTAATAAACCTTTAATAATGGGAGGCCTTTACCCACCCCCAATCCCCAAAAGCATGAAGTACCTGCCAATGAGGCTGCGTCATGCAGAAGGCTCCTGCCCCGACTCAGGCAGTTGAAACATGAGAAACAGAGTTGGTCAAGAGGCTCCTTATGGAGGCTTAAATCCCAGCCTCCGTAGCTTAGCATTGGGAGGGACTTCTCCTGTCAAATCAGCCCAACACTGCTGTCTCCTTCCAGCAAATGTAATCTTCTCTCCACTGCTTCCTTACCTCCTAGCTTAGGATTTGTTTCTAAACCTCACTACTATTGACATTTTGGACTGAATACCTCTTTGTTGGGGGTAGGGGCTGTTCTCTATATTGTAGGATGTTTATCAGCATCACTGACCTTGACACCCTAGATGTCAGTAGCACCCCCTACACACATGGTTGTAACAATCAAAACTGTCTCCAGATATTTCCAAATGTCCTCCGGGGGGGATGCGGTGGGGACCAAATCATCCCCACTTGGGAGCCCTTGCTGTAACTTAAATACACTAATACTTTTTCCCAGGAAATTCTCGTTTCTCTGCTCTACTGTTACAGTGTGATCTTGGTGAGGGCTTCTGGTTCTTTCATAACACTTTCTTCCCCTGGCTAAAGTGTTACCCAGCCTGGATGCCTGGTTTAAGCTGCTCAGTCAGAGCCCTTCCTTGGTGCTCTCACTGGACCAGGGAGCCTCTTACTTTCTTCTAGTGGCACATGTGGACATCATGAGCCTGGGGGCTGTTGGTGGTCGTATAACCAGCCATAGCTACAGCCTTAGCAAAATTCTGGTGGCCTTTGAGTACTTAGGGCTATTTGCCCTAAGACCTGTGGTTAGCCTCCGTGAACATTACACCCACTTTTATAGTGAGCTCATGTGAGTTGAGTTTCAGTCACAACCAAAGCAGACCTACTGAACTCACCATCCCATGGTGATAAAAGTCTAGTCTGAGGACAGGCAGATGAGCCAACAAGGTGAGGTGAGAGTGGGATTGTGTTTACATCGATATCTGGAGCATAGTCAGTCTGAGCTGCTTATCCCAGGCTGGCTGAGGGCAGAGCTCTTCCTGAGAGTCATCCTACCTCCTGAGAACAAAGCCGTGGCTGTGAGACAAATGACCAAGATGCAGTTGTTGTGTGGGATCAGATCTTTATTCCTTTTGCTTATTCCAGTGAAAGTTTCTATCCCCAGAACTATGACCTAATAAAATGCCCTGGCTCCTAGTTCTACCTCACTCTTCTAGTGATGGGTCGGGAGGAAGCAGTACGGAGCTGAGAGGGCCCTGACCGTCTATAGAAGACAGCACATTTTTCCTCTTCTTATTTTTTCCTCATTTCCAAGGCCAATGGCCAAGTAGAGAGGCAACTGTCCCCCCCTCCCCCAAGGAGAGGAAATCTATGAAGCATCCTTTAAAAAAATCTGCTTCCTTTCATCTGAATCTCCACCTCTATTCCAAGTATCACAAGCATTACCTAGTGTCTCCACACATCTGTGATGTATTTAAATTATCTTGCCTTGGACAACTTGACTAATTTAATTGCAACAGAAACATCCATGTTGTCATGGCACAACATCCTGCAGTCATAGTCTTTGACTCTATATCTTTAAAAGAGCACATCAGCCTCTTGACTATGGCAGGGATATAGGAGAAAGGATTAATAGATTAGCTAGCACCAGGCCACCCACCTATGGCTGAGTCCTTCAATCCAAAAGGCCCAAAGCTGCATGTCAGAGCTCTGCTGGTTAGGAGAGCCTTCCCTTATCCTAGAAACAAGCCCCACACCAGCTGTGTTTCTTGCTGTGGGAAGTTACCCACCACGAATGCAACTGCATAGGTGCTCAAGGTTCCTGGACAAGCTGCTTTCATCCAAAAAAAAAAATTCCTTTTCATGCTAATACCAGATCCTACTACTAACAATACATGGGCATTGCTCACCAGGCCTGGAGCCCTATTTTGTATTTTAAGGATAGCTGGGATTCATCTGAATTAAGTAGAGAAGACATGCAGACACGGAAATGATGATCATGAAGCTAAAAATTGTTTACAGTTCCCTGGAAGTAGGAAGCTTGGTACCATGCAGGACCACACAGAGGAGCACTGAGGTCAGGCAGGAGGCAGAGGGAGCAAGGTAGGGTGGCGGGTGGGAAGAAGGAGGAGGGAGGTATGTAGAAGTGTGAGCAAGAGCTTTTCTTGTGGTTTCTGTGGGAAGGAAAAAGCAAGGCATGCTGAGCAGTTTAGGATTAGTTAGTTTGAATAATCTCAGCGGTTCTAGGGCATAGGAGCTGCACCCAATGGCCTGGCACTTGGCCCTGGAGCGATTAGGGCAGGGGAATTAGCAGCTTGGAACGTGAGACCCTAAAAGATACTGTGGCTGGGGGTATTGGTTGGTTTGCACATGAAAGGCATGCAAGACTCTGGGTGGTGCAGTTCCTCCAGGGTCAGTGAGGCCCCAGATGTCAATGCATCAGAATACAAAAAATAAAAAGATATGGTTGGTACAGTTTGTCCTTAGGGATATAAGCATTAAAGTGGTGGTTTTCAGATCTTGTTTGTATTTTTGTGTTATGCTGTTTGTTGTTTGTATTACAGTTTGATGCATGTTGTATGTGTTGGTGGAGCTACAGAATTCTTTATTCAAATGAAATGTCACTCGGATTCCCAATACATAAAAGTAAAAGATAGCTACTCTGGTTGCAATAAAGATCATTGGTCCAGAGATTGAAATACACAGCCTTTCTGCCCTTTTTCCTGGGCGGTTCTTGAGGCAATACTCAAGATGTATGGATCACGGCTTGGAAACAGGGCCCTGGAGGCCTCTCCTAACACCAGTTGTATCTGCCACAAAGTGGGAGTCAGCTAACCCACATTCTAGTCCTCTGCATCTACGCTTGGGGCTGTTGGAGGGTCACCGAACACCGAATGTTCCAGGAACCTGTCCCCTAGGTTTTTTCTGCCAGGACACTGCTCCCATGTATACCATCTGCACTGAAGAAAAAGCCAGTATTATGTTGTAGAGCAGCTTGCAAGGGACCCAAGTCACAAGATGCTCCTCTGAGGACTTATACTGGACCACACAGAAGATGCTGGCTCAGGATAATGGGATTTGAGCCACCTTCTCTGCCCCTTACTCCTGAGCCTCCGAATCTCAAGTCCTCCAGTATCTTCTCACTCGAAAGGCTAGCAAAGGCCAGTCTGAAGATGAGCCAGACAGCATGGAGGGATAAGAGCAAGACTTTGTCTCAATGGCTAGGCCAGAAGAATCATGATGACCTGCCCCAGACCTTCTTTCTTGGGCCTGCTTCAGTTCACTAAATGCAAGTAAGCAATGCAAAGAAGAGAGGAAATCAACATTTCACTCTCACTGCCATCATCATCATCATCATCATCCCTGATACAGTTAATTTTATTGTAAATATCATTTTTTTCATGATGTCCCTTTCTTGCTTCAAGGCAGTTGTTATTAATGTGACTTTAATGTGCTTCATTGCCCTGAAATTGCTGGTAGAAGCTATAGTTCTCTGTCTTGTTAACCTGAATTTTCTATGTTCTCTCAAGTGACCGGCAGCAAGGTGACATTTTTGCTGTTATTTCTCTGTTGACTTATTGTATCATATGCTTGTAAGTACACAGAGAGCATGGGCTGGAGAGCCAGTCTTCCACTCACTGGCTCACTCCATGACTTCTGGAGACCTTCACCTCATCTTGTTCCCCGTGCTCAGAGAGGACTGTCTGTTGTCCTTGACTGCACCCTGTTCCTTCCCATGGTCTTTTCTTGTGGGAAAGCATCATTAGGAAGAAAGAGTGACCTTTCTATTTGGAATCTGGGTTCAAAATGAACCCCCATTGTTTTGCACTGTGGAAACTTACAAGCAACATCTCCTTGGAAACAGTGGTGCCAGCTGACCCACTTAATCACTTATTGCTCAGTATCAAGCGAAGGAATTTTCAGTTTATTTCTTCTTGATTTTGAATTCGGGGTTGTGTTCTAGAACTTGCCGGAAATCTGTCCTCTGAAAAAGTGGAAGGATATCCTACTTTTTCAGATGCTGCTCTTTGAATCATAGGACATCCTGAGCACAAAAGAAAAGTGCTTAAATTGGGAGTTGATTGTACACTATGTAGAATGAGTGTCATGCTAGCTCCAAGTGAAACCTGTTTTGAGAGAGTCAAGGTGATGTTTTAGAGCACTTGGCTGATGCTTAGAAAACTATTTCTGTAACACAGGTGTACCCATGTATTGGGTGCATGATTTTAAACTCCTCTTTTCCTTTTGTTCAAATTGACTTGAATGTTGCGTGTTTGAGTAGGATTATACAAAAGTTTTTGAACTTTATAAAGTAGGATCCATGTGCAGATTTTTATTGTATGTAATTATCTAAAATGAGAGTAGCATCCATGCAATTTTCAACTTACTTTCTTGGCTTCTTAGGTAATATAGAAAATTAGAACTTAACTGTAACTCATATGGACAGGTAGGTGAAGTAGAAAACAAACTCATGTGGAGATGGAAAAGAACCGTCCTTGAGCAGATGAATAATGATAGAGGGAAGCAGTGGGTGATGGCTTGTGTTGTTCCCAGGCCTTCCTGATTCTGGCATAGTAACCCTGCACATTTCCAAAAATGTAGGGGCAAACACTTAAATATATAACAAAAAAAGCAGAGGCATTTGAAGAATATGATAGTATAACCTCAAGGTTAACTTAACAAACATACTTTTAAAAATTTTTTGTAGAATCTATTCCATTTATGATTAGCATACCAAGGTTTTGAAATATACTCAGAAATGTCTAAAACTCACTAATATGGAAACCAGCCCAGAAATTGGTCAGAGATGTAAAGTGGTGATTCTGAAATGCTCTGAAATTCTGGGGGAGGGAGTGGGACTTGTTGTTGTTCTCATTTTTATTATTTTGAATTACCAAATGATAGACCCACAAGTGGCACAGGAGATCAATTGGTTCAATTATCACATGGTCAACCTGATTTTCAAGATGGTAACTAGCCTTTCCAAAGTCACAGTCTAAATCCGTAATGTCCTATATGGTAGACATTAGTCACACATAGCTATTGAACACTTGGAATGTGGCTAGAGAAACTGAAAAATTGAATTTTAAATGTTATCTATTTTAATTTATATTTAAAAACTGATACTTGGTTCAGTTATTGGAAAATTGTAAATATGTCTAGAGCAACTTGGCTCTATTAATCTACTTTTCAATTATGCACTTTATGAAATCTAAATACAGATCAATTACTTCTGAGAAATATTTAGCATCTAAATTGAGAAGTGCTATAAGTATAAAATACACATCAGATTTCAAAGACTTACTATAAAAAAGCAAATATTTCACCAATAAGTTTCATATTGATTGTATGTTGAAATAATATTTTGGATATATTGATTAAATAAAATTTATTAAAATTAATTTTACCTGTTAATTTTTACTTTGTTTTAATGTGGCTGCTGAAAAATTAATCATGTACATGGCTCACATTATATTTCTACTGATAGTGCTGCTGTGGAGGATAAACAAGATGGCAAATATAATTTTTTTAAGATTTTATTTATTTATTCATGAGAGACACAGAGAGAGAGAGAGAGAGAGAGGCAGAGACACAGGCTGAGGGAGAAGCAGGCTCCACGCAGGGAGCCTGATGTGGGACTCGATCCCAGGTCTCCAGGATTAGGCCCTAGGTCGAAGGTGGCGCTAAACCACTGAGCCACCAGGGCTGCCCTGCAAATATAATTTTTTGATTGTTAGTCTCTTGATCTTCACTGAACTATGCTGCTTCTTTAGAACATTTTCTTATCTCTTCTATTACCTTTGCAAAGCTAGTATGTGACCTTTTATCAAAAGTTAAAAAAAAAAAAAAACCTCTCTGCTGGAGAAAGCATTCTAGAAGATGGCTGAAGAAGCACCAGGAGTCTGTATCCCCACCTAGACACCAATTGCACTAGCATAATCTGTCTAATAGAACTCTTCTGGGACGTCTGAATCTATTGGAAGTTTGTAACTTCCAGGAGAAGCTTTGAAAGGTAATTTGCAGTTAGTTTCAGTCAATATTAGCTCTTAACACAGTAGCAGCTACTCATCTCCCATCCTCATCCCCATGGCAGGCAGCTGGGTACATGCTCCTGGAGTAGCTTACATGCAGCTTTCCAGAGCCAGCTTTTCAAGAGCAAAAAGGACCCTATTCTCCAGATATCAGAAATCTGATTGCTGATTGCTGCTTCTGATCACAGAGGTACAGGCAAAGAGGTAGGTGGCCCTTGTTGTTGTAGTGACATGGCTCTTTCCATTGCTGTGCATCTTTCTCCTTCTGGCTGAAATGACTTTTAGGGGATTTAAAGGACCGATACCCCTTCCTTTTTTTCTTTCCCTCTTTAGAAGACAGATATTAAAGACTAGGACATTCAAAAGAAAATGCAGGGGTACCTGGGTGGCTCAATCAGCTAAG
Organism: Canis lupus baileyi; assembly: GCF_048164855.1. NCBI lineage: Eukaryota > Metazoa > Chordata > Mammalia > Carnivora > Canidae > Canis > Canis lupus. The sequence goes on along the minus strand of NC_132855.1, from coordinate 17,039,520 downwards.
TGTCTGACTCTTGATTTCAGCTTAGGTCATGATCTCAGAATTATAAGATTAAGCCATGCTGGGTGTGGAGCCTGCTTAAGATTCTCTCTCTCTCTAAAAACAAACAAACAAAAAAGCAAATGCATATTTAGGGAAAACTAGAAAGTGACTACACATATGCAAGGAAAGGCTCCTGTCCAGAAAAAACTGAGAAGACCTTAAGTTTATTCTTCAGGCTGATCCTTGATATTTGATATAAATAAATGAAAATGAACAGATGGGAAAAGATATTCTATGCAAAGTGTAACCTAAGGAGAGCAAAGGTGGCTATACTAATATCAGACCAAATAAACTTTAAATCAAAAAGTTTACAAGAGACAAGGAAGGACATCATATATTAATAAAAGATTCAATATAGCAAAAATTTATGACAATTACAAACATCTGTATACCTTCTAACAGACCATCAAAATACAAAAGGCAAAAACTGGCAAAATTAAAGAGAGGAACACAGTTCTACAGTAGTAGTTGCAGACTTCAATACCCACTCTCAATAATGGATAGAACAACCAGACAGAAGATTGATAAGGAAATAGAGGACTTACACAACACCATAAGCCAATGAGGTCGAATAGATAATATAGAACAATTTGCCCAACAACATCATGCACATTCTTCTTAAGTGAAGGAACATTTTCCAGGATAGAATATACATTAGATCACAAACTAAATATCAATAATTTAAAAAGACAATATTATACAAAGTATCTTCTCCATCTACAACTGGATGAAGTAAGAAATTGATAACAGAAATAAAACTGGGAAAGTCATAGATTTGTGGAAACTAAACAACACACTCTTCAACAATCAATGAATCAAAGAAGAAACCACAAGAGAAATTGAAACCCCTTAGAGATTGATAAAAATTAAAATACAGCATACCCAAACTAATGGAATACAGCAAAAGCAATGTGAAGGGAGAAATTTATAGTTATAAATGCCTACATTAGAAAACAAGAAAGATCTCAAATCAACAAATTACCTTTACAACTGAAAGAACTAGAAAAAAAAACCTAACTAAACCCAAATCTAGCAGAAGAATGGGAATAATAAAGATTATGGTAGAGAAAAATGAAGTAGAATTTTGAAAAATAATAGAGAAAATCAGTGAAACCAAAAGTTGGTTCTTTGAAATCAACAAAACTGACAAAATTTTAGCTAGATGAATTACGGAAGAAAAAAAAAAGAGAGAAGACTCAAATTACTAAAATCAAATGTTAAAGAGGTTATTGCTTTTGGCTCAGGTCATGATCCTGGGATCCTGGGATCAAGTGTTGCATCAGGCTCCCCGCAGGGAGCCTGCTTCTCCCTCTGCCTCTCCCTATGTCTCTGCCTCTCTCTGTGTGGTTCTCATGAATAAACAAATAAAATCTTTTAAAAAAAGGAAATAAGAAGACTAGTTCTGCCCATGTACTACAGTTATGAAGGTGTCAAAGGCTGACAGTACAGTGAGTAAGGATCCTGTGGCTCTAATACAAAATTGATCCTGGCCATTAGGACAGAGGCTGTTGCAAGTCTTCCTGACTGTAGATGTCACTACTTTTTGGATTTCGAAAATTTTAACTATTGGTACAACTTGGTGGCTCAGAGATTGAGTCAGCCTTTGGCTCGGTGTGATCCTGGGGTCATGTCTGCATCCAGCTCCCTGCGGGGAGCTTGCTCCCCCTCTGCCCATGTCTCTGCCTCTCTCTGTGTGTCTCTCATGAATAAATAAATAAATCTTTAAGAACAAAAGTTAACTATTTCTTTTGTCTTTTCCAAAATGATATTAGAGATAAAGGACAGAAAGGGAAAATAGCGATAGTGACTCCGAGTTGTTTTAACTGAGTGTTTTCTAATTATGAAAGAAGAAAAATTCATTTTGAGCTTAAATCATTCAATAAGAAACAGAGTAAATAGTAAAAGTTTTCTCCTTCTCTGCCCAAAGTGCCCAATCCTGTTCCTCAGAAGCACTGCTGTTATAGTTTCTTCTGTCTTCCAGACATTGTCGATGTCTGTATCAGATGTAGATATGGCTCTGGATTTGTTGGCTGGAATAGTTGAACATTATTTTTTCTTTTTTCTTTTTTTTTTTTCTTTCATTTATTTATGATAGTCACACAGAGAGAGAGAGAGGCAGAGACATAGGCAGAGGGAGAAGCAGGCTCCATGCACCAGGAGCCTGACGTGGGATTCGATCCCGGGTCTCCAGGATCGCGCCCTGGGCCAAAGGCAGGCGCTAAACCGCTGCGCCACCCAGGGATCCCGAACATTATTTTTTCAAAGCACAAATGATACCATATTCCACAAACGATTCTATAATTTGCTTTGATCGTTTCACAATGATACCTTGGGCATCCTGTCAACAAAAAAGAAATCTTTATCATTCTATTAGCTGTGTATTAGTCCTCGGCTTGTATGCATTTAATTTATTTAACTAATGTCCTTTTGATGAGCATGACTGTTTTTAGGGTCTTTCCCTATTATAAAAGTATTGTAATGAACACCTTTCTCTCTCTTCCATCTGTAACATTCTGTATAGACCTTTATGCATATGTGTTAATATATGTGTATGGGAAAATCAAAAGAAAGAAGCATAATTAAATAGTAAAGTATAATTAAATATTTAAAAAAATATTATCAAATAGCATCCTAAAATGTGAATGTGAACAAATCACCCTTGACTATCTTGAGGATTATAGTTTGTTTTTTTTTTAAAGATTTTATTTATTTATTCATGAGAGACAGATAGAGAGAGAGAGAGAGGCAGAGACACAGGCAGAGGGAGAAGCAGACTCCATGCAGGGAGCCTGATGTGGGACTCCATCCCGGGGCTCCAGGATCACACCCCAGGCTGAAGGCAGGCGCTAAACCACTGAGCCATGCAGGGATCCCCGAGAATTATAGTTTCTTTCAAATTTTTGTTATTATGATTCAATGGCAGTGATACCTCATTTGATATAATTTGCTTTTTTACTAGGAATGCTCTTGAACTTCATATCATACATTTATTGACCATCAAAAAGCAAAAGGGTGGCAATACTTCTGTGATCTCATGAAGGGACATCAACTCAAAGGTTGGCACCTGAAGTCCTTTGGAGAATGACTCTGAGGCCCTGGAGGTAAGATTCATCACCTATTTATCTCTGTATCTCCAGCACCCCAGCACCCCAGCACATTGCCTGCCTGGCATATGGGAGACACTCTTTCAGTGTTTGTTGAATGAATGAATAAAAGTGGGCACAATAATGTAGAAAAAAACTAAAGAAGGCATACAAATTTCAGACAAATTGGAGATGTGGTGTTTGGAGTACAAGGATTTGAAAGAAAACTCTATGAAAGTTACAGGCACAATCTGTTCATGGGTGTGACATGTGCCCCATGCTTGGAAGGGCCCCAAACTTAATTTAATGCGTGGCTGGCACCATTTTGAAATTCATAATAGTTTTTAACAAGGGGCCCTGCATTTTCATTTTGCACCAGACCTTGCAAATTATATAGCCGGTCCTGGGTACAGTAGGTGAAAGTAAATGGGAAGATAAATATTTAGAAAGTGTTTGGAGAGATGGAATTGCACTTGAGGGTTACATCTGGATGAAAGTGAGAAGTGGGGTTTCTGGAATCTTTTTATCATATGCTTCTACTTAAACCAAAATAGATCAGCATATGTAGTCCTTTTTAATCCTAATTTTTAGATTAGCTGACCTGTGGTAACAGCAAAATCATGGTTATGATTCCATCAAGAAAACATCAGCATAAGCAGCTGTCCACTGAGTGGGGAAACAAGACATAGAAAAAGAAAACTCAATCAATTGTCTGCAATAGTAGATTACAATTTGGGTGTAATAACAAGAATTACAATGGAAAGAATTGCAGTGTGTGCTGAGTTAAATATTTCACTTGTGCAGAATTTAACACCAAATCCATTTCTTTCTAATAAGTGATTTTTATTTACCTCAGTACATAAATGAAACCGGTCATTAAGGCTCTAAATTTAGCAAGTGATAAAATGGGATTCATTTCTTTATATTTGACAACTGGTATACATGCACACATATGTTTGCGCCAGTGTATATAGTATCTCTATAACACACATTAAAATGGAAGTGAGAGCATCATATGCCAAGTATCTTGAAAGTAGAAGGAACATGGTAAATTCTGGCCACTCACTGACAAAGGAAACACCAGAAAAAGACCAAGTTCATGGTAGGAAGGTCATAAGTTTGATTTCAGAACCACACGGAAAATTGAATCCAAAGTGCCTTTGAGATATCAAAGCAGCTATAATACGTAATCTTTTTGATGCATGCATTTAGAGATCAAAGGAAATGTTTGGTCTGAAGTTGCCTATGTATTACTGCTGATTGATTGACATCTTGACCATGGACTAAGCAAAGAAAAATGGGAGAGGGAAACGGCCAGTGGTCAATCTTTGTAGAAGGGATAGTCCTGCATGTGAGATTGAGAAGGGGGGGCCCCAGAGGCAGGAGGAAAACCTGTCCCGTGTTGAAAATAGAGCCAAGGGAAGAGATGCTTTTAAGAAAAAGAAATGGTCAGTGGTGCCAAAAACCTACTAGCAGGTGCAATAAAATGACTGTTTGATTCATTAGAGTAAGTAACATAGAGGCCACTACTATTGCTAAAAGAGCTGGTCAGGTGCCAGAAGCCAGGCCCAGGTAGGTGGAGAAGTGGATGGGATAATAGAAGTGAAAACACACACTTGCTGTCATCCTTTCTCTCTTGCTCCTTCTCTTTTTCAAAGATACAGAGAATCGGGGATCCCTGGGTGGCTCAGCAGTTTAGCACCTACCTTCGGCCTGGGGCACGGTCCTGGAGTCCCGGGATCGAGTCCTGCATTGGGCTCCCTGCATGGAGCCTGCCTCTCCCTCTGCCTGTGTCTCTGCCCTTCTCTCTCTTTTATCATGAATAAATAAAAAATAAAAAATAAAATCTTAAAAAAAAAAAAAGATACAGAGAATCAAGGCATCTGAGTCACCATTCTGCTCACTCACTTTGCTGAGAAACCTTGAGAATAGTGGAGGTGTCCAGAAAGAGTCCATTCTCACCAGGAGTTGAGGACAAATATGGGGCAGTAAAGGTGACTTCCCTGGACTTCTAGCCCTGCTCCAAGTCTTAGTCTGGGAGTGACGTTAGAAGCTGGGGAAATCTCTGAGCCAGAGACTCGTTTCTTCCTTTCAGAAGTCAAAGAGATTTGGGGAGTATTCATTGCCTTCTAGAGGAAGACTGACCCTACATCTAAGCTGAGACCCAGCCAACAGGAAGTATGTAGCCAGGGTGCACCCTCTGTGAGGCCACGTGCCTGGTGAGCACTGTGTCAAGGTGCTGGCATTAGTGCAAAGTGTCATCTTGGTCACTGCAAAAGCCCCAGGGTCTCACATTCACAAAGTTCTCAGATTTAGACTTATGTCCCTGGCTGTAACCGAGGCAACACACACAGTCTCAGAAGTACACGAATAGGATTGGAAAACTGTAAATCTGTCTCTGTTCCCTTTCACCTCAGGCAAGCTACTGAGCATCCCTGTGCCTCAATTTCTTTGTCTTTGAAATAATGGAATCTACTTCATCAGGTGGTTGGGAAAAAAATTAAATGACAGAAGATCGGAAAGATGCATTGAGCCAGGCATAGCATAGAGTAAGTGAGTGTTCATAAGTGTAAGCTGGTATTACTTTTATTACTATTTGATGTTTGTGAACAACATGATTGTATTATATTGTATTCCTGGTGTGAAATGTAATTTGTTAAATGTAAACATTTTCAAAGTAGCATCATAAATGTGACCCTATTTTGACATTTCTTTATTTTTTTAAATATACTGGAGCCTTAAAATAATCTAAGTGTTTTGGGTTCTTCTCCACTCTGAGTGGACTTGGACTTGGGTATGGAAACTGAACCTGGGACAAAGTGGCAGTGGGGAGGAGCTCTACCTCTGCCTTCATAATAGCAAGAGATGTCTCGAAGGCTCAGCCTTCATTGTTCTTTGAAAGTATCTGATATGGTGATAAAATGAGTGCTGCTGCTCTTAGGTTGTCACTATTATGTGAATGTCCAGGTCCCCTTGGAAGACTCTCTTTGGGCACCTGACCATATAGGTCAGGCCAGCTCTTAGCGCAACTGCAGGCAAATGGAATTGCTTTGTGAATTGTCATATCAAAAATTAGTTTATGGAACTGTAGCTCAGAAGGGATATTAATATTTCAAGTGCTTATCAGATAGATTTAGAACTTTCTAGAGGCTGGAACGTCTGGGGGGAAAAAAGGAAGAAAAAAAAAGCTTGTCTGATCTAGCTTGACGGTCAAGCAAAAGACATTTTTCATAGAAAAATTGCTAAAAGAAAATATTAATTACTGGACACGGTTATTCAAAACAGATGAATTCATCTTTGGAAATTCAGAGTTCATGGAGTATAGATTTTACGAGCAACAACAGCTTTGTTCCTTTTTACTATTGTCAAATAAAGAAAAGATTCACATTTAGGTGGTGGTATTTCTGAATACCAATTAATTTCTTCTAAAAGGTGTTCTAAATGACTGAGATAGTCTTGGCACCCACCTTGGACTAATAAGGGAACAAATACGGTCCTTAGTAAAGCTAAAGCTTCAGGCCAGAATAGGGAGAAACTAAAATCCACCATGAATTTTGTGGAAAGAAATCTAGACCTGATGTAGGTAGAGGCTGCGAAGGAAGGCAAGAATGGGTCACATTTCCAGGCTCTGTGCTAGGGAGCACCACGTTAGCAGAGAGCATCTTCTTAGGAATAGTAACCGCACCAACCTGGTTTGGAAGTTGAGGAGATGTGGGTAGAGACGAGCAAATGGCCACTCTCTTCTTGGTGCTGGGTCTGCTAGCACTCATTTTATGTCATTTATATCTCCCTAGAGGATGGGGGGACATCCACGTTTAACAAATGAGAAAACTGAGGTTCAGAGAGTGTATGCGACTACTCCCAGGTCACACAGCACACAGCGGGCACTCCGGCAGGGTGGCTGGGTGGGTTCTGGGATCCAACCCATACCGTTGCTCATAATGCCCGGTCTTTTCTGCTCCATCCAAACTGCCTCATCACAGCGGGTCCCCCCATTTCGGATATCTTTTTAATGACACTTGGAGGCGTTTTCCAACCAGGGAATTACAGACACAGATTACGTGAAAATGGCTAAATCTGCACCATGGGATAAGAACTATCTGCAGTTTACTATTCAATTAACCTAAATGTAACCATTTATTCCTGCTGACATTGTTTGCCATGCCTACTTCATTGTAATGGAGTACTTAATTGGCTAATATCTACCTTGATTATGAAAGGGCACAAACAGTGAAATGAATAAAAATATTATAGAGCAAAGCAGAGGGAGCGAAAAGAAGAAATGAGGAAAAGCTACAGAGAGGACAACAGTTCCCATGAATACTTGGCTAAGGATGTGACTTCGCCCTGCCTAGTGCTGTGACCTCTTCTTCCGTTTCCTGGATGCCACTGATGCTCCTGCCTGGCCTCCCCTCAGGTCTTACGAAGCTAGTGGTTCAGGGCTGGCTGCTTCCTGCTTCCTTCAACTGGAGACTTAGAATCAATGGTAGAGAATGGCCAATATCAGCTGATAAAATAGAGCAAAGTTCAACATTTCCCCTCTACCATCAAAATATTGGTCTATTTCCTTGTAATACCTTTTCGTGTGTGTGTATGTAAAAAGCATTTTTTGCAGAGTTGAAATTACACCATACACATAATTTTGTATTCTGCTTTCTTTTCACCCAAGAGTGTATTGTTACAGCATACAAAATCCTATGAAAACAATTTGGGAAACACATTTAATTAGTGTTTTCTCTTAAATTGTGAAACATATAGACTCATATGGTGGACACCTGGCAGGATATACAAGGGTGGGGTCTCTCCCTACCCATACCCAGCCCTATCTCCTCCCCAGCACATGGGGCTGAAATACCTGCCAGGCCTTTTGCTAGGTCTCTGACTCTGAGGCCACTCCTGCTGTCGGTGTAGTGGAGCTGGGTTGCAGAAATGGGAGGGGTGTTTGACTATAGAGTCTCTAGGTCCCAAGCCTGGTACCTTTGTTCTTTGGTAGTTTTTGTCTAACTCTATGGAATATTCCCTTCCGCCCCAGCTGCCAAAGGCCATTTCTACTGCTTGGCATTTTATAATGACTATAATATTGTGCACTTGGAAGATATGGATGTATCTGCTGTTTGGTTCTGCCCTTGGGCCTTTGGGCAGGAGACTTGTGAGTCTGTTGGGAAGAGGGGAGCTGTATGTGATCCATTCATGTCCATGGAGGCTGATAAAAGCAAATTGAAAGCAATGAGACACCCTAGGCTGTGCCCAGGCAACTCTGACCACCTGTCCTCGCTCCTGGACTCATGGCTTCAGTTTCTGAACTCTGTATCCAATTCGAACTCTTGCCTGTGGTATCCTCTAGCAACTTCCAGGGAGCGCCTGGGTGGCTCAGTTGGTTAGATGTCTCTGCAACTTCCCTGCTTTTTACTTCTTAGTCTTTGGCTAGCTCATGCCTATGGTTTTTGGTGTTCTCTGTTATCATGTGGGTTTGCTCCACGTTGACCTCATGGCCATAAGGAATTAGCCTTGGCCATGGTACACCTGTTCTCTATTTCTTTCTGTTGGGATGAGGCAGGTTCCAACATTTAGCCTATGAGTGCTGCCGGGTTACTCATTACCTACCCAAGGCAAAGCATGAGGGGCAATCCCTCTCCCACTACCCACACCTGTGGAACTCAGTGTGACAGGAAAAAGAGACAGTCATTCCCATTGTCCCAAAGACAGATGAGGAGATAATGGGACTGACGCTCAGTTTACATTAGCCACCCCTTGCAGCGTCACCACCACCTTGCCCCTATTTCTCTTTTGAGTAATACTGGGGTAGTTCCAGTAAATTCCAAGTTCCCAAGCCCAAGAGATAAGGGCAAAGAGGATGGGCAGGCTTGTATCCAGACTGTCCTGTCAGAACAAGGCAATATTGATGGCCCCTCTGGGAAGACATTCTGCAGCCAGGACTCCCCTCCTCCCTGGAATGTAAGGTCTGTTAGCTAATTTACCACCCAATTTGGCCAGATGAGCAGCAGGACAAATTGTCAGAAGGCTTCTCTTTAGGGAGGTTCCTCTTTTCCTCTCAGTCACTGGGGATGTGAGTGAGTCGGGCACCTTTCCAGACAGCAATCAGAACTACAGACCATAACTATATATTCTTTGTCCCAGACATACTATATCTAGGAAGTTACACTTTAGGAAATCACTGGACTGGGACGCCTGGGTAGCTCAGCGGTTAAGCGTCTGCCTTCGGCTCAGGGCGCGATCCTGAAGACCAGGGATCGAGTCCCACATCAGGCTCCCGCATGGAGCTTGCTTCTCCCTCTGCCTGTGTCTCTGCATCTCTCTCTCTCTCTATGTCTATCATGAATAAATAAATAAATAAATCTTTTTAAAAAAAGAATAAATAAAATCTTAAAAAAAAAATCACTGGACAAATCCTAAGGTAGCACAAGTAGGTAACAGGAACAATGTGACAACAGAGTTGGCCATAAAAGCCAAAGATACTTAAAGAGTGAGGGAGGAAGGGTAGGAATAAGGGGAGAGAGAGAGAAAGAGATACACAGAGACAGAAGGAGAGAGAGAGATAAACAGAGACAGAAAGAGAAAGAGAGTGCTTGCATGTGAAGAACTTTAATGCCCTACAATAAATTTAATTGGTTAAATAAACTGTGGCCTGTCTATAAATGTAACATTAAAAATGATTAAATGTAGTTACTAGCCTAGAAAATGTTCTTGCTATATTGTTAAAGTCACAAAAAGCAAGTCACCAAACAGTATCCTTTTAAGGATATGCACTAAATGTTAACGGTGGTTATCTGTGGGTGGTGTGATTTCAGGTGACTTTTAAGAAATTTTTTTTTCCTTATATGTTTTTTTTTAAACAATCTACAAAAGCAGGCATTGCTTCTGTAATGAAAAATAACAGCCAAGGAGGAAAGAGTACCTAAAACCGCCTCTCTCAGCCATTCTGAACTCCTCGTTTTGTGTGAGAAGTGACAAGCACCTTGGGGACCCAGACACATCTTCCTGACTTTGAAACAATGCTCTCGCCCCAAATCAGGGTGAGCAGAGAAATCTGGATGAGAACCTCATCCTTGCCAGACACCGTCTCATATAAATCCCTGGCCCTGGCAGTCCTGAGCCCACAGCAGAAGCCCCACCTCGGGGGCAGCCCTAAGGAATGAGTTTTCAAGAGCCCAGACACCCACCTTCTGTTTCACAGAAGCTTCTGCACAGTTCTACCCAGAGGACAGTCAAGGACACCTAATGGCTCCTTAGCTATTGGGACCCTTTTCTGATCTCAGGATAAAAGGCTGCAGTTGCCTTTCAGCACACAAACATTTGTCCTCACCTGCCTCAACCAAGCCTAACCTTGCAGGACCACCAGGGAATGTGTTAAAAGTGCCCTTTCGGGTGCCCCCATCCCAAGTGGGATCCGAATCTCTACAGACAGTGCCTAGAACTCTGTGTTTTTACTAAGCTATTCTATGCACTAAGAGATGGAAGGCAATCATGTCGCCCACACAGCGTCACCCTCTCTGTGCCATCAGAAACGCATGCCCTGCTGGGCCAGTTTGTTCCCTCTATTGCAAGATAGCAGGGCGCGTGGGAATTCAGACACTCTGAACCCCACCAACAACGTGATGAATTCCTTCCTTCCTTCATTTCCACCACTGGACACTGGTGGTGGAAGAGTAAGCCACGGCCACCGCTCCCCGGGATATTGCAAACAGAGGGGGATGCCAGCACGCCAGTGTGTAGCTGTTGTGCAGTGTGATGGGTGCAGTAGTAGAGGTCAGGAGTAAGACACCCAATGTGGACATCATCCCAGGCCACTGACGGTGAGCCGTATGCAGAACGGATAAGAAACTCCATGGGCCTGAGCTTGGGGGTGCGTGGAAAACGGAGGGCTGTGGAGTCAGTGAGAAACACATTGAACCTGTTTTACAGCTGAGAAACAGAGGAATTTAGGGCTGTAGGAATTTCTTTGCGGTCCCCTAGGGAATTGGGGTTAGAAATAACTGTTTTTCATCTCCCCATCAATAGAACATTGGCTGGGATTCCTAACTCCCACCCAGATTGCTATGAGTGGCCCTACGACCCCAGAGAAAGGGATATAGGGACTCCTGGGTGGCTCAGCCATTGAGCGTCTGCCTTTGGCTCAGGGCATGATCCTGGAGTTCTGGGATCAAGTCCCATATCAGACTCCCTACATGGAGCCTGCTTCTCCCTCTGCCTATGTCCCTGCCTCTGTGTGTGTCTCTCGTGAATAAATAAATAAAATCTTTTTAAAAAGAGAGAAATAGGGATATATTACTGCACTAGCTCTCAATCATTTCGATGTCATAGATCCCTTTGAGGACCTGATGGAATGTGCCTATGTGCACGCACTTTTGAAAAAATTGCAAGGGGACTGTTAACCCCCTGAACCCTTCTACAGTTCATGAGATAAAAACTCTTAACCCCAAACAAAGGACAGAGAGAGGTGTGAAAGGGTAAGAACACAAGGAACTGAAATCTAAGAAAAAGATGTTCAGCATTCCTGGGAGAAAATGCCTTCTGAAGGGCAGGAGGAAAACAAGAAAATGAGTAGGCTGTGCGATGCGCTGCCAGCAAAACATCCAAAGTGATGACAGCTGACGCGCTAGCAGTATTTTAGGATCTCTCTGCCACTTGCACATTTGTTCCTTAGATACACTGACAAAGGCCCACGTTGGAGATTATTGACTCTCTTTCCATTGAGGCTTTTCTATCGAGGATGACAATAAGAAAGCTACGGGCCTGGCAAAAACTTCCAGCTATTGGTGTGATGAAAATGATGCCATGCGCATTAATGGAATCATTCCGTGCCTTTCCCACAGGATTCTAGAACATTCTCATTTGGTGACACAGCTTCCCCTGCAATGCCTCTCCCCCAGAATTTACCTGGGGCGGCAACCATCCTCAGTGTTTGGCCAGCTTGGCCTCTTCTGTCACAGCCTTGTTCTGTTAAAATAAATACACTAAACTCACTCTCAGCAGGTTATGGTGGCCGTCCCTAATGTGGCGAGTGGCTGTGTTCCGGCTGAGTGGATGCACGGGTTTCAATGCCTCAGTTGGGAGAAATGAAGAATATAAGAGGACAGAGGATAAAGAGAATGTGGTTCCATGACCTGAGATGGTGGAGCTTATCTCTGACAGTGGCGGCCCCGACATCTAGTCTGAGGTCAAGTTAAAAAGGACTCGGGCCAGCACTAAGAAGCTTTGTTCAGTGGAATTTGTCCTTTCCAGATCTCTCACAGACAGGACCTGAGCTGACAAGTTCCCCCAGCCCAGTTTACGGGAGCCCAGGAGGAGACCTTTAGAGGATCTGTTCGCTGACTTCCATTTCACATCTTGCAAGGTATAGACTATGATTATTTTGCTTAATAGATTAAGAAAGTGAGTCCTTGGGACACCTGGGTGGCTCAAAGGTTGAGCATCTACCTTTGGCTCAGGTCATGATCCCAGAATTGAGTCCTGCATCATGGTCCCTGCGGGGAGCAAGCTTCTCCCTCTGCCTATGTCTCTGCCTCTCTCTCTGTGTCTCTCATGAATAAATAAATAAATAAAATCTTAAAGAAAGAAAGAAAGAAAGAAAGAAAGAAAGAAAGAAAGAAAGAAAGAAAGAAAGAAAGGAAGAGAAAGGAAGGAAGGAAGGAAGGAAGGAAGGAAGGAAGGAAGGAAGGAAGGAAGTAGGTCTTCTGTAATGAAAAGAGCATGGGGTTTGACACCATGGGAGTTCTGGATTTGGTGGAGCTAAGCCTCAACATTCTTACCTATAAAATGGGTATAACACTATCCAGCATTATCATAGCAGTGAATCAGATACTATAGTTTCTTCCCTTAACTAACAGCCCAAAGTTACTCTTCTGGAAAATGGCAGAGCCAGGTGTTCTAATGGCAAGTCCAGGAATCGTTCCCTGCATCCTACCCTGCCCTGCCTACTACATCTTCTGTCTTTTTGAAGACACTGTGGAAAGAGCTTCAAATTCCCATATGGCGCCTTGGAGATTCACCTTTCATGACAAAGATTCCCACAGAATTAATTCACAGCACTGCTAAGGTGGGGTGCTGGTGGATGTGAGTAATTTTTTTTATAGTGTTACAATAATTTATCATCCTCTCTCCAGCAGCCGTACTCTGGCTGGCAGCTCTAAAAACCCTACAGTCCACGAGAGAGCAGTGAACAGAAATATTTTCAAGAGCAGATGGGACGTACCTTCAAAACGCAGGATTGTCCCACTGAAACTGGGACATCTGGCAACCCTAAAAAAGCCCAAACTAGATGAAATAAAAATTATGAGATGGAGAAGCAGAAAAATATGTCTTTGCATTGATTAGCAGGGAATGTAATTAATCTCCTTCAACTCCCTTTTCAGTCCTGTGGTGTAAAACAAGGAGAAATCGCAGTCTTGCTGCCTTCCCCTGTGACAGTTCTTACGTGAGAATTTCAAAGTAGTAGAGTTTTAAAACTTCATAGTAATGCCTCCCCTTCTATTGCTCGGAACTGTTTGGGGAGTGATCAAATTCATGCCCAAACTTCCTCAGTACAATGCTTTTCTTATTAGCCTGGCCAACAGCGGGGTGAGAACACTCTGACGCCTAGAGTTAGGCCAACGTTTACGGTTTTATTAGGAAATTATACAAACAAATCTTTCTTTGCCTATTAGAGGGTTTTATTCCAATTTCTTTTTTTGTGGAGGTCAGCAGTGGTGAGAGAGAGGGAGTGCAGGAGGGAAGATCTCCAGCTTTTCTTCTCCTCTCCCCTTCCTTCCTTCCTTCTTCCGTTTTGACTCCTAGCATCCCATGTTAGGTTGGTCATTTTCTTCTTATCAAACGTGTGTTCCATTTAGCCTAAATACCATTAGACTAGACACAAGTGTTTGTGTGGAGCTCTGTACTGTTGTCACCTGTCCCTGCCCCACTCGGGTCCAGAACAGTGCCTGAAACATGCTGGTACTGACAAGTAAAATGTTTGTGGATTTGAACAAGCTGGACACCTGACACAGACCAACAGCCTTCCTGCATTAAGTCCGGAAGGGGATCAGATGAGTCAGTATCTGAGTTCAGTTTGTCACCTGATAGTGGACAGACCACAAAAATAAAAAGGTAAAATCTAAGAAACTAATCTTTTTAAAGCCAAATATCCACTCTTTATAAAGGCTTATTAAATATATATAGGAAAATATGTCTACATAAAAATATAGTAAATCATATATTATATAAGCTATAATATATAAACACTGTATATATATATATATGTGTGTGTATATATATATCCCTATTGAATTATACTTTATTTTCCTAAATATTCTATTATGCCCACTTCTTGGGTCAGAGAAACATTATGAACTGAACCAAATTCCCCTCACTCCCAAAATCCATATGTTGAAGCCCTACCCCCAATGTGGTAGTACTTGGAGAAGAAACTCTCTGGAAGTGGTCAGGGTTAGATGGGCTCCTGAGATTGGAGCCTTCTTGATGAGGCTTGTGCCCTTATTAGAAGAGGAAGACCTCTCTCTCTCCATGTGCATTCTCAAGAGAAATGCCAGGTGAAGACACAGCAAGATGGTGACCATTGGCAAGCTGAGCTCATCAGGAACTAAATCAGTTGATCTCTCAATCTAGGGCTTCTAATCTCAGAAATAAGTTTCTATTGTTTAAGCTGTCCAGTCTAGAGTATTCTGTTAGGGCCGTCCAAAGCTGACCATCACAAGAAGCGATGCTCAGCATGATTAAACACCACAACCAAGGGCCCATGGCCATGGAATGCTATAGCCAAGAAAAGAAACATGTTCTGATAATAAACCAAGGACAATTTCCACTAGGTGACATAGACAGCTCCAAGTTCATGGCCCACGATGCATGACTGTATAGACACGCATGGACACAAGCAGCTTGTATCATCCCCGGGTTGTTTCCTGGAACAAACCCACAGAGGTTGTGCCCGGAAGCTGGAAGGCTTGGGTCTGCCTCACTCTCTGCCAAGCAGAAGTTGTGAAAGCAAGCCGCCTGGTGGATGCTAAAGTTTCGAGACACTTGTGAGCTAAGTGCCTTAACACGACAGATTTATATATATATATACATATATATGTATATATATATATATAATTTTTATTTATATATAATAATATAAATTAATATATACTACTTACACCAATGCAGTTAGAGAATATAATCTTTAATACCATTTATGAAGGAGGAGGTCCAGAAAGGCCAAAGGAGGACCTTAGGTCCATGAAGTTCATAATGCAGGCCTGAGGAAAGCACCAAGTATTGAAAATACTTTTCACTTCCAATGGAAACATTTCCTCCGCTGTATTAAATACTGCTCTGTAGTTCCGCAGCCATGCCCCACTCTCCCAAAAGTGCAACAATCATTCCAGAGTCTTGTCTGCTTACACTGTTCCCACTGTTTACACCATCCCCTCCTTCCACACCACCTTCTCCACTAGGCAGATATCCTAATGTCATCCACCTCTGTGCCTTTGTGAAAAGGCATCACAGCTCTTTGCCTCTTGGTTTCTACTATTCTCCTCACCCTCATCACCTGTTGCCTTGTGTTTTAATCATTCAGTCCATCAGGAGCCATACCCAAAGTTAGCAGAGTGCCCTGTGCAATGCAGTCAAGCTTAGTGGTAAAAACCAAGGATTCTGGTCCAAAGTTCAAAATCTAGTTTTGTCACATACCAACTATGTGCTTTTTTGCCTAGTCAGTTAATCTACTTTCTTCCATTTCTTCCTCTGTAAAATGGGAAAAAGTGTAGCATTTTCCTCACAGGATTCTTGTGAAGATAGTTTGAATATACAGGCATGTGTGCACATGCATTCAGACACAGACTTACCACTGGGAACATAGTAAGTGCTATGCAGTGATAGGTATTATCATCATTTATTGCTATTTTTATTAATATTATTAGGTATCAATTTCTAAGCATACAAAGAGCTCCTTAAGAAGTTCAAAATCAAGTGGGAAAACAGGCATATAAGGAAGAAACATTAAGATATCTCTTTCTGGGGCACCTGGGTGGCTCAGTGGTTGAGTGTCTGCCTTTGGCTCAGGTCATGAGCCCAGGGTCCTGGGGTCGAGTCCCACATTGGGCTCCCTGTGGGGAGATTGCTTCTCCCTCTGCCTGTGCCTTTGCCTCTCTCTCTGTGTCTCTCATGAATAAATAAATAAAATCTTTAGATAAAAAAAAGACATCCCTTTCTAAGTGTTTTGAAAACCCAGACTCTCTCTAGCTGGGGGGAAGTTGAGAAGGCATTTTAAATGGAGGCCGCATACAGGTTGATCTCAGTAGAGGGTTGGATTCTTCAGGCGGATGAGGGGGCAGGGCATCTTGGAAGAGTTTGCAGACTTGACGATCTCAAATGGCTAAGTTATGTCTGGAGATTGTTGAGAATTTTGGTGGGGCCAGAGCATAGGCCATTTCTAGGGAAAGGAGCCACAAGGGAGGTGGGAGACAGAGAGTGGAGACACACTTGAGAGTTCCACCCTTTTCCTACCAGCTGTGGGAAACTGGGGAGCAACTTGCTTAAATATCTACTCTGGGGAGACCATTGTGAGGTACTGGAGAGAGGACTGGAGGGAAGGGTCATTGGAGGGGGAGTGGTTAGCAAATGATTATGAGCATGAGCTCAGATCTGGGGGCTGGATCTAAGGTAGGGTGTATGGAGAGAGAGAGATGAAGAGGCCAGAGATGCCAGACTCAGCTGGGTGTGGAGACAGACAGGCTGTTGGAAGATGATGAGGCAAAGACAGAAGCTGACTGATTCCTGGTTCTTGGCCCGGGTGGTAGGATCCGTGGTTTCTGTGCTTCTGGAACACATGTAGAGACTTCTGGGAAGAAGCTGGGATGAGTCTGGTCCTCAGAAGGGAGACCTAGGCTGGTGATAAAGGCTTAGAGGATTCATCAAGCCTGTAGGTGATGCCACAAGAGTGGCTGAGAGCACCCAGGTGAGGGTGTCAGCCATGGGTGGATGGCAACACAGGTTGCCTGCCAGGATTCAAACCTGAACAGTTGTGGCAAACCTGAAAGAAGTCCGTTGACAGAGTCTATTATATTTCATTGTTCATTGTCCACCCCATCCACAGGACTGTTAGTTTCATGAGAATAGCGTCTTCGTGTTCTGCAACAAAGACTCCAAGAGCCACCAGTATCATGTGATATAAACTGGAGCATGTTGAGGAAACATCACAAGCAGAAGGGGAGCTGAATATGCACAATGCTCCAAGGTTCGTTATCCCAGAGAAGGGTGCCTAGGGCAGGCAGGTGCCCCATAGCTTTGGTAGACAGAAAGCTTCCACTACTTTGAAATTCTACATATTTTTAAGGGTGCAGAGGGGGCAACCTGGTAGAGAAGCATCTTCATTAGAAAGTCTGCTTTGGGGCAGCCCCAGTGGCCCACCGGTTTAGCGCCGCCTTCAGCCCAGGGTGTGATCCTGGAGACCCGGGATCAAGTCCCACGTCAGGCTCCCTCATCAGCTTGCTTCTCCCTCTGCCTGTGTCTCTGCCTCTCTCTCCCTCTAGTCTGTCGTGAATAAATAAATAAAATCTTGTAAAAAAAAAAAAAAAAAAGTCTGCCTTGGTCGCTGTCCCAGTCCAGTGAGTTGACTCTCCTTGCTAAGGCATTAAAGGGAAGAGGTGACCTCCAGGGTCATCGGATCTGTATCTCCTCACTCGGGTATCCCCAACGCCTACAACAGTGCTCAGCATCTAAAGTGGTCAAAAACAGTCATGAAATCAATAGTGTACCCCAACGTGTCTAGCACAGATCTTGGCACATGGTGAGTGCTCATGGAGTGAACTTTCCTTCTGTCTTCCAGACACTAATGGGACTCATGCTAATTCTAACTTATTTCTCCAAGCCCTCATCCCTATTCACACAACCTAGTGGGAGATGATCCCCCTGTAGGGGCCTAAATACCCTGGGGTTCTTTCTCTGTTTTTCCTCAATTGCATTAGCTGAACCCTATGTCCCACCCCTCTATCCCTCCCCTTCCTGCTGGACAATAATGCTGTACCACTTTACAACAAACAGGGACAGCTGCCACCAGTTTTCAGCTAAGGAAACGGAGACTCCCAGGGTTTAATGTCTTGCCCAAGGCCCTAGGGATGCAGTGTGGGAGCTGCTAAGCCTTTTGACCCCGAGTCCATGGCTCTGCCCATGCCTTCTACAGGAAACACTTGGAGTACGGTTCACAACAGTCCCCAAGCAGATCTTTGGGAGAAGATGATGCAATGGTCATCATGCTGCATTCCCAGAAAAGCCACACAACACAGGCCACTTAGGGTGGATTGGTGGAAAGAACACTGAGTTCCTGGGTCAGCTCTGACTCTTAGCATGTGTGTGATCTTGGGCAAATTTCTGCAGTGCTCTGGGCCTTGGTTTTCATTTCTGCAAAATGGGAATAATGATGATTCCTGCCCTTTCTACGCTATAGAATTTTTTTAACCAACAATTGCTCAGTGGGGCGCCTGGGTGGCTCAGTAGGTGAGGCATCTGCCTTCAGCTCAGGGAGTGATCTCAGGGTCCTGGGATCGAGCCCTGAGTCGGGCTCCCTGCCTAGCAGAGAGTCTGCTTCTCTGTCTCCCTCTGCCTCCTCCCTCTGCTTGTGCTCTCTCTGTCTGTCTCTCAACTAAATAAATAAATCTTTAAAAACAAAACAATCGCATAGTGCATATTGCACAGCAAATGCAAATGCAAAAATAAATACGTAATTGAGTGAAAGAGTTGAGAGGATTGTGAAATTGCCCATAGTATCAGGGGCCTCTTTTTTCCATTCTAAAAATGGTCAATAATGAAAAGAGTGCCTTTTTTGGTCCCTAAAGATTGAGTTGTAGTATCCATTTATGTATTAATTTTGATTCTAAATTAATTTTTCCTAAACGGCATTGCGCATGTTTGAACTGAGCTTTACAAACTTTTTCTTTTTCTTTCTTTCTTTCTTTTTTCTTAATCAGACAGTCGAGATTTCTTATAGTTCACTCTGGCAGAAATAACTCTTTGTCATTGTCATCGCTTTGATAAACAAAGCTTTGAGGGCTTAAAACACCCCGGAGGATAGAACTGATATTTTCCAAGGGATCCTTTGGTCCTTGAGTCTCAGCAACTTGTTCCTTGTGCAGTTACATGAATGAGAAAAAGAGCCTGGCTCTTGGATCTGGGACATCTGAACTGACTCCTGCCAAGTGGCAGGGACAATTTTAGTGCTGCTGAGAATCTGACTGCTGTTTCCGCCTACTCCCGCCTTCCTCCTTCCTCCTGTCCTTGAGCACGCAGATGCTGCCTGCCTTCTGCTCTCTCTCCTTTACCAGTTTCTTCTATTGCCATGTCTCCTTGCACCCGCTCTCCACACTCCAGATTCTCCCCGTTTCCCTCCTTCTCCCTCCCTGCTCTCTATGCACCCTTACATATTGCTTGGCTTCTCCAATAGCCCCGTGCAATGCCTTTCCAGGGAGCACAGCGCGGGGCACAGCCTGGGGGAGGCAGGCTAATTTCATTCTCCTCTTGAACCTTCAAGTGCCAGTCATAGGAACCCTCTTTAAGGCTTCACTTTCATTCTCATCTTTCCCCTGGATTGCTGCAACCTTCCATAACCAGGTACTTGTCTCCAGTTCTGCCCACTTCAGTCTCCCAAGTCACTCCCTGGCTCTCAGAGTGAACTTTCTAAGTATTAAATCAGACCATGCCACTTTCTAGAATGCCCCGGAAACTCCAGAGAAAATCCATATTCCTCAACTTCATCTTCAAGATCATCTCTTACCTGGCCCCGGCTCACTGGTCCTAACTTACTCATTTCTAGGTACACATGTAGCACACACTTCATGCGGATCCCTGATGGTGTTGCCAGTGAATGGATGAATGAGTGGCGCATGCCCAGCATGGGCAGCAGGGTGGCACATGGAAAGGGCCCAGGCTTTGGGGTAGACTTGTGTGCAGGTGTCAGTCACTTATTCACCTACTGAACAGTGAAGCTCTCTTAGCCTAGTTTGCTGTATATATAACAGTAAGTCTTTTGCCCATCCTCAAGGCCAGGACTAGGGAGAGGTGAATAACGACTTTACCTTGGAAAAAAAAAAAAATTCCAGGGGCATCAAAAGCTCAGTAATCAAGAAAATATTATTTTACTGTAGTTTTTTAAAATAAAAATAAAAATTAATGCAAAAGAACCCCATGATGAGCACATTTCAAAATTTAATAAAAGCAGTTTCTGACCCCCAACTTAAGCCTCACCCTTTGTCCTGCTCTTTAAAAAAAAAAAAAAAAGATTTATTTATTTATGATAGACATAGAGACAGAGAGAGGCAGAGACACAGGAAGAGGGAGAAGCAGGCTCAATAACAGGAGCCTGACACAGGACTCGATCCCAGGACTTCAGGATAACGCCCTGGGCCAAAGGCAGGCGCTAAACCTCTGAGCCACCCAGGGATCCCTGTCCTGCTCTTAACACAGGGCTTCTGTGAGAATTCCGGGCAGGCTGTTAACCACCACCTGGCCTTGTTCCTGGGCTTCCACTTGGGCTTGAGTCCCCCAAAAGCAGTGATGCTTGAGTGTGGCTCAGAGACTGGTATTGATCTACAAACCATGGTGAGTCCGCAATGAGGAAAGTACAGAGGTTGAAAATGTTTTTGTAATAATTGGACAGAGTGATTTTATGTCTGTTCTATCTATTTATAAGTTTGGGCCTTTTATCTGGTACTTCTTCTGTTTCTCTCTTCTTTAGCAATTCGTTTTTGTTATAGTTTATAAAAGCTTTGGTGAGCAATGGTTTGGAAAGCATTTTACCAAACTAGTCCTTCACCACGGATGATTTCAGCACCGATCTCCAAAGGTACATGGCTTCCTAGAATGGATTTATTTGTTCCTAACATGGGGTGGACCAAACTGTGGGAGGATATGGTCTAGACAGTCCCAACTCTGGGAGGGCCTCCCCGGCATCCCTGTAGTCTATGCAATCGGCGCCCCCTGGTGTTGTGAGCAAAGCAGCCCTGTGTGCATCCTGCGCTGCTCACCAGGATCCTCTTGGATTCCCCCCACTTGGGTTTCAGACTGGATTTCAGGTTCCCTTTGTATTCCTCCCTTGCAGCTGCGTTCCGCCCGACAATGTAGCTATTCTCCATCATTCGTCTCTTCATTCAACAAAACTTATAAGCCCCTCCTGTGGGTGGTGGTGGTGGGGGGGGACATTCATGGATGTTGGGAACATAGGCATGAGAAGACCTGACATGGTACCTACCCTTGCTGAGCTTACAGTCCACCAGGCAGGCCAGGTGAACAACTACATGAGCAAGTAAATATATCAGTTGATGAAGTAGCATAAAAACTAAACGAAGGGCTCCGGTAAATTGCAAAGCAAGGCCTTTCTTTCTTTCTTTCTTTCTCTCTCTCTCTCTCTCTCTTTCTTTCTTTCTTTCTTTCTTTCTTTCTTTCTTTCTTTCTTTCTTTCTTTCTTTCTTTTTTTTAAAGCAAGGCTTTCTTAACCAGAGTGTCCAGTGAAGCTTTCTCTGAGGACAGGAGCCCTAAATAGGACAAGGTCTCAGCCATGCAAGCAGCAAGGGAGAAGGTTTTATAGGCAAAAGGAATAAAATACACTAGATCCACAGGAGGGAAAGAGCCTGTGGTGCTCCTGGCCCTGGAGGAGGAGCACTGTGGTTACCTAGAGAGGATGCCAGGGGAGGTTGGGAGGTGGCGTGCCCCCTCACGCAGCACCTGTAGGCTCGGTGAGTTATGTGCCCTGCACCCTCGGTGCCGTGACAAGTCTGTCCCCCACTTTAAAACAGGTGTCCCATCTTTGAAATGGATATTCCCTGGGATAAGACATGTGGGTAACACAAGCCACCCCGGCCTGCTGAGCCTGCTTGGGCAGCTGTGGTGGACGCCGTGCTCACCTGGGCACCGTCTTCCCTGGCTGCTCCTCCTCCCGCCCTGGCTGCTGATTTTTGCATAGACTCCAATCCTGGGGAACCAGGCTGGGCAGGCACGCTCTGCTCGCGTCCAGTGACTGGTCCAGGGAGGAACGTGGGTCCCAAGCTGATCTGGTAAGATTACTTCTCTGAGGTTCATTCTAACTGGGACTGACAGCAAAGGCAATGTAGCTTTGTTGTTGTTGTTGTTGTTGTTTAATTGGAGTTCAATTTGCCAACATCTAGCATAACACCCAGTGCTCATCCAGCCAAGTGCCCCCCTCAGTGCCCATCACCCAGTCACCCCAACCCCCCGCCCACCTCCCCTTCCACTACCCCTTGTTCATTTCCCAGAGTTAGGAATCTCTCATGTTTTGTCACCCTTACTGATATTTTCACTCGTTTTCTCTTTCCCTTTATTCCCTTTCACTAATTTTTATATTCCCCAAATGAATGGGACCATATAATGTTGGTCCTTCTCCGACTGACTTACTTCACTCAGCATAATACCCTCCAGGTCCCTCCACGTCGAAACAAATGGTGGGTATTTGTCATTTCCAATGGCTGAGGAATATTCCACTGTATACATAGACCACAGCTTCTTCAATCATTCGTCTGTCGATGGACACCGAGGCTCCTTCCACAGTTTGCCTAGTGTGGACATTGCTGCTTTTGTGATTAGACACCAATGGTGAGCACACTCTGCCTTCAGGAGAAAACCTGTGTGCAGGGCAGGAGCCGAACACAGGTGGGCAGGTGTAGAGGAGGGATGGAGAGGCGCTCGGGACTGTGCTGCGTCCCCGGCTCTGGGCCCTGGTTCCTCTCTCACCCCGGAAACCCAATAAATCCGTTTGTCCTTATTGTTCTTCCTACACTTGCTTCAGTCCAGTTTCCATGGCCTGTAACTACGAAGACGTGGCAATACAGCCTCCTCGGCTGCCCACCACCTGCAGGGCCTGTCCCTTCCCACCTTCCCACCCTGCCCAAGATGTGATTGGCCTTGGCAGATTTTTTATTTTTTTACTTATTTTTAAACTTCTTAAAGCGTTAATTCCAGTAGAGCTCACATCCAGTGTCAAACTCGTTTCGGGTGTGCCATATATAGGGACTCAACGGTTCTGTCTGTGAAATACAGTAAGGGCACATCCACGCTTCCCCAAGTGGATCTGTCAGGAACTTTCTACCATTGGGAGACTGGGTGTGACCGTTTCTCAATGTTTTGAGATGCCTTTTATCTTTGGAAAAGTTAGCAAATCTGAAGGTCTTGAGTCAGTATTGTTCACAGATTCTATGAGGTTCCTAGGAGAGGATACACACACACACACACACACAGATCATCTCTTTACAGATACACGAGTGCACACACACACAGATACACACTCGCAGACACATGTAAATGCACACATGCAGGCTGCATTCTTATGGAACGTCAGGGCAATTTCAGTTGTTTCTTTTATGACCAAATAAAAGGAATACCGCTTTCCTCAATGTTCTATAAATAAAAGGCCTTTTCTTGGGCCCTGGGTCAATTTCGAGTTCTTCAAAACCATCTGGAACATGATTTCCTTTCTTCTTAACAATTTCATTGTGCTATTTTTCTTTAAGCTCAACTGTAGTAGGGGGAAAAAAAAACCTCTAGAAACCAAGCCAAAAATCGGTGTGAATCCTGACAGCAGGCCCCAAAATGCCAAATGGGCGAGAAAGAAAGGGAAACACTGACTTTTTCCGAAGCCATATAACAATCCATCCATGTAACAATGCATCTATCTCGATGAGTGTAAACTTTGAGAGGCTGGCGTGGGCCAGCAGGAGCGGTTTGTCTTGGTGGCTGCGCATTGTCATGTGCCCATCTATCCATCTACTTCTACCACTCTGAATCTGGTGACCTTTTGGATTCACTGCAAAATCCAGATGTTCAATCTGGCTCGGAAACCCCCAGAGGACTAACTATGGGGGTATTGCAGAGGTGCATGTAGATATTTTAAGCTGCAAATGATAAGTTAATGAGGAAGGTGGCTTGTGGAAGTCTTGGAAGTAATGATCTACTGCCAGAAATTGGATTTTTCTGTGGTTTACTCCACTTTTAAGAATAAATTATATTCTTAGTCCTAGGTTTATGCGAAATTGCTCATAAAGGCTGTATTATAACTATGATGGTGCCCACTTTAGGAGCACCATTTACACAAAATTCTCAGCTTCAAAACACATTAAGTATGCAATAGTTATTTGCATATCAAAATAATTCTGTGAATACATTTTTCCTACCAAATGATTCTAATAAATATGCAGCTTCTCCAGTTTCTTTAAAATAGGTTATTTGTGGCTACTTTTACATATCTAGGAGAAAGAAACATTTTGCATCAGGTGGAGAATGCGTATACTCTGAAACAGAGTATTAACTGGTAAGCTTTAATTACATGGTTGTTGCTATGAGAAGATTTGATGATCGTCCTGGTCACTTCTGATCTTGGGAGGAATTTTTGGAGTTCTGAAGCTTCAAGTGACTCTATGACTGAAATAAAAATTCTGGTTGGCAGTTGGTTAAATGTGACAGATTCTGTGAGCTGCTCCTGAAGTTAGTAAGCTGGTCCTTGAGAAATGTTCCCTGGATTCTCTTGATCATCTGCCTGCTAAGGAAAAGATGAGGGGGGAAAGAAGCCTGAACTAGAAGCCAAAACCTGCACTGGCTTTAGTATTAACCACCCATGTCACTCTTTGGCAAGTCATTTATCTCCCAAAGTTCCAGGTTCACTGTTTGTAAAATGGAAATAACACCTGCCCAAATTTTGTGTGTTGTCAAGGGATTTAAATGAGATTACACATATGAAAAGGCTTCTAATCTATTGTAAAAATAACTCAAAGATTAGTATTATCCTCTTCACTTTGTTCATAAAATAATGATGTCCTCTCTGCCTGGAATGCTTTGTTCCTGCATCTTCACAAGGTATGCGGGTTTAGATTCCAGCAAGATGCAGATTTCACCCCAACTTTGTTAATGCAAATATTATAATGAAGGAATGGATGTGTGGATAGGCTTAAGGGAACAAGAAGGAATGATGAGAAACCTAGGGAGGAGCAGAAGCAAGAAGCCATTGCTACTTCTAAGGCCAGCAGCCTGAGGCTAGGGTGGGAGGCTCCTGGTTAGGGAGCTGGAGCTCTGGAGGGCCACTCCACGGGACCCACAGTTGTGGAGGGCCACAGCCTTCCCCAGGGTGCAAAGGCTCAGGTGCTAAGCAAGGAAAAAGCAGGAGACACAATGCCCCAACTCTCCTCCTCTTGCCTCTTGCTGTCTCCTTTGGCCAAATTCCATTGCAAATCAGTTGGGAAATAAGTCAGATAGGGAAGAGCAGGGCATGGATGGGGGCAAGTGGAGAATCAACAGCTCGCTGGTTAATTCATTCTTGTCATTCAGTTCTCATCTCTTCAGAATGCCTTTTCCCACCACTTGACCTAAAGGACCTTCTGCCAATCCCTTTCAACTCCATCACCTTGTTGTATTTTTTTCGTAACACCTATTATGACTTGACATCATTTTACCATTCATTTCCTTGGTTATTTATTGTTTGCCTCCCCCGCTAGAAGGCCCATTCCATGAGGTGAGAGTGTCTTTGGTTTTGTTCACAGTTCTAACTCTAGAACCTGGAACATCATCGACATTTCCTATATCAATATCACTGAAGAGAACCTCAATGAATAATGATGGTAGAGTAATGGAGGAAGATGTTCCATTGCCAACAAATACATGAGTTGCGACTGTATCAACAGAAGCCACCTTTGCTCCAAACCCTGGGCTGAACCACCAAAATTTCCCATTCTAGAGAAGCCAGCCTGCCCACCCCTGCCAGGGACTGAGGGATATTCATGAATGACTTGCTTCAAGGAGTAGCTGTTCACTCATTGTTCATTGCACACTGCTGCAACAGGAACAGCTTTCTCATGACCAAGTGTCAAAAGGAACCAAGACTACTCATTTTCTATTTGAACCTGGAGGTGAAGACTCCACCATTTCCTCTACACATTCCTTATCATTCTGGGAAAAGAGTAACTCAGGTTGCATGAAAGCTCCTGCTCCCAAAGAACTGGATGCATCTCGGCAATGACAACAATACTAGTAATCCCTTATACTTGCATACGGTGCTTAGCCATCATCATTTAATCCTGACACTACCTACGGGAGAGGTGTTATTTTGTCATTTCTTAGATAAGAACGTTGAGGCTCAAAGAGGTTAGGTACTTGCATACGGTGCTTAGCCATCATCATTTAATCCTGACACTACCTATGGGAGAGGTGTTATTTTCTCATTTCTTAGATAAGAACGTTGAGGCTCAAAGAGGTTAGGTAAATTGTCACGTAGATAAAATGGAGCTTGATCTCAAACTCTGTCCCCTTGGGAGCTGTTTCCTATGTCAGTATTACTGAAAAGAAGATTGAATTCTACTGGTAAAACCGGTCACTGACAAGAAAAATCCATGACTGAGTGATCTGGAATTCAACTGGCATCTGTTAGTTGATCAGAGAGCTTGGTCAAGTAACAAAGAATGGATTTTAGACTCAGATTTAAGACCTTACCTTACACATTTGGTTTTTTATTTTAGGTAAGTCACTTCTCTTTGAGCCATAGTTTTCTCTTCTCTAAATGGGTTATCAACACGTCTTCCAGAGTTGTTTGGGCATTAACTTGCCCCAAGTCACACCATAAGCAAAGGGCAAAGCCAGAACTTGAGCCCAGTCACTGAAGCTAATAATAGCATTGAGATAATAGCAATAAAAATGAGACTGGACATTCCCTAGTCATTTGCTTTCTCAGCCTACCCAGTGATTTGCCCACCCACTGTTAGAAAAATGAGGGGAAAGGAGAGAAGGAAAAGAGATTTGATGTAATGAGTCTTTGACCTTCAAGAAGGGGTTGAGTCTGAGCATAGAGAAAGCAAAAGATAGGAGCAGAGGCAGAGCATTCACCCACATTCATCCTGGTAGAAAATTTATCTTGAGTAATCCAGGACTTGAATCTCTTCCTTCCAAATATAAAAGAAAGAACATTTCAAGATCCTTAACATGCCTATCCCATCCCCTCTACCATTGCTTTTCAGTGCCCTCACTTAGTGGAAAATAGAAATCCTGTGGCTCCTTTTGATATAGGCCATGGGGACCCAGCTAAGGACAGGCAACTCTCCTCCTGCTGTTCCTGCTGGACAGCAATAAACAGCCAAGCGTCCCCAAGGGATACGGACCTCACCGCTGACGTGAGCATAAACTGCCAAGGCTGCACCCGTGATGACAATGGGAAGGGAGTCCTTGCAGCTCAGGAGGGCAAGTGGACTTTGCAGTTAATCAAGCAGCTGAATAGACATCATAGTTAATCATGCCAGATGTTGTGGCATCAGCTCTATTCGAAACAAAAGGAGGGCAGAGGTCACTAATGGTAGAAAGCACAAGGAATGGCAAGTAAAGAGGAATGTTTTAGCTATGAATTACTGTTTTAAAAAGACGGGAAAATATGCTGGCTGTGATTTTAACACGAGTCAAGGTTATTTGAAATGTGCATGCGAGTTATTTTTGTAAAGCAAAATTGACAGGGTTGGGTATCCACATTCACCCTAAGAGAGGTGGTTCTACCATTATAACCTCTGAAATTGGAATCAGCTGTTTTGGAAAATGGAGAGATCTTAATCTTCATTCACATGTCCAGCAGAGCCTCGATGACCATTAGGGAAATAGGTGGAGTAGATTCGATCACTGGATGGAAGAACATGGATTCAATAGGTCTCCAAGACTTGGATGACCTAATATTTCTTGAACGATGCCTGGACTTCTCAGTGAACACATCCCTGTAAGGGCAGCAGGAACTGTACCCCCAGTGCCTGGCACTGAGCAATTGCTCACTTAATAGTGTTTAATAACAATACATACATACTTTTAAATTTAAGTACCTATAATGCATTAGGTATTGTGCTAAGATATTCATACACCTTTCAGTCCTATCCCCAACCAGTGAGCTATAGAGCAGAGATTCAAAACCTGTCCCCCTAATGTGGGCCCTTACAGTATCTCTCAGCTGCTACTCTCCTTTGGGGCTTTGTTAGTTGAGAAATGTTCATCTGAGAAGCTGACTCATACAGAGGCTTCACAAGAGCTTCTGCATTTTACAGGGTTCTCCATGCTTTGATATAAATGTCCAATATGTGAAGTGTCTGGGCACTTAGGCAGCCTCATGAAGGTCTGAGAGACCATGGGAGATTTTCTTCAGTGACCAGCTACTTGTTGATCTTTGCCTCTTGGGTAGGGTCACCAAGCTCATTATCATTTTTGAAATTGTTTTATGAGAAATGAATCTTCAGGGGAAAGGAGACAGGCATTCCACTAGGCTCTTGAGAGGACTTACCATTTATTCCTCACAATGGCCTAGTGACATACACTTTTGTTTAAATTCTCATGAGAAAGGAAAACTAAAGCTCAGAATGGTTTACCAACTTAACAGAGGCCACATAGGGACAAGCAGAATCTGGTTTTAAATATAAGCCTTCAGGATTGCAAATCTGGAAGCTTGGGGGAAAAATAGAGAAGGTGTTTAGTCCATGCTTCTAAAACTTGCTCTGGGTAAACACTCCAACCCCTGTGAGATATTCATGGTTCAACAAGGTGGGAAACACTTCTTACTTACCCTGGTTTTAGAGATTTTCAGTGCACATCAGCTCAGGAAAGAGCCTCAGAATTCCTGCTACAAAGACTGTTCATGTTAGTCAGCACTCCCCAAATGTATTTGAGCACCAAACCTTTCCCCAGTACCCTTCATTGTTGTCGTTGCTGTGCAAGGGTTGGTCTTGGTTTCCATGTAATATGGATGAACGTTCCATGGACCTTGGACTACAGTTTGTGAAACCCTGGTTTATTCTGCTCTTATGAGAGAATCAAGGCCATGGCAGGAGTAGCCAATGATTAATGCTTTCTTTGTGTGTATGGATGTCTGATTGTGTGGGTATGAGCATGTGTGTAGTGTCTGTGTGCCTCATGGAAGCAGAAAGACAGAGAGAGCCTAAGAGTCTGAGCGCTACCACCAGGTCTAATTGGGAACAGGAAGAAGGTGAATACCTATAAACTAATTCTCTTGCTTCACTTGCTTTCCCTACAAGGGGGCTCAGTGACTGCCCCAATTTTTCTTCTTATCCTTTATTATATGAATATTACAAATTGGAATGTATACGGGAAATCATTTTGTCAGGGACTGGCATGTGTTGCTGGAAGTGCTGGGAATTGGGATGGAGTGGGGAGAGGAAGGTAGAAACATGAATCCATTTCCTGGTTTTGACGGATGAGGCTAAAGTCTGGGCTATGACAGAATGTACTAGATTCTCTTAGGAAAGCTGGCAAAGTGATTAGTACCTAGCATCTGTGAGGCATTGCATGCATGCCCCTGACCTACAGCCAGGGGTAGATACAAAGGCTGATAGGAAAATTTTAGGATCTCCTCCAATGGAGTTGTAGATTCTGGAGAGTTCGCTGGAGTGTAAGTTCTTCTTCCACAGTTCAGTCTCCCAGATAGATGGACCAGAGGGTATTTAAGGTTTCTAACAGAGTAATGCCCAATGGCTCTAAGATTTTAACCAGCTTTTCCAAAGGATTACTAAAAATTGATCATTACGGAATTGTTCAGACTGTTGCTTGGTAAGTAGCTCCCAATATAGTCTCTCCCACCTTCTTACTAAAATACTCATGGAGAGACAGAATAAGAGAAAATTCAAAGCATTGGAAACTGAGATTTGTAGGCAACTTATTATCAGGATTTGGAATGCCTTGTTACTAAATAAAACACAAATGGAATTATTTCAGAAAAAAAAGACTAGTTTGTGTCATGACCTGCTTTAATGCAATGAAACAGTATGATTAAAGAAATAATAGATGTTTTCTTACTTCCATATCATCTGCAGATTTAAGAACTAGGACCTGTACCCACAGGACCAGTTGTGTCTATATGCCCCCATCCTCACTTTCCACTTCTTAAAGTCTAAGGCAGAGACTATATACCTTAGAACTCAAAGAGATGCAGAGGGCAGGGCTTAGGCAGAGTACATTCTGGAAAGTTTCATTCTATAAAGAAAATAGTGAATGGAGCACCTAGGTGGCTTAGTCTGTTGAGCATCTGTCTCTTGATTTCAACTCAGGTCGTGATCTCAGGGTCGTGAGAGCAAGCCCTGCATAGACTCCATGCTCAGTGTGCTTGAGATTCTCTCTCTCTTTCCCTCCACCCCCACTCTCTCTCTCAAAAAATTCAAAATTTAATAAAAGTATCTTATAAAGAAATTAGTGAAACCCAAGGCTGAGGAAGGAAACTTACAGAGCACAGCAAGCTTAGCATGGTCCATTTTCACATATTGCTTGGGTTTGTAGCATCAGAGAACTAAGGCAGGAGAATAGCAGGAAGATTATTCACTAGCTAAAAGCTTGGTAGAGACTGGTCAAGGATCTGGAAGATGTGCTTATTGACCTACCTGTGCACTTTACGCTGGAGAAGGGAAATCAGTAAGTGGATACACCCTGTGTGAAAATAAATATGGGGAATGACTAGACCTCACCTTTCTTGAAGGATGGACAATAGCAGTAAGAGAGCAATGTGGGGACCATGAAAGCAAGTATCAGCCAAATAACACATTTAGCATATCACTGGAGGAAATAAGGAAAGGAAGACATTTCTACAAATCTTCTGTTCATGATCTGAAGGACAATAATTTGGGGGAGCAGTTAGGTTATATTCAGCATGGAACAAAAAAGACATGGCCTACATGAAACATGAGCAGAGAGCCATCAAGAGAGAAGGGATTGGGATCCCTGGGTGGCGCAGTGGTTTGGCGCCTGCCTTTGGCCCAGGGCGCGATCCTGGAGACCCGGGATTGAATCCCACATCGGGCTCCCGGTGCATGGAGCCTGCTTCTCCCTCAGCCTATGTCTCTGCCTCTCTCTCTCTCTCTGTGACTATCATAAATAAATAAAAAAAAAATTTAAAAAAAAGAGAGAAGGGATTGAGGTTTAAAAGTTGGAGTGTGGGATTAAAACAGACTTAAATGAGATAATATAGTATTTTAAAGAATCTTAAAAGATGATAGCAACATTAAGTTTCACATTGGAGAAGAGTAGAACTAACACGTAAAAAAAAATTAGCAGGAATATGAATGAGAAGTTTGTAATTTTTTCCAGAATACAGAGGCAATGTGAAAAAAAGGAGAAAAAAGGAGACTATAAACACTAAAGACAAATATGGATGGCCAATTTGCAAATTATTATTATTTCTGAATTGAAACCCTGGAAAAATAAAAAAGATATAAAATTATAACAAAAGAGCACTTTCTGCATATTTTATGTGAAGTCAAAGAAATGACACATACATCTAGACATTTGGATAAAGGCAAACAACTAGGATAAAGATAAAAATCTATTACGATCCAAATAAGAGAAACAGGTTTTCTGCAAGGAAACAAACATTAATTTAACTCAGTCTCTCATTTGTAACCTTAAATGCCAGTAGACAAGAAAGCAGTGTTTTTTTTTTCCTCTGTCGATGAACAGTTTTTAAGCCCAAGAATGCTAGATTCAGTCAATTGTGAGAAGGCAAAAGAAATATATCTTCTGATAAACAGAAATGCCTAAAACATACTAATGACACGTCTACCCTCCTTAACAGAATTATTTACAGACCCATTCCAATTAAACAAGAAGGTAAGCAAAATTAGGAGTTCAAGAATGAAGAACTCATAAGATAAAAGGAGTGAGTCTGGGTACAGTCTGGCCTATTTAATAATTCTTCATCAAGAACAAATGCTCTCTATAGTATATACATGTAAAGTTATAAGCAAAAATATAGGTGATGTGAATAATGTAACTAAAACAGATAATTTTAAATCTATATATCACACTTACAACCTTACAAACTGAGAATCTGAGATCCCCATTCCAGTAAAACATGTACACAAGTCAATTACATGTAAACTCATATACAGGGTATTGAAAATTCCAAAGAAGCAATAGTATAGGCCTCAACATCTTGACCTTTGCCTAATGCAATAGTACTAGAATTTATTAACAAAAGGTTAATGTATGAAAGCATTATTAAATGAAAAAGAGATTTTCCAGATAAACCAGGCTGAGTTTTTTTATTTTATTTCTCTGCTTAAGTGTTAAGTGTTGAAAGTCTTTGGAAGATGATCCCTCTGGTCTCAGACATGAATAGGTGCTGGGGAGGCTGTCCCATTGCCAGCTTAGGGAAAGGTTAATTGTGCAATTTACAAAAGATTGGGTTTTTGTTTGTTTGTTTTTTCTTAGTAGCTCCGATTACCAAGTGGTGCCTCTCCCTTCAGCTCCACTTGCTTTTTTGTAAGAGATGTAAAATATTTTGTTAACCTGAGAGAAATTTGACTTCAAATAAGCGAAGGTGTCCTATAGAGAATGAAAGAAACAGGAAATATTTGCCCAATTGCCGCCAATCTTATAAACATTCCTCTCCCACCCCTAAAGGGTAAGCCTTGACTAATAAGGGAAATATGTGTCACCTCTCCTTGGCCTGCAGTCCACAAACTTATCTGAACCATTTATTGTTCTTTATTTAAGTTGGAAACTCAGTCCCTTGAGGACTGTAAAATCTTCCCAGAAGTTCAGGCCCTGAGTTCTGGCTCTTACCCAAGTCTTATTGGTGGAGATGCCTGCAGTGTGAGTCCCAGGCCTGTGGGACCTGACACACCAGGGAGGGCCCCCTGGCTGTGCTCGGGCTGGATGGTTTGGGGTAACTGCTTCCTTTCAGCTCAGGTATCCATCAGCTTTCTTTTGTGGTCTTGATGTGCTGTTTCAGAGCTCACACACCTAAATGGAATAAGCAGCAATTTATTCCAAGCGGAAGAATGGTTTGATGATGATGATGATTATTAATATTTGGTTTGATTTTTAAACAGCCCTTGAGCACAGTGCTGAAACATCCTGGACACTGAAAGTTCTAGAGATATTGCTTTGTTGAACCTTAAAATATAGTGATTTATAGAACAAAAAAAAAATATCGTAAGTTGGTTTTGAATTGTAGTGCAGTTCCTGTTGGTAGGCCCCTTTGCTAGTACTTGGATGTTGAAACTCCTAAAGTGAAAACCACCATTTTTGCCCATGACCGACTCCAATTGCTCATGGTTTGAATGTATTTATCTCTTAACACAGACAGAGGAAAACAGTAGACATTTAGTAAAAATTTACTGAAAATGTTGGACCCCAAGAGGAAAGTATGTGATGACCATACTTCCTAAATTTTTCCAGACCCGTCTTCATTTTAAACATTCTGCCTCAATACGCATAGAGGTAAAATTTTGTCTTGATTATCAAGTGAAGAAGTATGGTCTCTTTGGTGTGAGTGTCAGGTAGCTAACGTAAGAGAAGCTTTGGACATGCTGTAGACCTGTGTGAGCCTCACACATAAAACACCTAGCACAGTGACATCATGGAAAGCCGCTCAGCTTTGGAATCAGAAAGGCCTGGGTTCCACCCCAGTTTCACAAGGTATTAATTGCATGACCTTGGGCAAAATCACAATTGTGGTGGGGACATCTGATGCTCCCATAGCCATCATGGTAGAAGACACATGGGGAGTGGGGAGGGAGAGATACTGTGGGATCCTATTTCCTGGGGCTGAAAGTCAGAAAGCCTTCGTTGCCTGATACTGCACACACTGTCTTCACAGTCAGCTCTGTGCCTCCAGCCCTGCTTCTGTGAGAAGGGCCAGGCTGCTTATGCTTGAATTCCTAAGACAGCAGGAAGGAAGAATGGAAATCAGTAATGTCTCCATGCCTTTCCCTGGGGAAAATGTTTGCCACTACTCCTGCTTTTTCAACAACCTAGAGGATATTCACAGAATGGCCCATGATTCTGAAGTTGTAAAGAAATAATTCTACTCAACGTCACTACTCTATGCAAAGGTTGTAGGTTCATTCTAGTTTGATGGGAGGAGGGAAGGAGAGAAGGAAAGGTTGTGCCTGTGGGAAAAACTTTCACAGGTAAATATTGTGATAATGAAAGCCCTAGGAGAGCCTCTTTATTTAGATGGGCCAATGGTGTTTTGTTTTGTTTTGTTTTGTTTTCTGGTAGAAATATAATGCACTCTGTCATTAGGCAGGGTTGCTCCCTACCTCACCAAGATGGAATAACAGCATCATAGTTGAATTCCACCTGTACCATTCTCTCCCCACAATGCTTGGCCAGTGGCCTAAAATACTTGGCTGCCGATGAGGGAAATTAGACTGTGAGTAACTGGTGTGATTAACTCACCTCTAAACTCAGGGTAAACGAAACTCCCTTTGGCAGGGGGGAAGGGGTAAGGGTTGTAATAGTTATAGCATGTTTTCGGCCCTGAGGAAGAAATTAGCAAATGAACTTGAGCCCAGCGATCAGGGATTCATCAGTAATTAAAAAGTACCAGATTCGACTACACAGTCTGACCACATTCAGGACTTAGAGATACCCTCTGCTGAACCAGAGCACACTGTGGGTCTCTCTGTTCCACAGTAAAATCCTCTAATGTAGGTACCAAGCTATCAATACAAGGCATTTGGACTGTTTTCAAAACAAGTGAATTATCTATTGATTCTTGTGTACCTAGAAACCACCCTCGGAGTCAGGCAGGCATGACATGATTATCCCCATTTGGCAGATAAGGAACCTGAGGATCAAAAAAGTTAGACAGCCTGCCAATGCCACAGAGCTAGTAAGTGGCTCATCCAGTTCTTAAATCCAGAGTAATTCAATACATTCCAAATTCATGGAGTCCCTACTATGTTCCAGACTTCTTGTCTCCTTCTTTTCTCTGCCTTTGTGCTCTTCCCACCAAATCACAATGTGGTACTCTTGAGCCCAACATCAGTGTCACTTTTGGTGCCCATTGGGCTCTCTGGTCACAGTCCTGGCCCTGCATTTCCTCAAGACAGATGCTCACAACTGTCAGTTGCATCTTTGCCAAGTCTAGTAAGAGATATTGGCAAACTTACAAAGCTGGTAGAAACCCTTTCCTTTCTGAGTCTTCATAGACCCTCCCTGATCCAAGTAGGTGAGTGTCCCTTCAATTGTGCACATTGAGGTATTCAGTAGTTTGTGTCATGGGCTAAAGAACAAGGCCTATCTGGAATACATCTTGTATTTTTTCATCCAGAATGGATTCTTAAATGTAGAATAGGCTTAATATGTGTATGATATATTTATTATTATGCAAAATGAGAGGTTGTTATTCATTATGACAATAATAATATTCAGACAATAAAACCAGTAGTGAGCACAATTTACTGGCGACACACTGTTCTCCAAATGCTTTTATACAATGAATTCACTTAATCCTCATAAAGTCACTACATAGGATGAAAGCTAACATGGCCTATGGCTCCTTTTCTGAGAATGAGCCCTGGAATTACCTCAGATGATAAAGAAAGACAAAGATAGCCCCAACAACCTAGATGAAACATGAAACATTCCTGGACCACAGAAGGACCAGCAACCACGATGACTCATTAGGTAGGGAAGGAGATTTCACGTCTATTATGATCCAAATAAGAGAAACAGGTTTTCTCCCCCTACCCTACAGTGGGCAGACTCTTTTCTCCCCCTACCCTAAAGTGGGCAGACCCCTGCCCACCCTACTATCTTTGAAAGACATAATTAGCAACCAGCCCAGTGAGACTAGGGGACACCTGGTCAGGGTAGGGCTAGAAGCATGCCACAGGACCAATAGCCACAGATATATGACTACTGGACCGTAATTGGGCTTTTCCTCCTTAATCACTACTCTCCCTGACCCCAAGGTGTCGGTTAGATGATGACAAGTGAATGAGAGAGCCATTGCAAAGAAGCAGAGTTAACACATAGGTACAAAGATAGCTCAGGTGACTCCTCTGACCAAGGGGCATTCCTTCATCCCCACCATTTAAACTCTTTTGGATGTAAGGAATCCAGGCCTTTGCTCTTTTCCCATAGGTTCATACCACCAGTTGAGATGTCCACTATATCTAGAGGACTGTGAGCTCAGAGGGAAAAACTGCAAGGCAGCTAGAGAGCAAACAACATTAAGAGTAAAATAGCAAGAGTGCCTGGGTGGCTCAGTCAGTTAAGCATCTAACTCTTGGTTTTGGCTCAAGGTCATGATTTCATGGGCCATGAGATTGAGCCCCTTGTCAGGCTCTGCACTCAGTGGGGAGTCTGCCTGAAATTCTCTCCCTCTGCTTCTTCCTCCACTCTCTCTCATAAATAAATAAATAAATAAATAAATAAATAAATAAATAAATCCTTAAAAAATGCATGTCTGTTCACCTAGCAATTACATTTCCACAAAATAAAAAATCCTTATAAAAAAGAAAAAGACAGCAGCTTCAACAGCATACACTGAATGAAGGAATATTAATAGATCAGAGAAAATAAATTTAAATGTCTCCCTATCTGACTAGACCCCACCCTAAAATCATCAATGTTAACATCACCAGTAATGGGATAAATTGACTTCATATGTCCCTTGATATGGCACACTGAGAGGAACACAGAACACAGAATCACCTCAGTGGTATTTCTGAAAGAAAGCATAAGCTAAGTCTAATGATGGGGAAACATTAGACAATCCAAGCTGAGGAACATTGTGAAAGTTAATGCTTCAAAATGTTGCTCCCATTATATTTAAAATACTTAGTGATGTTCCAGATTAAAAGAAGATAAAGAGACATAATAACCGAATGCAACTCATTATCTAAAATTTTCTTTTGTTATAAAGGACATTTTGGGAACCACTGGTGAATTCTCAATAAGGTCTGTAGATTAGATGACAGAATTTTATCAATGTTAATTTCCTGATTTTGATCACTGTATGGTAGTATGTAAGAGATTGTCCTTGATTTTAGACATTTAACATTGAAGTCTTTAGGGATAAGGAGATATGTCCATAAATTACTCTTGGATGATTTAGACCTATGTATTTAAAAATATATCTTTATCAGTAGATTGATAGGTAAATAGATAAAGATATTTAAATTCAAAGAGAGAGTGGGAGAACAGCAAATGTGGTAAAATGTTAATAAAGTATTGGGGCAAGGGTCTGTCTGGTGGCTCAGTCAGTTGGGCATCTGGCTCTTGGTTTCAGCTCAGATCACAATCTCAGGGGCATGTGAAATTAAGCCTTATATCCGGCTCTTCACTCAGCAAGGAGTCTTCTTGTGAGGATTCTTTCCCTCTCACTCTGTCTCTCCCCCTGCTCACTCTCTCTCTCTCAAATAAATAAATGAATCTTAAAAAAAAAAAAAGAAGAAGAAGAAGAAGAAGAATGAATTGGGGTGAATGGCATGTATACATTCTTTGTACTAGAAAACTTTTTATAAGTTTTTTCTAAGGATGAAATTATGTTTAAAAGCTTAAAATATGATCCCACACACATTTTCTATCCCTTTCCTCACTTTATATTTCTTTTCTGTGCTTATAACACCTGACATAATATTTATTTGATTATTTGTTAGTCTCCCTCCAGTATAATATAAACTCAATGAGACATGTTTTGTCCCAGCCATATTTCCAGCTTGGAAAATAGTACCTGGCACATAGTAAGTGTCAATATAACAAATGAATCTGTAATAACTATCCAATGAATATTCTCAAAGAGGGGTAAAGAGTGATGTTGGAAAATGAAGCTAATACAAGTGTTCATAAAGAAGAATTTTAGGAGGTAATGGTTATAAATATGTTAACAGTTATGGTGAAATTTAAGAACATGAAAGAAAAGAGAAAGTTCTGAAAGCTTCTCAGCAGAAAAATATCACCGACAGAGGAACAGTTATCCAAGAGACAGCAGATTTCTCAATTGCAACACTAGATGCAAGTATACAATGGGAGGTAATTTCAAAAGATTTAAGGAAAAGAAAATCGATTCTAGAATTTATATCCAGCTAAATTTTCACCAAACCTTGAATATTACAAAAATATTCTCAGGAATGTAAGGAATATCAGAACTAATAGCTATACAAAGAGCTTGTAAAAGAGAAATTCACATTACTTGTAATAATACATGGAAAATTCACAAAAATTATTATTAAAAATTATTTTTAAAGTATTATCCATCAATTAATTTCAAATCATCAGCATCATGGAAACTAAAACGTTTATAATTACTTTTTAAAATGTTTATGATTTTAAATATATGATCAATAATCCAGATAGGCTCAAAACAAGTGATCTAATTTATAATTCAAGAAGGTAGATATAAGGCAAGAAAGTAAACCCTTAGAATGAGGAAGAGGAAATAATAAAGATTAGAGCAGAAAAAAACAGAGTATAGAATAAAAGAGCAATACAGAAGATGAATAAAACCAGAACTTTGGTCTTTTCAAAGATTTATAAACTTTAGGCATCTGGTAAGACTAATCAGAAAATTAAAAATATTTATCTGTACATTAATTATATTTGAATTGTTTAATTAATTTATTCAAAAATGGTTATCTGCAAAATATTTCAGAAAATTGAGAAATAACTATGGACAAAATGGAAAGCTTTTACAATTTAAAAGAATATTATAGACAACTACAGGCAACAATTTGAAAAGCTTGAGCCAAATGCATGGATTTCAAGAAATGTATAAAATACCAAAATTAAATATCACAAAAATAAATAGAATATATGAATAAATCCTATTTTCAAAGAAACAAAGACTTCTACCTCAACCTTGCTTTAGCAGCAGAAAGCCCCAGGCCCAGATGACTTTTAAAAGGAGTCCTATCCATTTCTAAATAAAAATCTTCTTAAAAAGAAGGAAAGGTAATTAACTAATTCATGAAGTTAGTGTATTTGCAATTTCAAAGCTAGAGAATAATGAGAAATGGAAATTATATGGACATTTCACTTAAAAATAGATGAAAAGTTCAAATTAGATATTAGCTAATGGAATACTTAATGTATTTTTAAGGTAATACACCGTAATCAATGAGGATTTATCTTAGGAAAATAGACCTAAACGGAAGACTAACTCAGAGAAATTATTAGAAAACTAGAATTAGAAGGTAGTCTCCTTAACTTGATGAAATCTACATATTAAAGACACCCAGGAAACATATGCAACAGAGAAATAACAGACTTGATCCTTTTAATGTAGGAAATAGCACAAGGATACACCCTGTATCACTACCATTGCGTTGTTTAAAATAGTGTTAGAAGTTCTGACCAACGCAATGAGAAAAAAATAATTAAAGGAGAAAGAAAAAGAAAGAAAAGCTATGAAGATAGAAAGGAAAGGGACAACATAGTAAATTCTAGGACCATCTACACAGAAAGCGTGACAGAATTTTCAAAATATGGTAACCACAGAGTTCCACAAGATCCTCAGATACAAACTTAGGTACTATATGTCAATATCATTCTTCTAAACTAGTGTATTAGGGTTCTTCAGAGAAACAAAACCAATATTGTGTGTGTGTGTGTGTGTGTGTATCTGGAAATATACATCTTTCTTTCTCTCCCCCCCCCCGTTTTCTCTTTCACTAGACAAGTATTTACAGAGACAAAGATATGAGATAGAGACATATATCTCAGTATTTATACAAAATATACACATATGTATATATTGAGATAAATAGTATCTATCTATATAGACAGAGACAGAGACAGAGAGATGAAGAGGGAGGCAGAGAGAGAGAGAGAGATTTGATATGTCAAGGAAAGGGCTCCACAGACAGGAGTAAGGGGAAATGGATTGATTGAAGATTGTTCAGTAGAGGTATTCAGAAAACTGGCTCACCATAGGCATAAAAAATAAGTTTGGGTCCACATTATACTGCATATTAGAGTGAACTCCAAAGGTATAAAAGACCTATGTGTTAGAGGTAAAGCTGTAAAATGAGTGTGTCTGTGGTGGTGGTGGGGGGGCATGATAATTTATTTAATCATTGGGTGGTGAAGTACTTCCTAAATAAGAACCCCAAAGCACAAACCAGAAGGTAAAAATTGGATTTGACAACATCAAAATTAAAGACCTCTGTTCAATGAACCGCTCTATATAGATTATGTTAACATATGGGTGGCAGATTAGGAGAACATATTTGCAACTTCAAAAACCAACAAGGGATTAATCTAGAAAATACAAGGGACTCTTATGAATCAACCAGAAACAAAAAATGAACACAGTAGAAAAATAGGCAAAGGTTATGACTCTGCAATTCAAAGAAAGGAAAGCATGGAAGGACAAAAGTATATGAAGAGATTCTCAACTTTGTTAGTGGAAGTGTAATAATAGAAGTAAAAATTGAAATAATGCAGACTTGCCACTTTCTGTCCATTTTAATGAAAATCAGATGCCACCCAGAGTGGCACTTAGCAAGTGCTTAGGAAATGAGGTCTCTCTTGAACTTTTGGTGGGAGTTTAGACAATACAACACCATTCTGGAGAGCAATGTGTCAGAACTGGGTGAAATAAGGAATTCATAAACCATCTAGGGTAGGCAATGGCCTATAGAGATGAGTAAGAACAGTGAGATACTACAAGGAAAAAAAACAACAGAAAAACAACTGTATCATTCAATTCTTCTATGACATTAAACTCCTCTCGTGGTAACAAGATGTACCATGAATATTGATGTTAGCCACACTTATCTTACATTCCCACTCAAAACAACAAAAAGACAGCCCAAGACTCTGGGCCTCTCAGCTACGGTATGGCCTTCATTCTTCAAGGCTACCTGAGATCTTTAAACCTTGGAGGTATCATCCTGACTTAAAAGAGGCCCCAGGGAGCTGTGATCATTCAAAACATCATGATCCTTGATCTTAGGTATATTTATTTACACAATAACAAAGTAAAAATGTAAGCTTAGCCATATCTGAGTTATCATTCTCACTAATTCTTGACTCTAGATCAGCCTTTGTGACTTTGCCTAACAGACTCTGGTCCTGAAATCTGAGATATCTATATCTATATCTATATCTATATCTATATCTATATCTATATCTATATCTATCTATATCATCTATATGTATATCTATCCAGACAAATTCATACACAAGGTCATGAAAGCCCAGATATGAGAGACTTGAGAAAGAATGCTCATGATTTCATTGTAGGGGATTGGGTAGCACTGGAGCCCAACTGAGGTCCTCTCAGTGGTGGAAAGGAGAAGTAAAATTGAGTTGAGTTCTATATGGTGAGTAGGAACTCTACAAACAAAGAAGTGGAGGGAAGTTCTATCTGACAGAGGAAGGAAGCATCATCTACATGGATGTGATGTATGAGAAAAACAAAAAACAGAAATGATCTTTCAGGTTCTTCAGACAAGTACAATTGTGAGTAAGTGGGTGATATGGTCAGATCACTACTAGCTGTGAGCATAGACTGGAATGAGAGGAAGTAAGGAGGCAAGAAGACCAGCAAGGGAGCTGATACAACCCAGAAATGTCTAGGCTTAAACAGATAGTAGTGGTGGAGACAGAGGGAAAGATAAATTTGAGAGGAGTTAAGGAAGAAGAATTAATAAGGCTTGGTTGTGATGGGAATGAGGAAGAAGGGAAAAATCTAAATCTAAATCCCTACATGTCTGGCTTGGAGTTTGTGAACAAAAATTATGAAGTCACTGGCTCTGCTGTCCAGAATCTTCAAGTTCAGTTGGGGAAGAAAGCCACATAGACAAGTGATATGGTAGTAAAATTGAAAAGTATAGTAATGTCATCAGGGAAGGGAGATTAATTAGTTGCCTTGGGCGGTGTATTGGCTATAGTTAAGAGTATAGACTCTGGAGCCAACTACTAGGGTTTTAATCCCAATTCTTCCTCTGAGAGGTTGTATTTATTCCTTAATGTTTCCACATCTCAGGTTACCCATCTGCAAAATGGGAATAACAGTAGCACCTATAATGCAGGTCTGGTGTAAGGTTTTAATTAGGACAGTGTTAGGGACATAGACAATGTTTAAACTGGAGGCTAAGGCATGTCCTTGAGGCAGTATGATATTGTAAGAAAGGAGTTCAGACTTAGAGGTAGAAGCAGATGTTGTAGTTCAGGAGTTCAGGTCATGTGACCTTGGACAAAGCAAGCCACCTTTCTGAGTCTTAGCTTCTTACATGTTAAATACCGAAGGAAAAAAAAGTCTTTCCTGCCCTGGATATCCAACAAGTCTTTAGAAACAAGGTAAAATAATAGATGCATTTAATGAAGCTGTAAAGCCAATACTAATGGAGCAAATTACAATCATTAATGTGATTTCACAGGGGGAAGAAATGCTAACAATAGAATGTACTTGCTGTTTCAAGGGTTTGCCAGTCTGTGGGAACAGGGAAATATCAAGGACGGAGATCTGACCTAGGGATAGAATTACCAATTCATTCCACCTTCCTTTCAGGGTTCTTATGACAATTAACTTGCCAAGTTTCAACCGCAAGACCATATGTTTACTGGATCACGTGGGGAAATGTGGTTTATTCTGATTATTTGTTTGTATTAACATTATTAGTGCAGTGCTTCGTTTATTATGTTGGCCCTAATTCAATCTGTCAGGCCGCTTCACAGCGCATAAAGTGTAAAAATATTCCAAATGCAAGTGATTTTTAAAATAGGAGAACCCTAAACTCACCTCCTCCTGAGCAGAACTTGTTAGCCGTCACTTTGGACTCTACAGAGTGGTAGTCCTTCTGATTGTTATCCTGACCCTTTCCAAAGTCTTGTAGATCCTTTGGAAGTGCCAAAGAGTAGTCACGTGCTAATGATGGTTTTAATATTTAATGTATTTTAATTATTCTAATTATGTGGAAGCTGGTATTCAGTGACCTAATTTAAGGTAGGTCGTTTGAGCAACCAGACCACCCATTTTCTGAGCACATGGAGTATCTAAATATACATCAAACTCCTCCCTTCAAAGCTTCTCTCTCGCAATGACAAATAGTATGTTAAGTTCCACTAGTAAAGTGTAGAATTATTATGGTACCCAAATTCACAATTCTTATTTCCGATGTTGTAAATCAGCCCATCAGGTGACGCTTCCTAGTTCTTTGGTCTCATATCTCCTTTTGCTTCCACATACTCTGTTTCAGCCCATTTGGGGAACTT
Organism: Canis lupus baileyi; assembly: GCF_048164855.1. NCBI lineage: Eukaryota > Metazoa > Chordata > Mammalia > Carnivora > Canidae > Canis > Canis lupus. The sequence goes on along the minus strand of NC_132855.1, from coordinate 16,996,435 downwards.
TGTAGTTCCCCAAATGTATCATCCTATTCAATAATTTTGCACCTTGGGGATCCCTGGGTGGCTCAGCGGTTTAGTACCTGCCTTTGGCCCAGAGCGTGATCCTGGAGTCCCGGGATCGAGTCCCAGCATCGGGCTCCCTACATGGAGCCTGCTTCTCCCTCTGCCTGTGTCTCTGCCTCTCTCTCTCTCTCTCTCTCTCTGTCTCTCATGAATAAATAAATAAAATCTTAAAAACAAATAATTTCGTACCTTTGTATGCTGTTCTCTCTGCCTTCAACCTGCTTCCCACTGCCCCAGGCCTAGCTCAACCCTCATTTTTCCGGAAAACTCCTACTCATGCTTCAAAACTCAATGCAGACACTACTCGGTGAAGCCTTCCCAAATTCCCGGTTGAGAATATGTCCCCTCTCCCTCTGTGTCCTCAACGTCCCTCCATGAGAGTTACAGATTGTGACCCCCAAAAGGCTGCAAGATCCTTGGGGAGAGGAGAGTGATTTGTTTTTCATGTCTCCTTTCCCTAGCCCTGGGCCTGGCACAAGGTAGACCTCCCAGAACCTTGCAGTGCCCAGGCATATAGAAAGTCTCCTCTAATTTGGCTCATCTGTCTGAAGGAGCCCCACTATCTCGGTCCCCTGTTTTGAATATTTCCTGATATAAAATAGATCAGTAAAACAGGTTTTTCCTTGGGACAATGGGCGTGGATTATGAAAATGTTATGCAAGATTAGTCAAATGCTATACTGCTTCCTTCAGGAACTGTCCAGGTACACAACTGACAGTTCAGGAGTGGTGCTTTTGTTGTGGATGGATGGGGGCCAGTGGAGGGGGCTGTGACGATCGGCTTCTTTAGGGGATGGGCTTTCCTTGTCCCCTGAGCTCTACTCCAACAGGCAAAGGTAAGACTGTTTGTCAAGAACTTTTCTTTGTGCCTCAGCATCCTGATGACTAAAAGAAGTGACACAGAAAGCCTGCTTGCTCTTTCCCTTTTCCTATTTGTAAGTACTTTTTTATTTATAAGTATTTATATGTTTATTTTGACTGTGAGCAAGCTAACAGGCTTGAGTTGAGTTCAGGTGACATTGGTGAGAGTGCTGCAGTCGTTAGAAACGAGTAGAACAATGAGAAATGCTGCCTGTGGTACAGTGGCTGGGAGTTCCCTGAGGGGGAGACAGAGGAGAATTAAGTCTCAGTCTCTCTGTGGGTGGGGGAAGGTCACTGATAATAATAATCTAGAGCTGGGGCTCCGAATTAACAAGTAAACAGTGTGGTCATGAGGGCTAGCCGATTCCAGGGGAGGGGAGAGAGAAAGAGAGAGAAGAGAGTGAAGTCTGGGAGATAAGAACCCCTTGGAAGCATGATGCTCCATTTCCGGTTTCCAGATGGTGATATTTTTGTGGGAGGATGTCATTCAGAACAATGTTCAGCGTGCCCTACTCAGAATGTTTTGCTACCTCATCTTTAACTGATATAGTTGTTAATTAAGGAAACATGCTAAAACTAATGAAATTGAATGCTCTGATAGAACAATAGATTTATACATATATATTTATATATCAACATATGGAAATACAATTGCATTTATTTTATATGTGTGTGTGTGTGTCTGTCTGTCTTGCTATATAATAAAAGTAACTATTTTCAGCAGATATTTTTTCTAAAGTCAGCACAGGGCTCCCTCTCACTTCTGCTGGTTCTGGTTTCACCATTACTGGGGTACTCAGGAGAGAGGGAAGTGCTCTAGTAATTGTTTATTCATGTTTGATAACATGTTGTTAAATAATAACCTTCCTGGGCCACTCCCCCAAGTCCTCCAAGATAAGAGATCAAGAAGTAAGAGAGTTTGGGGGGAAAGGATTTTTTTTTTTTTAAAGGAAATAGCTGTAGGGCTGCTTTTTCATTCCTTTTTGGTACTTCTCCACTGAAAAATACATGGAGTGATAAACACAACGAGACAATCTGCTTTCTGCAGCAAAGTAAGAAATAGAGAGAAATAAATGATGATGTGTCCATACAATGGTCAACTATGTGGCCACTAAAAAGTAACTCAAGTCTAAGTGCTTGGTCATGGCATCACTTCCAACAGGTGTTTACAGATGAAAAATCCTGGAGGACAAAATTGGCAACACTTTCAATAATGATTACTTCACAAGATTGAGAAAATGGGAACATTTTCTCACTTCATGTTATATACATTGTGTTGTTCAAAATGTTGGTAATGAGCCTAAGTGATACATTCCTTATGCAAAGAAAAAAATGACTGAAGGAAGAAAGATGAAAGAGAGAATGAGGAAATCAGGGCACAAACCGAGGTGTGCTCTTTTGCAGATGGGGTTAATTGTTTGCTATTTCATGTTATAAGATGCCAGAGACATGCATTAAGAAAAAATAGAATAGAATAAATAGATAGATGATAGATAGATAGAGATTATATTAGTCAATCCTTAATAAATTATGTTGCTAATAATATACTAGGCTCCTAATTAAACATTGAACTTTTAATCAATTCGATATAATATTGATAAAAAGGGACATTGGGGAAGGAAGGGGAGTACTTTGGGAATTTAATTTTATTTTCCAATAAAAGGAAAAGAAGGAGCTGGATTCCCAAAACCATGGGGCACACAAAATAAATTGAACGAGTGACAGAGAATCATCCAGACATAGGATTGGACAAGAAGAGAGAGGGGGACCAGAAGATTAATAGTAAATCCTTTTTAATAAGCTTCATATTTTATAATGTGCTTAATGTTTCATCACCTTAGGGTCTTAGTGGAACTTTAGGTACTTTTTCAGAGGTCTTTTGGTATGTGTTTATAGGTTCTAGAAAATAAGAATTAAAAATATTTTCCAGAAGAGATTTAGTAAGTTAAACTCTTTGTGCAAAAACCCCACCCAAATTATATGATCTTGTTTGTTTTCTGCTCATTTATTCCTATTAAGTCTATGAAGTTCAATTTTGCCTCTTACTATATAATTTAAGACACCCTAGCTATCTTTCAAATCTCATTAGAGAAAATCTCAGGGATGGTGGGGTATAGTATAAGGATGGCAAGAGTTGTGGTTGAGTCAGAGATGGCAAAGCTCAGAAAAAAGCAAGCCACCCACTCTAAGTGACAGAGATAGTAGAGGGTGGAGCCCAGATTGAAATCTAAGTCTGTCTCACCAAAGCTATACTCTTAAGAAAAAAAAATTTGCCTGATACAAAAGTATCATATGCTCTCACATAGCCATAATTAGAGCCTCATGTATCCTTTTACCCTATCTAAAAGGGCAATCTTTATAGAAATGACAAAGCAATGACTTCTCTGGGACAAGATGTGACTGGTACCAAAGGTGCCTGACTCAGAGGTTGCATGAAAATAGGGCTCCATACAAGAGGTGTCCACTCCACTGGCTAGGAAAAGAAAGATGGACATACACGAGATAGAATAATGGCCCCCATAGCAAATCTCAACATATTACCTTATGTATCAAAAAGGACTTCATAGATTTGAATAAGAGTCTTGAGATGGGACGATTATCTGGAATTATCTGGGTGGATGTAGGGTGATCACAGGGTCGTTATTAGAGAGAAGCAGGAGAGTCAGAATTAGAAAAGGAGATGTGATAACACAGGCAGAGGGTCCTTGTCACAGAGATCTGAAGACACTACCCTGCTGGCCTTGAAGCTGGTGGAAGCAGCCCTGAGCCAAGCAATGCAGGCAGCCTCTAGAAGCTGGGAAAGGCAAGCAAATGGATCCTCCCCCCAAAGCCCCCAGAATGGAATGCAACCTTGCTAACTAACACCTTGATTTGAGCCCAGTGACACTGATTTTGGACCTCTGACCTCCAAAACTGTAAGATAATCGATGTGTGTTGTCTTAAAGCTAAGTTTGTAGTAATTTGTTACAGATCAATAGGAACCCACTATAATAGGCTTTTTTGCTGAACTTAATGTCTCAAGCCGTCAGAGTTACTGAGGGACAGGAGGACAGGAGTGGGAGAGCTGGAGATTATTGCTGATTAAGACAGAGCAGGATCACTGATGCTGGAAAGGCCTCAGAGTTTGACTTTCAGATGTGTAGTCAGTGATTCGTGCTTTTCCATCATTCTTCTCTAATCTCGGGTTCAAGGAATAAGCAGCACAATTCGAGGGACACATATACAGCAATATGCTCACTTCATCACACAGGATATTTTCTGCTTTGTGTAGAAAATTAAAAAAAAAAAGATTTTCACTAAGATCTTGCAAAATAATTATCCTCGTATTTAATCCTTTCATATTTTAACCATTACGGTTTGTTCAGGCATTTGTAAATTTTCAAAGACAAATTTAACTGCAAATAATAAATTATTTAAAACTTACAGAAAAAGACTTTCTGAACCAATTCCCAAAGAGCAGACATTTCCTGAATCTCAATCTTCCATCATCTTCCAGAAGATGCAAAAGAAGAATTTGGGCAAGTCACATAATCTCCCCAGAGTTCCTATTTTGTGAATTTATGCCCAATTCATTGAGATGGGAAAAGAATCTTGAATCCTAGATCTGGAAGGAACCCCAGTGATGGCAGCAGCCCACATTTTTCATTTTTCATGTGAGGAAACTAGAGCAGCTACTCGTCCCAGATTTTACACCGAACTGCCCTCTGCCTGTGTCCCTAAGGACGTAGTCTACCAGACTCTCCACAGGTGCTAGCAGTGCAGACATTTTTTTTCCTTGAGAATTTTGTAATCTCAGAAGAAAGACAGACAAAAACATAAATGCATAAGATGGCTTCTTATAAAGGCAATGACAGAGGTCAGGACAGGGTGCTAATAGAGCTTGGAGCAGGGACACACAGCCGGGCATCACTCATCATGGAGAGCTACTGATTTTAAAAACTTAAACTTCAATTAACTTTCTTTTAGTTTACAAAAATAATTGTGTCCTTGGTAAATTGCTTTTAAAATACTGTCAAATAGGGGCACATGGGTAGCTCAGCCGGTTAAGCATCTGTCTTCAGCTCAGGTCATGATCCTAGGGTCCTGGGATAGAGTCCCATGTTGGGCTCCCTGCTCAGTGGTGAGTCCACTTCCCCTACTGCCCCTTCCTCTGCTTGTGCTCTCTCTCTCTCTGAAATAAATAAATAAATTATTTTTAAAAATACTGTCAAATAAAATGAAGAAAATTAAAATTGTCCATAATCAGAGATTATAGAGTCCAGAGACTATAATGCTACTATATCTCTAAATATATATATATTGTTTTGAATCTCTCTCAATATATGTATAATTTTAATGGATAATATATATATATATATATACACATGTATCTATTAGCACACTATCAAAAATATCCTACTTTATTTTTTTTTAATTTTTATTTATTTGTGATAGTCACAGAGAGAGAGAGAGAATGAGGTAGAGACACAGGCAGAGGGAGAAGCAGGCTCCATGCACCGGGAGCCCGATGTGGGATTCGATCCCGGGTCTCCAGGATCGCGCCCTGGGCCAAAGGCAGGCGCCAAACTGCTGCGCCACCCAGGGATCCCAAAAATATCCTACTTTAAAGTCACTGTATTTCAGCATTGAAATGGATATACTAAATGCCATGTAGGTCAATTTCCACATAAATGAAACTTTTTATTTATTATTAGTTTTAGATTTACAGAAAAATTGCAAAGGTAGTACAGTTTCCCGTATCTACTTTTCCTTGTTATTAACATCTTATATTAGTGTGGTATATTTGTTATAATTAATGAAAAAATATTGATACATTATTATTAACTAAAGCCCATATTTTAAATTCCTTTAGTTTTTACCTAGTGTTCTTTTTTTCTGTTCCATGATCCCATGTGGAACACCACATTACATTTTGTTGGCATATCTTCTTAGGCGCCTCTTGACTGACAGTTTTTTAGACTTTCCTTGTTTTTGATGACTTTGACACTTTTTTAAAAGAATATTGACCAGATATTTTGTAGACTGTCCCCTAGTTGGAATTTGTCTGGTGGTCTGTCTCATGATTGGAGTGGGGTTATGAGTATGGGTGAGGAAGCTCCCAGAAATAAAGCAGCATCCTTCTCATGCCGAATCAGAGGTACGTAACTTCAACATGACATGATTTCTGATTCTAACTTTGATCATCCTGCTCAGATTCTGTTTGTCTGGTATCTCTACTGTAAAGTTACCCCCCTCACACACACACACACACACACACCTTATATATACTTCACTCTCTGAAAGAAAGTCACTGTGCATAGCCCACATCCAAGGAGTGGGAAGTTAGAAGGTGGCTTATCGACCTGAATTATTTGGACTTCTTTTGCATGGGAGGTTTGTCTATTTTCCCACAATTATTTATTTATTCAATCATTTATTTGTATCAGTGAGAACTCATGGCTACTGATATTAAACTTTTGGTTATGATCTATGTTTTATTTAGTATGTGCTCAAATTGTACCAGCTTTGGCCATTTAGGAGCTTTTTCAGCTGGCTTTTGGATCTCTGACGTACTGCATCAGTGTGTGTGTGTGTGTGTGTGTGTGTGTAGCACTTCCTTACCTTCTGGCACTGTCAGGAGCTTAAGTTCATGTTTTATATTTCCTGCTCTAGCCCTAAAATCAGCCATCTCTCAAGGAGCATTGGCTCCTTTTATTGGAGAAGGGTATCAGAAACCAAGATCTGGGTACTAGCCATGCTTATTAACGGCAGGGTGTTTTGCTTCTAGGCCCTCTCAGCTGACAGAGGGAGGAAATAGATACGTGTATGCCGACCCATGTGTACAGACATACCTATAAGCATGTCTGTATGTAACCCGCTGTACCTACAGTAAGCTAATCATGAGCTAACACTGATGTCTCCAAGTCCAATCCATTACCACGTGGGTCACTGCAGCCTCTTCCCCTTGCTTGTTTGTAAATTTCCACTCCAACTGTGAGAAATCCGGCTCCCGGATTTGTGTCTTTTCCCTTTTATTCTGTTAGCCTGGCTAGAGATTTTCCCTTTCATCAATCATTTCAAAGAACAGGTTTTGGTTTCATTAATTTTTCTCTAGTGTTTTTCTGTTTTCAACTTCATTGATTCTCACTCTCCTTTTTATTATCTCTTTTTTTTTTTTTTTCTCCTGCTTACTGAGGCTTATGTTGCTCTTCTTCCCTCTTTTCCTAAGGTAGAAGTTTGGTTTATTGATTTTAGATCTTTTTTTTTTTTTTTTTCCTAAAATAGATGCTATCAGTTCCCTTCTAAGCATGGCTTTCGTAATTTTGCGTTTTCATTTTCATTTAGTTCAAAATATTTTAAGATTTATCTTGAGATTTCTTCTTTAGAATTAGAATTGTGTTGAATTGTGTTGTCTAATCTCTATTTTGAAATTTCCCAGGTTTTTTCTGTTATTAATTTCTAGGTTGATTCCATTGCACATGAGAACATGTTTTGTGTGATTTCTAGTCTTGTAAATGTGTTACGTCTTTCAATTTATCTAGTCTTGTAAATGTATTTTATAGCCCAGAATGTGGTCAATTTTGTTGAATATCCTATGTGAGCTTGAGAAGAATGTATATTCCTCAGTAGTTGAATGCAGGTTTCTATAAATGTTATTTGGATCAAGTTGGTTAACTGGTGTTGTTCAGGCTGTCAAACTTTTACTGATTTTTGCCTACTCTGTGTATTGGTTACTAAAAGAGGAGTACTGAAGCCTGCAACTGTAACAGTAAATTTGTCTATTTCTCTTTTAAGCTATTGTCAGTTTTCACATCATGCATTTTGATGCTCTTGTGTTAGGTGTACACACAAGATTGTCATGTGTCATGTCTTCTTGGAGAATTTCTACCTTTATCATTATATAATGTCCATCTTTATCCCTGATACTCTCCTTGGCTCTGCAGTCAACTTTGAAATAAATATGGCTAATTCAGCTTTCTTTTGATTAGTGTGGTATCCCTTTCTCCATCCCTTTTACTTTTAATTTATCTGAGTCCTTATATTTAAAGTGCATTTCTTATAGACAGCATATAATTAGGGCTAGTTTTTTTTTATCCACTCTGACAGTATTTTTTTTTAACTGGTGTATTTAGACCATACACATTTAAAGGAATTATTGATATAATTAGATTGGTATCTACTGTGTTAGTAATTGTTTTCTCTATTGGTTGTACTTGTTCTTCATTTCCCTCCCCCCCCTTTTTCTGCTTTCTTTGTTTTTTTTTTTTTAATTTTTATTTATTTATGATAGTCACACACACACAGAGAGAGAGAGAGGCAGAGACATAGGCAGAGGGAGAAGCAGGCTCCATGCACCGGGAGCCCGACATGGGATTCAATCCCGGGTCTCCAGGATCGCGCCCTGGGTCAAAGGCAGGCGCCAAACCGCTGCGCCACCCAGGGATCCCTGCTTTCTTTGGTTTTATTGAGCATTTTATATGATTATATATTTCTTCTCTTAGCTTGTATTATATTTATTCTAAAACATGTTTAGTGATTTCACTAGAGTTTACAATACCTATTTTAAATTAATCTACATGCACTTTTAATTTTCTTAAGATTCATTAATTTATTTATTTTAGAGAGAGAGAGAGAGAGCACACAGGAGAGGACAGAGGGAGAGAGAGAAAGAAACTTAAGCAGACTCCATGCTGAGCATGGAGGCCATGTGGGGCTTGATCTCACAACCCTGAGATCATGGCCTGAGCCAAAACCAAAAGTCCAAGGTTTAACCGACTATGACACCCAGGAGCCCCTAAAAATTCGCTTTTAAATAACTATACCACTTCATGTATAATACAGATGCCTTACAATGGAATATTCCCAATTTCTTCCCCCATCCCATTTGTGATATTACTGGTATTCATTCCAGCTATCTGTATACTATAACCACCCAATACATTGTTACTATTATTACTTCAAACTGTTTTAATTAAGATCAACTAAGAATAGCAAAAACTAGACATTTTTTTATTCTCCCATGATCTCTTTTAAAAATCTGGATTTTTGGCCTATATCGTTTTCCTTCTACCTGAAGAAATTCTCTTAATATTTGCTACAAGACAGGTGATGAATTTTGCCAATTTTTTTTGTTTCTGAGAATGTTTTTAATTTTTCCTTCACATTTGAAGGATAATTTCACTGGATAGAGTTCTAATTTGATGGGATTTTCTTCATTCACTATTTGAAATATTTACTTTGCTCTCATTTTGCTTATATGGCCTCTGGTGAGAAGTCTGCTATAATTCTTACCCTGTTCCTTTGTAGGTACATTTCCCCTTCTCTGGTTCCTTTCAAAATTTTCTTTTTCACTTTTAGTTTTCTATGGTTTGAAAATGCTATACCTTGGTGTGGTTTCCTCATATTAATCCTGTCTGGTGCCTTCTGAATTTCCTAAATCTGTGGTTTGGAGTCTGTTGTTAATTTTGGGAAGTTCTCGGCTATTATTTAAATATTTTTTTCTGCTCTGTTCTCTTCTCTTTCTGATACTGAAACTGTATATGGCACGTCTTAGAATTGTCCCATAGTTCTTGAATGTTCTGTTTTAGAGTTCATTCTTTTTCCTCTTTGCCTTTTCAGTTTGGAAAGTTGCTCCTGGCCAACTTTAAGCTCACTGATTCTTTCCACTGCTGTGTGAGTCTACTAATGATTTCATCAAATGCATTCTTCATTTCTGTTGAAATATATTTTTTTTATTTCTAGACTTTCTTTTTGATTTTTTTCTTAAAGTTTCCATCTCTCTGCTCCAACTTTATTTGCATGCTGTCTGCTTTTTCCATTATACCCTTAACATATTAATCATAATTATTTTACAATCTTTACCTGATCGTGCCAACATCTGTGTCATATCTGAGTTTGGTTCTAATGATTGTGTTGTCTTTTCAGACTGTGCTTTTTGTTTTTTTGCCTTTGATATGTTTTGTAAATTTTTGTTAAAAGTCATGCATGTTGTATCAGGTAATAGGAGGTAAGTAGCCTTTAATGTGAGAATTTATGTTAATCTGATTAGGAGTTGGACTATGTTTAATGTTTGTGATAGCTCTACATACCAGAGATTTCAAATTCCTCTAGTATCCTTGTTTTTATCTTCTATCTTGTTGACTTTGGTCTTCCCTAAATAACTCCTCAGAGAGAAAGAGAGAGACAGAGACAGAGACGCGCAACTCTTTCAGCTGTAATCCATTATTATTATATGAGAACTCTGCTGGTGTGTTGATTAAATCATAGGGAGAGGAAGCATTTTATAATCTTCTGATTGGATCTTAGTCTATGTGTTAGGGCTGTGACTTTCACAAGTGTTTCTCTAGTGGAAGAACCCCCTGCTCGCAGTTACCCTACCTCGCAACAGCATTCCTAGTCTATATCCTCGATGAAGCCCTGACCCCTGTGGACTATGTTTTTTTTTTTCCTTAGGTAAGACAAGGCTAAAATAGTCTAGTATAGGAGAAATGCTCTTCCACAATTGGGCTAAGGGTCTTGCAAAGTATTTTCCCCCCCGGAAAGTAGGCCTTTGCTGTGGAGAAGGATCTGAATATATTTCATAATGATTACTTTTCCTCTCTTTCTCCCAGAACCATGAAGGAATCTTTCTTACCTCTTCACTGAGATAACTTGGTGGGTTTTCTGGAGGCAAAGCCCTCAAAAATAGAAGACATTCTCCTGTAATGTATCCATGAGGGATCTTCAATGATCTCAAACTGTGTCATATTCAATGTGTTTATGTTGTGAAATAGTAACACATACACCATCCCTCATTAGGATTGTGTCAGAAACCTGGTCTTTTTACTTACTTTGCGAGGTTTGTTGACAGAAATGGTAGTTGTAAGGGTGATGGTTCTTCTTGAACTACTGAAGAACCTTTTTGACTAAAAAGGCTTGGAACCACTAAAGCAAAAAACACTGAATACATTTATGGAAAGGAATATGACAAGGGACAGTGTAGGAAGTCTAGATAACTAATATAACAGCTATTCAATGATCCTGATAATTTTTAGTACTCAAGACAATGTGTGACTCCACTTACTGTTTTCTATGAAATGTCTCTGAATATTTGGTACTCTCCCTTCCAGTCAAACATGCAGTGACTTAGAGGAAGGAGTAAAATCAGTGCCCACTTCTTATATTACTGTATCACATAGGTTCAGTTTATCAGACATTTATTGACCAGTTATTTATTTCCTATGAGCAAAGTAAATGGCAATATGATCCAACTTCCTGTAGGGTCCTAGAAAACATCCCCCAATACCATTCATTTGCCTTCTGAAAGCATTTTATACCTCGATTACAATGTTAAGCAACTCAGAGTGTCTGCAGCTAATTTGAGACATGGCTAGTGGTTCCCTTTCAGGAGTAAAGATTAGAGAGCCACTTCCATTGTATTACTTTCCTATATGGTCAGAGTTAACATATTCATTGTTAAAAAGCAATTTCAATTTTCTTGCCAACTTTCATCTTCTGTAGAGTGGATAATCTAAGTCATAAGAATGTATGTTTTCCCCCATGGGGATCAGTAAAGTGAGATAGTAAAGAAAGGGTTTTTTTGTTGTTGTTGCTAGTAATAACGCAGTCCATAAACTTTTAAAATATATCTTGAATTGCTCTGCCTCTAAAAAACTTTATTCACCTATTCCTTGTTATCTTGGATTATTTCACATTGTATTATAACTTTTTGTTTATGACTCTATTTCTATCCTGAAAAGAGAGCTCCTTGATTCAGGGAGAATATCTTATTTTTATATCTATAGTACCTAGAAGAAAGCTAGCCCAGGGATATTGCTCATAAATACTTGTTGAGATGAAATTAAAATTAATAAGGTTCTATTTAGATCTGAAATCCAGTTTCTTCCATTACTGAGCTCTAAATCTATGTATCCAAACTGCTTGAGTGATTATTATTATTATTGTCACCAAACATACAAAACATAATGCATCTAAGATGATTGTAGTAAGTTTAAAGAACATTTTTCAAACATTATTGCAGTGATCCTTACAATAATTCCATAACGGAGCATCTGTGAAATAAATGTTTGCATTTTACTGGTGAGAATACTGAGTCTCAGAGATTGACACCTGCATAGTGTCTCACATATAGTACATGCTGGAACCAGCACTGGAACTAAGGGGCCCTACGTCCTAAGAAATTAATACTTCTGCTTTGTGTAATACAAGGTTTTTCTATCTCAACACTCTTGATATTTGGAACTGAAAAATTCTTTGTTGTTGGGGGAAGCTAGCTGCTCTGTGCCTGTTGAACAGTGTCCTTGGCCACTATTCATTAGATTCTAGTTGCATCCTCCACCACACTGTGACAACAAAAATGTCTCCAGACATGGCCAAAGATCCCATTGGGAAAATCAGTTCCAGTTGAGACTCAGTGGTCTTATAGCAAGCACAATATGGTAAGTGCTCTGGGACCAGCATAAGTAAAATGGGAGGCAGGGGTGCCTGAGGGGGAGGGACATCTCCTTCACAGTGGAGGCAGCTTTTAATTTGGATCTTTACTGTAGAAAGATTGAAATGACCTAGCAGTATTTATTATGATGAGAATGAATATCAGATATTTGTTGAGCAGTCATGATGTGTCAAATTTAGCTCTAAGGGTGAAAATATAATAAGCGTTGTTAAATGTCTTCCTAAAATGAAATACCATCTTAATGTCCATCTAGTGGAACATAGAGTTATTTGGGGTCTCTTAATCTCATGATATGCATTTAGCATCTAGATTTATTATATTATCTGCTAAAGATTACTTAGGAAAGAATTGCCTCTCATTAATTTTTGTAGCTTCCTAACTTATAAATCAATCCCAATCATCATTTAATTGTACTGTACATGGAGATTATGTTTTCTAGTAAGTTTCTAGCTCATTGTGAAGGTCCAAAGCTATTGAACTAGAATGTCTTTGCATAAATGCAGAAGGAAGGAAAACCTACCTTTAGCTCTTGTCACTGTTCAGCCAGGTTCTTAGAACTGCATAGAAATTGCCTCAGCAAACATGACAACCATTTCTCTGACTCAGCTCAATGAGCCCAGGGCTAAATATACTTGGAAAACTGACCTCTCTGAAAAAGTATGCTCTCCTTCCCTGAATAATCATTTGTGAAGTATATAAGAGCTGTTTGTATATTCTTTTTTTGAGCTCTGGAAATATGTGTAATTATTAAGCATATGGACTCGGGGGTCAGTTGACCTAGATTTGCCTGTCCTCTGCCTCTACTCATGCAACTTGTGTGACTGAAGACAGTTGTTTTAGTATCTGTGAGCCTCAGTTTCCTCATCCATAAGATAAGGATAAGAATGAATTCCACTTTGGAGTGCCTTGGTAGCTCAGTCAGTTAAGCGTCCAACTCTGTTTCAGCTCAGATCATGATCTCAGGGTCCAGGGATCGAGCACCACATTGTGCTCCGAGAACCCTTTTGTTAAAAATCTCAACTGTCTGTTGTCTCTCCCTATGGTAGTTTACTACAGTAGACATTTCAACAGTTCATCTGACTCTATTCTCCACTCCAAGCAACCTGATGATTATAATTTGGCTTCTCATGTAGGTCAAAAGTTTCAGTTCTTTACAGCTCACAACCTGATTCTGCTTTTGGCAATCTTAACACTTTTCCTCATCTTCTTGGTCTAGATTCTCCTCTTACTCTAGACTCCTTTCTGGAATGAATTCATCTGCCACCTTGGCTTCAACTAGGAGCTATTCTGTGACTGCACATGTATGTTAGCCCAGACTTCACTATTGAACTCTAGACTCCCTATCCAAACTACATACTGATACTTCCCCTCAGTGTTTCCACGGGAACCTTATATTTGCAAAACAAAACACACCAATTCCTTCCATAAACTTACTCCTTCTATAATCCTGCTTGAGAAGAAAATGATATTGACCATGTACCCAAGTTGGGAACCTGAGAAAAATCTTTCACTCCCCACCCCCACATAGTAAGCAATCAATAAAACCTACTGATTTTTTTTCTCCCATATAGTCCTACATTGCTCACATTTTTATCTCTAATCTTAGGGCTATGGTTGCAGTCACCATTATATTTCACTTGGTTTCCAGCCTCTCATTTTCAGTTTTGTTCCTTCTGTTCATTCCATTCTGCATATTGAAGCAAAAGGACATTTTTTAGAATATAAATTTGATCATGTCACTTCCCACTACTCTCAGAATAAAACCTAACCTCTTAATAGCATATGACACCTTCCATGATCTGGTTATTCCTTCCCTTTCCAGCTATATCACTTGAAACGACTCTTCGTAGGTTTTATATGAGCCATACCTAGATTCTTGCAATTCTTCAAGTGGACAATTCTCTTTTTTGTCCAAAGGACTTTGCACATGCTGTTCCCTCCACCTTCCTCCCACCCTATGTAGAACATAGGGGCTTACTTTTACTTCCTGGCACTTTAAGAAGTCTACCAGGAGACTTCATGAGATTATAGGTGCATTCACCTGATAGGAGAGATATTAACACTGTGCTTCTTTTAGCCTGTTTTCCCAGGATGACCCATTAATGGTAGAAGTGTTATATAGGGGGTTCCTGACACTTTAGTTTTAGTGCCTAATACACAAAAATTCATTTTGTGAAACTGTCAAATCACATAGCTTTTCTGGGTCTCATTTTCCTTATCCTTGACATTCCATTATAAGATTACTGTGTAAATCCAAAGAAACCAAAGCTCTGAGAATGACCTACTTATTGAAAATACAGAAAATGTGTGGCATCACTTTTCCAATCTCACTTTTGCTCTATCCTCACCTCCCTTCTGACTGGAGAACTTTCACCTTTTAGTATATTTCCCTTCTCCCTTCCCTTTAGTTTATCTTCCCTTCTCCCTCACCTCATTGACTAACTTCTATTCTCCTTTAGGACCAAGCTTAGACTTGATATTTTCCAAGATGCTTTTTCCAAACCCTCAAAGCTGGGCCAAGAGCTCAACCTATAAGATCCTGTAAAATTCTTTCTTTTTCTCCGGAAAAACTTAGCAACTCTCTTGTCGTTTTGACCTACTTTATCCTCCTCTCTTAGACAGTGAACAAATTCACCTTACTTTATCTATCTGTGGCCGAGGAGTATCCTTCTGTAAGCTGAAAGATAGACCTGGAAGGAAGTGTTCTATTTGGGAGACTGTTCTTAGAATAACAATGCACTAGCTATCGATTGCCAGTTTCAAAGTTTCACAGATTTTGATATATATCTTCTTTACTTTTCATGCAGAAAGCTTTATTTTAAAATTCAGTCATGTACACATTACTTTTTCTGATTTAACTATGCCTCTGAAGAGGAATTGATTTTCCCAAGATCATTCTAGTAGAAGCTAGACAGGGTCCTGTTCTCCTAATTTCTAATACAGATTTCAGTGCATGTATACTCAACTTCTCAATAAATGAGCTATATGAATAAACACATATGTAATTAATGGATAATCTAAATACAGGTAATTGAGAGTTTCTTTGTGGATGCAATTACATGCTCATTTTTATTTAAAAAAAATCACTTTTGAAAAAAATCTTCTGAAATGAAAATTGTTGAAAGAGAGACTTCATCTTTTAAGTGTAGTTCTGAACATGATATTTCAATTAAAGTTGTCTTGTCAATTAGCCTTTATCCAAGACCATCATATCCTAGTGAGTGGTGCAGACGTTCTAGTCTTCTCAAGAATAAATGGTCAGTGGATGCCACAGGAGGAAAAGGATGTGGTGTTACTTCAGGCCTTTGAGACACTCCTGGGCTCCTGAGGGTAAAGGTCTCAGATACTAGTGGTAAAGAGGTGAAAAAAATCCTGATAGACAAGGGACACCTCCCAGGATAGTTTCAAGGCCAGTTTATAGGGCTATTCAAATCTTGCTTGCAGATACTAGGAGCTCTGCAGAGGAACTCACAAGCTGTCATGGGGTTGGGAGTGGGAGAGATATAAGGTTTTCCTCTTCATTCACCTTGAAGACAACCTTAGTCCTTCCGTTTTATATATTGGGGTTCCTGGGTTTTGTTGTTTAAAGATTTATTCTATTTATTTGAGAGAAAGAGAGAGAGTAGAAGAAGAAAGAATCTGAAGCAGACTGCACTGAGCACAGAGCCCAAGACAGGGCTCAATCTGACAACCCAAGATCACTACCTAAACTGAAACTAAGAACTGGTTGCTAAGAACCACCCAGGCCCCCCTGGGGTTTCTGGTTGTTTTCCTTTTTTTAATTAAATATCATTAGAAATGCACATGTTCTTTTCATTTTCTTTTTTTTTTTTTAAGATTTTATTTATTTATTATGAGAGACACACACAAAGAGAGAGAGAGAGAGAAAGAGAGAGAGAGAGAGAGGCAGAGACACAGGCAGAGGGAAAAACAGGCTCCATGCAGGGAGCCCGATGTGGAACTCCATCCCAGGTCTCCAGGATCATGCCCTGGGCCCAGGGCAAGCACTAAACCGCAGAGCCACTCAGGCTGCCCCCACATGTTCTTTTCTATCATTGTAACTCTGATAATCCAGCTTATCAAGATGAAAATAATTGCTTGCATGCACAACTCAAGAATAGAATCACTTTTAGGTAGTGCTTTAGCATTCTGTCCTTTGTAAGGATGCACAGTAAATGTGACCATGAAATTTAATTTTTGTAGGATGAAGTTGACATTGTACTTATTTACCTTTCTCAAGTGGAATTGCCTGATCTTTCAATTAAAATTCTTCTTAGATACTGAAATCCCATAAAGGCAGGACTATTAGCCTTGACAGTTTGGTCCTTTTCTTTATGGGTTTGGGAATATGTGTGTATGTTTATGTTTTGTATCCTCTGAACTTTCCAGTAGAACTTCCTGGGAATTGAATCTCTCCACCCGGAATATCAGGTTCCACAGTCCGCATCTCCAGTGACGGTTTGCAATGCAAATTGTTGGGTTGGTAACACACAGTACCATAACCATGGTAACCAAATGAAGACAAGTTTGCTTTACTTCCTCAGCAAAGTACATTCTAGCCCTAGCCCGGCATTCAGACCTGACGTTACTGCCAACAGTCAAGGGCATTAAAGGAACAGCCAGAGGGTTCATAGAAATAAAAACACAACTGGAACCATTGTATTCATTCCCCACCCCCACCCCCCAACACACTTCCCCTGAGTCCAGGACTTATTACTAATAATCCTGTCATTTCTAACTACTTTCTAACTGCTTTCTTGGAGGGGAGGGTGGAGAGAATCACTATGTATCTTTATCCCCAATTTGACTGCAGATTTTGGCAAGCACACTGTCCTGGCTTTCCCATGCCTCACTTCTAAATAGGAGCAGATAGAAACCTGGTCACAGTTCTGTGGTCACAAGGACTTTTTAGTGTTAGCAGCTGTGATTCTCAAGGAGACAGGAAGGCATCCAAATAAAAACAGACACTTTCTGAGATCAACAACAAGCAAGCTACAAAGGCCACTTCTCTGCCAAAATTCTTTTCTTCTGGTATAGTCATTCTTTCCATTTGTTTGTTTGTTTTCAGCCTGTGGGGGAAAGGTATTAGTCCACTATTCTCATTTTCTGTCTGTTGGAATGGAAGGGCAGCTGTGGTATGTTCTGAAACTCCTTTACTTGCAGCTGTATGACCCAGTGATGCTCCAGAAGAAAGACTATTAGCAATAAGGTGAGCAATCTAATTGTCAGGGATTCTGGCCCAGATGATTCCAGCACTCCTGTGACTGCCTGGTGGCTGCCATTAACATGGAAAGATAAGAAAACACAGGGAATGGAAATGCTCTAGGCTCAAAATTGTTAGTTTATTTCCCCTAGTTTGTGAATACCGTTTCAAGCAATGTTTCTGAGATAGGATGAAGACATTATTTTGACTTTCTTTTGTAACTATTGGGACTTGTGTGTCATTTTCACTGGTACTTATTACTTCATTGTGGTTCAGAGGATGATTTTCTAACTCTTCCATTCTTGCCATCATTATTTGTTGGCATTCTACTCTAAAGAATAGCTTTCCCATCTCCCCACAGGTCTGCATCCTTTAGACATTGGTACATATTACCCGAGCTCTCCAGGAGGTTCAAACAATTAATATTTCCACAATGACGAGTGTCAATTTCCCACCTTCTAGGTGTTTTCACACTAATGAATTTCTGAGAATCTGATATGGTAACCTATTGTCTTTTTAGTTTTCATTTCCTTGAATATTAATAAGGTTTATTACATTTACATTTTTTAGCCATTCATAGAGTACCCTTTAAAAAAAAAAAGCTTAGAACCCAAAGTAGGGCTTAAACTCACAACCCTGAGAATGAGGCCTGAGCTGAGATCAAGAGTCAGAAACTTAACCAACTGAGCCATTCAGGTACCCTAATTTCCCTATTTTTGTATTGCTTCATTACATTGCTTTTATTTCTATGTATCTTTTTTTATTGATTTATAATTGCATGTCATACATCAAGGATATAAAAGTTTTTCATAAGGGAGACAGAACATGGAAGACTCCTAACTCTGAGAAACGAACGAGGGGTGGTGGAAGGGGAGGAGGGCAAGGGGTGGGGGTGAATGGGTGACGGGCACTGAGGGGGGGCTTGACGGGATGAGCACTGGGTGTTATTCTGTATGTTGGCAAATTGAACACCAATAAAAAATAAATTTATTATTAAAAAAATTAAAAAGAAGTTTTTCATGTCATATATACTGTCAATATTTTTACAGATTTTTTGACATTTTGACATTTTTATCATTTTTGCCATAGGAAATTTTAAATTCTTAACTTGTTAAATCCATTGTGATTTCCCTTTATTCACTTTGGGGTCATTTTTCCACAAACTTTTACCACCTCAAGATTAGAAAAAAGTTCTACTCTTTTAGAATATTTTATTCTAAGACTATTTTTATTTCATCTTTTCATATTAAATCCTTAACACAAGGGCAGCCATGGTGGCCCAGCGGTTTGGCACCACCTTCAGCCCAGGGTGTGATCCAGGAGACCTGGGATCGAGTCCTACATCAGGCTTCCTGCATGGAGCCTGCTTCTCTCCCTGTGTCTCTGCCTCTCTCTCTCTCTCTCTCTCTCTCTCAGTCTGTCATGAATAAATAAAATCTTAAAAAAAAAATCCTTAACACTATTGGCATTTAGTTTGATGAATTGTATAGGGCTTTCTTTTTGTTTTGCTTTGCATTTTTTCCACTAAATTTTAAATTTAGAAATAACTATAAATTCACATACAGTTCTAAGAAATAATACAAAGTCTACCTGACTTAATGAAGGAATTCTTCCAACAATGCATTGATAACCTACTTCTGCATATGTAGATTTTTATCTGGGACAGGCTTTGTCTTTTCAATATAATCAACAGGTATAAAGTTGTAATATCAGGACAGTTTCTCATAATCACTTATAAAGAATAATATGCTTCCTTCTCTAAATTCCCTGAGAGATTTTATGGTTATGGTCACAGTGGGAAAGCAAGGATGATGATACCTTTGATGTTAGAGGAATAAAGAATATGCTAGAATTTGCCTTTGTGAATAATTCAGATAGGAAAGATGATTTAGACCCAGGGGCTGACTTAGGTCTTGATCTCTTCTCCTCTCTACCATCTATTTCTGTGTTCTTGGATGGAACACTTTCTCATTGTAGTTAAGAAGTTAACCATTATAAGGACTGAAATACACAATTTTTATTGCATAACAATATTTTTTAAAATATTTTACTTATTTATTTGAGAGAGAGAGACTGAGCATGAGCATGAGCATGAGCAGAGGGGAAGAGGCAGAGGGAGAGGGAGAAGCAGACTCCCCACTAAGCAGGGAGCCTGATGTGGGGCTTGATCCCAGGACCCATCATGACCTGAGCCAAAGGCAGACACTTAACCAACTGAGCCACCTAGGCAGCCCTAACAACATGTTTTAAACTTGAGATGTGTACACCTGAAAATCTTAAAGCAAATTGCTTGACAGGTCATTTTTTTTTATAGATATCAGGCAAGGTGTATAGAAGGAAATTGTGATAGAGCCCAACTAAGAGTATTCTTAAGAGAAACAGCAATCTGCATTGGTCAGGGTTCTCCAGAGAAATGAGATAATTGAGATAGCACATATTTATATGTATATAACATAAACATAATTATATATACTCAATTAGAGAGAGAGAGAGAAATCTATATCTATCTATCTATCCATTGATCTATCTACCTATATATTGCTCATGTAATTGTGGAACCTGAGACATTCCATGATCTGCCATTTGTAAGCTCGGGACTTGGGAAAGCTGGTGGCATAGATCTAGTCTGAATCTGAAGCTTGAGAACCAGGAACATCACTGGTGTAAATCCCAGCACTATAGCATGAGGATTCTGATTTCCCAGCTCAACAGTCAGACAGAGAAAAGGAGAATTTTCTTTACACCTTTTTCTTCTCTTCAGACCTCAATAGATTGAATAATTCCTGTCCATACTGGGGAGAGCAATCTGCTTTACTCAGTCTACTGATTTAAATGCTAATCTGTTCTGGAAACACCCTCTTAGACACACCCAGAAATCATGATTAGCCAGATATCTGGACACCCTGTACTGGAGTCAAGTAGACACATAAAATTAATCATCACACCATCAGCTAAGATGACTTGTGATTTCAGTAAGCTAACATTGAAGAACATCTGTTTAATGGTTGCAAATCCACTGCTGAATAGCCCTTTGGTGAAATTTATGCTATAATTGCTCACATGCATTTTAATCCCCCTGTCTGGAATGTTTGCCTATCCATTACCCATCTTCAAGAGCCAGAGCCAATACTTCCCCTTCCAAGAAACCTTTTTTATTTCCCTAAATGAACATTTTTCTCCTTTACTATTTGAGAACAGTTGTTTTATACTTCTCTTAAAATGCATATTATGTTCTACTTCGCAATATATGGTTAATAAGTACTATTTTTTGTGATCAACTATAAGCTCTTCAAAGTTTCTTTACAGAGTAGACAGTAAAATATTGAATTGAATTTAATTAGCAGATATTGTTATTGTAGTTATTTACTTAGTAGTTCTTACATACAATACACTTTTATGAAGAATGACTAGTGCACAGTACTGTCTTTGATGGGACAGAGACTCCAAAGATAAGTAAGTCACAATTCTCCTCTCCTGAGAGCAGGGACAGAGTCCAGCAGCAGAACAATCATTCATTCATTAAACAATCATTGCTGATCACCTGTCGCTACCCATGGCCTACACTAAGTGCCATGGATAAAAAACAACAAAACAAAACAGAACAAGTCATGGTCCTTGAGTTAAGTGGGAAAGGCAGAAGTGTACGGGATGCCTGGGTGGCTCAGGGGTTAAGCACCTGCCTTCGGCCCAGGGCGTGATCCTGGGGTCCCGGGATTGAGTCCCACATCGGGCTCTGTGCATGGAGCCTGCTTCTCCTTCTGCCTGTGTCTCTGCCTCTCTCTCTGTGTATGTGTCTCTCATGAATAAATAAATAAAATCTTTAAAAAAAAGAAAGGTAGACGTGTAAACAAACTACTTGAGTGTGAAAAGTGCTATAATAAGGAGTTGTGCAGGTTGCTGTGAGTGCCAGAAATGGACTAGGATGAGAGTGGAGAGTGATAAGGGAGGTTTTATAGAATGAGTTTTATTTGAACTTGATGAAATGGTACCCAGGAAAGAGAAAAGCAGCACCAGCAGTGGGATCTGCACCCAGTAGCATCTGAGAGGAGAGCACTTGAAAACAGCAAATAGTTCTATGCCTCCAGAGTGGGATGTACACGGAGAAACCTGGATTGTGGTGCTATGGGAATGAGAGATACCTCCACATCCTTTCATTCTCCTTCCCCAGGGTGAGGCAAGGCACCTGCGGAGAGGACAAGAGTAGAGATAATGAGAAAAGACAGAATCATTGAGAAAGAAAAATCTCTTTAAAATTGGAAAGGGATTGGAACATGGCTAGCAGTAGGTGAACCAGTTGATTCAAGTTTACCAGCCTCAAAGGCGTTTCAAGTTTCTAGGAAGCTGTATATATGGTTCTTGACTATAATCTTAACACTCCAGCTTATTTCACCAGCAAAAGATGAAAATGCCAAGTCTAAGAGAACTGACTCTGGATTCCAACTTGGGCACAACTTTCTTGTGTTTAAATCCAGTTTGCTCCTAAATGGCACGAGAGAGCACCCTTCACATATTTCATGGTGGGAGGAAGCCACCCACAGAGCAAGTCAACACAGACTGCTTGTTCCTCCTAGCAGAGTGTTGACAGAACACTCTATTCTCTAGGATCTGCCTCTACTTTACTGAATCACTTGGAAATCTTTATTCATCTTTGTGAGACTTTGGTATTTGGACAGGGAGGAAGAGCAGAAGGGCATTCCTGGCCTGGCTTTGTCGCTTGAGTTTTTGAGTGGTCTTTCAAGTAATAGGAACAGTGTTGCTTTTTTTTTAATCCCTTGTATAATTTTGATGGATATAGCTTTAAAATATTTTTAAAATGTGAGCTCCATTGGTCAACTAATAGGCTATGTGGAGGCTTGAAATAGAAAAACCATCTTATGGAATCATCTCATCTCATCCAATTCTCTCATATTATGCAAGAGGAAAAATGACATTCCAAGACAACTTGAAACCACATGCCCAATGTCATACAGCCAATGAACTATTTGTTGATTAATTAAAATAAATTACATTTTGTTTCCTTGATGATGAGTTAAGATCTTTTATCTGTTGGTAGCTGTTGGAAGACACATAAGGTAAAAGAAGGTATTTACTCAGATAATTTTGGTTGAAATAATAGAAGTGAGCATCAAGTGATTACCCAGAAAATTTTGCTTCAAAATGGAGGTAATAAATATATTTATATAGTTGAATATATATTGATATATATTTGTATGTATGTGTGCAAATATATATGTATATGTATATAATCTGATCACTTCTCTAATTCAGATTACATTGTTCCCTGATACCATATACCTATTCCTGGCAAGTTGTACCTTCCCATAAATTATTTAATTGTTGAGTATCTAAGTT
Source organism: Canis lupus baileyi (assembly GCF_048164855.1). Classification (NCBI taxonomy): domain Eukaryota; kingdom Metazoa; phylum Chordata; class Mammalia; order Carnivora; family Canidae; genus Canis; species Canis lupus. The sequence goes on along the minus strand of NC_132855.1, from coordinate 16,973,529 downwards.
TTAGTAATGACTTCATAACCAATTTTGCATTGATATTTCTCAATCCCTTGTTGGTATTCATTTAAACAGCAATTTATCCAGCAAACATGTATTGAGTACCTTTTTCTACAATTATGATAGGAGAGCTAAGATCTCTGTCCTGAAGAAAATCCCACAATGGTTAAACAGAATTACAAACACAAACTTATAAAACAATACAAAAATACTTTAATAGAGGTTTACACTAAACTATAAGGTTACAGAGGAGCAATTAAAGCCATACTCATATAGGGAGAGCATGTAGATAGAGAAAATAAGAATGGGCTGAAATTTGAGCTGTGGAACAGTCAAAATGTTGATAAGTCAGGGGTGCCTGGGTGGCTCAGTCAGTTAAGCATTGGACTCTTAATCTCAACTCAGGTCGTGATCTGAGGGTCACGAGATCAAGCCCCGTGTCAGGCTCCATGCTGGGATGGAGCCTGCTTAAAATTCTCTCTCTCCCTCTCTCTGTCCCTCCCTCCACTCTAAAAAAAATTAGAAAAGCTAGCAAAAGATCTTGAGAAAAAAGCCTTGAGTGAGATAGGAGGTAATCTGAGAAAGTATGGCATTTAATTTTTTTAGATATTTATTTATTTATTTATTTATTTATTTATTTATTTATTTATGAGAGAGAGAGAGAAAGAGAGGGAGAGAGAGAGAGTAAGCACAAGCAGGCAAAAAGGGAGAGGAAGAGGGAGAAGCAGGCTCCCCGCTGAGCAGGGATCCTGACATGGGGCTCAATTTCCAGGTTCCTGGGATCAGGACCTGAGCTGAAGACAGATGCTTAACCAACTGAGCCACCCAGGCACCCCTAAGACCATGGTATTTTAAAAAAAGATAAAAATATTATGTCCATTAAGAGAAAATAGTGAAGTACTGAAAATTCTGAAATGAGAAGAACTGGTAGTTGAGTGTTAGCATACTAATTTGGGTGGGTAATAAGAGAGTGGGAGGTGTGGACGATGATGAACATGGGAGCATTTGCTGTGATCCAAATGAGACTATAAGTTTGATTCATATCAGATTGGCAGCAGCAGAGGAGGTCAGTGTGAGATATATTTTAAGGACCCGTCTCTCATCCTCTTTTAAGTGACTTGATATGGCATGTAAAAGGAATAAAGGAATTAAGGAAGACTCATAAGTTCTTGGCCTGAGCAACTGCCTGAATAGTGTTACCAGTTACTGAGATGGGGAACACTGAAATAAAGGCAGGTACTTAGAAGGCAAGCAGAAGTCAAGAAAAGAATAAAGGTTTCAGCATGACACCTATTAAATTAAAAAAAATAAAAGTATCCAAATGAAGATGTGAAGATCCAAGTGAAGATGTGTAACTAGAAATACCCCACTCTGAAGCTCAGGTCGCCTATTCTAAGGGTCTGGACCAGATTTGGAAATGTGAATTAAGGAATCATCATGAGTTGAATAGGAAACTAGAGTAGGAGTTGGATAGAGATTGAAGGGTCAAAGGAGGATTATTTTAAGATGAGAGACATGATAAAGGGAACGATCCAATAGGGAAGAAAAATGGTGCTCAAGCGAAGTCTGTGAGTAGAATAGGGGTGACAAGGTATGCTTTAAACTGGGAATTTGGAGGCTGTTCATTTATAGTGATGAAGTATGACCATGAGAATTGAGTGGAGGGAAGGAATGTTGTAAATATTGTAAATCTGCTGATCATTGAACTGAGTGGTCAAGTGTTGATGGATTGCCCATATTGACAATGAAATCAATTGAAATCTTCCAGGAGGATGACAGAAATACCATTCTTTTTGCAGTAAATGAGGGTAAATATCCTGGATATTTACATAGTCTGATAGCTTATGCTTCAAAAGACAGAGGAAATAAGATCTGAAAGCAGCAATTAGGAACATGGAGGAAATTTATACCATCTTCAAGATTATAGTCCTGATTCAATGAGTGAAAAGGATAAAGCCACAGCTTGAGAGAGTGGCAAAGGAAACCATGTTCAGGTTTTAATTAGAAACAGGAGATGAAGGGACATTCAGTGAAGAGCTAAAGATAAAGTGGATTTAGTAGGTGACAATCTATGAATTCCAGAGGGCACAGGGGTTGGGAGCATCTGGAGAAGGTAGGAGATTGGGCCAGATGAGGCAATGTCCACTGCCACATCCAGATGAAGCAATGTCCACTGCCACATGAGCATGGTTCAAGGGCATAATGGGATTTGTCCTATGGTCTCCTAGAGTAAGAAGTGTGAATCAGTTTCCTTCAAGTGTATGCCTCCCAGGACTGGTCTCAGTCTGTGGAAGGAAGTGAGTGGTGTTGAAGCTTATGGTAATCATCTTTGTGAAAGCATGAGGGGCTCTCAAGGCTTCCTTTTCAAACCTCTATGAGTGATGTCACAGCTGGGAAAGGGACAGGTCTTCCTGAAGCACATGGCTCTATGTAGACTTCTAAATTTTTCTACTGAGGCAAGTTATTTATATGGCAGATAGAAGAGCAAAGCAAACTGGATACCATTTGAGATCTTAACAAAAGGCTTGAACAGAGTAGTGATGAGGATCCATAGTAGAGACATAGAGATGGTGAGATTCCTGTGGATCAGAATGCTTCTGGAATTTTTTCCCATTGTGATGTTCTCTTCCTGACCATGGGGCTCCTTCAGAAGTGGAGCCAAGGCTCGAACTACAGCCTACAATTATCAATTATAACCCTGAAATTAATACTATAGTTGAAGGAATTTCTAAACTCTGATATGAGTCTCTAGTGTCAGGTAAATCTGCATCTCATGGTCACAGAAATATTTTATTCTAATACTTTCCAACTATATTTTTCAATTACTCAAACTAAGCAATCTCAAAATGACCCAGGTTATCTACAAACTATGGGTGTCGAATTTATCTCCTATGGAAAAAGAAGCAAATTGTTACATTGATTGGTGATTCTTTTCCTTTACTTGACAGTTCTTGACATGAAAATGACATACAGAGGCAACATAGAGAAGGAAGGATTCTTTTCCTTTACTGACAGTTCTCGACATGAAAATGACATACAGAGGCAACATAGAGAAGGAAAAAAAAAACTGGCCCACTTGGGTATTGATTGTTTTATATACATTTTTCATTAATTTTTTCCAACAGCCATCTGAAGTGGTTATTTCATAGTCATTATAGAGAAGAAGAAATAGATTATCAGAGATGTTTGAAAATTTCCCCCAAAGAGATGTCAAAAAAGCATCAGAGCTGAGATTAAAATCTGGAGTTATATGACCTGAAAGCACTTACCCTTTAACCACATTAGAACCAAGAATACTGGCTAAGCCAGCTGGTGTCCCTTTACCAAATAACCAAGCAATCAACTTACAGTTACAGATTATTTACCCTGGGCAGAGTTCTGTGCTGGGATCTATGGGGAACACAGAGATAAATAATCCACAGTCCCTATTCTCCAGTATGAACAACCTTTTTGGCAAGACAACCTGTTTGCATAGAGGTGAAAAAGTTAAATAATCCCAGAGGACAAGAATGTAACTACTGTCACAGCTTTGAGTATCAAGGTATCAAATCCTGTGATTTCTCTGTGGGCTGAAGGCTTCACAGCGAAAAGGAGCATTTATTGTTGCATTTGCTCAAGTGAAAAAAATGTCATATAAAATTAATGTTACACCACCAATATTTTGAGTATTTAAAAAAAAATTTTAAAACGTGAGGACATTTTGGTACATTTCTCTCTCTCTCTTTTTTTTTTGTCTTTTCAATATACTTTTCCTTAGTTTTGTTTTTACAAAATTGTCCTTGGTGCCTGTTTTTCATCCTCTTTCCTATTAAACATGATAATATAAGAAATTTCCTACATTAAAGGAGGTTCTTTATACACATAAGGATTAATGGTATTGTAATTCGAACAGAAGGGATCTGAAGACAGGGAAGAGACCTTCAGGCACAGATGGCAACATAATCTCAGATGAAGATTCACTTTGGACCAAGTCAGCATTGGCAAGAATTTGGTTCCAAATGGTCCTGGGGATAAACGGGTTAATCAGAGGATTCAGCAGAGACTCTATCCCAAACACTTCAGCCCGCCAGTCACCTGAGCAATTCAGGGCTGCCACCACATCTGTGTCGCTTGCAAAGAACTGCTTGCTCTTTGGGTCAAGCCAGTGGATGCCAAAGGAGGGTCATCTAAGCATGGGAGAATCCAAAGCAGATTTGTTTACTTAATGGGAAAGGCATCCACCAAAACAGCAGGGAACAAAAGAGTTTTTCTTTACAAAGTGGTCCCTGACCCTCGCCTTTAGCAAGGGTTCCCACTTTCCTTGGCAGCCTTTTGCTGCTCTAAAGCCAACTACAGGGGAGCTGGCAGGGAGCATATCCTCACTGCTTGTGCAAGCCCAGTGGCTGAGGTCAAACACGCCATTTAAGAACAGAAGTTTCGGGACATACCCAATAAAGCAGCACTTCTATCTAGAACTTTAACGATTTTTACATTGTTATATTTGAAAGAAACAGTAGCTCTGTTAAAATTTGACATTGTAGTACAGAAGCAGCAGTTTGAGGACTTTAGCTGCTTGACAGCTCCTGCTCCCACTACAGAGTGGATTGGTGCAAAACAGGACCTCACTTTCAGTTGAGGTTGGTGGAGGAGCAAGACTGTTTTAGGGTATGCCCTATTTTTCTATGATACTTTATCCTTTTCTTCAGACTATGAGAACGTATTGAGTTTGTTGTCTCATGAATCTTGTTAAGCACGATTTCACAAGGATATTTTCCCTCCTTGTGAAATCTTACGTTGTCAGAGTTGAATACACACACAAGATGCATGGCATTGCCAAACAGAACTTTTTTACTCAAAAGAGCCAAAGTATGAGTAAAATTAAATAGCCAGAAATGAAATCCAATTCAATTAAATTCTTAAAGTTTATTTTGTCTAGTGTTATGGATTCTACTACACCAAATAATCCTATAAAGTTTAGAAAGATAATCTTATCTGTATTATTTTTGTCTTGTGTTAGCATCAGAATTTTTATTAACATATATTTGTTCCCAGAGGATATTCTGAAAGTTAACTTTCTTTTTTAAAAATATTTATTTATTTATTTCAGAAAGGGAGAGAGAGAGAACCCTTGCAGGGGGAGGAGAGGGTGGGCAGAAGGAGACAGAGAATTTCAAGCAGACTCCCTACTGAGCTCAGAGCCCAAAGTGGGGCTTGATCCCACGACCCTGAAGTCATGACCTGACTTGAGCCAAGATCACAACCTGAACTAAAATCAAGAGTTGGATACTCAACCAACTAAGCAACTCAGGTGCCCCCCAAAAGTTAACTTTCTCAAGTTGGCTGACTACATGACTCACTGTTGATATAGATATTAACTGTCTACCCTTTGCCATAATTTTTAAATAATTGAAATTTCTTAGTATTTGCTTTTTTAATCATAAAATTCACAGACATTACAATTGTCATTGATTTTGCAGTAATTTACTATTATAACAATAAGTGAATATTTATACTTCAATTGAATTATAGAATTTTAATGTACAAAGCATGTAAGGAAACTCTGACTGCCAATTGCATCACAAGAATGCTCACCTACCTATACTTAAATGAAAATATTCAAATGTTTACAATAAATCTGAAAGACTTGCCTTGATAAAATATTGATTAGAAACAATGGGTTAAGTCATGTGACCAGTGATTATGAGTGAGTTTAGCGATGCAAGACATGTTGTTGAGGTAGGTATTTGACTATTTAGTCATTTCTCTAAACTTGAAGAATAAAGTAATACAAATTGAGGCAGATGCCATGGAAAGAATTTAGTCAGAAAGCATGGTTTTGAATCCTAGCTTTGCTACTTTAATTTTATATTTAATATTATATTTATATTTAGTATTTATATTTATAGTTAGCACTTATTTAGCACCTACTATGTACTGAGAATTCAGTCAAATACTGGAGACACATTGATGAGTAAGAAGGAGACCCTCCTTCTTAATGTCCCGATAATCTGGGGAACTTCAACAATTTACTCAGATGTTCTAAGCTTTTGTCTCCATCTCTTACTCTGCAAGTCTCATAATGATATTAATAAAGGTTAAACGAGATAATAGGGATGATCAATATTTCTTGTGCCATAAGCATAACGTACTTATTACCATTCTAACTGTCCCAATCATCCTATCAGTCAGATGGTATAGCTTAATAATCACAGGAATATGCTTTGAGTCCAGTGCCTGGGTTTGAGTGCTGGTTATTGTGTGGCTTTAGGTATGCAACTTTAGATATGCAATCCCTCTGCTCTTCAATTTACTAGAAAATTGTGACAGATCCCTTCCTCTCTTGGCAATTAAATTAAATAATGAATGTATAGAATTCCACATAGAATCTAGTACTCCACTGGGGTCAACAGTTTTTAAAACTCAGGACAATTTATACCCAATTAAAAAATTAAAGAATGCAGTAAAATTATAGAATTTATACAAGGCCACCCAACAAGTCGCAGAGGTGGGACTCATCCACGTGCATCTGTTGCCAAAGTCTTTATTTTTCACATTTTGGGTTGTCTGAGAATATTTGTATAGATGCAACTGTTGGATAAATTTGAAGGATACTGATTATGTTAATCAATACCTTGAATCTCTCTTCCTGGCTGGTGTCCCCTCCCAGTCCACAGTTTCTTTGCTCTCCATCCACATTGCAGACCCCCAACTGGATCGCCCAGAGGGTGGATGTGGCCTGATGACAGGCAGGGGGCATTAGTCCCAGTGCCCACCTGCCTCTCCCCTGAAAAGGAACCACTTCTCCATGCTGAGACAGAGAACTCAGCTAGGGAGGGTGGAGGAATCCGCTCCAGAAGACTGTGGTGGCCTGTTGGCACTCTGGCTTCTCCTCATTGAGTCAAGCCTAAAAGCTGACTGACTCATCAAGTCTGATCTGTTTGTATGTTTTAGTTTGCCGAATCTCTTACAATGGCAGAGAGGTCTCGTGGTTCTGGCAACTCCCAAGGAGGCCGAGGAAAGAGCAAGAGAGAGATCCTGAGGTCCACCAAGAGGGCCTGGGCTCCCCTGGATGAGCAGCTGCTCCCGGGCCCCAAGGAGGACAGCCGGAGACTCACCATTCCTCTGCTCGGTGAGAATGGACCCTCAGGGCAACTTGAAAACATCTGGCTGTGGGGAGATAAGGGGGATGAGGGGGTCTTGGCTGGGGGCAAATGATTTTGGAACAAACTCTTGGCTTGAAAGATACTAGTGTTCCTGGAAGGATGCCAGAAACTTCTGTGAAATGGGCACTTCTTACCTCCCCAACATTCAAAACTCACACCTTGATGGAAATAGACCAACTGCTCCCTTTCTAAGTGAAGTCCATGTCAGAGACATGAGGCTTCCTGCAGGACATCAAACATTTTATTGAAAGGATCTTCTTATTTTCAGGGTCTTGCACGAAGCATCCACAATAATTTTAATAGCTTAAAGAATAATAAATGGGAAAACACTTTTCCCTCCTCTATGATATAACTGATAGTTTTTGTTCTTTGCCCACCACCCAATTCATTCTGCCTCTATAAAGTCCCTATATTTAAAAAAATAAGCATCTTCCATGCTTACTTGGCCTTTCTGGTTCACCAGACACCTTGTGAAGGGGTAAATCAGGTACTTCACCCTTCAGTGGGATAAAGTCAAAGAAAACCAACCCACAGTAGTCTGTAGCCAACCAGAAAGGACAGAAATATTTACCAGGAAATATTGCTTTCTATCCTCTTCTTTTTGCCTATTGACTATTTGTTAAGCCAGTGACAAAGATCCACCTTAAAAGACTGGTGCCTTTCTAACACAGGATGCCTTTGGCAATCCTGGGACTCTAGTGCAATTTGTCCCTGGAATGAATGCAAATTTGGTTTAGAACCTGGCAGAGAACTCCTTGCAAATAAACATCACTGGCTAGCTGCCTTAGGTAAATGTCATGATTCAATAAGGAGAGGGTCCATGGTGAGCTATATCCGACAAGAGAGAGACAAAAGTCTGGTATGCTTTTTCACTCTTCATGTTCACACCAGGTAATTTAAAAATTATTCTAATATCTCTTGCACTTCAGTGATTTATGCTTCTTCCTTTTCACATTTCCTTTTTTCTTTCTTTCTTTCTTTCTTTCTTTCTTTCTTTCTTTCTTTCTTTCTTTCTTTCTTTCTTCCTTTCTCGATGTCAGTCATTTGGCAAGTTTATGATTTGTTCTCAGGAAAGACTAATTATGGAAAGTGGGAAGTTTTGCCTTGAGAAAATAAACGAACATGCTTTTAGAAACATGTGACTATGTAGGAAATAGAGCTATGGTGGTGGTTGGATAATGGAGTAGTGTTATTTTAGCTGCTGTGCTTTGATTGACTGGTCTGTTTCTTTCTCTTTTGTAGAAGAATCCAAACAAGCCAGTATTCAGCAGTGGCTGGACTCTGGATTCTTGTAAGTGTTTCTTTGTGCCTTACACATCTCTCTTGCAAAAATCGGTGAAAACAACATGGGTAACTCTGCTGGGGGCAGGTGTGACAGGTAGGGCTTTTCATTTTAACTGGATACATGAAGGATTGCTCTATTATTACATAAGTTATATATCAATTTTAAAGTATGCAACAGAATACTGTTCCAGTCCCTGGCTGTTGATTGCTTTTAAAAAGTTCTCCCATAATAGAGCCTAGTTCTGCATTTACTCTCATCTGTTTAATTAAAATGCAATTTAGTATAATTGAGTTGTATACATTGTTTGACTCGCAATATTTTTGTTTTTTTATAGGGTAAATGAAAACTTTCAGCAAGTCATCGACCACACTGGTAAGACAAGAGAATCAGAAGCATTTAGGCTTTGTGGACCCGAGTAAATTGATTAAAATGTCTATGTGAATAAATCTTCTTAAAATGAGAAATATCAGAGCTTGCTAAAAACAAGCTGGAATGGATCTCAAAAACCATCCAGCTCAACTGTTTTGTCTGATACATAAAACAGAGGCTCAGAAGGGATAGGGGGTCACTCAGTAGCAGGCAGAGGGCTGTAAACCAGGCCTCTTGCCACATCATTAGTTCAGACTTTACCAGAAAACTTACCGGGTTCTATGAAGACATTTTGCAAGGATATAATTATGGAAATGCAATTGTTTAACTTTTCCTCACGCTGTATTATACTTTTATGTCTAAATCTAGTTTCTTTCTATTCTTCAGTCTCAAAATTGTATCCTCTCTTTCTAATGGTGCATTTGTTCTCAAAAAGAACAGATGACTGAATTCTGTGGCAAACAATATAAGTATGTATTTCTGACGCAGGAAATGTATCACACTTGTTACACTGAGATTTGATAAGAACATTATAAAAGTAAATTAATTGCAAATCTCACAGTTTCCACCTTCTTTAAATGAAATACTGTATTTCATAGAAATACAATCATAAAATGCACTTACAGGCCCCCCGCATAACCAGCTCAATTGGTGGAACATGCGATTCTTCATCTCGGGGTCATGAGTTAAAGCCCCTCCTTGGGTGTAGAGATTACTTAAGAAATAAATATAAATAAATAAATACATACATACATACATACATACATTCACATTTTAAGTACTACTCAGGAAAATAAAACAAGAAGCCTGGCAATTATAAATGAAAGGCAACCCTGATTACAAGACACTTCCTGATTTCATAGATGTTAAAATTGAAAAAAAGGCGTGTTTTAAAACTGATGAAATGTCATAAATAATGTATGTAAAAAAATGACATAAATTAGGAGTTTAATGATTAGAGGGGAAAACTATTAGTCTAATGGTTACTTACTTGGCTGATTCTAATTATTTCACTTCCTCCTCTGACATCTTAAATTAAGATTGACCATTGGCTACAAATCAGTTTAAACATGAGGCTTTTTTACTAAAAACAAAAACAAAAAACTAGGTATATCATTGAAATTTCCTCCTTATCGAAACTTCTTTATTTTTTTAATATAAAAGTCACATTATTCCCCAAATCTCTGAAGATGTTTGCCAGTAAACTGAATTTAACGATCTCTATAATAGTGCAGAATCAAGAAAAGACAAGAACTTGGGGGGCCCAGCTGACTCAATTGGTAGAGCATGTGACTCTTGATCTTGGAATTATGAGTTCTAGCCCCACATTGAGTGTAGAGATTACTTAAAAATAAAATCTTAAAGAGAGAAAGAAAGAAAGAAGGAAGAAAGAAAGAAAGAAAGAAGAAAGAAAGAAAGAAAGAAGAAAGAAAGAAAGAAAGAAAGAAAGAAAGAAAGAAAGAAAGAAAGAAAGAAAGAAAGAAAGAAAGAAAGAAAGAAAACCTAAGAAATACTGCCAGCATGAGATGTCAGAAATCCCTGATGTTTCCTCTTGCCCGGGTCATGGTGGGAGGCCTGGGGTTGTCAGTAACTATATTATTAAAAGCTTCACTTCTCAGAAATTAAAGACAACCATGGCCCTTCCACCTCTGAATCAAGTCAATGGAGTGTAAAGGCACAGACAGGAGGTGCAAAGGTGGAAGAAAGAAGGGATAACACATCAGAAACACACAATTCCCATTTGCCAGGTGCTTTATCTTTTCAGCAAGGTTTTTTAATAATAATGGAATAGCCTCTTACAAGTTTAATTGAGCCTTCATTTTACAAGCCTCTTTATGATCTGTTGTATTTTAAACTCAGTAACCTGTGTGGAAGGAAGGCCGGTGTTCATCCAAGCTTTGCAGTGAAGATTCTGGGCCACGGAGTAATCAGGGGTTACGGTTTGGGGGCAGAAGCTGGTTAGGAGAGGGCAGAGGAACTTGAAGCCCAGCATTCAATCAAGCCTTCTGTGTGCTGGTCCTAGCCTTCTGTGTGCTGGTCCTAGCCATGCTGAGACCAATAAATGTGGAGTTTAGAGAAGTCGAGTCATACTGTAAAATGTGGAAGCTAGGACAGTGCCAAAATCTGGTACCTAAAATTCGTGGTAAGAGTGGCAAAGAGAAAAACCGGCGAGATGAAAAGAAACCAAAGAGGAGAGAGAAGAATAATCACTACTGGAAGGAAAATCCCATAAAAACTCATGCAATCCTAGTATGATGCAGAGTGGTACCTTCGTTCCTAGGGCAGCTCTAACAAATTACCCCAAACTTAGTGGCTTTAAACAGAAATCTACTCTCTCAAGATTCTGGAGGTTGGAAAACTGAAATCAAGGTGTGTAGACCAGGTCATTCTGTCTCTGAAGGATCTAGAGAAGAATCCTCCCTTGCCTCTTCCTTCCTGCAAGAGGCCCCCAGGAATCCTTGGCATTCCTTGGCTTATAGTGACAGCCTTCCATTCTCTGTCTCTACTCCACACGGCCACTTCTTCCTGTGCAGGGAAAGCTTTTCTCTTTTTTTAAGGACACCAGTCATTGGATTTAAGACCCACCCTAATCCAGTATGACCTCACCTTTACTAATTATATCTACAAAAACCCTATTTCCAAATAAGGGACACATTTTAAAATGAGACTTCAGATACAGAAATTAGATTCAACCTACTACAAGTAGAATTTATTCTAAGGTTGGTTTCCCTCATTGATCACTCCTGAGGCCTGCAAGTACCTGCTCATCTGATAGGTGACACACTGCCTCCCATAGAAAGCATTCTAGGGGACCTCTAGGTCTTGGACTGGGCCCCAAATAAAATGGGAGGGAGGTTGCATATGGCTTCAGTGGTCCTATTGCTGAATTCCTTCTGAATTTAGAGATGGCTAAAGTAGGGCATTGGCCTTTTATGGTGACTCTTTGGCTTTCATGGGGCTATGTGACTCCCTAAAGTCTCATTTTTATTAAACTGGAGTCTAGCTGGCTCATTTTCCAATTGCCAGTACTATTACACTAGATAAAGCCCTTAACCCATGGCACTTCAGCTTCTTCATCAGTAGAACTGGGAGGGGAGATAAATGATTATATATATTTTTTTTTAAGATTTTATTTATTTATTCATGAGAGACAAAGAGAGAGACAGAGACAGAGACAGAGACAGAGACAGGCAGAGAGAGAAGCAGGCTCCATGCAGGGAGCTCGATGTGGGACTCGATCCCAGGTCTCCAGGATCAGGCCCTGAGCTGAAGGCGGCACTAAACCGCTGAGCCACCTGGGCTGCCCAAATGATTATATTATATATTAAGGGCACACAGTCTAGGTACATTACATATGCTATCTTATTTACCCTAACCATTTTCTAAGGTAAATATTATCATTAAGAACTTTTGCAAGGAGGAGAATGAGACTCAGAAAGGTTAAGTAACTTGCCTAAAGTAGGTAAGGGGGTCAAGATTTGAATTTTGATCTGTCTGACTTGGTAGCCACGTTGCCTCTCCAGAAGCCTAGTATAATTTACTATATGTGTTATGCATGGAAGCACCCAGGGGGAAAGCAAGCCCTACATCAATCTCCCTGCAAGAAGAGTCAAAATGTGAGCATCGTGGCTGAGTTCACTGGCATTTACTTCTCTCTCCAGGTCTTCTGGCTCTTGTGCACCAGCCTTCAGAACCACAACATAGTCCTCCAGAATTTAAATTTTTTACAGTAGAACTAATTTCTTATGTCAATTGAATAATGTCAATGGAAAGGTTAAATGACCACGGCTAGATGTTAAAATAAAAAAAAGATGCATCAAATAATTCCTCTGGAAAGCCACTCGATTGGCTGGCTGCTTGCATCCCAGGTCTTACTCAGGTATTTCACAAAGGATAGTCTCTCACCATCTGCCCAAAACATTAGGACATCTTAGCTGAGTGGTCTGGCAGTCTTCTTAAGTATCTCCAGAACATTGTCTGTGCACATGGATAACTCAGAGCACATGGATGACTTACAGGGAAGACCCTTATGGGCATCCTTCAATTTGTCTTTCTCCTTTCTGAGAACTATCACTGGTACAGATCAACTCCTTGTGGTTGTCACCAACAGCGTGAGCAAACACAAGTTTGATGCTTGGTTTGTGCTCAGTGAGGATCAGTGGAATTTCCTATTGCCATAAACACAATAGGACAGTTAGAACCTCTTTGAGGTCAGTTGGGCTGCTAAAGGGTACATGGTGATGGATGTGAAAGTGTGTCTTTTCAGGCTGCTGACTCTTCTTAATCCCAGATTCCATAATAAAACTGTGTAGATGAAAGCCTGAGGTGAGGAGCTGGTTTTCAGCAAGCCCACTCCCACCACTGAGGAACAAATTAGACTTTGGCATCATTGCCCTGAGAGTGCATTGGAGTTACCTTGCAGGAACAGTCACCTACACAAATGCATGTGTCACTGGGGAACTTTATGAAATGTGCACTTGTTTAATAACACAGCCAAGCATAACTTTGAGGGAATGTCCAATGTCCACAGCAAAAAAAAAAAAAAAAAAAAAAAAAAAAAAAAAAAATATATATATATATATATATATATATATATATATATATAGTTTTTGTCAAAGATCTGCTTGGAGCCTTGGAGCCATTGATTACTTGATGGGTGGTTAATTCATTTTCCCTTTTAATATTTAGATATTTCTTCTCCAATCCCCAGAAGGATCCTTGAAGAATAAACTTAACATCTTTCCAAAAGGAATTTGTTAAATAAGAACTTAAAAAAAAATCAAATTCTAAAATCTGTGGTCTATAAGATGAGGTCAATGTAAATCCAATTAAACATAATAGATGCTCCCTTAATGCTTAGCAAACAAAAGCATTCAGAGCAAAGAACTGTGTTAGTGGAGGGGCACCTGAGTGGCTCAGTCGGTTGAGCATCCAACCTTGATTTCAGCTAAGGTCATGATCTCAGGGTCGTGAGATCAAGCCCAGTGTTGGGCTCTGTGCTGAATGTGCAGCCTGTTTGGGATTCTCTCTCCCTATGTCCTCACACTCTCTCGAAGAGAGAGAGAGAAGGAAGGAAGGAAGGAAGGAAGGAAGGAAGGAAGGAAGGAAGGAAGGAAGGAAGGAAGGATGGATTGTGCCGGTGGAGAATACAAAGATGTAGAATATAAGGCTCTGCTCTTACATATGTCATTCTGGCTCCCCAGGACCGTTGAAATGTGAATGCAATCTGTGCTAATTTTTCACAAGACCCTCTTGTCTTGTCCCCTTTCATTGCCATCCTAATTCTTTATCTTTCTTCATCTAATGCCTCCTGTCTTAGAGTCTTTCCTGTTCTATTCTCCTCTTCTCCTTCTTTTGAGCCCTGACCCAGGTCCCATATTCTCTATAAGCCCTTCCTGACATCTGCGCTAAGAGACTCAGTTTTTCTTCTGAACACCAGTCACATGCAGTATGGGTTCTACCCATATGGCACCTGGTCTGTGATGCCTCAAATTATTAGGGATATGAGCGGCTTCACTAACAAAATTGTGAATCTCACTGAGGTAGGAATTATCTCTAACACATCTGATTTCCCCAAAGCTAGTCAACAAAAGATCTCAGTAAAATTGGTCCAAAATGAAGCTGATGTAAGTCAGATTGGGAAATCTTCAAAGAAGAGTGACTTGGGCTAGTCAAAGAGCGATGTGGTTTTGATAAAAACAAAGAGGCAAAGGAAGACAGTGTCACTGGGTTCAAGGAACTTGAACAAAGGCACAGAATGAAAAGAAAACCAAATGTGTGCAGGAAAGCATATAGAAGGCGGTCAGACTAAAGAAATGGTTTCATTCTGGGGAACAAAACTGGAAATTTTTCTGATAAATAGGGGTTTGTCAGCTTATAAATGCCTTAAAATCCAGAAAGAGGAAATCACACTTGATGTATTGAGATCATCTCAGGTTCCGGTCAAAGGAGAAATCACTGAAACTGGGGTCTGTGTTGAGGAGGATTTTGAGACCACATCTTTGTTCACCTGAACAGAAGGCCATGAATAATTAGTGATAGTTGCCATAGGCGCAGCGCTGGGGAATTGAACCAAGCGTGTTACACACTTGCCATCTCTATTAGAGTGAGTTATGAATGGTTTCTGAGAGGAGAAATGACAGATTCCAATGTTTATCCTGGAAATAGGAAGAAGGTGCACACCTTGGGAAGACACTGTTGCGATCACAGGCGGGCTGGAGGTCACAAGGGCTTGGGCTGCGTGTCGGCACTGGAATGGAGAGGATCCTGTCAGCTGCATCCAGAAAATAAGCAGATATTCGAGCGAAGAAGAACAAAGCATTACAATTGGCTTTAAGGTTTTGAGCATGAGTGTCAGAGAGAAAAAGGAATCTTTTCTTTTGTAAAAATATGGACTGTGATCATTTACAAACGGAGACAAGCCCTGTCGACTGCCTCTGCTCAGTGTCTCGGCCGTGCAGGAGTTAAATCTACAGAAAGCTGCAGAATGCTATTATTTTAGAGCCCTGTGAACATGTAATTTGATTAGTCTATTGGACGATATTCCAAAGAACCAAATGTCTTCCATGAATCAGTCAGAAATGCTTAGGAAAACCAAAATAAAAAATGCTTTCTAAGCCAATAAAGGTGCTAATTAGTGCCTTCTGCATATCTCACTACATCTTCTCCAGTAATCCATTTTGCAGGGTTAAGTGCGGTGTCTGCTGCTTCAGATGGCAAAAGTCCACCCAACAGTAGGGAGGGTGGCTGGAGACTCCAGTATCTAAAAGGGAATCAGAACTGGCATTTTAACCCATGCAATGGGATGTATTGAGTGGAGCAGAGAACTTTTTTTTCTTGCTTTAATTCGCTTCCAAATCAACCTTTATGAGACTTAGGGATAGTAGGACCTTATTTTTCTTTTCTTCCTCAATCCACCATGGCTTTGAAAGAGTAAAATCTGGTGTTAAAAAACCTTAGAAGGGGATCTTAGAAGGAAAGAAAAATTGGGGAAGATATCAAGACCAAGCAACTAGAGAAGGAAGAAGGACGTAAGGAGACCCTGGCACACAGGGCTCTGTGGGTGGATACAGGCATCCCACCTTCCGCCTGGGGCAGCCTCGAGCATGCCCTCTCGAGGAAATGCAAGGTCATGGGAGCAGACTGGTGGTCCCATTATGACATTCCCTACGTGTCAAATTCTGGTGGTGGTCAGAGGGGGCGGACTCAGATGCTCCCAGCAGCCAGGCAGGTGACTGCTAATGAACCAAGCAAACAGGATAGAGACTGCGGAGAATGGCTGCACACGTTGGCTCCAAAAGATTGCTCCCTGAAGAGATCTGGGCCGATGCTGCTGCATCTTCGGAGTTTTAAGGAGATTCTAGGAATCCCAGTGCTGGCGAGAACTGGGCCACCAGCTTGTGCCTCTCGGTTCAGGTTCATTATTGAAAACCGACAGAGGGAACGAGAGCCTAACCCTGACAAGCCCAGGAAGTTTATCTTGCAAATGAGCAAAGTGGAAAAAAAAAATAACAACAACCGAACTAGACTGGAAAAAAAAATTCCTCCAACAGGCAAGGAATAATAGTTTTGTAATGTCTTGTGAGACTCTCAATGGCTTGGTCCAAATGCTGGAAAGGCACATCATAGATTTATATTTTTCACTCCATATGACTTGTGTGACAGGGTTCCATTTGTTTTCTAGGCTAGACGTCTAGGCATCACAACCATGCTCTCGCTACCTTTTAAAATTGTAGCTGTGTATTCTGGGCTTAGTTAAGAACTCACCGTCTGCTCACACCTCAGTGATATGCCTCAAGTCTTTATCTTTCTAGACCAGTGTTCAGCAGGGTCACCGAGCCTTTGAAAAAAACAGCTGAAAACTACAGGTGTTCCTATCTCCACCTCTAAGATTTGGCACTCAGAGGCAAGTTCACAGATACCTAGAGATCTGTTCCTTGTCTCCTACCCAGACGAGAACCCCGGCTCCAGACTGAAGAGCCCTTTATTATTTTCAACCTTTTTTTTTTTTTCATATGTTCCAATCACTTAGGTTTGTTTTTCCAAAATTTCTCCCCACCTGCATATATTTCTCAGGGTGAAAGACTTGACTTTCTCATGGGAGTGCTGGGTGGCAACATTTCCAGTTTTATACATGTCGCACATTTGCACCCAGGAAAGCCACCGTGAGAGGAAATGAGAAGGCTGGTGAACTTTCGGAGGAACTGGCCCATGTTCTGAATGTCTCCCTCTGCAGACGTCTGCCACAGCGTTACATCATGACGCAGATCCTGAAGGCTGCCACGGCTCATTCAGGAGCCTCCCAGGACTTAGCTCTCCTCTTCTGTCTTCAGCACCACTAACCAGGCAAATGGACCTTCAGCGTCATCTCTCTCACATTTATTTGTTTGCTCAGAAACCGTGTCCCGACACATACATACAAACTCCTCTTTCTGGTTTTCAAATAAGCGACAGGACATTTCTGTTGAGAGTGTAGTGTTTTGAGAAGAAACAACAGCCACAGATAAAAATAAGCTGTGGTATCCTGCTGGCTATGGGAAATACATTCAATCTCTCTGAGCCTCAGTTGCCTCTCTGTTAAGGGGGGATTTTTTTAAATTAATTAATTTATTTATTTTTATAAATTTTTTATTGGTGTTCAATTTGCCGACATATAGAATAACACCCAGTGCTCATCCCATCAAGTGCTCCCCTCAGTGCCCGTCACCCAGTCACCCCCACCCCCTGCCCTCCTCCCTTTCTACCACCCCTAGTTCGTTTCCCAGAGTTAGGAGTTTCTCATGTTCTGTCTCTTAAGGGGGGATTTGTAATACCCATTTCAATAGATTTGCTGTATGAAATAAAAGGGGTGGTACCTGCAACATGCTTAGCATGTTGTCTCCTACAAAGTTAGTGCTAAGTAAATAATAACTGTTATTGCTGTAATCAATAATCAAGGTAATGATAAATTCCTGGATCCCCTACTTTTGACTGTGTGATCATGGGCTTTTTATTTGACTCCCTATCTGAAAAATCAGGATAGGTCCTAAATTTAAGACTGTTGAGAGGATTAGGAGATACAAATGCATGGCAGATGCTCAACAAATGCTGGATCCTTCATGTATTCTTTTGCCTGTCCTCACCCATGCTCCTCAACCTTGTGGACCACGAGTGAGTATTCCAAATGCCCTACGATCTCATCGGACTAGCCCTATCACTGTGCTTTGCACTTGCTATGGACACTCTTCATGCATGGCCACACCTCTTTTCTCTCCATCAAACCCTACCCATTTTAAAAATCCAAGCCAAGTACCAGTTTCTCCACGAAACCTTTGCTGTCTACTTCATTTACCACTGACTTCCCTCTTGACTGAGCAAGTACATTTCTTCAAGTGGTTGTCACACAATTTAGCCATTAATTACATTCCGTATTGTTCCACTACAGAGATGCCTTGTACCTCGTGTTGATACAATCTAGGATATGGAAATCAATCCCATCTTCCTACACTTGAGGAACAGAAAATCTTCTATGTGCTAAAAAGGAAATCAAGCTCATCTCTTCTTTTCTTTGTTGCAGTTTCTTTGCATGAACAAGGAATGGTACACATAACTGTGAAGGACTACCTGAGGTAGGTGGCAGGGCCCCCGTCGCTCCACTCCAGTCTTTCACAGCCACATCTTTCATAAATGAAATGGAAATGAGGACACTTCTTAATAATGCCATGGATCTTACGCTCTTGTCGCTGGTTTAGCCACATCACCTAGAATGCTTTCACTAGCCTTGAGAGAAATAGAGGTTCTTTCACTGTCATAAAGGAGGAACAATTAAATCCACACAAGCTGGCATGGGGGAGGGGGGAGGAATTTAATGAAAACATATGCATAAAAGGCATTTGGCTATAATATAACTGTTCAGAGGCCCTGTCCGTAAAATAGTTGCATGCATATTCTCATATTGTCAATATTATCCACCGCCATGCTATTTGCTGGGCAATAATACAGTTGACCTTTGAACAACATGGCTTTGAACTGTGCAGGTCCACCTAAATGCCAGTGTTTTTTAAATTCAAGAGTAATTACCATACAGTGTTGGTTTCAGGTGTACAATATAACGATTGAACAATTCTATACATTTCTCAGTGTTCATCAAGATAAGTGTACTTGTAGGGCAGCCTCGGTGGCCCAGTGGTTTAGCGCCACCTTCAGCGCAGGGTGTGATCCTAGGGACCCCGGATCGAGTCCCGCATTGAGCTCCCTGCATAGAGCCTGCTCTCCCTCTGCCAGTGTCTCTGCCTCTCTCTCTCTCTCTCTCTCTCTGTCTCTCATGAATAAATAAATAAAATCTTAAAAAAAAGGAAAAAGACAAGTGTACTTTTAATTCTATTTCACCCATCCCCCCACCCACTTCCCCTTTGGCAACCACCAGTTTGTTCTCTGTATTTAAGAGTCTGAGGTTTATGTTTATCTCTTTTTTTCTTTGTTCTTTTGTTTTGTTTCTTAAATTCCACACATGAGTGAAATCACATGGTATCTGTCCTTCCCCAACTTACTTATTTCATTATTCAGATTTTTTTTTTCTTTTAAGTACAATACAGTACTATAAATATGTTTTCTCTTTTGGTTTTCTTGATGACATTTTCTTTTCTCTAGCTTACTTTATTGTAAGAACACAACATATTATATATAACATACAAAATATATGCTAGTTGACTATTATCAATAAGGCTTTCTGCCAACAGTAGGTTGGGTTATTAGTAGTTAAGAATTAGGGGAGTCAAAACTTATGTGTAGATTTTGACTATGTCAGGGGTCCTAGCCTCCTTGTTGTTTGAGGGTCAACTGTATATAAGATTTCCAATGTTACAGGTTGAATGCAGTGAGAGTCTCTTAATATGAGGATATACTAGGTCTCAAAATAGTGTCCAACAGTGGCAGCGGCATCACCTCAGAACTTAATAGCATTGTGAATTTTAATCCAAACATTCTGAGTCAGGAAATCTGTGTTTCTGCAAGCCTTTCAGATGATTCTGAGAGACACTCTGGTTTCAAAACCATTGGCATAGATTGAGCTTTCTAAGGTTGGGAATTCTGCTTCCATGCCTCAGCCACCCTTGCACTTTTGAGATAATCTCAACTAGTTGAAAACCAAATATTCAATACTGTAACACTCTGACTCCTACCATTCACAAGTAAAAAACTACTTTGTCATGGTTTTTCCCTCTTAGCAGATTAGCTATTTTTGCTCCTCACAGAATCAGGGAGCTGTAAAAGGACCCCAGAAATCTCTCAGGCAACTTTCTCATTTTGTTGAAGAGAAAAGTGAAAGCCAAGGTCAGTGACTCACCCCTGCTCTCATGGCTTGATTAGAACTCTGACAATACATGGATTCTCCGGGTCCAAGGCCAGGGCAGTTTCTGGGTGGCTCTACTGAACATTACAAAGTAAGGTGTGATCCTCAAACCCGGAATGAAACAGAAATATGGCAGGCTTAATACAAACTGAGGGGAGGCAATAAATAAAAAGATATCTTCTGTGTCTCTCCAGGGCTCCCAGCAAACTCAACCATCTGTTAAAACCAGAGTCTTTATTATTCAGCAACACAACTTTCTCTGCCTTAATGCAGAAAAACAATTGAACAAAGAGGCAAGGACCAGCTATTCTGACTAAATGTGAACAAGGACTAAGGCAAATTCAAGATAACTTGGTCTCTTAGGGACACTTGATATCTACACTGTATTCTTTGATTAATTCCAATTTTGTGCCACCTGGCTGTTATAACTGATGAGGCTAGCTGTATCTGTGGGACATCCAAGCTATATAAAGCTGAACTATATTACAACCAGGTTTCATTCTGTTTAGAAGTGCTTTCCAGTGCCTTGCAATGCAGGCCTATTTGGATAGTGTGGCACCGTTTTTTTTGGTGTGTAGTAGAGGAGTTGGTTACTATTGTATATGGATGGCTACAGGAGCCCTGGAGAAAGCATTTAGAGTTTGTTAACCATGTGATGTGGAATCCATCACCATTATGGGAATTAATACAGTTATTCCAGTGACTGCTCACTGTACCTCTTTCATCACATAGTTTTAACTTCTTCGGAAAGTTGGTGCCTACCAGAGCTGTGTTCTTGAAAGGTTCCCCAATGATTTGCCATCTGTCAAAAGTGAGACATACTGTCACCTTTATAATGAGCACTAGCGGGCACCTAACACTTAAATTCTCACACCTTCTGTAACACAATGCTCTTGAAAAGAGGAGCACCTTCTTCATTGCATGTTCCCTCTTCTTCAAAGGTGTGGCCATTATGGGATTATTAGAAAGGAGGAGGTAATGCAAATATTTGCTCAGGAAGGGGAAGATTCACAATGATTTCCCAGGGGACTGAGTCAACACATCTCATCATTGGTATTTTCCCCCGACTGTAGATCTCTGCATCCGTTTTCAGAAACTCCCACCCTGTCCAGAGGGACCAGTTTCAACTCTTGCCACTCTGCTGCAAGTATACCACAAAGGTATGTGATTTCCAGGCACTCTTCATCCAGAGAAATCATTCTGTGTAACAATGGATATTGTGAAATTTTAAATAGGCACTTTGGAAATAACTTGTTGAATGAATGGATGAGAAAATGAATAAAGGATTTCATAACTCCAACTTGCAAGAACAATGTAAAAGAGTCAGTGGAATTGAACTAAATATCCATCAATGGGGAAATGGCCAAACTATTGGCCAACCAACCCATTTTATGGAATTCTAAACAGTGATAAAAGGAAAAGGCAGAGAACTATATATATTTAGAATGAACTTCAACTCATATTTTTCCGGAGAAAAAAGAAAGAAACATAGAGTATGCTGCTATTTATAGGGTGGACAAGTGAGAACCAAAAAAACATATATGTAACATAGAAAAATATCCAGAAGGATCCATATAAATTTAGTAGGAAGGGAGTCAGGATTGGTGGGGGGTAATGGTTAAGAGGAATGAAAGCTTTATGTGTAATATTTTTTAGGAGTGCCTGCATGACTCAGTCAGTTGAGCATCTGACTTCAGCTCCAGTCGTGATCCTAGGGTCCTGGGGTCAAGCCCTGAGATGGGTTCCCTGCTCAGTAGGGAGTCTGCTTCCCCCCTCCTCTGCTCCTCCCTCTGCTCATATTCTCTCTCTCTCAAATAAATAAATAGAACCTTTAAAAATGTTTTTAACAAGATGAATATATTTTATGTATTTCTTGCATAATTAAATATAAATAAGAAGAGTTAATGATATTAAAAATAATGTTTAGTGACAAATAAATCAATAAATACATTCTTGGATATGAGGTTGTGAGCCTTTGGAAGGCAGAGAACTATGTTCCTGTTCCTTTTTGTGCCATGGGTGCTTAGCAGAAAGCCTAGAATATGATAGATGTTCAATAAATATTTGTGTAAATGGACAGGATAAAAATTTGTACAGTGAGGTCAATATGACCACAGATTAAATCTTTCATACACAATTTAGCTTTCTTACAAGAATTGTTTTCTCCCTTGAAACTTTCTTATCTTAAGATATCAAGTAATTGATACCCCTGTTCTCTCTTTGTTTCCAATGATTAGGATACCCAAGCTAAGCCACTTAAGCCCCAAAGTAAGAGTTTTTGGCTTATCTTTTCTTCCTTGTTCAAATCAGGAAGCCAAGCACCAGATCTCTATGTCACATAAAAAAGTGTGAACGTGATATTGGGTAATGTGTGGTAAGTGGGTCGGCCCAGTGAGACTACAGGTGGCTGTTGTTAAATGTGTGAATGGCTAAATAAATGAATTGTAATTAATCCAATTTAAATGATGAAGTCATGAAAGTAAATCATCCAAACTATCTCAAATAAGCTCCTTAGTGTTGCATGTAGAGGCAAACAGAAACCTGCCGCGAAAGAGCTGAGCAGACCTAGGAAAACCTTACCAAAAGTTCTGCTTCCCATACTGTCCATGAGGTTTTTTTTTTAAAAGTTTTTAAAAAGATTTTATTTATTTATTCATAAGAGACACAGAGAGAAAGAGAGAGGCAGAGGGAGAAGCAGGCTCCATGCAGGGAGCCCGACGTGGGACTTTATCCTGGGTCTCCAGGATCAGGCCCTGGGCTGAAGGCGGCACTAAACCACTGAGCCACCCGGGCTGCCTTGTCTGTGGGTTTTAAAAGGTTACTAGCACAGTCACCAAGGAGAAGGACAGGAATTGGGAAGTAGTTGGTATACATAAATATAATTTCCAGATAACAAATGTTTATTGTTTTAAGTCCCAAAGCTGAGTAACACAATTTGAAGAAAGCACTTTTATTTCTCATCAATGTCCAAAAACAAAAACCAAAAACAAACAAACAAACAAAATACAGAACATATTTTATTTATTTTTTTTAAAGATTTATTTATTTATTTATGATAGACAGAGAGAGAGAGAGGCAGAGACACAGGAGGAGGGAGAAGCAGGCTCCATGCCGGGAGCCCGAAGCGGGACTCGATCCCGGGACTCCAGGATCGCATCCTGGGCCAAAGGCAGGCGCCAAACCCCTGAGCCACCCAGGGATCCCTACAGAACATATTTTAATCTTACTCAGGGACTGAGACTCATTATTTGTAAGTATCAGTCCTTAGATTCTGCATGTAGTGATTTCTCTACAGACCTGTGTAGCTGATAAGGCCTCCAGACTGATTCTCTTTAAAAACATTCTTTTTTTGAGTTGTACTGTTTACAGGTTTTTTTTTTCTTTTCCTTCTGTTTCATTGTGCCAAGAACTACCATTTCTTTGTGGTTACCAGTGTATTACCTCTGGCTTCTGACCCTCAATCTCCCTGCCCTAACTTAACATTTGCCTATTATGAAATGAAAAGTCAGATAAGTAAACTCATTGGTCTTACACTAAATTACAGACAAGCAGTCCCTGAGTGGGGGTGATGGACTGTCCTTTAAGTAAGTATGTATAAGCTTTCCTGGATGAGCCATCTATTTGTCTATTTAGATTCTTCTTTCACACAATTTCTGGAAGATGGGAGGGTGTGGGGGGATGATGACAAGAAAAAATACAGGCTTTGTTAAGTGAACTGTTACTGGATAATATTCATATTTTTACCACAGCATTCCTGAATGGCTGGAATTTTGGGAAAAAGATCCAGTGGAGATTCTCTTGGATCTGGGGTTTGGTGTGGATGAGCCAGACATCTGCACACAGATCCCAGCCAGATTCCTGGGTTGTAGCTCAGCAGCCAGAGGAATCAACATCCGGGTTTTTCTTGAAGCTCAAAAGCAACGAATGAACATTGAGAACCCTGACTTGTATGGTAAGTGGGGCTACGTGGCTTCTGAATCTCAGCAGTGAGGGTGAGTGGCCGGATGAGTCACAGCATCAGGAGGGACTGTCTGGAAGATATATGTAGTAGCAATCACTCCTCTATTGCAGTGGCCTCCAACAGAGACGTTTACGTCTTAATTGCTCTACATGTCTGCTGCAGGTTCATGTGAGTGTTTGGGGGAAGGGAGATCTTGCTCCATGTGTCCTCCTCTGTGGACTCAGCCCCATCATCTGGAACGTCACTGGTTGCAATGACAGAAAAGGTGCAAATGGAGAATCATACTTGACTCTTAACTCTTTCTGCTCAGAATTTACCCATTGATTTCACTGTCAGATTTCTTTGTCCAAAATCAGTCATATGGCCATGATTAACTCCAAAGGGGTGAGAATATGCAGTTTTACTATTTGTCCAGAAAAAAGAAAATGCAATACTGGAACAGCATTAATGTATATCATGACCTCATACCCAGGAGGCAGAGATACCAGGATCTGAGAAAGCTTATCATGAGTCACAAGATAAAACCTTAATTTCCTCATGTATGAGGTTTAGAACACTTCTTATTCCACCATGGGCTGTAAGTGGTAAGTATTAATCCAGATTTGTGGGTTAAATACGTCTAAACCTTTTAATTATCATACATGCTGCTATTTTTCCCCAACTGGTGGTCAATGGAATACTTTTCTCTAGGACATTACTAGGATGTTCTTGGAGTGTGTGTAATGTGCTTAAATAATTTTGGGGAAATATGTCTGGCAGTTAAGCAGGTTTATTTACTTCAGAATTTGCTTAATATGTTAAGTGCACCCTTGGTCTCCTAGAGAGGATGCAGGACAGCATTTTCAGACTCATATAAGTACAAAACCCCTCTTGGAGGGGCATTGAAGAACATCTCCTCCATGGGATAGAGTTTGCAGAATTCTGGACTAGAGAAAATGCCAAAATTCTGTTTCTGAAATACATTCTTTAAATAAATTCATGAAAGTCAAGTGAGATAAAGTGTTTTTCTCAAACAAATATCTTACATGTTTCATTTTAGTCTTTGTTTCCTCCATTTTCATGTAGGAGAAATGGGTCTGAAAATCTCAGCAATGCAATTTTTAAAAAGAATTTGTATCCCCGAAGGTGTTTCAATGCCATATTTCTTAACTTCTTAGAAGAAATTAGTATCATTCTTTGTTGTCTCCTCCTCCAAGCCACAGGGAGTTGTGAGTTCTTTGATCAATTCTTTCTTTGGAGACAGTAATAACACTTATCATTATCTGGGGAGTGTTTGACCTGAGCTATGAAGTAAACATTTTGTAGATGAAATTGACACACGGGAGATGTGTGTCTTCATCTTAGAGAAGACCTGGGAAATGGCCCCCAGTCCTGTGATTGTGCCCCACTCTTATTTCCATGATTAACACTATGCTAATAATGCATTGTAAATGCTTTCACTCAACACTTACCAGGACACTCTTGATTCAAGAAAACTGAGAAGGTCAAATGTAAAACAAGCAATAATAAAATTAGTTAGTTGTTCTACACACAGAAAGGAAAAATGTGTCTCATTCAAAGTCAATAAAAAAGGTTCAAAATTGAAGGGAAGAGAATCAATTGGTTCATGGTTTAATTTCTCCACAGGCAAAAATAAACAAACAAAAATAAAAAAAAAAAACCCTCCATTCATCTAATGCCACAAGACTTGTTTTCTGAATTGACTTAGCCAGCTAAATGGATAGATTTTATCTTAGTTTAAGTATAAAAATATGCTTTAGGATAGATGTAAGACAATCGTAAAAGTACAATTATGATTCAGTCATACCACTGGGGTCACAAAAAAAGATTCAGTTTTAACTAAAGCTAAATTTAGGGGGAAATGTAATCAGAATGTTTCTGAAAATATCCAGAACCCAAGAGTCCCTCTTTGTCTTAAAAGAATATCACAATCTTCTGTGAAAAGCCTGTCACATTTTTTAAAGTAGAAGGATCAGTAGTAAATATGTTCCCCTTTCAGGTGAAGGGAGCGGGTATAGACATAGGATATGCTCATGGGAAAGTCAGTAGCATTGCTGTAATGGTGCAAACAAGAACAGAAGACTGCCTCCTTACTCACCAACGGGGCATTTGGCCACTGCTGAGCCATGCAACCCTGCATGCTTTATTACTGCCTTTTGGCTGTGTAATAAAAGCAAAATGTTTTGTTTTGTTTCCATCATTTTGGTTTTATTATCTGTAGATACCAAAACTACTCTTCACCATTTTTTTCTGAAGTGGCAATGTGTCCCCGAATTGCTCTAGCTGCACGAGGTCCCTTCCATATGCTAATGAAGTCAATACTTGCCTGTTGCCTAAATGAACCATGCAGAAAGACTTACAAGTTGAGGAGCTGGTTCATTTGAAAAGGCAAATGGGTTTTCACATCAATGACTGTCTTCTTCTGGATGATTAAGAACAATATATTCTCGTCCTGAGTCTTACACATTTATAACTCTAATTGCTGATATTTGTACAGCATTGTGCTTTTCATTGAGTGATACATAAAATGGATTATAATTACCCTCATTCTTCAAAGGAGGAAACTGACCATTTACTATGTGCTTGGCACAGGCCCTAAGGACCATATTTCTATTAATTTGCTTACTCTGACATCATACTTCCAGTGATTGGTTGATGTAGGGTCTGGATCTAGGCCTTCTGACTTCAGATTCCATGATTTTTGCACACTGATAGGTGACAGTATAGGTGAAAATGATGGAGGTGATGGTTAGGATATCTACTACCTAAAGCTGTGGAAGTACACTCAAGTTCACCTCATATGAAAGTTAGGCAACCTCTTTAACATTTAGTTTAATATGCAAGATTACATTAAAATTCATCTCACCTATAATTTTTATGGATTCACACATAAAAACTAAAGGCATACATGAATGTATATAGTCACGCATATTTAACTAAATATAAAAGGTGTTCACTGCTCCCATGACACAGTGGCAACTCCTTATCTCAGGGAACCACCTCCATGATGACCACTGGCATGTACTTGAGTTTCAAGAGCTTGCAGTCCTTCCCATCTTGAAAAAAACATGTGTCTTCAACCTCTTCAGTTTTGACTACATTCATGCAGTTTCAGGGGAGAGACACAGTCTAAAAATTGTGTGTTCCTTGTATCACTCAGGACGTTTCCAACAACTGGAGATCCTGGACCATGTAACCAATGCCTTCTCATCCTTGATGAATAATGTTAACATCCTGCAGAACAAAGCTGAAGAGAAAGATGGAGGGGAAAATGTGCAAAGAACCTCAGTGAGTGAAGCCAAAGAACATCGAAGAAGAATGGGTGAGCTTTTCAGTAGAGCTTCAAAGCAGAGCATTAGGAGAGATTGCAGCCCAGAAGCGTCTGAATCATTGAAGATGAGGGGCAAATGTTCCATCACCTCTGCAAAATCAGGAGAGTTCGGAGCAGAGTTAACAGTTGTGACAAACGACCAGGACCAAAGTCCTTTGTCTCCTCCAGCAGAGCACTCCTCTCTCCAAACCTGTGATGATTTGGTACCTTGTCATTCTCCCCAAGCTCTTCTGAGCAAGCAATGGCCCCGCTCATCCACACTGGCCAAGAGGGCTCCTCCTTCCTGTATGTTGGAGGGGTCAGTCAAGGATAGAACTCAAAAGGTGAACTCTCTTCAAACTACCAAGCTCAAGAGCTTGTCTCGTCTTGCAGGCAAAGCACTGGACTCCTTTGAAATGGAAGAGGTCAGTGTTATACCTACACGCTCAATTTCTAAGGGAAACAACCCTCCCCAAAGCATCTGTGCCTTCTGCCTTCACTTAACCTTAACCCCTCAAGGGGTGAAAGATTATTTCTTATTGTTCCAAACTCCTCTTTCCAGTCTAGGACACTTAAGGTCATTCTAGCATGCTTTCAGCCACTCTAACTTTCCTTGTTTCACCATCTTGGAGGGTCAGCTACTTCCCACTCAGTGAAACTTGCCCGCCACTTCCACTCTGTGTTCTCACAGCCTTGGTGGGGAGAGCTTGTATGGCAGAGACTGTCCATGTGTTTTGATGACATCTCCCCCACTTGTCTATCAGCAACTCAATGGCCAGATTTTGTCCCCAAGGAGATGTGCTTTGGAAATATTTCTCCTGTAATGCCCCATGCAGGACCTTGGACAAGGAAGTAGGGATTTGGGTTTCATTTTGATTTTACAGGACCAGTATTTTATTTGTTTGCTTGCTTTGCAATTTATCAATATTCACATAACTTGACCTCCATTGCAGACATACACATTCACCACTCTGTGCACCAAGAACTCCCTGCATCAGCCTCTTTGCTCTGCAGGTGCACCTTTCAGAGACTAGTCCCACCTTCTTCTGGTGTCCATGCCAATGGCATTGTCAGCATCATTCTACACCGCCATGAGTCGACTCTGAGAAAGTAGGAATGCATTTGAGGTGTAGGGGTGGTTCTCACTTCTGGTTCTTCCTAGACTGCACCATGGCGCAGCACCCCTTGACCTGGGTCCTGTGGGTTGACTCAAGTCCACTCATCAGGGGCTGCTTGTCTCCATCCTTTTTACCACATCTTATGCAGCCTGACCACCATACATTCCGTTTTTTAAACATGGGCCTGAAACATGTGATAGGGGAAAGATTATACTTTTACAGACCCTTTCCCCACTTGTACCTCTTCACACTGCCTGTTTTATCCTCTCCACACCATTCATTTCCCATCCACCCAGGGTCAGAGCCTTGTAACCCCGCACATTTCTCTCTCCTGACTGGGAGAAGGGCTAAGGAATGTTAGTAAATAAACGAGTTTTGTCCAAACTCTGTTATTACTATGTCAGTAAACAAATGAGTTCCATTCAAACAAAGCAACAACCACACAATCTGCCCCTTCATCTTTACCTTCACTCACTCGTGCTAATTTTCACTCTCATTTAGATGACACCCCCACTGCACTCCTCAGTCTTTTTGAAAAATATATATACATATTTTCACAGATTGGTCTATTCTTTAATACAATGAGGAAGGAAGTACAAAAGAAAAAAATCCCCTTTATCATGTAAATCCAGGAGTGGGGCAGGATTGTATGCAAATCCCAAGGTGGGACCACCTTTCCTTTGAGCCCTCCACAGGCCACACACCCTGATAGGCTCTGGAGTACAGACTCTGCCCTCAATGGAACCTCTGTGTAGTGGCAGGGATGGCACAGAAACCTGTAACACGCTGGGAGAGTGACAGCTATACTAGTAAACTTTTATGTCACTCTAGACATATTTGGGATATCTGAGGAGCTTGAGGCTAAGTCCTTAACCAGCCAGGGGGCTAAGAGAACCAAGGAACTTAGAGAAAGGAAGGCTGACCCATAGCCTAAAAAGAAGAGGAATTAGGTGAATATGCCTATTGGTAGCCCTCCCCATTCCACAAAGATAGTCTTCTATCTATTTCGTTGCCTCAAAATATGTAGCTGGCAATGATCCTAATATCTAAGTATATATGTTTGTATGTGTACATATCCTATGTCAGAAATGATTTCAAGAACCTTAAAATGTTAATCTGAATGTAAACCAGTAGCCTACAAATGAATAAAAATTACAAATGGAGAAAAAGCAGACTTTTGGTCTCCTGCCCTGATTTGAAGATAGGCTGAGGTGGCACTAAGAAAAATTATTTGGTTTTAATTCAATCCTGCAAAGATTATTTAATTACCAAACTACTTAAAATGCTATAAAGAATATCAAGAAAATCTGTAATCCATTTGCCAGTCTGCTATTATCACCTACAGTCCAAACAAGAAATGTCACCATCTTCAGCCTGTTGGCACACCCCACAGACACTGCGGTCTCCTGTCAGGCTAGACTGACTTAGAGAAAAATAATGTCCATTGGATGCCATCTATATGTGAGAGTACAGGGATAGATTAATATCATATTCAGCATAAAAAGGACTGAGAAAAGAGTGCCAGTTCTTGCATGGTACACCTTCAAATATTCTTAAATGACAATTATTCAAGGAAAAGCTAGCTAGTAGTATATGTGGGGGGTGGGAAGAAATTCAGACACCAAAATAAAACAAACTCATGTGCAGTAGTATATAGTAGGTACTCAGCAAATATTTGTGAATGAGTAAATTAACGTTAAAAATATTTGATATTATTAGTTTAGTCTGTGGATGGCATCCACAGGGAAACAGAATATTCTATTGAACTACATAGTTAACTTTGTTTATGATGTTTTTTAAATATTTGCCTAGATTTTGTGTGAGAGTCTCTCTGTATAACTAAGACAGAGCCCCCCAAACAATATAAAAAGAAACTCACTACTTGAATTTTGTTTTTTCTAAAACATATACTTGAAATATTACATCCTCATCACAGACTGGGAGAAAAATATTTGTTTCATTCAATACCAGTGGATGAGTAAATGGAGCTTGGGTAGGTTGCATCTCAAATAGGAGCTAATGCCAGATGTAATAGTCATTTTTTAATGGCAAATTTAAAATTCCAATTATAAGAAATGAAAAATATGTGTGAAATTGGCAGATTTTCATGGCATTTAAAACATGAGCCAATGTCCTTAAATATCCAGCAATCAGAATTTCAACTGTGATTGGCCACAATTTGCCTCCAGATCGATCTATGATGCTTTCCCTAATGTCCTACCAACAGCTGAATTTGGCAATATTTGGCTCACTTTTCAAAACTAGGATTCTAAGAAAATTGTGCATAGATATTTTTAATGCACAAATCAACATATTTTGGTGTTTAATTTTTCTTAGTAAAATTAAGTCTGTTCCTTTCTTTTTTAATTCCCAAACATATTAAGAGAATTTAATACTAATGAAGCCTCTGCAATTGTAAAGTCAAGGTAGGATGCTTCTTTATATCCGCCACAAAACATTTTAATCTTTCTCTCACTTCCATACAAGGATCTTGCTCTCTAGAACTCATATGTGAGACTGTTGCCCATATTATTAAACAATACCAATTGGCATCCTGATTAGGTGGAAAATGTTTCCAACATTAACAACTATTTCTTTATTTTTAATTTTTAAATTTTTAAAAATGTATTAATGAGTTTGGCTCTGGTGGAATAATCCAAGAATACACCTGGTTTTCATTTTAAATTATTGAGATGTTGTTGTTTGAGGGTTGCTTCTCGATAGATTAATGTACACTTTACATCACACTAAATGGACTTCTCTGCATGATAATGATCAGAGCAAAATAATTTTCTTAGTGTACTTAAAAATTTATATTATGAACATGGTTTGAGTTACAAAACCAATAAAACTAATGTTAAGAAGTAAGTCTAATTAATTACAAGTATGAAACAATTTCTTTGAAGAAAAGAGATGAAGGATTAAAAAGGAGGAATAAATATTTCTTACATTGCTGAGCTATACTCTCACAGTTCTTTATTCCTGAGTTAAAGGTCATTTTTGGCCACATGCACGACAGTGTTTAAATATCCTTTGATTCAGCTTTCAGTATATAGACATTAGTCCAAATAAATAATATGACATGTAAGAAAAAGATTTATGTACCAGGATACTCATCTTACCATTACTTTTATTTGCAAAAGCTAGAAAACATTCCAACATCAGTAAATTAATGTACTTTTCCAAATATAGTCTATTGTAAAGTCATTAAAAATGATGTTTTCAAAGAAATCCTATAAGTGGGAAAAAAAAAAAAAAGTTCTCCTTCTAAGCTTTGATTGAAAAATTTTGATTGCATTACTATATCCAGAAAAAAAAATTAAAAAGGAGACCTGCAAAAATGCACTCTGAGGTATTAAGAGTAATGTTTTCTTGCCTTCTTTAACTCTATTTATCAAGTTTCTATAGTAATCTATATTATTACTCATAAAGAAATTTTTTACTCCTAATTTTATTCTCTAGAGTAGTATATTAATTTCTGAAAGAATTTTAAAAATAAATTCTGCTCTATCAATTTGGAAAACAAATTTTCTTTGAGCTAAGCTCTGTATAGCAACTGAGTTGTGAATTTTCTGAATTGCTCTCCATAAATTTACCAAGTCATAAATAAATCTCTTAGAGAGATAAAATTAAATGTGGGAAATAACTTGCTTTCTCCAAATATATTTAAAGCTCTTTAGGAGAAAAAAAATATAGAATAATAATATTATTATTTAAGTTTTACTCAAATGTTACATCTTCCAGACAGGGTCTCTATTCCTCCCACACAGAAGTGGTTCCCGCATTTCTCTCTCCTGATCTTCTTTAGTTCTCTGAATCTTTATCCTGAGTGCCTTGTATGTGCCACCTGCCTGCAGCAGACTGTAAGCTATTTGAGTTCAGAAATCATGGTTAATCCTCTTAGCAGTAGCCAGTAGGCACTCATTATATGTTGATTAAATAAATGAAGTGAATTTATTATGAAAACATCCCTAATGAGATTGATGTATTTTGGTGTCTCAGGTCCAGAGCTTTGATGAAGAGACTGGTAATCCTCTTGACATGATGTCGGGAATTGCAGGTAAGATTTATCAAGATGTGCAATGTCATCAATGGCCTTTCAGAGAGAAAATGTAAATAACTAGTACTCAACTTTCTTAATATGTAGGACTTAAACTACATATTATTATTATTATTATATGTAGGACTTAAACTACATATTATTTCATCTTCAGGAGATGGCATAGCTGGGGCACCTGGGTGGCTCCGTGATTGAGAGTCTGCCTTTGGCTCAGGTCATGATTCTGGGGGTCCTTGGATTGAGTCCTGCATCAGGTTCCCCACAGGCTTCTCCCTTTGCCTATGTCTCTGCCTCTCCCCCTGTGTCTCAAATGAATAAATAAATAAAATCTTTTAAAAAAAAGATGGCATAGCTACCACTGTTGCTATTTACTACCACTACTATTTCTACCTACTGCTATTAAAAACCTACTAGCAATGCCAGTGTACATGTAAATTTCAAACAACTTACTACAGATCTGTCCGATATCCCTGGGGCTAATGCACTCTGTGCTTTGTCTAAGATTAACTCTGTGTGATTTGATCAAGAGAGTGGAATGGATTCCACATAGGACTGGGACTGAGGGAATACTTTCTTACTCCTACTGACAACTGCTTGATGTTACAAAAGTCATATCATTTTACTGGTCCTTTGATAAGTGGGGTTAATTTTTTAAGTTTCTCTGCTAGCACTTATATTCTAAATTAAGTGATGGTAGGACCTTCTTATTAAACTCTTCGTGGAAACAAGTTGCCTAGATGTAACCTTCCAAATAATCTTTCAGAATCATGTTATATAATCCTAGACAGCAAAGAAGGAGAGCTTTCTCTACTCTTCATTCTTATGCTCCCATTCAGCCATCATTGTGATTCAGCATTTCCATGATCCTATAACAGAGCTAAAAGTAGACAGGGATTAGTGAAGCAAAATAAAGCAGATGAAGCTAGTGCATTTCCTGGAAGAAAATATGCAAATTTTTAATTTAATTTAGTGTGGTGTCAAACACATCTTTTTCATTACAAAGTGTATGTATGGGCCTCATTTTGCTAAATGCTGTTTAGAAATTATGCATTAGTAATTATAGGGTCCTGCTGATTACATAAATTGTTATCCTGCTCTTCGAAGTAATTACCACATAACCTGCATTGAGGTTTATAAGACAAAAATAAGCATCTGTTTTCCATCTAATTGAATGCTTCTCAATGAAGCTAGAGGTCCCTGTGCCAATAGGAACTGCCTTCCTTGACATTCAATTAAGAGGTCTGCTGATATCATGTAAGTCACCCCAATCATTCCAAAAATTGATTTGGTAAGTTAGGCAAAAGCACTAACCTATATTTAATTTCAAATTCAGAGAGCAAAGTAAGATGGGTGAAGGTTAGCATAATGGAGAAAATCTGAACTAAAGTAAAGCAAATATAATTTATTACTTTCAAAAACAGTGTCATTAATCCAAGAAAAAATAGGACTAGGAAAAAAGTAAGTAAAACAAGTTCTATTTCTATTAATAGAGAAAAGGGAAAAGTATTACTTTTATTTATATATGAATGAATGAATGAATTCATTATATATAGGAATAAATTATATATATGAATGAATTTATATATGTGTATGAATATAAATGAATGAATTTTTTAAAAGATTTTTATTTATTTATTCATGAGAGGCAGAGACACAGGCAGAGGGAGAAGCAGGCTCCATGCAGGGAGCCCAATGGGGGACTCGATCTCTGGACGAGGGATCCCTGGGCTGAAGGCAGACACTCAACTGCTGAGCCACCCAGGCATCCTTAAATGAATGAATTTTGACTCAAAGTTAAAAAAATTATTTCATTCAAAAATGAAGGTACCATTAAATGGCAGAAGTGATCCTGTGCTACATCCAGAGCATAGCCCCTAACCCACCTGGCTGCTTCCTGGCTGTTGAAATACTTGCTCCCAGAACATTCTCTCTGGGAACCCAGCTCTCATGTTGTGAAAATCCCAAACCACATGGGAATGTCCACTCTGATAAACAGCCTTGAATGAGCCTCTGTGTGAATAAGGAAGGCATCCTAGATGTCTAATCCAGTCAGACTTTCAGATGACTTCAACCCAGATGTCATCTGACTGCCACCACATGAGAGAATCCAGTCCACAACCACAGAGCTGAGCTGAGTCAACACACAGAACCATGATAGATAATAATCAACTGTGGTTCTAGGTCACAAATATTTAGTAACATCATGTGAGAGTAAAAATGTGAAACAAACTTATCCATTGTTGGTTGTCAGTTAAAAATCGTCATAATTATTTGAAGTACAATCTGTCAATGTCACATACTTTTAAATGTATGCAACTATTCCAGTTTGCAATTTGACCCATCAGTAGACTCCAGTGTACACATAAGAATTTTGACTGCAAAAACATATTTATAGTAAATATGCTAGAGGCAGCCTAAATGCCCAAAAGTATAAACTAGTTTTAAATAATTATGGTACATTGTTACATTAAAATCTATTCAGACATTATTTTGAGAAATGAGGCAGATACTTACGCATTGATATGGAAAGGTCTCTGAGACATACAGTTGTTAAATGAGAAAAAATATGTGCAAAAGATTTTGTGTAGACACCTCTTTTTATTAAAAAAAATATCTATTTCTACTGAAGGGAGAGAGTATGCACAGGATGCATCTGGAAGAGCATATAAGGAACTGCTAATGGAAGTACCTTGACAGAAGGGAAACTAACATGTTTTAAATTAATTGGCATCTTTTAATTTTCTTTTGTTACCATGTGCATATGTTATTTTCATAACACTACTTAGCAAAAAATTCTGGGGATACTATAGGAAATTGACACCATAAAAATGGGAGATATTGTTGTTATTAATTCACTGCTCCCCATGACAACCAGTCCAAAATTTTTGGACACTTTTTCTTTTTTTAATTTTTAAATAAAAATTATATGTAGTTGAGGTGTGAAACATGATGATTTGATATACATATACATATTGAAAGGATTACTATGATCAAGCTATTTAGCATATCAGTTCTTCACATACTTTCCATTTTATGTGTGTGGTAAGTGCACCTGAAATCTATACTCTTTTAGCAAATTCTCAATATTTAACACAGTATTATTGACTATACTCACCAGATATCTTAGATCTCTAGACTTATCCATCCTACATAATTGTAACTTCGTATCTTTTGATCAACATCTCTTCCAAAATTGGGAGATTTTATTATTCCTCTCAGCTTTTTACAGATCAAGTTTGACATAATAAAAGGTGATAGATGATAATTAATATTGTAATTGATAATAACAATATTCTTTCTCAGTGTTCTTCGTATACTTTATCAGAAGAGTTAACAGTTTGTAAATGCAAAGATTATCTCACTGATTCCTTACATATGCACACATTATGTATAGGGCACCCTACCATGGATAAATGCAGTAATATTTGAATTTAATAATAAAAATACAAGTAACACTTCCTCCTCCCAACAAACAAAACAAAATACTAAATCCAGGTCTTCAGGATTGATTTTTCCATCCTAAAATAAATACAGAAGATGCTCATTTAAAACTGTAGGTTCAGATCATTTCAATAATAATGATGAATATTTCATATAAAATTAAAGAATTGGAAGAGAAGCAGTAATCTGAGGCAAATTCATAGCATTAATTGCTTTCATTATCAAACAAGTAAAAACTGAAATAAATTATTTGACTCAAGAAGTCATCATAAAAACAGTAAAATAAGCATAATTAGAAGTTAGAGGTTAATAAGCTAGAGATTAATCATTTAGAAAGCAGAAAAAAATAATTTGATAAGTAAAATCAAAACACTAGTTTTTCATGTGGGGAATAAAAACAAAGCTGTCAAACAATAAAAGAGAAATGCATACTAACGAAATTAGATAATCAAAATAAAATTAGAGAAAAGACAGAACCACTGATATATAAAAGAAGTTATACCATATCCAAAACCTATGTTTTAAATTATAAAGGAATACCAATACCAATACAAGTGGTATAATTAAAACCAGGGATAATTAGTATGAGTGATATTTTAGAAAATGTATGTATTCATAGTAACAAATTTTATATTGGTATTATGTTGACAATACTCATAATATACATATCTATTTTAAACCAAAACATTAACAAAATATCGTAATAGAACTGCTAAGTAAACTAGTACCAGAGAGGGGAAAACAAACAAAAATTAAGTTTACCAAAAACTATCTCTAAGAACAGCAATGAACAGTGACAAAATAAAACCAAAATTGTTGCATAAGTAGGCTCTCTCATTTTTTCAAGAGATAATGGCTCTTCTGTAAAAATCTTCCAGATAATGTAAACATTTGTAAATCTTTCCAGTTCCTTTTAGATTAAAAAACAAAACCTGAACTAAATTTTACTTATGAATACAGATGTAAACATTTTTCAGTAATGATGATTTAAGTTCAGTAAAACATTAGAAGTATACTAATCCTTGAAAACTAGCTTTCATTCCAAGATTTCAGTGTTTCAACAATTGAAAAACCAAAATAATTTATCAACTACTATGATAAATTATTAAAGGAAATAAATGATATGATAAATTTGATAGCTTATGAAAACGATTTGTATTTTTATAAAATATTTCACTGTTTACCAACAGAACTTCAGATGAATGAAATTTCAGATAGACAGTTAAATGCAGAAAAACCACACCCACATTATAAAAGGTCTAAAAGTATAAACGTAGGTGAATTTTACATCATTTTGGAATAGACAACTATTTTTAAAGCTCGACTTAAAATGCAATAGCTATTTAAATTAAGCAATTTTCACAGCCTACCATTTAATACCTATATATGAAAAACAATCATAAAAAATTAAAATGTAAATGACAAGCTGAGAGTGTATTTTCATCATAAACAGCATCATAAACAAAAAAGGATTAACAAAAATTCTTTGCAAGTAGAAATAGAAGGAAATTTTCTTAGTCTAAGAGGTATCTACCAAATCTTGATAGCAAATATCAATCCTAACAATGAAACCTTCAAGGAAGTCCTGTTCAACCATGAATAAAACCTACCAGCACTGGGCAGCCTGGGTGGCTCAGCGGTTTAGTGCCGCCTTCAGTCCAGGGCATGATCCTGGAGACCTGGGATCGAGTCCCACGTCAGGCTCCCTGCATGGAGCTTGCTTCTCCCTCTGCCTGTGTCTCTGCCTCTCTCTCTCTCCTCTCTGTGTATTCTCATGAATAAATAAATAAAATCTTAAAAAAAAAAAAAACCTGCCAGCACTACTTTTATTCGGCATTAAACTAAAGGTCAAAGCAGAATGGCAAAACCACGAAGTAAGATGTATACACACTTACAAACTGTCCACATTTGCAAACGAAATAACTGTCTGCATAGAAATCCCAAGAGAATTAATAGGCATATAAATAGAATAACAAGGTTTAGCAAGTTTGTTGAATGCAAGAGCAAAATGCAAAAATCAGTATTATTTCCAAGCACCACCAATAACCAGTTAGGAAGACATAAAGGAAAAAAAAAATATTTCTTTCACAGTTCCAACAACAATAAACCTGCAAGAGTACCTTTGAATATATATAAATGAAGATTCAGGGTATTTATTGGGAAAATTATAAAATATTACTATGTCTCATAACAAAGACCTAAATAAAAGCAGAGCTATGTCATGTTCATGAACAGGAACACTCAGCATTACAAAGAAACCAAATCTCCACCAGTAATAAAATTGGCAAAACAGTTTCAATAAAAATCATAATAGAGTAGGTTTTTGTTTTAATTTTTGTGTGGAAGCTACAAGGTTGTCCTGAAATCCCAATGTACTAGTAAAGGGCAAAGAAAAGCTA
This sequence comes from Canis lupus baileyi, assembly GCF_048164855.1. Classification (NCBI taxonomy): domain Eukaryota; kingdom Metazoa; phylum Chordata; class Mammalia; order Carnivora; family Canidae; genus Canis; species Canis lupus. The sequence continues at coordinate 16,935,121 of NC_132855.1, read as the reverse complement.
AGATAATAATGAAGATCATGGAGGAGGAATCTGTGCTACTAGAAATGAACACTTATATCATAATTGGGAGTAAGGTGTTACTCCACTGTTACAAAAAAATTTTTTAAGATGATGAACCAGTGAAATAGAGTTCAGAAGTAGATCCCCTGCATGTATGGAAATGAAAAGTCAGAAAAAGCATTTCAAAACCAGTGGAGAAAGGATGAATGTGATTGATACAATTAATTGGTTATCCATATAAAAAAGATCAAAAATTAAACCCTTGGCTTGTCCCATTAACAAAAATAAATCCAAGTATAGCAAAGGTCTAAATGTGAAAAGCAAAGCATTGGTACTTAGAGAAGAAAATAAACAGGGTGTATTTATGACCTGAGAGCAAAATACAATTTCTTGAACAGGAAACCCAAAAAGCACACACTGTAAAAAGAAATATTGATAATACAACTTTATTATAATTGTTAATATTGGTTCAAAAAAGACAGCATACACAAAGTTCAAAGACCAGTCACAGGTCAATTATACTTCAAAAACAAACAATATCACAAAGTAGAAGTTATCTACAATAATATTCAGCAAAATATTTAAAAATTAACTGATAAAGAAGAAAACCCATTCTATGCTATTATAATTAGGAACAAATAAATTTAAATGATTAGATACTATTTTAGGCTGACAGAATTTTAAAAATTTGATTCTACCAAGTATTGGTGAAAGGAGAAAATAGTCTTACACAACTGGGGAGACTATAAATTGGTACAGCCTATTGCAAAGCAGTTTGGCAAAATCGAGTCGAGTTAAAGTTGCACAGACCCTTTGACTCAGCCATTTCATTTGTAGTATATGAATGAACTACAAATGTAGTATATATGCGATGAATGAACATATAAAAACTTTTTTGCAACACTGAAATAGTGAAAAAAACACCTAAAGGCAATCAAATCAATAAGAATAAGGTTAATGATACTGCAGCATAGTCATAGAGTAGAATAATACGCTGCAATGATAATAAGCAAGTTAATTTGTCCACATGAAAAAATATCACGAATATAAGATAGGGGTAAATGAATTACAGTTAGGTGCATACAATATATAAAATATATTTACCTTAGCAATACTTGGTGTCTAATGTATATACAAAGTAAAAGCACAAAAATGTACATTGGAAATATAAACACCAAATTCAGGATTCTAGTTAACTCTGAGAAGGAAGGTAAGGAGGGAGGCGATGGGATCAGAAAGGGATAAACCCAGGTAAATAAGACTACTGTATCTGCAATGTTTCCTTTAAAAAAAAAAAAATCTAAAGTAACTATGGAAAAATGTTAAGTTTTAGTAGAACTGAAGGGTGTTTACAAGGGATAAATATAGGTTGTGTTATTTTCTATACTTTATACATGTTTGAAATTTCCCAATGCAAGAGAATTGAACAAAATATAAAGATGTCAGTAGGAATTATATTAAATAAGCTAGTGCAAACGAAGCAGTTTTCAACGTCAGTAATAGTCTAAAAGTATACACGATACACTAAAATAGGCAAATGACTTATTAAATTGATGGAGGTTTAAGACATCATATAATCTAATGTTGGCAAGGATACACATTGCTTTCTGGAAGGCAATATATAACAATATATATCAGAAACTTTGCAACTGTGTTTATCTTCCTATGGGGTATCCCACTAGATGTTATCCCACCGCAATTATAATAGAGATGTACAAAATTAGAACTAGCTTAAATATCCAATATAAAGGATTGTTTAAATAAATCATGATACATTATATGGAGCACTATGCGGTCATCAAAAATGAAAACTGGGAAAAAAAAGAAAACTGGTATTTCATGCCACAGTGGTTAAAAACTTACAATTAAGAGAGAAAAACAAGTCATAAGATAAAATGCGTTTCTACAGAAAAACATCTCAATTTGCTTATATGAAATCACATATATAATCTATATGATACACATAAAAACTGTAAATGTTAATAGTTGGGTGACCATCTCGTGGTGATGAGTTTCAGGTAATATTTTTTCTTCCAAGTTTCTAACCCTCGACCCTCCCACAAAAATAAATAAATAAATAAGTAAATACATAAATAAATAAATAGAAAGCACAAGTGTACACAGCATAGACAATCATGGTTTTTCCTTCTTTTGCTTCTCTGTATTCGCTAATTTGTCCACAACAAACTAATCATTCAACTAAGGTAATGCTCAATGGTCATTTTTACAAATGAAATATTTTGGGGGGTATTTAATGACAGCTAAATTATTAAGGTTTTGCAAATAAGATTTTTGTTCCAAAGCAGATTTGGAAAAGGTAGTTTTGAAGAGGTGCCTCATCTCCTGGTTGGCCTTTCAGTCTTCTTCCTCACCAATTACCACTAAACTAGATTCTGTTTAATTTTGTTAAATTTAATTTTAAATTTTAAATTTTAAAAAAAATTTAATTCTGTTAAAACTAGATCTGTTAAATCTTTTAATTTCCCATTCTCAATCTTTCTCTTTCTCTCTCTCTCTCTCTCTCTCTCACATCTCTCTGTTATGTCATAGGGGCTGGTAATACTAATTTAGAAGAACATCAAAAATAGCCCATTCTCATTTCTTAGCCGACAAACTCCACAGTCCTACTACTCTATCTCCTTTTTCTTCTCTATCTGTAAGCGCTCCCTTTATGCTACCGCTAGCCTCGGTAAATAACACCTCTGCAGGACTCATCTGGAAAAACAGTAATCATTTGTTTATGCCTCTCTCCTTTACACTAAATTATGTTCTGCTTGAGAATAGGAATCTTGTCTTATTTACCTGCCATCCCCAGGCCTAGCACAGTGCCTGACCCATCAGGGAACCGCATACATGACACCATCTAAGCTTCTCCCACCTTAGCCAGAAGAGTTTCCCTTCTAATTCACCAGTGGTGATTTAATGTTGCAACAGTGCACTGTGGGCAGAGTATATGATTATCTTAAAATACAGCACATGGTATTTTTAATGATCTTACTGGCATGGATTTCAGTATTTGTAAATCCGGACTGTCTCCAATATGTATATTCCTTTCAAATCTATGAATTGGTGCTTTCTTTTTGCATGTTGCATTTAGTCCTACGCGGTGTAGACTTCATTTATTTTGGTTTTGCAAACGTTCCAGCAACAACTCTCAGAAAGTTGTTTTACCTGAATATACAAGGAATCTGTTGCCTAATTCGATATTCCAATCAGTTACAATTATTATTAGGAAGCAGTTCATTGTTTTTTTTTTGTTGTTGTTTCTTTTTTTTTTAGCAGTTCATTGTTAATTAACAATTTATATTTGATACATTTGCAGTGTCCTGAACAGTTTCAATTACATTATTTAATCACCATACTACTCTTTCCTCTTTAGAGATAAGACATCAACAAATTAAGCAAGTTGCCTGAGTTTACACAGCTGGCAAAGAGAGGACCAAATTTCAAGTCAGGATCTTTTGGATTCAAATCTATTCCTCCTTCCATACTGAATTCACTCATTCAATGAATATTTATGAGCACTTATACATATAAGAACCTGGTCTAGGTGCCGGGGATACAAATGAAAGCAAAACAGAACTTAGTCCGGGGGAGCCTGTGAGTATCTGGAGGAACCACTTACTTACTGAATTACAATTGCCCTAAGTGTCACGAAGGAAAAGCAAAAGATGAATCAAAAGCTATTAACATCCGAGAAAGAGCCAAATACAGATTTGAGTGCCTTGCTAAAGCATCCCTTTAAATTCTTCTCACCATTTATTAGGCACTTACTCCATGCCAGGTGTGGTTCCAGGCACTTTATATGTATTAATTCACTGAATCCCCCCTTGGAGGTGGATCCTATGGTCACTATTCCCATTGCACAGATGAGCACAGCGAGGTGGAAGGACCACGTAACTGCCCACAGCCCCACACCTCAGAGCCCCTGACTGCCTTTTGTTTCTGGCTGGCTTCTGAATTGACTTTGAATGCACCTGGTCATAAGCTCTTAGCACTTGCCTTAACTTCTAGTGCAGAAAAGCTATTGCGGCAACAAAATTGCTTAAAGATAAACTTAGATCAGGAGACTCAGAAGATCCTGATTTCTGTAGTCATTCACACATGAATCTGCTTTGCCATCTACAGTTTCATACTTGGATTATCACCACCGGCCTCCCCGACGATGTGGGTTGCTAACTTGGAGGTAAAACATGAACTCCGCTGGCACCGAAAAGAGAGGCTGGAGTGCCCACCTCTTTTGTTGTTTGTTTGGTGTGGGTGGTGTTACTTGTTTGCAGAGAATTAGCACACAGGGAAGAAGGATAGGCAACATGAAGGGAACTGACTGATCACCCGTGACCATGACCGCCTGTTCGCACAACCGACTAGGACCAGGCCACTGGGAGAGCCCAAGCCTCCGCAGCCCCGTCCCTTGGCTCCGTCGCCTAGCCTCAATTTGAGTCCAATTGCTTAATTTTCTACCCACCCCACGAAAGGCAATTCCCGTGCTGCTCTGTGTCTTCTTTACATTTCTCCATAATGCCATCTCTGGCTGTTTAACTGCAGCAGGCTTTATGATAAGGGTTGTTGTTTGTTTTTTCTTCCTTGGCAGTAGGCAGAGACTTAATTTTAAAAGACACACTCAAACTCAAACAGCCCTGAACGACTTACACGGAAAGCAGGGTGTTTTCTAGGCTTGTTTTTGAAATATTACAATTTTTTTATTAGGCAATTTTATCATTGTTATAAATAAGTAATTGTACTGGGGAGAAGGGATAATCCTTATTTAATTAAATTCATCTATACTCCCAGGTTGGCAGCAACAAGACATATGTGAGACTAATACCCACAGCCTGCCTCTTTGCATGTGCAATTAAAAATTCACTCTACAGTAGCACTGGCAGTTTAGTGTTGCTTTTGGCATTTACAAATTCTTTTATTTTGTGACTTTTTTTTTTTACCATACACATATGCTGGAGCAGATGTTGCTTATTTGTTGTTTATTCAAATCTGTAGGCTCTGGCAGCTAACTCCATTGTTCTGTAATGAAGCTTTATTCACTGTCCTGTATTAGGACCCAGCGCCTGCACGAGAGGCTGCGTTAGTTCCCAGTAGGACGCCACAGTTATTGCCCTTGTAGTTGGCTGTTTATAGTTGGAAGCTTGCACTGGGGGAACAAACCACCACAACAAAGAGCTGGGTGGTTCCGGTCGGGGTGAGTGGGAGGGAACAGGCAGGAAGGTCACCCTGCAATGCTCTGCTCTGTAGCTCTGCCCGGTGGCCTCAGCCTGGCACCCACACTCTGCTGCCTTGGGGATTTGCTGTCTGAAGCTCATTCTCTTCTTGGACTTTCTTTCTCTCTCCCTCTAGTTATTTAATTCGTCCACAAGCGGGGTGCCTACTGCACCTCCCCACCCCCTTTTTTCCAGTGCCCCCCACCCCACCCCCATGTGGATTCCTTAACAGCCACATTTAGCCAGAGGACCTCCGTCCAGAGCAAAAATCTTCCATATATCACAGCCTCATCACCTCTTTCCTCATCCCCATACTGTTTCTGGCTGTCCACGTCTTGGGGTAGCCACACTTCATAAAGTCTAGAATGTCAGGTCCACGTTGACCAAAATAAAGACCTACTGATCCCTAGAGCTCCAATGCCAATTTTGCCTTCTGGAAAACCCCTGTCTTGGCCAGGAGGCAATCAATCAGAGATGTAACCACCTCCATCTGGCACATTATGACATGGAACCTCACTATTAACACATTTGTGATTCATCTTGTCCCAATGAGTGGTGCCAGGGATCAAACCACATCCTCCCTCCCCGTGGCAGCTGGGAGCACTCTAGCTTCCCAGCATGCAGAGTTAACACATCGGCTCCTGTGACATCGCAAGTAACAATTCTTTTAATTATCACACCTTCCCTCCCTCTCCCCACCCACTCCACAGACATTTTGGCACCATGGGGATATTTTGCAGCCGGCAATCAGTACTTTTCTTAATTGACTGAGTATGTTCCAATAGAGCAAAGCCTGGTATTATCCACTATGGAACGAAAGGGGCAGTTGCTTGATGCGAAGTTCTGTAGATTCAACACTCTCCATGTGCTTGGTAGCTTTTACCTCCATAAGGGTGCCACAGTGTTTATTCATTTTTTTTAATTATTTCTCTCAGTTGTCTATATATGAATGTGAATCTCTTTAGGATAGAATTCAAGGGCTGTTCCATTCTGGCCTCAGTCCACCCTGGCAGTCTTGCTTCCTCTCCCATAGACTGCACTGCATATATTGAGTTGCCCAGCATCCTCCACCATTCCCCACTTTTCCATCTCTGCAATGCATGGCTTCCTTTTCATGGAATCCACTCTCAGTCTACTTTGCCACGTGCCAAATGTCACCCGTCCTCACTGTCTCAGTTTGATTAGTACTCTTCTGTCACTTTCTCCAAGAACCCTGCTTCCTGGGGATACACCTTCTTCAGTGCTCTGCTCAATTTTGACATATGCCTTTACTCTAGGCCTTAACACAGTCTGCCTCGAATTATAATTAGCTGGTGTAAGACATATGTCCCTAACTAGATTGCTACTTGTTTTAAGGATTCTCTCCATGCGTCTTCACAGCTAAGGGTTGGCATCACATCTACAGAGAGGTTAGCATGGGGAATGGGTTTAGGAAACGAGAATAAATCTTCATTGAGCATTCTGTGTTACAGGCACTATACAAAGCACTTTACATTCTTAATTTATCCTCAAAACAACCATGGGATTTAGTGGATTTCACTCCCATTTTATAGATGAGAAAACCAAGTCTCAGAGAGGATAAGTAATTTAGATTAAGCTAGCTCAGCTACTGAGTGACTGAGCTGGGATTCACAGCTCTGTCTGACCCCAAGCTTTTATTCTTCTAAAACATTCCTCTGTTTCCTTGGCCAAAATTCTAATACTGTTATATTAGACTAGCCAAGACCACCATAATATCAAAATATAGGTAGAACTGGAGTGATAGTTCAACAGAGAAAGCACTGCTGTACTTCTAAGGAAATATTAAAATCAAGTGTATTAATATAGTTGAAATCATCTACACCAACAAAGGGAACAAACTGAAGTTTATGACCTAACCAGGGGTTGAGTTTATTTAAATTCAGACTTAATATATAATAATAATAATTACATTAATATTATATATAATATTATTCAACCTCCCACAGAACTATGCTAGATATGATATAAACAGGAGCATTCCTTGCCATGTCCCTTATAAATATATATATATATATTTTAACAAGAGCTGTGTTTCAAAGTTTTTTTAGAAGATAGTTTATATCAGACATGAAACCAAGAATGCTTTGTTTTATTTTAGCCTGAGAGATTGTCTTGGAAGGGGATTTAAAAAATCACTCTCTCACTGATCTTTCCTATCCTGGATTAGTGATTATGCGAGGAAGGGAGGGCGTGGCCAAGGTAGTGGATGGAAGCCACCAAAGATGAAGGAAGGGCAGTTAAGTTGATGTGTTGCAGATACTCCTTATCTTGTGCTTTATCTCCAATTTTTGCCCCAGCTCAGCCTCCTACCTCCTCTCCACTCCTTTCTATGCCCCTTTGATCACCTGCCAAGTGCTAGTATAAAACCTTTCAAGGTGAAACAAGGCCATTAATTAACAAGGCCATTAATCAAGAAACTAGGCCATTAATTAGGAAGGGTTTTTTTGTTTGCTTGTTTGTTTTGTTTTTTTGCCAAAAGTCCCAGGTTATATGAAGAGCAGTGGCCTGAGAAAGCACAAGAGGGAAATCATGGCTTCCCATCTCCTTTTCTAGGATCTGTCAGAAGAAAGTTCCCAATTCTTGTCTGGTGTAGCAGACATCATCCTATTAGCATGAGGCTCTGGAAAAGATTGAGCAAACAGGATATCCCGATGGAAAGAAAACTGGTGCTAGAAGAGGCTTTGAGCGTTAGGATTTTTCCTTCCATAACTGATCTTATTCTGATTGTTCTCCTTACCTTGGAAAGAGAGTTGGCATCTCCCCCTCCCAGCCTTCCCTGGGCAAGTTGAAGCCAGAGGTAAGGCTCATTCTTCTTTCTGGGTAGAGAGGTTAGAGAGAGGCACAGAGCCAGAGCAGCTGAGATTTTGATTGGTGTCTTCTGCTGCCAACTCTAGTCAGCTTCTGGTGCCCACACAGACGTCAACGATCATATCTGACATGGTCTATTTCCTGCAGCATGTGCAATTTGCCCACCTGCATGGCAATCCCACAGGTTTAACCTTGATCAGAGTCTGATGCATTAACCAATAGGCTTTCAAATTTATTTTATAAACTATAACATAGTATGAACTTGTAGATATTCTATTTTCATTAAATGACTTTCTTTTAAAAATGTGTGGAGTTGGTGTATAGGGACTTTCGAAGTTTGGTTTTTATCATTTTTGTTTCTATTACATGAATAAATAATACTGATAGTATAAATTCTTGCATTCTGAGAAATAAGACTATTTAAAAAGCCATTATTTGCTCTTTGTTAACCGGAAAGTGAACAAATTATGATTTCCTAGCATTCCAAAGACCCTGACACGCATATCTTGATAACCTAGTGGGGGACCTGACACTGGTTTGTTCAATGGGTAAATTAGATCAACAAAGATTTCCCAGGAGCTGTAATTCTGCCTATGATAAAAAGAACAAGCTCCTCCCTAAATGTCTGCAATGGTACAAGACAGCCAGACAGACAGAAACTCATGATGGCCAATTCCCTGAGGCTTACATGAAACCAAGGTCACACAGATAAACTTTGCAAAGATAATGCAATCCACTGTCCTAGAGTTCTGTTGATATGACCTGATATGGAGAAATAACTTTGAATTTAGAGAAATAAAAGATTTTTTTATGTCCATGAAACCCTCAGTTTCAAATATTTATATCAATTATTATATCGACAGAGGATTTCATCATGGAAATTGGAGAAACTGAAGCTTTACATGGGGATGCTGAACAAAAGATATGGACCACGATATTTCTGGAGAAGCATTTTTTTTTCTTTTTATTTTCCTTTGTGCATGTTGCCAACTCTTTCTATACTTTCCAATACCTTCCCAGTACATTTTTTAAGTAATATTTTACCTCATGTAGGCTAACAAATCTAATAATTTCAGTTTACTCTTGGCATCTACCATTATGGTAATTTTAATTCTTTTTTCCTCTGGATGAGATGATTTCTAAGCCTGCTAGGAAGCAGTCAGCTCCAGGATTCTTTCCTTTGCCTTTTTCTGGGTTAGATTCTCTCTTTCCTAAAGTTCAAGTCTTCTGTCTTTGAATTCTCCTTTTTGTTGTTGTTGTTGTTTTGTTCATAGAACATCCTCCATTGATTTCACTAGATAAAAAGGATGTAGTCATAGAACAAAGCCCTGCCCTCAGCGTGCTGTTCCCATCAGATGGTGGCTCTCTAATGCCTGGTATACAGTTGTCATTCTAGGATATCTTGGCAACATCACCTTGGAAATTCCTCTGGGTTTTGTCTTTGTTGGATCTCTAGTTTATTTGGGTTTTTTTGGTGCTTCTCTGTCTTAATGGATGCCTTCACTTTGGTGGAAGTCACATATCCATCAACATCATTTCTTTATTTCTGATGCTCCCTATGACAATTGCTGGTTCAATGTCAATTCTGGCCACTTCATATCAATGAAATTGGACAATTGTGGTCTTTTGTGACTGGCTTATTTCACTTAGCATAACATTTACTAGATGCATCCGTGTTGTGGCATGTATCCATACTTTATTCCTTTTGCTATTGATGAATAATATCCTATTGTATGGATATGCCACATTTTATTTATCCATTCATCAGTTGATAGATGTCTGGGTACTTTCCACATTTTGGCTATTATGAATAATTCTTCTTTGAACATTTATGCATAAATATTTTGGAGACATATATTTTTATCCCGCTTGGCTATATACATAGGAGTGAGATTGCTGGGTATTAGGTAGCTCTCTGTTTAACATTTTGAACAATTGTCAAATTGTTTTCCAAATCAGCTATGCCATTTTATAGTCCTACCAGAGAGCTGTCACACAGGTCAAATAGTGAAAATTATCCAGAAATGGGGCTTCTCTGGAGCTTTCAGATCCCTTTTGCTTCCTCCAAGAACTACTAGAGCTGTTGGTTTTCACAACTATCATTTTTCCAAGGGTACTAATTGTTAGGACTAATGTAGATCTGGGGAGAAAATGATGGGATTCAGGTAAGTTAAGATGATGCCACAAAATTCACTGTTATTACTTATATTCAGCTACTTTTTTCTTAAATATATGCTCCTTAGATTGTCGCAGGACTTTGGTTAATTTCTAGAGTTCTGAAAGAGTTCATTTTGACAATTCTTACCAGCATTCTTGTTGCTTTTATAGAATAATAGGATTTGGAGGTTATTTTTTTCACTCTTCTAGAAGTACTTCCCTTTCTTTATGTCTTTGTAATAAAACACAGTCCTTTACTGGAGCTTTAGTAGGGTATTTGCAAGAAAAAAATTATGTGTTCATTCTAACATTTTAATCCAAGCCCTATATTTGTGTTATTATTCAGTAACAATGGATTTTAAATTTTCAGCTAGTAGAATATCAGGTAATAAGACACACCAGAAGGAAAGATATTCTTAGTTAAGGCCATCTTTCTTTTAAGTTCCCATATGATCAGCAGTCTGTTTTGTTTCAGTGTGAAGCCAGACCCAGTGGTTATGTTTATATTTATGTTGTATACCCAATAACACTCTGAACATTCCTGAATTTGGAAAATGGCTCCTCAGAAACGCAGGTATCATTCTGAATTTCTTATTGCTCTTGTATAGTATGATGACATTAGGTTATGTTTGTGTCATTCTTGTCATTAATAAGAGCTTTGATGTTTTCTAGCTCATATGTTTGTTCCTCACATCACCTGTGCAATAGCTCAAGTAGTCAGGCTTATTACCCTTTTAGATGCCGGACTTTGGCTCAGGGGAGTTAAGTGACATGCCAGAGAACACCACTTAGTATGCACCAATGTTAGGAGTTGAATCCAGGTGACCTATCTTAAAGTTTAGAGACTTCTTTACTATACCATCCAGTGTCCCTGATCCCAAGTAGCATGGAGTTTTCGAGTTTTGTTTAGTACAAACCATCCAATGCTTAGAGTAGCTATACAACCTCCAAGATCTTCTTAAGCATGTAAGATAAGGGACCTGGGGAGGTAAGTCCAGGAATATTTTCAATAAATGATACTTTACAAGAGGAGGCTGGAACTAAATACCTTTGCTTTCGGAGGGGAGGAGGGTGTAGAAGAGACTATGAGACTTAACTCGAGCCTGGTAGCTTATCCGAAAAATAATTCTGCATGCAGGTCTGAGGCTTTATACTTTTCCTGATAATTCAACAAATATTTATTTACCACCCATTATGTGTCCAGAACCATAAATATTACTGACAAAGCCTCTACAAAAGGAAGAGATGACATGCAATTAATAGATAAATATGCCTCATGAATACGATAATTTTTGCTGTGTGGTTCAATACTGTACACCTAGATCCTTATGGCATATGCAGATCCTGGTACATAATTGGTGTTCAATAAATATTTATAGAATTAATTAACTAACAAGATAATTTCAGATAAGTTTAAAGGGTATAAAAAATAAAATGGGATAATATAATACAGAGTGTCCTGGCCCAGGGACTGTATTATATTGAATAATTAAGGAAGGTTTTCTGAGGAGAGACACCCTTGTCACCAGACTTTAGAGCAGTCATTGCTTATATTTGGAAACCTACTTCAGAGAGAACCACTGAGAAAACTCCTGACTTTATGCTTTCAGATCACAAGGAATCCTGTAAAGTCCTTTCTTGTGCTCTGGAGTAGAATGGCAGGAATGGACACTGGACCTCACCGAGGGTCCACTGCTAATAGTTTCCATCACTATCAGCCAAGGCTTGAGAATGTAGTTCAGGTTAATTTTGTATTAATTTTTAAAGGAGAATAGAATGGCTTCTAGGACATACATGTTGATTAACAGAATTCTAGAAGTTACCATAGTCCGGAATCAACCCTTAGAAAATAAAATGATATAGGTTCATTAAACATATACAGCCAATATAGTCTCATTTTTTCTTTGGGCACGGATTTGATATGGGTGCTTTATTGGAAAAAGGTCAGGTCACGTGCATTATTTGTGTGAACCTATGGTAAGTTATTTGAGGCCCACAAACCTCAAAGCTTCCATTTTCATGATGGACATGATAAAATTCACCCAACTTGACAGTTGTAAGGATGAGAGACAACATGTACAGAAATTAACAAGCAATAACAGCAAGCAGTAAATGGTAGCTATTGGTACTATTGTTGTCATTATGGATTCATCTCACAGATCATTTGCAAATCCTCCTCTGTCATGTCTATGGACAAAGATATAAAGGCAGAATCAGTGATTATCAATGTATTGTCCTTAGTACTCTTTTAAGAAAATGACATGAACTGATTTAAAAAATGGAAATCCTTTCTCTGATTCTTAGGAGTTAAAGTATGTGTATTTGCTTACACTAATTTTCAGGTAAGATCAAGATGATTACTAGTAACATACTAAGTATCAAAATAAGAACTAATACAAGTAGTGTGTTAGAGTGTACTGGGAATTCTAATTCTGTTCTCTGTTAAGAGGCTTGACTGCTATACAATGCTTTGACAGCATTACAAGATGCCTGTTATACATACAAACATGTAAATTGTTGGAATTCTTGCAAATTTCCAGAATTGTGGTTTGTTATCAATATAGTCATAGCATCATCTTTAATTGATCATGGCTTTCAATTTTGGCTTTTCTTGATTTTTTTAAAATATAAATCATTGTTAATTTATTTTTCTGTATTTATTATATTTATGGTTAGCCTTTCAGGGCCCAGAGATGAATATTTAGATACCTGGGCTTTTTGCTTTCAATAATTAGATTTTTTTAACATGCAGGTTCTAGAGCTCCATTATGAATCATTGCTCCCATTTGTCTTAGAAACTGACCTTGGGGAAAGGTTGTGTTAGAGTGATTTATTAAGAAGTACTCCCAGGGGGAAAAACAACAACAACAACAACAAAATAAACATAGGGGACTGAGGAATGGGACGAGAAGGAGGTAATATACACTTTTTAACACACCGTTCCACACAACAACAAAGATCTGATTTTTTCATCATTTCATTGAGTCCACATGCACTATCTGTTATTTTAGCTTTGAAAAGAGCTAGTACCTGAAATCACACAGTAGGTTCCCCAGATAACCGGAAGAGTAGTTTTCAATGGCTTTTCTCTGATTTCCTCTGTGCCCAAAGCAAGAAACAACATGAGGATTATGCATAAGTGAATGAGACAAAAACCTCAAGGCCAAGAAGATTTCTAAAATGAATATGCTGGCAGCATAAAAACATTAGCTTGTCTTTGAAACAATTGTCAGACTCCCAAACCTCTCCTGTCTTCCTTTTCTAAACCTGAACACTCCATTGACAAATGGGATGATTTTCATCTTGGTGGTTTGCATACATGGTGTAGTTGTCCTGGTTGTATTCCAATCTAAATAATTGTATCTCCTCTTCCTCAACCCCCCCACCCCCACCCCCACCCCACCCCCCGCCGCCCCATTGCTTATATTCTGAGCGGCATTCTCTTTCCCTTTTAAACCGATTGCCTCTGGACACCACTGTGAGGTGGTAACAGCTGCAGGAAGATGCCGCAGAGATGGCTGCGTCGGTGAGTAGGTGTGTCCATCCCAGTACACTTTGCCTATCAACTTGTTCAATATTTAAAGCATTTGGCATCTTTCAGGAACAAAAACCTAGAGAGGAGAAGATCTTATGATTACTCTTCTAACCCTCAGCAGATTTGAAGCATTGCTCTCATTAGGGTAGAGATAACACCAACAATTAAAAAGTGATAGACTTTTGCAGAGAGCTTGATTAATGTAAAGGAGCTTCTCAATATGATGTATTCATTGATAACCTATCATAAAATTAGCCTTCATTTAGGTTGTCCAAAGTTATCACACCTCTGTGTGGTATTAAGGATTTCTAAGTTAAGCAAGAGGGGCATTGAAATGGAGACTGAATATTCCCAACAATTTAATTAAAAGAAAATGTGTTATCAGCACAAAATCAAAACCATCTTGCTTTTTGTAAAGAAAACTTCCTTGTAAGTAGAAATAAGAGTTCACACAAAATTACTTCGGGGAAAACACATTGCAATTGGCCTCCTCTTTCAACAGTTGTTCTTTAGGCAAGTTCCTTACCTTCCGAATAATTCAAAGTAATAATTCAAATTTCTAAGGAAAAAAAAATCACCATACTCCTGTGAGTTTCTGGTTTATAATTGTGCCCTCCTCCAGTTCCTGCAGTAGAGACACTATGTTCCATAAACTAAGCAGTTATCTTGGTTTAAAAGAATGGAGATCAAATAACTATATTTCAGAAAAAAAAATTTGACTTCTTCAGAAGAAATGTGTTTAAATTTACTTCTAACACTACAAAGCACTGCAGGAAAAGAAAATATAGTCCCCTTTCTATTTTAGCAAGGGGAATGATGGGGAAAAATTTCAGAGGCACACTTGTATTTATTGTGCTTATAGAAATTTTACATGCTCTTCACACATTTTTCCTGGTTGTCTTAGCTTCCCCATGATCCTAAGGAAGCCTGGAGAAGGCAGAAACCCATTGCTCACAGACTTTTAGGAATTATCATACTCTCTTCAATACCATTAGTGTTATAGGAGCAAGGGCTGGGATGTCTATACCCAGATCGAAAGCGTAACCATTTCTCCAAACCCAAGATCTTTTCTGCTTTATGTATATCTTTCCAGTCACCACCCAATTTGCCCCTCTTCCCCCTCAATATGACCAATAGCCCATAGCAAAAAATTAGGGCTGCTCATGGGAACATGCAAAGAGGGCAAGTTTACATTATTCTTTGGGGGTTCCCTTGTCACATCCTTTTCTTCTGAGTTACAACCCTGCTGGAGGCATCAGGGTATTGCCACCGTTAGGTACTCATGTTTCACAAAACTTTTGGTCAAAAAGGGAAGGTACAGAATGTTTCTTCGCTCTTCTCTACCTCACTTCCAGCACAAAATGCCTCCAGGAGGCTCCTCTCCTTAGAGAAGGTAGAGATGACGTTAAAAAAAAGGTCTTGAGCCAAGAAAGCCAAAATAGGCCAGAAGCAGATTTTCAGAAACTTGCCTCCTTTAATTGGGTTATAATGCAGAACACCATAATTATAGTTGAGGATTAAGACTTACCTGCAATTACTTCTAATTTGTGAATGAGGAAATCAGGCCTCGTAAAAGTTAAGGAACTTGCTCAAGTTCACCCAGCTGGCAAGTGTTGGCATCAGGACAAAGCCCAGAACTCTCTGACTCCAAATGGCACGCTCTGCCCAGATTCCATGCTGTAAATAACTTTATTATAAAATGTGCTCTGCTGATGCAGATTGCAGTCTATTAGAAGCCAAAATGGATAAGATGGTTTATCACACGTATCACGAGGGAGTGGGTGCCACAAAGCATTTCAGGATTCATTCTGGATGACCTGGCTGCCCATTGCCTTGTATATAGTATGTCTGAGAGAGAAAATTTCTCCTCCTACTCCTCTCTATCTCCATGTTTCCCTTTGTCTTCTTCCAATTTTTAAACTATACTCACTTTATCTTTAATAGTTATATATTAACCATAATATCTTATTACTTTTTAAAAATAGGTTTAGTCCCCTCTCCTTTCCTTTGTCTGTAAATACATGCAAAATATTCTTTATCTATCTCCATAGACTTCAGGGAACCATGTTCAACCCATATGCATACTCATGTTAAATATATTTAGGGGCAGGATTGGGGTTATATGGTTAGTTTTAGACAATCAGATTTTTGTCATTACAAAATAAAAGGCTTAATGACTACTTTTGTACTTTTATGTGTATACTTTTATATGTGAGGAAAGAAAGGCCCATGAGGTTAGTGATTCGCTCCAAGTGCCAGTGATAATTAGTGGCCAAATCCAGACCCAAGACTCTCAGTTTTGAATCTTCAATTCTGGTTGTATTATGATTAATAAATTCTTTTTGTAACAGGGTCCTAATTTATTCTATGTTTAAACCATATGTGTCAAGCTAAGTTTAAGCAGGTAAATCCACCATACCTCAACATTTTGAGGTCAAGAATAGTGTCTGACTTCTCTTCAATCCTCAGAATTTACCTTAGTGCCTGGCACACAGCAAGCACTCACAAATGAATATGTTGAGGACCAAATAGGTTCTTAAATAAAGCGTGTTCTTTAAACATTTAAAAAATCAGAGTAGACATTTTTTAGGATGGGCTTTTTTAAAATCTTTTCTTTATAAATTTATAACTGCTTAATCAAAATAAAATGATCTCACCTAAAATTAAAATACTATATTCTGAAATATATATATTTAGCTGCACTAAATGTTAATATGAAGTTTCTTTATTTACAGATATTTTGTGATAATAAAAACCTTCAGTAAACTTTTCTAAGACTTCTTTATCCATGGCTCAATATGTGATTTTTCCAGTGTTAAAAGGAGCCCAAGTTGATTCTAAAATCAAAGAACAGACAGAAGTTCAAGTGGGTTGTAATCTTGGCAAAAACATGTTCTACCAAGAAAAAAAAGGAATTCAGCCTCCAAATCTGTTACTGTGCATGCATCTTCTGGTTTTCCTTTCATATGAGCAAAGTCCAGGAAAAAGAATCATAGCATCACATAAAGCAATGGAGTATATTTTGTGTGACTAAAGATATAAAAATTGCTTGTTTGAAATAGGCCTACTGTATGACTCCTTTTGAAAAGTCAGTTTGAAATAGGGCACCTTACAACCACAGATATACTTTAAGTTTGGGTGTATAACCTTATGTTTGGAGAAATGCCATTAATAATATTTTTAATTGCCTTCACTAAACTGGTGCTACTAAGTAGGAATAAGTTTTCCTAGTACATTTTTTGTTTGAATTTTACTATTTACAGATCTGTGGTTGTTCTTTTCTTTTGTTATCACACTTCCCTTTCCTATCATGAATATCACAAAAATGGATACGACAGCTTAATTTGAGTTCCTTCCTGTAGTAGTTATTCAGGATTTCTCTTCAGAATAGTTTCTGGCATTTGAATCCAAACAGTTCTAGCATGTCAGTGAAAAACATGCTCTACCGGAGAAGCCAGTGCTGTTGGAACCCCAGATAAAAGGACTTAGTTTTAAACGTACACCAAAACTCTCGTTATAAGGCTATTTGTTCTTTGTAAAGGCCTCTGACATCCTCAAAGTTCATTCTCAGAATGTGAACTTCTGGAGAGGAGAAGCATGGTTCTATTCACTATGTATCCCCTGAATCTAGCACATTATCTAACACAACATGCACTCAAGAGATAAATATTTGTGGAGTGAATGAATAAATATAGCAAGCTTCTTCTAGAAGATAGTTAATCATCAGTTTTAAGATGATTTTTATTGCTTAGGAGGCATACCTTATGCATTGTGTGTTTCTAAAAAATATATGTTGGGAAAGACATCCTGGGATAAATTTCATTGCTATCAAATTAAATAAAAAGGCAGTCTCAGGATTTTTGTTTAGTATCTATTCTATCATTAATCTGTGGCATGTCTACTAGACAAGCTTGTCAAAATCTGGGCTGCATCTTTCAATTCTCTTCCCTGTCCATCCAGTGCCTGGTGTAGAGTAGCTAATCAGTAAATGATTGTTGTTAAATGAATGCGAATATATATAAAATAATTTTATCAAAATTTAGGATAACTTGGGAGCAATATAAAAGAACATTCATATTTTTTTAAAAAAGAACATTCATAGTGAAAAACAGAAAAGAAAAGAAAAGAAAAAGCTGACATGGAAATTATTCTTTAGAGCATCATCAGCATAAACAGGACAAAGAGAAGAAAGTGAGTAAATATGATAGATATGGAGGACACTGCCCAATTCTCTGCCCATTTTTTCTCCAAACTTGAGTGATTTGAGATACCTATAAAAACCCAAACCTCATTTTTATTAAAAAGCAGATTAATCAGGCATCTGGATGGCTCAGTGGTTGGCTCAGGTCATGATCCTGGGGTCCTGGGATTGAGTCCTGCATCAGGCTTGCCTCAGGGACCTGCCTCTCTCTCTGCCTCTCTCTGTGTGTCTCTCATGAATGAATAAATAAAATCTTTTAAAAAAAATTTTTAAAAAGCAGATTATTCAGAATTAAAATCAAAGGATACAATACTATATGGAAATTAATCATGGCAAGGCATTTTTAGTTGTCTGATCGATTGTATTGGATATATCACTCAGGCAGGGAAGAGAAGTATATTCAAACGGTTTGACTGAAAAGATTTTGAAAAGGAACTATTCATAGGTTTGGGCTGGGTTCAAGAGACCAACAAGAGATAGGGAAGCACTCCAAGGCTAGCAAGAATAAAAGACCAGGTCTGAAAAGACAGAGAAAGAATCAGGCAGTAGGGCCAGGTAAAAGTGGAAGCCTGAGAGAAGAACACCTCACCAAGACTCTTACTGTAAAGAAATGCAGCCATATTAAAAAAACAAACAAACAAACAAACAAAAAAACAACACCATGAAGGCAGTGGTTGAATAAATATGCCTTGTTCTTTCTCCTGCCTTCAACCTCCTCCTTCTACTAGCACCTCCCATGGACTGAACAGAAGTGTAAATTTGGAACACAGATAGGACAGAGAATGACCAGAGCGAGGCAGTGGAGGCAAAGAAGGGCAAATGGAGAGCAAACACACACAGCTGACTTCCCTGAGAATCCACCTTTGTCCCTGATGCAACCATGAGTCCCATGTCTGTCCCCTAGACTGCAGCTAGATGAAAATCATAAGCCTGATTCTTGAAGAAAATCTTAGTTCTCCAGCTTGGTGAATTCAATTTTTTTTCCTTTTTTTAAATCTTGGATTATTGCTTTTGATGAAGTAGGCTACCAAGTAAAAGGACTACTTCCTCCTACTGTCTGAGGATTTGACATAATTACCTGCATATCAACTAGTTAACTCAAGCACAAATAATGTTTGCTCCCAAACTGCTTCACAAGGAAAAAAAAAAAATATTGAACTGATTGTCTCTAGACCTGTGGTAGTCGACTCAGTACAGAAATTAAAAGTTCCAAAGATATTAGTATTACAAAATTTGAAATCTACCCATTGTCCCAAATGATAATGGGGACATTGTTCATTTCACCCTGGAAACTTCTAATTTTCTATTTTCAAATATAGGATAAACACTGGATCTAAATTTAAATATGTCATTACATTCTTCCAGGAGAGTGAATGCACGTTTGCTATTAAAAACTAGATCTGTGCCCCTTCTTTTTTGACTCAGGAATATCTAATAAATAAGAATCTATGGAGACAAAGAGGATATGTATATTGAAACAATACAATCTTTATAGATTCATATAAATGTTCTGTTGTAGAAATATTTAATTGAATTAGAATCCTAAATTGTTTCATTCCAAAATTCTGCATGATCAAACCCCTAATTACTTTATGTCACCTAGCTCCAGGCACACTGGCTTGTTTTCTCCTGTGGGTAGAAACATAGCTTATGGGGGAGGAGGGAGCAGAGAGAAACATCACAAGTCACTCCCTCTGAATATATTACTCTAAAGTGTCCTTTCAACAATTGTTAAGGTAATTTGTTGATATGATGATTTTTAAGAAAGTGGTATTGAAAAGATGTCAGAGGAAGCAGAGTGAATAATGCATTTAAAAATACAATGATTTAAAAAAAAATACAATGATTAGACCATGGGACCAATAGAGAGGAGTTTTCATGCTCACTTACTTCTCAACAAACATCCTCTTATTAGATGCCAGAAGATAGTGAAGACACATGTTAAGTGAAAATTTTATAGCTCCAGAATTCTATACCCTTTTGAGTTGTCATATTTTTAGTGAAGCATCATTTCAGACAAGCAAAGTCTTGGGAATTATAAATTATATAGGCATAATGCAAATACCATGAAAATTCTTAAAAGAGAAGAAACATGAAAAAAGAATTCAATAACAATATCCTGGATCTAAAATCCTAGATCAAAAAAAAAAAAAAATCCTAGATCATATCAGAGAAAGCTGAATGTAGAAGAAAATAAAATTGTCAGCAAATACTGATTAATTGGGGAGTCAATAGATACTGCTTTATTCTTGATGTTGATAATTGCAGTTTGAAGTGTTTAGATTTTTTTTAAGTTATCACCAATTAGATTTAAAACCATTTTCCATGCCTTGTGAATTACCAGAGGGGAAAAAGCAATCAATGAAAATTTAGTCCATGGGGCAAAAGAAAAAAACATGAATAACTAATTAGTTAATTAATTATATACCAAATATTAAGCCAAATAGCCACATTCTGAATATTCAGAATATAAAGACTATGCTAAATGTTTTATATTATCTCCTTTAATCTCTGAGACAGCTGTTTATGGTGCAGTTCAAAATCGAGCCTACTTAAATGTGAAGTTTGGAGTTTATTAATACAACAGTAGGATAGCAAATACAGATTATAACTTGTGTCCCAGTTTTCACTGATATATATTAGCCATTTGTAATGTTGAGCTGACAAATAGTCTGAGGCTGGATTCCAGCTCAATAGAAAAGACTGTTATAAACTATTAGTGATGCTTATTTTCAGATTTGTATCAAGTGTGTGACATATTTGCTACATCAATCCCAGTTATAATATAGAAAATGTAAAATTACAAACAATAAGACTAAATGAATATTTTATTAAAATAGCCATAGATGGAATAAATGCATCTGACAAAGGAAAAGACTCAAAGGTCTTTTAAAAATGTTATCCACATTTATAGGATGCCTGGGAGACTCAGTCTTGATCTTAGTTCAGGTCTTGATCCCAGGATGGTGAGTTCAAGCTTCACAGTGGCCTCCACGATGGGTGTGGAGCCTACTTAAAAAATAAAAAATAAATAAATTTTTAAAAATGTTAGCCACATGTAACATAAGGAGTAACAGAAAAGCTAAAAGAAAAATGAATGGCAAAAATATACCAAAAGAGTATACCAATGCAAAAAAGAAAAGGGAAAACAGGAATGACAGCATTACTATTAGATAGGATGGATTTTTTTAAAAAGGGGCCATTCAAAAAATGTATGAAATAAGGCCAAAGCTATCTTAAAAGGCACAGACGTAGTCTTTTCTCTTTTTAGAGACTCTAGAATGAAGATAAATAAATTATTTGGCTGATGACATTAGAAAAATAAATAAAAAGTAAGAATTAGCATTAATCTAAGAAGTGGGAGTCCTGATATACCAGTAACTATTGCCAAAATTGAAAGTTGTCAAAGAATTTCATCTTTTAAAATGCACCATGGTCAGTGTTTTAAGGCTGAGCTCTTTTAAATTCTTTAAAAAGTTTAAGGAAATAATACTACATCAGCTCTCCATGCTGCTTGAGGACATAGAAACAAAGACAGAAACCTATCCAGTTGTTTTCTACACAGCATAAATCATGACACCACCGTCTGAAACAGAAATGCGCTTACTCACAAACACACACATGTGCACAGACACATTATAAAGAACTTTTGATAAAGAAAAACTCACATATATATGCAAAAGAAGCAGATTATAAATTGTATGTCATATTTATTTTACAAAATAGACACATATCCCTGTGCACAGAGAAAATGTGCTGGATGGAAAGATCTATAGACAGAGTATAATAATTTTTCTGCATGGTTCAGACGGTAAGTGATTTTCATTTTCTTACTGACATTTTTTCATTTTCCAAATTTTCTTCACCATCACACACTAATGATCCTAAAAAACAACTAATGGCATTAAGCTAAAAGAAGCAGTTTAAAAAAGCAGCTTCTTCTTCTGCGGTTTCTTCTTCTTCTTCTTCTTCTTCTTCTTCTTCTTCTTCTTCTTCTTCTTCCTCTTCTTCTTGTTCTTTTGTGATGATGAAGGAAGACTGTTTTCACTAAAGAATAGAGGACAGACTGCTAAAACTGCAATGATAAACAAACAGAGGGAGAGAGAAAGGAAGGAAGAAGGAAAGGGGAAGAAATAAAGAGGAAAAAAGGAAGGAAGGAAGAATTCCCAGGTAATAAGAAAGAGCTTGAAGTAAAAATGTCAGTACTCCTGGATGGTTCAGTGGTTGAGCGTCTGCCTTCAGCTCAGGTCATGATCCCAGGGTCCTGGGATCCAGTCCCACATTGGGCTCCCCATAGGGAGCCTGCTTCTCCCTCTGCCTATGTCTCTTCTTCTCTCTCTGTGTGTCTCTCATGAATAAATAAATAAAATATTTAAAATAAAAAAGAAACAAAAATGTCACCAGGGCACTTCTGGAAGTTATGGAAACATTAAGTAGAAATCTTTGTAGGATAGGAACTCCTCCGCCCAAGCAGGCTTGGCATAGAAAGAAGAATTAAATTGCTTCAGGAATATTTGCCACAGTCACGAATGTTCTCAGCCATTCGTCAGTTCTAGGATCAGAGTCAAGATAAATATAAGCTCTGTGAGGATGAGTATCTTTGTTGACATTGTGCTGGAGTTTCTAGAACAGTGTAAGACCCCACAGGGGCCCAGTAATATTTGTGAAATGATAAAATGGAGTTTTGCAGTAGAGCATTCCCAGGCTCTTTAGAGTATTAGCAGTGGCTTGGCCCACAGCAAGAAGGGGTTGCAAGGCCACAGATAACACAAACAGATTTAAGAATGAAGGTCAAAATCGTCTTGACAGGATAGAAATGTGGTCCCAAATTAGCTCGACTGAATTCACAAGAGAACAAAATAGGGCCAATTTCAGGATAACACAACACTGGGAACTGAACTTCTGACTAGACTAATCTTGGCCTGTGAGTATAAGTGAGACATTCAGAAGTAGGCAAAGGGTGGTCCTCCTCTGCGCCATTGGTCAGACCCTATCGCAACTACTGAATCTAGTTCTGAGGGATCGGTTTTATAGCAAACATTACTAGGTAAGCACTTAACTGAGAAATACAAGACACAATGGCTTAAAAACTGCCCTGTGAGGGCTGATTTAAAGGATCTGGGGAGATTTAAGCTGAGGATAAAAGGCCTGGAAAGTACAAAAGAGCTGGTTTGAGGAAAAGGAGTTAAACATGTTCTTTATTACTCCCTTGATCAAGCTATGACCCACAAATGGAAAATGCAAAAGTAAATTCAGCTCAACATAAAGAAGCATTTCCTAAAAGGTATGATATGTTCTGACTAGATAGAAGTAGGTCCCTGTTACCACAAATGTGTAAGCACTAACTAGATGGCCATCTGTAAGGAATGTTCTGGAAGGGACTCCTGCATTGGATGATAGGTGGCACCATCCTATCTATCAATCTGGAGGACTGACTGTGGCCCATAGAGTACTTTTGTTTGTTCTACCAAACATTTAAAATTAATTTTCAAAATGACTTTGGAGGAATACAGCCTCTGGAGTCCAGACAATCCACACTGCATCCCAGCTGCTTCACAAACTTATGCTACCTGCCCACCTTGAGTTTGCATCGTCTATAATGTCCAGTCCAGTTCCAACAGAATTGCTCCTGTGACTCAACTTCATCACAGAACTGTCACAGAATTTTCTGTCACTGGGGGCTAGAAGAGAGGGGACCATGGCAAAGAAATCAGTGAAGTAAAATAAAATAAAATAAAATAAAATAAAATAAAATAAAATAAAAATAAAAATAAAAATAAAGAAATCAATGAAGTAGAATAGATCAATGTAGATGGTGGGCCCCAGTCTGATCTCTTTCTTTTGCTCTACACAACTCCAGCCTATACTACACATATAAAGACTCCTTTTCCTTTTCTCCCTCCCTATGTTTCAATTCCATAGAATTTCTTTTTCCTGAGCCTATAGGAGCTCAGACTACACTAAGAGTAAAACTCTCTACTTAGGATTGATTCAAAAGCCTTTATTATCAACTCAGCTCAGAAAAGCAGCCGTTTGGGTGAACTTTTCTTAGGACTTGCAGCCATTCTAAGGACTCTAGGTAGGGCCCTGGCTCCTTGGTTCTGTGGTTGGTATAATGCTGCCACCTGCTGATTATCCAGACAAAGTGCCTGAGGCATCTGTCTCCTCCCAGGCAGAAATGTTTCAAACTTTTTAGGCAGTGAAGCAGTACTGCCCAGGCAGGGTCCGCTTGATGGGAAAGGTTAAAATCTAACTCCATGAAGACAGGCCTGTGCTGAAAAGGGGGATTTTTAACAAACAGCATTAATAATGGTACATATGATTGATAACAATGATATTCATAGTACTTGAGTTTTCTTTGATAACATTAAGAGAATGTTCTGCAACAAAATTTATATACATAATTATATCATCTTTTACAGGTGCATAAAGTCTTCATATATCCAGTACTTATTATCATATATTATTCTCATTGCAATCCCACAAGTAACCTATCATTGCCATATTTATTCTTTTCCCCATAAGGAAACACTCATCGAATGTGAGTTGCATGCCCAAGATCACACAGCTAGTAAATAAGAGAGTCAGAATCTGAATCCAGTAGATCTAGTTCTGGATTTTCTAAACGACTCAGTTAAGGGTCCTACATGGATCTCAGTAGCATACACTGTAGAGAAGCTGGCCACCCCTTGAGCTATGGGATTGGCAGATAGGGGAACCGGAATGTCTAAAGGGACATGACAAACCTATAAAGGGGCTGGTGGTGGTTTGGAGCAAGATCCTTCCAGTAGGGGAGGATGTGAATAATTAGATCTTGCTAGGAAGAAAGGACTGGTAGGTAGAGGAAAGGTGGGAACTCAAAGCTCTAATCTAATGAAGTAAGGAAGAGCTGTAGCTTCTTGGGCATTATTAAGAGCCTATGGAAAATCCCATTGATGAAGCTTCTAAGATTCTCCCAGTCTTCTTGGCCTAGATAGTTTCGGGAACTGGGCTGGGTTGGCCTGGGGGCGGGGGGCTGGCCCCCCTTTACTATTACCCTGCCAGATGCCATACTGTCTTCCCTTAATTCATGCCCTCGGTGTTACATATTTGGTGTGAGGACAAACAATGCACATTTGCATTTGTCTGTTTTGTTTAACCATCTATTGTAGCTGTCCTGGGCTAAGAGGTTTCTCATCCTTTATATGATTTAATTGCTACATCCTTAAGAGAATGTTTCGAATTTGCGAATCCAATTTCGAGATGTTTATCATCTAGTTGTTGAAAAGGTGGCTTATAGGCCGGAAAGATTTTTAGTTCTCTGAAGAAACTAAACCATCTGTAAATTGGCCCACACATTACTTGGTAACTCTCTAAATGATTCAAATGCATGTATCTGACTTCTAAAATTTAAGATAAACAAGCCTCTGGTACTGAGAAAACTACGCCCAATTCCACCATTGGATCTCACCATCAAAGAAAAGCTCTCAAAATCTGGCCATTTCCAAAATTCACTTAAATGAGTCTCGGAGGTTATTTTGTTATCTGTTTTTGTTCATTGTGCTTTACATTAGTGCAATTAGCTAAAGGTAACAGTTATAGTTTAAACATGTCCTTCTTAGAGAAAATCACTCTTTCTACCCTTTAGGGACCCTTGACTTTGGTGGTTCTCTATTTTCATTTGGACCAGGTTGATGTGGACCAACCAAAACATGTGGGAAAGAACTCTGACATAGAATTATGTTCTAGTGCTTGAATATATCATTTCATCTTAGGGTTGCAAGAAGGAGAATAGCAACCATTTTAAATGAAGCTTATACTCAAGAATAGTAATTGCTTAGGGATTGTCTAGAATATTCAAAGAATAATGATGTATGGAAGTCCTTCACAGCTTATGCTGCAAATCTTGCACCAAGACATATAGAAAGAAGAGGTTCCAGAGCTGTTTTGTCCATCCTTCAGCAAGGTTCAACACTGCTGTTGAATATCTCTGGACCCCCTAACATTTACATAGCATAGGGTTGGAGAATGAGGGGTAAAAGTCAGTCTCATATATTGCTCTCTCCTGTACCATGCTCTGTCCACTGCATAGCCATTGTGGGGGCTAACTAGAAAAGCTGCCATGGGTCCCAAAGCATGTAGACTGGAATGGGACGCTTGTATGGAGAACTCTTGAGGATGGGCTGCCCACCCTGTAGGGCTATTCAGTGGAAGGGCTCCAACCAAAGTGCTCAGAGCCCTTTGCATAGCACCAGAAAAATATTTTATATTCTGCATTAAGCATCTGAAAGGTTTCTGCCATAATCATTGTTGATTTCATACCCATAGTTGATAAAAGGAGAAAAATAGGTGGTATTTTTCTAACTCTAAAAGGAGCTGAAGAGCTTTAATATTGGTGGAGCTCATTATAACACAAGCAGCAAAATCTTAAATATCACACTCTATTGTGTAAATATTACATAAGTAAATTTCCTATAATAAATATACAATGCATATACACTATTTCCCTTGACAGCTCGTAAACAAATATTCTACTATTATCAAGGCTAAAGTCTCTATAAAGATTGTACATCATATTTAAAGGGAAGCCTCACAGGGAATTCCTTCCATATAAACTACTCAATTTTATAACAAGTGTTTTTGTTTTCTTGTTTTTACTCTTCTAAGTCTTTCCTATAAACCTCACATTACATTGTTATTATTTTGTGTTTAAATTGTTGTTATTTTGAAAGATTTATAGAACTTTAAAAAATCTTTAAAACTTACCCACACTTAGAGTGTGTGGGTGGTTCAGTCAGTTAAGCATTGGGATCTTGATTTGGGCTCAGGTCATAATCTTGGGGTCGAGGATCAAGCCCCAAGTCAATCTCCACACTCAGCAGGGAATCTGCTGGAGATTATCTCTCCCTCTCTCTCTCTGCCCCTCCCACTGCTCTCTCTCAAATAAAGAAATAAATAAATCTTTAAAAAAAAAAAAAAAACTTACCCACACGTTCTTTTCTTTCAGTACTTTTTTTTTTTTTTTTTTATGATAGGCACACAGTGAGAGAGAGAGAGGCAGAGACACAGGCAGAGGGAGAAGCAGACTCCATGCACCAGGAGCCTGACGTGGGATTCGATCCCGGGTCTCCAGGATCGCGCCCTGGGCCAAAGGCAGGCGCTAAACCTCTGCGCCACCCAGGGATCCCTCTTTCAGTACTTTAAAGATGTCACTCCACTGTCTTATCCTTTGGATCATTTCCAGTGAGAACCCACTGCTTTCCTTTTCTTTGTTTCCCTTGTGTATAATGTGTGTTTTTGTCTCTGGCTGATTTTAAGATGTTTCTTTTTATCACTGGTGTTGGGCAATTTCATTCTGATGTGCCTTGGTATAGTTTCCTTCATATTTATTGTGCTTGGAGTTTGTCAAACATCTTGAAACAAACTTTTCTTTGAAGTATTTCTTCCAGGGCTCCCCTCCATCTTTTAAATATTCCAATGACCCATGTATTCAGCTTCTTGGCTTGTCCCACAGTTCACTCAAGCTCTTTTGATTTTTAAATTTTATTCTTTAGTCCTTTTTATTTGGGATAGTTTCTACTGATGTGTCTTCAATTTCACTAATCTTTTTCTTCTTCAATTTCTAAAATGCTGTTAATCCCATCCAATATAAATTTTACCTGAAACATTGAGTTTTCATCTCTAGAATTTCAATTTGGGTAATTTTTTTAGTATCTAGCAGTCTCCCCTCCACAGTTAATCTTTATTCTAGCTTCTTAAACATGGACTGTAATCATAGTATTTTAATATCCTTGCTTGCTAATTCTAATATCTCTTTCAGTCCTAAGTCAGTTTCAGTTGATTGGTTGCCCCTACCCCTATGACTCATATTTTTCTGCTTCTTTACATGCCTGGCATTTTTTGTTAGAGGCCAGATAGTGTAGATTTTATCTTAGGTCTGGGACAGAGTTGAGTTAATTAGAAACAGACTGATCCTTCCAGGTCTCACTTTTAAGATTTGCAACGTAGGAAAAATGCTCTTTCCAGAGCTAATTATTCCTCAGTCCTGCAGCGAGAGCCTCCTGAGCACTCCGCTCCACCAGGGCTCTGTGAATGGTGAAGTTTTGGAACCTGGCTGATGGAAGCATGCACTATTCCAGGCCTGGGGAGTGCTAGGCACTGTGTCTCCTAAGCCTTTCCAGTGATTCTGTCCCCAGTCTTTGGTGTTTGCTCACACACAGGAGCGGATCAGCCTTCAGCTAACTACTCAAGAGGGTTTCTATGAGTTCTCTCTTTGTAAATCTACCTCCTCTCTCCCATTCTTCCCTGCAAACTCTAGCTGGCTCTGTCATTCTGGACTCTTGGTTTTGTCTCTTCAACCCAGGGAGACTGCCAGGGTCTGCCTGGGTCCACCTTCCCTCTCTACACTGCAGCCTATAAACTATTTCAAAGCAGGAAGCTGGGTGATTGTAGGGCTCACATTATTTATTCCTGCCTCTCAGGGACAGCCATTTTAAATTACCTGACACCCATATTCTGGAAACCATTTTTCACATACTGTGTTCAGCTTTTTAGTTGTTTCAGGTGGGAGGAAAATCTAGTTCCTATTATATCTGCTTGCCAGAAGCCGAAGTCTTCTTTAAGTCTATGACCTGTAAATATATTCCACATTTTACTCTGAACTATACAAAAGAGGTAACAGCAAGGTCAAAGATATTGTTTTCTCAAATTTCCTCTGTTTCTCTAGAATTCAGCTATTAAAAACTTACATCCTCTGATTTTTAGACTTTAATTTTAATTGAGGCTGATTAATGAATATGGAATTTGTAAACTTTGATTCTACAAAGCTAAGCCCCCTTCTCTTTCTTTTGACTACAGGGTGAGGTAGTTGGAATTTGGGCTGGGTAGACCACCCCTGGACCCACAGCTCTACCAACTGTCGTTGCTCAGACACATGGGCAGTTAAGACTGGTGGGAGAGAGTCCTACAAGTTGATGAGGTGCTGCTGCTCTTATTTATGGGGCTGCTCTCAAAGTTTGGATCCAGAACACTTAAGCAGAGGGTGGATTGTTTGCTTTTTCGTTTGAACTCTTCTGCAGCAGCTGGTTCTTCAAGCAAAGGCAAATTCCCAATTTCTCACTTAGGTACCAAATAGCCAAGCATGAGATCAATTAGCAATCACTTTTTTCCTTTCAGGCCACTCCCCGGACCCATGCCCAGTCTTTTCTCCCAGGACATATAGGGCTCCTCTTTCTGCTTTTTGTAGGGGAAGGGCTACACTCCAACAACCCTCTTCCCAGGCAACCTCCTCTTCTAGCCCATAAAGCAGTTGCCATTAAGTAGGAGAAAAAAAAATATTACAATTTAATCTTTATCAGGTTCGTCCTCTAGTAGCCACCCACATCTGCTATCCCTGCTAATATAACGTATTTTATCTATGGTAAAATTTCAGATAGATTTAGAATTTCCAGATGCTCATATTTAGAGTCATTACCTGCCCTCACTTAACATTATTCTTTCTCTGCCCCTTCCAGCCTTTCTCAATGACAAGAAAAGCAGTCTAAAACATGAGCATGGACTTGTAGTCATATAGCATCCAGATGAAGCTAGTAAAGTTATTATCCAATGTTTAGTTAAAAAAAAAAAAAGGACATATATGTCTTAGTCAATTAGGGCTGCTATAACAGAATACTACAGACCGGGTGGTTGTAAACAACAGGAATTTATTTCTCACAGTTCTAGAGGCTGGAAGTAAGTTCAAGGTCAAGGTGCTGGCAGTTTCAGTAGCTCGTGAGAATCTACTTCCTGGTCCACAGGTGGTCATCTTCTCACTGGTGGAAGGGGCAAGGGAGCTTTCCTCTCTGGGATCTTTTTTATAAGGTATTAACCTCACTAATGAGAGCTCTGCTCTATTACCTGTCACTTCTTAAAGACCCCACCTCCTAATACAATTACCATGGGGGTTAGGATTTCAGCATATGATTTTGGGGCGGGGGGGGGGATGGAGGGACATGATATTCAGTTCATTACAAAATACATATGCACAGATATATACATTTTTTTATTGTTTTGCCAGTGTGGCATTTAAAAGGAACTCATTTCCTTATGGATTTTCTTCCCCTTATTAAAGAGGCATCTGCAATCATTTGCTATTTAGTCTTAAGAGATGGTGGTCCTGTTTCCTTTATTTCAGGAAACCAGTGACACAATTTTACCTGGACCCTCTAACAATCGAGAAAATAAATCCTTGGAATTCCCTTGTTCAGCTCTGTTTCCAGGAAGTGGGCTTTTATTGAGGATCAAGCAACAGAGGAGGTTCAATCTCAGTCCCACTGACAGCCTATTTCCCTTCACTGATTCCAGGCCTCTTCTTTCCACAGGTGCCACAGTGAACCGAGAAAACAGCTGCCAGTCTGACAGCAGTGGGTTCCTGGATGAACCACTGGAGCCCCTGCCCCTGCAGGTAGAGGGCCACCGGAGGTCTGGAATAGGAATTAAAAGGAAGATAAGTAGAAAGCTAGCCAGCACATCAGGAAAGGGCAATCAGCCCTTGGAAGACACCTAGCATAGGGACTCAGGGGATGGGGGATGATGGATCACACTAAACAAGGTGCCCGAAAGCTTAGCATTCCTTTCCTTTTTATTTTCTTTTGATTTTACCAAACAAGGAAGCTGAGCCCCATAGACAGAAGGGCTTAGTTAAAGTAGTAAACTAATGTAAAACTGAGTTTATAACACTTATCTCCTGACTCCTCAGTCAATGGTGATGATAAGGAAAAGACTCACACACACTTCTGAAACATAGTGCCTTCCCCATCCTCCTGACCCATTTGCTTTTATCCTGGTTTCTCACACAGTTGCCTTCCTTGCCAAGCAGCCAGAATCCTGCTGAGAATGGATGTAGAAAGCCAAGGGATCAGAGCCAGTGCTTGGTGTCACCCCAGTACTGCCAGCAAGAGTCAGATGAATCTGATTCCAAGAGTACGGTGAGCGCTTCCTTTTCAAAACAAGACTGGAGTATCTGGGAGGAAAAGGCCTCAATATCCATGGTAGAGAAAGAGTCTCAGTTTGAGGATATGGAGAAGCCACAAGAGCCATTGGCCCCAGATACAGCCCTTGACAAAACCAGCAGACGGGGAGAACACCCAAGGAAAGACAGCCATCTGAGGCAGTACCTACCCATGCCCCAAACTGAATATGAGGCCATCATGGGCACAGTTACCTCCAGATATGACTGTCCTCTGGGGTTTATGGTGACCCACATCACAGAAGTGAAGGATGGGTTTCTGAAGCTTGAGGGGCCTGGAGAAGCATACATGCAAAGCCACCACCACAAGTCCCAAAGATCACCTGGAATTGATCCTGCTCACAAGTGCCGTCATGATGACTCTGAGGACCCAAGAGGAGCAGAAAGCAACAAAACCTATACTGACACCAACAACATCTCACTGATAGGAGAAAGCCCACCACAGGACATCTCCAAGCCCAGTAATGTCCTGTCCTATACAGTTGACAATATTCAAACATCTGAAAAGTCCATTCTCCACCTAGATACTCAGCAAGCAAAGCCAGTGTGTCCTGCTTTGGGTCAAGTACCACATAGAGCAGAATCTGAGATGGAAAAGCTTCCTCCAAATGCTGACTCAAACACTGTTGGTTCCAGGTCTGTGACAATCCAGATGTCCTCCAATCTGGCATCGGCTGCTCAGAATGCTGTGGCTTTGGGGGCTGATTCTAAAGGAATGACTTTAGAATGCACTATGGGTGACCCTGTTCCCACCACAGAACCAAGACTGGAGACAAGATCAAGAGAGTGCCGTGATGTTTCTGTTCAGGCCAATATATGTGAGCCTAGGCCCTGGCATTGCTGTTCAGCTCCAAGTAACAAGGCCCAGTACCTCACCAAATCTGTCTCTCTAGACACAGCAGCCATTTGTCACACTGTACCTGCCCACTGCTGTGTCTGCTGTCATCACCATCCCCACTGCCACTCAGAGGGGCAGAGCCCCAGCTCTGTGCTCTCAGCCTGTAGGCACTGCCCATGCTCAGATGATCATCTGGAAGCCCAGTTCATTAAGACGTTGAACATCCTTCAGGACACTACAGTGAAGGAGCTGTGTTCTGTAAGTATCATCTCTGCAGAGACGGGAAGGCAGATGGAGAACACCAACTCGGGGATAATGTTTGGGCTTCCTGAATTTGAGCTCTTGGGGCATATCTTTCCATCTCAAATCATGAGTAATACTTGTAGAGTGCTTTAGAGCTTATGATATAGTCTCACAAATGTCTCATTATCTGATATGTTCAATCACCTTCTGAGGTAAGGAGGAAAATTTCATTATTAATCCCCATTTTACAGAGGGTTAGAGCATAATAAATTCATGTGTAAGGTTATAAACATTAATGCATCAGTACCTCATCTCCAACTGAACAATTCTATGTCTTAAATTCACTTAGCTGAATTATCTTGCACGAGCCATTAAATCTCTCTGATCCTAGTTCCTGTTTTGTAAAATAGAGAGTCTGTTCATGCCACCGACACAGGATTACATTAGGATTAAGTGAGAGAAAGCCTCTAAAGCACTCAGGATGCTCAGACACTCAGCACAGTGCCCAGCACACAGAAAGCCCTAGAAAATGTTAATTGTATGGCTCCTATTCTTCTTACTAGTTTTCATTACTATTATATTATTGTTCAGCTCTTGAATCTAGAGCTTCCTTAGAAGCTCTATATGAAATAGAGGGACTTCTGTTCCATCTTGGCTGAGTTTATTTAAAAATGGACATTGAGTTTACTGAAAACTGAATGAGCCCCCCCAACCTGTTTTGCCCCTGATAAATCAATAAGCATTTAGTGATGCCTTCAGTGTCCCCTCTTCAGTGATTCTCAAGGTGAGAAATGATCTAGGCTGTCAAGCTTAGCCATTGTTAACAAAATTAAGAGTGTCACACATGAAATTTCCTGTATAGAAAGCGAAAAACAGAAAGGTGGCACAGATAACATAGGGCTACAGCTGTTCAAAGGAGTGTGGAGGGCAATTATAATTTGTTAAGTGCCTACTATTTGATGCCTGATGAGTTACCTTCCCATTCTTTTAATTCCACAGATATTTATTGAGTGCCTGTGCTAATCACTTTATTTACCTTATGTCAAGTAACCCTCATTTTCATCCATGCCATGAATCCTGAGTCCCTAAGATAAATGCCAAGTCTTTCCCCTTTTGCAGATGACGAACCTAAAACTAAGAGAGTGTAAGTTTCCAACTTACCCCACTAATAAGTGGTTAATCCAGATTCAAATTCAGATTTAGCTGATATCAAATTCTTGGACCACACACTTTGGGCAACGATGTGTCTAACTTTAAAATATCTAAATCTGTAGAAGTGTAATAGCTACATGAGAAAGTGATTATGTGAAAGATAAGGCAAATTACTACGTAGCCCTTCAACATCTAGAAATCTGCATAAATGTTATATAAACATAGAAAGAGGATCGATGAAAGATAATTTACTACATCATTTTTTCAAATTGCAAGGTTTCGGGCATTTGGAATATTTTTAAGTGGGTCATTTAATAAGGGTTGAACTAGTAAAAGAAGTCATTGAGATTATAATACTATCCAAAAGTTTCGTGGGAGTGAAATGCAAAGGCTAAAGTTGAAATGCCCAGGTCCAAATCCTGAAGCATAGTAGGAGTCATCACCACCATCATCACTGATATTTATTAAGGGATTTTAAATGCTATAAGGTGGTGGATTTGGGGGCGCCTGGGTGATTCAGTCAGTTAAGTGTCCAACTCTTGAATTCTGCTCAAGTCATGATCTCAGGGTTGTGAAATTGAGTTCCACATGTAATCAGCATGGAACCAGCTTAACATTCTTGCTCCTTCTCCCTCTGCCTCCCCCACCTGCCTCCCCAAAAAATGGTGTAAGCTGGTGGGTTTCAATTGGGGATAACTTGCCCCCATCCCTGGTAACATTTTACAATGTTTGGAGACATTTTGGGTTGTCATAGCTGGAGTAGGTGTTGCTACTATTAGTGGGTAGAGGTCAGGGATGTTGCTAAACATCTTACAGTACACAGGACATACCCCTACTCAACAAAGAATTATCTACCCCAAATAACAACGTCAGGGCTGAAAAGCTCAGCTCTAAGGGAATAAACATTTTGTTGGCTCCATAGTTAATATAGGAAAATGTTAAGAATGAAAGATAGCTAGAGAAGGTGACATTTTAAGAGACTGTAGAGAGAAAAAATATTAAATCCTACAATCAGGTATTCTAGTTTTCATGAGGAAAACCAGGTTGTCAATCTAAAATATCCTGAATAAAGATTTTTTTCTAATTTACATTTTTAAGATAAGTTTTACAAGGATATGTAAATTAAACCATATTTAGTTCTATATTTTAAGAATAATAAAGTATTAAAAAATCAAAATTAAAAAAAAATCAAAATTATCCTAAAAACTCCAGAAGAAAAGGCCTCTCTAGACGTACTAAATGTCATTCTTTTAATGTAAATGTTGCAGTTATTTATTCCATAATAAGATACTATCTAGTTTCTGTTCACATCATCACTCCTAAAAACAATATAAATCATTTACTGGTTGTGTTCTAAAGGGAAATAGGGGCGCCTCGGTGGCTCACTCAGTTAAGTGTCTGACTCTTAATTTCCGCTCAGATCATGATCTTAGGGAAGTGAGACCAGGTTCTGCTTGGGCTCCACACTCTGAGCAGGGAGTTTGCTTAAAGAACCTCTCTCCCCCTCTTTTATCCCTTTGTGTTCTCTCTCTAAAAAAAGAAAGAAAAATAACAAACATGTATCCACAAACTAAGAAGCTAGACGTCTATCGTTAAATTCTCTTTGGGAAGTGCTATCACTTCATTTATTAATATTATAATCGAGTATCTATGGCAATAGCTCTGTATATGATACTCAATTAGCCTATCATTTGCTCAGTTGTATGGCCACAAATGAAAAAAGAAAAAAGAGTAATTCAGCCTCCCATGGGCAGAAAAGACACTCTACCTCATAAGGGTATTAGCATGGTTGAGGCGACTGTGACAAACCAGTGCAGACAAAAGAGACACCAGGGTCTAGAGAGGCTCAGGTATTCAAAGGGTGGGCCTGACTACCGGTGCCAGGAAGCTGTCTAGTCCATCAGGCAAACCATAGCATCCAGAGAGCATAGCTGACCAGTTAGTATAGCCCAGTAAGACCATTAATATGAAAAGTTTTAATAAGGCATAAAGGGGGATGCCTGGGTGGCTCAGCAGTTGAGCTTCTGCCTTCAGCTCAGGTCATGATCCTGGTCCAGGGAATCAAGTCCCACATCAGGCTCCCTGCAAGAAGCCTGCTTCTCCCTCTGTCTATGTCTCTGCCTTTCTCTCTGTGTCTCTCACGAATAAATAAAATCTAAAAAAAAAAGACATAAGGGTCAATAAGGTATTTGGGGGTGTCCTTATGAATTTGCAGAAATATGGTTCTGGAAACTGTAGAAGCAAGTGGGTATGCAGCCCCTGGGATCCCAGCAGCAGGCAGAGGACTACAGCTTTTGAGAGATGGCACTGGGGAAACTCAGAGGCAGGAACAGGGTGAGGACTGGTTCTGGGAGCTAGGCAGAGGGACATTGATTAGAACTGGGACCAAGGATTGAACCTGGGCCAGCTCCAGGGCACAGCAGAGATCCCCCCATTTCTCCTACCTGGTGTCAAGAGATGACCTTGGGCCCAAGTAGCCCCAGCTATGTGGAGAGATCTGGCAACTGGAAATAGACCTTCTTCTTGATTTGACATCATAAAATATTAGCTCTTCTGCAGAACATGCAGGGGTTTTGTGTCCCATTACGCACAATGGCCATCTTCAGACTAGTGGGCAGCTTTCAACTGAGTAGGAGGGTTTTTTTTGTTTTTAAAGATTTTATTTATTTATTCATTAGAGACACAGAGAGAGAGAGAGAGAGGCAGAGACACAGGCAGAGGGAGAGCAGGCTCCATGCAGGGAGCCTGACGTGGGACTCGATCCCGGGACCCCAGGATCATGCCCCGGGCCAAAGGCAGGCGCTAAACTGCTGCACCACCCAGTGATCCCTGAACAGGAGTTTAAATGAGAATGCATGCCACCATCTCATGTCTTCTAAAAGCTTGTCTCATAGTGCCTCAGTTTGCTCTCCTCCTAGAATTTACAATTATACCAAAAAATGTTATTTTTACATCAAATTAATCTGACATTATACACCTTGAAATATAAGGTTTTATTAGATAACAATGCATTTCTCCTTACTTAGATTCAAGGAACCACAAACATACACTCAAAGAAAGCAATCTTTTACACATGCATTATTATACTTGTATGCAGGTGTGCACATAGGCACGCAGACACTTGCAGAAAAGCAAGTGAAAATGAGGGATTGCATTCACCCACAAGAGGAGGCTGCTTAAGCCAAAGAACAAACTCAAGAACACAGAGAAAAGGTATCTATGGTGAGTGAGTGTGTAAGGGTTTGTAAGGCTTGAAAAATGTTCTGGAGAAAAATGTCTGTAAATCAGATGCTAGGTGCTAGCTAGGGTTACAAAAATTATTCATTAAAAAAATTATCTGGAAAATAAATCTTGGACCCAGTGAAGATTATAGGCAGGGACAGATACTCTAAGCTGTCAATGGAAGTTCCAAATGAGTGTTGAAAATAAGAGCAATTTTAGATAAAAGACTCAGGAAACATCCCCACCTCCTCCCCTTACAGGGCAGTAGGTAACAATTCAGAGACTAACTTGACTAATTGGTAGATGCCATTTCTTTTTTTTTTTTTTTTTAATTTATGATAGTCATACAGAGAGAGAGAGAGAGGCAGAGACACAGGTAGAGGGAGAAGCAGGCTCCATGCACCGGGAGCCTGATGTGGGCTTCGATCCCGGGTCTCCAGGATCGCGCCCTGGGCCAAAGGCAGGCGCCAGACCGCTGCGCCACCCAGGGATCCCGGTAGATGCCATTTCTGTGGTCTTGCGGGTCACCCTGGTTTGTTGACTTGATTAAGTCTTATGTATATGTGAGTTCTTCATAATAATTTATCAATTTAAAAAAAAAAAAAAAAACTTTCCAGAAAAGCAAATGAGATCATCTGAAATAAGACTTTCGGATATCAGAAAATTCTTCTATAATGCTCATGGTTTAGATTTAACTAAAAAGAAAGCACACACAGCTTAAAAAGTTAAGATGAGCCCATTCAAAAGTGAAGTTTCGATGCTTTCTGGTGGTGTTGCTCTTACAATTGAAGTTAAAGTTTGTTTTAATGGGTTTGGGTCAGTCGAGTAGACCTTTAATTCATTGCCTTTGGGTTATAACCCGGAACTTACATTGGAAAAAAAAAAGGGGGGGGGGAGTTTAAAACAGCTTCTTTTCTTTTTTTCCTTGCCTAAGGTTGCCTTTTTTTTTTTTTTTTTCCTGAAATGTAGTTTTAGTACTTCCAAATGGCCAGAAGATGGCACTGTTTCAGAATCTTCCGCCTCACTCCCTTTTCAGGGAAGAAAAGGCCATCAGTCCCAAATCCCAGCCTGCGTGCCTTCCAATCACAAAGAGTTACCCCAAAATAACTAGAGGAAGCATAAAATTTAATGTTTCTAAGGCTCAGCCTCCTTGAGGCTTTCCATGTCCCTGGCCTCACCATCCCTAGAACTTGGTCAGCTTGTAGGAATCTACTAGGACCCTTCAACCAGGTCATGCCTAAGGGACAAATAACTCGTCCCGGTCTCCAGCTACGTGGATCAATTAAATTTTTTTCTAAAGATTTTATTTATTTATTCATGAGACACACAGAGAGAGGCAGAGACACAGACAGAGGAAGAAGTAGACTCCATGCAGGGAGCCTGACACGGGACTCCATCCCAGGTCTCCAGG
This sequence comes from Canis lupus baileyi, assembly GCF_048164855.1. Lineage (NCBI taxonomy): Eukaryota > Metazoa > Chordata > Mammalia > Carnivora > Canidae > Canis > Canis lupus. The sequence goes on along the minus strand of NC_132855.1, from coordinate 16,897,332 downwards.
ATCATGCCCTGAGCCAAAGCAGACGCTCAACCACTGAGCCACCCAGGCATCCCGCTCAGTTAGATCTTGAGAATAAAAGAATGAATCAGACTTGAAAGCTGACCTTTTTTGACCATGGACGAGTCACTTTGTCATTCTGTGTCAGAACATTTCTCTTCAAAAGAGCCCTTCATGGTCTCTGAGATGCTTCCCGTTTTCAAGAGTCATAGTTGCAGTCACCTTTCAAGCACGCTTGCTGACATCAGTAACACTTCAAATACTCCTCTAACCGGTGCAAATGCACTTACACCGAAGCAAAAGTAATTAGAGGGTTTTGCCATGTAACAAACGTTACTCACATATAAAAATTAGGGGACAGAATCAAAACCAAACTCTCAAAGCAAAATGACGAGGAGCTTTCAGTATAAAAACATCACTTATAGGAAAGTATTTCTGTTATGACAATTCCAGTAAAAATAGCCATGAGGCTGCCAGGATCTTGGTCATTGAGTTTTGGGGGGAAAGAGTAAGAAATCTGAGACTTCCTAAAAAACAGGGCTAAGAGGAATTAACACAACTGTTAAGACTGATCCCCATGGAAGGAAGAAAAAGAGAAAGTTGAAAGAGGGCATCCAGGAAAATCAGTTTCCTTTAAAGAGCTTTCCAGAAGCCCCAGTCCATGCTCTCTGCTTTCAACTCATCGCCATCCTACTGCAAGGGATGCTGGGAAATGTCATTTGTTAGACACACTGTTGCCCTAAGATATTAGAATTCTGTTCATGTGAATAAAGGGGGAGAAGACAAGGAGCAGGCAACTAGCAGACTCTGGCACAATACTCTGGGAGACAGGGAGGGGGCCAAACCCATGGACTGTAGTGAGAGCATTAGGGTCTAACAAGCATCAGTGTCACTTAAAGTCAGATGGGTAAAAATAAATAAATAAATAAAATCAGATAGGTAGAGATGCTGGGGTTCTGGATCATACATTCCTCAAAGCATAATCCAACCTGGGCTGGAAAACAAAGAAGGTAGCTAGTAAGAACTCAGGGAACCATTAGGCTCCCAACAAATGGACTGGACTTAGGGGCTGCAGGAAGATATGCGAATCAGGAAACAAAAGCAGAAGCACAGTCACGCAGAGAAAGTAACATTTAAAGAATGATTCTCATCCGGAGCAACAAGGAGCAGGATTGGGAGAGTAGACAAGAGGTCAATTCTAGATTCCAGTTGATGAAGAGCGTGGGACGCCTCATTGATGCCTGCCTTGCTCTGGATGAGCTTGTTAGCTGCATGGAGCTGATGCTGCAGATTTCACCGTCGGGGATTGTGGCTAAGCAGGGCTGAGGCTGATTTAAAAAAAATATATATATATATATATATAACCCCTACCTCACCTAGTCCTTCAGACCCTGGTAACCCCTACCTCAGCCCTTCAGACCCTGGTAACCCCTACCTCACCTAGTCCTTCAGACCCCGGTAACCCCTACCTCACCTAGTCCTTCAGACCCCGGTAACCCCTACCTTAGTCCTTCAGACCCCGGTAACCCCTACCTCAGTCCTTCAGACCCCGGTAACCCCTACCTCACCTAGTCCTTCAGACAGCCTGCGTGTCTCCGGGACATAATGTCTCCAAGAGCCAATCAACAACCGGTGCTGCCCTTCTGTCCCAGCCAAGTGTTGCCTCCACTTGCCTGGAGAAGCCAAAGGCTGGGCTTTCCCTCTGTTCTTCCCCACACGATAGCGACAGGGCTTCCTTGCCGACAAGGGAGCCCCAGTGGGAAGGCCGCCGGAGCAGAGGGGAGCTCTCACAGTGAATCAGAAAGGACTTCCTTCTCAGCTCTTTCTAATTGTTCCCAGTGCACGGTCCACGAGATGGAAGCGATGAAGGCGGTGTGCCAGAGTTTCCGGGAGCATTTAGAGGAAATTGAACAGCATCTTACAGGACAGCAGGCGCTCCTTTGCAGGGACATGTCAGAGGAGGAAAGGTAATTATCGAAGAGAGTCATAAAAGCAAGCAGCAGCCCACACACCTGGAGCAAGGAAGGGGAATCAGGGCAGGACAGATGAGCACCAGGGAGCAGGACTAATGAGAAATGAGTCCTTCTCCTTTGCTTTCCTGTTCTTGTCCTTGCTTTCTCAGTGGGAGTCTGTGAGAGCTATTTGCTAGATAGCAACACTTATTCTGGAAGGCCAAGGCTATTTGAGGTCAGAAGATGGGCAGTCAGCTGGGAAGAAGGGGCTAGCCAGCGGGATGTCTTCCACTGATGTGAGTGGGGCCTATGCAAATGTAAGCGTTGGGGGTTATGAGGGTTTTGAAAATCTGCATTATGTTCACGTAGATTAAAAAGCATATGTCCCAAAAGTCCATTCCTCGCTGCCTGGGCCCCGAGGGATGGAAATACGGTTAACTGTAAAGGGGGGCGCAGGAGTTTTTACTGGGTGGATGGAAGTGGTCCCCAACTGCCTGGTGGTGACTGATACAACTTGGCACATTTACAAAAAATCATCACATTGTGCTGTTAAAATAGGTAAACTCGGTGGGATGCAAATTATTCTGCAATCGAGTTGTTTAGAAAAGGAAAGAAAGAGAACCTGCCCTGGTGATATATGCTATGTCTGCGACTGATGCAAATGAAGAAGGTGACATTACCTTTTAAGAAATGTCAGAGGAGTGACCTACATCTTGAGAGGGATGATGGAGGGCGGGCGCTTGGAGGCCACATGAAATCCGATCGCTTCCTGTTCTTTACCTGCAGGGAAGAGGCGGCACACCTGCAGACCCTCCGCCGGGCCCTGCGGCAGCAGGTGGAGGAGCTTGAGTTTCAGTTGGGAGACCGGGCTCAGCAAATCAAAGACGAGATACTATCGGTATAAGATGGTGGGGGGGGGGGGTGGGAGCTGACTGCATCCTGCCACTGCAGGAGGGAGGCGTTAAATCAGAATTCGGTGCCATCAGTTTCAGATTCTGGGATTACACCTCTATTTTAAGTATAAAGAAAGTGAAGCCTTTGCTCAAGGCCACGTGGCTAGCGGATGACAATTCAGGATTCGAACTCGGGTCACCTAATTCCTGTGCCAATCTGACCTCCTCCCCTGTACATGAGAGATAGGTTATTATTAGCCATTTTCTCAATGAGAAGAAGAAACACAATTTGGGGGCAGGTATGGCTTAGTCACTGCCAAAATCAGCTGCTGGCTCACAGAACCCACTGGAGAGAATCCCCCACCCATGAATACCTTTCCCACTAGTCTGGCTTAGCTATATGATATGAATACGGTTTGTTGCCCACTATTTCTGTTCTTATTTTCCTTTTAGCAGCTTGAGCTTCTCACCGAGGAGCAACCTGAACACTATACAAACCTGCATGACTGTAACTGGACAGAAGAAAAGAATGGCCACACTTCGTGTGCTAAAATCCACCGGGCCCTGGGCCTCCGGGTTGCCTTGCCTCCCCGTGATGGCCGGCAGGCTGCCAGCTCCAGTGTGACCCATCTGGCTGCCTTTTCTCCACCCACCTTGGAGAGCAGCCCCAAGATGTCTCCTTCAGCTCGAGCAGAGTCAGGTCCAGCCCCTCTGTCAAACTGTCCTACTGGAGAAAAGGGTACAAACATCTTCCTCTAGATCAGAGTGGGTTTGATGGCCTTCCAACACAATGAGCACATTCTAGCCAGACAGGGAAATCTAAGTTGCCCCCGAGAAGTGTCTATCAACCCTTCTTCAGCTTTTTAAAAATATATATTCTATGCTGCGTTTCAACCCAAGAGAAACTCAATATTTCAATATTTATTCAATACAGACTAAGTGAGCACCTACTATGTGCCTGGCACCAGGGAATACACAGTGGCCAAGATATATGGTATCTCTAGGTATAAGTGAAATTTGCCCTGTGGAAATTTAGAGTCTGCTGGGGGAGATGAATGTGGACACGCAAAGACATGTGGATTTGAAACTGTGAAAATGCTCTGAAGGAAATAACAGGGTTTTATGAAAGAGAACATAGCAGGGAATCTGATCGAGATCAAGATGTCAGGAGGGCCTGGTTTGAGGAAGTGACAACAGAAGAGAGAAAGAAAATCCAGGCCTCAGAAGGACCAGACTTTCTAACGGCCTGAGGCAGTCAGCCCCTGGAAGCATCGATGAAGCTCCTACCTTGTGCCAGGAAATCCTCTCATGCTGGAGACAGCTGTGAATAAGACAGACGTCCTGTTCATAAAGAGTTGGATGGAGAGGGAAGAAAATGGGAACAGCAGACAAGATAATTTCAATATTGGCAAATGCCATGGAGAAGACAGTGTGGGAATATTGTAGAGACTGGCGTGGAGAAAAAGCATCCGGCATTCCTTAGGGTGACGGCCAAGGCCTTGCTGAAAGGAGGCTCTCTGGCTACGACCTGAATGGTGAGGAAGAGGAAGCCATGTGAAATCTGAAGAAGGAACCTTTAAAGCAGAAGAAATGGGAAGTTTAAAAGCCCTAAGACAGAACTAGCCAGAGGTGCTGAGCACATGAGTGTTGGGAACGTGGAAGAAAGAGGAAGTCCAGGGGTCAACTCTGTGCTGGAGTCTGAGAGCCACGATCCTTCTTCCACATGGAAGCATTACGGGTTCTAAGCAGGACTGTCACATAGTCTGGTTTACATTCAACACCACACCGACGGCCTGTGGGGAACACACCGCTGGGGACTTGCAGCCCTCCCAGTGACGAGGCTGTTGGTGTAGTCCCTGCTGTGAGAAGCAGAGTGTCAAGTTGCTTCCATGCAGCTAGGGAGGCTTGGGAGCCCCCCACCCCACTGAACCGTGGGATGCACTGACAGTCTTGAAGTACTGGAGGAATTCTAAGGAAAGGAGAATGCATGAAGAATGGAAGAGTCAAGAAATGTCATGGAAAAAAATAATCCTTTGAGGGAAGTAATGATGTGTAAGAGATGTGCAGGTGGAGGTCACTTCCAAGCAAAGAAACTAAGAAGCTTTTTCTTTTAAAACTACCCACTACTAGAATGGACCTCCTAGCCCATCTCGTGCTTCATCCCCCTTGCTTCTTGGAAACCCTTTGGCTTCGGTGGAACCCTCCTGCCATCTGGACCATCCCACAGTTGACTGCACTTTCTCAGAGTATGAACATCCTCCTGCCATCCTTAATTCTCTTCTTTTTCGCTCTCCACACCTACTTTCCCAATATACGCAGTTCACAGGTACCTCCAGTTCTTGCCCTCTCCAGAATTCCTGTCCAGAATTTTCTACTCTCAATAACACATTTTCACCCTGAAGACTTGCCTGTATGTCTCGCTCAGCATCTAACACTGATCCTGTCATTTCCCTGAGTCAGTTCATCTTCCTGATACTTCCTGGTCCATGGCATTGCCGTACTTCACGTGCAGACTCAGAGCCACAAGTTCACATTGTCTCTTCGTCCTCCGTTACCTTCTTCCCTCAGAATCAACAATCACATCACTGCCGAGTGTACTGCCACAATGTCATTCCCAGAAGCCCCTTCGAAACCTATTACTTGGTGAAGACCCAACTGAGGGGCCTCCTAACTGCCTCTAGCTTCCTTCTCTCTGAGCTATGCTGGCCTCTGCCAAAGTGGTCTCCCTGAGGCATCACTTGGGTCATATTACCCTGGCCTAGGGTGAGTAGCCAGGGAACACTTTTAGGCTATTCTAGAGAATTAGAGACAAGTCACAGGATCACTTTCCAGAGCAGTCTTGCACCAAACAACCTCTGTGCCCTGCAATTGTTATGTCCCTCTCTTACTCTCCTGCTGCCTCGTTTCTCTTGAACACATCCCTATTTTGGCTCCTGCATCATGGTTCAGCTTCCAGCCCCAACTTGACTCCTGGTATATTGCATTTGTACTCCCCCCCAAGACTGCTTCCCTTTCTAAACTTTTTAAACTTTTTACTCTTTCCCTCGGTCAGACTCTAGGCTCCCTGGTTTATCTCCATTTCTCCAATATAGACTTCAAAAAGGTTGCTGTGTTTCTGCCTTGACAATCAGGCAGATGCCTTCAGAGATGATGGAGGTAGAAAAGGAGACCTATTGCCCTCAGATGAAGGGCGGCATGTGGAACCCCCAAGGATCACTAAACATCTCATGGCATTTCCTTATTTATTCTCTGAACTCTCCAACAAAGAGCACAAAAGGGGAACCAAGATATAGAGAGCTGCTTGTCCCACCCAGAACCTTTCCTATCTTTAGTCCTCAATGACCTGATTACCAACACTAGTTCCAAATACCATCTCCTATAGCTCATGCCCTTCCTCCCATAGACATGAGACCTCTAGAAGCCCAGCCCATCTGATGACCCATGGGTTATGTACTAGTGTCCCCCATGGTTCTCTATCCTGAATAACCTCTAGGCTCACAGGGGAGCTTTAAAAAATACTGACATTAAAGCGTCACCCAAGATCCATTAAACAAGAATCTCCAGGGATGGGATCCAGGTATCCATCCGTAGGCTTTAAAAGCTTCCCAGATGATTCTGACATGCAGTTAAAATTGAGGATTGTCGGGATCCCTGGGTGGCTCAGCAGTTTAGCACCTGCCTTTGGCCCAGGGTGTGATCCTGGGGTCCCAGGATCGAGTCCCATATCAGACTCCTTGCATCGAGCCTGCTTCTCCCTCTGCCTGTGTCTCTGCTTCTCTCCCTCTCTCTGTGTCGCTCATGAATAAATAAATTAAAATCTTTTTTTAAAAAATTGAAGATTGTTGTTCTAGATGAAAAGGCTACCCTACAATTCCATTTTACAATTCCATTTTTCCTATTGTTTTTCTAGGGACTCTCTATTCTTTTCTCATTTTTCTTTCTATACTACCCCTCTCAGCTAAAAGAGTTTTTCACAATTTATTGGCGATCCCTGAATAACAAAGGAGAAAGGAAAAATGATGTGTGGACTTTATTTCTATTTTTACAACATTGACTTCTACCTTGATCATCAATTCCTACATTTCATCTTTATTTATAGAGAAGTAGTAAACAGATGACTGTATTTTGTCTTCCTTCCTTTCCCAAAAGTCCTCTTCCAAATTTGACAAACGAGATTAAATATACATCTTTGATTAGGTAGATCAGGGTAAGGATTATTTGTTTCTTTAACACCTTCCTTCTCTTGCAGGAAATGTCTGTATAAAATAGCCAATTACAAAAATTATGGAAATGTAGGTAGTCTTCTAAAGGTATATGGTTGTTCCACCACTAGGACACAGCACAAACATTCTAGAAAGGTGAGCAATTAGACAAATTGCCTACAGTGTAAACATTAAATGTAAACGTAAAACTGAGTGTTTTGAATATTATTTATGGCACACGAGGTATGAAGCAAGTCTCTCAAGGATAGAATCTACAACAAGCACTCAGGTGACTCAACTGCTCTGATTTATGATGTCCCCTAACTTTCATCCTTCCACCTTTTCCATAAATAAGCTTCAAAAATGCGTGTGTATATCATAGTATGTATAACAGCTACCATGTTTCACTCGAATATCAATGTACTCAACTTAAGGCATCATAAAACATTATGGTTATGGAAAGAATGTCAAAGTGTTTTCTGGAATTACCCACAAAGTAAATGCCTTCCCTCTCGAAACTTATGGCATCCCTACTGGCCTATTCTTTTATATCAGTGTGTGATACACAATGTTCTGTATCAAGCACTTACATTATAATCCCTTATTTTCAAAAAAGGGTTCACAGCAAAACTGCTCACTGGGCTTAGGGAAAATTTTTTTTTAAAGATTTATTTATTTATTTGAGAGAAAGAGAGAGAGAGTGCGTGAGAAGGGGGAGGAACAGAGGGAGAAGAAGGGAAAAGCATGAAGCCCATTCAGAGTTTGACCCCACAATCCTCAGATGAAGATGCAACCTGAGCCTAAACCAAGAGCCCAGTGCTCAACCTCTCAACTGACCCAGACACCCAGGTGCCCCTTAATTTAGAAAAGTTTTTTCTAGGAAACCTAACTTAAAGCTAAATAAGATTTCCTTTTGGAGTCCAGATGTATTTTGACAAAGTTCAGATGTGTTTTTGACCCGAGTTGCTTCCACACAAACATGAAAATGAAGATTTGGAGGTGGGTTTTTTTTTTTTTTTAAGATTCTATTTATTTATTCATGGAGACATACAGAAAGAGGCAGAAACACAGGCAGAGGGAGAAGCAGTCTCCCTGTAGGGAGCCCAATGTGGGACTCGATCCCGGGCATGCTCTGAGCCAAAGGCTGATGCTTAACTGCTGAGCCACTCAGGTGCCCCTGAAGATTTGGAGGTTGTCAGTTTATATGATCAAACTGGATAAAATGGGCAGACCATGCAGGTCACCATTTGTTTATACAAAAATAAGAATCTTTGCACATGACAGGCTTTACCTCATTTGAGTCTCTCGGTGCTAAGGGAAGTATTCCCCATTTAAACACTGAGGAAGCTCAGATATGGAGAGATTGACCTACACAAGCACACAGTGAGCCTTATGTTTTATCATTAAGAAGTAACTGCATGCTACGGCTAAGAGCTCAAGCTCTGGAGTTAAATCCAGGCTTTGAAATTTAAATCCAACTCCAGTACTTATTCTGTATGTTGGGCAAACTAATTAACCCCCTAAGATTCAGTGTTATCCTCTATACATTATCAGAGTTAATGCATATACAGCCCTTTAGAACAGGCCTGGAACTTGGCTCAGGATGATTCCATACTGAGTCTGGCTCAGTATGATTGGGATTCTGATGACAATAGCAACAAGAATAGAGACAGCTCTGTAATAGCTACTTCCATGCAAAGTATTGGGCTAGACATCATATGTGCATTATCACTTATCTTTGTAACAATCCTGAAAGGCAAGAATGAAAACACACACACATACACTCAAAAAGTTAGTAAATTATCTAAGTTCTGACAACTAATAAGAGATTGAGTTGACTCTGATTCCCTGCTTTGCCAGTGGTTCTCATTTATGGCTCTGTCAAGCTTTGGGCTTACGTGGAGAAACTGATGGTCCGAATCAACCGGAGTAGCCCTGTTTCTGAAGACATTGTACAGTAGGCTTTAGCAGAGATTTTTCTTTGGGAAAAAAAAAAAAAAAAACTCATTACTATAGAAAAGTTTGAAAAGCACTGTACTATGCTAATCACACATGACTCTTACAGTAAGATACAGGTTCTGAGTTGCTTTCATACAAAAAAATGACTTCCACAACATAGGAATCCTAAAAACTCAGCTTAGTGCCACTTTTCCCACTGACAGGAATAATGGCAAGAGTTCCTTTGCAGCCTCTGAGTAATTGTTTGGGGAATCTTTTTGTTCTATCATCAAGTTCCAAGATCCTGAATTCTCTTTCTTTGACAGTTAACTCTATTAAAGTTGACTATATTCAGGAGAACCCAGATCACATATTTGAAAAACAGGAGATCATCGCAATATTTGTCGAAAGTTAAAAAGAGCAAACTCTTTAATTCTGAAACCCAACTCAGGGTTGGAGTCATTTTGTTTCAATGAAAAAGATGGAAAAGGTAAAACCATACTACCTGTTTATTTTCAAATTTAGAAATTGGCAAAGGAACTATTTATCCTCTTGTATATCAAAAGACTTGGGTCACTTCCCTGTATTAATTACATTCTATCCAGATTCCATTTCAATATTCAAAGCCAAAGCTTTGAATTGAGAAGACTGACTTGAGATACAATATTGGGAACTCAAGTCACATACTTTCCTTGGTTTTGTTATGCATGAGTGAAGACCCAGTTTGCATGATGAAGACAAAAACCTTGAAGACTGCTTTGAATCACAGCGTATGCATAGGCTGTGTAGATTTGTCTAAGAAAATGTATTTTTTTTTTTTTGTTCACAAATAAACATTTCCCAGAAAAGTGTCCCATTAGATTTTGTTTAACAGATATTCCCTTATATGTGGATTTTTGTCTGCAGGACCAGAGTTATTCTGTCTTCAAAAACAAATAATTCTGTTGAGAAAAAAAAGATCAGAAGACTTTCTAATGACATGAAAATCCGGTCTATTAAACTGTTTTTTCTTTGTTGGGAAAGTAATCCGTTTCTGCAGTATAACACTAGTCAAATAAAATGGGACGTTTGTGCAGAGTTTAAAGATTAAAAGTAGTTTCCCTTTGAGAAGAAAAGCTTCAGAGTGTCTTATTGTGGATTGGTGGGTTGCATATCTAATTTCAAATTGTAATTAAAACAACAAAGAACAGCCAAAATTTGCAGGGATTATGGGTTATTAAAAATGATGTCAAATTGCCTTTTTTTGAGAATTGAGAGAATAAGAGCAGAAGCCAATATATGGAGGTCACCTTTCTCTACCCAAATTCATGGCACCTTTCTCTACCCAAATTCAGTCTCTAATAGTCTAATTTTAAAATAGTAGTAGATTAGAGTTTAGTATGGGATTATGTCCTCTCTGAATCTGCCCCCAATTAAGTAAAGGAAGAGCCCTCCACATCAAAGATGATTTCTTATTAGAATCACATTGAAGACATTTCCCTTTGGGTATTTCAAGAATTCAGTGCTTCACCAGGAAAATGGAAGGGAACAAAAACAATTCTTAAATTGTACCTACACTTTTTTTTATTCCTGTTATCCTTCAATAATTGCTTATTTGTTGATCTATCAGAGTCACAGGATTTTTCCTTTTTTAAATCTTAACGTCTTGGGGGGCTATTTTACTAGTGTGTAGTTTGGAAGGTTTAAGAAACACGATAGGTTCCTACCATTGGGACATACCTTTGAATATTCAACATAATCTCCTATTAAAACTATACCTGTTTCTCTCTTTTTACCTGAATAGAGAGACAACAGTGTTGTCCTTTGTGTGTCCAGAGTACCCTATATGGACTCCAACCCTAAATCCAAACTCTACATGGCACTTAATTGCTCACATTTCTACCTTCCCCCCAGATTTTAGAGTAAGTTTCTTGAAAAGAGAGGTTGAATCTTAATCTTTTTGGAATTGCTTGTACAGAGAACTATAACCAGAACACAGAACATGATAGGGGCATTTGCTAATATATATATATATATAATTTTTTTTTAAATACTGGACCTGATCTCAGAACAAAATTCCTGAGTGATATTTTTAGTGAGCATGGAAATATGCATTGACAGTATTTTTCTTACAACACTTTAAAACATTATCCCTTTTTTGTTGTTTGCTTTGACTCCATGGTTTCTGGTGAGAAAACTTTCCTCATCTCTTTATGTGTTGTTTTCATCCGGCCTTTTCAAGATTTTTTGCATTGTTTTACTTTCTATTCTTTGATTATGATGAGTCAGAGCATGGCTTTCTTCAAGTTTATCTTATTGAAGTTTGCTTAACTTCTTGTATCTGAAAATATATGTTCCTTTATCAAATTTGGAAGATTTTCAGCCATTATCTCTTCAAATATATTTCTGCACCATTTCTTTCTCCTCACCTTCCAGGGTTACAATAATAACAAAATAAGAAGCTCTGACACTGTCCTACAGTTCTTTGAAGCTCTGTGAATATTTTATCAAACATTTTTTCTTCTATGTTTTCCAGATTGGACAATGTTTATTGACCTACCACCAAGTTTATTGACTCTTTTTTTTTCCTCATCTCCTTTCTGCTTTTGTGGTCCTACAGCTGACTTTCTATTTCTGCTATAATATCTATCAGTTCAAAATTTCCATTTGGTTCTTGAGATGCTTTCTGTTTTTTGGCTGAGAATTTCTATCTTTCCATTTTTGAGAGTGTTCACTCTTACTTCATGTACATCATTATAGAAGATTCCTTGTCTGATAATTCCCACATCTGGGTCACCTTGGCATTTGTATTTGTTGATTACTTCTTCCCTTAAAAGTTATCGATTTCTTGATTCTTTGTCGAGTAATTTTTTAAAGATTTTATTTATTTATTCATGAGAGACACGGAGAGAGAGAGGGAGAGACACAGGCGATAGAGAAGCAGGTTCATGCAGGGAACTTGATGTGGGACTCGATCCCGGAACTCCAGGATCACACCCTGAGCTGAAGGCAGACGCTCAACCACTGAGCCACCCAGGAATCCCTATCAAGTAATTTTGGACTGTATCCTGGACATATTATGCTATGAAACTCTGGGTTCTGGGTTTAACTTTGGGTTAAAAATTTTCTGGGGAGTGTCTTGATTTGTTTTGTTTTATTTATTTGTTTGCTTCAGTAGGCAATCAACCTAGCTAGGTTTGGACCACAGTCCTGACCCATTTGCATTCTGTGATTCCAGTATCAATTTAGTATTCACAATCTTTCTGTGGTATCTGCCCTACCCTGTGCATGCACCATTTCAGTCTAAAACTTAGGTGGCAGTCTACACCATAGTTCAGTTTTCAGAGTGTTTTCAGTCTACACCATAGTTCAGTTTTCAGAGTGTTTGCTATGTTGCTTATGATTAATTTTATCCATGCCCAACTCACGAAGAGCCCAAGACTTTATACACAGACTTAAAGAGTCCCTTTCTCCAGTTACCTCCATTCTGTGGATCCACCCCATTCTCTGACTCCTAGGAGTTCCTTTTCATGGCTCTGCCTGGAAAATCATAGTTTTAACATCAATCACTATAAGGAACTTCCTGAAACTAGGTCTACCTCAGAGCAAAGTAACAAGAGCAAAGAGCTTTCAAACCATATGCTTCCATAGCTGCTGTCCCTATGTCACCTCCACTGCTGCTGCTAGTGCCACTGCTGTGGAAATGCTACTTCATTACTTGGACATGTCCAAAGTAGGGCTTGAAGAGGTAACAATCTTTCCTTCCCAGTCTCTAGCCCAAGAGAAGATTTTTCTTGCAGCATTTTCTATTAGCACCTATTGCATAGTTTCATGATTCAGACTTCCCTGGAATCTATGTCAGGAATTATGGGAGGAGAGAAGAAGCAGAGACTCTTCTTCATAGATGTTGTTCTTTGAGGTTTTTATTCTCCTCTCCTGCTGACTTGTCATTAAATACTTTTCAGAGTCATCAGATAATTGTTTCATGCATTCTGTTCAGGACTTGTGGTTGTAATCAGTGAAAAAGTTAGGGCAGCATGCATTTATTTCTTCTTAACGGAACTGAAATTTGCCAATCTAATTGTTCTTCATATTCTCTTATAGTAAATAATGCTAACAATTGCTTATTATATGCTAAATATTGTGTTAAAACTTTTATATGAATGATTCACATGTAGAAAAAAAAACAAACATTTGTCTAAATATCTTCAGTTTGTAGATGAGGAAACAGAGACTTACAGGAATTAAGTGAATTGGTCAATGTCACACAACTGAAAAACCAAGTACAAGCCTAGGCTGGTCTGACCCCAGAGCCAAACCCTGGGTCACTCTGCAACATAGCTATGGCCAGCTCCATCATGCAGCCTGGTTGGGGCCAGAGCTGCAGACACTCTGATTATATGTGAGGATCAGGAACGATGTAGCCTGAGACCCATGTTTCCATAGCTTTCAGCATTGATTAGGTCAAGTTGAAAGATGTACTTATGCACAAGGCAGGTTGAGATTTAATATTGCTTTGTGTTGGTTATTGGGCAGGTGTTTGTTTAAAGGAAGTGGAAACAGGTGTGTGGGCTCTGATTCAATTACATGATGGAAAGGAACACACTGATCCATGGCCATTTTCAAGGAGAGATGCTGATTGTGCTAATTAATCATTTGTCTGTCAGAACAAAATGGAACATAATAGAAAATGATGTTCCAGTTACCATAGGTATGGAACACAGACTCATGTGTCTGGCACTCCAGCAACCAGATGCAACTGTTTATGATGACAGCAATTAAGATGCAGTACCTGAGTCCTCCTCGATTACCATGTCTGAGATGGTTTGAAGGAAAGGTGTTTTATAGACTCTTGCCAACAGCATGGGACATCATCCAACAGGAATTGCATCCCAAAGGAACTTTTCCCTTCAAAGAGATGAATTGAGTCCTTTTAGATCATGATGGTATCCCAGAGATAAGGCTGAACCGAATATTTTTCCATCCTGTGTCTTGGAATACTCAATCTACCTCACCTAACCAAGATATTTATGCTCATAATAGAGTGTCATAATAATATTTTATTCTTTCTTTAAGTTGTTCCCTTGCCACTCAACAGCCAGAGTAGTCCCTTAAAAGCAAATCAAGTGCTTTGCTCCCCTGCACAAGAATCTCCAATGGTGTTTTCAGTACATTTATAATTAAATCCTAACTCCTTACCAAGATCTATAATGTTCTACATGACCCAGTCCTGCATACCTCTAGGCCTTCATTTCATGCCACTCTCTCCCTTTCTCACTATGATCCAATTTCATGGATCGTCTTGCCAGTTCCTGAACAAATTAAGTCCATTCTCACTTCAGGGGGATTTCCTTTGCTGTTTCTTCTTTGCATTTGCTATTCCACTTTCCCTAGACACACATATACATGGTACTTTCTCATTCGATCTTCAGATGCCTTCAGAAGTCTTCCTTTTACAGCCCTATCCAAAATAAGCCTTCTTGCTGCACATATCTCTGAATATTCTCTATACATTTAACCTATTTTGTTTTTGTCCTAACATTTATTATCTGGAGGCATCTGGATGGCTCAGTCAGTTAGGCACCAAGTCATGATCTCAATATCCTGGGATCGAGCTCCGCATTGGATACTCTGCTCAGTGGGGAGCCTGCTTCTCCCTCTCCCAGGTCCCCAGCTCCTTTCTCTCTCTCTCACTATCTCTGTCAAATAAATAAATAAAATCTTATTTTAAAAACCATTTATTATCTAGACTTTTGTTACTTCATTTATTTGTTCAGTGATTAGACTGTAAGCTTCACGGAGAAGAGACTTGTCTGTCACCTTTCTATATTTTACCCATAGGCCTAAACCACTGCCTGATACATAATAAGTTCATAAAAGAATTTGATGAGTAGATGGACAGGAAAATTAATAACTAATCATTTATCTACACTTATTTATATTGAATATACACAAATAAGGCACAATCTAATCCATCAAGGAATTTTTAGTGGAGGGGGGAAGCACACACAACTAATAACCTTTCCATGTTACTTCTTTGCTTTTATCTTTCAAAACCTCCCCATCAACAGCGAGGTTTCTGAGCCCAGGATCATCATTTTCACCAGACAGTGGAAAACTTGAGAAAAAAATGTTAGGACACATGGCAAGGCTTTACTAAAGTGAATGCAACCCAAGTGACAGTGTTATAACTCTTCCTTCAGGGTTACATCTCCTTTTAAATTAGAGGAGTTTCCTCTTGGTTGCAGGTAACAAACCTACCTCCGTATTATACAAGTCTACCTCAAAGATTTTTCCCCCACTCGAGGCTCTTGCTTGCTTCTCTAGCCCATGGAAGTTGCTATCTAAACCCCCCTTATTATAAAGCCACTTCCCCCCAAGGGCCTGCTTCGCAGCGGAATGTAGTATGGACAGGTTTCCTTTATCTTTAGGACCTCACGCCTATATGGATTTTTCAGATTATAGTAAAACATCTGTAATGATTCTCAAATATGATTGCCCATTCAAATAACCTGAAATTTTCAAAAAGCTACTATTGCCTAGAAAAAAAAAAAAAACACCCAGGCATTTTTATATCATTGGTTTAGGCTGGGACCCCAGGATTGATATTTTATAAAAATGCTCTGAGTAATTTTAAAATGTACGTGGAGTTGAGAACTATTGATTAAATAATCTTTAGGGAATTAAATTTATAGGGACATCATTTTAAACATGCCAAATTTGACTTTTCTCCTAATCTGAAGGAGAAGCATCTTACAAGTTAAGTACTTCTTAGGAGGTCTCTTCACTAGATACCTACCAGATGGTATCCTTGCTCACTTGCCCTCAGGACTTGACTTTCTCTCACACCTTCTCAAACTTTCTCCACGAGAACTCCCACTAATTTTTTCAAGAAATTACATCCCTTACCTACAGATGTTGATGTCACACGAGGATCCACCTTCTGCTCTAGTCTGCTTTGTGCAGACTGGCCCTGTTTCCTGGAGTTCCCCAAAACATTCAGACCTCTGCTGTAGTCTTGTGAATAAGAATAGAAAGTGAGCATGTGAACTTATTCCCTGGATTGTAAATCATTTCCCCATGAAATGTCTGAATTCAAAACTAACTAGCTACATTAGGGATTAATTTTTGAGAGATTTCCCTTCTTCTTAAAATGAAAAAACAAAAACAAAAAACAACCTGAATCTTAACACTCTTGCTTACAGTGAGGAAAGCCAGATAAAAATTATACTTTTTATAAGCCAAAGAGGGAACTGAGATCACAGTGCAAACAAGTAACTCAGAATTCAAGGAGAGACAACCTCCCACCTTGCCTCTCTTGTGATAGAGCTTAGCAGGAAAACACTTTTTTATATGAAGGCTACTAATTTTTGTGCATTGATTTTATAACCTGATATAAAAAATGTTTAAAGATTTTCCAAGAGAAAAACTACCAATCAATCCAATCAATATCCCTTATAAATGTAGATGCAAATATACATTTTTTTTTTGCACAATCAATTGAAAGGACTTAGAAGCACTCCAATAGCAACAATCACTTCAAGCATGTAGACCTTAAATCCTAACATTATTCTCCAATGAAAGAAAATAGGACTGTTTAGGGAAATGGCTGATTCTAGGACTGGGGCAGGAAATAGACAAGGTTAGCCGGGAGCATCTTGTGTTGCCAGAAAGTAAGAAAGTGTTCAAAAACAATCTGATTGCATGGAGATGTGTCACAGGGACACAGGACCAACTGAAAAAGCTTTCAGTGGAAAACGATACAATAATTTGAGCAAAAAAAGTAAATAAAGTCATCTTGATTATAACTCAAAGTCTAAAATAAATATCCACAAGTCCACATCAATATAAGTAAATGATCTGAATGGATAAGTAAATGGGAAGAAGAGATAATTCTCCCATGGAGAAGAATTTCAAATAATTTATGTAGACACTCCATCCTCAAGGAGGTAGACTGTAACTCCCTCAGGTGCAACTACGGACCGTGCGCAATAAAACCCTTCAAGACAGCACAGTACAGAAAAGAGGAAAAAGAAATAACTTTACTTAGAAAAACCTGACACATACTGCCTCAGCCCAGTGATCAAGGGCAACCTTAATAGTGATAATGTATGTTGATATTACATATTCTTAAATGATATCATGAAAGTGACATTTTACTTCTGTGTCACAGACAGAAGAAACCTATGGAAAGATGGGGACCAACGATAATGTACTATACTGAATGGGATGCTGGAACAAAGAACATCAGGTAAACACTAAGCAATAAAATGTAGACTTCTGAATAAAGTATAGACTTCAGTTCATAATAATGTATCAACATTGGTTCATTAGTTGCAAGAAATGTACCATGTTAATGTAAACTATTAATAATAGATGAAACTGGGTTCAGACACATAGGAAGAAACTTTCTTGTACCATCTTCACAATTTTTTGGGAAATTGAAAATATTTCTAGAAAATGAAGTTGATTGTTAAAGAGAGAGAATAAGACCAGTGTCCAAACTAAAAAGAAATTGAAAAAAATAAAAATAAATTTTAAAAAAGGAAAGAAGGGATCCCTGGGTGGCGCAGCGGTTTGGCGCCTGCCTTTGGCCCAGGGCACGATCCTGGAGACCCAGGATCGAATCCCACATCGGGCTCCCGGTGCATGGAGCCTGCTTCTCCCTCTGCCCCTGTCTCTGCCTCTCTCTCTCTCTCTCTCTCTGTGACTATCATAAATAAATAAAAATTAAAAAAAAATAAATAAATAAAAAAGGAAAGAAAATGAAGACAAGCTCTAGGTGAGGAGAAACTACTTAGAAAATATGTATCTAAAAAAAAAAAAAAAAAAAGAAAATATGTATCTAATAAAGAACCAGCATTCAGAATATGTAAAGTTCTGCTGTGATTCAATAATGAGAAAACAAACGGCCCAGCTGGGAAAAAAACCTCATAAATTTCAAATAAATACCTCACGTAAGATAACAGATGGATGACAAATAAGCACATGAAAAGAGACTCAAATTATTAGTCATTGGGCAGCCCGGGTGGCTCAGCGGTTTAGCGCCGCCTTCAGTCCAGGGTGTGATCCTGGAGACCAGGGATTGAGTCCTGCGTCAGTCTCCCTGCATGGAGCCTGCTTCTCCCTCTGCCTGTGTCTCTGCCTCTCTCTCTCTCTCTGTCTCTCTCTCATGAATAAATAAATAAAATCTTTAAAAAATATATTAGTCATTTAAAAAGGCAAATTAGGGGTACCTGGGTGGCTCAGTCAGTTAAGCAACTGCCTGCGGCTCAGGTCATGATCCCAGGGTCCTGGGATCAAGCCCCATGTTGGGCTCCCTGCTCAGCGGGCAGCTTACTTCTCCTTCTCAGTCTCCCTCTCTCAGATAAATAAATAAGACCTTTTTAAAATTTTTTTAAATAATTTAAAAAAAATAAATTTTAAAAAATAAAAAGGCAAATTAAAACCACAATTAAAAACCCATAACAACGTACCAGAACACGCCTACTAGAATATTAATAACCATAACAATGATACTGCTAATACATTGACAAGACCAAGTACCAGCAAGGACTTGGAGCAACTGGAAGTCTCCTACATTCCTGGCGGGAATGCAAACTGCTACTGCTTTGAAAACAGTGTAAGGGTTTCTTAAAATATTAAACATACACTTGTGAAACAACCGTCCTGAAATTCCACAGATTATATCACAGGCAGCTCTCTGTCCCGTGTCAATGTATATTTTGAGGAAATTCTCCCAAACTTGCTTTGATAATTATATGATGCTTTACCAACTTAGATAGCTAGTTTCTTCAATAAATAGCTATTTAGTACATATTATATGCCAGGCATCAATGTAGAGCCTCAAACATACATACAAATTAAGATAGACAACATCTTCTTTTATGTGACTTACATTCTAGAGAGGTAAGGTCAAGGTACAAATAGGCAATAGACAAGTAAACAAAAGCAATAAAATTTCAAATAATAAGTGGTTTTATGTAATCGGCACATAAAACAACATGATGGTGACTGCAGAGGTTATTCTGTACTGTTGTTCACCGAGACGGACCAGCTCTGTCATTGGGCTGCAGACCGGAATAATGGAATAAAACCAATCAGATAACAAATGGTGGCAAGGATGTAAAGAAATTGGAGCCCTCTAACATTGCTGGTGGAAATGGAAAATAGTGCAGCCACTGTAGAAAACAATTGTTCAAAACGCCAAACACAGGATAGCCATTTGACCCACCAGTTCCGTGTTTGTGTACCCAAGAAAATGAAAACATTCACCTGTGCATGAATGTTCAGAGAAGCACTGTTCATAAGAGCCAAAAAGTAAAAACAGCACAAACTTCTATCCACTGATGAATGGATAGACAAAATGTATATCCATACCGGGGACTACTACTCTTCATCAATAAAAAAGAACCAAAAATTAATTAATTAATTAATTAATTAATTAAAAATAAAAAAGAACCAAACACTACTAATGCTTGCTGCAACGTGGTGAGCCTCAAACACATCCTCAGTGAGAGAAGCCAGCCAAAAAAGACCATATACTTTATGAACCCATTAGTGTAAAATGTCCAGGATAATCAAATCTGTAGAGGCGGAACTTAGATTATCAGTTGTTGAGGCCTGAAGAATGAGACATGGAACGGAAGGGACTGTTAATGTACAGGATTTCTTTTGGAGGCGATGAAAATATCCTGAAATGAGATTGTAGGTGATGGTCGCACAACTCTATAAATATACTAAAAACCATTAAATTGTCCACTTGTATGTAAAATATATCTTTTAAGGAAGTGTTAAAAAATAATAAGGCAATTATGCAAACACTCGAGGCCAAGTGTTTCCAGGGAGGAAACAGGAAGCAAGTCACTTGAGATGGGAATAAATTTGGCCTATTTGAAGAACAGAAAGTAAGGTTGGAGCTAGTTAGAGAAGGAGAAACAAGTAGAGACCAGGTCTGATAGGGTCTATTAAGTCTGGAGGTTGGGGGGGCTGGAGCTAGGATTTTATTTTGAATGTAAAGAGAAGTCATTGGAGGGTTTGAAGTAGGATAGTGACAGGATGTGAGGCATATTAAGATGAATCTGGCCACCTCGTGGGTGATTGACTCAGAGAGCATAAGGGGAAGCAGAGAGACCAGCCAAAACTTAACACTCAGAAAAATAGGAGATTTCTTTATTCTTTCCTTTCCTCCCCCGCTTATCTGTTCTTTTCTGCTCTTCTCTTCTTTTAATCATAAACAAAAGACAAGGTCACTTTATATTTAGCAGAACAGTTCTCATGAGTTATCCCAGAAAAAGACACTAGCCAAAATATTTGACCCTCTGTTAACCTTTAATATCTCTAACAAGTTGTACATCGCTGGTCACAGGAGAACAGTCTAGAAATAATGAAAAATTTAGACGACTTTTATATAATTAGTCCATATAAAAAAAACACCATTATCCCAATTTAGTATCAAAACCTGCTTTTCACTCCAAATAGCACTGCCAAGGTAAAACTTAGACCACTTCATGTGTCTGTGACAACTCTTTCCACACCAGTTTCCTAGCTCACAGCAGCCAAATGATTTTCCTACATCACAAACAAACCCCAGTCTTCGGGGTTATATTTGGAAAACGAACAATAAGGCATCTGTAGAAAAACAGCATTTGCATTAGATTCCTCTTCTTGCCTAAGGGGTTATTTGCATTGTGCAAGCTCAAGTGGGTGGCAAAGAATAGGCAGGCTTTGTTAGACCATTACTCATGTAATGAGATTCGATGCCTGCTATTCAACACAATTTTCAGTGGGCACTTTCCCTGGGGTTAAATTGCTGCCTACAGACATTTTGATTATCAAATATAATTTAAAAATAAAAGACCGCAAAGTGCCCCCCAGCTCCGCCTTTCCCACCCCCACCCCTACCCCCACCCCTGCATTTCCTGTTCTTCAATTTATCTCATAGAGGAGATTTGCTCAGCAGAATACTATGCTCAACCTTGGAGTGTCTGAGTCTCGCCTGGGACTCCTCCAGCCCTCCTCCCATCCCGCAACAAGTCCCAAGGTGTCTCTCCAGCTGACCCAGATATTTCTATGTCAAGAGCCAATCAACCTTGAAAGTATGAGTGATTTGACACCTAGTGTTTCAGCCAGCTCCAAACATTCATATTGCACATGCCCACTCCTCCATAAGGTTGAGCCACACCCAAGCACTGGTGACTGTACCCACTTCAGAGCCTATTTATCAATTCTAAACCTGCCCCTTCTTCAGTGCAATTTTCCTCCAGTTTCTCTCTTTTATGATCCTGCACTTCTCCCTGTGAACTTTGTTTTGCCCTAATCTCTCTGATAACTTTTGTCTTATTATTGTCTTCTAGAGAAATCAAGCAATGCTTTAAAGTAGACTGGCGGGATCCCTGGGTGGCGCAGCGGTTTGGCGCCTGCCTTTGGCCCAGGGCGCGATCCTGGAGACCCGGGATCGGATCCCACATCAGGCTCCCGGTGCATGGAGCCTGCTTCTCCCTCTGCCTGTGTCTCTGCCTCTCTCTCTCTCTCTGTGACTATCATAAATAAATAATAAAAAAAAAAATTAAAAAAAAAATAAAGTAGACTGACAAGAAACCTTAGAACTTCAGGGGAGCCTGGGTGGCTCAGTGAATCAAGCGTCTGCCTTCTGCTTGGGTCATCATCCCAGGGTCCTGGGATTGAGGCCCTTCTTCCCCTCCCTTTCCCTCTGCCTGCTACTCTGCCTGCTTGTGCTTTCTCTCTCTCTCTCTCTCTCTCTCTCAAATAAAATAAATAAAAAAAGAACTTCCAGGCCAGGCCCTGTCTATAAACTGCTATGAGACTCTTACCACATCTGTCACAAAGCTCCATTGTACCTCACTGGTCACTAATTTCCTTGTGCCATGATCATAATGGCTCTGAACCTGCTTTGCATTCCCCACCCCATCCGTCACCCATCACCAAACTGGGGCACACTGGAATGTCTGGCTGTCTTCAACATCATGCCTGGGCTGAAGGGAATCATGGGTCCCTGTTCAGACCCTCTGTCCACCTAAGTCTACCATGCTGGCATTTCTGTTGTATCCACTCCATATACCCATGGGACAGACACATAGGTGGTCAACCAGAAGCTCAAATGGGAAGCAAGCTGTAAGTCCCCTGTGCTCTGAGATTCCCAAACCTCTGTCAGGGAATCCCAGAGATCTAACAGGGACCTAACAAGGCAATATTAGCAAAATCAAACATATATACTTTTGACTCTTTTTTTTCTTCATTCTTCTTCTTTTTTTTTCTTTCCTGGTTTTTAATAGCCTTTCCACGTTCTTTGTACAGGTTTGGGAGTGTAGAAATAAGCAAAGAGCACTCACATGAGAGTGAGCAAAGACTATTCCTTTCAGAGCCTGCTATAACAAGAAGTCAGCCACCATCACTTGTGTTTGGCAGTGACTCAGGGGTAGGCAGGCAAGTGGGAAAGCTTTGTAGTGAAATAAAAGAAAGCCTTCAAGTGTGCTCTGGGTGGGAATTGTTGGCATGGTGAAGCTGGAAATGAACTAACTATAAGTGGGCCATCCCTATGATTGGTTTGGGGAACGTATTTGATCTTGTCTGGTTAGCCCTGAGTTGGAGCTGAGCAAAAATTAGGGAAAGTGACAGTAAATACCAAGTCATGGCCATTTGAGGTTGATTGCTGCAGAGACTGTAAGTCACAGTTCTTTTTTTATATGTGGTCTAGCCATTGTCCATATGTATTTTCAGTCCTTTAAGAGGGAACAGATATCTCTTGGGGCACCTAGGTGGCTCAGTAGTTGAATGTCTGCCTTTGGCTCAGGGCATGATATCAGGGTCCTGGGATTGAGTCCCACATCGGGCTACCCACAGGGAGCCTGCTTCTCTCTCTACCTAAGTCTCTGCCTCTCTCTGTGTTGCTCATGAATAAATAAATAAAATCGTTTTTTTTTTTTTAAGATATCTCTTTCTCTTGATATGTAAGAACTCTTTATAGGTAAGGAGATTCATTCCAAATTGAATCTGAATTTTGAATTTGTTTAAGTGTGTTTATATCAGTTTTTAAATTTTGTATGAACTATTCATTTTCATAGCCTCTGCTTTAGTTAACTTGGAAAGATTTTTCATATTCAAAATTATATAGTATTTACCTGTATTTTCTTTAATACTTGTACTATTTTTTTATTTTTAATATATTGGAATTTGTGCTCGTGTAAGGTGGGTAGTAAAGACCAGTTTTCCTTTTATCCAAACTGATAGTTGCCTCAATATCACTTATTAATAAACCCATCCATTGCCCATCAATGGATTCTCAAAATAGTTTCACTTTGATGAGATAATAATATCTTTGTGAATTCATAATTCAAGTCTAAGCTTTAAGAGTCCAATGTGGAAGAAGGACAGGGAATACACATTAAGCGAGCAGTTAAAAGAAAATCCAGGATAAATTGCTAAGGTAGAAGTGTGTGTCCCATTGATGAGTTTATTATGTGTTTATAGTTTTTGTCCTTTAAACATATTTGAAATCCATAAATCTTAACTACATCATTCAATGACTTTGACAAAGTGCATCTCAAACTACTATCAAGATAATGAATACCAAGATCATCTCAAAAGCTTCCTCATATTCTTTCCCATTGAGCCGTGCCCCATCCCTACAGAGACAACCATTGTTCTGACTTTTTCCCCATCATACATCAGTTTTGCCTGCAACATACTCTGAAATGCATCAAAAGCAATACATGTCAATTGGAGGATAGAGGATAAATAGGTGGATACCTACATGATAAAGCAAGCATAATAAAATGTTAATGATAAAATTGGGATAATAGGCATATATATATTCCCTGTAAAATGCTTTCAACTTTTTATGTTTGGAAATGTAAACAATAAAATGTTAGGAAAGAAAAAAGGAAGGCAAAGGCCCAAAGAAGAGCTAAAGCACCCCTGTAAAGGATCAAGATAAGGAAATATTGCTAGATATCAAAAAATATGTAAAGATATGTTAATCAATACAGTGTGGGGTTGGTACAGAGACAGAAAAACTGACCAATAGAACTGAACAGAGAAACCAGAAAAAAAACACACAAATGCAGAAACTTCACTTATGATGGAAATAACATTGAGGATCAGTAGAGGAAGAATAACTTTTTCAAGAAATGGTACTCTGAAAATTGGTCATCCATGTGAAAAAATAAAGTAAGATTCCTTCCTGACAGCATAATAGCACATGAATTAAGGATATAGGTGGGAAGATGAGACTGTGCAAGATTTTGAAGATGTAGTTGACTGATGCTCAGAATCCATTTCCACTTTCCTCTGATGGATATCGCTGTATTGCAGAAATCTTTTTTTTTTTTTTTTTTTTAATTCTCAAACTCCCAGTAACTAAGAAACAGGATAAAAATTAGGTTTAATCAATTAGGTGCACTGACATGAGATTTAGAAGGTAGCAATGAGGCCAAGGCCATATACCTGCTTCTTTAGGCTGCTTTCTGTTTCAGGCAAGCCCAGGGAGAGTCCAGCAGGCAGCCTGGCTGGTGGAATGGACAGTTGTGATGGCAGGAGTGCCTGGATTCCCTTCCATTCTTCGGCCACCATGCATCAGAGCTATCAAGATGTGGCTGGTTAGGTGGTTGTGACAGTTTTGTGTAATAGATTTTTGATTCTGGATCATAGATTTTATTTTGATGGTTGATCCAGATCTGATCAGAATTAACACCTTTTTAAACCACTTTCAGGTTAAAATATCTTGATTATGTTTCCTGCATTTAGCCTTGACTAACAATGCATACAATATTAGAAAATACCCTTATGGTCTTGCAGTGGGAAAATATTTCTTAAACAGGATACATACTGGACAAGTCAGAAATCAAAATAATTCACATCTGACTTCAATAAAAGACAACATGAAAAGAGAAAAAACTCACAAAACACTGATGATATTTGCTTCACATATCCTTGGTACAGATCAAAATCCAAAACGGATTTCTTAAAAAAAACTAATATGAATCAATAATGAAAAGAAGGATAAGGATTAAAAGTTGTCAAAATACATGAACAAGAGAAAGAGTAAATGTCCCATAACATGTGAAATTATACTTAACCTCATTGGTAACCAACAAAATGCAAAATAAAACCACAAGATAAAATTCTAACTCATCAGATTGGTAAACATTTAAATAGTGGATCACACAGTGATATTTGAATATTGAAAAAACAGAATCTAAAACACCACTAATAAAATGTATTCTGGGGTGCCTGGGTGGCTCAGTCAGTTAAGGGTCTGCCTTCAGTTTGGGTCATGATCTTGGGGTTCTGGAATCAAGCCCCACATCAGGCTCCCTGTTTAATGGGGAGTTTGCTTCTACTTCTTCCTCTGGCCCTCCCCCAGCTCCTTCTCTCTTTCTCTCATTCTCTCTCTCTCTCTCTATCTTTCACACACACAAACAAATAGATAAAATCTTAAAAAAGAAAAGAATGTATTCTACTACAGGAACTTTGGAAAAGAGTCTGTAATTACCTGAAAGAGTCCAACCTGGGCATACCCTATCACACAGATATTTCATTGCCAGGAGTATATCTTTGAGAAACTCTTATACATATGGATCAAAAAATATGAGTAAGAATGTTTCCAGAAGCATTGCTTCCTTGCAAAAAATCAGAAATAATCCAAATGTTCATCAATAGTAGCATAGATGAATGAACCACAGAATGGTTGTTCAATGAAATACTATGCAACAGTGAAAAATGAATGAATTATAGTTACTTGTTGCCTCTTTGTCCTCAGATCTATTCCTTGCCCTTGCAAACTACATTTTCTGGATTCCTTTGCCAACTGACTTCTGGTTAGATGTGCATCCTCCCCAATCAGATATACAAGACGGAAGCTGGAGAGTGGAAGGAAACAGAAATCCAGGTTATTTCTCTCTCTCTCTCTTTTTTTTTTTTTTCTCTGTTTTAGTGGACTTCTTCTAGGATGGGCCACATCTCTGCCATTCTCCACCAGACGATTCTTTTCTCTATGGCTTCAGCTCTTGACACAGTTCTA
The DNA here is from genome assembly GCF_048164855.1 of Canis lupus baileyi. NCBI lineage: Eukaryota > Metazoa > Chordata > Mammalia > Carnivora > Canidae > Canis > Canis lupus. The sequence continues at coordinate 16,871,330 of NC_132855.1, read as the reverse complement.
GGTCTCACCAGATGGCATGGTTCTGGGCTGAGGGTAGACTCCCTGCTATATCCTTCCCACCCTAGTGGTGGAGGGTCTTTGTGCTGTTGCTAAAAGCTGGTTTGCTTCATCATCCTCTACTTCTCGGCTCTTTTATCGTCCATGGAACTAATGCCCTGTATTAAATTTCTTTTGTTTCATACCTAGAATGCTGTTTGTTTTTCTGTTCTTTAACCAATACATACAACTAATTACATCACAAGTGGATCTGAAAAAGCTTTTTTAAAAAAAATTTTAAAAAGCAAATCGTAATAGAATACCATCAATATACTTGCACTTACATAGGCTCCATAAAAATGCAAGAATAATATATTAGTTAGAGATATAAACATATGCTAAATTTATAAAGAAAAAACATTGGAAAAGTCAGCAGTGGAGGTGTAGTTCTGAATCTTACTAAATTACCCTTTAAAAAGAAAATACATGACAAGGTAACAGAATAGCAAAGCCAAAATCCACTGACATCTACAACAAAGTAGGTGACAAGGTACCCTTCTGAAGAACCCAGTACAGGGATCCCTGGGTGGCGCAGCGGTTTGGCACCTGCCTTTGGCCCAGGGCGCGATCCTGGAGACCCGGGATCGAATCCCACGTCAGGCTCCCGGTGCATGGAGCCTGCTTCTCCCTCTGCCTATGTCTCTGCCTCTCTCTCTCTCTCTGTGACTATCATAAATAAATAAAAATTTTAAAAAAAAAGAACCCAGTACAATGAATGTATCTCAGAACTACTGCCTGAGACACAGATGAGAATATTTCACCACTGTTTCCCATCTCCCAGAGTTGTCCCAGAAGATATTAATGCCTTGTTAATAGCACAATGCTTTCAGGTTTGCACATGTGCCAGAATGGCTGAGTAGCCTCCTGCAGATGCTCCACATGGCAGTGGCAGAGAAGCCCACGGCAAAGAGCAAGAGATACTCCAGTGCAGCTGAGCCAAGGGCTGTCAAGAACAGTGAGAGAAAAGTGGTGGGTGAACTGAAGTCAAAGATACATCCAATACAAACCCTGAAGCTTGCCAATAAAAAAAAAAATTTCATTTTAAGTATATATGGAACATTCAGGAAATTTAGCAATAGTTGAGGCCACAAAGGAAACCTCAGTAAACTCCCAAGGACAGATATGGTACAAAGAGCATTTTTTACTTCAATGAAATAAAACTAGAAATCAATTTCAAATAATAATAGTTTTAAGAGATATAAACACATGCACATCTCTGAATCAGGGAGGAAATACAAAACAAAATCACAAAAGTTCTTAAAAATGACAAAAAGGAAAACATTACACATCAGAAGCCGTGATGTACAGTTAAAGCATTAATGAGAAGGAAAATGACATATATGTATGCTATATAAATAAATAAGTATACATATGCAAGAGCATATGCATGTATAAGTACCATATACATAAATTAACTACCAACTCCAAAAGTAGAAGGAAAAAGATAGTAAACCAAAATAAAGCCAAAAGAAGGAACTAATAAGATAAAAACTAAACATAATGAGTTAAAAAAAAAACAGGAAAATAAATAAATAACAGTATTTATTCTACTAATTAGAATTCTATTAATTAGAATGAGTTATTCTAGATATTTTATCTAGAATTATCAGATAAATACAAAGCTGTTTCTTCGGATAAAATAAGTGAAATAGACGAACCATTAGTCAACTAATTAAGCAGGCAAAATGGGGAAATGACTGAGAAGGAGCGTCAATCAAGGACTTCTAACAAATCCTAAGAAATGACTGCAAAGGATGACCATTAGTCATTAGATGGGACTCCATCTTCCCCAGGGCAGTTCATGTCTGCTGTCCCAGTATCACTTCCACTGATCACACACTTTAGATCTCAGTTGGAAAATGTTTTTTTGGTCACCCTAATTTTGCACAGCTCTCTGTATAAATTTGGAAACCCAAATTGAAATGAATAATTTTGTAAATGCTATAAGCAGCAAAATTAACCACAGCAGAGACAGAAAGTATATATAGGATAATTACCTTGGAAGACAAAGAGAAGTTGGTTACATGGATTCTCCCCAAATATGCACCAAGACCAGAAAGTTTCACAAGGAAATTCTACCAAACTTTTCAAAGATCAAATAATAGTAATGTTACTTAAATTATTCCAGAACACAATGAAAGTAGAAAGACTTCCAAACTCAGTTATGAAAGAAGCAGATTGACATTGAAACTTCAAAAAGATTATACCAAAAAAGAAAATAAACCATTCTCACTTATAAATATCAATGCCAACAACTTAAACTATTAGCCAATAGAATCCATGGCACAATAAAAAAAAAAAAGTATATATTCTAAGTGGTCTCCCCTCCCAGGAGGGGAGCATGTTAAATAGTAGGAAATCTTTTAAATAATTCAGCATATCAATAAAGCTAAGGAGAAAAATTGTATTTTTGTCTTCATAGATGCAGAAAAATTATTTTATGAAACTCAGAATAAACCCATTAAAAAAAACCCTCGATAATATAAAAATTAATGGATGCTTCCTCAATAACTCAATAACCAGTGTGGTACCGCACATATTGGAAAATTTCTAGAATTTCCCTCTAAAGACAGGAAAACAATGCCTACTATCTCCTCAACTATTAAAACATTGTTTTCATATTATATCAGGCAATGCTATTTGTAGAGGCTGCTTTTAGGTAACAGGCTTGAGCAATGGGAGCCTGACTGAGTAAGGTAAAAGGGCCCATAGTGGCCACTGGGGTGAATGCAAACAGGCTCAATTAGGTGACCCACCTCAAAATATCCATAAGCCCTAGCTGACCAATGGACTATTGAAAACCAGGCACAAAAAAAGGAAAAAAAAAAAAAAAGAAAGAAAAGAAAACCAGGCACAGTTACCAAAAATGGAAAAGTCTGTATATTCCTTAACTACAGCTCCCACACCACTGCCTCCTGGTAGATAGAGTCTCAGCTTTGCTGTCCTGCCCACAGCTCCCTTGGAGTATATTCAATAAACTTCTATCTCCCCTTTTCTGCCTTGAGTGAATTCTTTCAGCACCAGCTGGCCTCCACTGATGGGGTCACCCCATACTACTAATAAAGAGAAAAAAATTAGAGATACATGAATTGCAAAGAAAGAGCAATATCTCTCTTACAGATGACATAATTATATATCAGAGAACCCCAAAGAATTGATAGGAAAACTGCAAAACCTCAAGTTTAATAAAATAGCACATTTTAAAATTAACACATAAAAATCAATACCTTTCATATGGATAAAAAACTAGTTAGAAAACATAAAAGAAAAAGTCTTATCTGCAATAGCAAAAATAAAATACTCACATATACTAAAGCATAAACTTAACAAGAAATATTCACAAACTATATGAAAATAACTAAGATAGTCCTAAAAGACAAAAAAAAAGTAGATCTGAAACTCATAAAGATATGATGTCAGTTCCCTCCTAAATTATTTATGAATTCCACTCAATTCTATAAAAATGCCACTTTTCTGGAGGAGGTAAATTAAATATCAAGTTCTCTGGAAAAAAATAAATGTGCAGGGGCCCCTGGGTGGCTCAGTGGTTGAGCGTCTGCCTTTGGCTCAGGTCGTGATCCTGGGGTCCCAGGATCGAGTCCCACATCGGGTTCCCTGCATGGAGCCTGCTTCTCCCTCTGCCTATGTCCCTGCCTCTCTCTCTCTGTCTCTCGTGAATAAATAAATAAAATCTTTATTAAATAAATAAATAAATAAATAAATAAATAAATAAATAAATAAATAAACGAGCAAGGATAGTCGGAAAACCCCTAAAAAATAAGAACAATGAGACAAGGGATATTAGAACCTTACCAGGTATTAGGACATGTTATAAAGTACATATATGTGTGTGTATATATATATATATATATATATACACACACACACATAAAGCTACATATATATGTATATATGTATGTATATGTAGCTGTATATATGTGTGTGTATATAAAGGTGACATCTCGAAATGAAGGTGCAGGAAGGGAGTAGACTTTTAAATAAGTGGATAAGTAGAGAGTCATATGGAAAAAGCTGAAATTGAACCCAGTTCTTTTAGGATAGCCCAGTTTCTTTCTTTCTTTTTTTTTTTTTTGATAGCCCAGTTTCTAAATGAATCAGATACTTAAATGTCAAAAAACAAAACCATAAAAATATTTTTTTAGAGGTTGGAGAATTATCCAGTAATCTGAACGTAGAGAAATTTTTACTATGATATATGATATAAATTCCAGAAGCAATAAGGAAAAAAATTGATATATTTGACTATATAACTTTTAAAAAAAATTCTACATGGCAAAAAGGAAGCAAGTTTAAAAATAAATGGCAAGTTTGGAAAACATATTTGCAACCTCTATTGTAAATAAAGAGGAAACAACCCTAACATAAAAGCTACTAAGAAAAGTGACATCAGAAGGATGAATGGATTGCTCACAGAAAAGAAATATGAATGTCTCTTAACTATATGAAAGAATATTCAATTTCACTCTAATGAAAGAAATTAGGAATATATTGAGATGTCATTTTGGCAAAAATCCCAAAATTTGACAGCAATTCTGTTAATTGGCTATGAGAAAACAGACAGTACCAGTGTGACCATAAAAGTGTAGTATAGAGGGTTCCCCTCTTTCCACATCCTCATCAACACCTGTTGGTGGGAATGCAAACTGGAGCAGCCATTCTGGAAAACAGTAAGAAGGTACCTCAAAAAGTTAAAAATAGAACTACCCTATGATCCAGCAATTGCACTATTGAGTATTTACCCAAGAGATACAAAAATACTGATCTGAAAGTTACATGTACCCCCATGTTTATAGCAGCATTATCAATAGCCAAATTATGAAAAAAAAATCCAGGTGTCCATCCACTGAAGAATGGATAAAGAAAATGTGATATATATATTATATATATAATGGAATATTATTCAGCCATAAAGAAGGATGAAATCATGCCATTTGCAACATCATGGATGGAGCTAGAGAATTGTATGCTAAGTGAAATAAATCAGTCAGAGAAAGACAGATACTGTATGATTTCTCTCATATGTAAAATCTAAGAAATGAAAGAAATGAACATGGCAGGGCGGGGGGCAAAGAAACAACCCAGGAAACAGATTCTTAACTACAGAGAACAAACTGAGGATTACTGGAGGGGAGGTGGGTGGAGAGTGGATTAAATAAGTGATGGGCATTAAGGAGGAAGCTTGTGTTGGACACTGGGTGTTGTGTGTAAATGATGAATCACTAAATTTGACACTTAAAACTAATATTACACTGTATGTTAACTAACTGGAATTAAAACACAAACGGGGGGGGGGGGTAGTGTAATATAGAGCCCAGAGTTAAATGTCTTTTCCTTTTGACCCAATCATGTCACTTCTAGGAATCTTCTCCAAAATAAGATATAGAGCATTTACATCACTCCCAGGATGTTTTTTATGTTCAGTTAGCAACCTTCCTACCATAAGCAACTTTCTGATTTTTTACATGATAAGTTAGACTTGTTTGTTCTTGAATTTAATGTAAAATACAATCATACTCTAGGTTATCTGGATTCTTTGCCCCCCCCCCACCCCCACAGATTCATTTATATCATTTGGTGCAGTAGTTGTTCACTCCTTTTTACTGTAGTGTAGCATCCCACTGAGTGAGTTAAGCCATAATTTGTTTATCCATTTTCCTGTTGGTAGACATTGGGCTGTATCTGCTTTGGCTTTTTTCTGAAAATTTGTTGAAAAGTCTTTTCTCATTGAACTGCTTTGGCAGCCTTGTCAAAAATCAATTTGTGATAGAAGTTTATGGATCCATCTGGTCAATTTCATTAATCAATTTATCTCTCTTTGCTATCTCTATGCCAGTGGGTCCCAACCAGGGTGATTTCGCTCCGCCCTTAGAGGGACAGAGGGAAGGAGGCATTTGATAATGTGTGGATAAATTTATTCATTGTAACAATTCAGAGAGGGGGTGGCTATTGGTATCTAGTATGGTATCTAGTAAATAGTGGCCAAAGATGCCGCTTAACATCCTGCAATGTAAAGGACAATGCCCACAACAAAGAATTATCTAGCCCAAAATGTTAAAAGTGCCAAGGCTGAGAAACATCGGTCCACACCAATACAACACTGCCCTAATTATGGTAGCTATATAGTAAGTCTTAAAATCAAGGGGTGTCTGAGTGACATAATCAGTTAAGCATCCAGCTCTCAGTTTCAGTCCAGGTTGTGATCGCAGGATAGTGATCCCAGGTCAAGAAATCGAGCCCCATATTGAGCTTCAAGCTCAGTGCAGTCTACTTGAGACTCTCTCTTCTGTCCCTCCCACCTGCTCACTCTCTCTCTCTCAAATAAATAAATAAATCTTCTTAAAAATCAAAATAAAATGACAATAAAATCAAGTAGTGTAAGTCCTCCAACTTTGTTCTTTTTCAAGATTATTTTGGTCATTCAAACCTTAGGATCTTGAATGGGAATTGCATTGAATCCTTAGATAAACGGAGAACCCAGTCGTCTTAACAATACTAAGTCATCCAATCCGTGAACATGCTCCTGGCTGCTGTATCAGTTGATAGATTTTTTTTTTTTTCGTGTAATGTCCTTGCCTAGTTTTTGTATGAAAATTATGCTGGCCCTATGGAATGTTTTGGGAAGTGTTCCCTTCTTTCTATTTTCTGAAAGATTTTATGTAAACTCAGTATTATTTCTATCTTCAATGTTGGTAAATTTAGCAGTGAAGCCATCTGGACTGGCAGTTTTTCTTTGTGCAGGATTTTAATTATGAATTAAATTTCCTTATAGACGAAAGGCTATTCAGATTTTCTACTTTTTTTTCTTGCATTCATTTTGGTAATTTGTGTCATTAAGCATTGCTTTAATGACACTCCACAAATGACACTCTCCAAATTTTTATCATTCAGTTCAAAAAAGTTGTCTTTGATTTTTATTTCTTGTATAATGGACAATTTTGAAATTTGTGTCTTAATCATCAACTATTTGATGGTTTTCCAAACATTGTGAGTTCTTTATTTCTAATTTCATTCCACGCTGGCCAGAAAATATACTCTGTATTATTTCAATCCTTAGAAATTAAGGATGTGTGTGTGCCTGTGTGTTTATGGTCCAGCATATAGTCTATACTGGGAATGTCCCATATGCTCGTGAAAAGAATGTGTTGTTGAGTGGAACATTCTAAAATGTCAGTTAATTTAATTTGGTTGATAATATTATTCAAGCCTTCTGTATTTCTATTTTTTTAAAGATTTTATTTATTTATTTGAGAGAGTGAGAAAGCAAGAGACCGAGCACTAGCAGAAAGAGGGGGCTGGGAAGGGGCCAAGGAGGAGGGAGAAGCAGACTCCCCACTGAGCAGGAGGCCCAACACTGGGCTCCATCCCAAGACCCTGGGATCATGACCATGAGCTGAAGGCAGATGCTTAACCAACTGAGCCTCCCAGGGATTCCCTCTTCTGTATTGCTGTTTTTTTCTACTTATACTATTAATTACTGATAGAGGGTTAAATCTCTAACTATAATGGTAAAATATTTAACTATAATTGTGGATTTCTCTATTCTTTTACTTCTGTCAGTTATTATTTCTTAAACCCTGTTACTAGGAACCTATATACTTATGACTTATGTGTATTCTTGATTAATTGAACTTTTGTCATTACAAAATGTCCCTCTTTAGTGCTTCTTGTCCTCAAGTATACTATGTCTGATATTAATATTCTCATTTGAGCTTTCTTACATCTACTCTGACCTATTTTCCCCCAATTTTTTCCTTTTATTCTATTTGTGTATTTATATATAAGGTCTGTCCCTTATAAACCATATATAGTTTGACCTTTCTTTTTCATGCAGTTGGACAATCTCTGCTTTTTAATTTGAGTGTTCATTTCCTTCATATTTATTTCACTTTTACAAATATGGTTCATTTTAATTCTACAATCTTAATATTTGCCAAGTAGCCCCTCTGTTCTTTGTTCCATTTACCCTCTATTCCTGCCTTCTTTTGAATTATTTCTTGAAATTCCATTTCATCACAGCTCTCAATTTACTAGAGACTCCAATTTGTTTTTTTAAGTTATTGTTTTATGATCTGTAATATGCAACTTTAATACATTACAATCTACTTTCTAATTTTATTATGTTATTTTACATACAATGTAAGAATCTTACAACATATTCTTCCCATTACCTCTCTTCCAACCTTTGTTATTATAGAGTCATACATTTTACTTCTGTATGATATAATCTCAACAATAAATTGTTATTCTTTATGTTTTCACTACCCCATTGTCACCTTAAAAAAATAAGGAGTGAGAAAAATAGGGGCACCTGGGTGGCTCAGTCAGTTAAACATCTGACTCTTGATGTTGGATCAGGTTATGATCTCAGGGTTGTGAGACCGAGCCCGACCTCAGGCTCTGTGCTGGGCATGAAGGGCATGGAGTCTGCTTTAGATTCTTTCTCTCCCTCTGCCTGTCCCTCCCACTCATGTTTTCTCTCTCTCTCTCTCAAAACTCAAAAAAAGAAAAAAAATGAGAAAAATAGATTTTATGTTTGTTCATGTTTACTATTTCCATGGGTCATATTTCTTGCTTTTTTGCATGCCTCACAATGTTTTACCATATGCCAGACAACATGGGTAAAAGAACAATAGAAACCAATGTAAATAATATTTGCCCTAAGAAAAAGGCATACTTATTCTTTTGTCATACACCAACATGGGGGCCTAAATAAATCTAACCTGACGTTAAGCTGGGTTGGGACTTTGTTAATAGCTTTTATTCACCACTGACTCCAGATATTTTTAGGGTAGTATAAGGACCTTCTCTTCACCAGGACTTGAGCTTGATGCATTAATGATTTCAAGATCTCTTTAAGATTCTCTGTCCAGCTGCTCCCCTTCAGCACCGTAGGAGAGCTCTCTCTGCTCAACAGCTCAGCTTTCAGCTTTTTGAGTCATTGGGGGCTTCTGTAAGATCTCTCTCCATCCTGCTGCCCTAATTTGAACCTTTCACAGTCTCTAAGGTCTACTTGGTGATGGTCTGAAGTGCACTGGAGTGATTTCTCTTGGTTTTCCTGCTCTGCTCTTTACATTCATTCTGTGGGCTCCTGCCTTGGACTAAGTGATGGCCCCAGTGCCTCAAGGAAAATTCTCTTCCCTCCCCTGCCCTGCATGCAGCTTTCAGTGGAGTGGACCACTATACTTAACTTGGAGATGGTGCCATAAGTCTTAAATAAAATATCTTGGCTTTCCTCCAGCCCTCCTGCCCTGCCCCAGCCAGAAGCACACTATCTATCCCCTTGCACTCAAGGCAAAACCCATGGGAAAGTGTAGTGCTCTCTGGCCAGGGTTCTAATTCACCCCTCCAGCTCCTATCCAGCCATTACAATTTCTTTTCATTTATAGCAAATTTTTCTTTCTCCTCTCCTTTCCCAAGTGGTAAAGGCAGCCACTCCTCTATTTTCTCCTAGGAAAGATTAATCACTTTCTCTAATTTTTAGCTTATTTAGCTTTCTTTGCATCCTCGACTCTCTGATAGGTTAAAAAAATCTATGATTTTTGTGGCTTATCTTGTTTGTTCTCATTTTTAAGACCTTGCAATTTTCCATATTCTAACAGCAGAATTCTCTCTCCACCTTCAATTTTAATGAATGCACTTTGAATAGTCACGGAATCTTAACCTCTTATAAATGTTCTCATACATGATTTTCAAAGTTCTACGGAACCTCCAAATATACCTTTTGTCTAAATTGATCCAGGAGATTCTTATTTGACAAGTTAAACTTGATTTTACTATTAATGAGAAAGAGAAAATAAAAGATGAAGCAAAGAAAAGGGAAGAGGATGAGTGTTTGTTAGGTGTCTGCTATAAGGTAAGCATATCAGATGTGTTTGCGGTGTTCTCTCTCTTAATACTGATCACAACCGTATATTACTGCCTCCATTTTATAGGTAGGAGGCTGAGGTCACAGAAACTAAATTGCCTGTGCTCACCAGGGTGTAATTCGACAGGATGGAATCTAAGCCCAGTTTTCTCTAATTCCACATCTTGTCTTTCTTTCCTAGAATGTTATATGCTCAAGACAAGAACATTTATAGGGAAGAGCAAGGAAGTCATGTAGTTAGTAGTGGGTGACCAGGATGAAGAGGTAACACAGAATCAGATCACATGAACCTTGATTCTAGTTGTAGATGTTTGAAATTGACCTCAAAGGCAATTGGTATCATTTTAATTTCCTGGATTGTGATGGGAAGATGAGAAAAGCTTTCCGGGAAACACTGGCAGAGACAAGAGCTGGTTGACTCAGTCTTCACACTGTGTGCACCACCAATCCAAACCCAAATGAACACATGATCTAGTAATAACCATGTGCTTGTTTGCAAATGCAGCTTAGAAGCAGATCCTGTAACTTCCCTTTCCCATAAGAGTGTACCCCCAGGGCCACTCCTCTGTAGGCATTCTAGAGCTGCTGCTGCCAAGCCAGGGTGGACTGGACAGACAGGAGGAGGGGCCAGAGCTCTGCCTAGAGGCCCTTGCCAGAAACCACGTAGCTGACCTTCTCACTGGCAACAGGCTGGAGAGTTTCCCACTGGGCTTTATGAAGGTAGTAATATGAGGCATGTAATTTCCTTGAAATCAAGTACAGAAGTTATAGCTGCTATTTTAAATACATGCTGGGTTTAAAATTTGCTTTCACATATTCCTAAATTGTGTGCCATTTTTCATGCAGTTGAAACTAAAGAGGCAAAGTCCCAAAACTTAAAAAAAAATTCCACATCGTAAAAACCTGAGTCAACACTTTTCCTTATGCTCATAGAGTTAATGAACTTACTTATTAATATTTTTGTAGCACAATTCAAACATGATAACCCTTCATTTAACTACTTCTCCCTGAGCAACAGAAGCTTTAAACTACATTGCACATACCTTAAAATTCTATGTGCCCTTTGGGAAAATATATGTGCTTGCTCCCTCTGTGTTTAGAAACCCCCATAAACAGTGTGGCGTGTCTGCCACTATTACCATCTGGTAGCTGACATCAATTCCCTCGCTGGTTTCCTCCAACAAGGCAGCCTTATATGAACACTTGCAGTAACATTTGACAGGCTTTGGTGACACAGTGGGGATTAGGCTCAGTTCCTTTATTTTCCTGCCTCTCTGGTAGAGGTTTCTCAGAATTCAGGAAAGTCTCAGATTTGGAGAACTCATAACAGCTTAGCTGGAAGGAAACAAGCATGGAAATGGAGATGAATTCGTTCTCCACAGGCCTATTCATTCTCACGTGCTGTGAGAGATAACCAGTGACCAGAGAGTATTCGGGCGCCCTTAATGACTTAGAGCTGCATTAGTCAGCATATTTTCAGCATGTTTTTCATCTTTAGTACACTTACTTAATCGAGCATCAGAGAAGCCATGATAGAATTAATATTCAAGCAAAGCTTTGGATTAGTAACCGAATAAAAGCCACATGGCTCCCTTGCTGTTCTGCTGAGTGTTGATCACCATTTTATACAGTAGCCAGATGTCCAGCTTTGAGAGCATGTTACTCAAAAAGAATAAAATAGCTTGATTTTCAGAAGGGAGCAAATGATGGATCAGATTTGTTTGTTTCACTGATGCAGGAGAATAGAAGAGCATGAAGCATGGAAAGACCACCAATGCAGCTGAGGGAAGTGTCACACCCATGAAAGAGCAAGGTAGAGGCGAGAACACTGGCTCAGGAGAGGAAAGACCTGGGTTCAAGTCACTCTTTGCTTTTAGTAGCTGTTCAGCCTTGACAAGTGATCTAAGTCTCCGAAAATCAGGTTTTCAATCTGTAACCTAAAATAACATATACTTGATAGAGATGTGATGAGAATTAACCAGAATATAGTTAGATTGAAATAGGAACTTAATAAAATGTAGCTAGATCAGAGTGACTGCTGTTTAGATCAGAGTAATGCTCAACATCAGTCAATGTGATTACGTCCCATTCAGTCAAAATGCTGCTCAAAGTTAATGGGACTTTGGCTCAAGGACCTCATAGCTCTAAATTTCTATTGGAAAAGACAAATCAATATAAGCCAGGACCTGGAGACTAGATAGAAATGCGTCCAAGTGGAGCAAGTCTTAGAACTGAATTGGCTGCAGGGAATGAGAGAAAATCAAGGTAGAGATAAAAAAGAGATAAAAAAATGGGGTATATGTGAAAATGAGGATATAGCATAAATCAAATATCTAGTCAAGCATCAGAAGACGTCAGTGTCAGGTCCTGACAGGTGAGTAGCATATCATCAGAGGCATTCAGGCAGCCAGCTGATATTGGAAAATAGGGACAAACCTACCCCCTTTATTTTTTTTAAAGATATTTATTTATTTATTTATTTATTTATTTATTTATTTATTTAGTGATTGAGAAGAGAGAGAGTTCATACAAGCAGGGGGAGAAGCAGGCAGGAGAGGGAGAAGCAGACTCCCTACCAAGTAGGGAGCCTGATGCAGGGCTCATTCCCAGGATGCTGGGATCATGACCTGAGCTAAAGGCAGACGCTTAACCATTGAGCCACCCAGGTACCCCAACCCACTCCATTTCAATGCAATTCACCCACATTCCTGGGAAGATGTTATTATCAAGGCCAAAATACCAGAAATAATTCAAAGTTTTATTTAAAATTTGATTGTTCCTTTTACCCTTGGAGTGGTATGCTTCCTGTTGCTCAGCTGCACCGTCTTGTCCACGTGAGGGACAACCGTTGCACACAGTGAGACTTTCACTTATGTAAATAAAAAGTGTTTGGGTAAATCCAAAAAAGAAAAATTGATTGTTCTTAAAACCACATATAACATTGTCCCTATAGAAAGGCCGGAATTTTTTGCTCTTTCTCGGAAAGATAGGTAAGTAACTGCTGTATTCTTCCAAATTTCAAAATTTGGCTTCCTTGGCCATCATCCTCTCCCATAATCCATGTAAGGAATTTTGAGATTGTGGTGACACTGTATTTTATTTGCCACACTGTCTAAGGATGTTAGGCAGTGCTTAACACACTTCCTGCACATAATTCCTCAACATTCAGCTGGATTGATGGATGGATAGTTAGACGGATGATGGATAGCTGAAAACATTATCACTCCTTTGTCTAGATTATCTTTTTCTGCCTTTCACTCAAAATCAGTCTTCTCTCTTCAAAGACCTCACTTTATCTCCAAAGAAACCGATCCTTGCTGCTTTCCTGATGATCCCACTTGACTCAGGTCTGCAAAAATGCACATTGTGTCCATAATTTTTTCTGTGTCTGTCTACCTTCATTTCTACCAGATTATGAGCTCCTAAAAGGTAGGGACGGAATCATATTTATGTTTAACTCTTTAACCAGGGGTTAACTTAATATCAGGCATGACATCGAGTTATAATTTCAAAACTAAAGGCATCAGAAAAATCTTGACAACAGCCCGGAAGAAATGACAAATCACACATAGAGGAATATCAATTTAGATGATAGAAAATTTCTCATTTGAAACCATAGATGTCAGAGGAAGTAGCGTAATATTCTTCAAGTATTGAAATAAAAAAAAAAAGAAAGAAAACCTGTCCATTTCAAACCTATATCTGGTGATATTATCCTTCAGGAATTAAAGGGAGATAAATGCACTCTCTGACAATGGAAAACTAAAAAAAAATGTGGTGCTATCAAATACATTCTTTAAAATTTAACTGAGGTAAGTTCTTCTAACAGAAAAGAAATTATAAAAGAATCTCAGAGCATCCGGAAAGAAGAAAGAACATTGGAAAGAATAGAAATATGGAAGTTTATAAGAGCCTAACTTTTTCCTTATGAGTTTTATGAAATAATATTTGATGATTAAAACAAAAATTAGAACACCATTTGTTATTTTAGACAATGATGCTTAAAAGCGGGGAAGGGAAGGGATGTAAGTGAAACTCAGGTTTCCACACTTCACTTGAAGCATTAAAGTGTTGATACCAGTAGACTGTTAGTCTTAATGTTTCTGAATGTTTTTATGCATGTTTATGTCTGAGATTAATATTTAAGGCAGTGGACTTTGACTAACTCAGACTGTCCCCCTTATCTGTATGGGCCACATCCAATCAGTTGATGGCTCAAATAGAACAAAAATAACCTCCCCTAAATGAGGAGATTCTGCTAGCAGATGGCCTTTATACTTGAATGGCCTGAGTCTCTAGCCTAACAGCCCACCCTGAAGATTTTAGACACACCAGCTTCCATAACCACATGAGCCAATTCCTTAAAACAAATCCTTTTCAATGTATATATTGGTTCTGTTTCTCTGGAGAACCCTGACTAATACAGAGATATGCTCAAACAGTCTCTAAATAAACGAAGATGGAATCCTAAAACATGCTCAATTGACTTGAAGGAAAGGCAAGAAAAAAGAAACAGAGGAATAAGAATCAGAAGAAACAAAAAGAAAACAAGTAATAAAAAGTCAGAGTTAAATGCCAATATATCAATAATTATCTTAAATGTAAATGGTCTAAATATATCAAATAACAGAGATGAAGAATGTCTACCCAACTATATGCTGCTTATGAGAAATTCCCTTCCAATTCAACAATATAGATAAGTTGAACATAGAAGGATGGAAGAAGATATGCACTGCAACCAATTTTTAAAAAGCATGAGTGTCATATTAATATGACCAAATAGACTTCACAACAACAAAAATTTACTAGAAACAAAGAGGAGCATTACAAATAATGGGATCCCTGGGTGGCGCAGCGGTTTGGCGCCTGCCTTTGGCCCAGGGTGCGATCCTGGAGACCCGGGATCGAATCCCACATCGGGCTCCTGGTGCATGGAGCCTGCTTCTCCCTCTGCCTGTGTCTCTGCCTCTCTCTCTCTGTGTGTGTGACTATCATAAATAAATAAAAATTAAAAAAATAACAATTAATATATCAGGAAGACATAATGATCCTAATTGCCTAAGCACCAGATGACAGTCTCAGACACATAAAGCATACTAACAGAATTGAAAGGAGAAATAGACAAATCAAAATAAAAGTTGGAGACTGCAACACTCCTGTCTCTGCAACTAGACAAAAAGTTATCAAAGAAATTGAAGATGTAAACAACACAATGAACAATATCTAACTGAAAAATATAGAACACCTCCATATACATTTTTTTCAAGAAATCATAGAATATTCACCAAGATAGACTATTTCTTGGGCCATAAGAAAAGCCTCCAAATTTAAAAGAATTGATATTATATAAAGTGTGCTCTCTAACCACAGTAGAACCAAACTAGAAATCAGCAACAGAAAGATAATAGAAAAATCTGTAAACATGTGGAAATTAAATAACACACTTTTAAATAACCCATGAATCAAAAGAGAAGTTTGAAAAAATATTGTAAATACCTAAAGTTAAATTTAAAAAGCTATAGCACATCAAAATATGTGGAATGCAGCTAAAGCAGTGTTGAGAGGGAAATTTATATCATTAGTGCTTACATTCAGAATGAAGAAAGGTCTCAAATCAGTAACCTAAGTTCCTACCTCAAGAAACCAGTAAAAGAAAGACAAGATAAATTCAAAGCAAGCAGAAAAGGAGAAGCAATACACATAAGAGCAGAAATCAATTAAATTGAAAATAGGAAAACAATAAAGAAAATCAATGAAACACAACTGGTTCTTTGGGGGAAAAAATCAATAAAATTGATAGGCCTTTAGCAAAACTGATGAGAATAGAAGGCACAAATCATCCAAATCAAGAATGAAATAGGGAGTATCTCTATCCTACAGCCATTGAAAAGATAACAAAGGAACAACTTTATGCTCATTCAATAATTTAGAAGAAATGGACCATTCCTTGAAAAACCACCAACTACCAAAATTTAACCAAGATGAAATATAGTCCTGGAATCAGTAAAGAAGTTGAATTTGTAATTTGAAGGCTCCCCAAAGAATTTTCTAGGCCCAGATGGTTTTAATGGAAAATCTACTAAACATCTGAATAGGACAACACCAGCTTATCATAGTTTCTTCCAGGAAGTGAAAGAAAAAGGAATACTTCCCAAGGCATTATATAAGGTCAGCACTAATTAGCGAAACCAGCAAACAACAGCACAAAAGACAGTATATCTATCTCTTTGTTTATTTCATGTACATCTGTAATTATTTCAAATAAACAAATAACATTATCTCTCTTTTCAATAAGCACTTATTAAGTATTTGGTAGTTAATTCCTGAAATGTTGAATGTTTTTCATTTTTAATCCAATGAGAATAAATGATATCAGAATTTATTGATTAATTCAAATAATCTTCTGTTACCTAGAGCTAAAAGGTATTCAGAACTGCCCAAAGCAAAGACATAGACATTTATTTACCAGAAAATATTGATCTAAAACAGTTATTTCTCCTCTCTAATGGCTGAAAGAGACAACCAAAGAGATCTAGCGAGATGTCTGGGATAAAACCAGCCTGCAAATTTTCAGTGAGCTTGCTTTCACACACACTCTCTCTCTCTTTCTCTCTCTCTCTGTCCCTTGATTGGGAAACTAGAGTCCCATCACCCCTCAACACAGAAACTGCCTTAGATTGATTTTGGAAGGCAAATATTTCAAGTGCACACTTGATAGGCTATTGACTAAAATAAATTGTCTGGAAATGTTCATCACTGTGATCATTCTCATTCGTAAAGATTGAATATTTGTGATTAAAATGAAAATATATTCATTTAAAGCTAGTTACCATTAGCCATCCATCAGGAATGAAGCCAGAAGCCAATTGAGCCACACATCAGGGGCTCTTGGACCTACAAATCATGTCATGGACACAATGGCTCCTTGCACTTTACACTCGGAGCTTTGTAGGCCAAGGGGTCTATGACTTCAACACTGCACATATGTAGCTGTTATTTAGAGCTCTCTGAGGTATAGATTTACATTACCATCTGCCATCTCAGTTGCTGTTTACATCTGCCTTAAAAGGAGGAAGGGGGTTGGGCATAATCAATTAAAGTGTTTGTAGAAAGCCCTGGGAAAAAAACACCACCACCACAACACCCTGAACTTGGGATAAGTACACATGTCCATCCAAAAAGGAAGTAAGCAATTCATACTCTCTTCTTTCTTTGAAATATTCCCTTTGAGTTGGGGAAATTAAGTGACAAAAGAGTGTTTTAAAATTCCTAACACTTCAGCTTTTCTGAAGAGCTTCAGAAATATTCTCAACTATATATGTTTTAAAATTTATTGATAAATGTATTGGTAAATGAGACGTAATATAAATTTAACACTTTTGCTCTGTGAAAGACTCTGTTAGGAGTTTGAAAAGACAGACCATAAACTGGGAGAAAGCATTTGCAAAGCTATATTTCTTATAAAGGACTAGTATCTAGAATACATAAGAAATTCTTAAAACTCAACAGTAAAAAAACAAACAAACAATCCAGTTAGAAAATGAGCAAAAGACATGAAGAGACATTTCACCAAAGAAACATAAAGATGGTAAATAAACTCACAAAAAGAGGTTTAACATCATCAGTCTGCAGGGGAATACAAGTTAAAACCACCATGAGATAGCACTATATGCCTAGAAGAATGACTTTAAACAATTATAATAACACTGAATACTGGCAAGTAGGCAGAGAAACTGGATCACTCATAAATGGCTGGTGGAAATATAAAATGGTGGAGCCACTTTATATTTATATTTCCAGTGGAGCCACTGGAAAACAGTTTGGCAATTTCTTATAAAATTAAACATGCAACTGCCATACTAGCCACCAATTGCA
This sequence comes from Canis lupus baileyi, assembly GCF_048164855.1. Taxonomy (NCBI): domain Eukaryota; kingdom Metazoa; phylum Chordata; class Mammalia; order Carnivora; family Canidae; genus Canis; species Canis lupus. The sequence goes on along the minus strand of NC_132855.1, from coordinate 16,853,533 downwards.
CTCCTGGACATTTATCCCAGAGAAATGAATATTCACATTAATATAAAAGTCTATACATGAATTTTTTAACAACTTTATTTGTAATAGCCAAACACTAGAAACAATGCAGATGCCCTACAACAGGTGAATGCTTACATGTTGGTACATACCATGGAATATTAGGCAGCAATTAAAAAGGAACAACTTGGATGAATCACCGGGAATAATGCTGGGCTGGGGCAGGGGGGCGGGGGGGCGGGCGGAGAAGTCAAATCCAAAAAAAATTGTACTGTATGATTCCATGTATATAACATTTTAGAAATAACAATATAGAAATGGAGAACGGGTTAGAGGTTGCAGGGGTTAAGGAGTGGGTGGGAGCTAAGAGAATAAGGAATGGGATGGGAGGCAGAGCAACATGAGTAATTCTTGTGGTGATGGGACTGTCCTATATCTTGACTGTATCAATACCAATATACCAGTTGAGATACTGTCCTCCAGTTTTACAAAATGGTACCGTTGGAAGAAATTGCTTAAAGGGTACAGGAGGCTTCTCTGTATTGTTTCTTATAACTGTGTGTGAATCTAAATTATCTCAAAAAATGTTTAATATTAAAAAAGAAGTGAAGAGTTTAGGAAATAAAGTGTATTTTTTCTACTCAAGTTTGGAAATAAAGATGCTGCTAACCCACTGGCCAAAAAGGCTGTTGATAAGAAGATAAAGCAGATGGTTGGGAACAGAGAGCTGCTTCTAGGGACTTTCTCTTAGCATCCAGAGCCCCCCTTTCTAGCCAGGAGCATTACTTTTTGGTAATGCTTTCATCTCTTACAAGGATGTTCCACTAAGGACCAAGACAAACTGGATCCAACAAGGAAGCCTGCTCCCTGCCAATTTGTGACTTTGGCCTCTGAATAAATTCTAATCCTGGGAGTCAACCTCAGGATGAGTTTAATACCATCCCAGCCCTATTTCTGGGATGCTGGAAAATGGAAAGGGGGAATGAACCACTCAATACTGGTGACTAACAGGTGTTGAAGCCAGTGAGGGACTTCTCAAGATCTGCCCTGCATGCAGCCTTTGGAAGGTGAGGAACCCACATGCCTGGATTCCACTCATACCTCTTCTGTGAGTACTAGCTGTTGGGTATCACTGGCCCCTGATCTTCTGGCTGCCCTCAGGGGACTTAAGCCCCTCCGGCTGATCCCTACTTCATCCCCTACACTAACCTTCCAGCTCTTCATGCCCAGATCACTGATTCTAAACTGCTCCTCTGATCAGCATAGGACATTTCCTCCAGTGAACTTGCCCCAAACACAGAGCCTGCCTCTCCGTATGACAGCACAGCACACTCACAGCCTTGCTTCAGCATCCTGGAGTGAATTCCTCATATTAAAACATTTGATTTCATTCCTCTGAAGCAACAACTTTTTCCTGGCCTCCACACCCCAACCTAGATGGTGATGGCTGCTTTCTTCTCTCTGGGCTGTTCTCTCCAAAATGCTCTTTTTGGTCAGCCGTACTGCCAATTGGTTAGGAGCATGGCCTCTACCTCCGATTGCCCAGTTCAAACTCTAGCCTTACCACTTTCTAACAGTGAGGTCTTATGCAGATGATTTATCAAGTCGGCCCCCCATCAGTGAAATGCGGATGATGATGATGGCCTCTTCTCTGGCAAGAGTGTTACGAAGATGAAATGAGTCAGTAGGTGTAAAGAAGGGTGCCTCGCACATGGGAAGCCTTAAGTAAATGCCAGTGATTGCTATTCTTCTCACCCTGATACCACTCTGAGAGGCCCAGGTGGTGAGTGAAAGTGTCTTGAATTTAATCTCAAGTAGATTTGAGGGTTAAAATTAACTGTGGTGTCTTTTGGGCAAGTCACGTAATCTGTGCCTCACCTTCCCTATTTGCAGTCAGGCCAAACAACAACAACAACAACAACAAAAAAAAAAAACCCTACTCCATAGGGTTGTTTCAGAGATTGAAGGGTCTAGCTGGCTTGTCTGATCTCTTCAGCCTTGCACACGAGGTACTCAAAGCACAATTCTGTATTGTGTTTTCAAAATAGACAATTATTGCAGTCGGGAGCAGCAGCTAGATCAGTCCTCCTTCCCTCTCCATCCCCCTTGCCCTGGCGCCTGTGAAACGGAGCATCCCCATGGCAACAGAGGCAGCTGGTCCCTTGATAAGAGGAGCTGGAGCCGGGCTGCAGCCACTGCTGCAGAGAAGCCGGCCCAGCTTCAGGGAGGAGGCTTGCCCTCCCCATCTCTCGCCTTATCCCGGCACCTGCACTGATTGGTAAGTGCTTCAGATTTTTACTCCAAAAACTTTTGTGGCAAGAAAAGCAAATTTCCAATAAGTCACAGCTTCTCTATGGTTGCTGGGACAAAGAGGTCTGCTGCTGGTGAAGCAAGGGGAGGGGAGGGGGTGCCGGGGCAGGGGTGTGTTTTGTGGAGCCAGGCTAAACTGGGGCTAGGTGGGGAGCAGGAAAAGTCATCACCTTCAAGACATGTTTTCTAAGAGAAGTAGAGTCCCGGATTTCGTGAAAATCACAGCTCTCAAAAATTAGGTTACTAAATTTCGAGAACGGTGGTGTATCCGCATATCCGCACAGTGTGGGAGGCTTATCTTCTAAGGCTGGGGAGAGTGGGCTTACCAAAGAAACCTTTCCATGCCCTACTTCAAGTAAGAGTCACTCCTCGAGGAATACTGCAAATTTAGTCTTTTAATGAACAAACTTGATTTTACACCGTAGTACTTTTTGACCTGAATTAAATCCTCTAGTTAGAAAGAGATGTGACAAAGGATATGAATTTTACATAATCAGACGCCACATTGAGCTGTGGACATAACCTTCTCATTTTTTATTCCATCAAGTAAATCCAGAGATGATTACTTTGGGGAAATTCTTTAGAGTTTTTTAGAATTTCATCATGACTAGGCGAAGTGTCAGCTCACTCCTGAGAGTCAGTAACACCATGTTCCCCAGACTTGGAAAGGGGTGTCCTGCCCTTGGCTTGTAACTTGGATTGCTCTAATCTCATTATTAGCTTCAGAGGAAGCCAGAGATGGGGCAAGGACCTGGTTCCAGTGGTTCAGTTGAGATATACATGTTGTAAACCCAAGGGGAGGGCAGCGAAAACAAACAAAGCAACCTACACTTCTTCAAGTGCCAGCATGCGCAGCAATCTGGGTTGGAAGCTTTACACACGCTGTATTGTGAATACTTTCAATCCTGGAGAAGAGCCACCATCAGCCCATTTTACAGATGTGGAAACTAAGTTTCCAGGAAGACGTACCACTTTCCCAAGTTCGCTCAGCTAGGGAGTGGTGCAAGTAACCAAACATTTGCTTCTTCCACCCCATATTGCACCAAATGCTTGCAGTCAGTGACCTTGAGTTAAACTTCATATTCTAACATCCAACCAAGAATCCTACTGGGTATTAAGAGAAAGGACAAAGTGGCCAGACCCACTTCTGACCTCAGACTGAACTGACCAATGTTATTTAGCTGAGGAACTGGTATAACTGCCCTAAAGGAGGAGCTGGCGCTGCGCTCCTGGAGGCGGCTCCCCCTTCGGCTTCAGCAGCCTGCCTTGGCCGGTCTGTCCTTCCACAAAGTGGTGGAGGTCCTTCCCAGGCCCCTGATCTCCCAGTTCCTGTTCTCAAAAGAGAAAGTGACTCTTATCATTAAATGCACAGCTGACCTTGTGTACTGTGTGATGTCAGTTAATAGATCTCCTCCCTCAGTGGTATTTGCATTTGCAAGTGTCTCTCTGTGGGGGGAAAAAAGACTTGTCCCTTGTGAAAAGTAAAAATTAGCAAGAGGAAATTGCTAGAGTTTAGTATCAGGCTCCTGAAAACCTCAGACCCCTGAAACCACGTCGTTGGTTTCCTTCTTGTACGTGCTACACCAAGCCACCCTCACGCTCTCAAACATTGAGAAAGTTAGTACAGATCCACCAGCCTTTACTCTCTAATGGAGAAATCTGAAAAAATTCTGAAAACCAGAAGTTTGTTGTTGTGGTTAAGTTCAACATAAATTTGTTCGGTAGCAAGACCTGAGCTGAGAGGAGATGAATCTTGGTGTGGTCTTTAATCACATCATTTGGTGCAAGCGTTCAGATTTTTGCTATGGAAGTAGTGCGTGCGATTGTGGTGATTCCTGCTTCCCTCTGAAGGGTGTCACAAATGTCCCGATTTCCACAGCTCCTGTGGCTCCGGGCTTCTCAGGTGAGGGTAGGCAGCCCGATACCATCCAAACCATCACTGTGTGAGTGTTAAAATTCAGAGACTACACTGAACACCCAGGAAACAGCACGAGAACGAATGTTAAAGGGTCGCAAACCTTTGCAGGAGAGAACAGTTTATGTAATACCCACAAGGCACCTTGACAGTCCCCAGCCTCCTGGGTGGAATCTGAAGACCCAAGGGACCAGGTCTTTGGGTACGAAAGAAAGAGCTCGAGCTTCAGAAGTTCCCAAATTACAGCAAGTTGTTCTGGGAGATGATGAAAACTTCCAGGGCAGCAAGACGAGGGAGGGCAGGGTCCCCTGGCCTGGGCTTGGGGTGGGGAGGCTGAATTAAGGAAAAGAAAGCATGGATAAGGTCAGGAATCATAGGTGGAAATATTCCACTTCTTAGCTCAAGAATTAGACTGGCTGGTGTCTTACAGTGGCTCACTCTTAAAGAGCACCTCTTCTTACTGAGGAGAGAGAGGAATGTGGAGGGGATAGGGAGACCCAATTATCTTATACTAACATTCAACACGCAAGTAAGAAGACAGTTACTAATAAGGTGATGCTAAACCAGACCTCTCTCTCCTAGAGTATTTGTTCCTTTCTTTGTGTGCAGCTTTTCTGCCCAGGAGACCTTAGTGACATCATCTACGATATAAGTATCTTTTAATCCCCTGGGCAAAACGTGACCCCGCCAGCACAGGGTATTTTTGTGCTATAAAAGTCCCAAATCTGCAAACCATCTCTCAGCCCTGTAGCCAACGGAGGCTTGCCAGTCCATCACCAGCATTCTTGCAGTCACACTGGTTGAAAATAGTGTTGTTCCCCCCCCCCCCGTGGACACTAAGGGGCTATCTTGGGAAATAAGCACGTCTCCTCGCCTTGTCCAGGGACTTCCACACTTGCACAATTCACTTGCCAAGGGCAGGCTTCCCTCTCTCAAGTCCAGGACTCTGAAAGCCGTTTTGTTCAGATGAAGCCTGGCCCTCCTGTGGCCCAGCATCTGGATGAAAATGAAAGATTTGATTTTTTTTTTTTTGGTACTTTTTGGTTATACAAGCAGGTCTTCATTCGCTAAGTCACATGCTATGGTAACACTAATGTTACAGAACAATGACTGCCATGTACTCAGTACCTGCAACGTGCGAAGAAGGGAGCTGTTCTGTTTAACCTTTATGGTAACTGTCAGGTACATACTATTATCTCTATGTTACAGATAAGAAAAGGGAAGGTAAGAATGGGATAGGGGGACAGACAGGGACCTACATTCCTGGGTGTCCATCTGTGGGTGCACCACAAAGATGCTAGCCTTTGCTCATTCTATCATAACAGCTATAGCTTGTAGGCAGAAAGGGCAAATATGATTATATCATACTTGGGCTCCAATTACCTCACTCCACCATGACGCTGTAGCTACTTCATCAAAGTCATACAGCTTTTTAGTTAGAGAGCTGAGATTTTATCTAGATCCATTGGAACCCGAAAACTTAGATTCAAATTAAATAACCCGCGATTGAGCACAGGAGCAGCCCATATGACCCAAGTACAAAGAACAGCTTACTGCTGTTGGAGGAAAGGAGAGGGGGCCCATTGCCAGGTAGGACCTAAAGCAGGCCTGGGTTCAAAAGATCACACTGACTCCACATGTGCAACTAATAGTATCACTTCAATCTCTTTGAGCTTCAGTTCTCCTTCTGGAGAATGAGTATTTCTTGACTAGGTCCTCCATGGAGTGATTTACAGCATCAAGTCAATGACAGAGCCCACGACTTTCTACCCAAAAAGGTGGAAGATCGGTTAAGTAGGTGCTCAGGCCCTACTTGAGGCTGTAACTTTGCCTCTAGACCTCCGTGCTGAGCCCAGTCATCCCGACTGGGAGTCCCAAAGCTTTCTTCTCCACTCAAGCAGGCCGAGGTTAGCCACCCAGGTGAACAGCATACTTCCTTATGGTCCTGGGGAGTTGGCAGTCTCAATACAAAAACTAAAACAATGGTCAGAATTGATTTCTGCTAAAGTCACTCAGTATAATCAGTCTGCTGGGTGACACTAAAAGCCGGGCTCAAGTAATCTGTTAATAGCTCCATTTGCTATGCAGTCATCCAGCTCGTAGTGGGAGAGGCCCTCCAGCCTACCCGGAGAAAACTGGCTTATTCTTCAGAAGACAACTAAGTCTACGAGCCTGAAATGTTAACGCAATTCACCTTTGTGTTCATCCACATGCCAGTAATCCAGGAATCTCAAGAAAAGAGGATCAGTTTGGGTCATTTTAATCTTATTCCTCTCTAAGCATTCTTATAATGATAGGACATGAGTAATAAACTAAAAGATACAGAATTGGATTCTATAAATCTCAACTAATGCGTTTCTCATTCAGACCTGACACATGTCCATTCTGGATTTCCACTCCTCCTGGACAATGACTACAACTAATAGCTCTGAGAAGTTCAATGGATTTGTGGTTTAGGAAAAATGAGAGAAGGGGAAACAGATTTGCTCTAATGTCAGAAGTCTCTAGGGAGAAAATAATAGGGATCCATTTCAAGAGCTAGAGTTTTTCCTACCAACATCTCTACAACCTAGAATATGGATAGAGAGGAAAGCTCATTAGAGTTATTTTATATTATACATTTATATATTACATGCTATATCTTGTAGTTATTTTATATATTTGTATACTATATCCTATATTTTATAGCTATTTTATAGCATGTAATGTATACACTTGTATGTTACATGCAATAGAGAGCCAGAAGCTTGGTTCAATTTGGATTCAAAGGAATCACTGTTGGAGAGTCTTGGGTGTCTAATGAGTCTTCAGAACTGGATTTGGATCCAGGCTATTTAATAACTTGGATCTTGGCTATTTAATAATTGTGTGACTACATTAATTAATTGTATTTTCTGATCCTCGGTTCCTTCATCTGCAAAGTGGGCATAATAATCCTATTTCACAGAACTCAACAGACAATATAGACAAGATGTAATCAACATTTTTTTTTAATTCTCAGCTAACTCATATCTAATTCAGAATTGACAAGTATTCATTCTGAAACTCCCACGGCGTTTCTGAAAGAGGATAAATATTGAATATTTGATGCATGGTGATTACCAATAAATCTGTGTGTATGTGTGTGTTTCATTTATTTTAACTTAATCTTAAGTTAGAGTTCCTAGTAGGTAAGTACAAGAGGCAGATTTGAAAAATAGGATTAAATTGGGAATGCAATAGTAAGTGCTCAATAAATATGCTTATTTAAAACGTGAACAAATGAACAGAAGACATACTAATGGTCCTGTTCCTATATTCCTGTAGTGCTGGGGAAGAAATACCTCCTTCGATGATGTCCACTGAGCAAATGCAGCCATTGGAGCTCTCAGAAGACAGACTGGACAAGCTAGACCCTCATTGTGACCCCTTAGGTAAATGCTCCAGGGTGAATGTCAGTAGTGGAAGTCAGAAAGGAGATGTCTCTGTCATTCTCTTGCCATTCGGTTTGCAGGCAAGTCAGAGGGAGACTCCCAGAAACCTGATCGTTTGTGCCTTCTGGTGACAGCCAACACCAGATGGACAGGCAAATAGCATGGCTTTGCAGGGTCTGCCCTGTAAATATTAGCTGAAGCACTGGAGAGAGGTTCATTAAGGTTAAAAAAAGAGAGAAAAGGCATTGTCCTTTTTTGGGGGGTCTGACAGAGTCCCAGGCAGAGCATTTTTGAGGCAATAAATGGAATGTGTCAGCAGAGCTTGTTTCCAGTATTTGCCGGCACACTTAAACCCCATGTGCAGTGCCAATAAAATATTTCAAATATCTCTCTTTGCCTATCAAGACAGAATTTTAAATAGCCTTTTTCTGCTTTATTGTCAATCTGTTTCCTTTCCAGAACTGACTTTTTGCATAACCTTTGTAATGAAAATACCAGAAACATTTCTGCCTCTACCCATTTCTAAAAATGAGACACTCAGACTTTTGATGGATGGGCCTTTTGCATATTCATAGCCTTTGTTTATGTCTTGCTTGGTTATGACTCCCCCCCTCCTCTCCTCTCTCCCCATTTGCCATCAAGATAGTTTATGTTCAAGATTTCTCCAAAAGTGGGAAAAAGTGCAATTAAAGTAAAAGTCAAAATTGAAGCAAATGTCTTGCTCTCTGTACTGTGCACTGAGTTGGATTTTAGGGTGAAATGGTGACCCATGACTGGTCCCTACCCAACCTATACTTCCAGAGATCCCACAGCTGGGCAGCACCCAGTCTGAGTGATATTCATTCATTCAACAAATGTCTGTGGTAAGTATGATATAGGGGGAAATTAACTGTGATGCGTGGCAACAAATTTTTAAAATTTCATTTTCAGTCAAGCGTTGAAAAACATAGGGGGATGGGGTAACTGGATGATGAATATTAAAAAGGCCGTGTGAGGGCAGCCCGGGTGGCTCAGCGGTTTAGTGCCACCTTTGGCCCGGGGCCTGATCCGGAAGACCCAGGATCAAATCCCATGTCAGGCTCCCTGTGTGGAGCCTGCTTCTCTCTCTGCTTCTCTCTCTGCCTCTCTCTCTCGAATAAATAAATAAAATCTTTTTTTTTTTTTTTTAAAAAAAGAAGGGTATGTGATGTGATAAGCACTGGGTGTTCTATGCAACCAATGAATCACTAAATTCTAGCCCTGAAACTAATAATACAGTATACGTTAACTAACTTGAATTTAAATAAAAAAATTTTTAAGTGAAAAATAATAATAGTAAAAATGAAACGTAGTCCCAAGAGCCTGGGCTTACTCCTGATGCCATAACCTGCCAGTAATGTGACTTTTAGCCTTTCATCTTGCCTTCTAAATCTCATTTTCCTCATCTGCAAATTGGGGATAATAGTATACTTCCTTGTGGGCTTAGTGTGAGAACTAAACAAGATAATATATTTAGGGTGTGCTATGAATATTTGACAACTGGAAAACACAAGCATTGATGAACCAGAGAAAGTGTTTGTCATTCCCACACACTAGAAGGATATGAAATCATCTAGTATATAAGCAATATTCAAGGGATTTCCCCTCACCTCTTTTTTTGTATCTGTACACTTAAAAGCATATGATTAAGTACCTTACATATAGTATGATCTCAATAGATGCTTATTAAATGGAAATGATTGGGTTGAATTATTCAAATCCTTTAGCTGAAAGGAAATATGTATTTCTATTACATATGGCTGAAGGAAATGATGCTATTTGATTTTCTGATTGTGTATTGTGATCTTTGGAGGATGCAGGCATAATAATGTATGGTTGCTAAGTATTTCTAATGGTAGGTTTCTCATGCATACTGAGTATATAAAACAAAGGACCGTCCAGATATAAAGCTCAATAGACCCTAGCAACTTGAAAGGAAGAACCATTCATTTGTCTTTTTAGTCCTAGAATCTCGTTTAAGGCCTGGCATCGAGGAGGAGCTTCATCAATGTTTGTTGAATAAATACATTTTGAGTGACACAGGATATAGCTAGACCCACAAAACTGAAGTGAACATGTTTGGCACATTTAAACCTCCATGTTTTAAAGACACTGACCCAGATATTTTTATAAAAAAGAAACAGAGAGAGGGACACCCGGGTGCCTCAGTTGGTTAAGCACCTGACTCTTAATTTCAGCTCAGGTTATGATCCTTGGAGTCCTGCGATGGAGCCCCACATCAGACTCCTCACTCAGTAGGGAGTCTGCTTGAAGATTCTCTCCCTCTGCTCCTCATCACTTGTGCACTCTCTCTCTCTAAAATAAATAAATCTAAAAAAAGAAAAAGAGAGAGAGAGAAGAAGGAGGGAAGGAAGGAAGGAAGGAAGGAAGGAAGGAAGGAAGGAAGGAAGGAAGGAAGGAAGGAAGGAAGGAAAAATGGCTGAAAAGATCCATTTAATTTCTGAATTTCTGAAAATCCATTCACAGTTGTAGAAGTACCAGACTGTAGCCAGGCCTTAGTGAGTTTCCAGAGAAGATAGATAACTCCATTTTTTTGTAGCTTCTTTGAACCCTAACAGACTATTTCCTTACCTATAACATGTTTGAGTTTATTCATTTAAGCATACATTCAACAGATATTTATTAATTTCTGTAAGGAGATAAAACACAAGATATCTGCCATCAAAGAAGGCAGAAAGACATATGAATAAAAAGGTGTTACATGAGCAAAAATCCTGTGGATATCTTGAAAATAAGAAAGGACACCAAGGACTGGGAAAGACTTATGAGATGGGGCAGGAAGGTGGGCTTTTCTTTGAACCTTATAAGAGGTTAGGGGCTGAGCAATGACCAGAGTGAACATTCTTTTGAGGATCTGAAATACATCAACTGAAACAACTGCTTTGCCAACATTAACAAATTTAGTCCTCTCTCTCTCTGTCATACACACAGACACACACACACACACTGATTTAATATTGTCTCCACTTTAAAAGTTGAAGCAATATTAAGTTTCTTGAAATTAAGGCCCAAGTTTTCAGAACTAACAAGTGATAATGTCATCAACTGAACTCAGATCAGTCTACTCCACTTAAATCCATTCAATATGCATTTATTGGAGGTAGAGGCTATTAAGAATAAAAATATCAAAAGAATATAATAATCTCCAAGAAGGCTCTGTCAAAAGCAGGAGACAAGCCATTATAGAACAAGCAAATGTCATTGTCTAGAACAACCATAGAGAAGCTCAGGGAAGCACATCAGCAGCAAAAGCATCAAGGAGTCAGATGGAACAGAGAAAATACTTTCGTGGGCGAGAAATGATCAGATTGGTTTCATCACTCACACTGACATCTGATGGACATGATGTAGAATTCCAGCTTTACAAGCTCCAGGGACTGAGAAAGGTAAAGAGCTGAGTAAGAAGACAAGAGGATCTGGAGTGAGGATGAGCAAATAGGAGAATTGCAACGGCAGTGGGGAAGTGAATGAAGACACCACTACTGAAGGCAAATGTGCATGGTCAGCATGACCCAGCGGGCCCCAGACATGAAGGAGGGTGAAGAATTTGTTACTACAAGACTGAAGAGCATTCTGGGTTCCCTACTGGCCCATGGAGTCTTCAAGAGACGAAACCTTGATCAAAGGAAATTAAGAAAGAGCGTTTAGCACAGAGAATCTGTTCTATCAGAAATTTAACTCAAGGGATCCCTGAGTAGCTCAGCAGGTTTGGCGCCTGCCTTCGGCCCCGGGGCATGATCCTGGGGCCCCGGGGTCGAGTCCCACGTCGGGCTCCCTGCATGGGGCCTGCTTCTCCCTCTGCCTGTGCCTCTGCCTCTCTTGCTCTCTCTCTGTGTCTCTCATGAATAAATAAATAAAATCTTAAAAAAAAAATTTAACTCAAACCCACTCTGTGCCTTGCCTAACTATATTTTAAAGTTCTTCATTTTGATTATCCGTCCATTTGAGCTTTCTTTATTTGAAATTTTACAGACTATTCTAGTTTTCTGTTTTATTATATGTATTTGTGCAAGACTACTAAAGTCCTCTGTAGACTAAGCCAAAATATATAAATATTTTTCTTTTTTCAGACCAAATGGCTTCTGCAAGTAATTGAAAACCAACCAGTTCCTTTACTCATGTTATCTTTTTTTTTCTTTGCATCCTATCAAAATCAGATGACCTTTCAGACCAGCTCATTAAAGACTGTGATCTCAATAAGAAGCCAAGAAAGGGGAAAAATGTACAGGTGGCCCTGAATGTTGAGTCAGAGCAAAAAAAACCGAGGAGGAAAGATACACCAGCACTGCACATCCCACCTTTTATACCAGGTAAAGGGCAACGAGGTCAGTTTGCATGTCTGTAAAGGGGAACCATTGCCACTAGATCACATTGGTCTTACAACTTTTTCCTTAAATATGTGGGTGTTTTTAAATCACGGGTACTAGTCCTTCATCTGTCTTCGTTACAATAAGGTCAGCTGCTATAACAAATGAATTCCAAATTGTTAGTGGCACAACACAAGGTTTTTTTCAGTCATCACTAGTGTGAGTTGAGGAGGCAGGTTCTTCTCCAAACAGTAATTACAGGGACTCTGGCTGATGGCAATCTGGACATCACCAGCACCTGGATTTCAAAGTCACCATGAGCATCAGCATCCAGCAGGCATGGGGATGAGGGGCACAGGGGCGGGGCGGGGGATGGCGGGAAGAACAGAATGGAAGACTGGCAGGCCCGGAAGTGACACATATCACTTCCTTCCATCACAAACCTCACCTGACAGCAAGGGAGGCTGAAAAGGGTAGCCCAGCTGTGTGTCCAGCAGAAAAGCAAAATGGTTTAGGGAACAGCTAATGTGTCCCTATAACAACTTTGTGTGTGATGTGGGACTCTCTCATTTCCCCAATGTTTGATCTGTTCTTATTTCCTTTTCTCCTTCCCTTTGGGCCATTTATTTAGTGTCCTCTCCACTCACAGCCCACTTGGAGGGATACAAAACAAAGAGAACACTGAGCTTTCTGGGAAAGAGCTTTCAGTTTTATTTATTTATTTATTTATTTTAATTATCAGGGATATATTTTTTTAAATTTTTATTTATTTATGATAGTCACACAGAGAGAGAGAGAGAGAGAGAGGCAGAGACACAGGCGGAGGGAGAAGCAGGCTCCACGCACCGGGAGCCCGATGTGGGATTCGATCCCAGGTCTCCAGGATCGCGCCCTGGGCCAAAGGCAGGCGCCAAACCACTGCGCCACCCAGGGATCCCGAGCTTTCAGTTTTATAAGAAATAATGGAAGCATGTAAATGGCTGAAATATGCAGTGAGCAGGAAGGCTGTAATGAGGTCCTTACAGAAGGACCCTGGGAGCTCAGCCTGGGCAGTGAATCGTGGACAGTTGGATTGAGGAGATTGTTTGCAGAGAGTTGCTAAACGTTGGAGAGAAATTTCACATGGGAGAGAGGTGAGAAGGTGGCAAGTCACCGAAGACCGTAGCATGTGGCTTGCAGAGCAGCAAATGATCCATTGCCCTAAGGAGGATGGACCCCAGAGGTGGACAGACCTGGGCTCGCTTCCTGGCTCTGACCCCTGCGAGCTGTGTTACCGTGGGCACATTTCTTTGCCTCACTTTCCTCAGATGTGTGATGGTGGTCGTAATATTAAATTCCTCGGGGCTTTGTAAGGCTAAAATAAAATCAGGCCTGCAAAACCCTTTGTGTCACTTCAATAAATACTAATTCCTAATATAAAAAAGCTTTTCTTAAAATAAGTCTGAAAGATATATTGATTACCATCACTAGGTATGTGTGCAAACATGAATGCATAGACCTTATGTATAGGATGTATGTATTTGACCCTGTTTCTCCCTCTGTTCCCCTAACCATGCAGGTGTGCTTTCAGAACATTTAATTAAAAGCTATGACATTCAAGAGATACACCCAAAGGGCAAAATGAGTCCAGCTCTTCATAACTCTGACCTGGACCAGAAAAAACCAAGGAGAAAAGACACACCTGCCCTGCACGTGTCCCCCTTTGCAGCAGGTAAAAGAGCTGGTGCAAGGTATTTGCAGGGGGTGATGGGAACAGGTCAAGAGCCTTACCATCTGGAGGTGCCACGGGCATGGCCTCTGTCCTGGCCCAGCAATCTGTGTCACACAGAAGCGCTCTGTGGGGGGAGCAGCATTTATGCTGCCTTTCAGGCTTACCTTCACTGGCAGCTCCCCCAGGGCTGACTTGGAGCTGGGGAGGTTCAAAGCATTACTCATGCTTCAGCAGAACTGGTCAGATTCACTGAGCCAATGAAATAGAAATGTCAGTGGGTCCTTGAAAAGAGCTGGAATACCCTCTTCCCCAGCCTTCTATGGATCATGCACCCTACTACTGATGGCTGATTCTCCCAAGACACCTGGCTGGATATACTGACCAAGTCTTCAAAACAAGAGAGAGAGGGAGAGGGAGAGAAAGGGAGATGCGGAAATAGTGAGAGCTAACTTTAGTAACAAACTATAGACATGATCTCTGAAAATATCACCTTTTTTTTTCAGATGTAATTGAGTATTTATGGTTAATTTTGTTAGGTATGATAATGACAGTTTAGTTATGGTTTTAAAAAGCTTTTAGTGTTAGAGATACATACAGACGTGTTATAGGGAATTTGCTTTACAAAATGAAAAATAAAGACAACTAGGTAAAACAAAACTGATAAAATGTTAATAATTATTAATTATGTACTTCTGTCTATTTTGAAAATTCCCATAATAAAAATGTTTATTTTTAAATTTAAATTCAATTAATTAACATATAATGTATTATTAGTTTCAGAGGTAGAGGTCAGTAATTCATCAATCTTACATAACACCCAGTGCTCATTACATCACATGCTCTACTTAATATCCATCACCTAGTTACCCCATATCCTCCACCACCTCCCCTCCAGCAACCCTCAATTCATTTCTTATGATTAAGAGTCTCTTATGGTTTATCTCCCTGTCTGATTTCATCTTGTTTTATTTTTCCCTGTCTTCTCCTATGATTTTCTATTTTGTTTCTTAAATTCCACATGAGTGAGATCATATGATAATTGTCTTTCTCTGACTTATTTCGCTTAGCATAATACCTTCTAGTTCCACCCACAATTGCAAATGGCAAGATTTTATATTTTTTGATCCTGAAAGTATCATCTTAATGAGAGCTATCTTAACATGTGTCAAATCAAACCCAAAAATCTTGCTGAAGTCTGTGCACAAGGCTTTACAGCAGCCAGTATGTGAACATAGTCTTATTCCTGAGAATTTCATGTGGATATTAGGGAATAAGAAGTATATGGTCATTATTAGACTATAATAAGACTGAGTATGTGTGTGGGTGTGTGTGGGGGGGGGGGTGTATGTGTGTCTTTTATATAGATATTTGGAGAGGAGTGGCAGGGAAGAAAATGTACTAATGTTTATGGAGAGCCTACTAAATATTAGGCACTGAGTTTGGTATGTCTCACAGATTTTTTAAAATCAGCTGAATAGCACAAGAAAGTAGCTATTAATTCCCTATATAGATAAAGACACTGAAAGAATGTAAGTCACTTAAAGTCTTCTGTGGATGGCATTGATGGATGGATAGCTGCTTGGCTGCTTGATGGATTGATAACGGGATGATTAGATGGACAGATAAATGGACCAAATTATGTTCAAGATTAAACCCCATGATGTCATAGAGCTGAGGCTTGAATCCAGGGCTGTCTCACCTGTGGACAACTTTTTACCGTACTGTGGTATAGTTGGGACTTGCAGCACTAGGGTAATCCAGAAGGGACACTTTGGGAGGAGATGAGATTTTGTCATTATAGAACTATGTTTCCCCATTGTTTTATTTAATAAAGAAAAAAATGGAAAGAAGGCTCAGAAGAAGACATCATGAATAGGCAGTCAGGTGCAGCAGACAAGGGCTACTGATTTCTGTGGGGCAGAGCCAAGCAAGGAGGACTGGAGCATAAGGAGGGACTTCTCTGGAGAAATAGATCGAGGACCAACTGGCAGGATCTGAACTGCCTCAAACATGCTGTTTGCGAGCTACAAGCATCCCTACTGCACTGATCCTCCAACCCATCACGCTTTTCCCCCAAGCTCTGCCTCTGTCCTGCTTCCAGTCACCTTTCAAGACAGTCAGCTCAAAGTCTCTGCTAAAAGACTCCTCTAGGTCCAAAATGATCCTTTTCTATTCCGAACTAACTCTGTAGTAGACATGGGCAGGCCAATACCAAACTTTGTCATCTCTTCCAGCGTAGTCTTTTACGGCTTTTGTTTCTAAGAACAGCTACAGCTGTTCTTTACATTGACTTACATTTGATGAATTCATGAGAACTGGTCTGCGGTTGCTCTATGTTGCTGATATTAACCTTGACATCTAGTCCAGTCCCTTCTATATAGCAATGCTCAATTAATATCTATGGATTTGATATTCTATTTGGCAATCACAATTCTGCAGTTCCAAGTTCTTCATTAGGAGACCCTGTTTCTTACCCATTCTTGTATTTGTTTTTATTGAAGTCCTCCTAGGGGAAGACTAGGGGAAGGGGAAGTCCTTCCTAGGGGAAGACTAAAACAAAAATATGTATGGACAGAGAGTCACCGTAGCACACAGCATTAAAGATGGACTTTGGAGTCAGAAAGGTCTAAATTTAATCTCTGGTTTTGCTCATTCTAGCTTTGTGACCCTGGGCAACTAGCACAAACAAAAGAGCCTCCTTCATTTCATCCATCTCTGAAAGGAAGACCGAAAAATCTGTCTCCCAGGATTGTTAACATAATTAAATAAAGCACATAAAGCACTTAGCACAGATCCTGGATTTTTGAAAGTCTTCAATAAATGTTAGTTCCCCTCCATTCTCCCAACCTTATATTCCTTGAGATGAATTAAACCATTTCTAAAGGTGAGAATCTTCCTAGCCGCAATGTTTTGCCTCTCCATATAAATCTACTGATTCAGGGTACTTCCTAAAATGTTGAGCTCTATTTATCTGGCAACGGATGCTGCCTGCATCATAATATCTATATCTTCAGAGAGCAGCTTCCCAGTTGAATGAAAAAAATGTTTCTCAAACAAGGTGAAGTACACAGAGCTGGAGAGAGAGGCTGTATATCCGTGGACTCTAATCACATTATGGAATTCTTTGAATCAGCAAATCTCTGTGTTATATTTGCAATTATAGATGTTGTTCTATGAGTCTAGTTTTTATTAGCATATTAGCTGGAGCACTTTATTTTTGAAGAGCCTTTTAGTATCTAAAGATTTGGCAGTAATAGAAATGCTAGTTAAGCTGATAAGGATAGAGCCTTCGGCAGATGTTCAGAGAGACTCATATTGGTTCTAATAAGGGTGTTGAGAGGAACTCACAGACAAATGCACTCTGGAGACATCTCCTC
This sequence comes from Canis lupus baileyi, assembly GCF_048164855.1. Lineage (NCBI taxonomy): Eukaryota > Metazoa > Chordata > Mammalia > Carnivora > Canidae > Canis > Canis lupus. Next base: position 16,836,464 of record NC_132855.1, on the reverse strand, counting down.
TCATTAGCCCTTGGCAACTGAAGACTGGACGAGGATTATCTCTCTCTTCTAAATCTCTTGCTAACTACCTTCATTCCCCTAGGTTAATGAGCTTATTTGACAAGTTCCAACTGCCAGACAACTCCTCAGTGAGGAGTCATCTCTGGCTTCCTTGCCAACCCAAGGTTTGTTCCCAACTTGGCCCACATTTTCCAGGGCCCCCCATCTTGGTGACTACATGGCAGGGTGTACTGGGTTGTGATTAGTGAGATCTGAGTAGCCTAGACTTGCTTAAAAGAAAAAGAAGTCTTTAGTTAAGGTCTGTGGCAAAGGGAGCCAAAGAAAGTAAAGAATAATGAGGCCAGAAGCACTGAAGCAAAGCCTGTTGGATAATTGGCCCATAAGCTATGAATATTTGGAAATCAAAGCTCAATAATGTACTTGTAGAAAGGGGACTGTTATGTCCTTTGAAAGTGACACCGCTTCTATTCTGCTGGGAAGAGTGTTCTCTCTCATGTGGCTTACCAAGACAGGTGGTGTCTTAGCCTCAGCTCCCTTAGATCAGAGGCATACATCTTTAATGCAGGTGACCAGCTCTGAATGGGATCATGGCCTAAAACAGCTTGCTGCAAGTTTAATTGGTTGACCCTTAGAGACTTGGGACTGACAGCTTTGGCCTTAAAAACATACCTGGTTCTAACGAACAGCCAAGTTCCATGAACTCCTACACAGAGAGTAGAAAGGTAGAAACTGACATTTTCTAAATCCCTACTGTACCCCATACCCTTTGATAGATCATAGAATACCCTTTAAGAACCTGAAGGTTTGGTAGGGGAGATGGATATATTACCCAATGATTCCTACAATGTGATATGTACTTTAATGGAGGTTCATGTAAAAGTGTGCTTGAAGCATAAATGAATATTGGTCTAAATCTACCCGGCAGCATCACTCCCTGAGGGAGATAGGATTTCTTTTTCCTCCAGTTTCGCAGATGAATAAACTGAAGCTCAGACAGGTTAAGTGACTTGCTCAAAGTTAAATGGCCACCAAGTTAAGGCAAAACTTTCTGGCTCTAGACCTCATTCCTTCAATGACACGTCTCTGTTTCCCCCAGGAGAACAGAGGATCAAGACTGGGTTAAACTACCCATGTTTATCAAACCTCACTCATCTTCAAAGGAACAAAGTTGATGATTTGAACTATCAAGAGTAAAAATACAGTGATGACATACATGCTACTGATTTCAGCTTCACCCTGCACAGTCACAGCCATGAAATCAGGATTTTCATGAGCTACCATATGTATTCTTCATTGTAAGATGCTAAAAATAATGCTTAATTCTACTAATATAAATATTAGTTCACTTTCTACTTAAAGATCTCCGACGTCCCTGTGGAAAGCCTAGCCTACTTTGGGAAGGGTTGACCTTGATGGCTAAACAGGATCCTCCCTTCCCTGAAATCCCAGGACTTTTTTTTTTTTTTTTTTTTTGACCCAGATGCTCATCTGACTAGGTTTCAAGGATACCCCAAATAATCAGAAAGTTGACTGGGATCTGGGAATTTAAATGCTCTTGCCTACTTTGAATCAACTCAAATTTGGCTTAATGTGAAAAGATATCAAAGAGAATTAGGATAGTAAGTTTGGGGACTTAGCATAGTTAACTCTCTGTTTTCTTCCCATGCTAACCTTCTTTCCAAATGAAAATCCAAACCTCTTTGCAGCTGGTAGAAGAGAAAATATCTCCCACTGTGTTTCATAAGTGATTTATGCAAAATTCTCAGTTTCAACCAGACTCTTGAAATTGTTTTTCTCCTCCAATAAATATCTGCTAATTGGTTAAAAAAAAAAAAAAAACAACCCATATGAACAAACTAGGAACTGAATCAAATGAATAGTCATTAAGATCAACACATAGTTTTCATTAATTTGCTGCTGTTGAATGGAGTCCAGTGTTGTAGAAAGGCCTCTTGTGGTGCACAGCTTTCTACCCTCATGTTTAGATCTTTATGAAATGCTTAATGAACTGAAAGGTCTCTAATTATGAGACGGTGGGGGCGATGCAAGGCAGTGGTGGTTGGCTGAAGTGGATGGACAGAAATCATAGAGGACTGGCCTTGAACCATAGCTTCCTTTATCTTTTTATTATAATGACCCTACTTTACAATTGACAGGATGAGCAGAACCACCCAGACCTCCTTGGATGGTCTTAACTGGGCTGATCAGTCCAGAATATTGTGCTCAGTCTTCTAAAGTTCAACAACCAGCAAGCTTTTAAAAAGCAAAATATATTGGAGCCCAACATAGGAATAGCAACTTTGAATTCTGTGTAGTAAGGATGCTAAAAAAAAAAAAAAAAAAAAACACTTGATGCTCCTAAAATTTCAGAAAAGAAAGGATATTTTAACCCCTCAAAGAAGAAAAAGAATCATCTCAAAATAAAAAACAACTTTTTTAAATTGCCACCACAGAACTTTATTAAAACTCACAGCACTTTCTTAAATTTCTCCTTTTCCTTTGAACATTTTAAACTTTATCACCTACCAGTACTGACATTCAGGAATGGCATGTTCAGAGCCTCAGCTCGATATTTCCCCCAGATGTTAGTAAAATGTATTTAATTTTGGTTTCATGCTACTGACCCATTCTTTTCTTAATTTTTTAATTTTTTTATTTCATTGTATTTAAATTCAATTTGCCAACATATAGTATAATACCCAGTGCTCATCTCATTGTGTGCCCTTCTTAGGGCCCGTCACCCAGTCACCTCATCCCCCACCCACCTCCCCTTCTGTTTGTTTTCCAGAGTTAGGAGTCTCTCATGGTTTGTCTCCCTCTCTAATTTTTCCCCACTCAGTTTTCCCCCTTCCCTTATGGTCCCTTTCACTATTTTCTTATATTCCACATATGAGTGACCCTTCTTTTCAAAGAACTGAACTAGCTAATGTGAAAGGAACGGGAAGGGACTTGGTGCTCACAGGGTGATGCTGCACTCAACACTGTCTGCGCTTCTCCTTCAATTGGCACAAAACCAGCATGCTCATTTTATATCCAGGAAAATTCAGGTGTGAAAGTGTTAAATGGCCCAACACAGACTGAGGGAGTAGCAGAATAAGAGGTCCACAACAAGTGGACTCCCAAACCTGTTTGTTTTCATCCTCCTGTGCTGTAAGCTTAAACGCAGACTATAAACCAGAGGTAAAAGTTGCCTCTGACTCCTAGGTTGAGGGGCTTCTGGTCACCAGAATGCTGCCTCATTGAGTCCTAGCTCCTCTGGGCGGGCCAAAGGCATTCCACTCCCTCACTCAGTTGGCACCTTTAACTCTTGGCTCTGCAGATGCTAAAGGGTTTCTGGGTTGCCATGCTCCTGTGTGCTGTGTCTACGCAGAAAGGTTGTCTAATATTTTAATTAGAGGCACTTAATTGCAGATTGGTGCTTTGTTTTGCAGGTGTGACACTGCTCAGGGATGAAGGACCCAAGGTGATCATGGAAGATGACGAAAAGGATGGTGACAAGATAGCTATTTAAAGAGAGTTCCCCTGAGACCACCTGTAAATAGGTTAGATTGGTTCCCTGTGGTGACCTAGAAAAAAAATAGACTTGCTTCTGCTCTCATTTTGTGATAGTCTGCCTTTGAGATCCAGACACCTTTCCCCCAAGAGGCATACTATATCAGATTGCCAGTCACCTCCTTGTCTCTTTCCTCTTTCTTGAATCTGGTTTCTATTCCCGCCTCTTGAGTTGTCATTTTCTAAAGCAGTGGAAAGGAAACAGATCCTTCTAAATTAGGAGGTAACAGGGAAAGCTCTAGTGCACAGCTTCTGCATCTTCTGGATCAATCTATGGAGCAAAGAACAAGAACAGCATGGAAGTGCTATTTTTCTTGGTTTATGCTGGTGGGCAGGACTTGACTTCACATCATCCAAATAGCAGTTCAAGTGGGGACTCCCTGTTGCCATTTAAGGAGGTGAGAATGTTTGGGTACAGACTCACTGATTGCTTTGGAGAACATGGTCTTTTATCTCTTTATCTTTCCTCAAGAGCATGTGTCTCTGGTGACATTTCTAAGGCCCTTGTTACTGATACCATAAAGGTGAATGAACTGGAGGAGTCAACCCAACCAACCATGCCTTGGCTGAAAATACCAGAGATAAGGAGTGCTGGTCTACTGAGACACTTACAATTATATCCTATTTGTTTTCATTTTTTAAAACATCTCTTAACCATGTTGTCCTGAAATCTGTGAGCTGTGTCACAAGTGAACCATTATTAATGATAGGTAGGATATTGTTTGAGATGAATTTACTTCTTAAAAAATTAAGGCCAGTGGAAGGCCACTCCTATATTTTTAGCATTCTCACTTACTTAGACCCTCATATGCTTTCTTGGATGGGAAGGAAAGATGCAGAGTTTGCTACTGAGCAAGAACCTCTATGTAGCACCTACCCCAGCCTGCTATCTGTGGATGCCATGGGAAGCCTTTGCAGGAGGGCCTTATCACCAGATCATGGACATGGGAAAAGGCAAAAATTGTTGTTCAAAAAAAGAAAGGTGGATATTCAAACAGATCTTGCCTGAAAATGGTAATTTTAAAGCTCTGTATACGCCCTGGCTCCAGGAGGCTGTCTTTCTCACAAACATGGGAAAGATGTAGGACACTGCTGGTAATAAAAACGCTTCTAACCAGATCTTTATATCCTGGTGCATTTCTTCTAAAAATTATTTACTTACAAATATAATGAGAAGAGGTTGCAAAAGAGAATCACAGGATTGATTGATTTGTTTGGTTTGGTTTTGACCCACATAGGCTTAAAAATGTCTGAATCAGCCATTAATATGTAACAATTCAATCAGAAGAATTTGTGTAAGATTCTAGATTTCCAGATTCTCTTAGAAAAACACCTCAAGATCTGACAACCTTGGGTTTGATTGGAAGCATGACAACTATCAGCTGATGCTGGGCAGTAGGTGTCCTTTTAGAAGGAGCACACATTCTCCAGTTCACCCTCTGCCCCACCTGGAGTATGTCACCTGCTGACTTTCCTGGCCAGTCTTCACATTTGGGTTTAGAGCTCCTAGGGAAGACCCACACTTGATATTCCTAATGACTTCTTGCCTCTTTGATCCCAGGGCTCCCCTTTCACTTCTGATGGCCTCAAACATGGGGGGGGGGGGGGGGGGGGAAGCGAATAAGATGTGGCCAGGCTCTTGTTTTAGGCATAAGTGGTGCAACAGGCCACCATAAATTCTTTAAGAAGCTGGAAGCAATTAATGTATATAATAGGATTATATCACCACCGGCAGTAATTTTTACCAAATGATTCTCGCTAGAAAAACACAGATGGAGTCTTATGCTATCAGATTTGCTGATAAGCATGGTGCGTCCTGCAGCTGTGGCTGTAGGATATATGCAATAAACTTAATGGCCAGTCTGGGAAAGCCCAACCCATTTCTGATTTCTGGGCATGTGGAGAGTAGACTAGCCATTGTATAGACAAAGGCCTTGGCTTCCAACCCCAGCTGTGCGACACTGAGCAATTCCCAGAAGCTCTCTGTTTCTTTATCTTGAAAATGAAAATAATAATTCCTATTTGGCTTTCTTAATGGTTTGAGAATTAAATGAGATAATATATGGCAAAGGGCTTTATAAGTGATGTGTAACACAAGATATTTTTAAGACATTTTCAGAGCACGGACTATACCTTTTCTATCACCAAGTCCCCACTGCTGGGGTATTACATGGGCAGCAATTGTGTAGAATTTAATCCCAGCACCTGAAGAAGAACTTCCAATAAGGAGATGCCATGGCTTCTGCAGCCCTAACTGCAAGACCAGTCCTCCTCTTTCTGGGAATGGCCTTTGTAACAGTCCCAGCTGCAAAGGAGCATTCACTAAATAACGAGGGCAAAGCCAACCAAACTTGCAACCAACCCTGGACATCACTGGATTGATTTGGATAAGTCTAATCTTCCTTACTTTTCTTGACCCACATGACCCTTTTCTGGGCAGGTAAAGTAGAGGCTTAATAATGAGGATACATTCTGATTAAAATAGTTCCCGGTACATTGTGAATAACTTTCCTCCCACGACATAATAGAATTAAGAAAATAAAACCATTACATGGTAGCCCAAATTAAGGGCATCCCGAGAGACCCGGCAAACCAGTTGGCCATTTGTTCCTTCTGCAGGCATCTACCGACCCCAGGCTACCTGACATGAGAAGGCACCAGATGTGAGACGCTTAGCTCTCGTTCCAAAGCCCCACGCAGGCCTGGTCTCTTTCTTTAAATCCAGACCCTCTTTAAAAGCTGTCGCCTGAGATCACACAGCTGACTTCTCATGTTTAATTATCACTAGAAGAGGCAGAAAGAAGCTGGTGCTGAAGGAGGAGGATAGAACCATAAAGAACTCAGTGTTTCCTTTGAAATTCAAGCATGTATTTTTCCTAGCGGAGAATGAGAGGCTTAGTTCCACGATGGATTTTCAGAATCTCTGTCATCTTGTGGAAATGAAGCTCCCTTGCCCCTTGTGATTGCTAAGTGTGAAAATGTTACTCAAAAACTCCCTAAGAAAACAAAACAAAACAACAACAACAACAAAAAAAAAAAAAAAAACAAAAACAAAAAACTCCCTAAGACAGAGAATGAATACATAGGAAACCAATGAGCTGAGACTATTCCCCCCACCCACCCACCCCCACTCTCCTGGACACAGGGCTGCTTCGAACTGGCTTTAAGGTATCATCTGTATGGAGGTTTCAGAGCCCTGGGGCCACCATAGTCCCTGACCCACCAAATCAAGCAGAAGACTCTTCATAGATAAACGTGTTCACAGTTGAAAGGATCTCTGCCCTCGAAACATCACAGGTATCAGCTTACCTTTCACAAGAAGAAAAGGGTAGGTGTTTCTTAACTTAGATTAGCAGGTCCTGCCAGCAAGATGAGCCCACCCCCCTGAGAAGAAGAAACAGAAAATGGAACACCATCGTGCTCATCCTAACCAATGTCACTCTTCCTGATGCCAAAAATGTGAACTTTCAGGGTTGAATAAAACAGCAAACGACAGATCGTCTTGTCCTTATTGAGAGCTTCAGAAGAACAATATAGACTTTGGTATTTATCAACCAAATCATATAATAAACGATATTTAAAATTTATGAAACGCTACTTACATAATGCCCTTCGTAAAAGGAACAGCATGCTGGGATCCCTTGCGTTTATTTGCTCTTTTTTCCTCTATCATCTTAGCAGATCCTCAGAAGCCATTATAAGAAAGCTAAGTAGGCAGGGAAATTGGCGTGGAGGAGAGGCCAAGGTGGGAATTCAGGTCTCTGAACTCCTAGCCCAGTGCTCTTTGTATAGTATGAAACTGTCCTGAAAAGCCCCCTACAAGCAGGGTCTGGACGATAGAGAGTGTTAAAGAGGGAGATTTTTCAGTGATCCAGACAGAAGTGCAATATGTGAATGGTTTCTTTTAGTGACTTTTCCCCTGCCCTCTCTGCAGAGATTAATTTTTGAATAAAAGCATAAATAAATGTTCAACTTCCCAACACCTAAAATTTGATGATGGGTAGCAGATGCTATGCTTTAGGGAGGTGAGTGGATTATGTTGGTCTTCTCATTCCACTCCAGCGTCCTGATTATGCATTCTCTATTCTGTAGCCAGAGTGACCTTTATCAAAAGACAAATCTGACCATATTAGACCTCTCCTTAGTGTCTTCTCCTGGCTTAGAATAAAGGCAAAGATCTAGAGCCCGGGACTGCTCCCTCCACCCTCCTAGCTCCGGGGGCATTGGCCTCCTGACACTTGTGGTGTTCCCTCTGCCCCAGCGTCCTGCCACTGCCAGGGATGCTCCTCATTCTTCCCTCCCACCCGCCCCCAACCCCAGGGCTGTGTGACATCCAGTGAAGTCCCGCTCAGCCTTCAGAGCTCAGCAAAATGACACTTCCCCAGGGAAGCCCTGCCTCACCTCTTTCATCAGGTCAGGCTTGGCCATTACTCACAGGTTCTCTAAGCCCCATGTTCTTTTCTGTCACTGTCCTTTTCTTCCATGATCGTCCACTTGTGACACTGGCTGACCATGGCCTCCTTGCTCTTGAGCAGAGGCCCATAAACACAGAGATTGCATCTGACTTTGCAACACTCACACCCTGTACCTGGCATAGAGTTTAGCATGCTATAGATGCTCAAGAAATACCAGTGAGTGAGTTAAGTGGGTAAATGAATGAATGAGACTCCAAGCCCGATGGTGCAAGGCTGCCGTGCCTTCTGCCAAACTGAAGGTACACAAGGTTACGAACTCTTGCGAAGACCAGAAAGTCTCTACAGCTGAATGCACACAACAGGCACAGCAAGCTGGGCTGCATTCTGGACCCCAGTCTTCCCCTTGGCACCAGAGAGTTCTCTCAATTGGCAGCCCACCTCCCCAAGGGCAGAGTTTTCTGTTATCAAGTCCTCTCTGCTTGGGGAATCAATGGTGGAGTCAAAGGGAAGGGCAGCTGCCCAGTAACCTGAGGGTGTAAGTGTCATGGCTTAAGAGGTGACAGGGTGAGGACTTCAGATGCTGCAGTAGGGGTGTTCCAGCATGAGGGATGGGGCGGGGTGGCTGTGTTCCAGTACACTCGGCTTCTGCTTTTTAAGCAGCTGCATTATCACCTTAACATGCTCTCCCTAGTGGTTATACAGTATAAGGAGAAAATGCCAATCATCCTTGACATTTGAGAGCTGGTGAAGTGACAGGAGAAAATCTAAGATGTTGGTTTGACCATGTAATTTGTAGGAACAGTTTATTATTCTTATGTAATATTATTATTATTATTATTATTATTATTATTATTATTACACTAGCAGTTGGGTCCTCATTAATTACGTGTGAAGGCATCTTTGTTTTATCTTTTTTCTAATCACAGAAGGAACTTCTCTGTACTCTGGATCCCTTTTCTGGTCTGTTTACAGCACAGCCTAGGCTAGGAGGCCGGAGCTATTAGAGCCGGCTTCCATCAGGCCCAGCTTGACCTTGGGCCTGCAGCGTTTTAGTGCATCCGGTTGTCTCCAGCCCCAGGTCCTGTCCTGAGAATGTCAGCTCCCTTGTGCACCAAATGCCTTAACAGGCTGCAGGGAAACAGAAACTGTTGACTGAGGCTCATCAGGCCCAAATCATCCCTGCTGTTCCAGGTGACTTCTAGGCGAGTCAGCTTGTCGTGTGGTATCAAAGCCCCGAGAGCCCATGCTCACCTGTGCCTGCATCTTGGAAGAATTCACATTTGCCATGAGGTTTTCTAGGACCTCCTGTTACAAAAAGTCCTAGTCTTTTGACCGTTTTGTACAGCTAAGGACCAACTGCCCACCTGGTGCTATGATCCTGGCAGCTGGGGGTCGAATGACTGCTGCATACAAGCTTCTGCAACTAGTAGCAGCTGTCAGGGTAGCTCCTCTGGGCTGGTCATGGGTTCTGGGACCCCCTTAGGGAAAAGTGTCTGAACCCCCCAGCCAGGGTGGGTATCGTCAAGTCCAGACTGCTCTTGGAGTTCTAGAACCACAGCCTGACCCATCAGTTACCAGCAGGGGGCTGCAAATAGTGGTGGTGATGTAGGTAAAGGCAGGTTGAGAGACAGGAGTTTGACAGAAATGCATGAGAGGAGGACATCAGACGTGGGGAGAGTTGATCCCAGTGGTAAATCCAAGCCCTAAGATCTTGACTATCAAGGTCCTTTGCTTCTGTGACTTCTTTAGCAATTTACCAGAAATGCTTCCTGAAGGCAGCCTGGCTTTCCCTCCTCCCTGAACACTCTTTGGCTCCCAGCCACCCCCAGCACTCAGGAAGGCCCATGCAAGAAAAGGGCCACAGAGCTCAAGCCTCAGTGGCTTCCTGGTAAGTCTGCCCCTCTATGTGCCCAAGAGACAGGGGCTGTCTGCACTCAGGGCACAGGAGTTGCTGAGAGCCCGGCAAATCTGGCCACCTGCTTCTTTGCACCCTTTTTTGCCCTGCTACTCAAATAATCCTCTGTCCTCCACACTGCCACTGAGCAGCTTTTTTAGCAGCATGATTGATGAACATTAAAAAGACAAGAGTAGGGGATCCCTGGGTTTCCCAGTGGTTTGGCACCTGCCTTCAGCCTGGGGTATGATCCTGGAGCCCCAGGATCGAGTCCCATGTCGGGTGCCCTACACGGAGCCTGCTTCTCCCTCTGCCTGTGTCTCTGCCTCTCTCTCTCTCTCTGTCTCTCATGAATAAATAAATAAAATCTTAAAAAAAAAAAGTCAAGAGTACCTGCTTCAGGAAAGGTTTAAAAAGACATCTTCCCAACTCTCTGGAGTGTTGACGAGGTTGCCCTTCAATGCTGGGGGACCAATACAACTCTTCACTGCCCAGGTCAATGCTGTTATAATTTCCTGGTGTCCGGTTCTCACGCGTGCTCTTCCCCTGCTCTTCCCCTGACGTGGTCCGTGGATTATTTCCCTAGGCACCTGTTGCCCCCTCCCTCCCCATCACAAAGCACTACCACGTGGCTCTGTGTTCAACCACATGACTCTGGGCCCTGTCTCACTGGCAGCCATCACACAAAGATAAATTCACACATTTGTTGAAATGACCCATCACACCTACGAAGGGCTCGAGGCCTACTGGGCCATACTCACTGCTCTAAGGCTTCTATTCAGGAAGAAACAAGCACCATGACCAAGTCTGCTCTTCCCTGAACCCCTTAATTCCACAGGAAAGCTTCTTGTTCCCATTGTCATGTGCTCAAGGGATCCTTTTATTGCAAGGAGATGATAGTGGGAGTCTCCTAGGTAGAGCACCTAGAAGCAGAGGTGCTAAGCGAGAGTAGGGTGGGAAGCCCTGCATTTCCACCCTCCTCCCTTCCTCGCCATCACCTCCTTTAGCCTTTATGGAAACCCTGAGGGCTCTGCCCAGCAGGGTTAGAAAGCACAGCAACTACATAATTAGGGAGGCCAAGCATTCCTTCAGCTGCCTCCAACGTGAGAGTCCTCGGTTCACGCTCAGCCCCAAGCCTCCCATGTTGAGTGGGATGCAGGTTTTCATTGTGTGGGTAATGTATGGGTTTTAATATACATGTTTGCAAGCTCCGTCTTTGATATACCCCATGCATTTCTGAATAGGAACAACGTCCCTGGTGATTCCTCAGTCTGAGCAGCCGCCAAATCTGCAGCCGGTCTCCTATAGAGCAAAGCAAAAAGCCAGCAATAAAAAAACTAAATAGCAAATCAACAGGGTGTAGTTCTTGAACAAATGCACATTCATAATTTGTAACTGTGTAGTTATAAATCCCCTCCTAGAGTTTTGCTCTAACGACCCAAAACAGAGAGGAAGCTTTTATTTTTTTTCCCTTCATTTGGGTATTTGGTGAAGGAGCAGTGTACATTTGCCAACAGTACAAATATTTATACTTTTTAGCACTTTCAAGCATTACTTCAGATGTAGTGGAGCTACAGAAAATCCATGCCTGATTTACCAAACCCTGCTCTGCAATAAAACTCCTAACAGCCACAGATATTAAGTTCTGAGGGGGGAAAAAAAAAACCAGTATTCTTGATTTTTCACAAGAGGTTTAAAGACCTAGGTTCTGGGATCCCTGGGTGGCTCAGCGGTTTGGTGCCTGCCTTCAGCCCAGGGCATGATCCTGGAGTCCCAGGATCGAGTCCCACATCAGGTTCCCTGCACGGAGCCTGCTTCTCCCTCTGTCTGTGTCTCTGCCTCTCTCTCTCTCTCTCTCTCTCTCTCTCTGTCTCTGTCTCTCATGAATACATAAATTTTAAAAATCTTAAAAAAAAAAAAAAAGACCTAGGCTCCATGATCAAATCCTCAATTGCATGCTTGTGTGTGTGAGCATACATATATAGATCTCACCTCAAATCTTCTCTCTAACCGATGTCAAGCACACAATGCTTGGCAAAAGGCAGAACATTCTGTGGCCCATTTCACTGCAAGCTCAACCCTAATCGGGAGAGGTCAACAGAAATAGAATTCTAGCAGAGAGAAAATGTTCGCCATTTGGAGATGACTGGCTCTCAACAACAGGGCTCCCTTGTCATGGTGCTTAAATGAGGAAATGACATCCAATTATTTGGACCAATACTGACCAACAGAACTCCCTGAAAAGATGGAAATGCTTTAGCTCTGTGAGCATACCCTACCCTTGTGCCTACCATACCGGGAAACAAAGGTTTGAAATGTAAAGCTCTCTAATTTGGTTGGAAATAGAATCGACCATCCAAGCAGTCGAATTGGACATAGAGAAGCACATGATTTTAACTTGGAAGATACCTTAGCATCCTCACGTGGCAGAGACAGTGGGATTTAGAAACTCCAAGTGAAATGCTAGATGTTAAATAACCACGATAATGGAACTCGATTTCCAACAATGCTTGGGAAAACTCTGGACTGGAAGCTCCAATCCATAGACAAACTCGTGCTCAGGTGCCTCTGGTCTTAAGAGAGCCAGGCTTAATGTCCAGCCACAGCTGTGATTGTACAGAGAAGGCTCAGTTGAAAGGGGAGAGATGAGACCATCTGAACAACAGCCTTATGCAGGATGCTCGCTCAATGGAGCCCCATTTTGTCCTCACAACCATCCCATTCACAGGCAGCAGGAAGGGGAAACAGTCTCAGAAAAGTAAGAGCCCATGTCTCACGCAACTAATAAGTATAACCCCTGGGATTCAAACTCTGTCATATTTGCACCAACATCCCTGAGAAGGTGCCATGTCTCTCTGCTGACAAGGACTTCCTCTAGCAGATGGCTTTTGTACCTGCGGCCCAGCCTTGGACTTGCCCTCCACTCCCAGCATGCTTCAGCCCCACCATCTGTGAACCAGAGCCCCCTGCACTTCCCCTCCGGCCCTCCCACCAGTACCGGTCCCCACACCCTCCATGGCTACTGCAGGCATGCTGCTCTCGCTTCACTCCCACCTGTCCATCCTGAGCCCAGGGTCAGGTCAACCTGACTGCTTTTATGGTCTTTGACACAAAGTTTTATGTTTTTCTTTTGGTGTAAAATTTAGTAGCCGTATCCATCCAACAACTACTTAATTGAACAGAGGACGGTCTACACACCAGACACGGTGGCAGAAAGGTAAAGAAGGGCCTTGCTCATTGGGAGTTTATTAGTCCACCAGTAGGAATGGTATCAAACAGAAACAATTCAATTAAGTATTCATATTGACTAAACCAGGGTTATGGGAGCTTATAACGAGGGAGCCTGGCCTCATCTAGGAGTTGGAGGTGCAGTCAGAAAAGTCTTCCCCAAGGGAATGATATTTGCACTGAGGTCTGAAGGATACATGAGTGTTAACCAGGTGAAGTTCTCCCAAGAAAGCTGGGAGAACCTGGCTGGGGGTCGGACTGTGTCATTTTGGAAGTTATGTCAGAGTCCTTGTGGTCAGTTTTCTATTTGGAAGTTCTGGAAGTTACATGAATTATATTATATTTACAGGAAATATAATATAATATAATATAATATAAATATAATATAAGTAACATATATTAAGACTATATACTTATATTACACATTATATTTTATAGTTTATAATTATATATTTTATATAGAACTATTTATATATTTTATATACTATACATAGATATATAAATATATTGTATTAATAATTATTCATGGGTTATTTATGGATCATCCACTGTTTTCTGAGCACTGAGGATTCAGAGATAAAAAAAGACATGGTCCCAGCCTTACCTGACCTCATACCATCTTAGAGGAAGCAGTGAGCAGATGCTGATGATCTACTATGTGCTAGATAAATGTCGATTCTGGAACTCAGAAGAGTTGGGGTGGGGAGAGAGGCTAAGTACTGCCACGGAGGTCTTAGAAGAATTCACAAAGGAGGTGAAATCTGAGCTTGCTTTGAAAAAGAGAAGACGAAAGGTGGGAATTTCAGTTCTAATGACACCTGAGTGAAAGATAGAAGGGTGGAAGCTGAAAAAGATATGCCACAGCCTATGGTGATAAATCTTGCCAATGTAGAGTCTGGGTTTTGTACTTTGTAATTGGAAAGACCTGGGTCAGTGCCAAGCTCTCTACCACTGACCTGGGATTGGATTTTAGACCTAGGTCTTTACCTCTTTGGAGCCTTGCTTTCTCATAAAAAGAGAGAGAGAGAGAAGGAAGGAGAGATAAATGCAGACTGCTATGCTTTTGTGAAGATTAAATGAAAAAAAATATGTGAAAGTTTCTGGCACTTGGTCGGTCATAAAAGAGGCACAAAATAATAGAAGCTTTTTCGAAAAAGTTGATTTTCCTTGTGCCTTCCACTGAACAACTATTCTTTCACTAGGGCCTTGCTCTGTCTGGCTGCCCCTCGCCCAGAGACCACAGTGACGGGCTTGGTTTGGAGTTAGCTTGGGATGAATGGATTTCATTCTCTCCTTACCAAATGCTTTGCTCTTGCATGAATGACAGATTTCATAAAGCCTCAAGTCCTACACACCACAAGAAAGGCACACAGTCGGGCAGCCCCGGTGGCTTAGCAGTTTCAGTTTAGTGCAGCCTTCAGCCCAGGGCGTGATCCTGGAGTCCTGGGATCAAGTCCCACTTCGGGCTCCCTGCATGGAGCCTGCTTTTCCCTCTGTCTGTGTCTCTGCCTCTCTCTCTCTCTCTCTCTCTCTATGTCTCTCATGAATCTCTCATGAATAAATAAATAAAATCTTTAAAAGAAAGAAAGAGAAAGAAAAGAAGAAAGAAAGAAAGAAAGAAAGAAAGAAAGAAAGAAAGAAAGAAAGAAAGAAAGAAAGAAAGAAAGAAAGAAGGAAGGAAGGAAGAAAAGAAAGAAAGAAAAACACACAGTCACCATCCATTTGGGGAGGGCCAATAAGAGAAAATAGTAAAATAGGTTTTGCATTTTTTAACCTTTTTGCCTCTTGTGTGACCTTTTTTAAATTTAACAGTAGCAGTAAATTGAACCTCAGCAAAACCCACTGAATCTGAATCCAAAGTATCCAGTAGATGATTCACTGTTTCACATCAAGGAAAAGCTGCTCACACCAAGGGTATCAGAGAAAGGCAGGACTATAACCCGAATGATTCCTCCCCAGAATGCTGGCTGAAGGCCAGCTTCAAATCCTAAGCTCCGTCCAGGAAAGAGAAACAGGGTCAGGCAAGTGAGGGATACTGGGTCTTGGGGAGAAAATACCGGAGATTTCTCCTTTTAATCCAGGATGTGTAATAACTACAAGACAGGTTGTTTTTCTGATTGAGTCCACTAGAGGAAGCCAAATAATTTAAACTTTCACTGGGACTGTTCTGTATAAAAAACATGCACATCGAATTTGAGAGCAGGTATGCACCTGGGAAGGACAGGTGATACGACAGGAGCTTTGGAACTCCACCCATGGGGTATGGCTAAGAATGAAGAACAGCTCGGTCATCCACCAGCTACGTCTGCTGTGACAAGTTCCTTAATCTGCCTTAGCTTCAAGGTCCTCATCCGTAAAAGCTATTTGGTTGTATCTCCCTTACCAGGTCGATGGGACAAATTATTGAGATCCTGCATTTAAAGCCTCTGGCTCCTCTAGATAGTGATTCAGTTTTAGTTCATTTCTCTTGCCCACTTTGTCTTGGTGTCTGTGGTCTCCCCAGCAGATCCAGTGCTGCACAAACTCACACAGTGTGTGCATGCACAAGAGCACATACCCAACACACACACACACACACACACACACACACACACTGATCCTTTCACCTCTATAGAAATATTTCAGGATCACTGACCTCAAGTCTCAGTTCTTGGGTTCAATTTCTGCTTCCTCCTCACTTCTTTCATCAGCCTTCCGGCCACCCCCAGGACTCACCAGTCCTTACCAGTTCATGCCAGCCCCTTTTGCCATCCTCCTGCCACCCCTTCTACCTCTCTGACCTCTGAGCTGTCAACTGAGTGCACGTGATTTATTTCAGTCCATGAGCTCTTCTGAGTTAGAATCACCCCTTTGCAGGGTGGGAGAGAAAAACTGGGCTTCCAGGTCAACTCAGTTAAAGAAGCCCTTGCTAAGTGCCCCTTTTTTTAGTTTTTCGATTGAAGACTGCCTGCATACGCTGTGGCAAACACTATATTAGCTGCTGCACACAGAGAGGCCGAATCGTTTCTGTCCTCCCTGAGGAAGGGGAAACACACATGGAAAGGCGTAGACAGGATTCACTGTGATACATGCAGTACCAGACACCCATGCGAGGGGCAGAGGTCACCCCTGAGAGAGGGTGTGAGTGGCCCAGAGAAGGCCTGAGGATGAGATGACAGAGGAAAATGGATAGGAAGGATGGACAGAAGAGAAAATGACACAGCGGAGGATGAAAGCAACAAATAAAACACACCTGAGATAGCCCGGTAGGTCCAAAGATCTAAAAATGAGATCAGATAATGCAGGGAGTTTGGGGCTCATGAAACTGGCAAAGTGCAGGGAGGCAGAACCTGGAGGGCCGTGCAGGCCAGCAGAGGAAACAGACCTTCCTCGTCCTCCAGTTGGTGGAAAACCTTGGGATGGTATTGCAGAAGGGAATGAGGCTGACTGGTTTGTGCCTCGCCACGTGCTGGGGAGGCCTGACGGAGGCGGGAGAGCCATCAGGTACCGGGACTCAGCAAGCTCACGGGAGCCTACAAGACCCTAAGGATGAAAAGGGAGCTGAGAGGCTCAATGGGTGGGGATAGTTAGCTCTTCCCAGAAGCTCCCACCAATCACTGGTTAGAAATCACCTAGTACAACTAAGTACAACAGGTGTCTGGGTGGGGTGGGGGGGAAGTGGCATTTTTCACTAAGAACTAAGGCAAAATATCTCCAGGAATACCTTTTTCCCAGCACTCCAGGCATGATGCCGAACTTCCACCAAGTTCACCTCTTGCCAGGGGTTGATCTGGCCCGGACTCTGGCCCGGGGAGGGGAGCTGTGAGGATGGAGGACATTCCTTCCCCTGAATGACTATTGGCCAGGGCTCCATACCTCCTTCAATTCTGAATCTGAAAAAGCAGGGTATTGAATAACTGAATAGAAGGACTTGTCCTGGGGGAGGAGGAAGTGTTGATGTAAAGGGTACATCAGCCCAAAGATTGATTGCCTTGCGGTGAGCACACACATGCAGATGCTCCCACACCCACTCAGATGTTCCCATGCACCGTGTGAAGCCAGGAAACCCAGATATGGGGTGTTGGAGGAGGAACTTCAGTATTTCATTTTCTTGTGACATTTACCTGAAAAAGTTCCTCCATCCTGAATTTTTCTCCCTCTAGGTTTTATTTATCTCCTAGCGGTAGCAGCCAAATTATGATAAATAGCTGAGTTTAGGCTGTTTTTGAGAGACTCGGGCATTATTGGACACCAATGGTGAGGCTTAATTTTACTTGTCAACCGGGGTAGGCTACGGTGCCCAGTTGTGTGATCAAATACCAGTGTAGATGTTGCTGAGAAAGTATTATGACGATGTGATTACCATTTAAGTCACAGAGTCTGAGTAAAGCATAATGTAGGTGGGCCTCAGCCAATCAGTTGAAGGCCTTCAGAACAAAAACTGAAGTTTCCCAAAGAAGAGGAAATTTGGCCTCAAGACTGCAACATACAGGGGATCCCTGGGTGGCGCAACCATTTGGTGCCTGCCTTTGGCCCAGAGCCCGATCCTGGAGACCCGGGATCGAATCCCACATCAGGCTCCCGGTGCATGGAGCCTGCTTATGGCTCTGCCTCTCTTTCTCTCTCTCTCTCTGTGTGTGACTATTAAAAATTTAAAAAAAATTAAAAAATAAAATAAATAAATAAATAAATAAAGACTGCAACATACAAACACTGCCAGAGTTTCCAGCCTGCAGGCCTGCCCTGTAGATTTCAAACTTGTCAAACCCCACAATCACATGAGCCAATTCCTCAAATTTCCCACTCTCTCTCTATTACGGTTCTGTTTCCTCTAAAGAACCCCGACTTATGTGCCCACACACTTAGAGCTCTTCATTCCCACAATTTGTGTTCGGTCTATTTCGTATTTAACAACATGGCTAAAGTCAGTAAGGGTAAACTGCAAACCCAAGGAAGACCTTGGGGATTAATTTGGTGGATGTTCTTGAATCTGATTCTTCAAAGACAGGCCTGGCAGAGCCCTGAAGCCTCATCAGTGAGGGGAGGGGAGGGTTGCTGAGTTGGGTGGGTGACAATAGTGATTCATCCTGAGATTGAGGTGAGACTCTAAGGTGCAGCATTTATTTTAGGGACATGTGTCAGGCTCTAAGCTTGGAATTTCCATTCTTGAGGGAAAGTCATTCCACATGGTTGTCACACACAAAAAGAATAAGAATAGTTGGCATTCTGCTGACATCCATTCTCTTCTGTTCCTTAGACAAAGGTGAAAGCTTCTGGCCCAAAAGACACATCAATATTCACTAAATAAATTGACTTCTAATGCCTAATGTGTTACCTCTCAAACGGATAGGGGAATGTCCTCTTGTCCACCCCAATGGTTCCTTTTGAATTACCTGGATAACATCTGAGCCCCAGCATTGAAATAGTGACATTGGGCAGGGATCTCCCTCCTGGCTAGGGCTTCTGAGAGCCGTGTCACCCCAGCAGAGGGGCTGGAGAGGGGACCATGGCGTGATGAGTAGGATTCCCACCCGGAAAGGCACACTCCCTTGTGGTACCTTTTAAAATATCCCCTGGGCAGAGAGCAGCTATTATGATTCCCATGAAAAAGACACTGAGGCACAGAGAACCCAGTGACTTGCCCAAATCCGCACAGGTCATAAGTAAGCACTTGTCCTAGAACTGGAGCCCTGGCTTTTGCTTTGAGTCCTTATTGATGGCTCATTAATATTCCTGCCCGTCTGGAATTCCACAGGACAAATGTTCCCACAATGCAGGTATCCTTTTAAAATTATTCATAAAACACCAGCATGCTTCTTCCGCATATAAGAATGCTTTGGATATTTGAAAAATAATAAAATCTCTACCCACCCTCATCCTCTTGGAAATTAAGATTTTTTTAAAAAGGGTTTACTCTTATGAAGAAGGGACTGTGAGATTTGATGATAAGCTGCAGCCCTGGAGCTTAATCTCACAGGGGAACCGAGATGTGTCCACTGATTATTAGAATCGTGGATCTTCTATCTGAAGGATCATAAAGGTTAGTTCATGTGGTCCTCACTCTGGTCAGAAAAGGGCCCCAAGACCTTGGCAACCTGCTGAGGTGGCAAAGTAATTTGGTGAAAGGGTCTCCTGGCTCCTGGTCCCAAGCCTTCCTCAGGCTCCTCACTGCTTCTTGAGCACAAGTCAGAGTGCGTGAAAGCCACACATAATTCCCAAACTATGCACCAAGGAACCCCAGGGGTGCCACAGGATATTTTAAATGTCTGAGGGAAATAACAGCAATACTTGATACCTGCCGGACTCCGTGTGAACTACTAGTGCCAGGTAGTTCACAGTGTCAACATGTCCTATCTTTCCAAAGCTGAGTTTTTGACTGTTGCTGTGCTAATGAGCAAATATCACACACACACAGAAAATCGATACGGGACAGGAAATGAGGGTGTTGGTGTCCACCCTGACCCAAGGTTTGAGAAGTTGTGCAGGGCTGGGGTGCACATATATCCCACTGGTAAGTAACTGTGATTATATAAGAGTAAAACTAAAATATCACAGTTTTCTTTTGATTTATCTATACAGTCTTTTCAAATGGCCACTAAGGGGTTAGAACATAACACTTAAAATACTGTGTGAAGCTAACCACTTGAAAATTGGAAGGGGGATTTCTTTTGGCTTGGAGTCCTGAGACAAAGCTGCTGAGACAAAGAGAAAGTCTTGGAACCTCTGCAGAGGAAGGCCTTGCTCCGGGAAGTGTGCTCCTGCACCTCTTCCCCTGTCATCCGGGGAGCTCATTAGAATTGCAGAATTCTCTGCCCCACCCAAACCAGAATTTGATCTTGCACCAGGTGGAAGGGCCCCAGGTGATCCTCTTACACTTGATTCACATTTGAAAAGCTCTGCAGAGAGAGTTCTCAGGGCAGTGTATGCAAAGCCTGGGACTGCTGGCTCCTAAGGGACCACACAGCTAGCATCCCCTGGAGTCAGGATCCCACCCAGACACTAGCTATGGATCTTGGGCTATTCTGTGACCTTTGAGCCACTGTTTCTTTAATCGCTGAGTGAGAATAATGGCCACATCCTGGCTCTTTGAGGTGGTAATAAAAGTTAAATGAGGTAATACAAAGCAGAATGGCTGGCCCGGAGGACATGGTCAGAAAACAATTGTTTTTGCTTCCTGAGTCTGTGGCTCTAGGGCAGATGATTTGTCCTGTGTTTGTGTGTGTGTGTGTGTGCATGTGTGTGTGTATACACGTGCACGTGCATCTTTAAAGGTTCACAGTTGGGGATCTCTGGGTGGCTCAGCGATTTAACGCCTGCCCAGGGTGTGATCCTGGAGTCCCCAGATTGAGTCCCATATCAGGCTCCCTGAATGGAGCCTGCTTCTCCCTCTGCCTGTGTCTCTGCCTCTCTCTCTCTCTCTCTTTCTCTGTGTCTCTCATGAGTAAATAAATAAAATATTTTAAAAAATAAAATAAAATAAAGGGTCACAGCTGCAGAAGAAATCGAGTCTGATTGAAGATCACATCTACTACAATGACCAAGCGATTACACATGGCACTGTCTTTTCAGGTCTTGTACCAAGGGGTGTTGCCTGGAAATGTGTAAGGTTTGCCTTAGGGATTTCATTGTGTGCCTATGTCCCTACAAGGAGGGCAAACACTGCAGGCAGGCCCAGGGCACAGGACTGGTGGAGGGATTTGTGTGTGTGGTAAAATACACACAATCATCATCTTAAGCATTTTTCAGTTTAAGTTCAGTGGCATTACGTCGTGTAGGCATCACCAGCATCCACCTCCAGAGCTCTTTTCATCTATTAAACTGAAGTTCTATACCCATTAAGTGAAGACTCCCCAGTCTCCCTCCCCGCAGCCTCCGGCCCCCAGCATTCTTACTTCCTGTCTCTAGAATGTGATCACTCTAGGTACTTCAAATGCATGCAGGCGCACAGCACTGTCTTTTTGTGACTGGCTTATGTCACTTAGCATAATGTCCTCAAAGTTCATTCGTGTTGTAGCTTGTGGCAAGATTTCCTTCCTTTATAAGGCTGAATAATCGTCCATTATGTGGATAAACCATATTTTGCTTATCCATCCATCAGTCTATGGACACTTGGGTTGCTTCCTGCTTTGGATTCCTGTAGGTATGTACCCAGAAGTGGGATTGGATCACGTGCTTATTTCATCTTTAATGTTTTGAGGAGCTGCTCTACTGTTTTCAGCCGCGGTACCATTTTGCATTCCCACCAGTAGTGCACCAGGTGTGGGATTTGTTTTTGAGTTGTTTTCAAAAGCAGCATGAAGAAATGACATATGAGAGACAAGGACATATTCTCCCCTAGGACTGCGAGGTCCCCAGCCCGGGTGACCCTGCCTCACTCCTACAGGATCCGCTGCACACTTAGGGCGGTGCCTGGAAAGTAGAGGAGCTCAATACAGGATTGCAGACTCAAAGGGAGTGTTTCCAGGGGCGCCTGGGTGGCTCAGCTGTTGAGGGACTGCCTGTGGCCCAGGGTGTGATCCCAGGTCCCAGGATCCAGCCCCATGTCGGGCTCCCTGCAGGGAGCCTGCTTCTCCCTCTGCTTGTGTCTCTGCCTCTCTCTGTGTCTCTCATGAATCAATCAATCAATCAATCTTGTCAAAGTAAAATCAATGAGTGAGTGAATGAATGAATGTCCATCAAGAAGACCATTGTCGCAGAGTACAGCTTTTCTTCCTACACACCACCGCCACCTGCTGGAGACAGTTCACATTGCAGCTGCCAGGCTAATGCCCGCGCCTCTAATACTCTGCAAACGTTGATTTGTTTGGAAACTGCCTGTGCAGATTTTTGTGATCTTTTAGACAGGTTGAGGCTTCCTTTTGCTTTGTGAAATTTTTTAAATCAGAAATAAAAATGTCACAGAGTTAAGATAGTGGGTACACAAAAATGTGGGTGTGTCAGGGAGAGAGAGAGAGAGAGATTGAACTGGGATGACATCCTACATAATGGGAATAGCTTATATGGAGGGAAGCCCTGCGAAGAAATGGAATTTGGCAAAGTGTGGACAATGGTATGTAAAGATGCAAAAGGCCAGGACAGGGCCAGCCTTGAGGATTTTTTAAAGTGGTCACTTAGGGGCACCTGGCTGGCTCAGTGGGTAGGATGTATGACTCTTGACTGGAGGGTCCTGGGTCCGAGCTCCACATTGGGTGTAGAGTTTACTTTTTAAAAAGAAGAGAGGCAGCCCGGGTGGCTCAGCGGTTTAGTGCCGCCTTCAGCCCAGGGTGTGACCTGGAGACCCGGGATCGAGTCTCACCTCAATGAGGCTCCCTGCATGGAGCCTGTTTCTCCCTCTGCCTGTGTCTGCCTCTCTCTGTGTCTCTCAAGAATAAATAAAATCTTTTTTTTTTTTAAAGAAGAAGCCACTTAATGCAGGTGATGTCCTAAATACAAACTATTTGTTCATTATAACAATTCTAATTATACCTTAGCTGCAGGGAAAAAAAAAAAGAACAACACCACTATTAACTGAGCTTGGCCTCTTTTATTCATATGCAATAAAACTATGACTTTTGAAGCCTAGAATGAAGAATTTAGCTTTAAAAAAAAAGAATTTAGCTTTTCAGTAGTTCAAACTGACCTTCCCAAGGTAACGGTCTGAATCCATTCTCTGACATATAAAATACCATCTCCACTCCAAAGACGTCATGGTGTAGTATACTAAGCCTAAAGCCTAAACATGTTTCTATTTCTTCTGCAATAACTGTTTCAAAATACTCAGCTTTTGGTCATTATTAAGGAGAGAAATGCACGGGAGTTTTAAGTCTGTCTTGCCTCCATGGACTATTTATATAGGTATATATATTATATAGGTTAAATAAGAAAAGATAAAACCTGAAAACAGAGTAGGTGCTCAACAGAAATTTGTTTGCTTTCTTACCAGGCTGGAGTTTCTCTTCCATTCCCCCATATGGGCCCCACCTCCCCCGATCCATATCACCGATGTCCTGTGGGTGCCTTGAGTGATGGGGTGGGTTCTGGGGATTTATCAGTTTTAGTGCTCAGCCAACTGAGCCAGGAAGAGGGATTGTGTGAGTTGAAAGAGGAAAAGAAGAGCAGGGGTGAACTCCATCTCATTTGAAAACAGGTGTTAAAAAAAAGAGAGAAAGAAAGAAAACAGGTGTTGCCTGATAAGAAACAGCTAGGAGAGGAGAGGTTTCTGAGAAGTCATTCTAAGGGGCCTTGTTTCCACAGCACCAAGCCCTGCAAAGGAGGTCCTCAGTGGGCCCGGAGGGTAGCAAACCCACGGGTTCCCCCCCCCCTCACCAGGGACGTAGTTAGCTGCCAAAGAAGGCAGGACATTGGACTCAGGCCGACTGGGGTTCAGACACAAGCTTCCCCAGGCACCAGCTGCGTGGCCCCAGGCAGGACGATGAATGCTCTTAGTCTCCATTTTCTCTTATTAGAACAGGAAAGATGATTCTTACTTGTGACGTGGTAAGGATACAATGGACTAACTTATGAAAGCCTGTCCCAGGGAGGCCTTCTCATAGGACGTGCTCAAAATGGGTTTGTTCTCTTTGGAGAATGCCAGGTGCCCCTCCTCGTCTCGCCCCCCACCCCCACATATATATACACAGACCTCATCCCACACCCCTACAGATGCCCCACCTGCCAGCCCCCAGCCTCAAATCCTTGACCTCCAAACTCAGTGGCAACTTAGTGAGCGTGCTGTGCAATGATCTACTGAGGTCTTTTTGGGAGTCTCAAAGATTTCCTGTTTATGGAGACACTATTGACTGATGTGGGCAATGATTTACAGACACACACACGCAAGCCAGGATTCCTAGAGGGAATTTTCATTGTGATCACATCTTCAAATGAATGGGTAAAGCCTCACTCAGGCGTCAGTCAGCTGAGGAAAAAATTATGGAGAGGATAGAGAGCTAGAAAGCCTTCCCAGAGTCCCTAGAAATCTATGCCATGGATGAGAGATAATGCTCTTATTTTAAGGAGGCTCTTGGAAGCACTCATAGTCTTGATGGGAATATAAATACCCATTTATTGAGTACTGACCATGTTCCAGGCTCTGTGTTATGACCTACATGCATTTTATAACATAGTCATTCCAGCCACTGGAATGGTTGTTTGAAGGTCATACTGCTAACAAACCATGGAGCTGTGAGGTAAGTCCAAGAATGGTGGTATGCCCAGGTGCCCAGGGCACTCACAGGAATCCTCCTGAGGGGCACATAAGAGCACACTCACAATGCAGGGTGGACTGCTGAGCCCTCTGACTACCCTGTCTCATCTCCCTCTTCTTCATGAGCAGGGTTACTGGTCCTCTTGGATTGTGACCTTGACTTACAGGGACCACAAGTCTCTACCAATGTTGTGAGATCCCAACTGGCTCCGCCCACCCAGGACCCTGACCCAGGGGCTGCCCCTACCTGCTGGGTTCCTGCACCACCTTATCCCCAATCGTGGCTTCCTAGCGGATCCAAACCAAGCAGAGGGAACAGGGCATGCAAATGCTATGAACCCAGGGACTGGGGGTATTTCCAGCAGCTGAAGCTCATGGAGCATGTGCAGGAGAGGCAAGGACTAAGGCAAGGCAAGGAAGGGGCAGGCGGGCACAGATCCCAGAAGCACCTAAGCTCTTCTTCCACCATCAGTGTTCTGAAAGCAATAGGAAGAGGAGCAATTTAGGCAGGAGAAGCGACTTGATTAACTTTGTAATGAAAAATATCTCTCTGGTAGTTTTAGTGGCCGTGACTTTGTTTTTGTTTTTGTTTTTAAGATTTTATTTATTTATTCATGAGAGATACAGAGAGAGGGAGACAGAAAGAGAGAGAGAGAGAGGCAGAGACACGGGCAGAGGGAGAAACAGGCTCCATGCAGGGACCCCGACGTGGGACCCGATCCCGGGTCTCCAGGATCACACCCTGGGCTGAAGGCGACGCTAAACCAGTGAGCCACCCAGGCTGCCCGTGGCCGTGATTTTGAATTCATCTGTCGATCTATATTTTTATTCCTTAATCCAGTAGATTGTTTCTAGGTGTTTAACAGAACTTGTAATAAAACTACAAATGGCATTCCTCCTAGAACATGGAACTCATTTTCATTTTTAAGATTCTCCCAACCAGGTGACCGCCTCTCCGCCAGCCTGCATCCAGCATTGGTTTCTCTTCCTCTGGGACAGTCGTTCCCTTATCCCCCTAGTGTGTGACTCAGCAAAAGGCCAAGAAAAAAGGAGCTGAGTTGGGGATGAGGAGTAATTCAGTACAACTGGAGTGCAAGGGATCAGAGGTAAGAACTGGCTGCAGGGGATACTGGAGAGGAAGGGCGGCCCAGGTCATACATGCCCCATTCTCCTCCTAAAGCATTACCCAGAGTTAACAACTCTTTCTGTTCTGGAAATGCTTTCTTCACAGTGGGAGCCCAGCCCTCACTCATCATGCTGTTTGGTAGTGATTCATTCATAAAGCTACCTCCCCGGAGCACCTGGGTGGCTCAGTGGTTAGGCGTCTGCCTTCAGCTCAGGTCATGATCCTGGGGTCCTGGGATGGAGCCCCGTATCAGACTTCCCTGCAGGGAGCCTGCTTCTCCCTCTGCCTGTGTCTCTGCCTCTCTCTCTCTCTCTTTATCTGTGTCTCTCATGAGTAAATAAATAATATCTTAAAAAAGAAAAGCTATCTCCCCACGGGATGAAGCTCCATGGTCACCAAGGACTGTGACCCCACCATGGCTGCATATTCCCAGAATACAGCACAGTAAGAAGACTCAATCAATACTGTCCAATGACACAATGAACTAATGCCAGGGACAAGAGGCATGAATAAAGAAAATGAAAGTGGCGTGGCATGTGTATGCATGTGAGGACTATGAGAGCCCTGGTCCTACTCAGTAAAGAACAAACATCTCACAGGACTTCTGTTTGCTAAGTCCTAAGGCCCCCTCTGTTCTGCTGCTATCAATCAGTTGTTAACATCAACTAATAAGCCAGCATCTCCCTAAGCTCTTATTTGATGATGACTCTAGACTCTGCAGTTTCTCTTCTGTTAATAACTATAAATTTCTTGGGAGCAGGGGTGGCTCAGTCAGTTAAGCATCTGCTTTTGGCTCAGGTCATGATCCCAGGGTCCTGGGATGGAGCCCCACATCAGGCTCCATGCTCAGTGTGGAGTCTGCTTCTCCCTCCTCCTGTTTGTGAGTGCATGCTCTCTCTCTCTCCCTCTCTCCCCCCCTCTCCTCCTCTCTCTCTCCCCCTCTCAAATAAATAAATCAAATCTTAAAAAAAGAAAAACCCTATGGGGCACCTGGGTGGCTCAGTCAGTTAAGCATCTACCTTCAGCTCAGTTCATGAACCCAGGGTCCTGGGATGGAGCCCCGCATCAGGCTCCCTGCTCAGTGGAGAGTCTGCTTCTCCCTTTCCCTCTGCTACTCCTCTTGCTTGTGCTCTCATTCTCTCAAACAATTTTTTAAAAATCAAAAATAAATAAAAAAATTTAAACACCCTACATATTTCTTATGAATCAGCACTTTAGGATTATATTTAACTGAATTCAAGACATGGTCCCCAGCTGTCCTTCACTGAAACACACTGCATTGGCCCTGAGATATTTGCTTTCCACACTCTCCAAGCTTAATCTCACAGAACCCACCTGTATCACCAAAAGTAATGCTGAGTACCATTCGGGGTAAAAGTGAATAGATCAAGAACGTTTCAAAATTATGTAATGTGGTCCCCTTGGAATGTCTAGCTCTAATACAAACCTTCTTCTGAGCACCCAACCAGTAAATCAGACTACTAATTGTGTGTCTTATAAACCACGGGTGCAAAATGGAATAACCCATTTCCATTCTGTCCCTAGATTCTTCCTCTTTACCTCTCCCTTCCACCTGCCCTCATGGTCATCCATCTCAGAAACTGCTGCCTTCATTTGCCCTCATCCATGCAGACACTCCTTCCTCAACACCCCATCCCTGGTTTGTTGATTCTACTTTTCAAGTTAGAATCAACTCTACTTACCTTGCTATTTCCAACACCACTCCTAGCCTGGCCTCAATTCTCCCCCCACCTGCCCTACCTCTAAGATCCCCTTATTAGCTTGCTGGTTTCCTCCCTATACCCCTCCCTACCCATACTCCATTCTCCAGCCACAGTGATCCTTATAAAATATGAACCTTGTCCTGCTGGAATATTGGTAAAAAAATTTAAAACTTTCCCCTTACCTTTAGAATCAAGTCCACAATCCTCAGTCTGCCTCTAGGACCACTACATGATCCAGCCTTTGTTATTCAGAGAGGTTCATCTCACACCAGCCTCTCCATTGGTCACTATGCCCTTGTAATATGGGCCTTTTAGCATTTTACCAAGTGTATGCTTTTGTTCATGCACATTCATCTCCTCTACCTACCCTTCCATTTCTTAATTTCTATCTACCCTTCAAATGCCTGCAACTGGCCTCCTAACAAGCAAGTAAGATGAAGGAGGCAACAAGTATTTCTAAGTAGAAATAGCAGCTTGTTTTCAATGGTGTCAACAACTGAAGTGAAAAGATCATATCAGCTCTGGACACACACACACACACACACACACACACTGCTGCAAAAAAGTAAAACAAATATTTAAACACCTTAACATTAAATTAAAAAAAAAAAAAAACACCTTCACGAAACTTCAGAGAAGCAGAGTCTTTTATTTAGTTAGAAATAGGCTTCAGAAGTAGTAATAGAAATAGTAACAGTAACTCAAAAAATAGATTATTTTTCTTATGCAACAGTTAAGTTCCCAGGGATGGTGTAGTGGTTCAGTGATATAATCAGGGACACAGACTCTTTCTTTTTGCTCCCGTTCAGTCAGTGTGTTGGATTTCATTTCCATGCTCCTTATTGCCTCATGGATCCAAAACAGCTGCTGTAAATCCAGGCTAAAGTCAGTATTCCAGGCAAGAAGAACTGGAAGAGGCAGCTTTGTATGTCGTTAGCAAAAACTGTGTCACCTGACCACCCTTAAATGAAAGATAGGGAGCCACAGAGGTTGTGCCAGCTTATGAGCATACTAGGGATAATAAATAGAAATTAATGGTGCTGTAATAGCAACACAAATGATGCTATAAATAATAGATTGTTATTTATTTCCCTATACAAAATGTCATGGATATTGTCTTTTATTTAGAATTGTCTTTCTTATATTTTTTAAATTAGAGTTCTGTCTTTATTATGTTAGGATTTCTACAATTTGTTTCCCAATATTTCCCCCAACTACATTTTCTTCATATGTTAAGACTTCTTTATATATATGCATATATGAATTTATATATAATTATATATATGTAATTTTAACAATAAAACTATTCAAGAACTTATGCCCTGTGTTTGATAATAGAATATACTTATACAGAAATGTAGAAGAATTATCAGAATGAGAATGGTATTCTCTGCAGCCTGTCCACTCTTTTGAATCCAAGAAGATTCAACATTCATCCAGCTAAAAACTATCCCCCCATTAAATGTCCTGAAACTCAGCTAACAGCTCATGCCTCTGAAAGACACCAGGTGGCAGTGCAGCATAAGAAATGAGTGTGATCAAGGGCACTCATTCAATTCCACAAATTAAATCAGTATAATTTTTAAGGGCCTTACCCACATCCTTGTGCCACCAGTTTATCATGGCTTCAACTTCATCTCCAGAATGAGCAAAGTAGAATGCCCTTTCAGTGACACGTTTCATTTGGCTTATTAACATTCAAATTTTTTTCAGATGGAAGACTTGACTGAAAACACAACTGTGTTGTCTAATGCAACATCGCCCCAGGCACTTTTAACCTATTTTAGGAAATGATGAGATCACACTCTGATATTTGTTTCCCAAATTCTGAATCTTGTGGGACCTCTGTGGGTAGATGTTTGTGGGACAGAATGGCCTAGGTTGGGACGCCTGGATGGCTCACCAGTTGAGCATCTGCTCAAGGTGTGATTCTGGAGTCCCAGGATGGAGTCCCGCATTGGACTTCCTGCGAGGAGCCCCCTTCTCCCTCTGCCTATGTCTCTACCTCTCTCTATGTGTCTCTCATGAATAAATAAATAAAATCTTTAAAAAAGAAAGAAAGAAAGAAAGAATGGCCTAGGGTAAACTACCAATTTTTAAGGGTGAGACTCTAAGGTCTAAAGTTGTATTCCTTTCTTCTCCAGGAATTTTGAGTCTAAAGAAACAGACACATATGAGCAATCAAGTAAGGTTTTTTTTTTTCTTTTTTAGAAAAGTATAATAATACTTCAATCTGCAAACGTACAAATCTTTTTCGAATCAACTGAGATTTTGACACATGAAGAGATATTGAATCAGCAGAGAATTAGAGTAAAGGCAAAACTAGGTTATATCTGCATCCAGGGATGATACATTAATTTTTAACAGAATAGAAACTCCAGTGGACTTGAACCAATTGCATGGAGTTCTGTGATGGGAATTCTTTTCTGGCTGTGCTTGGACTTGGTGAGAAAAGCTACACTGATTGATTAGTAATGTCAGTCATAAGTGAAGAGAGGTGGGATGGTAATATATTTGTCACACATTGACAAATTTCCTATTTCTATCTTACTCTGGTTTGGTGCCACCTTCAGCCATTACATTTTTTGAGGACCTATTTTATATAAACTACTGTGTTGGTTGCCATAGCAAACACAAATATGAAAAAGTGGGGGTTTGGGGAGGGAATGGTTTCTACTCTCCCAAAGATGATAATATAGTAAGAAAGAATTAAGATCTATGTAATTTGAGGCAGGATCATGAAAGCGTCAAAAGGAAGCAAAATAGAGCATTCTGAGGGTTAACCAGGACAAAAAAACAATTCTAATCAAAGGGATCAGAGCACATGACCCAGAGGAATGAAATTTTCTGTTGAGTCTTGAGTAACTAAGATTTTCATAAGATGTAGAATGAATTGCATAAAAAGAGTGATGTGAACATACATGAGAATAGGCATGGTTCCATCAGGAAATAGTTCCATGTGAAGGTGAGGGATAAAAAATAGTGTTGCAGGTGATAGATGTCACTTCATGGACTCTGTTTTCTGGAAAAGGCATAATTAATATATTCTCCATATATTCATTCATTAAATAGAATCACTCAGTGATATCTGCATGCCTTTATGTCTTAAAATGCTTGAATTCAAATGTTTTGGCAATTTATCTGACCTCTGAGTATGGCTGGGGAGAGAGAGGGCAAGGGAGATCTTGTACAAGATACCCAGACCTCTCTATGCACTTATCTTGCTCGGATACCCAGACCTCTCTGTACACTTCTCAGCCCTCATGGACAGGTGTTGAATCTCAGTCTGTGAGAAGCCCACTGGATGAGACAGCAGTCCATAAACTTCTCCAACAGGGAAGTAAGCACATTGGCAGATTTGTTCTTCATGTTTTTCCTCATACCATTGGTCATTCCTCTACCATTGGTCATTGAAAGTCAACTTTTCTGGAGCTAGGATATATCTGACATGGAAGGGAATATCATTTCTTGCTATGAAAAACCATAATTCCTAAGGAAGAAATCTGGAGCTGGGAGCAGAATTCCAGAGAAGCATCAGTGACAAAATATGAAAACTTATTTGGAGAAATAAAAGAGAGAAATGACTTTGAGAATGGGTGACTAAAGAAATAGAGATAGTAATAACAGAAATATAGACATCAGGGAGAACACAGTATGAGAGCTGGAGAGGAATTCAAGAATGAGGCTTACAATATCTTCAAGACATTCAGGTGAAGAAGTCCAACAGGTAGTTGGGAATGCTTGTGTAGGTGAGAAAGCAAGAGAGACAGATTTGTAGAATCAGAAGTCAAGCTGATGGATTTGGTGCTTAAATTCCTGAGAAAAGATACAATTTATGGGAATCTTGGAAAAAATCCTATGAGGAAGAGAAATGGTTAGCCACTAGTCCAAAAGTGATGTAAAGAGACAAATCAGAAGATGCAGTGCTCACAGACCAATGGAGGAGAGCTTCTAGATGAAATGATGTGGGCAACAATGTGAGAGACTTCAAAAAATTCAAAGGGAACAAGCCTGTGTAAATGTCATTGTGCTTAAGGCAGTTTGGATACCTCCCACTTGACTATTGAATTTGCTGATTTCCCATATGAAAATCAAATGTAAGCCTATTGTGGCAGTAGAAAAAGGATATGCTTCAGTAGTGGAGGAAGTTGGTTTTAAAGAGAGAAAGAACTATGTCTTCCTCTGAGATATCAGGAACAAATAAGAGAATGCTATAGTCAGATGCCCACAGGGGAGGGGAGCAAAATAAGAAATGCTTTTTCCCCATGGACTGTGTTTTCTTAATGCTGTAGTGGAGAGGACCGGGAAAAGGAAGCAGGAAGTTGAGGAAAGAGCCATCCATTTGGAGTAACTGATGGGAGATGAGGAAGTTGCATCCAATGAACAATGGTCCATGAAAGACTGAGCTACGGGTGAGTAAGGGGTCATGTTAAAACAGTTGTGGGCTTCTCCTTGTAATGTTTCATGAAAAAGTTTCAATAAAGGGCACAATACTGGTCCGGATTGAAGAAGGGCATCACCAATCTGGTGTTGGGAATGATCACGCTGGTCCTGGATTCTGTGTTGGAGCCATGTGAGAGCATGCTGAATGACAGAAGATGAGTAATTATGGGGAGCAGGCTCCATGAAGAGGTACATCAAGTCTGCAAGCAACACAGTGTGTGGAAACAATTATATACTCCTATAATCAGAGGACCTCAACTGAATCCTCTCTCTACTCTTTTCCACTAGCTCTGCAAACATTCTGCAAAAATTTAACCCTTCTGCGTCCCAATTTATTGATTAGCACCAGGACAATAAGGCTTCCCACACAGGTTTATTCAGAATTAAATGTATTAGAAGGCACACGGGTGGCTCAGTTGGTTGAGCTTGAACATCTGATTCTTGGTTCTGGATTAGGTCATGATCTCAGGGTCGTGAGATCTAGCTCCTCATCGTCAATCTTTGAGCTTGGCATGGAGTCTGCTTGGGATTCTCTCTCCTTCTCCCTCTGTCTTTCCCACCCCTGTCCCTGGCTCACATGCGCATGCCTGCGTGCTCTCGCTTTCTCTCTCTCTCAACTAAATAAATAAATAAAATATTTTTTAAAAAAGAATTAAATATATTAGTACATATTAAAGTGGTTGAGACCTAGTGGCTTCTCAAAAAGTATTAACTACATTTTTTTCTGTTGTGCTAGAGCAATGTTATGTAATTTAAGTTTTTTGACAGCTGTAATTGGACATACGTGTCCCTGTTATTACATTTGCCTTTTACATTTATCCTTTTACCATTGTGTCTTAAATCTCAAATCTTCTTATACCCAGTGAGTCATAAGAGATGCTGCTAAAAGGGCAATAATCATAAATGAATTGTTTCCATCATGGCTGGTTTCTAGGCAAGGTGCTTCTATAAGCACAGGTCAGCTGAGTCTCTTCCTCAGGTGCACAAAATAAAGCATGCCATAGAACATTCACAGAGAACCTCAACCCACATTAAAAGACATGATTGAATACAGTATACGGTAGTTATTATCACTTATCATTCCCCAAAGCAGTTTTTCATGTTCTTTAAATATAACAAAAGTATAATGAATGCTCATGAATCTCCTAAATTAGTCTTTGAACAATACCACCAAAAAAGCCTACTATCTACATCTACGATATTGTAGAACATTTTCTGGCCCCAACTGGCCTTGCCATGGGCACCTGGGACTTTGCCAAAGGTTAAACCTGGAGCTAAATCGTTAATTCTTCACCCACCCCCCTCTCAGTCCTAACACATCCTCACATTTAACTTAATTTGACAGACTCCCAATAAACCAAGATGTCAGCCCAATAGTTTTTCTTTTAATTGGAAATGGATCAAAAAGAGTATATTGATTAAGTGAAATTTGTAGGCAAAGGGAAAATAAATTCAAACTTTATGGATAAATAAGTGTCCTTCCATCTGTCTTAGGAACATGGGTCTTTATGGAAATCCTATACTTTAAAAATAGTGGTTATCAACCATCTCCGCTTTTCTCCCTCTACCTCTCGGGGGATTAGAAATCATAACAATAAGAGTGCTGGAATGCCTTCCCTATTTCAAAAGCTCAGTGGATGAGCTCACAGTAAGGCTTAACTGGCTCCTGCTATAAAGAGGTAGGAAGCAAAGGGAATTAGCATTCTCTGAGCATCTATTAGTGACAGTCATTGCTCTACCCATGTGAGGTTAGTATTACTACTAGATGGAGAAAAAAAACACAAAACAAAACAAAAACCCCCCAAATCCACAGAACACCTGGGTCTTATTCTGGGCAGAGGTGTGCTGGGAAGAGAAAGAACAATTTATACTGCTCTTTTCTTATAGGGGCTGGTCTCCTGCCTAAGAACTGGATTATATACAAGAAAAAACACCATTTGAAGCTTCTGTCAATTCTTTGTACTTAGGACCCAGAGTAAATGTCCTTTGTTTGGCAGATTGAGTTCATAAGCTTTAAAAATGCCTTGAACTTGTATGGTATAGGGAGTAAGAGACAGATTGCTCTGTACATTCACAGAAATTTAAAGTTCAAGAGGGGAGAAAGGTCTTGGTAGAAGGAGAAATCCAAGAAGATACAGGCAAATCTGTGTCTAAGGAAGACACAACCATGAGAAATCCCCCACAAAACGAGACTAGCTGATTGTGGTTGGATTTTTAATTTATGTGGGTGAACACCCACTGCTGTGCCATCATCCCAACCTTCTGGGAAAGTCCGTCCTATGTAGTAGGCTTGTGTTGGTGGAAGTTCAGAAAAATAAAGGCATTTGGTAGAAGTAAGATGCCAACGGTGGTCAAGGGTTCAGAGAAGTGGGATATGAGAGCAGGAGGTGGCCATAATAAAAGATAGAAGGTCAAGAACTCCTAAGAGCTCAGGGAGACAGGGGTGAAGGGAGTGCCAAGGGTGGGGGTGTCAGGTTACCCACTGAATGTCGAAATGCATATTAAAGACTGCAGTGCCCTGTGAGGCAGAAATCGGTATGGGTGTGTCTGTGTGTGTGTAAATATTATTAATTAATTTATTAGTTAAATTATGAACTTCTTTTTACTGAAGTTGGAGAATACAAACAACCTATCTGATGTCATAGCACCAGTAAGGGATGTTGCTGTCAAACTCAAAAGCCTAACTTATTTTTACTACATTTTACTCTTTCTCCAAGAAATAATAGCAAATATTTATTGATGCCCTTAACTGTTTTCTCAGCCCTGTGCTGTGCTGAGCCAGGTAATAATATTACCCTCATTTTACAGCCCAGGAAACTGAAGTTCAGAGGGATTCCAAAACTTGCTAGAGCTCACAAAACAAACAAAAGGCAGAGCCAAGATTTAATGTTAGATTTTTCTAGCCCCACAGTGCCAGTTCTGAACTACCAAGTATATAGTTTGGCCTGGGATGATATAAAACGGAGTTGATAACACAGGTGCTTACCCACAGACTAGCCGGTATTCTGGGTTATTCATATTAACAAATTAATTGATTGGGTTGGTATAGGGGCAAGGTGGTTTTAAAAACCCTATACAATCAGGAAGCCAACTGAGAAGCTTGTTATGCTATTCATCTTGACAAGATATTCAGGACTGAGTAGTGCCAAGCATAGGGAAAATCTAACTCTTTTCAAGTGAATCCCAGAAATCTGGAGAAGAAAAAGGTGACTCATACAAGAAAGTCCTTTAAAAGCATATTTTTATTTGCTATAAGAATATAATCTGGCATTTCTATACAATCCATCATGCAAAAAAACATGGTAGGCATTTTACAAGCAAAGCAGAATCTCGGTATCTGTACATGTGTTCAATCAAGATATTAGCCAAAGCTGAAAAATAATATATTGGGATAAAAGAATACAGAAGGAGCCAACTGTCTTCCCTAGGATCATGGCTTCTAACGTCAAGAAAGCACAGCCACCTTGCTGTCTCAATGCCTAAGACTGAAAGAATTGACGGATAGATGAGGAACATCATCGATGATCCCCTGGGGAGCAAGGAGGCCACTACCCATGGGCAGTTTCATTGTGTGGCTAAATGGCTCTGTGAAGCAACACTGGGGCATCTGTATACAAACAGAGAGGAACTACCTGTTGAGCTAACCTAATTCAGGTGGAATAGACACTGCCAGCCTGCAGAAGGATCCTTTGCTTAGGCACCAAGCAGGGAGTTAAGAATTACAATTGCTTTCCTAACAAAAAGTCACAGTGATTTTTTTTTTTTGTATAGTAATTAAATTTCCCTGCAATACCGTCATAAAGCATGTTTTAAATAAATTGCTCAATGGCATGATGGGCACTAAACTCTGGAGCTGGCCCACCTTGCATAACTGTGGTTTACTGGAAGTGACTGTGGCCAAAGAGTTCGAAACCCTTTACGATCAGACCCCCAAAGGCTGTGGCCATCAGTGCGCAGCTCCTTCTTTGCAGGGGAGCCTGAGAGTTTTTTCTGGATGTGGAATGTTCACAGCTACATCTGTCGTGCTCTTATTACTCACTGAGTTCAGCAATAACATTCCAAATCCGTGTTACCTCAATCTTCACCACAAAAGGCAATGGGTATTATGAATCCCACTTTCTAGTTAAGCAAACTGAGGCTTTTAAAGATTATGCCATTAGACTGAGGACATGCAACTAGTTATAGATGGGACAGGACTGGTGACCAGGACTGCCAGACAACACATGTAAATTTTCCACTGCCTCAGACCATTTCTTGAAGGGGTCAAAAGTTATTTCTGGCCTTGAACATTTCCTTACCAGTTTGTGTGATTTTAGGCCCAAAGTGAAAAGTCTAGGAGACATTCAGGAGAGCTAAAAATGTCACAGTGAAGAGAAGTGAGTTACTGACTTCCATTCCACCAAGAGCTGTAAGAGCAACTGAGATCCCAAAGGGCCTTTGCTATGCTATATGGTCTGCTGAGAGGATGATCTGAAATTTAACTTAGAGGTATCTCCAAATTTATGGAGAAAAATCTGCAAATAAGGGATTCAAATTAGGTTCAATAATTTACACTCTCCTGCCCCAGGACCACGAGACAAAATGGACATCTCCTGGGGTAGATCTCAAACCTGGAGTCTCTGAGGCATGGGCATCCCATTGATTTCTAGCACTGTCAACTATAAGTAAAAGTAACAAATTAGAAGTAGAGCCAAAATGTTATTTCCTGCAAACTCTCACATCTCCAAAGGGACAAAATGAGGCAGGAAGCCTGTCATGAAAACCAAAGCAAGGATCTTTATTTTTAACTCATATCTGCTTTATGAAGCCTCACTTTAGAATCCTCCATGAACTCAACTATTCATTAGTCTTCTTTTCCCTCTGCAATTGTTACATTCAGAAACACAACTTTTAACTTTAATGCACTTACTTTGAAAGTTACATATTTACCTGGATTTTAAATATTGTAATAATCACTGTAATTAAGGAATGCACTTGTAAAAACATTTTTCCCATTGTATTTAAAACTGGAAAAAGTGTTTTAAGAAGTGCATTTCTTAACTACAATGATTATTAAGCCAATATTCTTATTGCGGCAAGTCAACTTCTAGGGATAAAAGAAGTGTCAGTGGGAGGAATTTTCTAAAGAAGATGCATTATTTTAACCCGGGTCCAACTTAGACTTTGAAAGATCTATACAAATAAAAGCCACAGGAGACTACCGTCTTATTATTGGAGTCTGTGTTGACTCCCAGGTCCAGTTACAGATGCGTCCTTTACAGAACAAAGGGGAAAATCACATATGGACTTCACTTTGCCTTGATAGAGTCCATCACAAAAGCACCAGCCCTCCAAGGCCTCCAAGGGTCTTGGAAACCTATCCCACTGTGGCTGGTGAGTGCTGAGAGGAAGTTGAGTGGGCCTTTCCTTCACTGTCCCCTTGACCTATTTTCTGTTCCAGTTATGTGAGATATTCTGAATCTTTTTCATTTTGATCCTCTGATCCAGCATCTTGTACCTCGCAGGATGCTCATCAGTTTTCTTTGGGACCGAAGGTGCGTAGGAACTAGATGCATAAGCAGGGCGTTTAAAATGACGCAGAGGAGCCTTGATGACTGGCGGCCATGCAAAGGAAGACAGACAACCATTAGCCTCACCAATGACATGGCCCAATCTAAACACTGTGGGCAATGTGCTCCCCCCTAGGCCTGTCTGTTTTCTTTAAAACCAGGACACAAACAAGTTGGACCCTCACTGGAATCTTACTGCAGATAGATGAAAAAAGACATTCTCACCTTGGTCATTTACTTAAATAAAGACAAATTCTTAGAGATGGACAATGATGACCCCAGAATACGAGTGTTTTTTTGACAATGAATGTTTGGGGTTAAGGAAGTGAGAGGAGCAGTGGGATCACTTTAGCGAATAGCAAAGCAAACACAGGTGAGCAGAGTCATACCATGAATCAGCATTAAGCATTATATATAAGCTTTTAGGTTCAGCAAAATGGCACACAATCCTGAAGTGCTAAAAAAAAAAGGACATCACTGAGAGAATATTTGCCAAACACATATATAAAGGTCTTATATCCAAAATATATATTTTTAAACTCTTAAAATTCAGCAAAGGGAAATAAACAATGCAATTTACAATGGAGCAAAAGATCTGAACCAACTCCTCACAGAAGAAGATATGCATATGGCAAAAAAAAGTAACAATTTATGTCATTAGGGAATTGCAAAGTAAAACAGCAATGATATACAGTACACACCTATCAGGATGGATAAAATCCAAAACAAAACAGATGACACCAATCGCTGGTGACGATGCAGAGCAATAGGAACTCCCATTCTTGCTGGTGGGAATGTTAAGTATTACAGCCACTTTGGAAGAGTTTGACAGTTTCTTATGAAGCTAGTCATAGTTTTACCACATGTTCCAGCAATTGCGCTGCTAGGTATTACCCAAATGATTTGAAAACTGATGTCCACATAAAAAACCTGTACATGAATTTTATAAAAGTTTATTCATAATTGACAAAAACTATAAGCCAAGAACTCCTTCAATGGTTAACTGAATAAACATGTTGTAGAACATCTATAAGTGGGTTATTATTCAGTGCTAAAAAGAAATGAGCAGTCAAGCCACATAGAGACATAAAGTATTACTGCATTCCTCCTCCCTCTGCCCCCAGCTCTTCCCCTTCTTGACAACTTAAATATACAATCATAGGGGGTGGTTAAGTTCTGGTACGTTCTTAAAATATACTACTGTGATACTATGGAAAAGCCGATATAGATATCTATTAATAAAAGTAGAGGTTCATGTAATACTGTTAAACCAAAAAAAAAAAAAAAAAACCCAGTAAATATAATCTAATCTTATTACGATAAAAATGTACCAATATGTGCATCAGAAAATCCGGAAGATCACATCTTTAAATCCTGGCAGTGATTAGCTCAGAGGAGTAGATACATGGTTTTTGGTTCATTGTTTCTACTTTTTAATTTCTCTATGATGATCAGTTTTTAGTGACATAACTTTTGAAAAAGAAACATACTACTGAAATTTCTTTCCATAGAATTGCAAGTCAGAGCTTTTCTACAAAATCATGCATAATAAAAAGCCAGCAAAACTGAGGTCATTTTGGGTGTTAGTCTGAGACATCTCCGAGAGCTCAGAGCTGACTATACTTTTTCACAGTCTGTACACTAATACGCATTCATTGACTTCTTAGAGTTCTTGGGTGTTGCTGATAGAACAGTGAACAAAACAGACAGAAATTCCATTCTAGTGACCCCTACTGAAACTTGTCACTTCGCTTACAGAAGAAAAAAGTGTTCAGGCATAATTAGGGATGCTATTACTACCATAACACCCACACTACCTTTGCCTTCTGAGTTAGGCTAACACGAAGTAGAGACTTTGAGTAAATGGTCGAGTAGTGACATAATAATATCTATGCGGAAGAACAGAGAGGTTTTTTGGAAAGACCTCAGAGCACTCAATTCCGTGCTTTATGGTGAACAGCACAAAACACTCTAGAAACAAGTGTAAAAACAGCCCTGTTACCCTGGAGAATGGGGTAGAAACAAGAGAGGCTTCAGATTAAAAGCGGATTGTTGCAAGCATCTGGGCTAGCTGATTTACTGCTCTTCAAGTCACAATCCCTCTCCATATTCATTCTATTTTCACTACTCAGCATGAACCCAGCCAAAGTATTATTGAATTTCCCACTTCTCAGCATGAAGAGACATTTACCGTTTGCTGGAATTCTGATCGTCTGAACAAAAACTCCCCTTGCCACTGGAGTCGCTGCAAATAGAGTTGAGCCTGCTGATAGAGATCGGCTCCCCACCAAGATTGTGGAAATACTTACATGCCTGCTGTCACCCTTACTCAAAATGTTGGAAAAAAGAAAAATTCATACAGTGCTGTTCTGTACGCATTGATTACCTTTCCTCTCTGCAGGGGAACATGATTTGATGACAGAGCAAAAGAGCAGAACCAGGGATAAGGCCACCATCTTGAATTTAGAGGAGACTTTGGTTTAGGGGGTGCCCGTGTGGCCTCCTAGGGCCCTTTCATTTGTATACTGGCTATTGCTTAGATACTGGAAGAGGATCTGATCCTTCCCCTTTCAACAACTGCACACATTCCACAGCTGAACCTGAGCAGTGGTGTTAAAATCCACCCCCTCCTTCCCCCGGGGGTAGAAAATAACCAAACTGAGAACAGAATCCCCCTTCCCTCCATGTGCTTGGTTGTTAGCAAGTTGGACCTTTTTTTTCTCTTGGGGACATAGTCACAAAGTCTGCTCTCATCTCTTAGAGCAATTTACTTGGTGGAAATGGTCTAATTAGCTACTGAAGATCTGACAAAGGCACATATCGCTGCTCAGAGCCTGAACGTGTGAGAGTCATTATCTCTATTAGTTTCAAATGCACTTAGCAAAAGAAAAGTGCAAGACAAAAACTGACACATCACCATCCTTTATTTCACAATTACACACAATAATTTGTTTTCCATAAAAGCAGCCCTCTTTGAGGAGTTTGAATCCCCGTTTGTTTAAATCTCATCTTCCTCGTAAACACCACAGTTCTCCCAAAAGTGTGTGTGATCATCTCCCTTTCCTCAGCCACCACCGACCTGTTTTTCCCTCTCTGTTTCTGTCTCTGTCTCTGTCCTTGAGGCCATTTTGCTTGGTGGTTACTTTCTTTATGGTGTGGGAGATGAGTGCATAGAATTGTTCTTCTGGAAATAGATTCAGATTTAGTCCTACATCAAATTAATACGGTTAGTTGGATTCAGGTATTGCAATGTGAAAGAGGACTTTTAAAGCTCTTTAAGAGTATATTAGTCTATTATTGTTTCTCAAAGTACCCTTCAATAAAGTTGTGAATGTAATAGGTGTTGTTGAGGGACAGGGAGATTCCTCAGTCAAATTTAACTGGGTTAAAGTCAAACTACTATCTTCATGGCAGGACTTCTCAGACACCCAAATAATGGGGATGTGTATTAGGAATCCTTAAGAAGAGCCGACAGCCTGTGGTTTTTCTCAATCTTATTAGGTTAAGAAATTCCCTTCATCTCACAGAGTGTTCAGCAGAAAACACTTTCAGAAAAGACTGGCCTAATTCATTATTATCTTTATCTTATGGTATCATATCATCTACTGTCATAAATCCCTACTTCGGGACACCCCATTGTTTCACACAAAGTGAGAACAGGCCACGGAGAACTATCACTGGTCCTCAGCTAGTGCTGGTCCTGCCCACTCTCCACAAGTTAAATAACAATCTGTGTGAGAATCTGTCTCTGTTCTTTTGATCCTCTCTGACCTCACGGTGGTCTTCTGCTTCCAGTCACTGCAGGAGTAGCAACTCCTTATGGAGATTTTCTGAATCCCTGTTGCAGAGCACTACCTCTGAGGGCAGCAACTTGGTCTACCCTTAGCTTCTGAATAAATTCTAATATTAGCACCATTCTAAAATAAGAACTGTTGGACATTATGTTTTCTGCCCTTTCAAAGATAATGCCATGATATGATCTTTGCAAAAAAACCATTTCCATTTTAGACCTTTTCTATCTGCATTCACACACACACACACCCTAACAAATAAAAAAAAAAAATATTTGTTGCCTCTGAAATGCTGTTTTACACGAAGAATAAAATGCCACTGCCATACATTTCATTTCTAAAATCAATGTCTACTTGTGGTATCTGCCTGAAAGCGGATGGAAGGCTCTTATAAAAATGCGCAAAAATCATTCATGAGTTCTGAGTTGCAAAAGGATCAGAATGCTAACATCAGCTCCATCAAGGATGGAATGATATAAGAACCGAGCTTGTGATTTTCATTTCAGGATTCACCATGGTAAAATAGCTATGATACCTGACATACATTGTGTGCTAGGCACAATGCTAAGAATTTAATGTGAACGAGCTTTTAATCTTCTTTACAATCCTATGAAGTAAGCACTGTTATCACCCCCTTTTTGGGTGAGGAAAACCGGGGCTTAGAGAGCTTAAGTAACTTGCCAAAGCCTACACAGCTGGCATGCAGGAAGTCTGGATTCTGGATTCACATCCAAGTAGCTCAACTTCAGTGCCTTCACTCGATATTTAAAGTAACCTTGGACCCAAGTTCAGAGTAAGTTTTGATAAGTAGCATAATAAGTTAAAGGAGTCAAACTTGTACCTCATTAATACTCTCAATATTTGAGTATCTA
The DNA here is from genome assembly GCF_048164855.1 of Canis lupus baileyi. Taxonomy (NCBI): domain Eukaryota; kingdom Metazoa; phylum Chordata; class Mammalia; order Carnivora; family Canidae; genus Canis; species Canis lupus. The sequence goes on along the minus strand of NC_132855.1, from coordinate 16,794,709 downwards.
ATCCGTATAATATATAGGATTCTTGAACACACTTGTTAGTAGGTATACTCACACTCCCCCCAAAGCAAAAGCAAATCATCCTCTTGCCCCTTACACATGCACCTAATATAATTTGTGATAATGGCTCAGGAAGGAATTATATAAAGGTCCTGGCTAACAGGTCTCTTAAATAACTGCTCTTATCTCTTGCTTTACTTATGCCAGGTTGGAATGTTAATAGGAATTCCAGAAGTCACAACCATTGTTGATGAACAGTCAAGCCAGGTAGAGCTTCAGGATTTTGGGTGAAATTTTTAATTTGGTGGTTCTTACCCAGGGTGCAAATGAGAACCACCGGGGGAGCTTTTAAAAATCCCAAAGCTCAGGTCAATTAAAGCAGAATCTAGGTGCATTTAGCCTGAGACCTCAGGAGTTTCTAAAGCTCTTCAGATAATTCCACTGTGTGTGTTTGAAAACTACTGTTTTGGTTTCTCCAAACATCTCCTTCTTTATTTTCACAAAAGAAACAATAGTTAATAATATTTTGCACACACAGAGTGTTGTGTAAACTGTGGAGAGCTAGCCAATGTTGCTGCTATATTTTGATCACAACAAACTGCCTGGGTGGGGAGGAGTCTTTATGCATCTGTTAAAGTTACTTGCAGTCTTCAGAATTATGCTTCCCCCCCTGCTCCTGTCTACCACACTTTGTTCTTCTTATTGGGCCTACCATGATGACAAAAGCTCTGAGAAATGAAAGGCATTCTTTTGTTGGAGACAGCAACTTCAGTGCCATCATCTGAGGACTGTAAGGAGATCCACACCAAGAGCCAACCCTGAGATTAGCCATTATTTTCTAAATAAATCTAACATCCAGAAAAGGAAAAATATAAGACAAGACAAAGAGCATGTTCCTGATGTCTGTCTGAGGGGTAAGATAAGAGTGAGAGCTCTGCAGGCAGAGATCTAGTTTGTTGTTGTTTAAATTGTTGTTGAATTTATTAAAATAAGTTGACTGCCAAATGTTATAACACATTCCTGACTCGTGGCTATGCAACTTGTCCCAGGAGAGAGGACCAGTGGGAAGGGAACATCTGTCCTGCAGGCAGTGCTCAGGGGACTCCATGGGCCTTCCCTGGGCCCCAGCCCTGACATAAGGCAGTTAACAAAAGGACCTGGGCACTCCTTCACAGCCACTTCTATGGACACATGTACCCCCTGAGCCATGTCAGCAGCAAGGGGTACAGCCTGTCTCATCCGTGCTTTTCCTTCTACCTACATGTGGACTAAATCCACTGTTCTTTGTGAGAATCCACAGCAAACTTTATACAAGACTCCTGTACTTGAAATAAAAATGCTGAGCAGGAAGGTGGCATTTTGGATGGATTTTTAAAATATTGAAAACCACCAACTCTAAGTCCTCTGGGAGAATTTTCTCAGCTGGTGGGATGAAACATCACTTCCCACTTACAAAACACATTCAAGGTGAGCCATTTGGAATGGGCACACTATAAAAATTCCCCAATGCCTAATTATCTCAAGATATCTTATTTTTAAGACAGGACGCAACACTAAGCTTTTGGCCCATTCTGCCAATGGACAAGCTAGGAGTCTTAAAGCCTGCTTCTACCACTCCTGATTTTTCTTGGGCAAGTCACTTCACCTATAAGCTTCACGATTCTCCTCTGCAGCCCATGTGTAACGATGTTGCCTATCTCATAGGGCTGCTGGAAAGAGTCAGCCACATTGGGCTTTTAAAGGATTTCCTACAGCGTCTGGCATAAAGAATGCCTGCAGTTCCTGATGACTTCTCTTAAGATGCTTGTAGGGAGAGTGACCATGTCCAAGGGGAACTCCCGAATGCCAGGAAGACTTCTAGGACAGGCACTGTCATTTCTTACAGGACTGACTTTGGGCTGCTAGTTATAGTATTGCTCAATTTGAGATAATCCACCCTTTGGGACAATCTGCCTGATGTTTGTTTTATGCCTCTGGATGTGTTTCCCCTTTGGACTCTTTCTAGGATATCTTTTCAGATTGTCTGCAATTCCAACCGGGTTTATATCTGATTCTGGTCAGGTCAGCCACATTAGCTAATTTGGCATGAATCAGTGGCATTTGGAAGGTGAGCTCATGAGAAAACACAAAATCAGCCAAAAGACTCCCCTCAATGCTAGTATCAGCTCCATGGAGGACGGAAACAAGAAGGGTTCATCCCATTCCCAAGGGAGAAACACACCCTTTAAACCTCCAGCAGTTTCGATCAATTGGTTTCCAAAGCTGGTCTTTTCCTTAAAGGATAAATGGAAGATACTAATACATTTCAACAGAATAGACTTGGTTCTTGTTCATTATCTAGGCTTCCCATGAGGTGTTTTGAAAAATGAAAGTGAAACATAACAACTTTTATAAACCCAAGGCTATACTGTTTAAGAAGATTAGTAGTATGGTCTCCGTCCTCTGTACCATTCAGTGTTTTCACATCCGTTATTGCAGCTGCCCCCATCCTTGGAAGGGGCCAGATTCAGTTCTGTCTCTACTCCCCTATGACTCAAGCACATGATTTCAGTTTCCTTTTTTTTTTAATTAATTAATTAATTAATTTATTTATTTATTTATTTATGATAGTCACAGAGAAAGAGAGAGAGAGAGGCACAGACACAGGCAGAGGGAGAAGCAGGCTCCATGCACCGGGAGCCCGATGTGGGATTCGATCCCGGGTCTCCAGGATCGCGCCCTGGGCCAAAGGCAGGCGCTAAACCGCTGCGCTACCCAGGGATCCCTGATTTCAGTTTCCTACGTAGAAAAGAGATGATAACTCTCACTACAGAGAGCTGTGATGATAAGCGAAGGAAATCACTTAAGTGAACAGTCAGCATGGCACTGACATGTGGTAGGTGCTATCTTGCTATCTATTTCTAATCCTTCCTCAGATGAAGACCCTACAATTCAGGAATTAGCTGGAAAATTTGCAATTGCCAGGAAAATTCAGTAGTAGTATAGTTTCCCAGCTAGGGAATTCATCTGTCTCCTCAAGGCACAGAAAGCATTATACTGAGGCAACAATGATTAGTGTCTCTTCCTTTCATAGAAATACAATTTAGCAACATAAACCCAGCCAGAAAATCACTCTTAAACCATACCCATCATATGTATTGTTGTCTAAGGTGATGATCTATCCTTATGCTCTTCAAGGTGTATTTTATATTAAAACTACAATAATGAAGCCCATCATCTACATTTTAAAAGATGCTGGCTCTCCAAGGACTTTACCTCAAAAACATGAGACTGCTCAATAACCTACTGGATCCACATTTTCACCTCACAGAGCAAAGAGCACAAAAACAGGAAACCTGCTGTCTGAGAAGCTATCCAGAAGGAGCTGAGAGGACACTGCACGAACCAAATCACTACCTAGGATAGAAAGATGACCCATCAGCATTTCTAGGCCCCCAGAGGAACATATGTCCATAGGGAAAAGATAAACCATATGGTTTTGTGGCCCTTCATCCAGCCTGGAGCTGTTTGCATCCACCTGCAGTTCTCAACCTGGCTGCACATAAGATTAGTTGGAGAGCTTTGAAGTTTACTGATGCCCAAGCCCTACCCCTAAGAATCTCCGAAACGATCCATTATTTTAAGGTGGAGCCCAAGTATCAGTATGTTTGTCATGTCCAGTGATTCTAATGTGCACCAAGTTTGAGAAACACTGGCTTAGGTTCCAAGTTTGTTCTGAGACTAAGTCACCTTATACTTGGGCATTAAGGGATGCCTGGGGCAGGTGGCAGGGTTTTGTCATTACATGCAGGAGTTTCCAACCCATGGCCATGTGCTAAGATCTGTGACAAGAACTGAACCCATGAAAATATACTCTGGGGACAGGTGGTGTGGTATTATTACAAGAGAAGCATGAGTTGGGACAGCACATAACTGGGTTAAGCTGTTACTAGTTGTAAGATTCTAAGAAGATAAACTATTCTGGGACTCAGGTTTTCTGTTTCTGTTTTTCTGAAAAATGGGAAGAACAGTAACCGCCTTGCATGGTGCTCTGAAGATTTTAAAGGGGATGTAAATGAGATAACATATGTACAGTAACTTGGAACCTTGCAGACTGCCAGCATGTCGTAGGTGCTTGGTATGTGGCTACCATTAAAATTTAGCACAGGGGATGAATGGTCATCACTGAGGGCCTTTTAATGGTGCCTCCTGATGGATTTGTTATTATAGTGTAGAAAAGTCATACAATTCCCTGCACAACTGGATTTTACTACATGAAAGACCTTACCAAACAATGAAGAGATTAACTTAATGAATTTATTTGTGAACACTCGGCAGAGAACATTCTGATTCATGAAAGACTATCCAAAATGTGCATGTATATATATATGGAAATATATTTATCAGCTACCTGAGGGAACCCCTTTGCTGAAACTTAGGGCCATTTGGAGCAAAGCAAAAACATTTAGCCCACATTCTAAACTATTTACACAAGGTACAACATGCATGGATGTTCATGAAATCACTTTGGGTAATGCCTAACCATGAATGTGAGTGAGTGCTGGAAATCCTGGCTGGGATGGGAAGTGTGACTTAGACAACAAACCAGAATGAAAGAATTTCAGTCCCTGAATTCTAATCTGGGTGCAATTAGGAAAATAACAAGGACATTTTTGATTCTTAAGACTCTTTGCATTTATTATGCTGAGGCATAATAATTCTTCAAGTCACCTTCATTGGAAGCCATTCTTAAATCACTGACGCCTTGGTTTTTTTTTCAATGCTTCTTTATGCTTTACCCCACAGATGATTAAACTTGGCTACAAACCTCATGGGGATAGGGAAAGGGTATTATGCACACTTGCATCCCCAGAACCTAATCACAGAACTGGTAACAGTTGGTGCTAAGAAACATTTAATGAATGAGTAAACTACTCTGCATCATACTCGGTAACCTTCACAGATTTCCCACCTACTAAAGAATAAAAATGAATCACTTAGGATACACACCAGCTGGCAAAGTTGAACAGCATCTACAGGCCCTGACATTGTCCCCTGCGTCAACAATGTCTCGATACCTAGATTTGCTGCCCATGGTTGCCATCAAAGGGTGCCAGCAAGTTCCTTCCCTTTGAAGTCTCCAGTCTGTAGCCCGAACACACTTGCTTTACACAAACACTTCAACCTCAGCTCCTTTCTATAAGTCTTCCTAGGGGGGCGGGGGGTGGGGGTGAATGGGTGACGGGCACTGAGGGCGGCACTTGACGGGATGAGCACTGGGTGTTATTCTGTATGTTGGCAAATTGAACACCAATAAAAAATAAATTTATTATTAAAAAAAAAAAGTCTTCCTAGAGTGTGGAGAGGCACTGAGGCATGGTGTTCAAACCCCTCTCCCTCTGACAGAGAGGTGAAAGAGGAGGAGCAATTAAGTAAGCCTGGAAAACAAGCTCTTTTCTTCTTCAAACAATGGCTGGCTATTAAATGCCCTGCAACTTGATGATTTAATGATTAATGGTTTCATTTAATAAAATTATTATTTTAACTAACAACAACAACAAAAAGAACAAAAAAGTACTCCCTCAAGGAGGGATCATCTTCAGTTTAGCTCTTTCATTTTGTTTGCCCTGGCAGGCCCAATGTATGTGAGGCATGCTGTTTCAAACGAGAAAAAAATATTTTGGAGAAAAGCTAAATCTTTTTCTTGAGCTTTTTCCATCAATGTGTGCGGTTTTCCACATGTGCATATGAAATGGGAAGTGTAAGGCTCAGTCAGTAGCTCTGCCCGTTGTTCATACCAACAAGGACCTATGCCAGAAGAAGCCTGCAAAGCTAAATTTCACCAGGTTTGTAGAGCTCTGAAGTGCCAACTCAATACATCACGAATGAGCTTTGATCCAGTCCACAGAAAGAATGACAACCACCATCCCTTAAACAGAACTCAAGATGAAAGAATCAAAAAGAGAGCACTCATTGGAATCTTTACTTAAAAGACAGTGTGTGTGGGGGGGGAGAGGCAGCCCCGGTGGCGCAGCGGTTTAGCACTGCCTGGAGCCCAGGGCGTGATCCTGGAGACCCTGGATGGAGTCCCACTCTCTGTATGATGCCTGCTTCTCCCTCTGCCTGTGTCTCTGCCTCTCTCTCTCTCTGTCTCTATGAATAAATAAATAAAATCTTTTTTTTTTAAGAAATAAAATCTTAAAAAAAAAAGTGTGGGATCCCTCTGCACCCATAGCTGCACCTGAAATCAGTGCATGGGTAATTGGTCTAATCCCCAGGAGAGTAAGAAAGGTGGTTACAGTATGGATGATTTGACACCAGTCTTTATCCATTAGCAATGAAACTTAAGCAAAAAGCATAGGCTTGCCTTGCCTTGCTGCCTGCTAACGTCAGGCAAGCTACTTATCCGATTATGCTTCAGTTCCCTAATTTGTGAAATGGAGATAAAGTACCTTCCTTAGAGAGTTGTCGTGAGGATTAAACGAGGTAATACATGTTAAGAATCTAGCACTGTCCCTGATATTCAATAGATGTGCAATACATATCAAAGTATTTATTGTTAAAAAACCTGTATTAGGGAGATCAGAAGTTATTTTTTGTAGTTTACCTCTCAATAACATAAAATACATAATACTTTGCCTTGGTTAAAAAAAAAAAAAAAAAAAAAAGCATAAGCTTCCTAAAATGTCTTCAGACCTCAGAGCTGGTCAGTTCTCTTCGGAGGAATCCTCTGGATGGACGTTTTATCCGTAGTCCCCTAAAATAGGACACACGACAATGTCATTGCAAGCCAGCTGGCATCTCAACACACAAACTCTTTTTCTACTTCAGGCATGGAGATTAGAAGCAGAGCTGCATCTACTGCCAACACTACCGTGCACGCCAGCAGCCGCACACACAGGGGAGCAATCAGCTATCTCTATCAGCGAATGGTGACAGTACTGTACCTTTCCATCTAAGGATAACTTCAGGAAAATGATGTGACTGAGACGCCCTGAGGAATCAGCTCAGAAGTAAGTCACTGACTAGTGTCCATCATTAGCAGTCATGACTGTAAGTAGTGCTGAAGCTCTGGGCAACTCCTCCAGTGAGAGCCAACATTTCCTCAGCTCTCCATCATTACAGCCCACCCATGGAGCGTGATTGGGTTCACAAACCTCATGGGGCATAGTTGAAGGTGGCTCTAGAAAAAAATTAGCTGCAGGTGCTATTACTTTACTACATAAGAGTCACTTTGCTATAGATACGCGAAGAATCAAGGTGTGTCCCCAGAAGAGTCTCCTGGTGCGGGAGCTTTAGAGGAACCCCTTTGATAATTTCGGAAATTATACAAGCAGTTAGCTCCTTTAATGAAGTGGTCTCTGGTGGCTTCTGGATTGAAGCATGTTGCCAGCAGGACTTTCTTCATATCTGAATCCTCATATCCCAATACCCATCATTCCCAATATGGGAAATGTTAGAAAGGGAAAACATTAAATTTCTCCTAAATATATGTAAAATCATGTTTACATGGATGAAACCAAACAAAACTGTCTTGGAAGACAGCCATAGGTTTTTCACTTAAAATTCTTTAATATATAATATTTTGAGCATACAGAAAAATATGGATAATAATAATATCAAATTCCCATACATTCTCAATACAATTTAATCAAACCTTAACATTTTGCATATTAGCTCATAAGTTCATTTAAAGAGATTAAATGTCACAAATAGAGTGGAAGTACCTACTACACTCTTCCATGATACTTCTCTCTCCCCACCACCCAAAAGACATCATCTAGAATTTGATGTTTATTATCCCTGAGTGTATATATATATTGCATTTGTATGCATCCACTAAATATGTAATATTTTTGCTTGTTTTAAAAGATAATATAAGTTGTGTTAGATGGTATATATTTTGTTGCAACCTGCTTTTCTTATTGGATGTTACGTTAAGCATTGTTTGTAATGGCAAAAAATGGAAAGCAACCATCGATAGGAGAATGATTAAACATCCTGTGGCTCATTTATACAATAGGCTACTATACAGATGTTAAAATGGACAATGTCTTTCAAAGACTAGCTTTGTATTTTTTCTCTTTGTTGAAGTATATCCCCTTAATTTTTCTTTCAATGAAGCCTGTGACTGGTAAATCATGTCGTTACATACCTGAAAATGTTTTTACTTTGCCTTCACTCATAACTAATAATTGAACTATTTTAACTATTATATATTGGTTGACTCTCCCTCAACACATGGTAGACACATTTTCATTGTCTTTTGGCATCGACTATTACAAATGCAAATTTTGCCATTAGTTGGTTGTCATTTTATTATAAGCAACCCGTTTGAATAAAGCCAGCTTCCCATGGCATTTAAGAATTTCTCATTCTTGAGGTAGTTTTAGGCAATCTCACACAATATCATTAGATGTGCATTTGGTTTTATTTAGGTATAGCAATTGAGCTGCATTTTCCACTTAAGGTGAGTTTTATCTATCTTCCATGCTCTTTCATTTTTTATTGAGATATAATTCACATAACATAAAATTTATCACTTGAAGTATATAGTTCAGTTACCATATACACAGGGCTGTGCAGCCATCACCAATATCTAATTCCAAAATATTTCCATCACTATAAAAAGAAATCCCATACCCGTGAGAATTCACTCTTCATTCTCTCTCCTCAAGCTTCTAGTAACCCCTAGTTCATTTTTGCTTTCTATGGAAAAGCCTATTCTGAATATTTCACATGAATCATACAATGCAATGGCCTTTTGTGCCTGGCTTCTTTCACTTAGCAAAATGTTTTCAAGGTTCATTCATGTTGTAGAATGTATCAATACTCAGTCCTTTAGACAGATAATAGATAAAATGTCTGTTGTACGGACATAGCAAATTTGGCTTATATATTCATCACTTGATGGACAGTTAGTTTCTCCATTTTTTAACTATTATAAGTAATACTGCTTTGAATATTTGTGGACAACTTTTTGTGTAAACATATGTTTTCAGTTCTTTCGGGAATACATGTAGGAGTGGAATTGCTGTGTCATATAGTCACTATATGTTTAACTTTTTGAGAAACTACCAAACCATTTTCCAAAGTGGCTGCAGCATTTTACATTCCCGCCAGCAATGCACAGGCTAGTAATTTCTTCACATCATCACACTTGCTATTATTGTCACAATTCTAGTGCATGTAGAGCAGTATCTCATTATGGTTTTGATTTGCATTTCCCTAATGACTAATGATGTTCAGCATCTTTTCATATTCCATTGTATATTTTTTTGGAAAAGATATTTTCCAAAAATATCTTTTTTATTTAATTATTTAAATTATCTGTCCTCTTTCTAATTGGGTTATTTATCTTTTTATTGTTGAGTTAATAAAAATTCTTTACATATACTGGATACTAGACCCTTATCAGATATATGATTTTCAAATATTTTCTTCCATTCTGTGGATTTTCTTTCCACTTTCCTAATGGTATCCGTTGGAACACAAAGTTTAATGAAGTCTTATCTATTTTTTTCTTTGGGTTTTAGGTGTCATATCTAAGAAACCATGGCCTAATCTAAGGTCATACAGATTTATCTTTATATCGTCTTCTAAAAGTCTTATGGTTCATGCTTTCATTTTTGATATGATTCCCTCTCTATCCTATGTTTGCTATCCTGTCCTAAGAGCTAACTTCCAACATTAATTCTCTTTTCAGCTGTGTTCCATATTGAGTTTTTCTTTTCTTTTTTCTTTTTTTTTTTCTTTTTTTAAGTTCCAATGACTATATGTTTGCTTTTTTAAATTTCAGATTTGGGGATCCCTGGGTAGCTCAGCAGTTTAGCACCTGCCTTCGGCCCAGGGTGTGATCCTGGAGTCCCAGGATCGAGTCCCACGTCAGGCTCCCTGCATGGAGCCTGCTTCTCCCTCTGCCTGTGTCTCTGCCTCTCTCTTTCTATGTCTCTCATGAATAAATAAATAAAATCTTTAAAAAAAATAAATAAATTTCAGTTTTGAATTGCTTCTTTTGCATCTCTCTGTTCTTGTATTTTTGTTCTGCACAATTTCATTTTATTACTTTTCAAGGATTATTATTTCACTATTTGGTTCTCTGAGCATCCTTAAACATTATATTTTAAATTGTTTGACACCAACAGTTTGTGATTGAGGCATTTGAGTCAAGGGAGGCAGTATGTGGTATTCCTGAGGTAGGAAGAAGTAAAGAGCTGGCCATTGTAAAGACTGATGTAAAGGGTGTCTGCTAAACAATGCATGGTTACTTATGTCAAGTGTTTTGAGAACTACCCTTCCATTTCTATAGAGTTTGGAATGGTCAGAACTCAGTGCCTAACAAATTATGGTATAATATGAAATGTGCCTGAGACACCCAATTTAGGACCAGTTTAAACTGCCAAACTAAGGCCAAAGACAAGATGGCTGCAACACAGACTCATAAGCCTTGGAAACCTGGCAGGCCAGCAGTAGGATCCCAGCACAGCAGGTGGGAACCAGGTCAGCTCTGCATATTATTGTGGTTGTCCAGAATGATGTCAGAGGTACCACGTGACCTAGGAATGTTATAAGCTTACAGAGAAAAGCAAACACCATTACAACACACTGGAGTTGTTTGATTTGGAGCAGTTTTCCTCCTAATGTTTATAGTCCTAAAAGCACCAAAACTACAAGCAGGAACAAGATAAAAGAGGCTTGCAGAGACTACAGAAAAAGGTCTGATTGATACTAAAAAACAAGTTAGTATAGTTAGTACAAGTCCAAATTTGAAAATGAGTCTTTTCTGAAGGTGATTGCTTTCTATATAGTCATAAATGAAATCGGACAGTTCTCACTCATACACCCACAGACCCAGTCTTATAAACATTAATGAGCACCCAATGTGTGCTTAGCACCTTGATAGGCCCTGGGGCAGGAAAAAAAGATAGTCCCCACCCTTGGAAAAGCCACCTATCAGTGAGTAAAGGGATTTACAAGCAAATCATTATACATCACTGTTAATCCTACCTAGTTGATTTGGAAGGACCACAAAGAGAAATTATCCAGAATTAGAAAAGGGTAAGGAGTATTCCAGGCAGAGTGACAGTGGCAAGAAAGCTCAAGGGCTACTCAGTGGACACTGAGCAGTTTTTGGACTGCGGTAGTAAAGCTACAGAAGTTGAGGTTGAAAAAGCAGATAGATATAGACTATGTTTCATCTAATCTAAGATACCACTGATTGTAAAGTGAACTATTACTTCATGTATTACCAAGAAAAAAATGCTGCTCATTAAATTATAACACAACATTGATTGCAAAACATTCCTACACAGATGGACTAAAACGCAAGGCACTATCCCTCCCAGAATGGATGAAATTCAGCAATTCCCAAAAGAAGAAATTTAGGAGAAAAATTAGCATTAGAAAATAGATTCTTAATTATAGAAAACAAACTAAAGGTCACTGGGTGGGGGGAAGGGACGGGTAACTGGGTGATGGGCATTAAGGAGAGCACTTGATGTAATGAGCACTGAATGTTATATAAGACTGATGAATCACTGACCTCTACCTCTGAAACTAGTAGTACATTATATATTAATTGATCAAATTTAAATAAAAAATAACAAAAAGAAAAAAGATTCTTTTAAAACGCGGTAAGTGCAAACTGAATATGAATATAAGTTTTTCTTATCAAATTGGTAAAGTATTAATGTTAACATTTGCAGGAGTGTAGTAAAAGGCAAACATCACTAAAAGTATAAAATAATACTACCTTTCTGGAAATCATTTTGACAATAATGTGTCAAGAACTTAAATACCTACATATTCTTTGAGCTAGTAACCCTACCTAAAGGAATCTATCTTAAATCCATATGTACAGACTCAGAAGATTTATGGACAGGAATGTAAGGTTATTTATAATAGCAAAAATGTAAGCTACATAAAAGCCAAATTTATCAATGAATCTATAAATAAATTGAGGTATACTATGAAATGTTAGTCTCTGAAATATTGTTTAATATTTAATAACATGGGGGAAATATAATGGAATAATAAATTTTAAAAGAAAAGATACAAATGTCTATGTAGGATAGAATTCTAATCTAGGGGAAAAAAGTATAAAGTATTTAATAAAGAAGGAGGGGTAATCCTAGCTCTGAGTGTAGCATGAACATTTTTCCTTCTTATAATTTTTACTTTTCAAATTTGCCAATGTCCATATTTATGACCTCTCTTTCCTCCCAAACTAATGTGTTCTTCCAATTTTTACTAATAAAAATTAAATTGTGTTAGAGAGTGTAACCCTACACATGGAGACAGAACGACCAACAGGTGTCCCTTATACTGAATAGCGATTATACAGGATCATCATGAATGCTTAAAATTTTCTGGTCAATGTTAGATGGTACCCAATGCAGATCATACATGACTTCCATATTTCTCAAAAGTAGAGATTAGCTACAAGTCAGTATTATGCTAAATTTACAAGCAGTGCCTCCAATCCTCATCATGCAGACATATGAGAAACAAAAGTTCCAAGAAGCGGGATCCCTGGGTGGCGCAGCGGTTTAGCGCCTGCCTTTGGCCCAGGGCACGATCCTGGAGACCCGGGATCGAATCCCACATCAGGCTCCCAGTGCATGGAGCCTGCTTCTCCCTCTGCCTATGTCTCTGCCTCTCTCTCTCACTGTGTGCATATCATAAATAAAAAAATTTAAAAAAAAAAGAGTTCCAAGAAGCTGAGTAAGTGTAGTGAGCTTGCACAATCTGAAGAAGGCAAAACTGGGATTTGAACTCAAGTCTCTTGCAAAGGCTCACACTCCCCTGTACCATCTGTCTCTCAAAGAAGTTCTTCTATAGCATGTCCTGATGAACATCAAGGAAGAACAAGATTCTACTCTTTGCATCATTGAGCAGGAAAGACCATGGCCCAAATATGAGTACATTATGTCCATTCCTGAAGGAACTTTACAAATATTGATGACAGGGGTAAAGCTCTCTGATAACTTGGGGTGGACTGGATAGATAAGAGGCCAGATTCCCAGTTCATCAATTGTCAAAATCAACTGGGAAACTATTCCTTTCTATTACCTGTGATTGCTAAGATTATGGTACAATGCCATCTACCCACCTGGCAAGGTAAGGCGACTTGCAGAGCTAGTGCTGGGGGCTGGTGAGCCATGAGAGCGCTTCTTGGTTCCTGGAAAGAGAAACAAGGGGTAAGGAGGAGTAGGATTGTGGACACACTTGTTGAACAGGTGTATGCTCATCTGAAACATTATCAAATGATCCAAATGTTTGGGTCTGAAAACAACATTTAGAAGAAGGTTAGGTGAGGTCATGGGAGCAGCACAGATTCCATGATCCAGAAGAGCCAGGAGCACAGCCATTCCTTCTGTGTACACGATGGTTTCGAGTCTACTGGTTGGCAGATTAGTATATTGGGGTCCACAGAACAGGGCTGCACTTTAGAACCACCAGGGAAGTTTTTTAAATATATAGTTGCCAGAGCACCACCCTCAGATTCTGTTTTCATTGTACTAGGGTGGAACTCCACGATCGGTCCCCCAGATGATTTTCATATGCCTCTAGGGTGGAGAACTGCTGCTGTGGATGGGGAAGTTCTAGATTTAGAATTGAGGTATCAGGGAGTTTGTCCCTATACCCTTTACACGCTATTGCCCTGAAACAATTGACGTGAATTTTCTGAAGCTCAGGTCTTCCTCTGCAAAATGAGGGAAATAACAATGACCTCAAAGTGTTCTGGTGGGGATGAAAGGGACCACAGTATGAGAGTGTGCAGAAGGCCACACAAATGCTAGGTTAGTGGGGTCTGTGAGTTCCCGGCAGCTGGCATCACAACTCCTCCTGGGAAAGGGATTATCTATCTTTGTGCATATGAATAGTTTTGTGGGCCATGAAGGAGTGACAAGCCAGATCCCAGAGTGAGGATGGAGAAGGAGAGCAAAATGAAGAGGAGGCTGAGTTGTTGTGCAAAAGAACATTTACATAAATATATAAGTATGTGTGTGTATGGGTCTATACACACGTATACACATAGGCATATATATACGCATTCACATAGATACATATAAATTATATATACATGTATACAAATATTCATTCATTCATTCATTCATTCATTTCTTTGTTTATTTTGCCATCCAGAATGGGGCCAAAGAGGCCTGGATGTCAGAATCTAGCCACACCCCAGATGCCTGGAGTCTGAACTGGCAGTGGTGCAGAGAGAATTCTTAAACAGAAGGCATCCGTGATTCCTTGTTATTTGTGTTACAAGCTCCTGAACCTACTCAAACTTTTTGTAAAGTCCACTTTGCACACACAGGCCTAGTGTCTATGGAGGTTGTGTTAATTGAGAAACTCTCTTGAGTCAATGCAATCATGAGTAAAGATAACAAGATGGGCCATCAACTGATCCACATCAGAGGAAGCAGAAACTTGGCGCTGGAAGCAAACTTTCTCTACCCCAGAGTCGCGGGTGAGATGTGGAGAAATACACCCAGAATGGTGTTTGAGACGGTTTCATTTTAGTCTTAAAGAATAGGGTACCACCCTTGACATCCTGTGTTGTTGTTCATTATTATTATTACTGGCAGTAGTAGAGATAGTGGTGTTAACAGTGGAAGGAGGACTAATAGTAAAAATAGAAAACACAAAATTAATCCAAATACCTTAAAGATGCAAAAATGGTTAATTTGCATTAGGTGAGAGAAGCTATCTAGGGCAGAACTTCATGTCTCCATTGGCCAGGTCTTGTATATGCCCTGAAGATCTTAATTGGCAGGGAAATCAGAGGGTCCTAACCTCTGAGCAAAATGGGTCAGATTGTTCAGACCCATTCAGTAGTTCTGAATCAAAATGACCCTGATTCAGAACTCCCTGAGGTGATTTTTATAAATATGGCTTCCAGGGCCCTTTCCTGAGCCTACTAAAGTGAAATATCCAGGAAATGGAGGTAGATGTTGCACGTCAACAAGTTCCCCAGGTGGTTTTAATGACCATCAGTAGAATGAGGTGTCTCAGACACCCTGGGGAGAAATTACCCAAAGTATCACTTTGGCCACGGCTGTCTCATTGCACAACTCCAGAAGGTGCCATTCATGCTGTATCCTACACAAAGAATGGTGGGCCTGTGTGTAACAAGTCAGCTCTGCTTGGGGTTACCACCAGGATGCAGAGCCATGCCTCTGACCTTGTCCAGAGGCCCTTCTGATCCACCAGAAATACTTCTGGGTCCCACTGAATCTGCATTTACACGGGGACGCCAATGACTCAAAGCACTTATCCCTCTGTTCACAAAACATTTTACTTGTCTCACTGTCCCTTTAGGATAGGGCTTCTCAACATCGGCACCCCTGGGCTGCAGGAGTAGGCTAGGCTGTCCTGTGCATAGTAGGATGTTTAGCTGCATTCCTAGGCCTCTACCACTAGGTGTCAGTAGCACCTCCCCTGTCGTGATCCTCAAAAATGTCCCCTGGACCTAGACAATGATAAATGTTCCCTAGGAGCAAAACTGCTCTCAGGTGAGAACCACTGCTTCAGGATGAAGGCTAGGTTCAGGTTTTTTATCAGAGTGGTGATTCACAATCTGACCACTTGGTCATTAGTAATAGTAATAGTCATTGTTGCACATGAGGCAATTGCAGGTTCTAAGCACCGTATTAGCTATAGACAATTAAATGTACATTAGTTATCTTTTCTGTTATTAATATTCTGATAATAAAATAATTCCCATTTTGTGGAATTTGGAGCCAAACGAGTTTAAGTAATTTGCACACAGCTACTGAGCATCTGGGGAAAATAGTTAAGTCAGGATCCTTTAGAGCTCAAACCTAGAGAAATTTTCCCCCATGACTCTTGCTATTTTTTGACTAACCCATTATCCAGGCTTCCATCAAGTGCAGTTATCCTAAATTTGCCTAAGGATAAGAAAAACCTAAGCAATATTTTTAACAAAAAAGAAAAAAAGTACCAACCAAGCACTGGTGAGCCAGCATTTCCTAAAGGGCTTAGTTGTTTGACAAGTGCCCCCAAGGTGATTCTGATCTTCAAGCAGGCTTGGGAAACTTTGTGTGATATAAATTTCCTTTTTTTGGTCTCACTATTGGAAAATTTGGCACTCTGCTTTCCATGGACACTCTTGTGAACTTGAGAGATCAAATGTAATGCTGCCTAAGTGAGCACTTGAAAACTTGCAAAGCACTGAATGGCAAGCTATCAGTGTTATTAGTTGTAGGAACATTCCCTAGTGCCAGGTGATTTCATAGAAATGTTTGGTGCAATTTTTTTAAAAAATCACGTACTATGATCTTCCAAAAGCCTGCGGTTTGATGGCTTTTTCTTGAGGCAGATTTTCATCCCCTTGCTATTTTCTTTGCAGTAGCTGAATGAGATAATCTCTGGGAGCCTTGGGTCACCGGAAAGTAGAACTGCAAGCCCTCTGGACATGGATTTATTTTTTCTGTGTGCTTGATGAAATGTCCAATACATCACAAACAAGTAGCAGGTGGGGGACACATAAAATAAACTTGTGATTTCCCCAGCCTTTTGGGTGATATCATGGACGACTGGGTGTGGTTAGGTTCTGAGTCAACCTCCCACTGGCTCCCCATTAACTGAGGTTGTGTTCCTGAAGTCATTTTCCATGCCACAGCCACCAAATCACAAACACTTTACTCACCATTCCATTTGTGGGAATAATACTTAATGTAAGTTTCATTTTTTAAAACGCCACCCCTCCCTTGCTCCCATTCCCAGGAAAAACATCAGAAACTGAGCTGGAAGATCTAGGTCCAGCTCGGCTTCCAAATTGTGCCCTACTGTTGCCGGCCAGCAGAACGTCTTGGGACTCCTATAACTCTCTCTAGGATTTATTGTAGAAATCTAGTTGGGATGCTGCTCTGTGAGTGACTTGGAATTCACTGTCAGGGATTTTCAATCCTGGCTACACATTAGGATCATCTGGGGAGCTGTAAAGAAAATATGCTGATACCCAGGCACTTCCCCCCCACTGTTTAATGGATCTGGGGTGGGGCCCTGGGCATGGGCATTTTTTCAAGCTCCCAGCTGAGCCCGCTCGCAGCCACGAGTGAGAAGCACACATTCAGTGAATACCTAGAGAAGACATTTCTTTCAGTTGTCGGGGGAAGGGTTCTTTATTCTGAACAACCGATGTGCTTTATCCTCATGGACGATATGAATCTTGTAAATGGCTTCTTTTCATTTTTATTTAGGTTTCCAGGAAACTCAGATCCAATTTATGACACAATGCTGGGAACTGGGGAGACCTATTCAGCCTGCATGACTACAACATTTGCCCTGGTTTGCTCCAACACCAGCTACTTTCTGTCTCTAATTTTATTCTGCTTTCTTAGTTGTTTTGTTTTGTTTTTTTTTTTTTTAAACAATTTGATTGTGTTTCCGTGATTTTAGAATTCCAAAATGGTTTTTAAATGAAGTAGGTAAAATGAAAACATAAATAAACAACTACATCAGGGCTGATGTTGCCAAGCTTTCTTTTCCTCATCTCTAAAAATTTAAAAACACTAATTTCAAGATAGAATTGTGAGGATCAAGTAGCAGTACCCATGTGGAGGTGCTTAGCAAACTGTGCGGGGCAATATAGTGTTTATTATTTATATTCAAAAGAGAGGGGTGTATGTTTGTGTGTGTGTAAAGTAGCTAATATGTCATCTTTGGAAGATAAGCATTTTAAGGTCACAGATTACATCGTCCTTGACCCACGGCATGTGAATGTTCAAAGAGTAAACAACCCAATCAGTCAGCTTGGGGCAGAAATGTCATCACTGCAGTCTCTGTGACTGCAAGTATCTTTTGACAAACGAATAGCTTTCAGATATTTCAAATTAATGTCCTTGGTTGGTTCAGCTAAAGGGCAAGGATTCTAATTCATCAAGAGTATGGAGAAGAGGACACTGATGGAAGTGACAACCAACCTTGGGGCCGATAAACACACCTAAGACTCAGGACCGTGAGGCTAGCAGTAAACCCCAGTGATATAGAGCTTGATTCAAAGATATTATTTCCCTTCTGCAAAACAGGGTGGGTACAGCCCAAGTCTGCCGGGAAAGGGTATTTTAAGAGCCCTTGAGATCAAGCATCAACATTAGTAATGGTGCAACAATAGGAATGTTGTTACAATGCCAGAGGACAGATCCCACGGGCAGAGGTGGTGCTGAAAGACGGAAGTAGGAAAAGCATCTATCATCCTACTGGGCATTTTCAATCCCTTTCTTCTAGCATTTTGCAACATCTGCCTTTGTGATACCCACAACCTCTGATCTCTATGGCTAAGCCCATCTACCAACACCTTCTCCATGTTCCAACTGGGGTACGGCAGAGAGCAAGAAGCCATTGCCTACCGCCTTGGAACAAATCCCCAGTTTTGCTTCTTCCCATCCTTGACACAAGAGTATCAAGGGAAATCCACATTCTGCTCAGGGCGTGGCATCACTGAAGGACTTTGGAGGGCTTCAAACCCACCCATAATTCCCTAAGAGTTGTTTTCCAATAGTGCATAAATTAGAGCTGCATATTCACAGTGTTTAATAACAATTTTTCCTGCTCCATACATCCAACATCAATACTATGCCTACTTTTTAAGTGGGTTTCTGTTCATTACAAAGAACAATGACCTAAAATACAAGAGCTATTCAGATATGCAGTTCTTTATGCTCTTGAAATATGGCTGTTTCAAATATTAATTTCAATATGCTTTGGAATTGGGCCAGCAAATGACAAGTCAAATGAATTTTACAACCTTTGACCTAGTAATTGTACGTCTAGGAATTTGTCCAATGGAGATAGAAATGGGAGAAAGCCTTATGTACAAAGAACTCCACTGCTATATTAATTACACAGCAAACAAACCAATAACTAAAAACATGTAACTTAATTGTCCAACAGCAGAAGTTGGCTAAGTAAACTGTGCTAGAGCCATTAGATGAATTATTAAGATGATACTGAAATTATATTAATATGGAGGTTTTTTTATGGGACGCTGCTTAAAATCTGATGTTATATGAACAAACTGTAATGCACAATTAAATATACTGCATGGTATGGTCTCAGCTGTTTAAAAACACATAGCAAAAAACTCTAAGGAAATGAGGAAAGAAGTGACAATGAATGGTTGTTAGATAGGATATTATAGTGAATTTAATTTTATTATACTTTCCTGTATCTTTAAAAATGAGTAAGTTCTGTATTTTTAAAAATGAATTTTTTCTGCTTTTAGGAAAAAAATTTAATTGTTTTAATGCATGGCAAACACAATCACTTGGGAGGAACATCACAGCCCCCTTTGTCAGAGAAGTAATCCAGTGGAGTCACTATGCAGGAACAATACGTGGAGGTGGCCCAGGTTAAGAGGGTGGTATCTGGTAATACGTCTCCTCACCACTAAAAAGGTCCCTCTCCATGGCTGGTTTGAAGGAGGTGGGCTGGGTGCCAACCTGTACATAAACCACTAGTATGCCCACAAACAGGGGTAATGACTATTCCCTCATCAGACTTCTTATGTTTATTGCTGAAGAGAAAAAAATATTGCCAGGTAGGCCTTTCAAGAGAAAAAGAGAGACGAAAAGTTTAGAATTTGAAAACTGGCATCACAGGATTGTCAAACCATGTCATTGTATCCAGAAAAAAACTGAACATATGGATGCCAGTTTAATTCCATGAATGCTGACACTTCTTATGCCCCGAGGACCTTCTGATAACCCATCCGCCTCATCCCTCAAAAAAGATTACACGAGAGAGCTTTACTGTGTATAGTTTCTAGTGTGCAGGCAAAGACGCTTGGTAAGAGAGTGTCATGTGGCGTTTGGAGGAATACGAAAGAGATAGATGGTTGAGGGAGTTTGGACAGTCCCATATCTGGCATGGAACGCAGACAGCAACAACAACAACAAAAAAACATGAAAGAAAGAAAAACAGCATTAGGTTTTTCAAATTCCAACGGAGAGATTAACTCACTGTTTTTATTTGGTAATCAGAAGAACATACAGGTACTTATTCATTACTAGATGATGGGGAAAATTATACATAGACAGTCAGCCTCATCTGTGCAATAAAGATTTACAATAAACACATCTTGAGTTTATTGGGAGTAGTTTCGCATTTCTGTTTTACATGAATCTTTAGGAATTATTTTTCCATTTGGAGACATGATGCTATGGCAATTGAATAGTTTGTTTTCGTACAAACCAGCATCATAGGGAACAAAACAATCTTCTTTAGAATGGATGGCCATTCTTTTGCCCTTTGATACACAAATGCAAATTGCCACCTGCATTTTATCTACTAGAAACATATTTTACATCATGGAAATACATTCTATCACTGCTGTAAAAATAAACACAAGTCCATTTTACCATCTTCCCTTTTGCAAAAGCATTCTCAGAACACATCCAGAAATCTTTTCCTTATACCTCCAAAGAATTACTTATTTGGCACGATTTGGACTGAGTTTAGGGGGGTTGGTTCTGCTTGCCTCCCTTTTTTGAGTCTTGTTAAACACTCTTGGTATTAATCCAGACATTGCCCACAAATCTCGCTGAACAGCAGCAAAATCTAAGGCTGAGATGTGCTGAGTTAGCCATTCACATTGGGCCAATGCCCATACAGGGAGAAGATCTATCGATGATGATGAGCGCATGGCATCTTAAGGGGAAAAACCCTGGGAAAGCAAAACTTGGGCTCTACACTGAGGGAAGATGGTAGCATTACATTAGCCTCAACGTGACTCACCTTGCTTTGGGTAACTGATCTCCCATGAAGATTTCCCATATCCTGCTTCCTTTCCCCAATCTATTCCCTATACTCCCCACTTACCTACCCCACCCTTGGCACCCAACATTTCCTCATGTTAATTACACTGGAAGAAGGTGCCTTTCTTTCCCCCATTATTTTGTGTTTCCTTGTGCTAAAATGATACCACAGGCAGAATGGCTTGCCTGGACAGAGGCAAAAGAAGGAATTTATGAAAGGTAGAAAAATGAGAGAAGAGAAGAAGGGAAAGGGAAAAAAGAAAGGTATGAAAAAGGAAGAAGATTCTTAAATTAGATAGGGGGAGGAGTCTGGCTGTACAGTGCGCACCAGAGCTGATAAAAACCTAACCGAGCTCTACAAATGAAAATAGCAAATATTTTTAAAAATTTTTTACAGCATATAAAATTGTATAAAAATATCAAAGCAAGAAAAAAAGGAAAATGTATACTCTACAATTCCATCTCTAGAATCAGTTACTGGACAGTACCTACAGCTGTAAGTTTTTACTACAAGTCTATGTATATTCGTGTGTGACTCTATCTCTGTACCATCATACATATACCCACTCAAAGACAAGGACACAAGTATACAAATACCAACCCCAAGATAGATCATGAAGCAAAGACTTTACAAATAATGTGCCTCCAGGACAATCTATTTAAAGGCCAATCCATAGCTGCTGAGTTTTAATGGGCTTTATTTTAAATGAATTGTCCTGCACCATAACCTGACAGAGAAATACTTCTGCAGGTTAAGAAGCCTGCTCCCATGAAAACACATGGGTGAAGTTCAGTGATCATGGCTGAAGCTAACTAAAGATGAAGGCCTCCATGATGGCACTGACCAGCCTGCTCCAGCCAGCATATACCCTCAGAGATGAGGAATCTTCTCAAAGCAGGTTGGGTAAGTGTGCTCCCAGTGAGCTGAAAAGGCCCACACACCAACCCCTGCTTCTCCCAGCTCAGTGGCTAGGAACCTAGGTGAGGCCCAAGTTCATTGAGTGAAGCAAGCCATTGCCAGCGTTGATCCACTTCCACTTGGGAACAGGAACCAGAATAAATGTAAATTCATCTCAAATACATCTGCAATATTTTAATGAAAAATGGGAGAGGTGTGTGGGGGGGGATTAGTTAAAATAACCAGGAACTAATCATGTTGAAACAGACTTTCATGAACTTTTCAGTCTGGGTTTTCCATGGCACTCTTTGTTGTTTAATGTAAAAACAAGGTGTTCTTTCAATGAAACAATCCTTGATTACTGCAGACTTTTCCTGGAAAAGTATGTTGTCTTTTACAAATGACTAATGAAAACATCCAGAGGACCACCTCCCATTTTTTAAACCTCTCTGAATCCAAACTAACTGAACTTTGTCCAACAGCCTAGGTGGCTCTGCTACCATTCTAATTCTAGTGTCACCTCAATGCTCAGTCTCTTCGACGAGAGGAAATCTTAACAACTGAAATTTGGTCTTGGCAGGTAATGTGTCCCTGGTTCTCAGAGGGATGTATCATAGAAATATTATACTGTTCATGATATTTTTTTCAGTAAGTTCATTTTCTAAGTGCTAATGACGCCTTTAATGATGGAGCTCTGCTGATGAATCATAAGTATTACTTTCCATTTATTCACACATAAGATCCAATATAACATCATTATTGCATTACTGTCCAATTTTGCTGTAGTTCAGTGCTGTACACCAACTCTGTAATAACAGCAGAGCAAAACTGGGCAGTGATTCCCACACTGCACGTGTAAAATCCCCTATTTGCTCCAAGACAGTCCACTTTGGATTTTAAATATTTCAACTTGGATTATAAATAAATCCACTGGTATTTCATATAGATCGGTGTCATCCCCTTTGGAAGAACAATTTCGGACAAATCCTGTTTTGTTGTGTTTTTATTTTTTTTCTTAAATCCAAAAGCCGCAGAGGAGTTTTTATTTTTTTATTTATTCATAAACTTGGCTCTGACGGTTTTCCCCAAACTACCTGCAGTTTTGTATCCCTTTTCACAAGCTGCTTACGTCACTAGAGTATGTCTGCATATACTTAGAAAGCAAGCTTTAGTGACACGCTTGGCATATAGGCGATGTGGAGCTTTGTTGGCACGCACAGGTACATAGTGGGATGCAGCTAGACAACTGTGCGCATGCTCCCTGAATGCTGGCTGTGTGCCAGGCCCTGTGGTGGGGGGCAGCACTGTGACTCCTGTTGGGATGCGCGGGGATCTCAGAATCAGAACAGTTTCCAACTGGAATAAAAAGGTTGTCTGGAGTCTTTAAATCCCCTTTACTGGGGACATAATACTGCATACTTGGGCTTTAATCTCAGAATCTTCTCTCATTAGGAGAAAAAGATTTAGTGCTTTTTTTTTTTCTTTTGTTTTCCCCATGTTGCTCTTGACCTTTTCACTTTTCAAATTTACTCAAGGCATGGTTCTAGGTGGAAAATGTAAAGTCATTATATGGCTTTAATTCTGCAAATAAAATAAACAGGTACACTAGATTATTCTTTGGCTCTCAGATGTTTAGATACTATTTTACTGTTTAAGTATATTGGGTCCTTAACAGGAATCCTATCAGATGTTTCCAATAGTTTTTAAAACCTCCAAGAATGAAATGGATAATGGAGGAAAATCCATTTAAATTTAATGATTTAGAAATGAGTCTCTTGCCTGCTGCCATAAATTATTAGGGCTCATAAACTAAGAAAGGTTGGCATGAATAAAAGATGGGACAAAGGCCTCCCTATGGATCGGTCATTATGCCATCAAAACATACCACATCCACAAAACCTGGGTGTAGAGCTATGTGGTCACATAGGGAAACTTTAGGGTCAACTTCATTTGGAAAATGTTCCACCTAGGGAGATGTAGAAACTACGGTTTGTCAATGGTGGAAATGTCCCTACTGCTTTCTCCACATACTGGTCAATTCTTTTTTTTTTTTTTTTTTTAAGATTGTATTTATTTATTCATGAGAGGCAGAGAGAGAGAGAGAGAGAGAAAGAGAAAGAGGCAGAGACAGGCAGAGGGAGAAGCAGGCTCCATACAGGGAATCCAACGCAGGACTTGATCCTGGGACTCCAGGATCACTCCCTGGGCCGAAGGCAGGCGCTAAACCACTGAGCCACCCAGGGATGCCCCTGGTCAATTCTTAATTCAGGTGCGTAAGCCCTTGCTTTCTACCTGACAATGTAATACTGAGTAAGATGTCATACTCCATGCAGTGGAAGAATGTGTGGCCCATATCGCTGCTTCTTTGGCAGCTGTTTCAAGAGAACAAAAAGACCACAGAAATTGTGCTAGAGCTTTGGAAATATTGTTCTTCCAGTCAATACTGACTTGGGATCACAACTTCAATGTTTTATCAACTGCAGTATCAACTTATTCCACAATTAATACATTGGTTTACATTTTTAAAAAGTAGATAATTTTGAATTTTTCTCAATGTCCCTTCAAAATACTTCTTAAGGATTTAAAAAATGAGTTACATGGAGTTTTGCTTTTCCACACTGAGAATTCCAAGCAGAGCTCTATACTGCATGAAATTCTCTTCTCATTCTTTTTCAGCTATTAATGACTTAAAGCAAATGGAAAACATTACCATCTTTATTGTTCCTAGAAAAAAATGGCTATATTCCTGTTTCTATTTCAGATATTGTTTAGTCTTTCCAGTTAAGAGTATAAAAGGGAAGTTGTAAGCTTTCTATTTTGACCAGATGCAAAGCTCTATATACAGGACAGAAATGAGGTAAGAGGTTCAATTTTCAAGATGAAAAGTTCGACATGCCCTGGTTGTATTTCATTCCTCTACAAAACTATACCACCTCAAAGAGCATAGTTTGCAAACTGATGTCCCGTGGATGGAGTGCAGGTCATAGGCATGCTTCTTGCAACCAGCACAGTCTTTGGAGATTTCTGAACTTATTGCCAATATTTAAAAATTTGGAGAGGGTTTATATAAAAACCTAGGTATCTGTAGAGGACCCCCATTTGTACATAGCACTGATCCTGTAGCCGACTAGTAATTGCCCCCTTTCCACAACACACACCTCAACATACAAAAGGTTCCCATTCCTCACAGTCCCTCCTGTTCCTTATTGCCTCACTGGTACCAATTGCCATTGATCACGATAACTCTGATAGGACATGGCTTGCTTTTACTCATTTACCACTAGGCCCCTGACTTGAATTTGTGACCCCATTATTTACTGTGGTCACTGAAAAGCAGAGAGACCGACAGAAAAACACGTGTCATTACAAGGCAAAATGTAAAGATGACAAAGAACTGTGTTTAAATATTAGTACACAAATATGCATTCTTCACAAGAGTTCTTCAGATCTTTCTGTTGGGGGTATTTTGGCGAGGAAAGTAGCCTTGTAGACCACATAGATAGTCTCCTTTCTGTCTGAAGAAATAGGAATATTTTGCCTTAGCAATACAAAGATTTTTTAAATGTTTGTTTTGGTGTTTTTCATGTAGAAATAAATCTGCGATGGGGACTACACCTACGCCTATCATCTAGCTCTCTCTCTCCCTGTTAGCCAACCCCACTCCATCACCAGCATAATCATGGGGTTTCCCCTTGGGGAGGACTCAAAGATTCTCTTGTGAACCATAGCCACCTTTTAAGAATCAGTTTTATCCAAATCACACCATTTAGACCCATAACATTACCCTTCCCTTTACTCTACTGGATCCCATTTTTTACTTGGATTCAGGGGGTGTATCTTTATTCCCTTTCCATGCTACATCCACGATTCTTTCTCTTGATTTGTGCTATTAATTATCTCCTATGTGTTATTTTTAAAGACTCACTAAAATGAGAAGAATTATTTGACATATCTCCCTGATACTAATTCCCTTAGCACTTCCCTGAATAGAAAGAAAAGTGATTAAGTGAAACCATAAATATCCAACAGAAGAGGACCAGCCAGTGGTAAAAATTTCAGTAACCACTTAGTTATGGATGCTACCCAATGAAAACAATGTGCCTCCTACCTATACAATATGGTCATCAGCTGAAACATTCAGGTTTATATTAATGAATGCACAGATAAATTAAGCATTTACAAATAAAAAGTCCTATAGGATAATCTCTTTTTTAAAAAAGAATTTCATATATAAATGGAAAGACAAGCATAAGAACAATTTTTAAGTCTGAAAGAAAATTGGAGAAAAAGAATGTTCCTGACTCAGGAAAGGAAACAACCAGAGACTGGAATCATCATCTCATCTGTGATGAAGGGCCAGCATGGCTGTATCCACCATCAGTAGCCAGTACCAAAAAACAAAAACAAAAACAAAAACAAAAACAAAACCAATTTAAAGTAACAGCATCGACAGTAGTAAAATGGCAATTACTGCGCATGTGGCTTTTTCAGACCTCCCTCAGCATATCCAGGATGTCCATCCTCAGCAGGCCAGACAGGTGCCTTGAAAGCCAGGGCATTAGCAAAGAATTCTGAGGAAGTCCCTTCATGTTTTGTTTCTGTTTGTGCCAAAAGCTCAAGTTGTTTTATTTGCCTGGGGGAGGATCTCCCCAGAGTTCCTAGACCTCAAACCAGCTCCCAGAGAGCCATCTCTCGGAAGGAGGCGGCATGAGGGAAGGCAAGTGTGGGGAACTTGTTTCTGAAAGTTGGACACCTTCCCCAGATATGGGTCTTTGTGGAAGGAGGAGAAGGAGAGTGAAGAAGCTCAGCTAAAATGATGCAAGACACTGGCAGCCTCTTTTATTGTATGTGAGGTGTGTTTTACTCTTCTGAATCTGAAAAAAAGAAAAAGAAAAAGAAAAGTGTCAATGCTGCCTTTCCCCCCACCCCTTCTCCACCCTCCAGGTCTGAGGAGAAGAAAATCTGAGGAATCAAAGAAAGGGGGGAGGATCAATTATACATTTTTATACTAGTCATTGCTGCCTCTTTTGTAGTATCATTTGCTCTGTTCATAAAGGGAAACTCTCAGTGGAGAATTTCAAACACTGGTTACACTCAAAATCTTCATAGTTACTTTTAGCTTGATTATCAAACATTTGGTTCATGCAGTATGGACACTAAAATACTTTATTTTGCAACCAAGATGACAGTGACCACCAAGCTGGGATGATATGCCTCTGGAGTCAGTGGGATTGGAAGAAATCAGAGTCATCAAATCCCAGCCATTTCCATACCCAAAGCAATGATCCTCTCTCAGAATTTTTGCACACTTGCCCCCCTCAGAAGCCTCCTCAGGAAGATTTAAAGCAAGATGTGTTCCAACTGAAATCATTACACAGATAGGTAAATCACCTGACTTCTCTACTGGGCTGAGAGTGAGGCAATAGAGGAAGAAGACAAAGATGGAAACAGAATTAAGTTAATGAAAATAGACAATAGTGGATTTTTTTTCCCTGCCTGGCATACTCTACCCCATGCAAACTCACTGGGCTTGGGTAGAATTTCTAAAAGGCAAGCAGACAAACAAAAACCATCATGTTATTTCTTCCCACGAGTGTTGCATGGTCTGCAAGTCATTGTGCCTTAAAGTTAGAGAGGGTTCCTTCCTGTGTAGAGTTCAAAAGAGAGAGGAGTACTGTGGCTTAGATTTTAAGGATAACACCATTCTACAGAAACGTTAGGAGTCATTAGTGGATAAGGAACATTTCCTACTCAACTTGAAAGACTAAGATACTGTCCTAAATAAGATTTAGTTGAAATCAGGCAGCAAACTAGTTGAGAAATAGGGGAGCCCTATCTGATCTCTTGTAATTACTGTCAATTCTCAATTTGCTAGAGGGCAGTGATCCAATTCTCTGTTGTTCCTCTTTCTTCATTCTAGTCCCATGTATGTTTATCCTCCATCAGCACCTTCACCCATTTTGGAGAAGTAACAGAAAGAGAAATACTTCTGACCAATCAGTTTACTCTGATACAAGCACTGTGGGTGAAGAAGTCACCAGGCGCCTCTCTGCAACTTGCCAGTGAGAGAAAGGGGTGAAACAAAAGCTGAAATCCAGGCCTAGAAATCTTCCTTTGATTCTGATTGTCAATGTGCAATTTGGTCTGTGTGGGAGTTGCAAGACAGCACTCCTCGGTGGTGCTCCTGCCCTGCCATTATCTGTTTGAGGTCATCTGTAATGAGACTCCTTTTAGACAGTCATCAAAATACTAACTACCTTAGGAGATGTCCCCAGGCCCTCAAATATAAAACCCAATTTTATTATGATGATAGAAGTTTGAGGTTGATTTTTTAATAAATGATCAATTGGTTGGAAGGATGCTAGGGACAGCAGACAAGGACCACTGTTACACCCAGTGTGCCTCAACTAGCCAACAAGGGAAGTGATGCACATCTTCCTCCTTGTGGCCTGGATTAGCAGAGGTCAGCTGTCTAGCCTACAGGGTTCTAGAGATGGAAAGAAGTCCATCTAGGATCTTTAATGGAACCCAAAGGCCCTTGAAAAAATACCTTTCTCCTTCCTAGTCATTGCTTCTGAATAAGATGAGAAGGACTGGCTGTGGATCTCCACCATCCCTCCACAGTCTTCTGGTCAAGGGATGGACGGAAGGGTAAATAAAGGAAATGTGTGTCTCAGCTGTGCCTGTGTTCATTAAGTATAACCAACAGTAAAAGATGCTCTGTAGTTGGGTCTGTGACCTGAATGACCATCCCAGCCTTCCCAAACACATGTTCTCTCTAAAGTAGTTTCCGTCCATAGATTTCTTAGAGCACTTACTATAAGGTAACTCCTATCATAGCTATCTGCAAGATGTTCCACGCAGACCATAGACTCCTTGGGGGTAGGGAAAACATCATTTATCTTCATAACTCTTTGCATATGTTATAATGTCCAACACACTGCACATGCTCAACAAGTATTTTTTAACTGAAAGGAAGTGAACTAAATAAGCGTCAGGTAAATGGGACAGATATAGAAGAATAACGAGTAGGAAGTCTCTCTCTACCCTTTTTGAGAATCTTTTCACAGCAGGAAATAAAAATTAAAAAGAAAATCATAAATGTATTTATTTAATATTTTATTCAATAGCAAGGCATGATATGTAAAAAATGTATACTT
The DNA here is from genome assembly GCF_048164855.1 of Canis lupus baileyi. Taxonomy (NCBI): domain Eukaryota; kingdom Metazoa; phylum Chordata; class Mammalia; order Carnivora; family Canidae; genus Canis; species Canis lupus. The sequence continues at coordinate 16,765,886 of NC_132855.1, read as the reverse complement.
CCTTTGCAGAAATTGCCCCACTGTGGAGACTAATATCCCAGAGAAGAGCCACCTGTTGTGCAGGTAGCTTTGACATGGTCTGTAAATCAGGCTTGCTCCTCATTCACTCCACACTTCCTCCTCTGAACTTTGAGTGTCTTATATTTGCTTTGTTGTGGTTTGGTTTTATGTTTTTGTTTTCAATTTAAACTAAAATTAGATAAGCATTTTAAGCTAAAATTGGGTAAGACTACAAAGTATTAGGAAAATAAGTTCCTGAAACCAGATAAATGGCCATTCTGTATCTGAGATAAGGGATTATTTTTTGTTACAGAGTCTTTGAATTCCATTGATTGTAAATCTATGTTGCCTTTTGGAGGTCACAAAAAAGCAGTAAAATTCACCCACCTTTTTATGATTGATAAACAGAAATGGAAAATATCTTCACCTAACTTGGGATAATTTGTGAAAATATTAGGGCACCTGGGTGGCTCAGTGGTTGAGCATCTGCCTTTGGCTCAGGTCATGATCCTGGGGTCCTGGGATCGAGTCCCACATTGGGCTCCCCATAGGGAGCCTGCTTCTCCCTCTGCCTATGTCTCGGACTCCATGTGTCTCTCCTGAGTAAATTAAATCTTTTAAAAAAATCTGAGAAAATATCTAAGCAAATGTCATCCAACCACCCACCCCCTGACCAAAGACTTCTTATGTCTCGCAAAGGGGCAGCCATTGGAGCCCTGAATCCTGAAGCACATGCTGTATGAATTCACAGAAATATATTAACTCTATGGAAATGAATAAGAAAAAATGTAAAAATGTTTCAGTGACTTCATTTGGAGAAAAAGAGGTGGAAATTTACAACAACATGGTCTTGTTTATTCTACCCTTCCCACGTTACTCCTCCTCCAGGTAAGTGGAGATGCTGTATGAAACCATTTGGTTTAAAGATAATTGTTTTAAGAAGAGGCTTAAATTTCGATTTAATGTTACTTGACTCTAAAAATGTGTTTATCTGTCATAATGTTTATTCCTAGATCATCTCTGAGGCAGGCCTCACAGAAATCTGGCACCAAGCTTGAAAAACAACTGTAAACACTTTTCTCTTTCATTTTTCTTGGTTTTGATTTTTTACAGCCTGATTCAACTATCATCCAAGCTCAAAGAATAAAGCTGACTTGGCTGAGAACAGACCTGGGATTCAAACCAGATTTTTAGGTTCCAGAAACTCTACCATAGCTGCCTCCGTATGGAGTTGACTTTCTACGAAAACCACAAAATGATACAGTAAGCAATGGAAAGGAAGACTAAATGTGGTAAAACCAAACTCAATTTTGGATGTATAGTAGAATTTCTGGGGCTTATAAGTGGGTTCTGGTTTGGAATAATAATTATGAGAAAATGCTAAAAACAAAAAAACCCACATTATTTTAGATACAGCTATTAGAATTGATCTAGGCACAGATTTCACTGTTTTAGATCATAAATGCTATTTTAAATTGTTATCACTAAATATCCAAAAGCATATATTGCCTCCTTTCTCCATGACCCAAATGATAAAGGATATAATTACAATATGATTATTCTAAGTTAATTGTATGCATGTAATACTAATGCTACAGTCCTGCTAAGATACACGGGTGGATGGGTGGATGGATGGACAGATGGATGGATGGATGAACAGATGGACAGACCGAGAGAGTTAGTAAGTAAATGTATGGAAATATAACTTACTGAAACCTTGCCTAGGCCAACATGATGAGCTCCTAAAATTTAGCCATTTGATCCAAATACACAGAATAAGAACAGTACAAAAGATAGTAGTTCTTAGCTCCCACCTTTGCCCATTTTTTTCTTTTCTTTTGATCCACAGCATCTGTGCTATCATTGAGAATAATGATGGTATTAAACTTTTAGTCTCTAACTTTTCTGCCCTCTCCCTCCCTTTACACAGCATGGTGTTTCTTTCCAAACTTAAAATCTGTCAATAACTCACTCTCTTCTACCCCATGTTGCCTGAGGTATTTTACTGCTGTTACTCTCTGTATTAATAACTTAGTACTTTAACACCCAAGAAATAATGAAAACATCCAACTCTGCAAGTGCTCCAGGGTCTGGCCCACTCTTAAAAGGTAAGTAAACATCAGGCATCAGCAGCCCTTAACACTCTTTGGTGCAGGTGAGACAACCAAGATTTGTCTCCATACAAAAGTTTTGTTTCTGATCAGTCTTTGAATCTGCTATTTTTTTATTTAAATTCAATTAGCCAATAGAAAGTACATTCTTCATTTCAGATACAGTGTGCAATGATTTATCAGTTATGTATAACACCCAGTGCTATAACCACATCACGTGCCCTCCTTAATGTGCATCACCCACTTACCCCATCCCCCCACCCACCACCCCTCCATCAACCCTCAGTTTGTTTCCTAGTGTTAAGAGTCTCTCATCTCTAATGATTTTTCTCCCTCTCTAATGACTTTCCCATTCTGCTATTTTTGAAGCCAACAAGAAGCCAGAGACTGTAGAGACCAAGAAGGTCCTTCAGAGAAAGTTAAGTGAGGCTGGAATTTTAAACCTGAAACATTATGACTGCTCTTCATGCTTTTCTCAATTTTTTTAGTTTAGGAAAAGCAATATAAGATTCAAGATAAGTGAGAGAAAAAAACAAATATTTTCTCTCAAGTTTTCACTGTGGCTCCAGAGTATAAGATAAAAATAGCATGCATTGTAGAGGGCTAACACTTATGAAGTACAGACGTCATCACTTGAAGATCGTGGTGCCCTTCTGTGAGAATGCTAAGAATAAATACAAAGAGGAAGCTTCGATACTTGCTTGATATTGCATTTTTAACGGTTCTCCTTGCATGTGGGTGTCTAGAAAAGAAATGGCATTAACAATGTAGACAGTGCTAGCTCCTGGAACTGGCACATATTTATGGCAAAGGCAGCTGCTATTTTAAAGAATTTTTTATAATGTTAATAGAGTTTCTCTTGACAAATGCATTGCTACTTGTGTTTTTCCCATCCCTGTGTAGAATTTGACAAAATCTATTTTTTAAGGGGGAAAACAGATACGTATTTATTTCATGAATACTAAAAAGTTATTTTTAATCCTGAACATCAGTGTTAAAGGAAAAAAAATCACATTTTCCACAGTTCCAAAATTATAATCCTTTCTGTCAGACGGGGTTCCTTTAAAAATACAATGGTACATTAAGAGTGTAACGAAATGTCTAGAAGATAAAGTGAAACAATGAAAGCTTATATACCAATAATTCCAAGGGAAAAAATGTTTAAAAAGATTAATTTTGTCATTACCGAAGTATACATAATATACTTTTATTTGACATTTCTACTATGTAGTTATTTGGTTAGAGACTGGAATCTAAATGGCTATATAAAAAACATGAATTGACTTTAGAGTATTCTTTAGCATAACACAATTTAATTATATTAAACCCACCAACCTTATGTCATATTATATGGATCATACCACCTATAAATGCAATATATGTATATGTTTATATACTACACATATATTTACACAATTATCTATAACATATCCCATATGTATATACATATATATTTCAGTTGCTGTTTCAATACTACAAATGTGAATTTCAAAAAAACAAGAATGTACAGGAGGATGCCACATGTTCCCTTATCATCTACCATGAGGATATCTATTATACACCCTCCTTGAGAAGCACAGAGATATTTACTAAACCTAAAAGTATATAAAAATACTATTTGGTTTGAAATGGATGTTTGTAACCAAAAGAGCTAACTGTTCTGATTCACTGTGACTCATTGATGCTAGAACCATGTGTAAGTAATAGGCTTTGTACTTCCTTGCTCCCAAGAATATAACACTGTAGTAAAAAGGAGCAGGAACATTTTGTAGTTCACCCTATTTGACCATTTTCTACCATGTATCATGGGATGGTTAACAGTCTTCCCCAAAATCCATCCAAAAAACAATTATGTTGGGTTTCAGCATTGCTGAACTCACAATAACTCTTGTTGGGTCAACCTACAGCACAGCTTCTGAAAATAGCTAAAAAATAACACTTAAGTATATCAATCAAAATGTTTTAGCAACAAAACCCTTTAAAATCTAATTAGTGAGGTTTTATCCAGAACATGAGGATAATAAGCATCTGAAAAATAATATTGCAATTTTCTCTTCCATTTATCAAACTTTTTACGGTTTTCCTTTGACAGGGACATTGGAGTGCAGGATTTAGACCCTTGGGTTATCACACAACTTGAGAAAATAAGGGTGTAAAAATGTTTTGAAAAACAAATATTTCATGGCTCTTCTTGCTAAACCATACCGTTTACTTATTGTTGATGCTCCATATGTTAATATATACACATAAATTTGTTAAGTAAATGGGTCACAGGAGTTTTCATGGACAAATGGCTAAGGGAAATGGGATATTAATCAGAACATGTGTTGTTATGATGACTTATCTTAACTGGGACTCAGGGGACTCCAGATGTTTGGTCCCCGTACACGCATGGAAAATAATTCATAAGGATGCTGCGTTCTCATGTTGAGGGAACATTCTTCTTAAAAAATAGGCCTTCTTTTTGTCAAAACATAAAGGGCTACAGTGTAATATCTTCCCAGAACTAAGAAAAAAAATGTTCTCCTCTGAGAAGGAAAGAAGTAAAAACCCCAAAAGATGGGATTAACTATTTGTAGAAACTACCTCGAGACAGCAGAGGTTGACTTCAGTGGCATGATCAATAGTGAAGTGTACTGCAAATGATTCATGGCTAAAAACAGTTAAATACTGAAGTTTTATAAGTTTTGTCCTTAAAGGAAATTAGAAAGGACTGAAGGCTATTGTTACAGTAGCACTGCCTTGGGTGTGAGAGGAAAGGACAGTGTAATAGTTACTGCTGTCAGAACTGTTCACCATCCTTGGCCTTTTTTACCCACCACAGTTCATGATCTGAGCATACCTTTGGAGATCTGTAAAGCTTATGAAAATCTGGTAGGCTATGGTGGAGAATCAAAAACAATGCCTTAAAAACAAAGAAGTTTCTGCAAGGTTAAGGCCAGAAATGTGATCAATAACAACTAAAAGTGAACAAGAGATCAACCTATCTGACGGTTGAATGTGTGGTTGAAAAGAGACTTTTAGAAAGACAGGTGCCATGGAGGAGTGCCTCTCACACTGTCAGAATGCAGGGCATTCGAGATTGCCCCCATCTATTCTTCCTGGCAAGGCTATCCTGATGGTGGAGACAGATGTATCAGGATATTCTACTTTGAAGTCACACTTTTTCATCAAGTAACTCCCCTTGTGTTTTCAGTTTGTCAAGCAACTTTCTTGTATGATTTGAGTTCCCAGGTAGGTTTTCCTTTAGGAGAAAGAAACCACTGACTGGACAGTTGACACAAATATTCCAGGGTACATCAGTAAGTTAGCAGTCAAAACCATACATTGATTATGAGTATTGGTGTTAGTGTCAACAAATCTTTTGCAGCATAACCAACTCTTGGTTTACGGTCAATATGAAACTCCTCTGCCATTGTGTAGAGTCCTTCTTGCTAATCAGCAGGCCTCCTTTATATCATCATATATAGCACAGGCTCCCAAATGATGGAACTACTTGAGTTTTTCTCCAAATAAGATAGTTCTTATATAGAGAAAAAAATGAATAAAAATCCACAAAGTGTATTTCACTTCAAAAATCCTATGTCGAGAATTTTCAAGATTCCATAATCTTCGTCTATTACTAAATTGTATTATGTGTACCTTATGCAACACAAATTGGGATAGAAGTTTAAGATGGTCATTAAGATACTGCTCTTTAAGACTTGTGAACCCATCAGAATTCTGAATAAAACCATATAGACAGCTGCTTAGAAACAAGTCAATCTGTCAAAAATTGAGGAAAATATTAAGTGACTATAAATGCCTTTAAAGTCCCCCATGACTAGGTAGGATATATGGAATTGATTCAAATATGAATGTACTGAAGATGGGTAAATGTGTTCAATTGTTTCTATAGCTCTACATGGACCAAGGCACAGCCAGCATCAGCTGCAAGTGATAACGAAGCACTGTGGGAAGAAACAGCATAGATTGGAACAAAGAGGAAATAAAAGGAGGCAGCGGCTACAAGCTATGGTTTTGAGGGTCTGAAATAGGGCAGGTCTTTATTTTGGTGTATAAAGACAGCCTAACAACCACTGTCCTGCGTAGTGTGGGGGAAAATATTTGGAAGAAAGAATGAGGTGAGCGTAATTCCCTGAGAAGAAAATACTGGGTACAGGTATCCATGCAGACTTGAAAACGGATGATTGCCTCAACAAATGCACAGCTCCTGAATAATGATATATGTGCCAGTGTGTTTGTTGCTTCTCAAATCTCTGAACATGAACTTAAGTTAGGAACCATCTCTGCTGTAAAGACAGACATGTGTCTCAGTTTTCCAGGCACCTATTATTGGACTGTTTCCTCCCTGGATTTGCAGAGAAGGGCACAACTCCAGGTCTGTGCAGGCCCTATCTATCTCTCTCTCTCACTATGAACTCCACTGCAACGCAAGACATGACACCCCACCCTTTAGGCAACTAACAAAATATTTTCAACTCTAGCTAAAAAATAAGAGCATCAAGTAAGACTCAGGTGTAAAGGTTCAGACTATATCCTTCCACTGCTTTTATTAAGAACTTGGTGCATCTATTAAAATAGAACAAAAGGAATCTAACAAAGTCAAAGTCATCCATTCCATTTATTTACCCACTTTCAAACTACTTTGGTAGGATCAGCTATATTAAAAAAAAAAAAAAAAAAGGAAAAATACATCCAAATATGAGGACTCACATCCCAGGCAAAATGCTTGAATGTAAACAACAAACCTTTTAATCTCAAGTAGTTGTTCTACACGACCCAACAAGAATATTGGCTCCATTGTCTTTTGTTTTCTGTGTTGAGATCCAAGAGATGAGAACATGAGCAACTTAAGAAATAAACAGAAAAAGTGCCTATAAGGAAATGAGCTTAGAGACTCATTTCCCCGACAGACAAAGGCAAGTAACAGCTAAGAAAGTTTTAGTGAATATAATATACAAGTATAAAATCATCTCTCCACGTATAAGTTTTATTTTGTTTTCTCTCAATATGGGTTTTAATTTGGCTTTTAATTTGCATTTCTTACTTATGTCTATGATTTCCTAATGTGCTTATTTGCTAGCTGTACATCTCTTCTTGTGAAATGTTTAAATCTTTTGCATGTCTTTAATTAAGTTGTTTGTTTTCTTATTATTGAACATAGAAGTTTCTGTATATATTTTGGATATAACTCCTTCAATACAAATAGGCTTTGCAAATATTTTCCCCAGGTCTGTGGGCTGTCCTTTCATTCTAATAGAAGCTTCTGAAGAGTAGATGTTTTTAATTTTGATAAAACATAATTTGTCAATTTGTTCTTTTATGGTTTGTACTTTTGGTGTCATGCCTAGAAAACCTTTGCCTAACCTGCGATTGCAGAGTTACTCCTGTTTTCCTAACCATAAGTTTTATAGTTTCACATTTTAAATTTAGGGTTATGATCTATTTTAATGTTTCCATATGATGTAAAATATGAGATAATTATTTGCATATCAGTATCAAATTGTTCCATCACCATTTGTTAATGATTACCTTTCTCCATGGAATGCCCTGCCCTTTGTTAATAAGTTATCCATGTATATGTGGATTTATTTCTGGACTCTCTAATCTATTGACCCATCTGTTTATCTTGATCCTAATACCACACTGCCTTAATTACTACAGCTTTACAGTAAGTCTTGAAACAAGGCTACCTTTTTAGTCCTCCAATTTTTCCCTTCTTTTTCCAAGTTGCTTTGTCTATTTTGGGTGCTTTGCATCTCCATATAAATTTTAGAATTGGCTTGTCAATTTCTACCAAAAAAAAAAAAAAAACCTTCTAGAATTTTAATTGGGATTGTATGAATCTGTAGATCAATTTGGAGAGGACTTACATTTTCACTATCTCTGGAAAATCCCCCAGTATTTTGAAACTAAACACTATGCCTCTAAATAATTGTCAGATCAATGCAAAAATCAAGATGGAAATTAGAAAGTATTTTGAACTAAATGTGAATACAAATGCAACATGTTAAAATTTATGGCATACTACTAAAGTGGTACTTAGAAATTTACAGCACTTAATGCCTACATTAGAAAAAAATAAGTCAAATTAATCACATTAACTTCCATATTAAAAAACTAGAACATAAGGCAAACTCAACCCAAAAGTAAGCAGAAGAAAAAAAAGATAAATGAAATAAAAACAGAAAAACAACAGGGAATATTAATAATAATAATTAATAAAACTTATTATCCTCTAACCAGACTGGTCTAAGAAAAAAAGAGAAAAAAGATAAATTACCAATATAGAAAAATAGATTAAGTCACTACATATTCTACAAATAATAAAAGAATAATAAAATAGTATGAATATCCTTATGCCAATTTAATTCCACTATGACCTATAAATATACTTTGCATGACTTGGGTCCTTTTCAATTTATTGGGACTTGTTTTATATCTTACAATCTGGTCTATATTGATAAATGTTCTGTGTGCACTTGAAAAGAACGTGTATTCTTTATTGTTGGGTATTCTAGGAACACCACTTGGGTAAAGTTGGTTGGTAATGTTAAAATCTTCCTTTCTTGCAGATTTTGTATCAATAGATATTCTATCAACGATTGAGAGAGGAATATTACTGTCTCTAATAAAATCATGGATTAAAAAAATTTTTACAGTTCATTTCATGTATTTTGGTGCATAAATATAAAGGATTATCATATAGTCTTGATAAATGGGCAACTTTATTATGAAATGAACTTCTTTATCTCCGGTGATAGTGTTTGCAATGAAATCTATTTTGTAAGATACTAATGCAGGCCTTAAAGCTTTCTTTTTATTAGTGTTAATTGGTATGCCAATTTCCATCCTTTTACTTTTGGGCTATTTGTGTCTTTTTTTTAATAAAGTTAGACTATAATTGGGTTTTACAATCTGAAAACCTCTGCCTTTTTATTGGGGTGCTTAGGAAATTTAATGTCATAACTGATATCCTTAGTTTTAAGTCCATGATCCTGCTATTTGTTTCCTATTTGTCTCATATGTTTTTTGTTCCCTTATTACTTTTTGCCTTCTTACCGATTAAGTTTTTTTATTATTTCATTTATCTCTTTTGTTGGCTTATTAGCTATATGTCTGTGTTTTGTTATTTTAATTTAATTGCTTTAGAGTTTATAGCATATGCTTTTAATTTATCACAGTCTACTTTCAAATGATATTATATATATCACTTCATGTATAATATTAGAACTTTACAATAGTATTCTTTCATTTCTCTCTTCCCAGCTTTTTATGCTATTGTTGTCTTTTTATGCTATTGTTTTATGCTATTTCAATTGTATATGTTATTTTTTATTTATTTATTTATTTATTTATTTGAGAAAGAGTGTGTACAGGAGGGGCAGAGAGAGAGAGAGAGAGAGAGAGAGAGAGAATCTCAAGCAGACTCCATGCTGATCATGAAGCCTGATCTCATGACCTTGAAATCACCACCTGAGCTAAAACCAAGAGTCAACCACCTAACCAAATGCACCACCCAGGCACCCCTCAGTTATATATGTCATAAATCAAACAATGTATTATCATAATTTTGTTCAAATAGTCGGCGATCTTTAAGAGGTTTAAATGATAAGAAAAAAAATCTTGTATATTTATCCATTTAGTTATCATTTTTTGTGTGCCTGATTCTTTTCTGCAGGTTCATATTTCCAACTGGCATAGTTATCCTACTGCCTTTCATTAACATTTCTGGTAGTGTGGATCTACTGGTGATGAATTCTTTCAGCTTTTATATCTGAAAGATATGTTTACTGTGTATGGAATTCTTTTTTAAAAAGATTATTTATTTATTCATGAGATGTGTATGGAATTCTTAATTGAATTATTTTTTTCTTTCAGCATATTAGCTCCACTGTCTTCTTATTTGCATTGTTTCTGATAAGAAATCTACAATTATCCTTATCTTTGTTTAATGTACTTGAGTTTTTCTATTTCTCTAGCTGTTTTTAAATTTTCTTTTCTTTACTGGTTTTTAATAATATGATTATGCCATGTTTTGGTGTAATTTTCTTCAAATTTCTTGTGCTTGGTCTTTACTGAGCTTCTTGAGTCTGTGCATTTATAATTTTCATCACCGAGCAAAATTTTAGCCATCAAATATTTTTCTTTCCTCCCCTCCCTCTTCTTTATGTTGGGGATTCCAATTACACATACATTAGGCTGTTGAAGATGTCCTACAATTCATGGATGCCCTTTACAATTTTCTTTTGGTTTCATTTTGGATAGTTTTTCACTACTCTTTTCTTCCACAGTGTTTATCTCATTCACTATATTTATTATTAATCTTATCCAACGTTATTGGATAATTTCATCCAGTGTGTTTTCCACATCAGACACTGTACTGTTCATCTCTAGAAGTTTCCCCTTCTTTATATCTCCCATGTCTCTAATCAACTTCCAAACATATGGGCTATAGTTATAAGAACTACTTTAATGTTCTTGTCTGCTATTCTAACTTCTATTTCAGTTCTGGATTGGCTTCCATTGTTTCTCTCTCTCTCTCTCTCTCTCTCTCTCTCTCTCCCTCCCTCCCTCCCTCCCTCCATCCCTCCTTCCCTCTCATTACAGGTAGTATTTTCTTGCTTCTTTGCATGTCCAATAATTTTTTGTCAACTATTGGATATTATGAACTTTACCTTGTTGGGTACTGGATATTTTTGTATTCCTATATATGCCTATGAACTTTAGTCTAGAGTAGAGTTAAGTTATTTGGAAACACTCTGATCCTTTTATGTCTTGCTTTCAAGGTTTATTAGATAAGACCAAAGCAATATTTAGCCTACAGCTACCTACTCCCCCATTAATAAAATAAGACAATCGGGTGGATTCTACACAATTCTCTTTAAATGATGAGGTCTTCAATCCAGCTAGTTGGAATTGGCACTTTTCTTGCCTTATATGAAGTGTGAACATTCGGACCATTCCTTCTAATCTTCTTGAATGGTTCTTTCCTGATCTCAGGCAGTTTCCTATCTGCATGGTCAATCAGTACTCTGATGAGTGGATACTCTTTAGATCTCTGGACTTCTATATCTCTACAGATCTCTCTTCTCTGGTACTTTATCTTGTTAACTTCAGCCACCACCGCAGCTCTCCCTGGATCTTTATTCACTTCTTCAACTCAAGAAGTCCATCAGGTCTGCCTGGGTTCTCCCTCATATGCTGCCTGGAAACCCTCTCAAGGGACTACACTGAAGCAATCATAGTGCTTATTTCATTTGTTTCCTGTTTCTTGAAGATCACTGTCTTTCATTTCATTTCTTTTTTTTAATATTTTTATTTATTCATGAGACACACACACACACACACACACATACACACAGAGAGAGGTAGAGACACAGTGTCTTTCATTTCTTAATGTCCAGTATCTTGAAGACTATTTTTCCACATAAGTTGTCTTTTATTATGATTATTATTGTTTCAGGTGAAAGGGTGAATCTAATTCTTATTAGTCCTCTTTGGCAGAAGCAGAGGTCCATAAATAGTCTTTTGTCTACCCTTTTCACTTTATATTGCTGACTTTAAATTTCATGAACATCTTTAAATATTCCGATTCCCAGAACATTCAGTGAAGGAGAAATTCCTGCTGAACTCCTCTGGAGCTTGGCAAACAACCCTGTAGGGCCTAATTATAATCAATCTTTTAAGAGACACAAAATGGTGGCTATCTCTTATATCTCTGTTAATGTAGTCAAATAAAGTTAAGGGCAAATTCATATTTCCGAGCAATTCTTAAAAATTTTGGCAGGTCCAAGAGGCTATGCTGTTTCAAAAATGGCTAAAATCACACTGAAAAAGAACTCATTCACTGACACCCCACAAGTCTCCCAGTGACACTGTAAAAGTTTAGGCCCTAAGAGAATCTTGGCTCAGAGGCCCAGTCTTTTTATGTTAGTACATTTCTCCCTAAGAGTAAACAAGGTAGTTTCGAAGGACATTCATTCTTTAAAGTCAGTTTGAAAATTAGTGCTACAGGATACTAAGGAGAACCTCAGTAGCCTGACAGAGATAATGTACAACTGCAATGTGTTCACTATGCCAGGATGTAATTTATGCTTTCAGCACACACTCCTTCCCTCTGTGAGTGCCTCAGCTCACTGGGGTTTGGGAATAACCAACTGCGGTCCAGTTTCCATCAAGCTTCTTTCTGAATGCATACAATGTTGCAATTTCCAACCATAGTGGGTTTGGTCATACTGGGCACTGAACTGTGCTTGGATATTTCCTCTCAAAAATTAGACAGAGCTGGTCACCACTGGTTCCCAGGGGGAGAGGCATGAAAAATAGTTAAATTGGCTTCCTCTAGTTATCAAATGTAATAGGATCTATTAAAAAGAAATAACAAAATGTATGTGGTTGTTACTAGACAGCTTTTAAAAATAAATGTACCCACTATTCATGTATCATTTAAAATTTTTCCTAGAGTTTCGATGACCAAAATTGAAGAGATAAATGAGACTGACTGAAATCTTTTCTACTTCATGCCACCAAGAATAGCTTTCATCCTAGTAAAGATTTTTGGCTAAGATAGCACAAGTAACTAAAGCCCAATGACCTATGTCCTTATGATATCAAAGCACTAAGAATAACTGATATCATATTAGCCCATCTATGAAATTAAAATACAAGGTTGTTCATGTCCAACTTTGTGTATAAACTTGCTAGTATTATGAATATACCAGACCCATTTAAAGCAGTGGAAAGTTAGAGTTATGGAGGGAAAAAGAATTTTTCTTATTACTGTACCCTGTTCACCACCCTATGGAATCAAGAATCCTGTTCATTAAACAATCAAGCTTTACATTTATTTGTCCAATAGAACATAATACCTATTTACCCTCTCCCATACAGCCCTTTTATAAAAAAGTTGCTTAATTATTTTAAATACTTGGGGACAATTAAATTATAAGGGCTCAGGTAAAATAAAAGGGCTTCATGAAGGTAATAAAATCTAATTCACAATGCCCATATAATATCATAATAGATATTTGTAGCACAATATGCAACAAGATCCCATGTTAAAGATTTGGGACTCAGTTTATTCTGCGCTTTTATGCTGTAGGAATTTAGATAGGCCACTGAATTCAGGATGGGCCAGGTGTTCAGGTGCTGGGTTTATACATTACATTTATACTGTACATTTTCTGGCTTGCATTACCTTGACTTGGTTTAATGATATCTGGCAACAAATCTTACCCTACAGCAGAGTCTAGCTAGGATGACTACCATTTTGAATTCTGTTTTGTCTCCCATGTAATTCATGTCTTAGTCACAATCATTTGAGGAAGGTATTTTTATTAGGTACATGGATTTCACTTACATAAACAATTTGGCGCAAAACTGCATATGGATGTTTCCTAGATATTATGTGATAAGACACCTTGAATGAGCTTAAAAGAAAAGGCTTAAGAACCGATTTCACACATGAGTAAAGAAAACCTGTCATAGTGGCTTGAAGATGAAAGCTAGAAGGGCTGCTTCCTTTTTAATAGGTGGAGTTGTGTTCAAATTTTTTCTTACTCTTTGAACTGAATACACAGTATTTGTTCTTCAATGACATTTAAACCAAACTATCAAAGAACAGCTTAGCATCCACAATGTCTCCAGGGAGGCATAACTCAAAGAGAGTCTGGGACTTTTGAACAAACCATTACCTAGAAACTTGAGTTTTCAGTTTATCATGTACACATATGAAGGAGTTGCTATGCATAAGCCCAAGTTACAACTGAACCAGGAGATTTATATAAAAGGCGGGAGCAGTTTTCTCAGTAGGATAGTACAAAGTCTGAAAGAGAATAAAATCTAAACTTTCAGGTTTTAGAAAGAGTAAGATGCTTTGTGAAAAGTAAGAGCAATGTTCATGGAGCACATCACAAGGTAGGTTCATTCTACCTTGGGTATTTGGTGGGGTTTGCCATCCAAAGCTTGCCTTTGAGACTTGCTGACCAAACTGCATTATACAAATATGTCTGTTTTCCAATATGTGGGCCTTCCAACACAGTGAACACTGGACAGATCTCTCATCTTATCAAAAGTAATAATTCCTCATTAAAAGAGAAAATGTGAAAATTGAAAACATGGAGCATTTCCCATTTATGCTGCACAACTCACAATCAAAGACTTGTATTCCATCTCATTCCAACCAGCAAGTCTAGAGTCAACTTTAAAGTTAAAATGAAAAAATGCCAAGTGGTAAAGACAGAGTGTAGAATGCATTTGTGATGGAGAAAGAATGGTGGAGGGGAAGAGATACAACGATAATCTGTAAATTATTGAAATAGGGATTGAGTACTTCTTAAATGTAGTGAAGGGTTTTTTCAGGGTATAATATAAGAATATATTAACAACCACAATTTCAATTCTAGGTGTAATTCTAACAAACCTGCATTAAATTGCACATTTTATGGAAAAATATAATGGGAATTATGTTCTTACCATCTGTTTTCTTTGAATCACTTCCGACATTAGATTGATCCTTCCTGTCTGTCTTATTTTTACCATCTTTCAAGTCACCTGAAAGTAATAAACATGACAAACAGTATATGTATATAGTTAAAAGGGAAGTTATAACTAGTCTTAAACTTGTCAAGGTAAAAAGATGAAAAAAATCCATAATTTTAGTCATGAAGGGGGTACTTGTCTGAATGTAAATATCTTTTTAATCCATATATTAGGTCTTAAAAGCTAGATTATGATCTAGAAATTAAAACAAAGTTCCTGTTAAGCAACATTACACTTAAGCCAATAATGTTTATTTTCCAAGAAAGGCAATTCAGCTTTATTACTGAGTTGTGGAGTGTGGAAAACTTAGGTCAAATGTAAGTTATCCCAGCTAATAGCTACTTAACCTCTATATGCCTCAATTTCCTCATCTGCAAAATGGGGATGATAATAGCTACTTTATAGACATAATAAAAGGACAAATGTATTTAAGTTAGTGAATGTGATATCTGGCACATCATACAATGACAACTGAACTCTAAAACAGAGTTATAAATGGTATTCTAAGTAATGAGCTTGTCAAAATATGATTTGTAAATGTTAAAAAAACACTATGCAGGGGGATCACTGGGTGGCCCAGCGGTTTAGGGTCTGCCTTTGGCCCAAGGCGTGATCCTGGAGTTCTGGGATCGAGTCCGAGGATCGAGTCCCATATCAGGCTCCCTGCATGGAGCCTGCTTCTTCCTCTGCCTATGTCTCTGCCTCTCTCTCTCTCTATGTGTGTGTGTCTCTCATGAATAAATAAATAAAATCTTAAAAAAAAAACACTATGCAAACAAATGTAGAATAAACACATGTCAAAAACTTAATTCATTCACAAAGGAATCAGAGAGATGGTGTTAAGGGCATTTAAGGAAATGGGTATTTATAGGTAGAAAACTGTTAAAATAAGATTGATGTGTTAGAAACAAAACTGGTCATGTCCTACAGGGCAATAAAAATAATAACTTATGAGTGGGGGGAATCTCTTCTAACAGTCAAAAATCTCTAAGTTAGCATGTAACTTTACAGTACCTAGGCTTGAGTCAAGGTAAATGACAAGGTTAAACACAGTCATGTTCTAAAGCAGAAGTCACTGGGCAACCCAGGTGGCTCAGCGGTTTAGCACTACCTTCAGCCCAGGGTGTGATCCTGGAGACACAGGATTGAGTCCCAGGACGGGCTCCCTGCAGGGAGCCTGCTTCTCCCTCTGGCTGTGTCTCTGCCTCTCTCTCTGTGTGTCTCTCATGAATAAATAAATAAAACATTAAAAAAAATAAAGCAGAAGTCATCAAAATGTAGCTCATGGGCCAATCTGGAAATAGAGATCTTTGGGAATATCATGTCCATTTGTTTACATATTGTCTGTGGCTGCTTTCATGCTGCAGTGGTAGGTGCCACATAGTTGCAATGGAGACACACAAAACTAGGAGTAGTTACTGGCTGGGCTAACACAGAGAAAGCTTGCTGACCCTTGTCTAAGAGAATTAAATAATCCCTGGCCACGTTTGTCCACCAGTAATGTCACTGTGACATTGAAAGGACATGGCATCCCTTCCCCCAGCCCTATTCTCAAGTTTTGGAAATTCTTCTTACAATCTTACTAATAGCATCTTTGTTTTTAGCCTGCATAAAACCCAGAATACACAACATTACAACTAAAATACCAGTACTTCTTAAAACAAGAAGACCCTAAGAATAATTGCAACCAGGGAGGACTATCTTTTTTTTTTTTTAAAGAAAAGATAGAGGTCCTATCTTTTTTTTGCTTTCTTTGTGCCAGGCAATGTGATAAATGCTTTGTGTGCAGCATTTCACTAAATTATTTCAACAACCCCATTATGAAAGTACTGTTATTGCAAGTAGACAAATTCATCACAGTTTAATTCACTAAATTATCAATTTGCAGAATAACAAACTCATCAAATGATGTTTTCCAAGTGTGGGTTTTCCCTTGACTTCACTACAGCCACTGTGTCACACACTGGTCAATCTTGCTGTGTTGAGTGCAGTGCACTGGCTGCTGGCTGCCAATGGTTCACAAACCATCCTGGCCCCATCTCTGCCTATAACCTTGCATGTATTTCTCCTTCCAGCAGCAGAAATGCTCCTGTTGGCCTCTGTAGACCTGGTTTAAGCAATTCGTCTGACAGTTTTTGCATATATGGCCAACTGATCTTTCCATAAAGTGATTTTGTTTAAGCAGACTTGTGAAGAATGGACATGAAACTCATATTACCATCTCCATTTTATGGCTATGGAACCTAAGGCTTGGAAAAAGTAATCTACCACAATATACACAGATGGCTTTGAGTCTAGAAGCTAAGCTTTCAACCACTGTATCTTGCAACTTTCCTATGAAGCTTAAGTTTTCAATTTCTGTTTATTGCTGCCATTTCTAAATGCCTTTGGCCTACATATTTATAAAGAAATGGTTATCTAAGCATAATTCAAGACCATTTTGGGTTGTAATATATTCAACATAGTAAGTATTTTCAATGGAATTTGATAAATCCTAAGCTAAGAGTCAATAAATTCTCCAAGTTTCCTCTTACTCTTAATTCTGAAATAGGATGAACTGGCTGAAGGGACTGAGGTAAAAGGGGGTCAACTCTAGGCAGGGTGTAAGCAGGAGGAATTCAAGTGAAGGGCATGGTCATCACCCTTTACCACCACCAATGGCCAAAGGGAGAATTCCTTTGGAGGTCCCATGAACAGTTCAAATATTGGCTCTTGTTTTAAGGATGCCAGAGATGGATTCAAGGATTTTGAGCCCTATCGTCAAACTAATTCTCTGTAGAAAAAAAATCTTTCTTTCCTAAATGAGCCTTCACATCCTAATGCATAATACTTTACACCTTCAAGGTTTCCATGGACTGGAGCTTTATGTACAGCTGCATCAAGGTCAGGATGTCTTCCAGAAGTCATAGGGGGGTTCAATTTGCTGGATTCTAGGCAGCAGCCTGTGGCAACCTGCCTTTTCCTCAGTCAGGGTTGGGGAGGTTGAGAAAGGAAGTACCTTGTTGGAAACCAAAGCTTAAGGGATCTCATATATGCTGATGAGAACACCTTTAGAACTCCACTTAACCAATGTTCTCTGGTTCTATCCCGGAAGTATCTTGGGTGACCACAAAGAAGGATTATGGGAAAGTGACACATATTTGTTTGATGATGTTCCTTGAACAGAATCCATTAGGTAATTTCCCATGGGTTGTATATGGAGTAATGGCTGATCTGAGCTGTTATTCAATAAACAGAGGAAACAAAAGAGCCTTTCTGCACAGTTATAAATCATTTTAATTAGACTGCTGTAACACAGTCCCGAACCACCATTAGGTTTTCTTATTATTGCTCAAAATTGACTTCTTTTCCCATGTCTCATTTAATACTTAATTTTTAAGGGAAATGGTAGACTGTTGATTACTTTGGGAAATAAACACAGTTGTGAAATCAACCCAGCCTGGTTGAAAATTTGGTCTCCTATTTGTCTCTTTCAGGGTCTCTCTCTAATGGTCTTCAAAATAGATTACTGCCACCTCTACCCTCTCTGGGTATTTGTTTATACTCATTGCATAGAATTCATAACTTTCTCTATGATTGGCATGTTTTTTGTTCATTGGTTTCTCTCCCTCAGCAGACCAGGGGTTGGTCACATGGCCCCATTGCCTGATATTATATGGCCTACAAACTAAGAATAGTTTTTATATTATTAAATAGTTGAAAAAGGAGAATATTTAATGACAGTTGAAATTATATAGAATTCACACTTGAATTTTCATAAAGTTGTATTGGAATACAGCCATGCTCCTTTGTTTATAAATTATCTGTGGCTGCTTTTATACTAAAACATAACTGTTCAGCAGTTGCAACAGAGATTGCATGGCTCCCCAAATCTACAATATTTACTATCTTGCCCTTTACAGAAAAAGTGCGCCAAACCCTGCAAACCACTTATTGTGGACCTCAGCTGAGCCTCAATATTCTTCTGATTTCCTAGTCTCTCCAATAATGCCAAAACTTGCAAACAGTAGGGATATGCTGATTATGAAATACAGAATTTGGACTTGGACCTAAATTTGACTTGAAATCTCTACTTAGTGGTTGCTGGACCTTAAGCAAGTGATTTAACCTGAATCTCTGTTTCCTCATCTGCAAAATGGGAATGATATATCTACCTCACAGAGCTGTTAGCATTTTTTACATGACTTAGTGTAGGTAAAAATCTCATGTACAACATCTGGCACATATTATGCATTCAATAAATGTTATTGGTAATACTTTTGTTAAAGGAAGACATTTTAACCCACTTTTCTAAAAGAAAAAAAAAACTAGGGAAGAAACCACATCTTGCCCCTCTCAGGAGCCCTTCAATACTCCTTCTCTGAGAAGGAGATACTCATCTAGAAGGAGGAGTTTGAGAATGCATAGCTTCAGCTCAGCCACCCAATTCTCTGATTCCCAAACCCCTTTGAGATGTGTTTTCCACAAGACACACCTTTTCTGTCACTCCACGAGCAGCCCGCCAGGGTTGGGAAAGAGGTGGCAGTTCCTAGGCCTGCCTGCTCTGCCAGTGTCTGGTTGGCTAAGCTCAGTTCAAGGCTGATGGATGAAGTAGCCTATGTGCTCAGCAGACTGAGTCCCATTTTCCAATCCAACTCCAGTTGCAGTAGAGCTATATTTTGATCACAGACTTTCTGATACTGTATCTCTCTCTGAGAGAGCTCAGGAGGTTCTGAACTCGGGAGGGGGATGAGAAGGGATCTTCTGCACTGCCCTGTAACAGCAACAGGTATATCATAATTCTTATAAAACTGAACATATTTTCTGGACAATGATGCACCTGAATGCAAAGCAAACCAGTTAGGAGCAGTCTCCAGAACCAGGCTGTTGAGGTGCAGCACAGGGTGGAAGAAGGCCTTCTCAATTTCCTAGGGTGCTCATGGGGTCACATGAGGGAATTTATGCAAAGCCCTTGGAACATGATAGGAGCTCTTAATATTATCATATGTATTAAAATATTGTTTCTGGATTCTATATGTTCTGTATGTTCATTGTAAAAATAATTGGAGAGTGTTGTGCTAAGCACCTTCTACATGTTCCTCATTCACTCAGGCTGGGAAGCATACATAACAGCTACAGCGTGGCCTACCAGGTGGATAAGAGAACAAACCTGTAAAGAGAGGACTTAGAGCAGCATCTGGTGTATAGTCAATAGATGCTAGTTATTCTACCGTTGTCATTGTTTCTGCTATCATTCTCATTACTGGAGGCTCACAGTGGCCCTGCTGTGAACAGGAATTATTATACACATTTTACGGAGCCACTAGAAAGTTAAGGAACCTGGCCAAGGCCACCAGGAAGTGAAAGGCACAGCTGTGACTTGGATCCAGGTCTGTCGAACTGCAAAACTACCTTGCCCCAACTTGGCCCTTGAAGGCTCCAGAGACTATGGCCTTCCTGCTCTTCCCTAAACAAGGTGGCCAATCCCATGCCCTTTTGCCTTAGCTCATCTCGTTTCCTCTGGTGAAGAAGGCCCTGTCCCTCATCTGACTGGCAAAGTTCAGTATTTAAAACACAGTTCAGGCACCACCACCTCCTGAAGCTTTCTTTGACATTTCTCCATTCCAGGAGCCCCAGAGCAACAAAGCTAATGTCCTTTTTTTTTACATGATCCTTGATCATTTTAGCTGCCATGCCATGACTTTAATTTGCTCAGAATTATTTCCAAGGCTGTCTATGTTCTCTCTGAGATTGTGGACTTCCTGTGGCTTTTGCATTTCTTTTTTTCTTTTTTTTTTTTTTAAAGATTTTACTTATTCATGAGAGACAGAGAGAGGGGCAGAGACATAGGCAGAGGGAGAATCAGGTTCCCTGCAGGGGGGGCAGGGAACCTGATGTGGGACTCAATCCCAGGACCCGGGGATCATGACCTGAGCCAAAGACAGACGCTCAACACTGAGCCACCCAGGTGTCCCGGCCTTTCCATTTTTAAATACTCAGTGCCAAGCACAAGGCACAAGGTGGTGACCAGATCAACCTGGTTTGCCTGGTACTTTTTGGCTTTAAAATCTAAAACTCTGGATGCCAGGAAATTCCCCAGTACCAAGCAAATGGGATAGGGTGGTCACCATAATGTATATACTTTTTCACCTACAGACATACAGACACATTCTACTGGAATAGACCCTAGATAGACCTGAGCCCCAGCCCTGCCTGCTAGAGGGATAGTACCCACATCAGATGGACTTTCCATCCACCCATCTGGCAGTGAGCACTCAGGAAAATGCTGAGATTGTTATGAGTTACTTCCTCAATGGCTAGGCAGGCACTGGCCAGAGTCTCCAGAACGGTTGGGAAAAGCTTAGAAGCTCCAAGTCTCCCCAGAGGGAATGGCCTAAGCCAGTCTCTGGCTTCATCTGATGGGATCCTCGTGGGACCCAGGGCCCAGTGAGGTGTGATCAGCAGCAGCTGGGAAGACCAGACACACCTGGCTCAGAGAGCCAACCACATAGGTGCCGTTATTTGCCAGTTTTCGTTCATTATGTCATTGATATCCCAATGAAAGAGTTCCACCAGTGAAACTGTACTCACCATTCTGTTGTTTTTCTCCTGAGGACTTCTCAGATTTGGAATTCTTTCCACGAGGGTTGTCACTTTTGTTTGTGCGTGTTCCGTTAACTTGATTCTTAGCTTCTCCAGATGTCTTTTTTTCGGTTTTGCCAGCCGCACCCTCTTCAGCCTGGCTTTTGGCTTCCATTTCCTTTTGCTTCTCCTCTGCAGCCAGGCGAGCTTTTTCTTCCGCCTCCTTCTTGGCCTTCTCCTCTGTATCCATGGCAAGTCAGGAAAGACACAGAAAAGATGAAAGGAGGTCACGCTATTAGGAGAATTGCCTCTTCAAACAAAAACAAGTATTTGCACTGAGTGTTTGGGATCTATTTTTGGTTAATTCAAGTCAGGTTAGTGTGTATATTCAGGAAACCAATAATATAGGTTCATGGTGATGTCATTTCTGAAAATAGTGGGTGAGAAAAAGGAGCAGGGAGAAAGTAATAAGGATCATAATAATTAATAAACCGATATAACAATTGGCATTTTCAATGTTTATCATCAATAACTTCTCTTGAGTGTGTCCTCTATGTCAGGTATTACACTAAGTGCTTTTCAAGGACTACTTCTTTTCATTCCCAAAACAGCCTTAGGCAGTAGCTACTTTCATTTTAGCTCTATTTTACAAATGTGAAATCAAGGCTCTGGAACATTACAAAACCCTTCCATGACCCCAGTAGAAATTGGAGTTTCATGGATATCTGCTTAGGATCTGGAGTTTAAACATAGACAATTGATAACAAAACAGAAAGACAGGAAAAATAATTGCCACTAGAATAACACAGTTTCAGGCCAGTGTTTATGAATTTAAAAGTAGGAAGAGGATAATCAAGCCTTACAAAAAGCATGGTCTTCGAACTGTCCACAAGATTAGAGGTAGTCTTTTTGTTGTTGTTGTTGCTGTTTTTTTAGAGGTAGTCTTTAGTTTGGGCAGATACCCTAGTCTTCCCCTTTAATGAGAGAATGTCAGCCTCGTTTCCAATTCTGTTTACTGTGAAACGGTCTGGCTCTGTGTTTCATCAAAAACATAGGGTAGTTGCATACGGTCAAGCATTCATGACAACATTGTTTCATTCATTCATCTAATTTCTATTGAGAAGTGACAGTGTCAAGCACCATTTTAGGCGCTGGGATTATAGCAGCAAGCAAGATTTAATGGAACAGAAAAGATCATAATTAAGTAAGCAAGTCACTAAGATAATTTCAGGTGGTAAAAAGGACTTTGCCAAAAAGGCAAAGCAAAGTAATATGATGGAACAGGATCAGTATAAGAGAAGGAGGTGGCATTAGATCAGGAGGTAAATAAAATGCTATTTGACAAATTCTTAATGATGAATTGCTGGCCATGAAATAATCAGGGAAAATCACATTCCAGGCAAAGGAAATAAAAAATGTCAAGGCCATGAGGTAGGAATGAGCTTGGTATGTTCAAGAGATACTAAGTTAGTCAGTATGGCTAACATAGATTTAGAAGAGTTTGGTGACAGATGATGTGGTCAAACAACCAAGGACATGCAGAGTTGAGACCTTGCAGGGCCTTGGAGGCAATGAAGTGGTGCTGGGCTGTAGGAAATAACACACACCTAACAGAAGCCAATCCTCCCTTAGGGGAGAGACTCGCTCTGCTTAGCATCCAACTGATTCAAAAGGCCTTCCAGATTGTGGCATCCATTATAAAAAGCATTATTGCATTTTTTCTCTAGATATGTTAAAAACATCCTACACCTCATTATCAAGGGTCCTCTTCATTTTCCTTGGTTAGTCTTATTCCTGAAAAAGCTAGCCTTCATAGACAACAAGTTTGTTTTTAATCTAATAGGCACTCGAGTGGTTATGTTTCCCCTTGTTTTAACTGCTTAAGAGCACAAAGCCCAAATCTGATCCAGTTCACATGTTCATAGGGTTTTACGGCATTGTATTTTGTGGATGTCTGTGATCTCTGGCTTCATTTTGCTTTTCCTGCCCCTACACTTGCCTGGCTCAAATGTCCTCTTTAATATACTATGAAGTTTTCATTAATCTTTTCATTGATCATCTATCCAATCCATCCAACTCAATGCCCTGGCCTCACCCTATTCACATTAAATCATATTCTGGAGGGAGAGGGACAAGGACGGGATATTTTAAAAGCTCTCCAGATGATTCTAACATGCAATCAGCATTGACAAGAGCTGATTTAAATTTTAAATGTTTGCCATTCAAAATTTCCTGACATTCTGCTTCCCAACAGGGTGTGTTTATACTTTACAATGAAAAGGTAAGGAAAGATTTCTTTACAAAATAACATAACTATGCACATATAGAATATAAGATGTCTTCTGACTTCTACAGAAAGGTACAACTAGAGAGTAAGAGAATGCCCTTGCAAATGTTGAGATGGCATTCTCAGTAGACTTCAGGGTCACAGAATGGCCCCCTGGAATGTTCACCCAGACTTTCTTTCATCCTCCCATAGTGTCCTGAAGACAGAGGTCAAATGTCATTTCCATTACTGGATTCCAGTAATGTACCAATTCCAGCTTGGTACAGTATCCGACACATAGCAGATACTCATGGAGAATTGGTTAACTAAAATAAAATGTGCACAAGGGGTTATGAGTCACCCTATTTGCCAATGAACCTGACTTGTACATCTTCCATCACCGTAATTTTCTGTGTGAAATACAGAAAGTATACAAATTCTATCCTGGAAGACTTAGCCATCTGACAAATGTTGGCTTTCTTAACTACCAATGCAAGTGAGTAAAAAGATGGCTGTACTCACTACACAGAGAGGAAAAGTGAGGAGGAAGAGCATTTTCACTCATACTCAGGTATCAGGTTAACTAATTCATGGTCCCCTCATAGACTCCCCACTGAAGCCGTGGCAAACTTTCAACATTCAAAATATCCACAAGTCAAAAGTAACTGATAAAAACTGAAGGTATTAAGTTCTGGTTTGTTACAGAAGAGCATAAAATATTATCTGGGCAAGAAAAATTCATTTGACAACTGAGTCAGAACAATTTTCTATGGAAAGTCTAGCAAAAAAAAAAAAAAAAACCTGGGAGGAGGTACATTTTAAAAAACAAATCTGTTTTTGCTGAACTACTGCTGATAGCAGGCAATAGGCAATTAATGTTTGAATTAATGAATGGTAGCTCTTACGACATCATAATCAGACCCTAGGTGAGCCTGCCCCACTGTATGAGTCCTTTTACTACACCAACTGTGTTCCAGCAGGTGGCTCTGCAATGTTCTTCAACTACTCTACTTCCATCTCTCCTTGATTCTTTGAAATACCTGGTATTTTTTTTTGAAATATCTGGTATTAATGTGACCAGCCATCAGTACACAGTGATATTACTCAAAACAGGTATGGAAAAAACAAGCAAACATATAAATAAGAAAAAAAAATATGAGGTATGTTTGTGCCACTGTACTCAGATTCCCGTATATTTTCAGGATGAAATTATTAGTATACAGAAATCTTTCCTACAAAGAGAAAAAGTAGGCAAGCATGCAATTAATTTGTTCCAAGGATAACATATTTAGAATTAACTGTTCAGCTCTTAGGTTTAGCATCTGTGGTATTTGTCGGCTTCTAGACTAACAGAAAGCAAATGTCATAGTGCAACTCCATTCCTTCTGCTTCCTATTTCAGACTATCTGTGGTGATTTGACTCACTATGAAATTGGCCCCAACAAGAAGCTAATGCGTTATGGTAGAGAAAAGCAGAGTAGAGCCCTCATGATCCATAAATCTCATTCCTCCTGAGAGCTGGTTCTATCCCACACTGAATGTCTATGCATTCTGAGAGAAGTACATTGATTTGCTTCATTCATTTTCCTTTTCTGAATAATGGCTTATAGTCTCTTGATTAAAAATGATATTGAACTAGTTATCCCTTGATATAATTTTCTGAATTGCCTACTTACATTATCTATGGATATAGATAATTGTTCCAAGGATAACATATTTAGGGGGAAACTAGAGGGAAAGAAAAGGAGAGATACTAACAGAAAAACAACCAACCAAAATACTATATGAATTTTGAATAGTTAACTCTTAGTCATATATGAAAATAATAACAAAAATACTTCTAGATATCTAAGGACTCAGAAGATGTTCACACAAGATCTTTCTAAAAATGGAAGCCAAGAAGTGCTCCAGCTGACCACAAAACTCAATCAGTATTAGAAACTCAAGAATGGAAAAAAAAAAAGAAAAAGAAACTCAAGAATGAGGAAAATATATAAATGATGTGCAATAAAACTGGTAACTCTTAGTGTCAAATAAAAATAACTGTTGTTAAGCTAGATATAAAACTTGAGGGGATCCCTGGGTGGCGCAGCGGTTTGGTGCCTGCCTTTGGCCCAGGGCGCGATCCTGGAGACCTGGGATCGAATCCCACGTCGGGCTCCCGGTACATGGAGCCTGCTTCTTCCTCTGCCCATGTCTCTGCCTCTCTCTCTCTCTCTCTGTGTGTGACTATCATAAATAAATAAATAAAAATTAAAAATAAATAAATAAATAAATCTTGAAGCAAATATTAAAAATAATATTAAGGTTAATTATAAAAAATAACAATTTACTTATAATCACCTAGATTAAAAATCTCATGGTATTTCAACAAAAACAGTGATTATGGAGGAAATAAATAAAAATACAATAAATGTCTCAGCATTTGCAAAGGAGTGGCATTATATACCGTTTCATATTTTTGTTGATTGACACATAAGTCAATAAAAATGTAAAGGTGATCTCTGGTAAAAGAAAAATAAGATATATTTAAAGAGACCATTTACAAAGCTAGCTAGTGAGTAGGGTTATGGGCAAATAGATAAAGAGGATTAGAAGGTACAAACTTCCAGTTACAAAATAAGTAAGTCACAGAGATGAAAACTACAGTATAGGAAATATACTCAATAATACTGTAATAGGGCAGCCCTGGTGGTCCGGTAGTTTAGTGCTTCCTTTGGCCCGGGGTGTAATCCTGGAGACCTGGGATCAAGTCCCGCATCGGGCTCCCTGCGCGGAGCCAGCTTCTCCCTCTGCCTGTGTCTCTGCCTCTCTCTCTCTCTCTCTGTCTGTCATGAATAAATAAAATCTTTAAAAATAATAATACTGTAATAATGTTGTATGTTGACAGATGGTGACTATACTTATCCAAAAAAAGAACATAAAATTAAAAGTCATATGATAAACTAGATAGGGCAGAAATTGCAAGATATTTTGTCAACTGAAGATTAACTATCTTTTATATATAAAGAGCTACTATGAATCAATAATAAAAATATAAACATCCTAATGGGAAAAATGAAGGGGGCAAAAACACAATGAAATACCTTCCACTTCTACTGGAAGACATTAAAAAAAGACAACTTTATAGAAAGAAATTTAATAATATACATCAAGAGCTTTATAGTTTTTCATCTACTTTGACAGAGGAATTCCACGTCTAGAAATTTATCCTAAATAAATAATCAGAGGTTGGCCCAAAGACTTTTGACCTTGTATACCTTGTATGACCTTGTATACCTATACCTGTTATATACAATAATGAAGAACTGAAAACCAAAATGTGCAGAAATAAAGGAATACTACTACATACAATGTAGTCATTTGAAGCATACTTTCAAGAATTTTCAGTATCGAGATAAAATGCTTAAAATAAAAATAGTAAAACAAAATACAGAACAATATTATGCTATGATCCCAATTTATGGGGAAAATTTTTACTTATATATTTCATCAATGTCTGGCTGGAAAGATTAAAAGTGAAAGTGAAATATATATATATGTATATATATATATGTATGTATGTATTTCAGCATTATAATCTAAACAAAAAAATGTTTATAAGGCATTAAATATTGATCAAAAATTGATCAATATTGATCAGACTTGCAAATTATTATACTTATGCATCTTATTTGGGAATAATAATGATTTTCAGCCCTGAGAGCTGTTAAGAAATACTGATTTAATTTTTTCTAACAACTATGGGTTCTGGTCCAGCTAGCTTTGTATCAGGTTGGTTAATAAAACCAAGACTTTTGATCTCATTCTAATCAATTTAATACCAACATATGTTCAAGTACCCCATGCAGGTCAGGCTTTCTTGAAATCATGGTTTTCTGGTAGAAAAGAAGAATGAGCAAAACAGCTTAGGATAATCTAGTACAAACTGATCACCAATGGAAAAAAAAAAAGATGTAAACTGAATCTCTTAACCACCAGTGAACTAGTCAACAGCATTACTGGGCGGCTAAATCTCTTACAGAGTATTAGATATAGGTTGGTATTTTTACCACCGTCTTCTTAACTCTGCATCCAAGCCTCTAACTTTCTTTTCCAATTTTTTTCAAATAACAGCTATGAGTTATCAGGCACCAACCACACACAGGCTCCATTCTCAGTGCTTTACAGATTTATTTCTGTTCTTTGCATCAACTCTGTGATGTGTATTATCATCCTCAGAAGGTAATTTTCGCAAAGAATCTGCATGAATCTGCCAAAAAGCACAGTGCAAGCAGGGATTCAATTCTCCATTTCCCCACTAACTGAAATGTGCTTTGATATTCAAACCATCCTCCCACAAAACGTACATAACCCAGGTTTTGTGCCTCTGTCCACTTCCTTTCTCCTCGCTCCCCATTTTAAAATATAACACCTCCTGCAGGACTAACCTCAGGCATCCTTGAAGTCCTGGCTACAAGATGCCTTCCCAAACACCCCCAGCAGATTTAGGGACAAGTCCCTTTATACTTCCAAAATAGCTTAGTCATATCTCAATCGGCATACCTAACATTTTGTTAACTATTAGCATTTATTCATCTGTCATTCTTGAAGTGCCAGTTTTCTGCTGGGAAAGCAGCCGTCTAATGCTCCCCTCGGTGATTAGTTTCAGAAGGTAACTTAAGTAAACTAGATAACGGCAAACAAATTATTTCGAAGTACCTCTTTAGATTGTGTGTTGTCAGGAATTGGATTTTCAAATGTAATGAGTGTAATTGATTATAAGAGCATGCTTCTTTTGAGATGATGTAGTAGCTGCCATTGCTGCTTGCATGGGCTGCCAGCAGGGAGAATTTAAATGTTTAAAGCATCTGAATAGACTGTGAGAGGCTACACTTAAGATATGGAAGAGGTGTTGGCTCTGCAGCTCAGGGTCCAACATATGTCCTGAAATGATAAGGGCCCAATTATGCCTTAAAAGTGCCATACACATAAACCTTTTGCCCCACCGAAAGGAGCAGCCACTTGGACAGGATTTTGTAAACAAGCTGCAGTGGCTGGCATTTCACTTCTTTCCTTGAAACTCTGTGCTAATGCCCCCCTACCCTCAGGTTTGAGGACCGGGATGTCTGATACACATCTCTGTCCTCTCAGCATGCAGGAGGCACTTGGTAGATGTTAACAGACACTGACTGTTGACGAACGCTCACCTCCACAAATCCCATTGGGATCAACCCCCTCGCTGAGCTCCTGGAGCCATCGATGTTTGTGTCTCTCCCTGGAATCTGGCACCACACCATTGTACCTTTATCTCAGGTATGTGTTCCTCCCTGGGCTACAGGATGAGCATACGGTGTGTTTGGATCACGCAGTACATGCTCAAGAAACACGAATACATGTGTGAGCAAATGGATGTCAGCTTTCAAGAAGCACACGGGTTTCAATCTTTTTTATTTAGAATACCAAGAGTCATGACTTTTCTCATCCGAATTCTGATGTTGGCCTCAGTGAATTTTACCTGCAAGTTTGCTTCATCTCAGGAGACCTGAGTCTCCTGAGATGAAGCAAGGACTTAAGAGAAGTTGAGAATATGAAAGGAGGATCAAAATGCACGCAAGGATATGAAAACTCCTAGCCCAGCGTGATGGCAGAGATGGCTATTGGCTAGGCTTTACTTAGATAAAGGAAGTAATGAAAGCCTCATCATTGTGTCACATGACATGAAATGAGAATGATAAGCTGGTATCAAAGAAACCAAGAAATAACAACACCCATCCGCTGTAGGATCTTTATACAAAAAAAAAAAAAAAAAAAAAAAGGACTTTAGTCAAATAGCACAAAGGTCATGCCTAAGTGGGAGCGTGGCAGTCAGCCTCATTCTATTATGTGCTGAGGTAGATCCTAATATTTAGCCATTTGAATTGATACCCTGAGATGGTGCTTCATTTGCAATACCTTTAAGTATGTTTTTTTAAGTGGGTTTGGACAGATCTGGAAGATTCCCCGGTGGCATGTTACCTTTGGGCACCTTGGCCCTCCATCTCTCCCGATTGATGTGCACCACCTCAGTCCAAGTGGCTTTAAAACTCTTGTAGTCAACAGGGATGACAGAACTGTTGATGGGGGCGCTTCCTTCTGAGCCAGTGCTCTTGACACCCGATCTCTTTGCATCTGCCGAACTGATGCTGTTCAAACTGGAGGACAAAAAATCATATCAAAGAGGAAGGTCAGTGTTTAAAAAAATGTATGCCAATGAGTGAGCCCAAGAAAGTATTGGTTAACACTTCTCAAGTTGTATTGTGAAATTCCCGGGTCCTGAAGTTTGCAATTCCTATTTTCCATATATGACAAATGGGAAATTCTGTATTTTCAACAGGAGAAAAAAAAATCAAGATTTCAGCCTCATGAGCATCAATATTCTCCATATTTCTTCCCTGTTGACTGGTGTCCTCTTATTCAATGACTAGAATTCCCTCACATGAATTCTCTGTCTTTAACTCTGAAATTAGTTAATTTGAAATTGGGCTTCTACTTGGCTTCCCAGTGCACCCACTTGCTTCCACACTGACCA
Organism: Canis lupus baileyi; assembly: GCF_048164855.1. NCBI lineage: Eukaryota > Metazoa > Chordata > Mammalia > Carnivora > Canidae > Canis > Canis lupus. The sequence continues at coordinate 16,735,852 of NC_132855.1, read as the reverse complement.
CTTTTCCAGGTTACCCAGCCACTTGTACCTCTTTCTCTCCAGCTCCACCTCCCACTGGACTGGAGTGTCTCTGTCCCCAGAGTCCCCAAGGCCACAGTAAGATGATTTTCTTATGTTCCTGGGGGAAGCTGAAAAGGCACAGACACCTCGGAGATTGTGGGGAAATGACTTCTACAAAAGGCATTTTTAAAATGAATATTATTACTTCAAGCTTTAACCATGGGTGATTTTGCAAATATAGGAAGTATCATCTTCTGGGAAACTTGAATGTATCACACACTTCCAGATGGCTAGCGCTGTGACCCACACAAATGCAAACCCACTGACAACCATAACTGAGGCTGGCTAGATAAGTAGGCTGTGTTTCAGCCCAGTGCTTGCAGGGCTGTGGGGCAGGGGACTCAGGTGGAAGGCTTCTGTCCTCCGTGAGAGTAGTCCTCCCTGAGCCCATTCACCTTGAGCATCCCCGGGTTCCCACTGTCTTTTTTTTTTCCCACTGTCTTAACAGTTGTTTTACCTTCCCTTCTATTGACTCCCTCTCTTGCTTCACCTTTCTTATTTTCCCACTAATTCTATTTCTCTCCTTTCTCCTATATGACAAAGCCCTAGGTTTTACCTGGACAAGTGGAAAAGGACTAGCAGTGGTACCGCTAATAAAAATCAAGGGTTAGCTTTACTGTAGCAAGCACTTCTTCCGTGCCCAACCCTGTGTTCAGGGCTTTATTACACTGAATAATTCCTTTAATCTTCCCTCCAACTTAGGAATATTATACCCCACATGAGGAAACTGAGGCTACTCACCTGAGATGACACAGCTACCAAGTAATGGGACTATGATTTTTAACGTGGATTCTGACTCCAGAGCCTGCTACTAATCTATGCTCAATATAATGAAGTTGTTTCAAAAGGTGATTTAAAATTTTCAGGATTTTTTTTCCCTTCCTCCACTTCATTCTCTCCCTAAACCTAGAAATGAAAATCAGTTTCATTTCTTGTGAGAATTCTGATCAGCAGTACTTTCTTTTTGTAGTATGGGGAGCAAGGACTGTCTGGGCCCAGGAGGTAAGTGTCGTGATAGGTGCTGTCTTGAGCAAAAGCACCAGAAGAGAGAATGGGGTGGAGGACCAGTATTGGAAACCCACCAGTCATGGTGTAGAGCATGGCTACCTCCTTCCAGGCCAGCCTGTAGAGCACAGACAGTACACCTTCCATTCCTCTGAGAAAAAGAAAGAGGCAGACTTCTCTCTTATAAGAGAGATAGGGCAAACATCATTAGGAAATACCCCCATCTCTACCAAAGGAACCACTCTGTCCTCGTGGACAGGCCAACCTGACCTCTAACCTTCGAGTTTCCCCACTGACCTTGAACGCCTCTGTCCTATCCCGCCGGTTTGGGAGGTTTCATCAATTAAGGGACTCACAATCTTTTCAGTCATGTCTGTGAGCACAGTGAAGGTGGGTTCCACAATGAAATCAATAAAACCTGAAGAGAGACAGCAACACTTCAGAAGAGCTACATATTACCTGGCCTTTCTATATTTTCCAATGGAGACTAATGAATCTTATCTTTTTTCTTTTTGAAAATTTATCCACAGAGGAGCTCCAGATCAGATTAGGAGTGAGTAGGTTGGTCTTATTCATTTAACATATTCCTTGAGCTGAATACCATGAGTCAGTTCCATTTCTCCTGCATAACTTTCTTATGATTTTCTAGCAGCTAGCTCAATCAAGTGATTAAGAAACACATATTCAACCCCCACAATGGAACAAATGCTGTGGTCGGTGATGCATATAGATGAAGATGTAGAACACAACCTGTCTACCTTCAAAGAGTTTATGAGAGATTAACTGAACAGAAAAATGACCCCTAGAGTATATGGCAAGGGCCAAAGGAGAAGACCAAAGAAGGCCCCTGGGAAGGTAAGGGAGGGAGGATATTTTCCCACCCACTGAGAGGCCTATGAATAGCTTTATGGAGGTTGTGATGTTTGAGCTGAGCCCTAAGTGTCTTCACACTAGGTGGAAGGGATGGAATAAGCAAAGTGATGAGGATGAGAGAAAATGCAGGATGTGTCTGAGGAATAACTGGGGCTTAAGGATTTTTTTTAGAGTTGGAGAGGCAAAGCTTGAGAAGGCAGGAAGTCATCATCAGCACAGGGAGGGAGGCTCCTAAGGGTCAGGCCAAGGAGTTGGGACTTCGATAGGTATTAGAAGTCCCTTGAGATGTTTGGGCAGCCTCACAGGTTTTTTTTAAATGTTCTTTGGGAAAATTGATTTGTCAAGAAACTTAATCTGGCAAGAAAGGAGAGAGCAGGAGGGGATGAGGCTGGGAAAATCTTTCAGAAGCTGTTGCAATAGCTAAAGAAAGGCAGGATCCAGTGCCACTGTAAGGTGGGGGTGTCACGGAGGCATAGGTGCAAGCACAGCAGGAGGTGGTGCTGCCTCTAAGTGGGAATTGTCAGAGACTTCCCCCAGCAAAGCAGAGAGCCCAGAGTCGATGGGGGAGAATGTGGCTGGGGAAAGGACAATGGGCTTGGTCTTAGATTGCTGATTCTGGGGTACAGAGGACATGTCCAGATGGGAGAGAGCAAACAGAATTGGAAGAAAAGGGTTGGAAATTAGGAGAGGGGTCAGATTCGGAACTGTACCTTAGAGATATCACCATGTCAGGGAGACAGCTGATGTTAGGCTAGAGTTATTGTATCAATGTCTCAAAAAAATACCCAGGTGTTCTATAACACATTAGTAGAAAATATATAATCTGGAACTATTGGTGATAGTTCGTTACGCAGCCACATGAAAGTTGGGAGGAAATGAAATACCAAATCAAGCGTTTGTTTGGTGCAAATGCTTATTTGGTTTTCATAATGACCAAGGTGGGTGATCCTGGCATTTAATGCCCAGCAATAAAGGTTGCTAAAAGTCCTACAACATAATTGGCAAAACAAGCAATGTCCCAAATACCCATAGTATCCTGATAAAGAAACACTGATGTCCAGCTTTGTATTCTTAGTTAATTGTGGTACAATTTTATAATTTCAGTTCAAGCTGAAACTGAAGTGTTTCATGACAGTTTTCTCCTTTTTTGCTTTTGTACAAGTTAAAGTCAACATGTCCAAACCAGAACTAACTCATCAGCTTTCCCTCCAACCCTTATAAACAGGACCACTTAATCTGGATTGCTGCCTTCACCTTAGCTTTGTGTTCAGCTGAATCCTTAATATATTACATGCCACCTCTCTTCTGGAAAGTCTCCGTCCTCCTTCAGTTCTATCACTCATCATTGTTTGCTTGTAATCCTGCAGAAGGCACCTAGCTGATTTCCTTGCCTCTGGGCTTACTCAAAATCCTCCAGCTATCCAATAGAGAAGTCTTCCTAAAACAGTGGTTGACAAACTTTTCTGTAAAGGGCCAGATAAGTGAATATTTTAGGTTCTGTGGGACAAATCTATGACAACTCCTTAACTCTGTCACTATAGTGTAAAAGTAGCCATAGCAATATGCAAATGAACGAGCTTAGCTCTGTTATAATAAAACCATTTACAGGACCAAGTGGTAGGCCAGATTTAGCCCACAGGCTACAGTTTAATGACTCTTACTCTGCAGCATCAATTTCCATATTTTTAAATCTTACTTACAATTCTTTAGATATACCCTGATTTTCTCTCTAGACATGTTGTTCACTTCATCTGCCCACTACTCCAGCCAGGAGTTGTTTGTAGTGCCCTGATCACACTAGGCTGTTTTAAATTTCTCTGCTTAGTATACGCTGATCTCTTATCTGCAATGCCCTTCCACCGACCCATTACATACCTCTCACCTACAGCACCATTTGCCTAGATATTGCCCACTTATTTCTTAAGCCTCAACTCAAATGCACCCTCCAACAAGTCTTTCTGAGTCTAACAGTCTACACACTCTGTTCTGTACCTGATTATACCATATACAGAACTCTATCTTTGCACTGTAACACTCAAATAGATTTTGTTTTCCTAACATCTTGCCTACCACCTAATACTAGTTCAATGTCTTTGGGAGCAGATACCATATATAATTTTTGTTTTTTACAACATACTTCTATTACAGTGCCTAGCAGTGCCCTGCACCTAACAGAAACTCAATATATTATCATGAAAAAAAAGAATGAGTACTCAAAATACAAGTAGAAAAAAAATCAGTAAATCCTTGTTGAATTTACTTTTTTGAATGATTTCAGACTCTTCCAAATGAAGAGCACTGATGATATTTAATTTATGTGTGATACTGGTAACCTCTCTCATATCTGAGGATTTTCGAAATGCATATATATTATGGTAATTAGCAGTACAAAATTACCTCTACCAAAAAAAAAAAAGTGTTAAAAAGTTTCTAAAAAGAAGGAAACATTTAAAATGAGCCAATCCTGAAAGTAGCGTTATCTAGGAAATGGGACTGTCCTGGAAACAGGGCCAGAGGAAGTATCATTGAGGAGAAATGCCAAGGAGATTTCCGGTATTGCATGCAGAATGGAGAGGCTGAAATAGAATGGGCTTCTTGCCACTGATTCTTGTCATCACATTGTGAAGTTGAGGCCCCTTTTGCTCTTGGTGGGGAATGATAGAAACAGCAGAGAATTGCTCTCTAATCTCCCCACAAACCAGCCACATTCCAGGGAAAAGAGTGGGGAGAACACCTCCATCAATCCAACCGACCATGAGCACAGCAGAGCAAAATGGAGCCAGGTTCCCTGCCAAAGAATCACTGGGAACATCTGAGCTTACTTTTAGGTATCCCTCTCTGTTTATTCTTTCCATCCAAAGGGCTGTAACACCTACCCACTTGCGACTGAGCAACCATCGTCGACTTTCGGTCACACAGTGGAGAAAAAGGCAGCCCCAGCTCTGCTTCTCTGTCACCCTAGAAAAACAGGAGGTCATAGTAAATTAAGATCAGTAGGTACAGTTGCCCAGATTTTATTTAGCACCTTCAACTGCCACAAAGGCCACTGGTCTTTATTATAATTATTACAATTACATTATGTAATAAGTCCTTCTAGGTCCTGCTCCTCTGCATAAAAGGCACCAAGAAACTGAAGCCCTCTGGAGTCCAATCAGTCCATCCAACTGCAAAGGCACATGCTGTTGTATAGAAAGCCTCATCAGGCAGCAATAGGTCCCCTGAGGAAAATAAGAAAAGCCATTGCGTCCCGTGGCCTAGAGCCAACACTGCAGTCAGGATTCCTATGTGTTCTCAAGTTGTGTAGATCTGTGGCCTTTCATGAGCCAGTAAAGCCCCTGTGTTGTGGGCAGTCTCCAAGACACAAATTCAAACTGGACTGTTTTGGTTTTATTCTCCTAGTGTTGCTATCTAAACCTACACACAACTCAGGTAAGTGCTTCCAGGGTCTTAAGCACAGGCTCAGTCCATAATGAAAAGTGGACCAAAAAAGAAACAGTAAATAATTGCTTTTGTTTCTCAAGTCAGACAGTAATAATTCTCTGGCCAATATATTCTCAATCTAACCAAAAGCATCACTATAACAAGTAGGTACTATGGAAAGTCTAAATAATGAGGGAAATGATTTTTGAAAACCTGAACCAAAAGCTTTAGTCACACACCTAGAGGAAAGGGAGAAGATGGCACCCTTCTTATAGTAGTGAATTAGTGCTGATTCATTTTACTAGGATAGAATCTGCTCAGGTTAATTGTTACTGATTTGAGTTGAATCTGGCCTTTCTCCCCCTAGCTGTGTGATTATAGTAAGCTTATTTTCCCTCTCTACATTTCAGTTTTATGTTCTATAAAGTATGAGATAATACCCTCTATTTCACCAGGTTGTGATGAGGATTAACTGAGAAATATATGTAAATAAATAAAAGAACTATTATTGTTTCTCTGATATTAGATATCTTAGGTATCTCTAATATCTAAGTCAAGATTTGAGAAACATTTAGTGAATTTGTTATATCAAATACACTCTGATTAGAATAAATATTAACAATACATTAAGAGTAAATAAAAAGTAATAACAACTTCATTCAAAAACTAGATCTGGATTAAAAACGCAATACTTTTTCTTTCTAAGGCATGTTATGAAAGAGAAGGGATGCTGGTCCATATACAGAACATCTACTGAAAGGAAGGAAAAGGAATGGGTGTCTGAGGAAGATGAATGGTGGGGTCACAATAGGTGCTGGGGTCATCCAAGGGTCTTAGGAACAGTCCTGAAGTGGTTCAGTTCAGGTGTCCTGTATAGACACCTCATGGGACACAATGGCTTTTCTATTTCTGAGTATGCCTTGCTAAGGACTGTACTATCTCTCAAGTGGCATGATAAAAATAATTTACCCCTAAGCTACTTCTACTTGGACAGGATGCAGAGAAGGAAGAGTATAACATAAACTGTTGTTGTGTAGATGGTTTAGCAGGATAACTCAGCTAAGACAAATAAAACTCATTTTAATTCCTTATGAAGCAGGGATACAAGGTGAGTTTTTGGTACATTTTAATGGGGGTGGTTTAGAAGAAAAGGTGGTGAACACTAACCATTTGACTATTAAGGTATAAGCATCAATTTGGATTTTATTATTAAAAAAGTATAAGCTATGAAATGACATCCCATGGATTTATCCATACCCATATCTACACATCGTTTACATTTTTTGGATGTAATTAAGCTGAGTAGACTCAACTATTAAAAGCCTATTTTAAAGTAGTGGTCATTGAATTTCCTTTGGAGGACAGACATATTTATGAATTGGAAAAAAATGTGCAGAAAGTAATATGAAAGGAGGTACTTCTACAGCTGAATTCAACTTGATTTCAAAAATATCATATGACTATAACTACTGGTCCATGTGGAATTATTCATACCCTTTCCTTTTTACTGAAGACCTTAATATTTTCCAAAAAAAAAATAAAGGGCAAAAGTCTTAGGATGAAGGATTTTTTTTAACTAATTCATTTTTTTCTTCTAGGACAATGCACAAAAATAAGTATCATTCCCATGGTGGAGTTTAAGACTAATAAAGTCATCTAGTCAATCTGCAAAAGAAACACAATGCATATTTGTTGAATGAATGAAGAGATAATTTGATTAGAAACACTCAAGCTCCTTTGGCTACATTATGACAGGCAGGCTGGGGGAACAATGAGGCAGTCAGCTGTTCATAAAACTTCCCTCTGTTTCCTCTTCTATTTCTGTCCATACAGTTACTCTACGTTTTCCAGGATCTCTGCCTGTTAGTGCTAGATAATAAAACAAGAGGAAGGGGATGTATCTCTACCATACTTCTGGCATATAAAATCTCCTATGTCTACTTGTCCATGTTCTTCCCTTTTTTGCTGGCTTGATGTAGATAAGCAACATGGAAGCCATGTAGAGTTTGGGTCTAAAATCACTGCTAATTATAAACTACCTGCCAATCAAGAAACACTTGTCCTGTACTTCACATGAGTGGGTAATAAACTCCCATTTTATGTGTGTTATTATATATTCTGTGTGTTACAGCAGCCATATGTAAGCAACAAACCAAATAAGAGAAACAAAGATTATTTCTATATTGTAAGTTCAAGGGCAGGTGACGTCTCAAGTGAGTCTTTCCAGGTGGAATGAAGAAAAAGTATATTATTGGAGAGGGTAACAAAAGTATCACACACAAAAAAATTGCAGCAATGTACAGTTTTCTTTCCCAGGAGAAAAAGTTATAAATATGAAGTATAAGAAAATTATTGTGATTTTGGATTTAAGATAGTATAGTAAAGACATCTGTGTCCTTTCTTCTCAGAAATTATCCTCTCAAAACAGGAGAGCAAGAATCAGAAACACAAATACTAGGAAAAATCTCTCCTCTCAAATCAAACTATATGAGGAATGGCTACTAAATGTTGTGCATATCGGATAAGGAAGAGGTCAGATCTCCAGAGGAGAAGCCTATGGCTGAAGATCTCAGATAAAACTTGAAGAACATAGTTCTCCTGGTTCTCTCTGGTGTGAGAAGCAACCCTGAACCCTATTTAGTCCCTAGGAATTGTAGAAAAGGAGAATTTGAATGAGGAAATACATAGGCATGGCAAGAGGATGATGGATGGCAGAGATTGCTGCCCACTATTGTCTGGGAAGAAATAAAGATTAACGCACATACCCACACACACACACACACACACACAACACATCCCACATCACAGAAACCTCAAAAGAAACCATGAAGAATCTCTGCTATTTTAGAATATTGCTGCTCTGGTTCCTCCTGGGCACATATCTCCTGCAAATAGTCTAAAAACAATACATTTCATTCACTGATAGTAAATAATAATTATAATAATAATAATAAAATGAAGGAGGAAGAAGGAGCACTACCATCACTACCAACAAACAAACAAAAAAAACTTGTGAAAAGATATTTCAAGTGAAAAAGGGGGAAAAAAGGGAATAAAGGAAGAAACAAAAATAAATAAATAATGGATAGGAAATACCAGAAAAAAACAGTGCCACCCAGTGATGACCAAACATTGTCATGAATAGAAGGAAACTCCTGAAATTATCAAGAACAGGGACTCAGGCAAACAGGAGCTAGCAGAACTCAGGAAAGATATGGAAAAGAAAAACAGAATCATGCATAAAAGAAGATTGCCTGGAAGCAGCACAAATGAGTCGTTCTTGATGAAAACAATATTAAGGGGCATGAAGGTCAGGAATGTAAAAAGCAGACCAAACAAATACCACTGATCAAAGAGTTAATGAAGATTTAAAGTTAAAATATAGACATGGAAGAAAAACAAAAGAGAGCAACATATGAACTGTTTTCCCTATAGAAGAGAACTGAACAAACGGAAAACAAAAGCATTCAAAGATTTAATCAATGTAACTTGAATCTATAGAAGAAAAGAACATGCCAGTTCCCAAGAAAAGCTATTACAGAACAATCATTACTGAAATTTATCCTAGTAAGATCAGTAAGCTTCAAAGGTAAAGTAGTAATCCTTTAGGGCACATAAGCAAAAAGATATGTCACCTAGACAGCTAGACAGGAAAATAATTACAGCAGGGTCTCCAACCTCTCCATGGCAATATTCACAGGTGGAAGACACTTGAGTGAAATCTTAAAAAGGCCTCAGGGAAAGAAAGTTTGATTAAAAAAAAAAAAAGTCTTACCCAAGCAAACTATGGCCCAAGTAAACTATGGCCCAAGTAAAACAGTAGTAGAAAAATGGGCAAGTACACAAAAATGTGGTTTCATTAGCTCTTCTAGAAGAAATCTCTTGAGGAACAATGTTGGCCAACCAGTGGATGATCAACCAACACTGAGTAGATGTTAGAAAGTACCAACACTGAGTAGAACCAAGACAAGAACAACTAGAAAATTATGCTTTTGCCAGATATGCTTTCTACTGTTCTGGGTCACTTTGTTTAGCACATATCTTTTGTAAGCAGCATGTAGTACATGCCATAGAATGCTCATTTAAAAAATCAGGACAGGGGGATCCCTGGGTGGCGCAGCAGTTTGGTGCCTGCCTTTGGCCCAGGGCGCGATCCTGGAGACCCGGGATCAAGTCCCACGTCGGGCTCCCGGTGCATGGAGCCTGCTTCTCCCTCTGCCTGTGTCTCTGCCTCTCTCTCTCTCTCTGTGACTATCATAAATGAAAAAATTAAAAAAAAAATCAGGACAATTTAGAAATAATATGCCCAACAAGTAGTAACAAGGAGTTAATTATGTTATAGAAGTGAAATGAGGAATAATGTCTGGAGGTAATGAATAAACATTGGCTTTCTGCTGTAGATGAGGATACGAATATATCATTTAAATATGATATATAAAATAATCGAACTATATTTAAATAACAAAGGACAGACTATAAGAATTAAACAAGTTAATAAAACCACCTAAAATTAGATGCTGGAGAAGAGGAGAGAGGAAGCAGAAGTTTACTACTTTTTATAACAAGGAGGCAATAGATAAATAAATAAAGGATGTAGAATTTTTATCATCAAGTTAGCCACTGGAAGAACTAAAAACTATATAAAACTTCCAAGTCATCAGAAGAAATAGAGAACAAAGCAGATGGCACAGCCAATATAATGAACTATTTACGAAGAAGCTATAAAAACAGAAGGCATAATATAAAATACTATGGCATCTAAGATCAAAGATTCCCATAATTTCAATAGATATGAATACAGCTGATATCAAATAATAAAAGAAAATAATTTTAGATGGCCTCATAAAAAAAACCTCAACTATATTCAGTGTTTAAAGGGCACATCCAAACCAAATTGTCTCTGAAAGGTTAAAGGTAAAGGCCTGTGCAAAGACAAGGGTCATATTCTTAAAATGAGTCAAATTTGAATTCTAGGTAAAAGCATTAGATGAGATGAGGCAAAGAAGCAGGCTTTATAATGATAAAGGGTACAATAAATTATGACGATCTAATAGTTATGAATATCCAAGAACCAAATAATACAGAATCAACATTCACACTACATAGAAAAGAAAATAGAAACACCTGTCAACCCACAATAGATCAATTTTTCAAATGATATATAAAATACCTAAGTGACATAATTCATAAGGTAGACGTATATGGTATTCTTTGAATTCTATGCCTTGCAAGTAGAAGATGAATCTACTTTTCAAGAGCAATGAACATGCACAAAACATTATATGGTAGGTGACAAATAATTCACAATAAAATCCAAACAATGAAAAAATTCTTTGAATTTCAATAAGCCACAAATTAATTATAAAACTAGAGAGCAAAAGAGCACACCACTGTTAAAATATATAAACAAACACCTCTATCTGAACCAACTCTTCTGTAAAGGAAAAATCTACACCAAAATTACAGAATATTTAGGAAGGAATGATTGTGAACATATTGTATATCAGAATCTATGAGATTTATAAGAAAAAGACAAATTCCTAGCCTTATCTCTTCTAATTCTAAACAGGCAGAATGAAATAAGTGAATGGATCATCCAACTCAGGGAGTTAGCAAAAGAACAAAACAAATTCAAGCAGAACAAATGAATTAGTAAAAATGAAAATCTCATTTAAGGTATTATCAGATAAAATAAAAACAAAATAATCAAATGATTAGCCAATTTCATAGAGAAGCAAAGGGAAAAACACTAATACATGAAATGAGAATTAGAAATGGGGAAACAACCACGGACACAGAGGATATTAAAGAATTGCATGAATTTGATGTTTGCAAAATATTAAAAAAAAAACCCAGAAATATAGAGGAAATGAACCTCAAGACTTTTATAGCATGTATTTACCAAAGAGGCAAACTTCTACTTTTTAAAAGTCAATATTTCATTGAGAAGCACCCCAAGGCCATAGCTTGGATTTTGTAAAATATGGTTATAGTACTGAAGATGTAACTTACTCTTTTAGCAAAGTTGGAAGGTCTGGTCTATCAACACTGAGGCTATGCCCTTATTTTGAATTATAGCCCAGCTTTCAAATGTAGTATTTTCAAAGACTCTTATAGTCCCATTGAGATTTCCCATTTGAACTGTCCGATTTAAAATCTATAGTTAAGAGCTGAGGCAACATTTCTCCTACATTGGTTACTTACAATGGCTCATGGCATCTGGGTTAAAATATTAAGTCGATAAAAATAATTTACTGAATCATAATTACTAAAAAATGGTTCCAGTCCAGTGAGCTAACATTCCACTCCCAATAGGCAAGAAATTCAATAAGGTTATTTTCACATTGCCTCTAGCACCTTTTCATTCAATTAAAGCATATGTGTATGCAAACCAGGTTTCCTTTATGGGAAAAATTGTGCACATATTTAAGCAATTTCTCATAATCACTCACAATTAAAAGAAAGAATCACTCCTATACCTCAAACTTAAATGAATTAGCTATCACCTACCTTTGGCTATGGATTAAATACTCTCAGCCATAGGGGGTGTTATCACACAAGCAATATTAAAGAAAGCATATAATAAAATCCTTTCACTAATATTAGAAAAACAGCTTCCAGAAAATTGGCTCAAAATTAGGCCTTGATTAAGGATGAATTTGCAGTCATTCTTGTATATATAAGGCCATACCTGTATAGCTCTAGTTCCTCGCACACCACTGGGTTCTCCTTGAAAACAAGTCTGAGAGACCAAGCAATGACTTTGGAAGGGGAAATGCCCACATGTAGAATCGGGTACCTTAGGGTATATTCACATAACAGTTTACGGGAACATGCGTATGTGCATGTGTTGATGTGCACCCCTAGACAGTGTGAAGGAAGTGTAGAACATTTAATGCCAGAAGGACCCTAAGGAAACATATGGTTCAACCTTCTCCTAAATCCCTCCTGCTGCCAGCACCTCCTAAAATACAAATCACAGATAAGACCACTGGGAACTAAAAAAAAAAAAAGACCATTGGGAACTAGAAGAGGGATTGGATTAGTCCCACAAACCAGTTGGAATAAAAGCTCCAATAAAGGGTCTTCTGGATATTGCTGAATATGCTATTGACTCTGCTCCCACCTCATCACTAGATATTGTGTACAATTTCAGAAGAAAAAATACACACATGTAGATGCCTCCTACAGCTTTTCCGTTCAAATCAGAATCATAGAATAAGAGTAATCATAGGAGTAATTTACTTCCAAAAATTGAGTAACCATTAAAAGAGCCTATCTCTGTCAGTTTAGGGGACAAAGTTGAGACTGGCATCATGAGTAGTGTCTTGTGCAGAAGTAACTGAATTAGCTGTGCTGATGTGAATTTGCTATATTTTAGGTCCTTACAGCCTGCATGTCATCTGGCTTCCAACCTCAGGACCTCATGTCTCGAAGCAAATGTTTTAGTGGCAGCTCTTGTTGGAAGATGACAGTTTTGGTACAATGCATTTATTTCTCCATTTCTCTACTTCTGTGTACCTTTTTTTTTTTTTAATTTAATTTTAAAGTATAGCCTACTCACTAAAAACTGGCTACCCTTGTAGAAAACACAATCCTGGGTCTTAGGATGGATGTAGTACATTTAAATATAATTGAAACAGTAGCTTCTAGTGATTTCCTGACCACAAATTGCTACACCTCACTTTGGAATCTAACTTATCCGCTCAAAAGAAATCACCCAATCAATTTTAACAGATTATTATGAGTTAAAGGTTAACATCTTAATCCCACATGGTGATGCAAAAGCAACCACCATTTGGTCAACCCATTAGAACAGGAGTAAAAGGGAAAGTAACCAGATGACACCTTGACCAAAAAATGGACAAAAAGAATTTTTTTTTCCAAACAGAAATGCATAGGACAGAAATACCATAATATTCTGAGAACCAAAATTTAGGTAAGAGTCAAACATCACATGACTAAAAGGCCACACATGCACACACACACACACACACATACACACACACACACACAAGCTATGAACCCTTCCTCCCCAAAGAAAATGACTGAAATGCCAATAGTCTTCTTATAGCATTGCTGAAATATAAAACTCAGAAACTATCCAGTGCTGACAGCCCTGAGAATAGCACAGCAAGGTACCTGTCTGAAGAACTCTTCTAGAAGCGACATTGTCCAGCGATGATGGAGCTCCCATGCTTTTGCTGGATGGCTTATGTCTGCTGTGTGCAGCATCAGGGATAATGCTTTTGGCTTTTCAATTCTATAAACCCAAAGGACCCAAACACATGACAAACAAACTTTCAGAACCTCAATAAGAGTTTTTAAAAATCATTAATTTCTTAATCTCTCCCCATTCTCTCATCTCCACCCCCACTTCAGCTGAACTGGGGGGAAGCATCATTTCATCCCACAGGGATATCCAACAGCTTAGTCTCCATGTTTATGGTGCTGGACACCTCATAAATGGACTCAAAACTATTTCTGGAATAATTGCATCACTCAAAAAAAAAAAAAAAAAAAAAAAAACAAGAATCTAAGAGATTCACTCATTGGCTTTTGTTGCCCCTATACTGAGTGAATCTTTGTTCAGTTTCCTGCAAGGAATGATTTTAAAATCTAATGTGGGAGGTCAAATTGTTACTGGCCCTATTATTTATTTCAACCTTGATGAGAATCTGTGATATGTACAACTGTAATGCCCTCTCCTCAACCATCCCCACATGGTGAGACCATTCAAGGAAGCTCTCTGAAGGAGGGACACTTCAAAGGTGCAAAAACATGGACAAGAACCAGTTCAAACACCTATAAAAACACATGATGTCACAGGTCCACTCACGCTTCTGGCTGTTGCAGAGCAGTCTTCATTGCTTTGATTTGTTGGAAATGACAGGACATGTCTGTGGCCATCACCATCTCAATTACCAAGGTCCGAAACTCCCTTTCAGGGACACCCCGTGAAGAGAGAAGCATGGAAGTTAAAAAAAAAAAAAAAAAAAGGAAAGTAAAAATTTGTTTATATTTTTTGCCACTTCTAAGCAAAATCAGTTAATGGTGACATTTCTAATCAACTTGAACCATTTAGGTGAACTTTTTTTTTTAGGAGGAATAAGTGAAGGTTAAGGATTAAGGAATCATTTTTTAGGAATATGACATGTGGAACATACATATCAGTATGGCTTACTTTTCTGAATCTTTACATAATGGCTAGCACAATGAACAGCCAAGCATTTAATTATAATATAAGTACTATTTGCATCACAGTAGATTCAGAACTTTATAAAGATTTAAATGGTTTTGTCTCTAATCTTTGAAATATCTTGACCTATATTAATAGCTACAAAGCCTTGCAGGCTTGCTATATACATGCATTACAATATGTGCTAAGCATTTTAAATGGATTATATCATTTACTATAACATTAACTAAATCATGGGGTAAATTTTATTATCTATTTTATAGAAATTAAATTTTACAACAGTATGAAGGGTTAGGTAACTTCCTAAATGCCATACAACTAGTAACTATTTCCATATTCAAACTCAGGTGTGCCTAAATTCATTCAGAGACACACAGTGTCATTTAGGCAACAGAATTAGATATCCATGATTTGTTTTGAGTGCCAAAATGATTTCCTTAGCAAATTTTGAAAGATTTTTAAAAGAAGTTCAAATCAAATAGAAGGCGAAGAACAAATGTTAAATGAAAAAACTCAGATTTAAGAAGCTAAGACAAATGCAATACCAGTTTCCTAAGGTAAAAAACAGCAGGTATTTCCAAAGTGCCTACAATATATTTGAGTATTTGTATTAAGAAAAAAAAAAGAGAGAGAGAGAAAAGAGAGAAGAGGAGGAGGAGGAGGGAGGGAGAGGACAGATCAGGGTAGGAAGAGACAGAGAGAGAAGGTGCCACAAACATTTCAAGTGGTGCTGTATCTCCAAAAGCAGCATATTTAATCTCTCCTCATGGTTCTTTTCCTGGACTCCAAATCTCTCTCCTGTCTCATCCTTACCTCCAGTCATCCTTTGAGAGGTTGATCAAAATATTCATTTCCTCATCCTCTTGCAGAAGGCGATAGGCTGCACTTAAATGGTGATTTTCTAATACAGACCTATCGTTGTACAGAATAGCAGGGTCAGACCTGAACAGAAAGACAAAATAGTTTAGGATGTTTAACGGTTGAGATTTTTCAGGTAACTCTCTCAAGCTAGAATGCACCACCTTTTTTCCTATGTTTAACAATTATATTTGCCCTCATGACATTATGTCAACCAATTAACTAAAACCAACACCACAAATCATCAATAGGTATTTGTAGGGTATTTAAATGTTAATATGTTAATGTGAAATATGTGATATCCAACTGTAGGACTCTCTGAAAGCTGTTCCATAACCAGATCTCAGTGATCTCTACTAGCAGCATAGGTGGATTTCATAAAACACGGGTCAACTCAAATTTCCTTGTATTTTCTGGAATGCCTTTAATTTTTAAAAATTTTATTCAGTGAAAGAATTTATTTATTATTGTTATAATTCTCTGAACACATACCACCTGGTAGGTAGAGTCTGCCAAGTGCCTCTGGTAGTACCTTGATCTTAATTTTGCCATGTGGAAGCCATGTGTATAAAATTGAGAGTAAAGAATATAAGGATTGTATGATAGTTGCTAGTCACTTATTCGCAGACCATTGCACCAAACACAGAGCTGTACACTGCCTTAGATTATTATAACTTATTTGTTTCTCATCAAGGAAGCGGAGTCTCAGTGATGTAAAATGACTTCCCAGGCCACGGTTGGGATGAAGGCAAGGTCTGACAGTTCGCCCACTGCTCCTCACAATAACTTGTGCCTGTCACTGGCCAAACTTTGGGATATAGCTAGTATACCTTTAAAGTGTCAAGCTTAACATACCATCAAGGGACAAAGAACTTGGTTACAGATTTAGTTTTCTGTATAGGGATCACACAGGCTGAGATGCTTTGAATAAAGTTCTATTAAAGAAGGCCAATGTTTCAATTTTATTCCGAACCAAGCGTAACGGAATCCACTGAAATTTTCCTACTCCTATGAAGATAACACAAAACGTGCAAACCCCATGGTGAAAGGTCTTATCTTGTATCTGTTAAGTAAGGTTCCCACTGATGTGTATTTTGTGATGGTAAGCTCTTTTCCAGCTGCTGTAATGAAGCCATTTCCTCTGAGTTGAGATGGGTTTTGATATTGGTCTCCAGCAAAGACCCACATACAGTTGCTCTAACCGCCTCTCTTTCTTCAGCAGGTGCTAATCATCGCAGCCTCAGTCCTCAGAGCAAAGATCCCACTCATAGATATCCAGTCAACAGAGCTGCTCTGTGGAATTCCCTGTATTTAAAGCCCTTGAAACAGAACCACAAAAGGCTGCTTCCCAGCAGCTGAGGCTCCCCTCAGGAGGAAGTGAGAGATAGACAATGAAGCTAATGGCTTAAATCCTTTTGTCTGCTGACATTCTATTGAAATTCCCCTTCTGAACAGAGATCAAACAATACTGCCTTCTTTTGTGTACCTCATAATTAAGTGTTCGGTTCATTAAATAAATGTAGATTGATTTAATGAACACAAACCTATCTGGACTATGCACCTGCTTTTTCAAGTGAAACCTCAAGTATTTATTTGGTTTTAAATTCTCATCGCTCCCCACTACATTCTTCCTCTTAGACATGCCATCTTTCACCAAATTCTAGCTTCTCTTGATTACTATGTCAAGGCCCAATTAACCCTATTAGAGTCTCTCCAGTTTCATATAACTGTCTTAAGAGAAGGTATGTTATTAGGTTAGGACAGGACAGATGAAGTTTCATCCTAAATGGAAAAGACAATTGACTGGTACTGCTTGCCTAGAATGCTGTGTCGAGAGGAATACTGAGGATAAAAATGAAGCTTGGTTAAAAAAAAAAATTGATTAGTGATGTCTGTTATAGTCAAGAGGTTCAGAGTCAGGTACCTGGACCCATACTTAATACCAACCCCCCCACCCAGAGATTTGTGTTTACCTGTGCAGTTCATCATAGTGGGTACACAGGTTATCTATGGCAAGGGCTGTCTACATGAGACAACCCAGCTCCCCAAACCCTCTGCCAGGGAGCAATGCGAGCACTAAACAGAACAAGGATGAAATCAGGAAGGAGAAGAGTGTCCCCAGAATCCCAGAGCCATAGGGCAAGAAGGCCCAGTTATCATACATGTCAACAGAAACACCCTGATCCTGGGCCATCCTCGCTGATCCAGTCTACATGACAACTGCACCTTTACGTAAATTCTTCTACCACCTAGTAGAAATAGGTAGCGTATGCACATTATATATATAAGTAAAAAAATAGCTAGCATTAGAATAGAGAAGAAAAGGATATTCATATACGATGTGAATAACATACGAGAATTGGGCGCAGACGGGTTCTCAAACTAAATCTTGATCAAAGCTGACCAGGCTGATCTCTTGTCGAAAAGTTCCTTTCTTCAGAAATGCAAAATAGAGTAACCATGCAAAAGAAAGACAGCTAACACCTTTCTGACTTCTAAAACTCTACGCCTGACCCCTCCTGCCTCCTCTCCAAACATCCAACATCCTCACCGTGTCTGAATGTGGAAATTGTTGGTGGTTCCGGTGTGCTCATAGTCGTGGATGGCAGCTGAGAAGATTATAGCAAAGATCTCCAGTTCTGTCAGCCAGTTCTGAAAGGGAGATTGCAGGGCAATCAGATAATCTGTTTCTTTCTCAGAGAAAGTCCTCAGCTTGCTGAAAACACACGCACGTCGTTGCCTTTCCACCCTGCAGCTGGTGCGCTATTGCCAAACACACATTTTCTGACGGATGGATTTTTTTTTTCTCCCTAGGAGGAGGCTGGGGGGCATGTGATTTGGAAGTAGCACGCCCAGCAAGGTTGAAAAAGTGAACTAATAGTTTCATTTTTTTTTTTCAAGGAAGCAAAAAACAAGAAACATGAAGACTTTAAAAACCCTCATTGTATTCGTTCCCAAATTCCAAGTAAATTCCTACATAGACAAAGAAAAAAATTAAGAATTTCAACACAATACCAAGAACTAAGCATAAGAGAAAACCTAATGTCTATCTACTAGAGAGTGGGTAAGTAGACACATGGGAAGATGACACCTGGCCTTCTGCCTTATGCATGCTGATGTCTGAAAAGACCACCCCCATCCACACCACCAAAACTGGCTGTAGTTCAAGGTTCTCAGATTGTGTTCCCTGGATCAGCAGAGGTAGCGTCACCTGGCAGCTTGTCAAAAATGCAAATCCCACCTCAATCCCACCAAATCAGAACCTCTGGATTTTACCACCAATCTGTGTTTTACCAAGCAATCCAGATAATTCTGATGTATGCTAGTATTTGAGAACCACTGCATGTTTAAAGTTTCCATAACTGACTTCCTCTTCCATAACTATAGATTCATTGATGCCTCCCAACCTTCCTGTAAACCATACTACTCAATGCCCACATGACCAAACATCCATGACTGCTAGCCCAACCTTTGGGACCCTCAGCTCACTTTTGTTACCAGTTGAAGTGATACTTACAAGTTCCAGTGTGGTTTATTCCAAACACTGTTTTGGAATAAAAACAGTTCTGGAAAAAAGACTGTTTTGGCAAGTTGCACTTGTTATTATAGTTATGTAACTAAATATGACATAAAACCAATGAAATACAAACACGAAAGTGGAGCTGTTCGCCTATAGAAGGCACTGAGGGGGGCACTTGACGGGATGAGCACTGGGTGATATTCTGTATATTGGCAAATTGAACACCAATAAAAATAAATTTATTATTAAAAAAATAAATAAATATTAATAAATTTTAAAAAAGAATCTAAGTTCAATGATTTGGACAGTCACTACGAGGCTGTTGTCAAAACAGGTATGGTGAGTGTGAAACAGAATAAAATAATTATAAAAATGTAGATCAATTCTGCACTCAGTTTGCTTTATGAGTATCTTTAAGTTCACATTTCACTTTGAAGAAACAAAACTAAAATTTTTAGATAGGGTCAGGGTTAAAGGAAGACTGATATGAGTACCCAAATCAGCAGAATTCAGAAATTAAAGAGGTCAGAATTAAAGATTAGTGAATAGAATATATTTAATTTGGGGGCACCTGGGTGACTCAATGGTTGAGCATCTGTCTTTGGCTTAGGTCATAATCCTGGGGTCCTGGGATTGAGTCCCACATCAGGCCTCCACAGGGAGCCAGCTTCTCTGCCTCTCTCTGTCTCTCATGAATAAATAAATAAAATTTTTAAAAAATTGACTTAAGTTAGTAGAAAATGATTAAGAATGGACACATACGGGGGCGGGGGGGAGCCCAGGTGGCCCAGTGGTTTAGCGCCCCCTTCGGCCCCAGGGCATGATCCTGGAGACCCGGGATCGAGTCCCACATTGGGCTCCCTGCATGGAGCCTGCTTCTCCCTCTGCCTGTGTCTCTGCCTCTCTCTCACTCTCTCTCGCTCTCTCTCTCTCTCTCTGCTGTCATGAATAAATAAAAGCTTTAAAAAAATTTTAAAAAAAAGAATGGACACATACATTTTTATAATTCCCACCTTAACTTTTTAAAATTAACTACTAATTTTAATATTCATCTTGAAAATTTCCTGAGAAATACTGCCTTTTTAAGGATCACTAAAAGCAAAATAAATAAACTACATAACAACCGATAGAAAAGAAAAAAGACTCTACAGTAAGGAAAAGAATAAGCATAGTGATAACTCAGGGTAAAAAACCCCATACTTCTGAAAATTATTTCTAGTAGAATTCAGCATTAGATGTCAGGAAACTTTTTGGCACCTCTGATATCGCACCTCAAAAATACAAGCTGATCTATCGGAAACAGGAAGACATAAAGAAAAAAGCAGACTAAGATGAAAAACCAACAAAATGAAATGCCAGTTTAGGATAATTAAGATCTGCAAGTAAACTGAAGATATAAAGCCTACCCTGGAAGCAGTGAAGGGCTTTCTTAACGCGATTAGTGTCTATGGGGCCTCATGTTGTGTCAGAAGCTACTCCAGGCATTTTGCACATAGAAACTCATGCCAGACACACAACTCCACAAGGGTAGGTACTAGATGAGAAACTTGAAGCTGGGAAAGGTTTGGTAACTAAGCCAAGGTCACACAGCTAGTCATGTGAATACCCTCGAGAGTTCCCGCTCAATCTTTCTCACACTTCCTTTTGGTCATGGTTCATGTGTTTACTTCATTTTGCATAAAATTAGAAGTCAAATTTTATATTTTTCTTTATATTTTCCATGCATGTTTTACACACATGTTCTTGATATCATTCTCATTTTGGCAATGTCTTTCTTTTCCTTCCCTGTACCCTGGCACCACCCATCAGACTTGACTACCTCTACCTACTCCCACTTCCCCCCGACCAATATATCTCTTTCTCCAAACTCATGCAAAGTTAACATTTTAAAATAAGATTATGAGGCTACCTTGGAGCTAGTCGAGCCATGCTTGGAACAGAACTTCTAAAATGACAAATATGTCTGGAACACTATAGTACAAGGCTTTTCCTGTTGGCTATAAGTAGGATCTCTGCAAGCACATAGCTCTTCCTAAAACTGAAGGTGTTTATACTCGAGATGACACAGAATTCTGTCTAGGCAAGACAGTACTCACGAGTACAACGGAAAGATGACTCCTGGTGGCAAACCCAACAAAACCAGAGTAGTCTGAGGAAATGTACCTTATACTCATGGAAACAGTGACATGATTCATGCCAGATCCCAAAGCAACCTTCCTGCTAAGGCCTTTGGAAACAGAACTCATGTTATGCTGTACCCTTCGAGGATTTAAACTCATGGAAAAATAAATAAATAAAAATGTAGATATTTTTTCTAATGTGAAATAGATCAGTAAGTCTATCAATAAAAGGATTATGACTGAGAGCCAATATACCATCTAAATAAATCTGAATCATAGGGCATCAACCTAGACTACAGGTGTCTAAATAACTACATAATCATGGTTCTCACAGTAACTTCTCCCTTTTACCCAAACACACCAACAAGATCCTATCTTACATATAACCCACTTTTAATAAACCAAAATCAACAAATGATTTATTTTTAAAGATTTTATTTATTTATTCATGAGAGACACAGAGAGAGCAGAGACATAGGCAGAAGGAGAAGCAGGCTCCCTGTAGGAAGCATGATGCAGGACTTGATCCCAGAGCCCCAGGATCACACCCTGAGCCCAAGGCAGACACTCAACCACTGAGCCATCCAGGGCCTTCAACAAATGATTTAAATAAGCAAATAACAAAAAATAAAACCATAGCCTTTTAAAAGTCATCTTAACACCTTGCTTTTCAAAAAACCCTGTGGATACTTAGAAATCAGTTCTGTTGTTTGAGGATAAGAAGAAAGGACAGATGGTATCTGGCACAAAAGGAAGGAAGTAAGGAAAGAGGGAGGGAAGAAAAAAGAGAAGTAGAGAGGAAAGGAGGAAGTAAAGGAGGGAGCCAGGGAGGAAGGGAAGAAGAGAAAAAGAGAGAGAAAGAAAAAAAGAAAGAGAAAAAGAGAAGATAAATATCTTCACCCAGGGGCCGTGAAGGTTGGACAGAACAAGAAATGGAAGTGTGCATTTCCAGAAAAATGAACACAGGAGCCAATCCCAGTGTCAAAAGATGATTCATCATGAGTAAGGAAATGATTCCCTTTACTGGAGAAGCAGTTAGAGCTAATTAGAGCCCTGTAGTGTCAGGCATTAGAGGCTACAGGGAGGAACACAAACCAGATCCAAGAGGCAATAAAGTTTACATGCAAAAGTAACATGGTCAGCATGCCACTGAGGGGGAGAAATAAGAGCAGTACCTTTGTGTTTTGGGGGGGTTTTGTTTGTTTGTTTGTTTGTTTTTTTAAGAGCAGTACTTTTGGATGGAAAGTCCTTATAGGACGTATAGACAATTTGGAGGAAGAATCCATATGGGTTAGCAATTAACTGAATGCAGGAGGGAGGAAGAGGTCTCAGTCAAGGAGAAGAATGAATTAAAGATGATCCTAACATTCCTAGCCTGAGTGACAAAAGTGCAAAACGAAACAAAACAAAAAAATGATGGGTGACATCATAAATAGAGACAGAGATGAGAAGTTTTGAGGGAAATCAGGTTTCATTTTTTTAAAAGATTTTATTTATTTCTTTGAGAGAGAGAGAAAGCATGAGCCTGGGAGGGAGAGGAGGGGAAGAGGGAGTGGGAGAAGCAGACTCCCCACTGAGCATGGAGCCTGATTTGGGTTTCCATCCAAGGACGCTGGAATCATGATCTGAGCTGAAGGCAGATGCTTAACCAACTGAGCCACCCAGGTGCCCCTCAAGGCTTCATATTTTAATATGGTCCAGATTTCCACCTAGGGAATCCAGGTTCACCTCTCTATTCTATGGACCTCTGATTAGTAACCTTCACTAATTTATTAGTGTTTTGTCATCGAATGTAACATTAGAAAGTGTTACAAAAGAGGGCAAAGATCATGGGGTCCAAAATTCTGCTGACCACAAACACTAATAAAATTATTTAACACTATTTTTTATAAAGATTTTATTTATTTATTCAGGAGAGACACAGAGAGAGAGGCAGAGACATAGGCAGAGGGAAAAGCAGGCTCCCTGTGGGGAGCCTAATGCAGGACTTGATCCCAGGATCCCAGGATCCCAGGATAATGAGCTGAGCCAAAGGCAGACACTCAACTACTGAGCCACCCAGGTGCCCCTATTTAGCACTCTTTAGCCATTTAGTGTTTCCCATATAAATATAATGATGGCATTTATGACCAAAAGAACAAGATACATAGCCTCTCACTTCTAAAAAAAGAATACACAAAAGGAAAATTAATGGCACTTGCTTGACAAAAGCAATGAAAGGGGCCAACGGATGGCTTTGGATGTTGGAATCTTTTGACCTAAATCACAATTTGACTGGAGCTCAGAGTCTGATTCAAATTTATTCAATCAACAACTTTTCAGTCTAATTCTGTTCAAAGATTTTTCCCTTAAAAGTGGGCAAAATAATTCCAAAAGGATTCAAGCATATTCTTGGCGGCTAAGTAATGCAATAATGAGTAGTATAAATAGATTACAATGAGTAATACTGTTGATGTTGAAGCCCAGACATCACTTTATCAATTGGATGTTTTGATTCCCTATGTGTCTTACAGTTTATAAAACTGAAATGATTTAAAGCATTTCCCCCTCTTGGTTTGTAATGAAAGGTTAGAGTAACAATATGTTCTCCATTCATCAGTGGAGAATGCTCTCCACTGTTTCTGTACACTTGCAATGAAAGAGGTTTGTTTTGAGCTGCATTTCCAAGAGAGAGTGGGTGGGAAGTAGTTTCTATATTTAAGAATGATTCTGAATATGGCCTGAATTGATAATGAAAATTCAATGGCAAATGAGCTCATTTAAGAACAGCACGCGGTACATCATGATCATTGGCTGCTATAATATAACATTTGTGTTAATGATAACTTCCATTAGCATAAATACTCGGGAATTTTTGAGGGCTAAAAAAGCTGTGTATGATTCACTTTTATATCTCCATAGGACACTGTATACAGCAGGTACTAACAAAACATATATTGAATAGATGAGTCGAAAGCACATCTACACATCTATGTTGATCCTTACCATGATATGATACTTTCTAGTAGCACATGAGGATACTGAGTTATCAGAATATCAGGGGATCTCTTTTTTTCCCCCCCACAGGCACTGTAGAAGTACGGCTAAATTTTTAAATGCACGGCATCAGAAGTCAGTCCTGGGATCAAATCTTAGCTCAGCTCCTCTACTTGTTTGCTTGGGCCACCATAACAAAATGTCACCGACTAGGCGGTTTAAACCAAAGAACTTCATTTTCTCACAGTTCCGGAGGCTAAAGTCCTAGATCAGGGTATTGGCAGGGCTGGTTTCCGGTGAGAACCCTCTTCCCAGGTTGCAGATGGTCATTGTCCTGTGTCCTCACATGGTCTTTCCTCCATGCGTGTGCATGTCTGCAATCTTAATCTCACTAGAGATTAGGACTTTTGACAATATAAACTGGGGGCAAGGGGTGACAAAATTCCACCTAGGACAGAGACTTTATAATGGGGCAATCTTAACTCTGTGAATGGGTTTCCTCCTCCTTTTCTACTGAATATGTGTCACTTTCTCGTCGATTCTTTTATATAATCCAGATCTTAATCCTTGCTATTTTCCTTCAGTACTTACAGCATTACGGTGATTCTTTTTATCCTACAGTTTTTAATTCTAATATACTCAGTTTAATCAATATTTTATGTAACTTTTGTGTCTTGAGGTTTATGTAAGAAATAAACATTCTCAAATTTTCTTCTAATATGATCAAATTTTAACCCATTTGTCCCATATTTGGTAACTGATGTAAAGTGGAACAAAAACATTCTTTTTCTTTCCCAAATGAACAATAGTTGCCAGAACATTTTTGAACTGAATCACTTTCCCTGTAATGTTGTTGGCTATAGATGTGTCCTTACCTTCTCACCTGAACTCTTTCCTCATTATACTCTAGTGAGTGCTCCATCCTCACCAAAGCACTGAGACCACTCATGTCAAGGGCACTAATGACTTCCATGTTGCGAAAGGCAGTGGTCACTTGTCTATTCTCATCCTACCTGATATTTTGGCATGTCCCATACAATTCACTATTCTCTTGTGAAGCGCTTACTTTCCTTGGTTTCCATGACTCCACACTCTCTTGGTTTTTATTCCAATGTCACTGACCACTCCATTTTAGTTACTCTTGTTGGCTCTAATTCTTTACCTTTATTTTATCTTATTTTATTTCAAGATTTTATTTATTTATTTGAGAGAGAGCATACACAAGCAGGGGGAGTGGCAGAGGGAGGAGTGGAGCAGACTCTCTGAGGAGCAGGGAGCGCAACATGAGGCTCAATCCTAGGATCTCAGGATTATAACCTGAGCCAAAGGCAGATGCTTAACCAACTGAGCCACCCATGCACTCCTCTTTACATTCTTTTTAAACTCTCAACTATGGCAGGACTCACTGCAGAGCCCCTAGGACAGCTATTTTATCTACATCCAATTTAGGCCTTTCATTTGACCTAATAATCTATAATTGATTTTATTGCTTTTTAAAAAAGAG
The DNA here is from genome assembly GCF_048164855.1 of Canis lupus baileyi. Taxonomy (NCBI): domain Eukaryota; kingdom Metazoa; phylum Chordata; class Mammalia; order Carnivora; family Canidae; genus Canis; species Canis lupus. The sequence continues at coordinate 16,710,317 of NC_132855.1, read as the reverse complement.
ATGGTCAAATTATTTTCACAGAATACTTCCACAACTTTTTAAGACACTACATTGTGTTGGCTGAGCACTCCAGAAAAAATGCTCAATAGCAACACTAGTGTGGCCATCCCTGTTTTGCTCCATGCTTTCATGGCATTACCATTAACTAAATCTGCTCCTGGAAAAATTGTTTACCACATTGAACAGGTCCCCTTGATAGTTTTTCTAGAATTTAAAAAATTATTGCTTTTTAAAATAATATTTTTAAGAAGGCTGCTTTACAATAAGGAAAAACTGAGAATTGTTGAGAGGTTTCAGGGAAATCCAACAAAGTTTTACTAACGACAATTCCTAACTATTGAGTTTCCTTCAGGAGGCAGACAGAGCACTTCATATTTTTGATAGTTTATTCCTAACTACCACAGTATTTCTACAAGAAAGAATATTTTTCATCATTTTAAAAATGAGGAAATCCTGACTCAGAGATTTAGGTGATTTATCATAGGTCACTAAATCTAATAAGTAATTACTCAAGGATTTATATCCCACTCTATCTCACTCCAGTGGAACACTCCTCCCACTGTGTTCCATTTTTAATTCAGTAAGATATTAGACAAAGTCTTTCAACATGCCCTAGAGGAAAAAAATAACAAATGTGTTCAGTTTATGGGCTAATTAATAATCATAGCCAAACAATGTCTACCTTGATGTCAACTCTGAAGATTTCAAAGGAAAAAGTCATAGAGACTTAACACAGAGACCTAGCTATTTGTCACTAATAGCTGTATCTTGTAAAAGTAATAGCTTTCATCAAGGCAAAGAGGGAAAAGGCACAGATAACCAAGTTAAACAATGGATGCCAGTTCATACAATGGATCACAGAACACAGACTCAAAAACATCTAAAGAGCTGAAATGTTGGGTCAAAACAAGTAAGAAAAATTTCAAATGATTAGAAGTAAAGATTGCCCTTTAGGTCAAATGAATTGCACACACATAAATAGGATGAGATTAACTGCAATCCTTGTGAAAAAGATCTAATGGTTTAAACCAAAAGCTAACTTTGTGGAATGTGGTTGTCAGGCATACTTGATACGATTTCAGTATGCATGGATAGCATTGTGTTGGACTATAGCAAGAGGTTGATAATACCACTCTCCATACCTGGAAATACATATTTAGTTCTAGAAATTATCTTTAATTTGGCCATAGACTAATAAAGATGCAAGTCACTACCACATATTTATTTCAAGTCCAGGATGGAAAAAGTATCAGAGGCAATTAGGAACCCCAAGACCCTTGGTGATTGATTAGGCAATTCCTGGGGAGCAGAAAGGCCATGCATCAATGCACTTCTTGTGGACTCAACCTCAACAGAATAGGAACAGCCTCTAATAAAAACAGTCATCACATCTTTTTGTGTAATCTAAGAGTTCATATCGGTACTTACCGCTACTCCTGTCTTATAAAGGAGGTAATGCACAGTCTGTGTAACATCGGCGGCATGCATTAAATTGTGGTAAGGATTTTTATGTTTGCTGTATCCCACTTCCAGGGCCTCCACAAATGAGACAAGTGCAGAAATGGGGATCTGGAAGAGAGCAGTAAGGTTAAGTAGCCAGTGATTTGATAACTAAGTGAGGAAGCAGAAATCTAAGGCACTTGAGCTGCTGCTTTCTGGAAACATAACATACCACATGAAGAAATAGGAACTTTACAAGATTAGTGAGAATTACTGAAGAAATCATCAGATTATTTTAAAATCTCACAGGAAGTCCTTGGTTCAAGAACAATCTGCCCTATACATTTTTTGTTGTTGTTGTTTTCAGTCCAGAACCCCAGGAGAATGAAACAGAATCATCTCAAAAGCAGTTAGGGCAGAAAGGTATGTGTTCATCTATTTCTCAAGCAAATGTTCAAGTCTTTTATTTCTTGAGAAATAAATGGATCCATACTGTGTAGCATATCTCATTTATTTTGTGGAAAAACATAAATTACCTAAATGTTGTAAGGTATAAATTGATTGCAAAACAAATACAAGCTTCCACTTCCCAAAAACTGTGCCCTTTAGAAGGAGTGATTGTATGCACTGGACACATGGAAAAAAACAAAACAAAACAAAACATGTGATATCCCGTTATATATGAGAACAGAAACCAAATGCGTTCTTATGTCGATTACTTGGCAATTTATTATTGTTGCATTGCCATTTGGAATAACATTTACTACTAGTTTAATTCCTTTTCTGTCTCAAATATGTATAATATATATATATCTTCTTTCTCTATGTGGCAGAAAATAAAGAACAACTGTAAAATATCTGTACAAGAGAAGGGGACCCTGAAAACATTCACTGGATTTCTTTTCTGGATTAATTCCTTGGCTAAGGGCTAATTATCAAATACAACACTAGGGGAAAAAGAGAGAGTATGTGTTCCAGGAGATTAATAATCATGGTAGGAAGAAAAAAAAATAAGGAAAACACTGTATATTAATGTTTCATGAGAGTCTATAACATGTTCTTCCTTAACCACATCCTTCCATATTTACCATCTATGGGTTTTTTAAAACTTAAATATTGCTTCTTATATGTCAGAGATTAGTTAATTATCATTTTCAAAAATGAATATCCAATAAGCCCAGGTTCTTTGGGCTGTTCATGAGAGGTCCATGAGCCACTGAAATGCTATGTAAAGGTATGTGTACATGCACAAGAGCTTTATTCTCTGGAAAGGGTCCTGAGCATCCATCAGATTTTCAGGCAGATTTCTGACACAAAGAAATTAAGAACCATTGCCATAAAGCATTTATGGCTATGTAAAAATATGCCCCCATAGTCCTTAGGAAAGTGATAAAGAACTGTGCTGTCTACAGAAATCAATACGTTATATTCACAATACCCTGCATTTTCCAGACGCTCATCAATATGACGAGAGATATGATAGATGTTGCCAGATGAATGCACAGATTCCCTGGAGAATCTGGCCTGACCTCTAGAGTCCATGGTATTAGAAAGCAGAAGGGATTGAAAGCTAGAAACAATTCATGCTCTTTACTTAAAGATGAAGAATTAATTTGAAGCACGAATGGCTGGGAAATACCAATGATCTGTCACGGATGATAAGTGAGAGCATTTGTCTGAATTTGAGCCAAGTAGTGGGAAAAAAAGTTTGCAGAGACAGCAGATGCACACTGTCTCCATTACTGTCTCCGCACCAGCAGTGGTCTCAGTACATGAGATCAGGCTGATAGGAGATCTGTGGGCAGAGCCATAGGAGAGTCCTGCTAGTCCGCACTGTGGGCTGTACTTCCAAGAAGACTGGGATCACACAGTGTGCTTCTGGCCTCTCACCTGCTATGAGCCCCACCCGGCAAGGGCTTAAGTCAAAGTTCCCACCACCAGGGAGCCAAGGGCAGCAGCTCTCTGGATGATGCTTCCTAAGTCACTCATAGCAGTTTTCAGTGTATATTCAAAGGATTCCCTTGGTCTTAGCCCAAAGGTCATGGAAGGATAGACAAATGCATGCATTGTTTAAGAGTAGGCACTGACCTTGAAACGGCTGATCAGATCATAACGTGTGAGTAATTCATAGAAAATGAATTTCAGAGCATGATCCCCACTGGCCTCATTGAGGGAAAAGACATCAAAGGACCACTTGTCCACATCCTGTGTGGCCGAGTAGAGAGAAAGAATGCATTAGTCCAAAGCCACTTGCATAGTTACCAGTTTCCCCGCTTGGAAATCACCCTTCCACCCTCACCCAGGATTTCATAGCCCAGTCTCTAACACCATTTCTGCCCTCAAACTTCTCTCAACTTGCCAGACCTGCATAGCACTTACTGATAAAATAATGAAATAGTCTTACTACTTAAAACAATAGCCGTAATTTATTGAGTGCCTATCATATGCTAGGCATTGTGATCAGTGATAAATATATAATGTACCCTGAAAACAACTCTAAGGGGTAGGTATTATTAGTCACCTCTTACAGATGAGATAACAAGTTAATTTTCCTAAGTACCATCACAAGTGAAGTGCTAGGGACTCAAGTGGGGCCAGGACACAAACACGGTCAACAGATACCTAAGCTCAGGCTCTTTTCATCAAGCCTGTCCCCCTACCACTGCTGAATTGCAATTGATTATTTCACTTCATGACAAGCTAGGGTGCTTCCCTACTCCAAACTTCTTCCCAGTCCCTTACTATTACGTACTGACTTCCTCTTAGTCCACAGCTGAGAATGTTAACCCACTTAAATGTATTCAGAAACAAATATGATACAGAATACAAATAATATGTCCCTTCAATTCAAATTGCTGAGCTAAAACCACAGAGAGAGCCTTCATTTCACAAAACAGAAAAATGCTACCACTTCTGAAATCACTGATCTGAGAACCTAGTGCTCAAATCTGTAAGTCACTTTACTAAAAAAGTAAAAGCAAGAACTAAGCTGAACACACTCCTCACATAACATTCTTGAAGTTTAAAGCCTTTTTGTCTATAGCCACCAAAATACACATAAACATTGTCTGATGTCTCCTTGACTTATAACCAGCTACTTGTGGATGTGTTAAACAGAGGTGTCTTTAAGCAATAGTTACAGCAACAGTCATTTGGTTTCTTGTGTCAAGAGTTTCACTTTCAGTAGTTAAAGAAAGTGTACTGTTGTAAGCATGAGACTAAGGACACGTGTGAGACTGCACTGGGTCCAGGCAAAGTCAGATGGTTCCTGGGAAGAGATGCTAGCTGTCTGGAACTGCTGGTCTGAGTGGCTCAATGCATTCCAACCTCATCCATCTATCCTGATCCTGTCCCTTTTCAAACATCCCAACCACCAAAGATCATCTCAAGGTCATTAAGGGTCTCTCTCATGGATGTCCAGGCACGGGAAAACTGAATTGTATATAGAGAAAACCAAACTTTTCCAAAAGGGTTTCAACTGTATTGTTTCAGTTGACACTCAGTCATAACTTCACTTCAACCTTCTAAAATTTCTCCTCCATTATAACAACTAAAGAAATAGTTACAAGTATCGAGCACAGTTTCTGTGCCAGGCACAGTGAGAAGTGTTTATATATTTGTCAACTCACAACAGTAGAAATAGGTGTTACTTTCCCTACTTTTATACAGGGCAACCTCAGAAAGATGAAATGAAGTGTCTAATACCAACTGGTAGGAGAACCAGGTGATAACCTCATTGACACTTCTAGCGATAATATTACTGCCAACAGATGGCATTGTAAACTCAATGTATATATATGCTGTGACACAGACCTCATGCTCTAAATACCCCAATAGGGCCTAGGCCATAGATAGTGGGGCCATTTGAGATTAACCCAAGACCTAAAGCTTCGCCTTAGCTACTATAATTGACATTGTCATGATATCCATTAACCCTGAGGAAAAGTCCCCTGACAACTCAATAGGTGAGAAAACATTTTGTCATGTTTGCAATTTTTAATCTTATTCTCCAGAATGAATAAAAAAGAGAAAGGCTATCACTGAAAATAGAGAAATGATCACAGTAAGAAGTCATGATTTATTCTGAGTATTAGGACTTAGACAAACAGGAGGATGAGTGTGAATGGTCAGCTGGATGTTCTCTCCCGCTACTCATTTTTAAAAGGGCCTTAGCTGTGATTCTCAAATTTTAATGTTCTTCAGAAACACTTGAGGTACTCAGGAAAAAAAAATGCTGATTCTCAGCTGAGGGACTTGCAGAATCCTGGCCTGCAACCTAAAATCTCCATTTTTACCAAGCGTCTTATGTAACTGTCCAAAGCCATTTTTCCTCTCTTACCAAAGTTGGCTGAAGGCCCATTCCTGGGGAAAAACTTCATGAACTTCCTATCAGTCTAACGTAATGGAAGCCTGAACTTCCTCATTTCCTCCCACTTTTAAAGCTGGAGTCTACCCGGGGTGTCTCCTCCTAAGATACACAACAGATACCTTCTAAACAACAGCACACTTCTATAATTTCAATAACCCCACCTAAAAAGACTAGAAATTCCCAAATCAGAAGCTAGCATATATTGAACAGAAAAAATTAAAAGAACAAAAGTGTGACATATATTTCAAATTTAGAGACTGGTGGTAGTTAATTATTCTCTTAATTATATGTGATTTCATGCCATTTCCTTACATTAATCACAAAGGTTAACATGACTGTGGCATGATGGTTATTTTATTGGATTGTATTCTCTCAGTCTTTGGGGAAGTTTCCAATAACAGAAAAAGACAATGGTGATTCCATATAAACTACTGGCAGTGAAATAGAAATAACCTTTTTTAACAGGTACTACTTAAAAAAGTAAAAAAAAAAAAAATTTGTCTGATCCCACCAATTCACTTTCAATCCACTTTAGATAAAACCAAGTCTAGGGAGGGGGGAAAGCATTATATTGTAAAAGATCCTGAACTTCCCCAGTAAACAGGGCACAGGATCAAGAGAAAGTGGAGCTTTACCCTTCTGCACATTGTCAGCAGTACGTGTGCAGAAGGATAGCAATTTGGAGAGTTAGCACTTATTCATCGTCTGAATCATTCTGGTTCCTTTCTCCTCAGAAAGATAACATGTGTGCATCTGAGAATGACTTTTCTCTAAGCATAAAATAACAGTCCATGCACATCCCAAGTTGTTCCACATTTTCTTCAGTTATTTTGCATAGGAAAGATGTTCCAATCTGGAAGAAATATTTTTATAAATTTCTTAATACTGGTATAATCACCTGTATTTATGTTTATGGTAAGGGAAGGCATTAAAGATCAAGGATTCTTTTAATGTCCTTTGAGTTTAATTGAATGTTTCAGGTTCAGTTATAAAAATCAATGCAGCTTCCTAGTGGGTGTTATGAAACATCAGATCTCATGCAGTGATTTCACTGATTACATGTGAAATGTGGCTGTAAATTATACTGGTGCCCTAGGTTCTGGGGCGAGAGTGGGGCACTGAAGAGGGTTAAGAGGAAACATGTGCCTTCTTGCTATACCCTTCTTGAGTATCTTTCCTGTTCTTAGGATGAGTTAAGAAACAGAAAATGGACAACTGAGAATCTGAATATAGGGTCTCACAAATTCAATTAGTGAATGTCTTTGAGGTGAGAGAAAAAGATGGATATATATAATCAAAATGGCTCTAAAAGGCTTTCTTGACATTAAGTTGATCATGGAATGGTCCCATCTCTGATTCCATCAGTAAGTAATTTAAGTTACCTTCTGAAAATATCATCAGGTAATATATGTTTCAGGTTTCAGAGAAAGACAACAGACTTAACAATAGTCAGAATGGGATGTCTGGGTTGGGCAGTCGGTTAAGCTTCTGCTCTTGGTGTCAGCTCAGGTCATGATCTCAGGGTTGTAAGGATTGAGCCTCATGGGCTCTCTGCTTAGCAGAGAGTCTTTTTGAGATTCTCTCTCCCTCTCCTTCCACCCCTCCGGCTTATGTGCTCTCTCTCTCTCTCTCTGGTTTTCAAATTAATAAATAAATCTTAAACATGCACACATGATAATATGCTAGGATGTCCCTGAGCAAATGGATGGCACAATTCCATGTATAGACACCATGCAATGTCAACAGACCTAGTGATCCTGGCCCTTAGCACAGCCCCACCCTCAAATCTGGAAGCCAAAGCCGCTTTAGCACAGCCAGGACAGCCTCAAGCCAGTGGATCTGAATTGACACATACCTAAGAGGAATACATCCAGTTTGAGGCTCTTCTATTCTATTTATTCTATTCTATACAATTCTAAGAGCTTGCCTGATTGGGAATAATTCTACAAGATTTAGCTCATTTAAACTCAAACACCTGTACAACTTCCCATGGAACTTTCAGGCTCAGTGAGTCTTGGATAAAGAGTAGGATATATACATTCTGGGGGATAAACATTCACGGAGTAAAATGTTACTGTAAGAACAGATAAGTAAAAAATAACAAAAGAAGTAAGTCAGGAATGACTGGGAAACCTATAAGTGAACTATAAATGAAAGCCTCTTAGTTTCAAACAATAAATGTAACTGTACTTTCTATAGGATACCATGTACACCATAAGACCTTTTCATTGGTTTTACCTTTAATGCTTCAATAACAGCCGGTGGGTAGCTCAGTCCAACCATGTTTGATGTCCGTCTATACATTCTGGCAAAGTCAGACAGGGAAAATACAATATTATATCTTGGGAAGGAGACTTAGCAGGCCACAGACTTATACTAAGTACTGACAAACAATGAGTCATGTCATCCAGTGGAACCAAGAAACATAACAATTTTTTATAATCATTTTCATAGTCATTCAAGTGGCCTAAAAATGGGTTAAATTTGGAAGAAATTAAAGCAATCCCAGATACATGAATCATTGGAAACAAACAAAAATTAATTTATGTGCCCCCGATTGGAAATTCAATTATTAAAATGGGTCACTTCTTCTGCCAGAAGTGAATTATAGTTCCACATAGACAGTATGCAAAGTGGCACTTTAACCTAAGTGAGGAACTCCTATGGGCAACCCATTTGGAAGAGCTTGTTCTTTAGAACTGTCAAAAACAAGAAGAAAAATGTCCCAGGTGAACTTTGAACTGAATGTGGTATTTCTAAAACCTGTGAATGTGCCATAAGGATTATGGGAAGAATAAATTGATTTGTGCATTAAGGATTGTAGGAAGAATAAATCAATTTCTGGAATCTATTCTGGGGAAGGGGGCAATTTAATTAAGGAGCAAAATGGTTAACAAAATTGGAAAGCATCATGGGGAATTCAAAGCCTCTAAATGAACTGTCCCCCCACCACTCCAAGTCAACAACCACAAGGCATACCTGACCTATTCCAAATGCAGACATTATCCACATATGTCAAAGGATGATGGATTAGATGATGCCCCTTTTAAAAATCGGGAGACTGGACTTAAACCAAATCTTTTCTAGTTAATGAAAAGAATGCTGAGCAAAGGCAAAAGCTTGTCTTAATGATGGTACAGAGACTAAATAGATATGTTTTGGCAACCCCTCGTTCAAGACTGTTTCCACCAGAATTTTCTGTCTTTATAAGGATACCAAAATTAATCAGAGCATAGCTTCCAGTTATTGTAGACTGGTGTCCCTTTTGCTGCTTTGGTCACTGAATGACAGCTATCTTTACCTCTCCACAAATATCCCAGCCTGTACTGCGTGGACGATGCTCTTGAACCGTGGCTTCTCCTCACTCCTTCTGAGCATCATCCCCATCTGCCTCGTGAAGGTGGAGGCCAGCCAGTCTCGGACCTCAGAAGGCACTGCATCTGACTGAATGTCACTGAGTTCATCCTCTGTATCCAGGAGTCGCCTGAACGCAAGAAACACAACCAGGACACTGAGTTTAAATCGGAAGTTAGAGCTCTCTGTTCAAAACAGCTGCTCCTTCTCTCCACCCCACCTGCACACACAGGTACAAAGAGACCAAATAAAAATGGCCACAAAAAATTCAGCACTCTTTTGGTAAGGCTTGCAAAAGCTCACCACTCTGTTTCAGGATAGTTCTCTCTACCATACTGTACAAAGAAACAAAGAGATCAGAGAAAGTCAAATATACTCCATCTCAGGCTACGGGTCTCAGGACCACTTCAGGAAGGAGGACTCAGTATCTTCATTCCTAGGTTTGTGGAATTTGAATGGGATCTAAATCTTCCATTTAAAAATGCATTCACAGGGAGGTTTATTTCACAGAGGGACCATGTGGCACTATTTTGTGTTTAAAAAAAGAAAGAACATAAAGACTTTGCTATGGACAACAATACAGCATCACAAACTTCAAAGTTAATTGCTCCCACTACAAAAAAAATAATGACGATTCTGTGGCATGATAGAGGTGTTAGCTGATGCACTGATGGTAATCATACTACAATATATAAGTACATTAAATCAATACATTGTACAACTAAGTTACACAAGGTTATACATCAGTTATAAATAAATCTTTAATAAAAATAAATTTAAGACAAAATAAAAATATTTTTTAAAGAGAACAAATTTTAATTTGAAAGAGAAAAAGAAATACTTTGTAAAATATTACCCAAACCACATCAACCCAGCCTTCTGGATTAATAAATCCAAATGATGTCAACCTATATTCTTTCTAATTTGATAGAATATTACAGAAACAGAAATTCTAAATTCAAGCAAAATTTCCACATAATGTAGTTCTTTATTTGAGCTCAGTGGTATAAGTTATCTGCAAGATGTGTTTAACTGATGTTTGAAACTTATTCATAGGTCAGCCCACCAGAAGAGAATATAAATAGTAATAAGTTAAAATAAAATTGTCTTTTATACTTATATTAAGTCCTACTAAAAATAAGCAGTGTAAACAGGTGTCAATAAAAAGAGTTTTTTTTATAAAAAGGTTTTATTTTCCCTTTAGACAATCAATTTGGGGGGCAGGAGAGAAAAATGTAACATTTGGAAGTAACTATTATATCAAATTTCCTTAAATTAGGAAACAAGCATGTCACCAAAAACTAAGCCACATGCAAAATTCTTGGGTTACTAGGAAATCCTTTCAGATTGGAATCTGGCAAAGAGAGTTAAGGCTAATAGAGGAAACTGTCTGAATTAGGAAAGAGAAGAAAAGCCTTTCAAATTCACCACGTCAACATTTTTCAAAAGAAAAGCTATCTTGCTACTTTCAAATGCATTTGGTGATGGGAAGTGCTTTCATACCTTTGGATAATTCAGGTGGGAAAAGTCTATGAAGAAAATCGGTAACGGTTAAGATTAAAGAAGGAATTGTGGGAATTTAAGAGAATAAATGCTTTACCATCACTTCAGGAGCCTCCACTTACAGACAATGTGCATTAACACATGAACATAATTTTTAGGCTGAGGCTAATTGTGCAATTACTACAGTGGAACGCTACACTTGATAAGAAACCTTATCATATTTTTAAAAATCACTTTCTCTCTGCTTATATTGTTGCACTTCATTATCATGATGGCCATGTGAAATAAGTTCATTTAGCTCCTTTCTCGGATGAGGGGGTAGAGAGGCTATGAGAGGTCCAAATCTACCTGACTTGTTTGTGCAAATGAAAGCTCCATCACCAGTCATTTGAGTGCTATCCCATTACAGGCCAAAGAGGACATTTCAGAAAAGCCGCATAACAGAAAACTCACCTTCAGTGCACGAACTTCTCATTTTTGGCTTACCTGGTTTCGTCAATGTACACAGATTCAAGCACTGTGGCTGCATATTCCAAATTCTTCTTAAGATCTACAACCGAAGCCTCGCCTCTCTCTAATTGTTTGACCAGAGACCTTAACCTAGGAGGAAAAAAAGACACAACTAAATTAGAATAGAGGAAACAGAATAATTTTACAGTTAGAGACACATTTTATAGCCATATAATATTTTTATTTATTCCAATTTACCTGAAAGGAAAATACAAATCTAATCATGTAGCTGACCAGTATTTCTCAAAGGAAAAGTTATAAAATAAATACATACATTTTTGCCATTGTGAAGCAAGAACAAAAATGTTCTCATCCATCAGGCACTGACCACCTCTGACTTTCCAGCTGCCTTTTTGTCTTTCTAGGTGTTCCCTAAATTAGCAATGATTTTCCTGCTTCTCTAATTTCAATTTTTTGGTTCTAACTGGATGTAGTAAAACAAGAGCAGCACCAACATCACCAAATACCACTTGATATTCTGCTGTGTTAAAGATTATACTATGTTCACCAGCACCCAGCCTGCATAGCAACCTCATGGTCAATGGGTGTACCAAGACAGTGAAGAGATTTAGAGCACCAAAATACCCGTAGAGGGTTACATAAGGAATACATGAAGATAAACTATTTTACTCAACAGGAGGAATTCCACTAGGGGCAGATAAATGCCCCAGCTTTAAGGGGGGAAAAAAGAGAGAGAGAAAGGCTGGTTGATAAACCAACGTACTGAAGACAAGATCTTCCCCTCTACTAATCAAGTGTTCCAGACAGTATAAGAAAAATGATAAAATATGCTCTTATTTAGATCAACATTATCCCCACAGAAAAGGAGTTAGTATATATGAGACCAATGAAATGACAACAGATGATCAAAATTCAGTAACGGAAAACACTGTAAATATCACAGATGTGGAGGTTGGACAACTCTTCAGGCTGTTTGACAATCAACAATTAAAAAAACAGAAACTTTGAGGACAACCTTGGGTTTGAGCCCCACATCACAACATATTAGCTACACATTACCAGGCAAGTTATTTAATTTCTCTGAGTGTCAGCTAAGAAATGGAAATCCCATGATGAAATTTTCTGAGTTGTTATAAAGATTAAATCAAATTGATATTAATATATTCACATCAACCATGTCATTTTTTCTAGCTTTATTTAATATATTTAACATTTCACATTGTGTAAGTATAAGGTATACCACATGGTGATTTAATACATGTATATATTGCAAAATGATTACCACAATAAGGTTAGTTAACATATCCATCATCTCATACAATTATAACTTTTCTCGTGTCAAGAACATTCAAGACTCACTTTTAGCAATTTTCAAGTATACAATACTTGAAACTAATACTTGCTAACTCTAATCACCATGCTATAATCACAAAAACACATTAGATCCCCAGAATTTATTCATGTTAAAACTATTAAGTCTATACTCCTTGATCAACATCTGCCCATTTCCTGGTTGTTTTTGTAAAAGCAATTGTTACCATTATTGTCATGATTGTGATTCAATGACCTTGATCATCATAGGCAACCAGATGGGAAGGATTCTAGCAATATATTTAAGATTAGTATCAAGTCTCATCTCCCAACGCTATTTCAACTTTCCAGACTTCAAAATATCCTCGAAATTTGCCATCATAAGAGAGAATGGCTGACTTCTTGGCAAGGTGTAAACTAACTCCCTTCAGATCTACATGAAAATAATCAGCAACAAAGATTGGAATCTGAACGATGTAAAATATAGAAGAAATTAGATTGAGGGTGGTCACTACCTGACTTGTGAATCTCCAACATGTGACAGGGATATAGACAAAGGAAAGCAGCAGAGGCCTCTGTGGCCCTGGAAGAGAGGATCAGCCCTGTGGCTCCCATTAGCAGCACTAGGAAGTGTTCTGGGCTTCAGGGGCAGCAGGACAGGGAGTTGGCATGGAAGGGCTTTCCAGTCACTCACACGGAGTGGACAGCCAGTCTGCCAAAGAATGGGGAGATTGTAGCTATGAGCCCTGAGAGCTATTCCAAATAAGGACTGGAAGCTCTAGCAAAACACATTCCTGGCTAAGTTTGCCTCTAATTTTGACTCTCACCTCCAGGGGCCCAACTACCCCCAAGCTGTCTGGACTCTCAACTGACAAAGTAAAATGAGGGTAAATTAAGGAATTTTTAAAAATTTTTCTCCCTTCATTTGGGGCTTGAAAATTCTACCAAGGAACTGACATGAATCTCTAATAGGACCTATGTCAGTTCTCAAAACCTTACTGAAAGGAAAATGACAAAAAGTAAAAAATGATTAGGTAAAATATAAGACTAACAGAAATAAGAACCAGATGATCCGGTCTACGTGTAATAGGGCTCCCACAAGAAATAAACAAAAGCAGCTTCAATCAAATAAGTTTTCTTAGACGGAAGAAAAACCAGATGAAAAGGGATCAGATAAAATCAGGGATGAAAAAAAACATTAAAATATCCAACGTATACTGTTGAAATTTTTTATTTCAAAGAACAGTGAAAAGAACTTGAAAATCTTAGAAAATAATATATATGACTTACAGGTAACATAAATGTAAGCTGGTCATAGAATTCTATCATGGCAAATACCAGAAAGCCAGTAATACCATTTTTTGAGAATAATGTGATGTAATTGAAGATATCTATGCCCATACCCAAATTAAGTAGAATTGCCAACAAATATATTCTCAAGTGTGGACAAGTTCAAAATTTCATCATTAATATGAGTCATCATTAATATGATTTTCCAATCATGATTTTCCAAAAAACGGAAACAAAAAACAAAAAACACTGGGATAGTGATCTTTCAAGGATGGGAGTAGATTCCTGGGTCTCCCATTAGACGGATTGTGGATTGATGACCTAGATTTAACTAAGCCAGTCTTTAAAAAATTGACAAGGAATTCCAAAGATTTTTAAAAACTGGCAGATGAAATATAATGCTAATTATGCAAGGTCAAGTAAATATGAAAATGACTGACACTTCTTTTCCTAAGAGAAGTTCCTGTTCCTAGTACAAGGGCTTCCTACATTTATGAAATAAAAACCAATTATAATTAGTCAAAAACAACTGAAATTATCAAGAACATCATATAGAGAATGACTTTGAATCCACAATTATTAACGATTCCCACTCCTGGGAAAGCCTGATATCAGGGCAATCAAGTTTGGAAGAGCTGGGGGATCCCTGGGCGGCTCAGCAGTTCAGTGCCTGCTTCAGTGTGATCCTGGAGTCCCGGGATCGAGTCCCACGTCGAGCTCCCTGCGTGGAGCCTGCTTCTCCCTCTGCCTCTCTCTCTCTGTCTGCGTTTATCATGAATAAATAAATAAAATAAATAAAAAGCCATCAAAGTCAAGTCTTAAAAAAAAAAAGTCTGGAAGAGCTTCCTATCATCTTGGGACCCAGCAGCCAGGGCCCTAGGCCAAAGCAGAAGTGAGGCACCCAGCAAAAGCATTACCCTGAATCCCACTCAACAGTTCAGATCAGAGCACTGAAAATCATCTCCCCCTGGAAAGTCCCAGGCTCGGTGCCACAAACAGCAGAAAGTCAAGAGTGTGGGGCTCCATCCTCACGTAGTCACCAGTGGTGCCAGACAGACACTGGCCACAGTCACATTTATGTATCTGGTGTAAAGGTCTGCCCTGACATAAAGTTGTAAACAGAAGCAAACCCATAACCTAGCGGCTTCAACAAACCCAGAGAAGAAATAAGACAGAATAAAGGACCTTTACGATGCATGAGAAGCACTAAAAATTCATGTCTGCTCCCGTTTCTCTAGCTTATGAGATGAGCAAAAGATTCTATCAACACCCTGGTAGACATAAAGGAAACCTGGAACACACCCAGTGCATTTATGGAGAACACCCAGCTGAGATTCATTCGCCTTGCTTTATTCATAGAACAACTAAACAGAAAAAAATATACATGTCAACAAAAAGATTCAGCATTAACAAGAGCAGAGAATATAGCACTCAAAATGCAGTGAAAGAATCATTTTTGAAAATTAAATCTCCTGGGGCACCCGGGTGGCTCAGTGTTTGAGCGTCTACCTTTGGCTCAGGGCATGATCTGGGGTCCTGGAACCGAGCTGCATTGGGTTCCCCCTGAGGAGCCTGCTTCTCCCTCTGCCAATGTCTCTGCCTCTCTCTCTGTGTCTCTCATGAATAAATAAATAAACACATCTTTAAAAAAAAAAAAAGAAAAAATTTACTAGTGGCAACAGAAGTAAATTTTAGGGAACATCTACTTTGTGTTCAATAAAATTCAAGAAAACATGGATTTGTGAAACAAAGTGAAAGCTGAAATCATATTGTAATAAAAAGCAAATACACTGAGACAGGAAAAGAAATTAAAAAGAAACAATACATGACAACAGAAAGACTATAGGAACTTTAAAAAAAATTAATAAATGATAACCAATTTTTGAGACACCCAGCTCCTATAACCCATCAGATATAAGCAAGAGCTGTCCCTGTCCACATAACTGCCGGCTTTATGCTTTATGGAACTGCCACACAAGCCCTGGAAAATTCCAGATGTCCTTATTTTCAAGTATTGCTGAGCATTAAGATAGCGTTCAAGTGGGTGTTCCTCCATTGGCCTCTCAGTCCACCCTCTTCTTTATCCTTTCTGGAATGTGATGCCCTGTCCTTCCCTACCTACCACTTACCTCGGTGAAACAGCTGCTTCATGAATGGAAGAGTTTCAAATGAGCTCTTTCACCACTCCACCAGTTAGTTTCAAAAATTAAAAAATCTCCGGAAGTTTCTGGGAATAAGGAGGCATCCTTCCCTATTTTCTATCATAGTAAAGGTGTTCCCTAGATCTGAATCCATCTTAAGAAGGGTGGTCTGAAAATAGCCATGTTATAGAGTATCTCATAGTCATGTTATAAAGTATTTTTGCTAACCTTGGAGAAGACTAGCTAAGGCAGGAAGGCTCAGATGTTTCCTCTGGCCTCCTCGTGAAATCTGTGTGGATATTTTTCCACATGAATTCATTTCACCTAAAAGCCCATGTCCCCAAGGACAGATCCCCTGGTGAGCTTCATTCCGTATAACTAGCTATTTAATACTATTCATAAGGATTTTTCGTTCAGGAATCTAAAGGAAGGGAAGGAGGTAGGAAAGGAGGAAGGAAGTTGAGGGAGGGAAATAACTACAATAACAATAATAAAGTTTCCCTTCTGAGTGAATGCTCATAGTTTCCAGCACTTCATCTATTTCTGCCACCGTGGCTGCCAGATAATAGTTCCAATATAGAAGTGCAACACCATTTAAGGAATAGCTCATGCTTTCAAAATTTGGCAACACGTCTTTCTGTTATGATAGTGTATAATTTCATTGTGGATAAGCCACGGCAGCTTTACGTGAGTCCTCCATTTCTCCACAGAAACTCTGTTTTCTACAGGTTCCCAGCTACAAGGCATATGATGAAATGCCGTGTTACCTCAGTTTTCTGTCCCTCAAGCCCAGAGCAAGTGCTGGATGCTGAGTTAGCTTGAGACCATGCCATTATTTGAAATGCATAAAAGCGTCAGAAGACAGGAACTAAGTAAGGAAAGGCCCAACACCATATTTTGGAATTTGAAAGGCTATTGGAGTAGAAAAGAGAAGGTCTTTTTTTTTCCCCCACAAAGACAATTTCTAGGATCACTGAGGTTGACTTTTTCTTTAAGTAGGCTCCACATCCAGCATGGAGCCCAATGCCGGGCTTGAACTCACAATCCTGAGATTGAGACCTAAGATGAAATCAAGAGTTGGACACATAACTTACTGAGCTACCTGATACCCCAGGTACCCCAGGAAGTAACTTTTGACTCAACTTCATAACCCAGAAAATTGTCCTACAATGGACAAGGCACTATTCTCCACCCAAGTGAGGTCCCAGAAACCCTCTACTACCATGCCTTGGAAGCATACAATTTTGTTGAGCTTTAGACACTACTACAATGAAATCATCATAAAAGCCTCCTGAGCAAAAATAAACTGCAATAAAAAGCCAGGAAACATGTTTTCTTATATCTGTCCTTTCTGCTCAAGGTTATTCCCTCTGAGGATGGATGAGCAGCTCCTAAAATGCCAGTATGGCCAACCATGGCTGTTATTTCTGACAGGCTTTGTTTAGTTTGAACAAAATGTAAAAGGGAACTGGATCTTTTAAAACACTTCCCGTACATGTCCCAGTGAATCATGAGTCCTACAAACTCTTTTGAATAAAAAACTCAACATTTCAGTTCATCACATCCGTGTATTTGTAAGGCAAAGGCATTTCTGTGTACTTTTCACACACCTGTTTCCTCCATGTCACTCCCATCCCCCGCCACTTACCTAAATGCCATAGAAAGTAAACTAAAACAATTCCTCCATATGGGATACTCTAAGTGACCTTCAGGCTTATACTTCATGTCATCTAGCAATGCCATCTGAGTATTTTTCTGGTGATTTGTTTGTTTTTATACTTAAGATGGTTGCACTTAAAACACTCATTCAACATTTACTGGGTGCTTGCTGTGTGCAGGCACTGTGACAGGCTCTAATAATCCAAAGAGAGAAAATGCAGTGCTTTCTCTTAATTAGGGAAGATGGACAACTAATCGGCACCTACCATGAGGCACAGCAAGCATGATGGCAGAGGGGACAAGGGTGTTAAGAAAGAAGAGGATAGAGGAATGTACAAAACACAAGGTCCTCCCCTGAGGAGGTGATATCAGAGCCACTGGAGGCCAGAGAGGCATCAGCCAGGCAAGCTAGTTGGGACTAAAAAAATGGCAAACTTTGGACTGAGGAAGCAGCCGGAAGACTGTGATCCATTCAGGGAATTCCACTGGTAGCTGGAGCTTAGGGCTATGTGAAGAGACAAAACTTTAGAAGGCAGAAAGAAACCAGACTCTGGTGGGCTTATCGTGTCAAGCTGAAAAAATTTAATTTTCTCCTAGAGATAATGAGGATCCCCTGGGGAATTTTTAAATGAGGTGGAGGAGTAGTATGAGAAGATCTGCATTTTAAAAGATCAATCTAGCAGCAGAGTAGAGGACTGCAGGTACTTACTAACTTACTAAGTAGGAAAATTCTATCCATTTTTGTTGTAATTAGGCTTGTCTTTTAGCCTGAACAGTGCAGTATGAATATAATCTCTCATGTGACAGCACATGTTAGGGTGTTGCATGAGTTTGGTAGTAGTATGGATTGTTGGTTTTAATAAGTTCTTAGGCATGTGGTTTACTAATTTAGTGATCTCCAAACCGAAAGCAAGAACATGAATAAAATGATGACTGGCAAGAATAGCCTTGTTATGTAACTTTTACCTTTTGTTTATCTGATAAATAAAAGAGAATTTTGCTTTTATGGGTCCCAATTACACATGCTTAGGGAGATGACCAAATATATTTAAATAGATTATCGGGTTCTAATCACTCTTTCACTTAACAACAACAACAACAAAAACAAAACAAAAAAAATACCCAGGTGACTAGATGCATATCTGTATGTTATATACCTCACTATATAAGTTATTAACTAGTAAAAAGACAATAAGCTTATAAAAGGCTTTAAATAACATCATTAACAAAATTGACCTAATTGAACATGTATTGAACATTACACTCGGTTGCACATTACAACATTCTCTTCAAGTACAAATGTAACAGTTATCAAAACTAACCATATGTCAGGTCATAGCAAAAATCTCAACAAATTTCAAATAACTGAAATCAGATAATGCTCTTTAACAACAGTGGAACTGATCTTGAAATCAATAACAAAAAAGTGATTTAAAATATTCTAAGTGTGTGAAAGTTTAGGAATATACCTCTAAATAACCATGGGTCAAAGGTTAAATGAGAAAATAATTCTAAATGTTAACGAAAATATGATACCTCAAAACATATGGCATGCAGGTAAAGCAGTGCTAAGAGGGAAATATATAGACAACTAAATATCAGAAAAGGAGAAAATCTGAAAACAAGTGATTTCATTATACATCTCAAGAAATTAGAATAGTTAACCCAAAAAAGTAAACTATATCAAAAAATACACATAGTAAATAAAACTTCATTAAATAGAAAACAAACTTATACTTAAGAAAATCAATTAAGCCAAGATAATAACTAAAAATAATGAAGCCAAAAGCTAAGTTGGATAAAACTTTATTGAATATTCAATAATTTAAATAATTGAAAAGCTTAATGAAGTGGATGGATTAGTCAAGGCTGATCAAGACAAAAAAAAAGGCATAAATAACCTAAGATCAAGAATAAAAGACAGAATATTACTACAGATCCTACAGACATTTTAAAAAGCACTAAAAAATATCATAAATACTTTTGTGCAGATAGGTACATTAAAAGTTTAGATGAAACTTTAAAATTGAATGAAAACTTATCAAAACTGACATAAAAAAGATACACTATAAATATTTCTGTATCTATTGGAGAAATTAAATCCATAGTGTAATATTTCACCACCAGGAAAACTGCAGTGCTAAATCACTTTATCAGTGAATTCATCTAAACCATTCAAAGAGGAAATAACACAATCTTCCAGAGAAAAGCAAAAGAGGAAACATTTTCCAACTCACATCCTTGCTTCCAAGACCAGACGAGAACATTATAAGAAAAGAATTACAAACCAGTCTCTCACAAACATAGATGCAAAAATCCTAAACAAAATTTTAGCAAATTCAATCCAGAGATAAATAAAATGGAAAGCAAACACTAAGCACACTTTGCAAGAATGCAAGGTTGCTTAATATTTTAAATCACTGAATAAGTATTGTTCATCATTTTAACAGGAATGAAAGAGAAAAATCATGCAGTCTTCATAATAGATTTAGAAAAAAGTGTTTGAGGAAATACCTATTCATGACAAATATCTCTGTAAAGCAAAAGTGAATTTCCTAAATCTGATACCGGGTCTTTAAAATAAAAATGCTGCAGCAAACATCATCATACATAATACTGAAATACAGTAAGCTTTCCTGTTGAGCTACCTAATATGGGGACATGTATTACCACTACTTCCCTTCAAGCCTATATGGGAAGTTCTCACTAGCTCAAGAAGGAAATGAGAAGAAATCAAAGGTATACAGACTGGAAAGGAAAAAATAAAACTGTTACTACAGATGAAATCATACACAGGATATCTAAAATAATTTGCAAATAAAGTAATACAATTCAAAGGTGAAGTTAGCAAGGTCACTGGATAAATAGCAATAAATCATTAGAAAACAGTACTACCTATAAAAGCATCAAAATAAAAAGTATCCAGAAATAAACCTTATAAAACACAAAAAAGAACTCTGTATAGAAAAAGTGTAAGGTATTATTAAGAGATATCTAAATGGCCTAAATAAATTCAAGAATAATCCATTTTCATAAATTTAAAATGCAGTATTTAAGAAACATGAATTCTGCCTAAATTCACTTATAGACTTCATGTACTCCCAAACAAATTCTCCACAGGTCATTTGGTGGAAACTGACAGGCTGATTCTAAAATTCATTTGGAAATGCAACCAAATATACCCAATATGGTTTTGAATAAAAAAGAACAAAGCTGAAGAACTTATACTCCCAAATACCAAGACTTATTATAAAGCATTGAATTCCGGGCCTGTGTTCCTCAACCACCTCGCCATCCCAGCCTTCTCCTCTCAACATCCAGCTGGTGTGTGTAAGGATGTACACCTGTCCTTTTATATTAATACAAGCACAACATAAGTAGGCAAGGGAATCTGCCACAAGAATAATTAAAACAGCTAAATATAAATTGCTTTTGAATTATCATATTCTACCTGTGATTGTTCTCGTCCATCGGCATGGGCCCAATCTTTAGATGCCCACTCAAAGGTATCACTACAGACTCTCTTAGTTGCTGTGGGTGTTCTGATGAATATCTGCATTCATTGTTTTCCTGAAGCTCCATCATGAGACATACCTGCACATTCGGTCTTCTTCTACGGTCTGTTCTATAAAGTAAATCCACAAAGCATGCCAGCTCACCAACTATCAACACTAGACAGAAAGCGCTGGTCAGCCCAAGAGAAGCCTTACGTCTTTATGGTATTCCAGGAGTTATTATGACCCACGGGTCAAGTTTCAATTCATTTTGAGTTGACAATTTTGACTGTGTTCCTGTGGAGTTCTTGTAGTAGTAAAATAACGCAGTGATTTAGAAAGGGGCCCCCTCTAGTCATTCACGGTCTTACAGAGAAATAGTTCTTAAAAACCAGTTTGTCCTTCACTTGTTTTTACTGTCACTCAACTCGCACATTCTGTTAAAAGGAGATAATGCAAAAAAAAAAAAAAGTGCAAGATGCACAATTATGCTAGGAAAATCTTTATTCCTGAAGGGAAACACCGCCTCCCTAAACAGAGCTTATGAGGAAAGGATGCTGATGTAAGAATACACTTTATTGGCCAGTTTTCTTCAGGAAAAAGGAATACAATGAATGAAAAAGAAAACCCAGAGCATCATTCAGAATTCACCAGAGGCATCATTCAGAATTCACCACAGGCCATGCTGGGTACTGTGCAGGGGGAAGGAGGTGAAATCCCGCCAAGCTCCCAAAAGGTAAGTTCCAGAAGCCATTTTTCATTTGCAGCTATTCATGTGCAAAGAATCACCATCACTTCTCTCTGCGGATAAACATGCCACTTCAAAAACATCTGTTTCGATAGACCAAAGAAATGAGAAAGACTAAAAACATCTTTGAATGGTGGTAATGAGAAAAGGAAGATGAGCAGAAATAAGAGGAAAGTCTGCAGGAAGATTTAGGCAGGTTGAAACCATGCATAGCCAAGTTTCTCTACATCTTAAGAGTCAACTGAGCCCCATGGCCTCCTCGTTTCCCTTCCTTAAATTCAATTCCTTATTCAGTTTGAATTTCATTGTGTTGGAATGATTATCCAAAGAAGCTAAAACTCACTCACCCAGCAAAATCACAGAAACTCTACCATACTAGAAACATAGTATATTTTAATAAGATAATCCAAGATTACCTTTTCCTCCCACTTTTGGTTTTCTTTTCTTCTAACAACAGAAATAAATAAAATTAATTCATGGATAAAAACCTACAAAGAATGGCTAACAAGATGCTAATGAGTTAGCACAGCTCCCTTCCTTAAGATTAATTCCAGAAGAATTGTAGAAATAAAAAAAAAGGGACGCCTGGGTGGCTCAGTTTTGAGTGTCTGCCTTCAGCTCCCGTGTGATCCCGGGGGTCCCAAATCGAGTCCTGCATCGGGCTCCCCACAGGGAGCCAATTTCTCCCTCTGCCTATGTCTCTGCCTCTCTCTGTGTGTCTCTCACAAATAAATAAATAAAATCTTTAAAAAATAAACAACAACAAAAAACAAACATGCACAAAAGAAATTAAAAAACCAAAATTCAAAGAAAACCATGACTCATTCCCAAAGTGACTCAGGGGTGCTTTGCATGAGGAAAGAGCAGTGTGTCTCCTTGGGCTGGGACAGGAGACAGCCCCAAAGGCCCCGGGGAGGAAATGATAGGCCAGAAAGTGTTATAGTCTGCAACTGACCCCTCCCTTCCACTGCCTCCGAATCCACAGTGGCCACCCCCATAACTCTGGTGACTCAGAACACTAAAGGTCAAGAGATTTGAGAGAGTTCAATCAGGGTTGTTTGCCACATCTTGTGGCTCCACTAGGTTCACCACAGGCTCCAAGATGGCCACAGAAGGAAAAAGAATGTGGAAGGACACTTGTGAGAGGGTTTTATGAACCAGGCTGGAATTGGAACTCATCACCACTGGTCACTTTCCATTGTTCAGAATCCAGTCGCATGGCCACACCTTTCCAAGAGAGAAGCTGGAAGATGTAGTCTGGCTGTGTGCCCTGCAGGGTGAGGGAGCTGGGTGGCTGGAGAGCCAGTCAACCTCAGCCACAGCTAGAAAACAGTGTTTTTTCCTTTTAACTCTTATCTTTCTACTTTGTTGAGAGGATCACATGGGATACTGTATATTAAAGTGGCTTACTAAAGTTATAATCCTACTAAACTGAGAAACATAATCATGCTGATTATGAGATAACATCCCAAACTTTCTGATAAAAGTGAGATCGCTCTCAAGGAAATTATCCTGAGTGAGAAAAGGCAATCCCAAAGGTTACATACTATAGGATTCCATCTGTATCACGTTCTTGATTTCTCAGTTTATGTTTATTATTTCACAGGATTGTGAAATGAAGGACAGATTAGTGGTTGCCAGGAGTGGAAGGGGGAAGAGAGCTGGACAAAGATGGGAGCATAAAAGAGAGCCTGTAATGATGATACTATTCTGGATCCTGAGTGTAATAAAGATACACAGACCCATGTGTGTTGTATAGAACTAAACAGATGTGCACACACATGCACACACACAAGTACAATAAAACTGGGGGATCTGAGGAAAACAAGCAGATTGTGCTCATGTCAATATCCTGGTTGTACTGCAGTTTTACAAGATTTTCCCATGGGGGAACTGCTAAACAGTACATGGGAATCTCTCCACATTATTTCTCATAATAATCTGAATCTATCTCAAAAGAGAAAGTTTAATTTAGAAAAAGGGACACAGCCCTCCAGCTCAATGGAATATTGATAATAATAGACTAGATTTACATTTTCCTTAGCCTTGGCTGGTCTTACTGGGGTCTCTCTGTTCAAGTGGCCTGTTCAGTATCTACCTCCTAGATCCTTCTGCTTGGTTTCAGCAGAGGAAGAGAGTAATGTTTACAGGTGAGCTGTTAACTGTCTGATGGCCTTGGAGAAGATCCAACAAGGGCTTACAACAAGTGATGTTCAGAGCATGGTAAGAACCAGGGAAAGACTCAAAGCTATTTCTTGCTGGAAGATTCTCAGGATCAGCTGAAGAAACGGAGATACTAGCGGATGGTTGGCACACTAATAAGACGAGGAAGAAGAACCCCAGCGACTTTCCTGAAGGGTCCAGATTCCACCTTTCCTGGCCAGGATCCCTGCGGAGCTCTAAGGTGTGAGGCACCTTCCCTCCTAGCATTTGTGCTCCACCTTTCCAGCTCATCTTCAGAAGTCTGTTTCATTTTAAGGGTAATTTCACTAAGGCAGGCTGACCAGGAAGGTCTGTGAAGAAGGAAATTCAGAGTTAGGCATGAGGCTGATGGAGTGAAGGTAAGTAGGCAGGGGTGTGAAAGAACCTGTCATGGTGATTGTGTTGTATTGTACAGTCATTTCCAATCAAACAGGAAACCAATTTGCATGTTATTAACATTTGAAGTTTGTTTTCCACATAATTACCATTCAATTTCCTGCCAACCATAAATCATTCTGTAATGGCTTTGGGGTGGGAGGGGGCAGGTAGGCATCTGGACCTGTAGTGCATTATCATTCATTGTCGGTCTGCTCTAGCACATTCTAATCCCTGAATGTGTCAAAAGCCACAAGTTTCTCATTCTTTTACTATATATTAATAGAAAAAAGAGTTGAGGAGACTTTTTACTCAGGTGTTATAATCTCCCTCACCAGCATTACCTCCCCGGCTTTGTACTCAAGGCCTGAGATTTGTTGTTATACTTTTTCTTCTATTAGAAGTGTGCCCCCACCTTCTCTGTGGTTAGAAACACAAGCTTGCTATAGGTCAGGTAGCTAAGCAAAGTAAATGCTAATACAGGACAAAACTCCCCAAATTATTTAGGAACACAGGTCATCTCCTGTTAGCTGTTTTCTGTAAGAATTTATAAGGAGAGTTGATTTACAAAGGAATTAGCAGTAATCATAGCAAGTAGTGATGGGTCAATATGGATAAAGCACTCTGCTTACTCCAGATAGAATATTCCTCAGCATTCATGATGGTAATTTTTACCGTTTAAAAATACTGTCCAGTGCTTTGGATTCCTCCCCTCATGAGCAGTGTGAGCCTCGATGGCACCAGGACTCTCTTGTTTCACATTCTGAAAACCTTCTAAAACTCTGTACATACTCAGTAAGATTTTTTTTAATGGCATTTGAAGTTCTGTGACATTGTTACATGTTTTATTATTGAATGTGTAAAGAAGAACTTTCAAAAAAAAAAAAGAAGAAGAAGAACTTTCTTTGTTGAGCTTCAGACTAGGGCCTGAGACTAGAAAGAGGAGGAAAGAGTTCCGTTCAATGATTCTCTGTCAAAGGAAACAGAGACACAAGGGAATCACAAAATGTTCAACCCTCGATCCTGACTTTGGAAGAGTACATGAGATCTGTCAAGTCTTGAGAAGCAGTGGTGCAGTCACAACTACACTATCGAGGGTTTCTGGAGAGGAGTTGTCCTTTCTCCCAACGGTCTGCAAACCTGCACAACTGGGGCTCATTAATCTCCCTGACATGGATAGAGCAGCAGAGGGGACACCTGCTCTGTCCACAGGACGACAGGCCAGCCAGACCTGATTACAGGTCTCCCTGCAGAACCTGAGAAGTGGCTGAGCTTGGTCCATCCAGTGCTAGTGTGAACAACGAACAACAGGAGCATCTCTACTACAGTTGGGGACGGGCCTTCAAAATTGATAGTCACACATATGGCTCAGTGACCTGTCACTTCCATGTGTCCTTGGGTCCCGGGCTATCTACTCTCAATTGCTATGGACCTTCTGCCTTTTTTCTCCAAGCCCTTGCATTCTCGCATTTCCCTCCACAAAGATGCCATCAAATTGGAACTGAAAAGCTAAAACCTGTGGCCCAACTGACCTTCTGCTTTATACTTCCCTCACCTAAAACCCTAGTTCGCCCTCATGCAGGAAATTCTTCCACCCAAATTCATTGGTATATAACAAAAAAGACTATGTTGTGTTTTCATCTCCCCTCCCCACCCCCACCAACTGCTGCCAACAGCCATTCCCACCACAAGTCCCCAGGAGGTGGTGGAAAGAAGAGTCTAGGACATGGGTAGTGTGCTAGTCCAAAATCTTGCAGCGGGAGGTTGTTGGATGGGTCAAGGGAACACCGAGAGCTGAGTACTCTAGACTTTGGTGGGCTCAGCAAGGCATTACTCCTGAAGTGACTCCCAGGCCATTCTCACACCAACCCAGCACAGTGACATCACAATACAAGCAGCTACTGTATGATAGTTAGACAGAGGGAGCCCACAGTTCAGATCACTCAAGTCTCCCCTGGCTCTTGGGTGGGAAGGAGGAAGGTGTGAGAGATCCCCAGTGCCCTGCATAAGGCCATGGGACAGCTGATAGAGCTGGCTGGTGGGAGTACCAAGAGTGCTATCATGGTTGAGGGCCACAGGAACCAAGTGGGCGTTACAGCCAGACCTCAACAGGACAACAGTGCCACAGGAGTGGAGTAGGGCTAAAATGGTGGGGAGAAATACAGATGTTAGCTAAAGATGTCACTAAGACTTGCAGTGACCAAGTGGACAAGAGAAATGAGAGGTGCCAGAGAACAATGCAACAACATAAGGCCCCATGCTGTCTTGGGAGAGCAATAGGGAGAGAAATACAGTTATCTGATTAAAATATTTTTAAACATGAGTTACCTAAAAGGACCATTTAAATTATTAGATTGGGTGGAGTTTCATAACTTATATTATAGTTCCTCTCTTTCCACCTTTACCAAATTCTTTCTCTCTCTCTCTCTCACACACACACACACAGGCACACACACACACACACCCATTACAGACCCAGACCCAGTAGAATAGAGAGCTTATGAAGAAGATCAGATCATACATAGGAAGCAAAGAAGCCACAGGTTCCCTGCACATCTTGAGTATGCTGGGAATAAATGATTGCCCTTCCACACTCACAGCGCTGAGCAGCTCCTCAGAGGCAGGCAGGGCACATGAGAAACAGACAGATAAAGAAAAGAAAGAAAAGAAAAGAAAAGAAAAGAAAAGGAGAGGAGAGGAGAGGAGAGGAGAGGAGAGGAGAGGAGAGGAGAGGAGAGGAGAGGAGAGGAGAGGAGAAGAGAGAGAAGAGAAGAGAAGAGAAGAGAAGAGAAGAGAAGAGAAGAGAAGAGAAGAGAAGAGAAGAGAAGAGAAGAGAAGAGAATGAAGAGAGGAGAGGAGAGGAGAGGAGAGGAGAGGAGAGGAGAGGAGAGGAGAGGAGAGGAGAGGAAGAAAAGAAAGAAAAGAAAAAAGAAAAGAAAAGAAAACAGACTGATGCAGTATCCCTGGGTGGCTCAGAGTGGTTTAGCACCACCTTCAGCCCAGGGCGTGATCCTGGAGTCCTGGGATCAAGTCCTGCATCAGGTTCCCTGCATGGAGCCTGCTCCTCCCTCTGCCTTTGTCTCTGCCTCTCTCTCTCTCTCTCTCTCTCTCTTTTTTCTCTCTCTCTCATGAATGGATAAATAAAATATTTAAAAGAGAAAGAAAGAAACGGACAGATGCAGTGCATGCCAGGTCCCAAGGCTCTCACACCTGGCATGGGAGGTAAATGCAAAACCACCATAATCTTCTTTGGCAAATCCCGTGACAGAGCTATAACCAAATATTCTTGGGGCACATGGAAGAGGGAAATTACTCCTGGTAGAGGTAGGACAAGGTTCCACAGGTGTAGACATGCAAGCGAGATTCAACAGATCAATTTAACAAGTATTTCACGTGTCCTTATATATACCTGCAACTGTGCTGGGCCCATGCATCTTGAGGGTACAGTCTGGTAGGGACAGCAGGCATGAAGAGATAAATTCTATAAAACACATTAAGTCCTAAAATAGAGTGTTTTAGGCATTATGGGAAAATCAAAAGTTCACTGGACCCTCTATCTCCTGCTTAGGCGAAAAGAGCACGTTAAAATAGATATTACAAGAAGAGGTCAGGGGAAGAGAAGGAGGAAGGGGAGGAATGTGAGATAATTTCCAAGTGACTTCCTGAATTTCTTCCCCTCAGATTTGGGAATACAATACCTTTGGTCCCACTTGGAAAGATAGTAACTCTGAGTCCAGTATACTGTTTATGTCTCCCTAGGGCATAAACAGCACATCTGCCAACCAGTAGCCCTGCTACCCTTCCAGAGAAGGCAGAAGAATAATAAACATAAACTGAGAGGAAGGGGGAGGCCAGCAAGGACAGTACTGCCCACTTAAGATGACGTCCTATGGGTGGCCGTGGACACGGTCTCAAAGAGATAAAGAAATGGGAAAGAAAAAGTTAGGAAATTTTTTTTGAAAATTTCTTCTACTCCAAAATGTCATCTGTAAGAGGAGAAGGGACTTCAAAATGACAGGGCATGAGTAAGTATGGCAGTTCTTGTTATTTTCATTTTTCTGTCCTATCTGAGTCTCAGGAGTAAAGGGCAGATGTGGGACAGGACCATCCCTACTTTGGAAAGTGACTCTCTGTTGGTAATTTCAAACAGGTTACAAATCTATCTATCCCTGGGGCAAAGCTATGGGGCCATTTCACAGAGATGAATGCAAAGGCAGAAAGATGTTAAATATCTATTAGGGATTCCCTCCAAAAGGCTGTTTGGGTGCCAAGATGAGCTGAGATGTCCAGATGCCAGGTGAGCGGATATCTGGGCACCACTGCTGTACTGAGGCTTCTGCAGGGAGGTGGGAGATGTCTGCTCCTAGACCCCAGGGAGGGTTGGGGGAAGCTGGACCTGCACACAGAATGGACAAAAGTGGGGAAGGCTGGAGAAGATGGATCACCCAACTACCAGAAAGTCTTCTTTTTCTTAGAGACAACTTACCAGCTCTTGTGATCCACTTGGTAAGGATTTTTTCCTATCACTGTAGTCTAAGAATGAGAGCAGCTAACTGGACCTTACTAAACATGTTGTCCAGAGTGCTTGCCTTCACATTTTTGTGGGTTTTTGCCTTCATGACAGTTAGTCAACAGGCAGTGATAATGAGATATGCAGGGACAAAAGAGTTTTGAAGAAATGATAGCAATAGTACTATTATAGGAAGAGTAAGATTGATCATCGTATTGAGATTATCCTAAATTGATTCTAGTGCAATGATCCCCAAAGCCTACCCTGAATTCTAATTTCCTGGGAGCTTTTAAAAATACAGAAACCCAGGCCAGATTTTAGACCGAAGTATGAAATGACAAAATCATGCTGATAATTCTGACCTTGCAGGGTGGTAGTAACACTTTCAGACAAACAATGTGAATAATTAAACAGCCTTGTGAAAGGCTGTGAGGTCTGAATCATCTTGACCAGTGCTTTCTAAACTGCATTCCATAGAACACTTGGCCCACAGGATGTTAACAGGCATTGCTCACAAGAAGCCTTCAGGATGGAAATGTTGTGAAAATCCTGCTTAAAAAATGTTAGGAAGACTTTGTTTCATCTCTATCTTCTCAAATCTTTTTCCCTGGATGCAACACCCATGTGACTCTCTGAGGTAAGGCTATTGTGTAAAGTATGTTCCCACTAAATTTGACAAAGGTTTGTGCTTTTCTTTTAAATCCCTCAGAGCAGGAAGGTTCTATTGTATGGGATTTGGGGATCACTACTCTGCAGTCACCCTGCTCTGCCTCGTTAGATGAGCTGGTTACATTTTTTGCAGACAAGGGATCCAGCAAACTGGGGATGAAATAACAATTATAAGACAAGACAGTTTCCCTCCTTTTTATGCACTTAAATTTTCTATTATATATCGAGAGAAAAAAAAGATAAAGATGCAAAAATCATGCAAGATTATGCATTCGTGGAAACATGAACCACAACATGTGACTGTCCCTGAAACCAGTTTCTATTTTAAGAACATGTCATCTACTCTTTTCTAGTTTATATTATCGCATGATTTTTTTTAAGATTATTTATTTATTTATTCATGAGATACACAAAGAGAGAGGCAGAGATGTAGGCAGAAACATAGGCAGAGGGAGACATAGGCTCCCCATGGGGAGCCCGAAGTGGGGCTCAATCCAAGAACCCTGGGATCACGACCTGAGCCAAAGGCAGAGGCTGAACCACTGAGCCATCCAGGTGCCCCAATATTATCACATGATTAACCAAAGTTTTCATAAGTTACTCAGATATTTTTTTTAATTTTTATTTATTTATGATAGTCACACACAGAGAGAGAGAGAGAGAGAGAGAGAGGCAGAGACATAGGCAGAGGGAGAAGCAGGCTCCATGCACCGGGAGCCCGACGTGGGATTCGATCCCGGGTCTCCAGGATCGCGCCCTGGGCCAAAGGCAGGCGCTAAACTGCTGCGCCACCCAGGGATCCCAGTTACTCAGATATTTTGATGTAGTTTGATGACCTCAGCAATGATAGAAGAATAATTGAAAAAATTATTTCCCTTTGTCCCTTCTGACTTTTCTCTAGTATTTTTTCTTTTTCTCCCTGGCCACTCCCTGATGACCAGCTACCATAATTTATAAGGACAAAGGGGCGTATCGTTATGACTGCCAATTCTCAAGTGGACTATACTATTCCACATTTAGAAAATTGTCCCTGAATTAAACACAGAATCACCACAACCTGTCTATTCTCCCTCATTCACATGCTTTGTGTTAGAAGAATTTCTTCAAAACCTCGAATAACCTGACCTGCATTAATATTTTTACTTCTTTCTTTTCCAGTAGTCAGAAAACCAATGATAAGTTGTTTACCCACCAGAGAACATTTTCAACACAAACTAGTAATTTTCCTTGGGTTTTATTTAAATTTTTCCTAACATTCTTCCAAATAACTCACGGTTTGTTTTGTTTTACTATGTGTTTGCGATAACACGTGTACAAATGTGAGATAAAAACAAAGTTTTCCTTAGTTTATGTTCTTTAAAAAAATAACAGAGAAGACTCCAAATGAAATAAGTATTTCAAAGATGATAAACACGCTTGTCATTGGCATTCCCTATATAGTACCCCACTAGACTTCCTTATATTTCACACAAACCTTTGCTTTATTTGCATTTCAAAAAGAGTAAAACTGGTCATTGCAAAAAACTTATAAAATACCCATTAGAAATGAAGAGAAAATAAAAGTCACATCAAATTGTTCTACCTAGGGCAGCCCGAGTGGCTCAGTGGTTTAGTGCCGCCTTCAACCCAGGGTGTGACAGGACTCCAGTGAGTCCCGGGATCGAGTCCCACGTTGGGCTCCCTGCATGGAGCCTGCTTCTCCCTCTGCCTGTGTCTCTGCCTCTCTCTCTCTCAATCTGTGTCTCTCATGAATAAATAAATAAAAATCTTTAAAAAATTGTTCTATCTTAGAGATAATAATTAATATTTTATCATATATCCATAGATTTTTTAAGTGATGATTTTTTTTATCTTCTCTACACAAATTATTTGATAGAATGCTTTTATACGTAATATGATATAAATCTCTTCCCACATTACAAATGTTTTTCTTCAACATAATTTTAACAATAACACAGTTTGTCACTAAATATATACCTTAATTTGTACAACCACTCTATTAATGAAGGACATTCAGGTTGTTTTTAATTTTTGCTAATATGAAATATATTTAAATGAAATTATTATGGCTGTATTTTTATGCACTTCTTTTTATTAGGATAAAATGTAAAAGTCCAATATCAGTATTAAAGGAAAAGAATATTTCGAAACTTTTTTACGCTTATCACTAAACTCTCCATAAAAAATGTATAACAATCTTCTTATTCACCAGCAGAACACGAGATTGCCTACTTCTCCAGATTTTCACAAATACCTGGTAAGACTGTTTGAAAGGCAATGGAAGTACATTTGCATAGATATATGTTTTATCTCATTTTTTTATTCCTTGGATTTTCAATGGAAATTTTAGAAAGGGAGAAAATAAAGAACTTGATATAAGATTATCATCTTTGACTGGAATGGCTCCCCTTCAGCCCAATTAGATTTTAACTGAAGGAAGTTATTTATGTTTCTAATATAAAACAGTAAAGAAGTCATGTTCGATCCTCCGGGCTTCTCTGCCTAGCAACTCAAAAGCTTTCCATCATTTATGCAGTCTAGCCTCTTGCCAGAGTGCCCTTAGCATAGCACTGCTCGTGGTTCCAGTCTTTACCAAGAGCATGGATGTCCCATTTATACCAATCAGTCCTGACTGTAGATAAAAAGCATCAAAAAGTGGCAACCAATATTGCAAGTCTCAGAAGATCCCTAAATGCCCAGTTATTAACAGAAGTATTTTTAAAAATTACAGATTTTATGTATTATGTGAGAAAGGTATTGGGACCAAGAGACGAAAAAGAGGTTGAAAGAATAAAGTCAAGAAAGAAAGGGGGGCAGGCAAAGAAAGATGGATTCAGGGGAGGAAGGAGTGATGAAAAAAATGTATAAACCTGTAGAAACGAGCATTCCTGTATTTCGCTCCACAAGTGACAGGAAGCAGATTAATCTGTTACCTATTTCATTTTGCCCAAAGGTTTCCATTAGACTAAACTTGATTCTTGAATGTGTACAACATTACTATCTCATCCTCAGGCAGTGATTCTCAAGCAGGGGCAATTTTGTTGACCACAGGAAATTTAGTAATGTCTGGAAACATTCTTATAGCAAGAGAGTGTTACTAGCATCTAGTGTATTAGTGGCCAAGAATGCTGCTAATCAATGTACAGGACAGCCTGCCACAACAAAGGGTTATTTGACTTGATATGTGAGTAACACCAAGAAGCCTTGCTCCAAAGAAAACTAAAGTTTTGTTATCTGTTCTTATTGGAGAAATGCCATTGGCTTTCTGTCTCTTCAACTAAAAAAAAAAAAAAAAAAAAAAAAGGCAATAAAAAATAAGCACAACAAAAAATCTCTAACAGACCCTAGATACTCTCTATTTAATTGATTTTCTTGTTTATTCTATTTTTAACAGCTTTATTGGTGTATAACTAATCTACAAAAACCTATACATATTTAATGTGAATAATTTGATGAGTTTGGACAGATAACACTTATGATACTATCACCACATCAAGGTAACAGATCCAACACCTCGCAGAGTTTTCTTTGCTTTGTTTCTTTTTTATGTGTTAAGTGGTAAGAGCATGTAACATGAGATCTACCCTCCTAACAGATTTTGAAGTGTACATTACCAAATTAGCTATAGGTACTATATTATATAGCAGATCTCTAGAATTTATTCACTTAGCATAGCTGAAACTTTCTACTCATTGAATAATTGTTTTAGGTATGAGGTAATATCCATTAGTTTTCTCTTCCTGTTTTCTTTTTTACTGTAATATACAATATTTTACTGGAAGTTGTGAAAGTACCACCAAAAGTTTAAGTTATAGATAGTTCATCTTTTTATTCATGCTTGGCTAAAATTCACTTTATATAGTCATGACAAATATAATAAGTATGTAAATAAAACGTGTCAGGAATATACTATGTATCTGCCCAACATTCTATGTAATATCTATGTGAAAGACACAAAAGCACAGTAACATCACATATACATAAATATATATCGCTATATATCATATATATGTCATATATGCATTCATATATTGCAGATACATCACAACAAAATAAGAGTGTTCTCTATAGCACTCTATTGACATCCTGAATGTTTTAAAACTTCCTATTTCAGAATCTGATTTATAGTTTTAAAAATGAAAATCTAAAAATGAAACTTTTTCAATGATTCCATTGTTTAATAAGTTCTTTTTTTTTTTAAGATTTAATTTATTTAGAGAGAGTACACACATGCGAGCGAGGGGAGGGGCAGGAAGGGAAAGAGAGCATCTCAAGCCAGCTCTGCACTGAGCAATAAGCCGGAGTGGGGCTCCATCTCAGGACCCTGAGATCACCACCTAAGCCGAAATTAAGAATCAGATGCTTGGGGATCCCTGGGTGGCGCAGCGGTTTAGCGCCTGCCTTTGGCCCAGGGCGCGATCCTGGAGACCCGGGATCAAGTCCCACGTCGGGCTCCCGGTGCATGGAGCCTGCTCCTCCCTCTGCCTGTGTCTCTGCCTCTCTCTCTCTCTCTGTGTGACTATCATAAATAAATAAAATTTAAAAAAAAAAAAAAATCAGATGCTTAACTGATTGAGCCATCCAGGTGCCCCTCCACTGTTTTAAAAATTCTTAAAATTTGTGTTACCAAAGATGGCCCAATATTTTAAAACCCATTAATACAATGTACCAAATTAATGTCAGAAAGAAAAATCTATATGATCTTTTTGATAAATGCTAAAAATAAATTCAATACAGCAACTAAAACTATGTCATATCTAGAAATAAATACAAAAAGAAATATCCTTTTTCCATGAGAAGAAAATTCTAGTGAGGAATATCAAATGAATATTAATAAATGGAAACCTATATCATGTTTCTGGATGGGAAAGCTTACTGTTTTAAAGACACAAACTTCTTCTCAAATTATATTATAAACTATTAATTTGCTGTAATTTAGGAGCTTATTCTATGATAATCTAGAGGGTTAAACTTTTTTAAGCAGCCAAAAATCTTCAAACAAAAAGGAATTCAAAAGAAAAGCAATTTTACAATTTCCTACTAGATATCAAAAATAGAAAGTTTGAAAATAAAAACATTATGGCTTGTCAATGCAGAAAAACATTTATGTTTTAGCTTAATTTAGAAAAGAATTTCCAGGGAAAAAATTTATTATAAATCCTATAATGACAATATATGATAAATTTATTTTAACAGTAGAAGTTGGAATTATTGATTGAACAAATAAAATAGTATGTAACAAATTTCGTAAGCAACTGTAAAAAATAAGATAGATGCATATTTTGCACCTTATACCAAAATGTTTTCTAAATGCACTGAAGCTTTAAATGCAGGAAATGAACCCATGCAAATACTCAAAATAAGTATAAGATACATATTAGTATAATATGGGAGTGAAATTAGGCTTTTCTAAGCATGACATTAAAGCTTGCAAGCATAAAAGTAACAGACCAACAAACCAAACAACTACAAAAAATTTACAGTTATATTATGAAATGAGAAAAATTTATTTACAGCATATCACAAAGAACTGTTCCTAAAAGATTTTTTGAAATCAATAAAAAATACAAACATGCTTTTTAGGGAGAATATGCAAAGGAAATGAGCAAAAATAATTTATAAAAGATGAAATATAAATGTACAGTAAGCTTAGAAAAATTGATGAGCCTCACAAATGCAATTAAAATTTCACTGAGATTCCATTTATTTATTAAATTGGCCAGAATCATAAATCATAATAAAAGTGCAGAGAAGAATAGGGGAAAACAGTTGCTCTCATAAGTTACTGACAGGTCTATAAATTGTATGATCTCATGGACAACTAGGCATTGTTTGTCAGAAATTTAAAAAATATGAGTATCCTTTCACTTAACAATTTCTCATCTATTTACTTATCCTAATAAAATAAATAAGGATCTTCTGAACTATTCATCTACAAGGATGTTCATCATGTGTTCCTTTATAACAGCAAAGAAGTAATAGTTATCACTAATAGGGGATTGATTATATTAATTGGGAAATCTTCAATTTTTATCATTATGTATTATAATTACAAAACAAAATTTTAAATTATACAGTACATAGTATAATAATTTATAATATTAATGCAGAAGGATGCTCACCACATATTAAATGAAATGGGTTAAGTATACATAGTTATCAGATACCTTATAGAATCCACATAATAAGAGATCTTTCTTAGCCTTCTCAAATGAAATGCTGAAAATACCAAACGAGTATGTCTCAATTCTAAAATCAAAGTGTTACATTGTGTTTTATGTTACATCTTGGGATATTTCATTTTTCATTTGAACAAATAAACTCTATGGGCTAATGTGTAATAACACCAAAGCTATACCACTAACCTTAAGAAAATAACCATTAGCAAAGAATTAAAACACTAATAAGGACAGTGCTTTTTGTGAAGTCATTCCTTATCTAATAAAAATATTGAAATTTTTTTCAAGAAAACAGGACTTTTTGATAGGGAAATAAAGCTTCTGAAAATATCGGCATTTGGGATTCTACAAAGAAACTTTTAAAATATTAAAATAAATCTTTCCATAGAGCACAGAAAATATCTAAAGATATATGTGATGACTAAAACTGCTAATAAATTGTATTTTATTTTCTATAAGCACCAGAGACACCCTAATTTTACAAATATGCCATAAAATACAAGAAAAAAATTTTTAATCTTACGTACACCATTGATAAATTAATTCAATCAGTGAGGAATTTTAATGAGGGAACTTTTCGTACATCAGTACTTCAGTGAATTGTAAATGGCGCTCAAATACCACAAGGTCAGATTCTTTTTTTCTTTTTTTTCACAAGGTCAGATTCTTAAATCAATTCATGCATTTATATTCATTGTAAAACCTGTCAGTCTTTGAGTCCTAGATACTCTAGCCGGTCTATATGTTATGTAATAATAGTAAGAATTTAAATATCATGATGGTCCATTCTCTTGCCAAAGCTTTCAAAATGAGAACACATAATGGGAAGACTATTCCCTTAAGGGAGATTTCTCCAAAAATAGCAGCCTGAGTCAAAAAGAAAACAATTGGTCAAACTCATTTATTATTACAATCTAATCACATTTTACAGCTGCCCATGGGACATCTAAATGTAAATTACATTTACAACTTTCATCAAAGGGCCAGCATTAATGCTTATGCAATAATCAGTTCTTCTTTGGTTATCTCTATAATTTAGAAAAATAAGATTAAGACAAGACAGTAAGTGGTCATTTCCCTCTTAAACTTATTCTGACCCTCAATCTTGGTTTCCCTATTTTTACTTAAACATGTAAGTAGAGCAATGAACTTATACTCAAAAGAAAATTTAGACAGTGAGAAGAATGTTCTGAATTTCATGGCAGCCTTCTCAAAGTGCACAGGAATATAGAAGGCTCTAGTGCAGTCTTTTGGGGAATGCCTCTCCTTCTAGCTTCCATCCCTGGATGGAAGCAGAATCCAGCCTCTAGTGATGCAGGACTAGGCAACAGTAAATAATCTATTTCATTTCTTGGTTTGATAAGCACCAAAGAGAAGCACAGAACAAAATGAAAAAGCAAAGGGAAACTAACTTTAAACTTTAATGAACTAGTAATTCTAAGGGAACCTTTAGCATTTCTCATTAGGGATAACAATGAATCTGGATTTGGAGACAATATGAAATTTGCAAGCAAAATCACTGAAAGTGAAAAAAAGTCTGTACAAAAAGAAATTTCTCTTAAAGGTAAAGGTTTTAAATTTAGGGTCCTATGACAATTGCTAAATGAAGGTACCGCATCTCCACTCACTTCTTAAAATTACCTAAATCCAGTGTGTCCAGACACATAAATATGAAGGAAGCAAGGTTTTATGTATACTTTTTCTTCT
Organism: Canis lupus baileyi; assembly: GCF_048164855.1. NCBI lineage: Eukaryota > Metazoa > Chordata > Mammalia > Carnivora > Canidae > Canis > Canis lupus. Next base: position 16,672,895 of record NC_132855.1, on the reverse strand, counting down.
ACTGATGACTGCTAAGTACTGCTTAGATTGCTATAGAAGCACTATAGTGCTTCTTACTATAGAAATGAGTAAGAATTTTTCCCAATATTCACTGAATTTCCACCATTCTTTTGAGAAAGGACCAACTAGATAAAGACCTGCCACTCAACTGAAGTGAGTAAAATTAATACTTTAACAGTAAAAAAAAAATACTTTAACAGTAAATTATGCATCCCAACCACTATGGTTCATGACTATAATTAGTATACATTAAAAGACTTATGGCAATGGTTTGGAAGCTCTGTCAACTGACCATTATTTGTTGATGAGATGATTTTTATCATTATAAACTAGGAGCATTTTAATCAGCAGTCAAATGTGTTACCTTAATTGTTATTCAGTTGAAAAACTTGGTAAAATCTCTGCTAAGACTTCTTTTATTTGTTCTTTTGTATACAAGAGGAACATACTTACTCTAGGCTAGATACTCTGTTAGACACTGTGGAGAAAAACAGAGGAATCTATGACATGGACCTTGGTCCCATATCGTTCACAGCTTAACAGTGCAAGTTCACTACAAGATATCAAATGATTGCTTGCACTTAATTTAATAAACATCCAAAGACTGCCAATGTGTTATGCATTATGCTAGACCCAAGGAGACAAAAGCAAACAGGTCACAAATTGACAGTATTCTATTTGGTTTCAGACATACAAATAAGAATGAGCATCTCTATTCTCATAGATTAGCTAAGTGTTGTCTCTATATTATACAATCAAATATCAGTGAACCTGGACTTAGCTATCTTGACTTCCTGAAAAAAATATCAAATGAAGATAAAATGCTATGCCATCTATTTTTAGAAAATTTTTAGAGATGAAAATGTCTACTTGGAAAAAGTATGTCTTTTATTGAAAAATTATCTGTGAAATAGGTTTCTTCTGCATTTTTTTCATCTTTTGCTTTTTAAGCCCAATGAAGGGATTGAACTCACAACCCCAAGATCAAGACCTGAGTTCAAGAGTCAGATGCTTATCCCACTGAGCCACCCACGCATCCCAATTCCTTCTACATTTTAGAACCAGGAAATAATTTGTTACTTCAAATAGAGAGTGGGGACTATATAACTTAATGTGTGCAAATTTTTGTCTTCTTTTGAAGCCCTTATGGTTGAAATTTCCTTTGTAGTGCTAAGATCATAGTGGACATTAAGTAAATATGTTGGATAAATAATAAATGGCAAGCCAAGCATTTTACTTTAAGTACATTTTCTCTCATGTGTAAACTGATTGATCACCATTATGTTTCTCCCTAAATCCTCATATATTTGAAGTCATTATCTAACTATAACTTCTCCTCTTTATGTCAAGTATGTGCACGTCGTTTCCTCACAAACACCACATGTAACACCTTCAATCATCTCATTCTTACACAATTATTTCAGTCTTTTCAGGCTCTTTTAAAAGTGTTAGTCTCATGAGATTCTAATAAGTTATTATCTCCCAAATGTCAATTTCTCATAATTCCCAAGAGTATGCTAACTTTGTATATTACAGTATAAACTAATATAAGAATGAGGGGTCATTCTGTGAATCCATCTTAGCCTGTCGTTTCAATAAATTAGCTGTACAGTGAAATACATTTTCCTTGGTTTGAGCTTGATATCAGAAGAGTAGATACGAAATCCCCATGCCTGTGGCCAAGTGTACTGTTGGGGCAACAGCATTTGTTGTTGCCAAGTCCATGGCAGGTGCTATACAGGCTACTGAGAGAAAAGGCACAAGAAGCTTCCAGCTCAGTGAGGGGCACATGCATTTGTTCATGCAACAGTAAGTGAACAAGACAAGGGATCACCCAGCAGTCTAGCACGTGGCTGTTGGAATATAAAGCCTTCTGCTCCAAAGCCTAGCTTTTTCATTTACTCATTAAATGACTTTGTACAAGTTTTTCAAACTTCCAGTATTTCAATTTCTTTTTTGATAAGGTAGGGATGACAAGACTATTTACTTCACAGGTTTGGTGATAATTATATAAAATAATGCATGTGGAAAGATTAGCAGAGTGCTTTTAAATCCTTAGCGGCTGCTATGTGTATGCACACACATATGTGTGTACTTTGTGCCAGGTACTCTGCTAGGTATATAAATAACTATGATGCAAGGCAATATTTTAAAAAGAGGTAAAATGATGAGCAAGAATAGGTTTTGAGAAGAAGCCAACAACCTCCCAATATGTCATGAGAATGTGCATGCACATGTGTGTGCGTGTGAGTGTGTGTGTGTGTGTGTGTATGTGTGTGTGTAGCATCAGAACTAACCTCAGAGGGTGGGAAGTTCTGAGCCTACAGGTAGAAACAAGATAAATATCCTTGTCCAAGGAAGCAAAGAGCAAGAAAAATGGCCCAAGTCATATTATACGGCCATTCAGTCTCATCTGCATTGCTGGGCACCATTCCTTCCTTCCCCAAACATATAGGCCTCCATAGATAAGGTCAACTGTGAGTCATAACTCATTTTATACAGACTATCACCAAGAAAAATCAGCAAGCATAAAAGGTATTTAATAAATTAGAACCCATAAAACTTTATGGGAAGCAGGTGTTTGAGTCCCATTTTATGGAACATGAGCCTAACAAAAGGATTATATGAAGTATTGTGAGGTGGTTCAGCCTGTGAACAATGATGGGAAATGTAATCACATGCCCCACAAACTAGACTATGATAAGTCTCCTGTTGTTAGAATAATGCCATTTATACACCTATTTATAATTTTATATTCCTCCCTTTCATTTCATTCTTCATTGAAAGTTAATGTATTGCAACTCATTGGCAGGCAATTTATTTTAGGGTGAAAAGTAATCTAATAAAAAACAATAAAATCTGTGAATATGAAAAAATATCCCAAAGATTTATTATACAAAGATGGAAAATATATCTCTTATATGAAGGCATTCATAAAGTGAGTTAAGTTCTCTGTGCAGAAGTTCTTAGGAAATATACTTGACAGAGTCATTTACCTTCAATGTCAGCAATCACCTGGGAACAAGTAAAAATCACTCCTACAAGTCAAGAAGTATTTATATGCAGCCAAATAACTAGAGCAAAATAAAATCTTATGGGAGAAATAGATGAGTGTACTGAAAAAAAGTGGAGGGTGGGTAAGAGGGGAAGATGTAAAATTTAATCTACATCTAATTTAAAGAAGTTAAAATGTTAAAAGTTAAAATGGGCCCACTAATCACACAATGATTTAATTATAGGATACCAATAATCTTGATTTCATTGACAGTTCTCAGTAGGTAAATCTCTAAGAAAGTGATATTCAGTCATTTAGTAATATTGCTCTATAATCTAGAAATTTCTTTAGGATCTTTAAATTTACTTCTTACTTTCCATGAAAAGTTTCAATATCATTTTCTTTCTTTAATTTTTGCTCCTTGATGGAACAGTTCCTCTTTTATCATGTCATTAACCTTAATGCCAAGTTTTCAGGGTGGTGGTAAGGCTCGCTGTATGAGGAGTGGATGGCCAAACCACTCCACCACAATGAGAATATGCAGGTATTCTCATTTTGGGGGCTTCTGCCAAGTTCTGGACATCCACCATTAACAGGCGCATCATGGTGTGTTGTGATGGTCAGTTAGTATTCCTCTGCCGGTCAGTCCCTGTGCTGTGCCAAGACATACAGAAACTGAAAATCAGGTCCATGACTTCAAGAAGTAAACACTCTGTCTTTGCAGGATAACCTCATTTAGTCCTCCAAACAAATCTATGAAGTAGTTAATATTTTTATTCCTATTTCACAATGCAAAAAATGGGCTCAGTGTACCTAACTTTTCCAGGGTCCCACACCTAGAAAGTGATGGCATTTGATTCCAGAGCCTGTGTTTTAATCATGATGTAATTCAATAAGTAACAAAGATTGGATGATTTATCAAATGACCAAATGGATGAATAAGACATACTAAAACAAATCGAACACCGTGACCATATTCCTATTCAGCCTCTCAACTTCCTTAGAGATAGAATATTTTTAAGTTTTGAGTTGTATGTTTCCCAAGTTAAAATTAGATCCCAAAGACCATGCCCAGTACTATGGACACTGGCATCCAATGATTGAGCTAAACTATGAAAAGAAATATTAGTAGTCACAATCTGTCCCTAAAATGCTAACAAAACTAATGACACATTTTTACATGTTAGTCTATAAGTTGACCAAATTGATGCAAAAAATGCCTCTTTTTTTTTTTCATTTCATTGATTCTATCAACTAATTGTGATGGTTTATAAACATAGCCCAAATAATGTAATAATGTCAAAGAACTACTAGAAAATTAATAGTGAACTGAGGGAATCTAACCAAAATATACAGTTTAAACCAAATTTCTTTCAAACATTCCTGTGATGGTCTTTTTGGGTTTTGTTTGTTTGTTTTTGTTTTTTTTTATTTTTATTTATTTTTATTTATTTATTTTTTTGATGGTCTTTTTGATGTGTCAACTTGGCTTGGCTGGTTCCCAGTTACTTCACCAAATACTGATCTAGGTGTTGCTGTTAAAGTAGACGTGACTCAAGGCCATAATCAGTAGACCTTAAATAAAGGAGAATATACTAGACAACTTGAGTGGACCAGTTGAAAGGCCTCAGTTGCAGAACTGGAGCTTCCCAAGAGGAGAAGAAATTTTGCCTATGGGCAGCAGCTTCAACCATGCCTAAGAGTTCTAGGCTGCCCGATGGCCATCCTATGGATTTGGGCTTTACCTGGTAGCCCCCAGAATGAGCAAGCCTGTTCTGAGCAATCACTCTCTGATATATACCTTCTGTGGGGTCCACTTCTCAGGTCGAACACCAACTGGCAGACTTACTCTTGTATTCTTACATAGCAAAGAGTTGTAGTGATTCTAATCAGCTCATCAACCTTTACTCAAGAAAAACCACAGGGTTTGGAAGCAATATAAAACGTCACAACAGCTAAGGGGCTCCTACCACCATTTTAATGAAAAATAAATTTTAAAGAACAAAACACAGACATGAATTTTTAATAACTACCCTTTAATAACCCTTTAATGACCACTCTTATTCATCCTTACAACTCCAGTGGCTATTACATAGTAGGTGCACAACAAATACCTTATAAGTGAGTGAATTGATTCAGCTGACTGTTCTCTTGTGCTCCCTTAGATTCTTCACTTGCAATGGTTGCGGTACAAAGAATGCCAGACCCTACCACAGAAACTATAGATCCTGATAAATAATTGCTTGGAAGCCTTTCATTCCTCAGAAATCCCACATGAATTTCCCATTTTTAAGACAGCATTTTGCACCTAACCTACAAACTGTATAACTCTCCCACTCAGAATTCCACTGACCTAACCACTGAAATATAAAAACATAGTTATCACCACCAAGAAATAAGAAAATGAGCCAGTCAAAGATAAAAACTTCTAAAATAATGTGGCCTAAGTCCTCTTAGTTGGTTGCCCAGATGTCAGTTTCTAATTATAACTAAGTAGATGGCTTTGGCCATTATGGCTATTTCTACACACTGATCATCAGTGATTTGATCCAATCATTGTCAGAGAACTCACAGATCTTTGGACACCCTCTAATATCAAAACATGCCACTGGAACTTTCTAAATAAGGTTTCGTGCCCTCTCATGTGAGGAATCAGTAGCCACCTTTCCTATCACACCCATGACCATCAACTGCCTGGACTCTCTTGGGCTTCATATTTAGCTCTCTCATTCCGCTCCACTTGGAGCTGATAACCAGGATCCAGAATGTGTGTAGTGTTATAAATAAAGCCCCAGGGTGCTGGCTCTTTTAGGTTCATTAACACCAAAGAGGGAAAAAGAGGGAAGGAAAAGGAAATCTCTCTTCTTCGTTTCCCATTGCTCCTAAACCTCATATAGTACCTAGTACGTGTAAGCTAAGAACTGTCTAAGAAGACATATCCATTTAATCTTTCTAAAATCCTATTTAAAAGATCATACTATATATTTCCAAGTCTAAGACACATTTATTTCGACATTTTAACATATCTGAAGCAGGAATACAGATTGTACAATCTATAGAATGACTTACTCAGCATTGATTTATCTTCCATAAAATGAAGGTGTACCTTATATTTGATAGCATCTTATTTTAAATGAAATTAGGTCTTCAGTTTATTTCACAAATGAAGAAACTGATGCACACAGGCTAAGTATCTTTCCCAAGGCCACAGAAATAGTAAGGGGCAGAGTCAAGACTTGAACCCTGATAGTCTGGCTTTAGAGTAAAGTTTCTCAAAATTGGCACTATTCACATTTTGTGCTAGCTCCTTGTTGTGAAGAGTTGCCTTGTGCACTGTTGTATATTTAATAGTAACCGTGGCCTCTACCTACTTGATGACAGTAGCACCCAGCCCCAAGTTGTGACAACCAAAAAATGTCTCCAGATATTGTTAATGTCCCCCCGTAGGCAAAATCACTCCTGACTGAGAATCATTGCTCTAGAGTATGTTCAATCATTGTGCATATATATTCTCTAAAAATGAAGACATATGTAGAGTGACTTCCACTACAGCCAAAAAATGTTGGGTCCTCTCCAAAAACCAAGACCACTGCTTAGATTAAGTTTTCTCCCATAAGATGGTCCTTTCTCCTGATTTCTTATTTTATTTTTACCCTGCTCTTACTGTCCTCCCCCATTTTAATTCTGCACAATCTTCTAAGCAGTATTCTTTCCATACTTTTGCCATGTCTTATCTCTCTTAAGTTTTCACTTTCAGTTTAGGTGAACTGGAATTTAGAAGCACTTCTGGAGGTGCTGAAAGCATTTGCTCCCCTATCCCTGCACCTGCCTTTTGCTAGGGGAGAGTGCCCTGCTTCCTTGCTACTGCCTTGTACCAGCTCCATGCAACACCCCAGGGATAAGTAATGGGAACTATCTGCTTGCTCTAGCTTTGGCCAAATTAGGAAACCAAGCAGAGGCTTTTCAAAAGCTGGTAGCATGGTAAAATCCAGGCAAATAAAGAACATGATTTGACTGCAATATGTTCTGATGAGAAGACCTATCTGTTCTCAAAACCCTGTAAGTGGAGAGGACATATACGTGGTGGGTGAGTACATGACTTCTACAGCTTAATGGCCTAGGTTTCAATCCCAGTCCTGCGGCTCAAAAACTGTATGAGTTTGAGCTACTTGATCTTCCCTTGCTTTAGTGTCCTCCTCTGTCAAGACGGAAAATAGAGCCCCCATCTCATGCAATTGTTGCAAAACACCTGGTCTATGCAAACAACAGATAAGTGTGTGATCATTAGGAACCCAATTCTAAAAACAATTGAGGTATGTTTTCAGTTTAGCTTGATAGGCTGGTTCCCAATTTGTCAGCCTAATTTTTTAAGTAGAATACTCCCATCAAAATCCTAAACATAAACCAAGCAAAAATATATAAGCAAATTGCTTACATTTATTCAGAGCAGATTATGGAACTACGCTATCATATTTCAACATGTAGTTTTGGTAGTCAAGAGACACCAGAGCTCAGGAATTGAGATGTCTTCACAACCCTGTTGATATACCACAAACATCATGTACCTCAGCTTTCTCCCTCTGAAAAGGGGTAGTAAGAATTCATTGTGATCATTACAGAGGATACACACATTTGAGGCTGCATTTTGTCCACACTGTCTAGAATTCAGAAGCCCTATTTTCAGTTTTCATTTTGGCTCTTCACATGGTACACAGCCAATCACATGAATTTTCAATAAAAATTTTCGGTGAAATTTGAGACTACTTAAAAGAAAAGTAATCCCCAGGGTACTAGCCAATGCTTTACAAGCACTGTGTCCAGCTCTATTTTATTAGGGAGTGAATTGGAGAAATAAACACCATAAATAATAAGTTGTGGCCAATTTGGGTCACACAGGAGGAAAGAGGCATGTTACCATTAACATGTAACAATCAACCTTGGGCCAGAAAGAGAAAGCCAAAGCCAAAACATGGAGTCAACAAGGGCAGGAGTTATGCAGCAGGTGTCATATTAGAGATATGACAATGGATGAATGTGAGAACAGCAGGTAAGACACCAGAATCAGAAAAAGGGCAAGAATTGGGGAAATTTGAGGTATAAAGGCAACCCAAGCAATCAAGTCTGGGATTTGTGATTTGGGACCAAGACAAGAACAGTCCAAAATCATTTCAAGATTCCCCTGGTGCTCCTTTGGAAGAAGTGAGTACAAACTAGTATCCATCCTCATACAGAGTTCTCCAATCCTAGCCTCATAAAACTGGTTTGGCTATTGACTATTGAGCAGCACTTGTGTGCTGGTTTGCCATTTCTGTTCATGAGCATGAAGAGTAAAGTTTTTTAAAAGAACCTGCACAGTCCACTTCATTAATCACCCTTCCGCCTACATCTCATGGTTGTATGTCAGTTAAATCCACAGCAATTATATTTTTAAACCAGCAATTATCCTCATTCCTTCTCACTGACACTCCATACAGTTAGTCTGGTTTAGTTCCAAAGTAAAAACAAAAAGAAAAGCATATACCACCTAAAATAAAGTCATATAAACATAACTCAGATTGGCTCAAAATCAGATAATTTTTAAGCAGCTCCAATCTGATTTACAAGTCAGATTCAAAGTTGGTTCTATATCAAGTATGAATTAATTACACAAATATTGCCAAAACAACCATAAAAAAGTCAAAGGCTAAGATCTTATTTAGAATGTAGTCTAGAGAATATAGAGATTATTACTGGAAGATCCTATCATATCAAGGCAAATATAAGAGTTTGGATTTTATGTGTAAAAAATAAGCACAGGCAGGAAAGAAATACTTGATGGCAAGGATTTCAGGGAAGAATTTAGCAATTTTACATCCAACTTGATCCATCTATACCCAAATCTCAACATGGAGCTTGCTTTTTCTACTTGTGCATTAAATAAGGATGCTTACACTGGCCAGGATAATAAAAAGAATATAGGGAAAACAAACGGCAAACCTAACATAATACATCTTTAACTATAGTCAATTCACCCTAAATACAAGTTTTCAGGGCAAGGAGATATGGATTAAGCAAATTAATTCCTTCTTCCTCATTATCAGCTGTCTTTGTCAATCATTACAAAGGTTGAATACTAAGCTACCAAATGCATAAAAAGAATGGCTTCAAAACAACTTTGGTAAAAGATGCTCATGCCACATAAATATAACTTAGAGTTATCTCAAGGTTTTTCTTCTATTTAAATATTGCCTTTTAGCATCTATAATAACAAAAACTGCCGCTGTCCAGTTGAAAAGAGTTGAGAAGACAACACCCCAGTTTAATCATGAGACAGTCACTATTCCTCTGAAGTTGTAAGAGGGTTTGCTCAAGAATAAATCCGTTATCACAGAAAAACCACTATGTAACAATGATGTCTGTCTGCCCCTAAGTATCTCCAATTCATTTAGCTCTATTTGCTAAGCCTCACCAAGATGACATTCATTCATTCATTCATTCAAATATTCACTTATTCTATTATCCCTCTAAAACGAATCCATTTGCTATCCATTTGCTATGAGATTTAAGGTTCCCCAAGAATCTAATTAATCAAATCAGTCTTAATTGCTGTGTAGACTGATCTGTGGACTCAGAACCTGTGTCCTTTATTAAGATCCTGCCTTACCCAATAAGAGTTGGCCTTTCATGTCCCAATCTCTATCATAATAGCTCAACCTAGATGCTCCCACTAGCCCTAGACACAGGCTTGGCCTTGCTCTCCAGTGTTACCAATATTCAAGGTTCATCTGCCAAGTCACAGTCTTCCACCTAGGTCTTGGCTGAATATTACTATATCTTCCTAAAAATCCCTGCTTGCCCACTGGGCCTGTTGTCTGCTGCCAAGTTACTTCACCATGAAAATCTGCCCAACCTCCAGCTTTGATTTTGACAAAATTGGCCTAGATGATGCTACTTATTTATTTGGGGGATTGATGATAACTACATATCCTGCACATTTCACTGATTCCATAGAATTTTTGTCTGGGCTTGTTTAGCCTTAAATATCTACACTAACTTCTCTGTGTTTTGGTTTCTTTATCTATAAAAGGGGAATAATGTTAGTATCCACCACAGACAATACTATAAGGCTAAATTATATATTTTTATAAGTATTTAAAACATTTATATTTTATATGTTTTTAAATATATAAAACTTAGAAATCTACAACAGTGTCTGGCAAACAATACCTCTATAAGTGTTATTAGTATTACTAGTACTATTATTTTTGACTTTTTCCAGTAAGCTGCAGGATCCCTGAAGATGGGATCCTGCAGCTATTTCATTCTTAAAACCCTCAGATCTCGGGGATCCCTGGGTGGCTTAGCGGTTTAGCGCCTGCCTTTGGCCCAGGGCACGATCCTGGAGTCCCAGGATGGAGTCCCGGGATGGAGTCCCGGTGAGGGACTCCCGGCATGGAGCCTGCTTCTCCCTCCTCCTGTATCTCTGCCTCTCTCTCTCTCTCATTCTCTCTCTCACTCTCTCTCTCTCTCTCCATGTCTATAATAAATAAATAAATCTTAAAAAAAAAACAAACCCTCAGATCTCAAGGGTGATTTGCATATCTTAGGCAATAAATGGTTGTCAAATAAAATTGAATTACTGAGTACTTACCAAAGATATGTAGAAATATTATGTCTATCATATAGCTGTAGAAAGTAAGACCATAGAAATCAAATTGCCTACTTCAAGACATAAAGCCACTAAAAGAGCAAGACAGTCAAGAGCCCATATTTCTGGTTCCATGCACTGTCCTCATATCATACTGTTATAAGAACCTGATATAAGAACCAATGTATATACTCAGACCTAATTTATGTAAATTTACTTCTCCTTGGGCAAGGATATGTTATAGGGTAGCTTAGGTATGCTCATTCATTCATATATTTATTAAGCAGCCTTGTGCCAGACTGTTTTAGGTGTAAGGAGACCACTATAAAATGGACAAAAAGCTTTGCCTCATGGAGCTTACATTTGGCTGGGGGTGGGGGATAGAAGGGGTGCAGACAATAAAAAAATTGAATTGTGGTAAATGTGAAGCATAATATTGAGGGACTGCTCCATTATATGACCTTCATTGATACTATCAGTTCCCGTTCCATTTATTCATATCCCTTTCTAGAATCACTGGACAAGTTTCCTCCAACACCTGGTTGGTGAAGAGAAGTCTATTGATTTGATGCTAAGAGGGTATAATATTGTTATTTTGCTGCCAGTCCTCCTGCCAAGTCTATACTTCACAGCCGGCCTGAGGAATAACTCCACTACCGGTGATGGTCAGAAACATAAATGGCCCTATGGAAGTTCAGTTGCTCAAACTGAGGCAGCTCTCCTGGATAGGGGAGAAGTATCACTTCTATTCAGCCACAGGTAGAGAAGTAAATGTCCCAATCCTGATCCAGGACCCATCTCAAATACAACCAAAAGATAAACAAGAGTTCATTTTGGTAGGAATAATCCTCTTTGTTAAGATTTTATTTATTCATGAGAAAGAGAGAGAGAGAGAGAGAGAGAGGCAGAGACATAGACAGAGGGAGAAGCAGGCCTCCCATAGGGAGCCTGACGTGGAACTCGATCCTAGACCCCAGGATCACAACCGGAGCCAAAGACAAGCACTCAACCACTGAGCCACCCAGATGCCCCAGAAATAATTCTCTTTTTACAAATAGAAGATACGTTATATGACATCAGGTGCTTTAAAATCCCAGGGGTTATTTTAAAGAAAAAGAAAAGTTTTCATTTTAAGTCATCAATTTCATTTTGAGGGTTTTGAGGCAGCTTCAAGATTTTATGACCTTTTATCAATGCAACAATCACAGATGGGTATTCCTCTTTAAAGCAAATTAATGTCAACCTAAGTATAAATGAGTCAGACCTATGAGTTTCTAAGCATTACTGTTAATTACACTGCCAAAACCAAGCCTTTGTAGTTTTAATTTTCTAGCTTCCTGAATAAGCCTGCTGAAGACATCTTTTACTTAATGACATTAATTGTCTTGATATTGGGTTTGGATATGTTGCTTTTTCATATAGCATCTGAATGTAAAAACAAAAATAAAACCCAAAACCTAACAAACACACGAAAAAGGAGAGATCATCAATAAAATTCTTTTTTCCCAAATTACTACATTAAACCTGCATTCAGGACCTGGCAAGCTACTGATCTACTCTTCATAATTCTCCATTTCTTCCAAATAGCTATACTCTTAAATCAAGTAATATATTACTCTTCAATCATGTTTGATAATTAAACATCAAAGGCTTGCCAAAGGACCTGTTAAAAATATCTAACCTCTGCTCTGGAAAAGTCTCTGTTAGAAATGATATATTGAATAGTTTAGATTCAAATCACTGCCCTGATTTAAACCATGTGTAAATAATAATAATACTATAAATAATATAAATAATTGAGTGTTACCCACAACCCCATACATCAAAGACCGTCAAAGATATTTAATATTGAAGTCCTTTCCAATACTAAGCCCCAGGAGATTAGTAAGAGGTCAAGGTGACTGGACCTTCTTAATTAGAATGTAAATTCATTTTTTGATTTATTGTATCAAACAGATCCATGAGTAGCTACTGATTTTTTAAACATGCTCATTTTCTATTTCATTGACAGCTATCAATTAAATATTAATTAGAATCCCCCACCTCATTTTTAGTTTCAGTGTGCTGGATTCATTCAACCAAGACAGGGACATTTTGTGTCACAATTCTATGCCATTCTGGCTTCCGAGTTTTGGAAATAGAATATCCCACACTAAACAAAATTTGCACCAAACTGTCAACTCTGAGGCAACATGTTATTCATTTGTACCTATGTATACATCATGCCTGTATGCCCAAGCCAGTTCTACAGACCCATGAAAACCCAAATGACTTCTTCTTCCTCTCAGAGTAAAAAGGAAGAGAGAGATGGGGAGGCGGGGAAGGGAAGAGGGAGAGGGAGATAAAGGGTGAGATGTTTAGCTGTGCATGTTGCAAAGGGGACCAGGTGTCTGACTGCTCCTATCAAGACTGTGAACTAGTCATTCAGAGCTCATTTGTGTCCCCAGTTCCTGAAAACAGTCTTTCTGTGGGTTTGCAGCCAATATGAACTCGCCTCTCTCTGCCTTTCCTCTCTGAAGGCTTTTCTTTTGTGTCCAGTACACAATGACAGTTAGCATCAATTCATGCAATTTCCAGTTTTCAAATTTTTGTTGGCATCTCTTTTCTTCTGTCATTTCCTCTCCTTCTGTTCTTGTACATTTATGCTTTCTTCATTGCTTTGCTGTCATATGGAACAGTTTTATAAAGGAGTAGAGGTAAATCCATGTGTTTAATCTGTTATATTTGGCCAGAAGTCTCCTCTGTACTATAGCATACCACTATAATCTAAATCAATTTGACCCACAATGGCTGATTTCCAAGGTGGGCTGAACATTTAAAAAGCAAACGGCATTCCTTGTCTTCTTTCTTATTCCTCTGTTTCCATGGATCAGGTTATATGCAACTAATGATCAGCAGCAGCACTGCTAAAAAGTCAAGTCATAGATTATGGCAGGATTTACAGATAAAGCTCAAAGTTCAAATCTGAATATCTGGCCAATTATTTACTATCTGATTAAGATATTAAAAGCCCTAAAAATTGGGCTTAGGAAAACAGAAATACCTGAGACATAATCACAGCATCATACAATCCTTAACAGACAGTATTGTCACATGTGGAGTAAAAAGAGTGCAGTTCATGGAGTAAAGATGACCTGACAAAAAAAAAAAAAAAAACCACTTCCTTCCCTCCATTTGATCTAGGCTGCTGTTGAACCTCTCTATTCAATTTTAGTTCAATTATTGTAGTCTTCATATTCTTAATTTGTTTAGTACTTTTTTATTAATTTTACTTATTTTTGTTTGTTATTCACGTCTTGTTTAAAATAAAATTCGGGCAGCCCGGGTGGCTCAGCGGTTTAGCTCCACCTTCAGTCCAGGGCATGATCCTGGAGATCTGGATTTGAGTCCCACGTCCAGCTCCCTGCATGGAGCCTGCTTCTCCCTCTGCCTGTGTTTCTACCTCTCTCTCTCTGTTTCTCATGAATAAATAAATAAAATCTTTAAAATAAAATAAAATAATAAAATTCACTTTATTTTTATTTTTTTTATTTTTATTTTTTTAATTTTTATTTTTTATATTTTCTATCTCTGTTGCATTTCTATCTTTGTTCACACATTGCATTCCTGACTTTGGTTAAGTACATTTCTTACCATTATTTTGAATTCTCTATTCTGTAATCCATTTATCTCTGTTTCATTATAGTTTCTGGTGATATACCTTATTCTTTTGTTTAGAACATATTCCCCTTGTTTCTCCGTTTTCCTTGACTCTCTGTGTTGTACATTAGATAAAAACAATTATTTCTCCTAGTCTTGACAGATTGGTCTCCTATAGGAAATGGACTTTGTCAATCAGCCTATCCTGAGCTCCTATTTGCCTCTTAAACTTTTGTGATTGTTCAAGCTACCATCTGTTTTCTTAGTGGCCCCCAGTAGTTGAATGTGTACCAAGACTCATGGGTATCCCAAAGGCGAGGATCACAGTCAGCACTCAGATGCTGGCTGACCAGAAGCCAGACACTCAGGCAACAGCTGGGAAACTACGCAGTCAAACCTGCTCTGGAGGAAACTGGAAGAAGGACATTTTTGCCTTCTCCCTCTGCATTAAGCCACAGGGGGTGCTCCAACACCCATTTAAAAGCTGCTTGTTTGCTATAGTCCTGTGAGACTCATAAATGCAAGTATCATTGGTTATCAGAACTGGGTGATTAGGGGCCCATTCCTCAGGTGGCAGTCATAAAAGTTGGGGAACCAGATGTGTGGACAAGCTCCTTCCAGGAAGATGCTGGGAACTTGGTTTTGTTGTTGGGCCAAGTGACAGGAAGTGCCCACCAGCACTTTTGGGCTCAAGGAAGAATCAGTCAGTACCATGCTAATTATAAACCAGACCGGCCCTCGGGCAGCAGCTTGTAAAGTAAGCAATTAAACCATTTCCAGAGAGAAACTGAGAGATGGGCATTTTTTATCTGCCCCTCTCTGCGCTAAGCCCTGGAGGGATAGCCAGCTACCAGTGTTCTCTCCTGTTAACAACTGCTTCTCTGTTTGCTCTAGTGCTATGGGACTCATCAGTGCAAGTCCTGTTGGCTTTCAGAGCTCTGTGATTTGAGGGCCTGTCCCTCGGCAGTAATAGCCTTAAAAGTTGAAGTGCTAGATATGTGGTCCAAATCCTTTGTGCCTCAGGGAAATGCTGGGAGCTGGATGTTTCCTCTCCATTACTGTATATGCTGTGTCAGTGGTAGGATTTATGACAAGAGTGTGTTTCAGCCTTTACTACCCAATTTGATATATTTTTTTCAGTTGCCTGATGTCTAGGAGTCACTCAGCCAGCTTCTGGATTTCTTTCAGAGACAATTACTCCATGTGTAGCTACATTATTCAATGCATCCACGGGGGGAGGGAATTCAGGAGCCTCCTCCATCACTATCTTGGTCCATGGTCTGAGTTTTACTTTTCCTTGGTGAAAGGTTGTTCTTCATTCCTCAGTGGAATCAAGGGAATCAATCTAGGGGCACCTGAGTGGTCCACTTGGTTAAGCAGCTAACTCCTGGTTTCCACTTAGGTCATGATCTCATGGTCATGAGCCCAGCATCAGGCTCTGTGCTCAGCCTGGAGTCCACTTAAGACGCTCTCCTTCTGCCCTTCCATCCACATTAAAATAAATAAATAAATCTTTAAAAAAGGTTAAAAAAAGAATCAATCTGCTTTCGCTCTTAGTAAGTATGATATTTAACTAAAACTATTTGTCACATATTTATTTTCTATCAGGCAGTATGCCAAATGTTTGGTGTATATTAACTAATTTAATCCTCACAACCAAATGAGGCCCGTATTATTAATACTCAATGTAGAGGTGAAGAAATTGGAATTAATAGAGAAATTAATAAATAGCTTGCCAAAGTCTCACAGCTGAGAAGTGGTACAGCTATAATCTGAATCCAGTCAGCCTCCAAAGTTCACCTCTTTACTGACCTCCTTATCATATGACCTCAATATGCATATGAAATTCCATGGCATGAAGAATGAAAAGGGAGTCTACATTGATAGTATTTAACTTTTCTTTAAATACTTTCTGTGTGATATCCATGACCTCTCTTACAAATACTTCTGATTATTTTGGGTAGACTCTATTTAACAATCTTAGGAAAATGCTCTGGAAACATCAGCAGAAACATATAAAATCTCATTGCCCCAGGCAAGAATGCTCTATGAAATTAGAGCCAGATTTTGCTTATAATTTAATAGTCCTTTTTTCTCCATCATTTGCATAGAGATACAGCTTTTATAGAGTTTTAATTCTGAATTTACATTCCAAAAATGTCAATCTGGAGGCTGTAATCCTACTAACTTTGCTGTATGCCTATTTTTCTGAATGCGTATAAATGTTTATTTTCTTTAAACAGCTTATTTCAGAGGTAAAATGTATTCTGAAAGCTTTACTCTAAGCATAGGCTGTCATAAAACTTCCTTGGCATATCTTTCTCTTACAGTTAACCAAATTACATTAGGGTATTTGAAGCAAATGAGGATATAACAAAGTGATGTGGGTGGACAAAATGTATGAACTGCATCCTGTTTATGGGACATTTTTACAATTGTATAGGCTGAAAGCTATGTTTAGAGAAACAGTTGAAGAAGCAAATAAAATCATTCACTTAGTGGTTTATAAGCAAAAGAGAAAAAAGGGTGTTAATCTTCATGATAAAAGTATAGAGTCAAAAATGAGTTTTATATCAAAAAAATCATTACAAAAGTCCTTGAAAGAACATAAAAGACAACACAATTTATAAAGACAATTGGGACAATTCCACTATTCCAGAATTGGAAGCCTCTGTTCTTCTTTCTTTCTGTGTGTCGCTCTCTTTATAAAGATGTTTCTGTCAGCTTGGGTGCATTTTCATCAAATTTAGAGTGTACATTTAGGAAGCTATAACTAAACATAGACCAGTGACATATGCTGAATCGACTGGGGCAGAGAGATAGAGGGGTACTCAGAGCAGCTGATGCTGAGGCACAGGATGGAGGTCCCTGCAACACACATTAAGGTTCTCTAAACAGAGAAACCCAACAGAGGTGTTAAACCTAAGTCCCAAAATCAATAATTCCAGTGGCAAATGCTCTGAACTGGCCTTCTGATTTTGGATTAAGCTGCTTCTCACCTAAGCCGCACAGCATGATTCAAACACAGCGGCTGCACATTAGCATCATTTGGAGGACTTTTAAGGTCTATGGGTCCCCAGTTCTGAGCCAGACCAGTTAAATTGGAAATTATGGGAGGGGTGGGAGTTGGGGGGTAAATGAGTAGCCACAAGACACCAACATTTTCAAAATCTCCCCTGGTAATTCTAAGCTGTAGCCAGAATTGAGAAGCACAGGTTGAGTAGCTGCCAGAATTTATTTAATGATGGTTAATAATTCTCTCTCTCCTAAGTAACATGGAAGAGACCAGCAGGTATTATGCAAACTTAAATGATATTTTTCTAATAAATAACTGAAAATATTTTATATCAACTATCAATGTTTGTGCCATACAATATACTACCAAGAAGTGTAGACAGGGAAAAGTAAGGACTTTGCAGATCAGAAGTAGTATTTGATCCCAGCAAAGCCAAGGTGAGGTCATCCAAGTCCAGTGCTTTCAACAAAGTATCCTCTCAGTAACAAGTGTAATATAATAGTCCCAACTTCCTAAAATGAACTTTCTTCGATTACATAGGATTCCATTACTATGTAGCTCTGATTTTAAGTCAATAGAAACCTGAGTTTTAAAATGCAAGTGTGAAGGTTCCTATCATCTTGGCTCGCACTATTTGTTTTGGGTTCTTTCAGTAGAGGAGGGTATGTAGGGTCTTCTCCCTGAAAGAAGTTGTGACCCCCTTCAATTTGCAGTAAATCTCAGAAGATTCCTGTGAGCTGACAAGCATTTCTCATTCTTCTCACATGATTACCTTTGGATTCCAACCTAGGAAACAGAAGGGACTGGCTTGTCGCCTGCGGGCACATGACTGGCACTGATAAATCCCTGCCTTGCAGCATTTCAGACAGCTTTGATCAACAAATCAATGGGAGCCACAGGCACCTGGTCTATGTAAAGAGACTTCATTTCCTCCACTGATCCAGCAGCTGCTCCTTCCTTTTGGGGACTCCACGTTTATATATAGGCAGGGTTCAGAAGGAGGACACTGTGACATTGTTTGCTCTTAATACCTTCCCTATTCAAGGAGATAGACAGTGGTTTACACTCTGTTCTGCTGCTGGAAGCAACTGGAAAGTCCAAAGTACTGTGCTCTCCCCAGGGAGAAATGCTGGTGCCTTGCAGATAATCTGGTACTGTTATTAAAATAATTTTAGGAACCAAAAAAAGGAAAGTTCAAGCACAAAGCCATCAGCAAAGAATGAGAGAGTCTTAGATTCCTGTAACTATTTTCCATGTCGACAGTATGCTCTTTGAAGTATAATTTATTCGATTACATTTGCCAAGTCAGTTGATACATACTACCCCAAATGCCAAAATATAGTAAAGATGGAAGACAAATGAGTGAAAGGTGATATACCACACATCTAAGTATGAACCATACCTTCATGAGATGCAAAAAGATGGAGCCTCAGTGTCCAATCAACCCCAACCAAACTACAGTAATCAAAGAGCTTTTACTGCAGAGCAGAAAAAAAAAAAGCAAAAAAAAAAACAGTCCTTAAGTCATGCAATAATGTAAAATTTCCAAATATATGGCTCAGTCAGTCAGCCAGATTTATAGAAAATATCTGGTTGAAAATGTGTTCATATGCCTTAAGCCACTTTCTAAGAAGAGATATTTCTTTCTGTGTGAGAGAGACAGAGATTCTTACTACTGACATCAAAGCTGAAGAATTTCTTTAGAGTCCCACCACTAAGTGGACTCCAAAGGACAGAGGTCTGTAATGATGAATTGAACCCCATTATTACTTTGACTGATTAATTTTTCCCTATGTCTGTTTTCAGTTAGCTGCCCCTCTTAATCAGTAGGAGGAACAATTAAAACAATTATTTAAGATATTAAGTCAGCAAATGTTTATTAAGTGTCATGTGTGAGGTACTAGTTAAGACATTAGGTCATTTGTACAATAAAATTCCACACAGTCCAAAAAGAATGAGGAAAATCTATACAGGATGCTAGGGGAAAACTCAAGGGGAAAAAAAGTGATATTGTCATGTGCAAAGTATCTTTCATTTGCACTTTTAGAAATTATTTATGTTTGTATTTGTATTTATATGTGCACATAATTACATGGAAAATTTTTGG
Source organism: Canis lupus baileyi (assembly GCF_048164855.1). Classification (NCBI taxonomy): domain Eukaryota; kingdom Metazoa; phylum Chordata; class Mammalia; order Carnivora; family Canidae; genus Canis; species Canis lupus. The sequence continues at coordinate 16,653,511 of NC_132855.1, read as the reverse complement.
TACAGTGCACCAGAAACCACTGACAATCTCTGGGAGTGCAGCCCTTTCGGGGTAAAAGGGAAATCCAACTTTCATCATAGCGTTTGCAATTTTTTTACTATGTACATCCATATTTCATATTCTAAAAAATGCTTAAGTTACAAGCACCATTGTCTAAAGTAGACATCATTATTACTGAAAATGAAAAAAAATGATTTCAAAAAAACCACAAGTTTTCATAATCTTACCTAGTGATCAAATATATTTTAAACCTTAGGACTAAATTTTCTTTTTTCTTTTTTCTTTTTTCTTTTTTTAGGACTAGATTTTCAAGTAAAATTAGAATTCAATAAATGACTATAGATTTGGCAAACATGCAAAATCATATATAATCATACACATATGCATCCTCAACACCAATTTCCACGTATGCATATGTGTATACTCTGTGCCTTATGTCTTAAATCTCTCTCTTCCTGCCCACTCTGATTCAAGGCTGCCATTCCTCTCAAATAGCTATAATGTAAACACAAGTATACCTGTTACTACACATGGCAGTTTATAAACATACTACTATGTTTTATATTCGTGATGGATGAATAGAATACACTATATTTACCCATGCCTGGGTTTGTGCAGTTTTACATACATATACAGTCTGACATTTGTGTCCTTGCCAGCTGTAGGTCCTCAAATACTTTTTCTTTTTCAGTCATTCAATGGCCTATGATATGAAATGATTTCCAACTCAGAGATTTTCAATGCTAATGTCCAAGCCTACATATGGTATTGTCATGACAATTAGCTAAACGAAACATATGAGAGTCCCTTCACTTAACTCAGATCTCAGCACAAATCAGCAACTCAGCAAATGTTTGTGGACTATCAGTATATTGAATACATAAGTTGAAAGTGAGGAGCACCTGGGTGGTGCAGTTGGTTAAGCATCCAACTCTTGGTTTCTGCTCAGGTCGTGATATCATGATCATGAGATCGAGACCCACATGTGGCTTCGTGCTCAGTATGGGGTCTGCTTGGAATTTCTTTCTCCCTCTGCCCCTCCCTCAGCATGCATGTGCTCATTCTCTCTCTCTCTCTCTCATATAAATAAATAAATGTTTAAAACAAAATCTTTATTTAAAAAAAGTGAATGCAAACCTATGAGCATTTTAGAACATAGCCTCTAAAAGAGCTTAGACCGAAAACTAAAAATCTGATGAAATAGTAAACAAATCAATATATCAATTCAATTTATTAAAACATGAATGCAGTAAATACCCAGTACCTACTTCTGGAAGTGATGTTACAGTAAATGTTGACATTAAAGAACAGTTTCTAATTCAGTTTCTGAAATTGAGGAGTCTTTTGCTTTTCAACATCAATTATCATATTAAAAAAAAACTTTTGAGGTTTCTGGGTGGCTCGGTTGGTTGACCATCCAACTCTTGGTTTCAACTCAAGTCATGATCTCAAGGTCCTGGGATCGAGCCCCAGGTCAGGCTTGTTGTGCTCAGAGTGGAGTCTGCTTGAGATTCTTTTCCTTACCCTCGCCCTCGGCCCTTCCCCCAACTCTCACACACACACACACACACACACTCTAAAAATAAATAAATAAAATATTTAAAAAAAAAAAAAAAAAAGGAAAGAAACTTTCTACCTAAATTACAGGTTGTTATGCCAAGGACAGCCAATAGGCCTGTTATGTTAAACAAGCGTATAACAGTTTTAGGTTGACTCTTTAAAAAACCACACCCAAAGAATGAATTTTACTTTTTCAAGGTACTTAAACATGCTCTATTCCACTTACGCTTTTCCGCAGTACAGAAAAAAAATGTGGAGTTAACCCAAAACGGTTAAGTGCTACCTCCCAGGTCTCTATGTATCTCCTGGTTGCCACAATGCCATGACACCATGAAATGCAGGACTTCCCTCATGTAAGAAGAGCTTTTCACAGCATGAAAAGGGATGCCATATTTGATGTACACCTCTGCTGTGAGAACTACACCAATTTCAAAAATAATTCCATTTTTTTTAAAATACATCCACCTGAATCAAATACAGACTATTAGTCTGAGTTCATTAACAAAATTTTTACTGGTAAGTATAATTCAGAAAATAACACAATAATTAATGTAATTCTGTCATTTATTCCAGGGGTACCCATCTCTGTGTAACATGCTTCTCATTGAAACTAATTTATGTTCACAACACAACCTCTTTGAAGTAATAAATTTCTGACATTAAAATCTCCAGTAAATTCTGTTAACACATCCAGTAAAAAAAAATTACACTAGTTTATGTGAGTTGATGTCAGGTTTATATAGTAAAACTCTCTCTTGCTTCACAGTCTAAAAGTTAATAGTAAAAGTACTCAAAATGATCTAATTTGTAGTATCAATGAGGAAGATAATTTTTTCCTTATGCTACCATTATCTCAAGAGCCCATTTGTGACCAGAACTTTTGCTAAAGTCCCTTGTAGCGGGGCAGCCCGGGTGGCTCAGTGGTTTAGCGCTGCCTTTAGCCCAGGGCCTGATCCTGGAGACCCAGGATTGAGTCCCACGTTGGGCTCCCTGCATGGAGCCTGTTTCTCCCTCTGACTGTGTCTCTGCATCTCTCTCTCTCTCTCTCTCTCTCATGAATAAATAAATAAAATCTTAAAAAAAAAAAGTCAAGTCCCTTGTAGCACTAGTTGTCAAGGTGACTGATGGCCACGGTCACCTTCCACTCTCTGTAGCATCACCATGGGCCAGAGGACTAGGAGGGTCTAGTCCTACAAGAAATAAAGTCCTCAAATACTAATTCCCTTTCTTATAATACAAACACTTGATTTCGGGGGCGGGAGGTGGGGGAAAGGACGGTAATTGATTATGTACAATTAAAAATGCAATAATACTGCATTTTTAAACTAAAAATCTCATTTCTTAAGCACACGTGTGAGGATCAAATTGTCAAATGAATGGATTCATTTTATCGTATAACCTTCCCTTATGACAGGTAACAAAAACTCAAATGCCTTCTTTATTTAATAAGAGCCAGTGGCTCAGTTGGTTAAGGGTCTGCCTTTGACTCAGGTCATGATCTCTGGGTCCTGGAATCGAGCCCCACATTGGACTCCCTACTCAGCAAAGAGTCTGCTTCTCCCCTTCCCTTTGCCTCTCTCTCCCCTTTCTCCCCACTTGTGCCCTCTGCTCTCTCTCTCAAATAAATAATAAAATCTTAAAAAAAAAAAAAAAAAAAACAAAGAAAAAGGAAAGAGCCGATGGATAAAGTTATCCTCTATGTAGGATGAGTCTATAAAGTTTAAAATGCGAAGTGGTTGAAATAGTGAAGAGAAGGCATCCTGGGTAGATGGAAAGGAATAAAAAGGTTCACATACTGATACAAAACTCCTTTGTTTAATTGAAATCAATACTTTAAAATAAAAAATATTTGGCTGTCAACCCTGAGCCCTGGGCATTCTCTGTCTCCTTAACAAATCAAGTTAGTTATTTCAGCTCTGCCCCTTGCCTCAGGCCCATACTGAAGCTCCCTCTTACTGATTTTCAGGGCACAAGTTCATTCTCCTCTGGCTTTTGCTTTTCACATAGAAGTTTATATCTCTGAAAAGAAAACCTATAAATCGGCTCTCAGTACAAATGAAAAGCCAGTAACACCAAGGTCAAAGAAAGGTTCCACTGATATGAGGACGCATTCATTCATTTATTTGTTTATTTATTGTTTATTTGTTGTTCACATAAGCAACCACTCTGTGTCAGGCACAATGCTAGGCCCCAGAGACACATGTAATGACAAATATTATTTAGTTCCTTGGATCAAGGTGTTTAAGATCTGGTTGGGGAGAATAAATGAATTCAAGTTCAGGTACATGTGCCAAGAACAATACAAAATAAAATGGCATGGTAGTCCCAAAACAGGGTTCTGGGAATCCTTTGCACAAAGTTTCACTGCCTCTGGTGTCTCCCATTTATCAAGGCATAACATCACCAATGGGCAATGGGTAGGGAAGAAAGATAATTCTAGCAGTAATAGCAGCTTCTGCAATGCTCACTGCACTGAGCGTGGGTTGGGGAGAAGTGAGGACAATAAGGCTTATTATCCCCACTTCTCACTTTTTTTTTAAGCAGGCTCCACACCCAGTGTGGGTTTGAATTCATGACCCTGATATCAAGATATGAGCTGCCAAATTGAGCTAATAAAAAAAAAAAAAGATATGAGCTGAAATCAAAAGTCAGGCACTTAACCAATTGAATCGCTCAGGTGCCCCTCCACTTCTCACATTTTAATAGAGGAGAGGAGGCTTCACTCCACTTTCTATAGGGGAACATAGGAAACAGTACCTCCCATGGGGTATAGGCAGCAACCTCTAAGTTTCAACTATTTCTTATTAAATACTTCTAGAGTGACCATATTCTGCAAACCAAAAATATGAGACATATGGTCTCACAAAGGATAACTTTTTTCAAATTCAAAATAGATATATTTGTATAAACAGCTGGAAAGACTTAAAATTGAATCATATGGCTATATATTTGACAAATAGCCTTGATGAATTAGGGAATGGCCCAGAAAGCTCATTGTATATGTTGACAGAGAAACAAGTTTCACCACACCAAATTATGTTGATGCTGATGCTGCAAAAACAAACAAACAACAACAAAGAAAAACAAGTAGAAAGGACTGTTTCTGCCAATTGCTGACAAAAATTTAAATCCTCTTTCCTAAAGATTTTAACAAAAAGGTCTATAGAAAGAAACTAAACAATGTGCTCAAAAACTACACCTATGGCACTCTAATTCTATTCCTTCCAAGAGAGAAAAGAATTCTCAAAAGTTTTAACATCTCATTTATCCCAAACTTAACAGGCATCAGAAACATATATATGAGCAAGTACACAAACAGAGAGGGCCAAGAGAATTCCCCACTAGGTTAAGATACTAAACTTCATGAAGGTGATGATAACAAGCAAGACATTTAGAGCTTCATAGACCCTAGGAACTCATATTTTGCATACAAGTGTAAGAACTTTACTTCTCTGGTTTAAAAGCTCATAGCAGGTTAGAGACAAGGAAATAAAATGTGGATAGAGAGAAAAACTACTTAAGTTAAGCATATGAACAGTGCTGGTACTGTAAATATTTGTTTCATGAATGAATGAATGAATGAATGAATGAAAAAATGAGTTACATTTATTTTTTTTTTTTGAGTTACATTTAATAGCCGTGCAATAGGCAATGTATAAAAGGCTGATCAAAGAACATCCAAGACCTAGAATAGGAGAAATTATTTGCAAATCATATATCTGATAGGTGGTTAATAATATACATATATTCTGGACTTTGCATTTCTCCAAAGCAGTTATGGAAATAGCCAACAAGCATATTAAAAGATGCTCAACATCACTATTAGAGAAACACAAATCAAAACCACAATGAGATATCCCACCTATTCGGAAGGCTACTATCTAAAACAAAAACAAAAACTAAAAATAAGTATTAGTAAGGATGTGGTGAAACTCTTACCCTTGTGCACTGTTGGGAATTTGCATACCTATGTTCATAGCAGCATACTTATAATAGCAAGAGGTAGAAGCAACCCAGATGATCAATGAAAATAGATAAATAAGGCATGGTGTATATATAACATAGATTTATTATTTAGCCTTTAAAAGACCAACAAGTCCATGAAAAGATGGTCAACATCACTAGTCATTATGGAAATAAAAATTAAAACCATAGAGATATATCATCTCATACTCATTAGATGGCCATTATCAAAAAGACAAGAGGTAAATGCTGGCATGGATGTGAAGAAAAGGGAACCCCTTCTGCACTGTTGGTGGGGTTGTAAATTGGTACAACCACCATTGAAAACAATATGAAGGCCCTCAAAAAAATTAAAAATGCAAGTACTATATGATCCAACAATTCTACCTCTGAGAATATACCCAAGGGAAACAAAAACATTAACTTGAAAAAAGTTACCTCCACGTTCATAGCCAAGACACAGAAACAACCTACATGTCCATCAATAGATGAATAAATAAAAAAAAGTTGTGGTATATACACACACTGGAACATTATTTAGCCATAAATAAAAGAATCCTACCATTTGTGACAACATGGATGGACTTTGAGTGAATTATGCTAAGTGAAATAAGTTAGAGAAAGATAAGTAGTGTATGTTCTTTTTTTTTTTTAAGATTTTATTTATTTATTCATGAGAGACACACAGAGAGAAACAGAGACATAGACAGAGACACAGACAGAGGGAGAAGCAGGCTCCATGCAGGGAACCCGACGTGGGACTCGATTCCGGGTCTCCAGGATCACACCCCTAGCCGAAGGCGGCGCTAAACCACTAAGCCACTGGGGCTGCCCAGTATTGTATGTTCTTGTTTATGTGTGGAATCTTAAGAACAAAACTTGTAGAAAGAGAAGTCAGTTTGTGGTTACCAGAGGTAGAGGTTGGAAATTGGAGGAAGGTGATCTAAAGCTACAAACTTCCAGTTATAAGATAAATAAGAACTGGGGACATAAAGTACAACATAATGACTATAGCTAACACTTCTGTGTGATATATGAGAAAATTGCTAAGAGAATAAATCCTAAGAGTTCTCATCACAAGGACAATTGTTTTTCTTTTTTCTTCTTTCTTTTTGTTGTATCTGTATGATATTAGTTAAGTGTAATATAGTAATCATTTCACTATATATGTAAATCAAACCATCACCTTGTATGCCTTACACTCATACAGTAAGGTATGTCAATTATTTCTCAATAAACCTGGAAAAAAAGAGGGAAATTCTGTCCCATGTTATGACATGGATGAGTACTGAAGAAAGACATCATGCTAAATGAAATAAGCCAGTCACAAAAAGACAAATACTCTTTGATTCTATTTATAAGAGGTATCTAAAGTAGTCAAATTTACAGGAACAGAAAGTAGAATGGTGGCTGCCAGAGACTGGAGAGAGGGAGAAATGAGAAGCTATTCTTTAATGGGTATAGAGTTTCAGTTTTGCAAGATGAAAAGGTCTAGAGATTTGTTGCACAACAATGTGAATATACTTAACATTACTAAACTATACACATACTAATAGTTAAGATGATAAAATCTGTCACATGTTTTTACAATTTAAAATCTGTTTTAGGGTGCCTGGGTGGTTCAATTGCTTAAGCATCTGACTCACGATTTTAGTTTAGGTCATGATCTCAGGGTCATGAAGTTGAGCTACACATAGGGCTCCACGCTGGGCATGGAGCCTGATTAAGGTTTTCTCTCTCCCTCTCCCCCTGCTCCTCCCCACTGACTCCACTTGTGCTCTCTCTCTTTCTCATAAATAAATAAATAAATAAATAAATAAATAAATAAATAAAATTTTTAAAGAGACATCCAGAACCATTTATTGATATATATATATGTGTATATATATATATATATATATATATATATATATATCAGTTGTGCTCACTAGAAATTGTCAGTGTTAATGATATTGACCATTAAGAAACTCATTTTATTCAGTACATTATGTTTAAGAATGGGCACAAATACATACTCTCAAGATTGTCCAATACAAAATAGTTTTATAAGTGGCATTTACAATAGCACAATTCAGTTGTTTATAAAATTCACTAATATGGGGCACTCCATTCCTAGACAATGCAAGATAGAGAATTTCTCTAGTTTGCCTCAAAAACAAAAACAAAAACAAAAACAAAAAAAAACCATCTTGCTTTTTTTATAAAGGTATTTTGTATTCATTTAATATAAACTCCCTTGGGACACCTGGGTGGCTCAGTGGTTGAGCATCTGCCTTTGGCTCAGGCAGTGATCCCAGGGTCCTGAAATTGAGTCCCTCGTTGGGCTCCCCACAGGGAGCCTGCTTCTCCCTCTGTCTATGTCTCTGCCTCTCTGTGTCTCTCATGAATCAATAAATAAAACCTTAAAGAAAGAAAAGTCCCTTGTGATGAAGAAAAAGCTCTTTTTTATCCTTAATCATACAGACTGGAGATCTGTATTGATTGAGCCCTCTGGCTAATTATTCACCACACATTTCTTATTGTGTAGATATAGTCTAACACCTTTTACATGACTTACAGTTTTGAAATTCTTTCAAGAATGTCATTTTGGAAGATGGATCTGTTTTTGATTCAACAGTACTTATTTGTCTAGTATCCTGGAAAAAATCAGTAAGCATCTAACAAATTTAAAAGTAGTTGTAGGGGTGTTTGGATGGTTCAGTCAGTTAGGCACCTGACTCTCGATTTCAGCTCAGGTCATGATCTCGAGGTTGTGAGATCAAGCCCCGTGTCGTGTTCTGTGCTGGTTGTGGAGCCTGCCTGAGTTTTCTCTCTCCCTCTCCCTCTGACCCTCCTGCACACTCTCTCCACCTCCATCTCTAAAGAAACAAATAGTAATAACAATAACAACAACAACAACAATAATAATAATAAATAAAAGTGGTTTGAGAGGTCTAGAATTTGCAGTTTCCAAAACTAGTCACAAATTTTGGTAATCCCATGTAGCTTCTTGTAGCTTTTATCTTGTAAAATATCTCGAAAAAGAGCATGCCAGCTGGATAAAGTGAGGGTCAACAGCCAAACAGCTTTAAGGTAGAACCAATTTTACTGGTGAAAATCCTTTTATACCTAATACAATATTTAACTTTTAGAATACTTTCATTTAAATTATATGTTCAGTGCTAAAATTATCTACCTCTACCTCACTAAGACCCAAAACATTGACAAAAGTTTACTGCAAACCTTTATAAAAATCTACTTTGAATTATCTTCGTATATCATAATTAATTCCTGGCACGTATAAGTACTCAATAATTTAAATTTTTTGTTGAATGAATAATTGAATAAATGGTTTAGGTTATATTTCTAACCTTAATCATGGTTACAATGCATTGTGGATACAGCAACATCAAGGTCTCAGCAACACCACTACCCCAGCACCAAAGCATTTTTAGCTCCTAGTGGTACGTTCAGGTATTGCACAGAAAAATCGACATATGATCCAAATCCTTTAGGAATATCCAAATTAAACAAGCCCAAGCACCAGCAAAACTTTTAATTTAAAATTATTACTTTAACAATGTGGGAACAAAACTATTGATTGGGCCAGACTACTTTTTATTTTTTCAAGTCACACACAGTCACTTTCTTTGTAAAGAAAGTAGCCAACTCGTGTACATGATTATTAGGTTAAGCATCATTGACTTGGGTGGGCAATGAATACACAATTTCACTAAGTTCTCAAGGTCAATATCCACAGAGTTGGCAAAATTTGACAAGAGTTAAAAGGAAAACAATTGTTAACAGTAAATCCTTGCTTTGCTTTAATATTTAATGGTATGATCTCCTTTAATATTTAGTGATATGACCACTATATTACCATCACAGCAGAGAATAGAAGTAACAATGACAAACATCTTACATGAGACAAATAAGAAATAAGTTTGACAGCTGAGAAAAGCAAAGAATTTTTAAGGGGAAAGAACTGATTGGAGGGAGGTGATGAAGAATGTAATAAAGATTTCAGAGAGCAGCCTCAGGACATGGAAAAAGAGTTCTCACCCTGCCTGACTCATCAGGCCATGCTTAGGACAGTAATTATCTCTTCTCTACCAAATGGCCTAATGAAACATGACAGAAACTAATCAAAATAACAGAAAGGAAGGAAAAGGGAAGACATAAGATACTATATGACCAAGGTCAAGGCAGAATGAAGTAAACTAGAAGCAGAAAAAGTACTGGCAACTCCCAGTCTACTCAGGTCCAACTGAAATTCATTGAGATGAAGCACACTTGGCTGTCCACACCACCATCACAAAGAAGAGCAATATAGAAACTGTGAATCTAGGAGAGTCCCTTAGGACCACAGTCTATGAATGTCTTTATGAATGTCTATGAATGTCAGACCAATGGTGTCTAGCTCTGACTACACATTAGAATTACATGGGAACCTTCAAAATCCTGATGCCCAGGCCCATCTTGGAAAGACTGCTTAACTTGATTCCTATTGAACATGTGTGTAGAAATTATTTTAAAGCTGTCCAGGTGATTGTAATTCATTGTCAGAGCTAAGAACCATGATTTCTACTCTAACTGTTTAACAGAGAAGAAACTACAGCCAAAGGGGGATTGTAATTCATCTTCCCCAATGATTTTTTTTATTTTTTTCTCTTAAGGATACCCATGGCATCTCTTGACATTGTCTGTCATGGAACAGGCAACAAACTGGAAAATCAGAGGCCTCGCTCCAAGTCTTGATTCATCTAGATCACCGAAGGCAAGGCTTTCCACTTCATAAATGTAAAGTGAAGAGCTGGACAGTTATACAAACTCCTCGGCAATGAAGAGAGGCCATTTTCTTGCCAGGGTAGCTTCCTCCAAAGTGGCTTCTCGTCTTCTTCATTGTTGCTAGCAAAGTCTTTTTATTTACCAGCAGAGTCACATTACTGTCATTTCTGCCCCAGCCACCCTTCTCCCTGCATAGGGTTTATTCATGGGGTACAAAGGCTGCCTGTCCTCCATTTCAGCATTTCAGAAACTCATAACTGAGTATTCACAACAGAGCTTCCTCTAACATCTACCAATTCTCTATCAGAAGATAGTACTTTCAAATATGACCCAGGCCACAATCTTGTTCAAGCTCTCCAGTAATGTTTGACTTTGAAAATAACTCAAGACATAAACAGAAAGATAAGCGACATTTCTAATATTATGTTGATCTTGAAATTCTATATGTGGGGTTTACCTGATGGATCAACTTTCTCATAAAATTCTGATCTGTAGAAATAGTTTATATTCTAAATAATACTCTAGACCACAAATTGAATCAGCAAAGTTACACCGGAGCAGGGGACAGCAAACCATGGCTCAAGTCAAATCTATCCACCAGACTATTTTTAATTTTGTAAATGAAGTTTTATTTGAACCTAACTTATTTGTATACTGTCTATGGCTGCTTTCATACTACAACAGCAGAGATGCATAGTTGTGACAGATTATATGGCTCATAAATCCTAAAATATTTACTAGCTGGTCCTTTATAGAAAACTCTGCTGACCCCTGCACTAGAGGGTGGAACTAGGGAATGCTGCCCTCAGACACTTATTCTGCTACCTCAGAGGACCCACCCCTATCACAGCCCACCACAAAAAAATGTTAGTTCTGTTATACTCTGATAAGCCTCTGGCTCCAATGAAATTTCTTATTGATGTTACAATAGGTGATATAACTAATCAAAAAGAAAATTTTAAAAGTCTATGTCTTCCATGCATTGGAAATAGAAAAATGGCAGAGCAGGAAAGGGGTGGGGAAGAAGCAGAGTGATGCCTGATGAACCATATATTACCACCCCCAACCTTCCTCTTAAAATCCCATGAAATAACTAAAAATGCATTTTTAAATGTGAAAAACATCCTTGCAAACTAATAAAAGTTCCCATGGTGAAACAGAAAGTTTAAGGAAATATACACCAGATCAGTTCAACTCAGAAGCAAAACCAGAATGAAATCACATCCCAAAATACACAGAGGCAAAAATTGCTTATAAAGTAAAAACATTTGGGGAAAGCCAAATCACAGATAATTGAGGCAGGATACCAGGAGAAGCTCCAGAAGTATTCATCAGGGACTAGGTTCGGAGTTCCTTGTCATTTAAGCCTGCACCACTATTCCTCTTTGCCAAGCAATAGACAGCAGGGACAGTGACCACTGGTTAAAGTACTGAGTGTGGGGCTAGAGTCAGGGAGGCAGAGAGGCTAACTAGACACTAGGAAAGACAGCAATTCCCTGCTACCCAGAAGACACTAATAGAAACGTTCACATGAACTGGAAATATAGTATGGTAGGCCAAACAGAGAAGAAAACAGGGATTTTCAAACACAAAGATAAAAAGATTAACAAGAATCGCCAAATGTTTTAGAAAACCCAACACCAAACTCAATAGAACTAGCACCTGAGGAAACAGAACAAAGAGAAGATAAATTTAGAATAAACATATTGACTATTTTCAAGAGATGGGATTTGATATTTATTAGATCCATAATCTAGATCTTTTAAAATAGATTCAAGATCTTTTAAATTAATTTTGATCATTGGACAGAAGACTAAATAGGGGGGCTAAATAGTAGATTGCATTCAACTGAATAGAAACTTAGGAAACTGAAATAACAAGTCAAGAACTCTTCCAGAATGCAGAACAAAAATATAGTCTTGTGTGTGTGTATATATATACACTGTTACCCTCATCATAAAAAAGAGATCTTGCCATCTGCAATAACATGGATGGACCTAGGGGGCATTACACTAAGTGAAATATGTCAGAGAAAAACAAATACCATATGATTCACTAGTTTTAGAATCTAAAAAACAGGGATGCCTGGGTGCCTCAGTGGTTATGCATCTGCCTTAGGCTCAAGGAGTGATCCTGGAGTCCTGGGATGGAGTCCTGCATTGGGCTCCCTGCATGGAGCCTGCTTCTCCCTCTGCTTATGTCTCTGCCTCTCTCTCTCTCTCTCTCTCTGTGTCTCTCATGAATAAATAAATAAAACCTTTAAAAAAAATAGAATCTAAAAAACAAAACAAACAACAACAACAAAAACACCAGAAACACTCATAGAGAACAAACTGGTGGTTGCCAGTGGGGAGAAGGATGAGGGAATGGGCAAATAGGTGAAGGGAATTAAAAGGTACAAACTTCTAGTTATAAAATGAATAAGTCACAGATACAAAAAGTACAACATAGGGAATACAGTCAATAGTTATCATAACACTGTATGGTGGCAAATGCCGGCTACACATGTGGTGAGAATTGAGTATTATAAAGAATTGTTGAATCACTATGCTGTACACCTGAAACTGATAAAACATTGTGTGTCCACTGTACTTCTATGATAAAAATTAAGAAAACAGACCTCTAAATATGAAAGAAAAGTTGAGAGACAGCAGGATGGATCAAGATATTTCAATATATGTCTAACAGGTGTTCAGGAGGAAAAAAAAAAAACCAACCACAGAGGAAAAGAAGTAAATGAAGAATGTTAGGGGAAAAAATCCCAGAGCTAAAAACACAAGTCTCAAATTGAAAAGGGCTCAAGCGTCAAACAAGATGAATTAAATTATAGTTTGTATATTGTGGTGAAATTTTGGAACATCAAAGTTAGTGAGGAGTAAAATAGTACAAGCTTGAAAATAGAAACAACAGATTACCTACAAAGGTACATACTGATGTCAAATTTCTCACTGGCAACACTGGAGTGCCAGGAGAGAAAGGACTACTCTCTTTGAGTGTGCACAGAATATTATTTTGAACTGGTTCCCATCAAACTAGCATTCAAATAGAAAGGCAAAAATTTACATATATTTTTCAAACCTTCTAGCTTTGAGAGACTTGACCTCCACAGACCATCAATTAAAGAATTCTCAGATTAGCAAAAGAAATGAACCTAAGAAAGAGGAAGATGTGCAATACTACAAACAGAGCAGAGGAAAGCAAAACCCTCAAAACCCTGGACAAGGGACACCATCTCTTGCAAGTGGGAAAGTAGGTCAGAGCCCTGATGGCATGACTGTGGCCCTGTAGGTAGAAAGCCCAACTTTTCAAAGCAAAGAATTTGCTCTGGGAAAAGTGTTCATCCCAGAATGCAACAGGTAGACCCACTGTGTCGGGGCAGGATATAGCTGTTCTCAGACACATGTTTGTGTGGGAAACTAGATACTGGGTTCTAGGAGGAGGATTTAGAAATAAGAGTCCCTCTCCCAGGTCTGTATCTGTTCTTTCTGGGCCTTGAGTTCCTCATCTGTCAAGTGGTGAAAAGTGTACTTACCCTTTCTCAAAAAACTGATCCCTACCCTCTTCAAATGTGTGGTTTGTAAACCAACATACACTCTAATGAAAGGGCTTTAAAGATGAATATTATGTTTCATTTCTTGGCTATTCACTGGTAGCTCCAATGTTAACAATGAATGTTATTCATTGATTTCCTCCTCTCTCCACCTTCTTTGCTTGGCCCTACAGAAACACAAGAGGACTGAAACAAGATCCCAGTCCATGAGGGCTCCCACAAAGGTGGCCAGCAACCATTTCTGAGGTTCCTCCAATTTCAGGGCAGAGTCTTAGCCTGGGTATCCAACACTTTCTGGGATATGTCCAGCTGTTGGTTGGGGAAAGCCCTTGTCTGCATTTTTAAGACCAAGAAGCAAGTAGTTGAGTTCTGCATTGTTTCTGAAAGGCCCACATTCTCATGTCCTTTGGTGAATCACTAGGGGGACTGAGCATTCTGGGTGACTTGGCCTGTAGTCTTATAACCCTTCTATATCTGACCTGAGTGCTGGGATGTGGTTCTGATTCTCAGTTTCAAATCATAAATGGGATAAAACAGATCCAACGGCCGAAAAGAAATCAGGCTTACAGGAAGGTAAGAGGTTACTATTAATCATGATCAACCTAGATATTATTTGCTTATCAAATACTCTGTATCAGAGATTTTATATATTCTCTTAGACTGTCACAGTCACCTTCCAGGGGAAGAATTATGCAATGCACAAAATGGGAGTCAAAGGGATGGGGTTATTTTCCCAAGGCTCCAGCTAATAAAAAACAGAGACAGGATTTGAATTCAAATCTATTACTTCAAATCCTATCATTTTTTTTCCTATCATTTTTTTCTATCATACCAAGTTGCCTCTATCTATCTCTGACCAACTGTACTGTACTAGAGAGGTAGAGTTGTCTAGACTATGTTTTTCTCCTCTGACATACTCTAAGGAAGATGCAATTTGTTGCCTAAGATGGAAGCAGTAATTGGGGGAACAGATTGGAGAGACTTGCATCAGGCTTTCCCCTGAATGATTATCCAGTTCTTATATGCACAGTAGATTCATTGATTCATCCACTTCCAAACTAGGAAAAAACATTTGCAAAGGCTAGTTGAGACCAAGAATGGAACCCCAGAATACTCAAATAGTCCAGTGATGCTAACCTGGAGAGCCTAAGGAAAGGGAAGGAGATGAGAAAGCAGGAGAAATAGTAAGAGCAGAGAAGTCTAGGGACCCCACAGATCCATGGAGACAGATGTCTTGAAGCATTGAGAATAGGGATTGAGTCAGAGTTTCCCTGGAGGGCAACAAGGACTGTGTCTAGGAACCTGCCCCATATGCACATTTGATCTCTCACTAGTCCTCATTCATAGAGCACTAATTCTGGTAAGGAATTGGGGATGACAGGGTGAATGAAAACCAGTCACTCTCTGTGAACTGGTGAACCCAGAGTTTCACCCTGAACATCCTAACTGGGTCCTCTTTTTCCCACTACATAGACTCACCAGATCATTCCCATCCTTCCCTTCTTTCCAGGTAAATTTTCCCTACCTATCTCATCCCTTACAAGAACATAGCATACATACACCTTCCACATCACGCATCCACACACAAATTCAGGGTTAACTGCAAATAGAAAAATAATTCCAGCAAAAGCTCCATTTCTACATATGACAGAAAATAACCAGAATACTCAATCTTTTGAATGGAAACAGATATTTTAAAACACTAAGCAGCCACTTACCCAAGCTGTCCACCCAAGCACAGAGCAGCCTTCCAAGGCACAAGGTTACCAGAACATTCCACAGTAGAGCAAAGATGATATGAACTCTGGCTATACTGAGCCTTTGGAAACTAAATCCTAGGATGGTACTCTAAATACATTGAGTAGAACCCTAAAAGCAATGGTAATGGGCAAGCAAAGATGGCAGCCAAGAGGAAGTCTCCTCACTGAGGTCACAAGAAACCCACTGACTTGGAGTTGAAGGATAGAGAAGGATAGGACAGCTCAACAGTGCTGTCTCCACCCTAGAGTCAAGTTCATGATCTGTAGAATAAGATAATCACCCTGCAGAAGATATTAGTATAAATTCCAATGGTCTTAAGCCCACAAAAGCTGAGCTAGATGATGACAGAGAAGATCCTTTTACCAAAGGCACAGAAGTTTCTATGGACAGCCCAGAAAGGGAACCTATCCTTCCCTTGCAATCTTCTGCAGTCACCCTGTCAGCCCTACCACACTCCTTGCTGCTAGAACTGAATCCGATCTTGACAGATCCAAGGAGGACATATGAGATAATGTCTTTAAATAGTATTTTAATAGGTAAATAACAGGGATTTTGATACCTTTCCAACATCCCCCTCCTGCTAGTCATTCCTATTGGAAAATTTCCCAACACTTTGGGAAAAGAACACTGAACTAAAGTTGTCAGGGAATCTGGCTTCTAATTTTGTCTTAACCCAGTAACCTAGGTGCAACCCTTATCTTCTTATGTCAAGAGTCTGACATTTGTGATCTTGCGATGATAATGTGAGGGTTCCTATGTAGCTCAAGTAAGATTGGGGTGTGAAAATGCTTTAAACACTGTTAATCACAATTTAGTGGTATTTTGAGTGGATTTTGTCATACAATAAATATTTTGATACTTAAACTAAAAAAGCAAAGATGCACAAAACAAATAATATTTCCAGTAACACTGAGAATCAGCGATCTCTCTGTGAGACAGGTATCATTCCTCATGTAAATATATACTGGGGAAGTAGATAACCTCTGGGTTTCCTTTAACATTTGCCTCTAATAACAGTAGCTAAACATCTCTCTAAGAATGGAGAAAAGAACAGCCCATTTTTCTCTTCCCAGAGTAGCCTGAGGAAACTACAGTAATAAGAGCCAAATGTGTAACACGGACTCCAGCTGAAGAGTATGGATACCTCATTTCAAAGCTTTAGGAGGGAAATCATAAACTGTGTCAAGCATTGTGTTTTGTGTTGATCCGAATTACAAATCCCTCCAAATTTCTCCAGGAACAGTGTCAGTTTGAGCGTTGCTAGCTCCTAGCTTATCCCCTTCGAATAGCCTAACATAACCCAATTCCCTCATGCTGCTCAGGGTTGCCCCCAGGAAAGGATGCACTTTTAAAGTTCTGGCCCTCAATAATTTATGAACCTGGGAGAATTGATGACGTCAAAGCCATTTGAATTCCCAGAAGAAATACACCCTAGAAATGGTGTGAATTGAAATTGATCTAAGGGGTATTAAAATGGATGTGTGCTGCCGTTTGTCTCATAGGTAATAAATGATGCTGTTCAAGTAAGCAGTAATGCAAAATACTAGAAGGATCTGATTTAGTAACGAGGTTATTCTTCTTGGAAGCCACTCATTTTGAGAGGCAAGTGATAGTTACTATCTAGAGGCAGTAGTAAGAAACCGTGGTATTGCCTGGATTACATCTATCATGTTGGTTTTTGCTATCCTTGGGACATGTACAAATGTGGAAAGTAAGCACAATCTATATTGTCCTCATTTATATTTCATCCAGTAGAGGTGCCCCTCACATATGATAACAAAAGGTTTCTTCATTCACTGAGGAAATATTTTTCTGCTGATAAATCTAACAATCTTGTTCTTGTCACTAGGGATGCTTTTTTTAAATTGTACCATAGTTTTTGCTATTGTTACTGTTCTTTTTGATATACAAAAACTGCACATTTTTAATGTATATAATTTAGTGAATTAGGACATTTACATCGACCCCCACAACCGTATCTCAATAAAGCTATTATAAAAAATAAAAAAATAAAATAAAAGCACATGTATTTTTTAAAAGTACCATGTGGGCTATTACAGAAGCAAGATGTCAATAATGCTAAAATATATATATAATTGGCCATGACTGGTGAAGAATATGTAGTTGTAGTCTCTGAGGTGGGCCAAGACCACATTTCCAGTATAAAGGATATTTCCAATGCCTGAAAGCATGAAAAATCTCTTTCTATGTGTGCCCCACTGGTTAGGCTGCTCCTAAAAAAGGCCCTGTCTTATAGCAGTTTGGAAAGGTTTGAGCTTCAGAGTACAGCATGCATGCGGAAGAGCTCTAAATGCAGAACAAATGCTGCCAGATTAGTTCCATGTAAGGTAATAATTAAGAGCTATATGTCTAAGATCTAGCTCCCAACATCAAAAGGATAACTGAAGTCTAGCCCAGTGAGGCTCAGAACACATATTTGACCTCTGCCTTGCAGTATTTGCTCACCAAACATCTGGGAGTCAGAAAGCCTACAGGAGCCACTTCAGGGAATTGGCTGCAAAGGAAGTCTTGTTCAACAAAAAACTATATTGATTGTTGATCCACTTTGTATCTTTTTTTTTTTTTTTTTTGCAACAGATACATAAACTGATTTGTATTACCCAGGGTAATACACCTAGAGATATCAGGCTCCTCATTTTCTGCCAAACTAAAATCAGTACTCAAATCTTAAGGTGAAACCAAGTCCACCAATAATAATTTCATAAACATCAAGGACCAGGAGTATAAGCCCCTAAATAAATAATAAGTAATTCTTCCAATGTACTTAATTCATTCTCCCCAGAATTTCTGTACACACAGGTGGTCTTCTTTCCAGAGACATATGCATGAGGGCTTTCTCTCAAGGAAAGATAAACTATACATTCAGTATTAGGATCAAACTTCCAAAATTGGGATCAAAACCAATTAGAAGACTTTGTTGGTCCCTACCATTGAAAAAAAACAACAACAGTATATTCGGAAAAACTATAGGAGAATCTCTAAATATTATTTCTTAAAGATATGTATAGCTAGATAAAAAAATAATCTCACCAAGAAATATCAAGTAAGACAAAATTCATATCTGTTAAGTCTCCCCTAGTCTTCAGAAATGACCCCAAAAGCAGCATCCTGTGGTCAAGCATAAGTCTCCAATGGAAGCTGCTTACATCATTCCCACTGCAGCTTGCTGCCCTCCTGTCCCAAAGGCCTCCCCTCAACTAAAACAAGCTTCAAACACTTAGGGCAAACCCCACTTTTCAAATCACCAGAGCAAGACTGATCAAAAGCCATCCTTTACCACTTTTCAAACTTTTTTAAAAACTTCATCATACTGGTTGCTGGTTTTCTCTCTCCATCATGGATGGTCATGCTCAAGTGTTCACTTAAGGTCGACAAGCATGTGGCACATGATTCACAATATGGCTAGAAGCTGGCAGGATATTGCCCCCTCCTAAAGATGTCCACATGCTAATCCCCAGAACGCTTGAATACACAAAGGATAGTTGCAGATACAATTCAAGTGAGGAACCTTAGACTGGAGTAGCCTGGATTATCCTGGTGGGTCAGATCTACTCAAAGGAGCCTTTGGAAGCTGAGAATCCTTCTCTGTTGCAGACAGATGATGAGGCAGAAGAAGAGGCAGGAGAAATCTGAAGCATTTCAGGGATGCCCAATGAGGGAGTCAGCCCACCATTGCTGGTTCTGAAGACAGAGGAAGGGGACCACACACAAAGGAACGGAGGCAGCTTCTAGAAGCTGAGAACTACCACCCCTGCTCAGCAGCCAGCAAGAAAATGATTGTGTTGTTTTAAGCTGTTACGATTGTGGTAATTTAACAATAGAAAATTAATAGAGTGGTCATTTGTATTAACAGCTACAGTGAATTGCTTTTCTTTAATATTTATTACAGGCTTTCGCCTGGCTCTTTGTGAGTTATTTTCATAACACTAGAATCTGCCTAACTTATTATCTTACCATTTTATTGCTTTTAGTGTCTCATTATCATTTGATTTTTTTAAATTAAGATTTGCCATTTATGATTTATGATCTCTTCTATAACTGGATTTAGGAATCCACCAACTTACCAACTGATCAGGAAAAAAGTTTAACAGAAAAAAATCATAATCCCCCATCCTCAAATTATTTAAGTAAGCACATTCTTTAGCTGTATAAATATAAGTTCTAGTGATGCCAAATAGATTTGGTTGCTGAAATATGGAAGAATCAAATTTCAGGACATGAAAGTTTTAAATTCTTTCAAGTGGGACAGCCACAGGAGCCCTATCAGCAATGTGTCGATAGACTTGGTACAAAGGAAATATAATAAACCGTTTCATTCAGTTGCTAAACCTGTGTCAACAACATATATTCACACTCACTCTCAGAAATGGAATTCGCTTAAAAATAAGATCTCTCAAATTGGATGACTGACCTTACCATTTTCCGAGGCCCAGATTATCCATAAATAATCATGTAATTTTTCTTGAAACTTTCTTCGCTTATCAAAGTTTTGGCGCTTTGAATTCTCCTTTGGTTTTGTTTGTTTGTTTGTTTTTTAAGATTTTATTTATTTATTTATGTATTTATTCATTCACAAGAGGCACACACACACACAGAGAGAGAGGCAGAGACACAGGCAGAGGGAGAAGCAGACTCCCTGTAGAGAGCCCCATGTGGGACTTGATCCCTGATCCGCTGAGCCACCCAGGCACTCCAGAATTGAATTCTCCTTTGAACCAGTTGTAATGTCTTACTAGTTTTCTCATTTACAAATTAGTTATTTTCTTAAGTTTTTATTTATTTATTCATAAGAGACACAGAAAGAGAGGCAGAGACATAGGCAGAGGGAGAAGCAGGCTCCCTGTGGGGAGCCCGATGCAGTACTCAATCCCAGGACCCCGCAATCACGACCTGAGCCAAAAGCAGATGCTCAATTGCTGAGCCACCCAAGTGCCCCCAAATGAGTTAAATAATATATTTGATATGTGTATTAGGGCTCCATGGAAACAGAGACAATAGGAGTTATATAAAGAGATAGATAGTGTGTATTTGGTTTTTTAAATTTTCGTTAGCTATACATCTCTATATATACTACATATATGATAGATTGTGTGTGTATATATATATATATCTATATAAAATATATACAAATATATAAAATATTTTATATTTGTATATATTTTATATATATATATATAAATGCATCTATGTCTATAAAGAGATAGATCAAGGTAGACATAGAGATAGAGATAGGAATAGAGATTGAGATAGAGGTAGTAGATAAAGATGGACACAGAGGGGAACTGGCTCACGTAACTATGGAGTCTAATGAGTCCTAAATCTGCAGGATGGGCCAGCAGGTTGAAAACCAAGGGAAGAGCTAATGTTGTAGCTCCAGGTCAAAGGCAGTCCACTGTCAGAACTCCCTCTTCCTTCAGGAGAGTCAGTCTTATTTCTATTAAGGTCTTCAATTGATTAGATCAACTGATTGGATGAGACCTACCCATAGTAGGAAGAGTAACTTGCTGTCCTCAAAGTCTACTGATTTAAATGTTAATCTCATCTAAAACACACTTTAACAGAAACATCTAAAATAATGTGTGGTCAAATATCTGGGTCCCATGACAATCAAGTTGATACATAAATTTAACCATCACAACATGTGTTCATATTATATTTGAATGAAATTCATGATTTACCTCAATAAAATAATAATAATTATAATAACCTTTAACAACTGGCAGGCCTTTGAGGCCAAGTTAGGCTGGGTCTCTTTCACTTTCCAAAGGCATCACTACACCCCTCCAAAGTCAGCCAGGTCTTCACAGTACCCATTCACCATAGGGGAAGCCCCCAGACATTCACCACTGCTAAGCACAGGACTCCAAGTATCATTTTATTGAGCCATGTCAGTGATCTTCACGTATGTAGGGTAACCAATGGTAAATATTCTCATAGTACCTGTCCTGAAATAGCTTTTAAAAAATTAAGTCAGTATTCACTCAAAATATTGATTAGACATTTACCATAATCAAGTCATTGTAGAGGATATAAAGAAGCAAATATCTCAAAGAACTTAAAATATAGTTGAGACAATATACAACACATCAATTCAACACACATTCTTAAGAAGAGGTCAAGTCCAGATATGAAGTACATTTACCTGGGAAGGTCCACTCTAGCTAAGTTATAAGTCTAAAGAAAACACAATAAGATGCACAGGTGATGGCATTAAAATGTGAAGGACAATGTACCTCTATTTTCAAGATCATGTTAACAAGATTGAGAGGCTAAACCCAACACTAACCAGATAAGCCACGAGGTCTTGTCCACTTGTACAGCACCTAAAACATTGCCATTCTTCACTACAACTTCTCTCTGGGACTTTTTTTTTTTTTAAAGTAGGGTCCATGGTGGGCAAGGAGCCCAAGATGGGGCTTGAACTCATGACTCTGAGATAAAGACCTGAGCTGAAATCAAGAGTCAGATTTTAAACAACTGAGCCACCCAGGAGCCCTCTCTAGGACTTTTTAACAGCCCAGATCAACAGGAAGCCATCTGTCATCTTTTCAAAACCCCACATAAAGATACATTCCAATTTCTCTAGAGATATCAGTGTCAGTAACTCATTTGAGAGGTCCTCCCTTATCAATACAGTTATGTGTACTTTGGACCTGACTAATAGGAACTCTCTTATTCAGTAAACAGAGATATCTTAACTGACTGGCAACCAGGAAAAGGAGCTGTAAATGATAAACTCTGCATAAGTATAGTTCAGTGTCCCTTTATTACAATAGTTTAGGTATTGGCTGAAGAAAATATCTGAAGTTTAAAAACAATTATTTAAAGTGATAATTGCATTTTATTTTATTAATATCATTTGGAAATTATTCATTTCTTTACATTCACTTAGCTCCATGAAGACTGTGAATCAATCAGCACTACTGTCATTTTAAGCATAAAATAAAATAAAGTGGTATTCAAAATAACCACATCTTGATATCTTTTCCAGGCCTTTTCATGCTTCCAACTTTCTTTCCTTACTTGTCCCTCTCCTTGATGCTTCAGTATTACTTATCCTTTTTGGAAGGAGGAGGATAGTGTGGGAGGGTGGAGTGGAAGGGAAATTTTTGTTTTAGTGTTTTGGGGGGATTTCTTGTTGTTGTTTTTGGTTTTTCTTAATTATCATCCTAACACCTAGGAGTCTTTCTTAGTCATCTAGATGAGGAAGATTTTTTTTTTTAAGTTATACGTTGCAGTTTAATAGCAATCACAAATCTGGCACCCAAGATCCAAGACAAGCTCCAAACTAGGGCACAACAGAGAAGGAACCCCACCAAGTCAATGAACTCAAATTTGTGCAGTTTACTGGAAAGCTGCTAATTTCTACAGATAGCTCTAACTCTGTGTAACAACCTGACTTACCACTCCTGAGCATAGTAGAAATTGCAAACAGTAAGGGGTGGGCAAGGGTAACAAGCTCCAGGGGAGGTTATATTGGTTATATTGGAAACAAAAAAACTTACAACAAGCAAACAAAATTACTCAAACAATGAAGCCTGAATTTTATTCAATATTTAGACCCTACCCAGTTTGGTCTAAAAAAAAAACATTACTACCATTTTCCTTCCACTCTTACATGTATGTTTTTACTTTTTAATGTTTCAGAAATTGAAATCAGTCACAGAAGTAACATGTTCTTTTACCATAATAGTGTTTCTTTCCTTTAATGAAATTTGGTAGTGGTAAATCTTACAATGTAGAATAAAAGAAATGAGGTAATGAATATGCGTTAAAAAGCTGAATTGGGTTCACTGTCCTCTGTATTGAGAGTTTCAACATTTTATAGAAATTTTCACCCCAAATAACAGTCTTAATTTGACTACAAGAGATAATCTAGAAAATTAAGCTATGTAAAGCACTACATTCCTCACAGATGCCTGATAAATGAACTATATATCCTAAGCATATGGACCTCCCAAAAAGGCAGCCAAGGGTTATCACAAACTGTTGCTAGTGTACATTAGTAGCTTTTCTTTTTTCTTGATTAACTGGTGTTTGACATTTTTAAAGACCTACTCTAGGAGTTCCTGGAGGCCCCAGTCAGAACAGCATGCAACTCTTGATCTCAGAGTCATGAATTTGAGCTCCACATCGGGTGTAGAGACTACTTACATAAATAAAAGTTTTTTTTTTTTAAAGACTTGCTCCAGTGAAGTTTAGAGGCTTCATAGGTTTTAAAGTATAATTTTTCAGCTTCCACACTTAAAAATGTACGTGTCTTTTCTCTTTCACTTAATAAAGAAGAGCTATATGCTCGAGCACACAGTTTCTTGGTGGTTTCTCTTGCTTTATTTTGGTAACAGTTAACTAACCTTGTCCTCAAGCTATCCTTCCTTCAAGTTAAAAAATCTAAACTACCATTTAAATGTTCATAAATCTATCTGACTGGCACTGTGATCAACTAACATTGCATGCAAAGACAAAGGAGATGCAAGCCCTACTCCCAAGGGGCTCAACAGGGTGTTAATATAAAGGTCTTATTAAGGGCTGACCATTAATCAATAAATTTCTCGTGAAATATACTCCCATAGCTTATTCCAATTTTGATAAACTGAAAGACACTTCTACAGACCACCTCAATTTCAATAAACTGAAGTACACTCTCAAAGCTCACCCTAATTTCTACAATATCGTAAGAATATGCAGAATAGAGTAAAACTAATAAGTATATATTATCATAATTGCTAACCACATATCAGAAAAGGCCTCTCTTTGGAAAAGATTTTCAGTATATGTGAGTATAGTTTAAACATACACACACGTGTGTGTATTCTTGTGATCATTCCACTCCCTTTCTCCTCATTCCTGAAAAGCACATTTGAAGGAAAGTAAGAGTTTAGGAATAGCCTTGAGTACACTCATCAATTCCAGTGAATCATTCAAAACCTTATGGTTTTACTATTAATAACAATTTATTAGTGACACCTCACAAGATCCATCCACAGTGGACACTGCCCAAAGAATCCAGTCTAGTGTAAATTCTACTTATGAAATCAATAAGACTTAAACTTGAAAAGGAGTTAGAGAAAGTTAAAACATTCACTGCATGGAAACCTCCAGGAGCTTAGCTATTACTTCTATTAAAATAAGATTCATCTGACCTAGAAATTATCCATGAATACATGCAAAGAAGAGTAGATCCCAAACTCATCAAGGCAGATATGCCAGTTCAGCCACTGGCTCTTCTTTCAGCCTTCAATGAAGTTGTCTTCCCCTCCCCAAGTATATTCTGTTTATTATTACTGTTTGCTCAGCAGGTACTGGTAGCCAGGGAGGTCTGAGCAATGAGGCAGAAAAGAAATGGTTAAACCAACAGTTGTTTCAGTCGCTACTATACAATTCTCAGGTTTTCTTCCCAACTGTGGGTATCACAGATGAGATTGGCCCCTCTTAACTAACCATGATCTGGCCAGGTCTTCCTTTTTCCAGCACTCCCTCATGGATCTTCTCTGTGATGAATAGTTTTTGTTTTACTTGATCCCAAGAGCAGTTAAGCCTAAACCATGTATATGACCTGGACTGTCCCCACCCACAGGATGAAGAATCTTGGTGTATATCTGTGCTTTCCATGGAAAGGCTGATGCAGCTTTCAACTCCTACCTCCCTTTAGTCTTCCATAGAAAATACCAATTTACAGTTCTTGCCTTTCATTAATATGAAATACATAAATAATTTGGAATATTAAAATTAAAATAATATACTTCCTAATTTCAAACTATACTATAAAGCTATGGTAATCAAAACAGTTTGGTTCTGTCATAAAAACAGACAAATGTATCAGTAGAACAGAATTGAGAGCCCCAAAATAAACCTAAGTATATATAGTAAATTAATATTTAACAAGGTAGCCAAGAATACTCAATTGAGAAAAGACAGTCTCTTCAATAAATGGTGGTGGAAAAACTAAACATTCATATTCATATGCAAAAGAATGAAACTAAATCCTTATTTTACACCACTCACTAAAGTTGATTCAAAATGGGCTAAAGACCTGTAAATATGAAACTCCTAGAAGAAAACATAGGAAAAAAGCTCCTTGACACATGCCCTGGCAATGATTTTTGGATACAACACCCAAAGCACAAGTAACAACATTAAAATTAAACAAGTGGAAAAGCATCAAACCAAAAAGCTTTGACACAGAAAAAAAAATCAACAAAGTGAAAGAACAGTCTATGGAATGAGAAAAAAATATTTGAAAGCTGCATTTCTGATAAGGGATTAATATCCAAAATATATAAAGAACTCCTACAACTCAAGAGAAAAAAACCCAATTAAAAAAACAGGCCAAAAAAAAACAAAAAAACAAAACAAACAAACAAAAATAAACAGGCAAAAGACCTAAATGGACATTTTTCCAAAAATGAGTTATGAATGTCCAGCAGGTACCTGAAAACATTTTTAACATCACTAGTCATTAGGGAAATACACATCAAACCACAAAAGGATATCACCTCACACCAATTAAAATGACCATCATCAAAAAGACAAGTGATAACAAATGCTGGCATGGATATGGAGAAAAGAGAACCCACCTGCACTGTTGATGGGAACTTAAACTGGTACAGCCACTATGGAAAACAATATGGAGGTTCCTCAAACAATTAAAAATAGAACTACCGTAAGATTCAGCAATTCCACTTCTGGGAACATAGTTAAAGGAAACAAAAACACTAACTCAAAAAGATATTTGAACCCTCATATTCATAGCAGCATTATTTATAATAGTCGTGACATGGCAATGATCTAAGTGTCCATCAATAGATACATGGATAAAGAAATTGTGGTGTGCATATACAGCGGAATAGTATTCAGTGATAAAAAGGGGAATCTGCCATTTGTAACAACATGGATGGGTTTTAAAGGCATTAGACTAAGTGAAATTAGTCACACAGAAGAAGCCAAATACTGTATGATCTCATTTATACATGGAATTAAACAAAACAATACAACGGAACTTATCAAAAAAGAGACTAGATTTGTGGTTATCCAAGGCAGGGAGCCAGGGGAGGACAATATGGAGGAAGGTGGTCAAGGGGTACAAGCTTCTGTTATAAGATAAATACTAAGAGATGTAATGCACAACGTGAAAACTGCAGCAAACACTGCTGTGTGATATATAAGAAAGTCATTAAGGAGTGAATCTGAAGAGTTGTCATCAAGAGAAAAAAGTCTTTTTTCTTTTTTTGCTTTTTCTTTTACTGTATCTGTATGAGATGATGGATGTTAACTGAGCTTATTTAGGTAATTGTTTCACAAAATATGTAATTAAAACATTTATGCTGCACACCTTAAAACATACAGTGATATGTATCAGTTATATCTCAATAGAATAATAAGAACTAGTTAGCACTTACTATGTGCTGGGCACTGTGCTAGGTGTTTCCCTTATATTGTTTTATAAATCTCAAGAAATCTATGTATTTACAGAAGGGAGAACTGAGATTTGGAGAGACTAAGTAACTCCCTCAGGATCATACAACTAATAAATGGCAGAGTTAATATTCTAATCTCTGTATCTCCAACACTCAAGTTTTATTAACTATCTCTTCCTACTTCCTCCAGCATAAATTTCCTACCCATTTTAGATATAAGAATGTATATCTAAAAGATGTATCATAGAGATGAGGGAGCAATTTATTTTTCACAAAAAAAAAAAAAAAGGGTTATTATAGAGTGAGGTAGAGAGGTCTCGTGGAAAAGGTACTACTTCTGTTTTAGTCCTGAATTTCACATACTATGTGTCACTGGCAGGGCTACTGTTGTGCTTCCCTGGACATCAAGTTCCAAATCTAGAGAGTAGATTAATAATACCTGCTCTTCACACTGCACAGAGCTGAAAAACTAAAAATGAGAGGATACATGTGAATAAGTTATGACAAAAATTAAACAAGCACTACAACTGATATTATTAAAATTTTTACACACATCTATCTAGAAATGTGGATTACTCACAAGTACTCAATATTGGATATTATGTTCACTACTGTTGATATTTCTAATAGTGTGCCTTACATGCTTTGCCATATGGTAGATATTTAAAAACTATCATGTTGTTGGATTATAATAAATATGTGTGTCAACCATCACAGTCAGAAAGCTGGTATTAACTGGCATCCATTTAAAACAAGAGATTAAATTTATTTCAAAAATAACTGTTTCCAAATTCTATCTTTGACCAATCTGCCTGAATTTGTTTGGGCCAATAAGAACACAGGTTTGCCGCTGTGTTCATTTAATTAGTAACCACAGCAGGTTCTACCCCTAACTTGGTTTAATGGACTCCACCATTTACATCCAATTTCCACACTCCATTCTGAAGGCAGAAGGGAAGCACCTTGAGAAAGAAGACAGAAGTTCTGATTCTTCAGTCTCCAAGCAAATGCAAAACAATTTGCCCCACTGTGTATGTGTGACATGGACAGATCCTCAGCAAATTACTGAAGGTATAGGAGCCAAAACTGGAAACCCAAAACAGGGCACTTGATGGCTCTGTACAAGACCACTTTCACTAGGGAGACTTTACCTGCTGGATTTCTTCTATAAGCTCAGATTTTGTTTTTGTTTCAAACAAGTCTCCCCAGAGAAAATATTTATTCATCTTACTAGGTACTTTGACATAGGATTTCCATGCTAAGAAAAATGTATCTGACACATCAGAACAGCAATAGAAACTATCACAGATGATGCCAGTAAAAAAAAAAGACTCTTGGCATTTTTTGAGAGCTACACCTCAGAGACCATTTTCATGGCATCTTACATGAAAAAGAAAGGGAAAAAATGAGGCAATAAGTACTGTTCTCTTGAGTTTGTAAAATATTAAGCAAAAAATATATAGATGGATACACATATTAACAACAAAATTGGAGAGGTGGAACTGCAGAAATAGGGTATCTTAGT
Organism: Canis lupus baileyi; assembly: GCF_048164855.1. Classification (NCBI taxonomy): domain Eukaryota; kingdom Metazoa; phylum Chordata; class Mammalia; order Carnivora; family Canidae; genus Canis; species Canis lupus. The sequence goes on along the minus strand of NC_132855.1, from coordinate 16,624,947 downwards.
ACCTTGGTGCTCAATATTTTGATGGGAACATTTTAAACTGTGATGACTTTGTTATTTGAAGTTAAGCATCTTCCTTGTTCTTTTCCCAAATATATTTTCCACTTCAATCCTCTGCTGTAAGTAAATAAAACTCATTAATGTGAGGTCTAGAAGACTGAAGAAGGTCCTGTTTGTGTAGCCCGTGGCTGAGGATCTCCCAAAGACTCATGCTCCCTCATTCATGGTATAGGGTTGTTGCTGGGAAGTGGTTGCACCACCAGGGACTACCTGCCTCAACTCGCTAATAGGGAAGTGAGGCCGTGGGACTAGTCCTCAAAAGGAAGGCACGTGTGTCACTCAAGGACCAAAAATCTTAAAGAGCAATTGCCCCTTCTTCACTCTTTTTCCCCATTCTCTGGCTGAATGCAGACGTTTCACAGGATGTGCCACAAGATATAAAAAGCCTGGGTATCAAAATCACCAGTTGGGAAATTAACCACCCACATGACAAGGAACATGTGAGGAGGAAATAAATTTCAGTAATGCTAGGTCACTGAGAGTTTGGTGTTTGTTACAGCAGCTACCATTATCCTAACTAGTCCAATTTTCTATTTCAGTTTTCTTTGTATTATACAGTTTTTCCTTTTGATGTGTCTCTTAATGGGTCTATTCCTTTCTAACAAAAAGTTTCATTCTCTGATCTATTCCTGGCTTTTAGGTACTGTACATATTGCCAAGAATCTGTCCCTCTGGCTTACTGAAATAATTAACTATATTTTTCTCCATTTACCTGTAGCAACTTGGCTTACCATACTGGACTACTATTATTTGATGTAAGTGATTATGACTGAATAGAGTTGTAATGTGGGGCATAAATGTAAGTTTAAATATTGATTATGAATAACCCTGGACAATGACACACTTTACCTCTGATTCAACATTTCATGCTTTCAATAATTCTCATCTTTGCTTGTTTTGCCAGGTCACAGGTGATGATGATCAATTTGACTTCCAGGGCAAGTCACGAGAGATCAAAGATGTTTAAACTTTTTGCTATTTACACTTTTAATATTTTAATACATAAAACAGAGTTTGATGTATGCTCAGAATGTGCTCATTAACAGATTTACAAATAAAATAAACTTCCATAGGCATGTGTGAACATTCTTGTCCAGAAAAATAGGCTATCTAAATCTCTCAGTAAGAAGAGATAAGTTAAACGAAGTTAAATTTTGTTAACTGGAGTTTAGATTGAAGTGATTTGTAATTAATAAGTTCTTCTCTCTCTTAATAGATAAAGGTGTTTTAAGTCACTTCAACTCACACTTTGGAGAACCCTGTCCTGAGATTTTTTTTCTGTTTAACCTGTATATCCACATCACCTATAGCCACCAAGGAAAAACAAAATTCAGAATCAATTAGTTAAGCAAAAGTTCAAATTAAAACTAACTTCTAAACTTTGTTTTCTAACAAAGACCCAATAACCAAACCAAAATTCCTAACTCTAATCACAACTATGAGTCTTTCAAAAAAATCCACAAAAAGAAAATTGAACATCAATCATCCAAAATCATGGGTAGATAAACAATGAAACCAATTTATATTTGTACAGGTGTCTGCTTCTCTTCCATAAATTGGCATGCCCAACTATACAGAAGAGATTTCTCTTCTGCAATAAAACATTCTTACTAATAAGCCTACCTATTTCTCTACAGAGAGGTCATAAATCTGAACATATGCTAGTAAGCAAGGCAAAATTGGCCAATAGGCACACTAAGGAATAAAAATGGGAAAATTCATTAATGATCCTTTTTACATAGACAAAGTAATTGTCCCATACTAAAACTATAGTGCTATTAAAATAGAAATTTTAAACACATATACTTTTCCCCAGTCTTACATTTCACACTAGACAGGCATGTCAGTTAACTTCTCTGATATAGACACAAAGATATGTCTATGTACCTACACAATTCAATATTTGGCATTTCAAGCATAAGGGTAACATGTCAGTTTTCCATTTGTTCTTCTATGTGGACATTAGCTAACTTGGGGTTAACAGGGACAAATATAAGCCTTTTCCTGTAACCCTAGCATCACTCAATTCTGTCATTCAAAAATGTCCTTCTACATGATCCTTGAAAACAGCTGCAAAAAACTGCTCTCCTTTATGGACAGAACAAACCACCACCTAACCCCCACTGAACTGATGCACTGAGTTCACATGGTCAAGATGCAGAGCAAGAGGATAAAAGGAAGTGACTCAGCATTTGGGAACTGTGACATCATTGGCAAATTTAGTTTAGTTCTCTATAAGCTCTAACAAGAGAATTCTTCATTAGCAAGGTCATTTTCAAAAAATGAGAAACATTGGCCACATTAGCACAATTTTCATGCAGCATTACATATACTGGTGTTCCCTTCCTGGGTAGCTCAGCCAAAATGCATTTTCTCAACAGTTCACCTCCCAGCTGAGGCTTTGGTTACTCCTGGCAGTGGTGGGTGTTGAGGGCAAAGTAGGTAGAAAACATCATCCCCACCAAGCCACCGAGCAGCAACCAGAGCCTAACATGCTTTATATTTTTTAACAAGTTGCCATCTAAATGATAAACAACTCTGAAAATCTACTGGGTGCTATTAAAAGCACCGTTTCCAGGCATGGATCTCCAGTTTGGCCCACCTGCAATGCTGGATATGGTAGTGACTTGGTTTTCCATTCACTGAGGTGTTCGAAACATCGAATATACTGCAGTGATTAAAGGAAATGTCTTTTTGGGTTTGCAAATTGTTTTAAAGCTAAATGTTGTACAAACAATGCTTTCTTCTCCAAATATCTGCATGGTAAATTATCTTACAGTCATGCTAGAGCCAAGCTAAGTGACACAGATGAGAAAAGCTTGATCTCAGTTTCCTCATTCTGTCCTGTTGTTTTTCCAGGTCTCATCAATTTATCCTAGTAAGCCTCCAGTCAACATTAGTAGAAGCAGTTGCTTCTCTTAAAAATTACAGTCATATTTAGACATGTTTTATCCTTTGTAAACACTCGCTTCAGGTGAATCTGACATATATGGTCAAAATATTCCTAAAGAACCGTTGGTAAACTGATTTTTTTTAACAGAGAAATTTAAACATGCAATGGAGAGTGCTCATTATTTACAGAAACTCTAAGACTAAATCTTTTGTAAAGTTCCTTTTTGCAATGTGAACATCCAGGCCTGATTTATCTATATTGTAACTCCCAATCTTCATATATCAAATATATTCAAAAAGTGCCTACCACAGCACATGGCAGTGGTCATTCAATACATATTCTGGCTTAGTGCAGATTCAGAAAATCCACAGAATAATATATATATATATATATATATATATATATATATATATATATATATCATAGTGTACCCAGATACGTTTTGTAAAATTACGTACAAGTTTCTGACCTTGGATAATTTGGGCACATTCATGATATTTCAGATATTAGATGACTACATGGAATTTTTGAGTTTTAGAGAAATCTTTGAATTGAATAAACCAGCAGAGAACTAGTCACTTGGGAAATCAATTTCCAGATTCTTGACTTCTATGCGTAGTTTTTCCCAGAACTAATCTTCCTGTAGCTGAGGCTTCCTGCCAGTTCTTCCTACCACTCCTTTTCCCCCATGTAAAAACTCAAGAAGTAACAAACAAGAAGACAAGACAAAATAGCAGTCCTCAACACCTTGTTTAATCAAGATACCATAACCATCTTTGTCTAAATTGTTAAAAGAGGGATCCCTGGGTGGCGCAGCAGTTTAGCACCTGCCTTTGGCCCAGGGCGCGATCCTGGAGACCCGGGATCGAATCCTACATCGGGCTCCCGGTGCATGAAGCCTGCTTCTCCCTCTGCCTATGTCTCTGCTTCTCTCTCTCTCTCACTGTGTGCCTATCATAAATAAATTAAATTAAATTAAAAATTTTAAAAAATAAATTGTTAAAAGATATATTGCTAACTGATATTCTCATGTAATGATAATTTATTTTAAAAATTATAATTAAAAAAAATAAAAATTATAATTCATTCACATAGTTTTCATCAATTTTATACTAACAATGATTCTAATGATAACCCAATCCAGAAGGGAAAAAATTAATACTTAAAGACTGTGGCTAATGAAATTGAAAATAAATGCAGTTTTATTACTATGAATATTAAATTTTTTTGATTTATTTATTTATTTATTCATGAAAGAGAGAGAGAGAGGCAGAGACACAGGCAGAGGGAGAAGCAGGCTCCATACAGGGAGCCCGATATGGGATTCAACCCCAGCACTCCAGGATCACGCCCTGGACCAAGGCAGGAGCCAAACCGCTGAGCCACCCAGGGATCCCCTAATATGAATATTAATGAGACACCATGATAGGCTGATTAATAAGAGGTGTTCAAACATAAGATAATATTCTCTAGGAGAAGTGGAATGAAAATAGAGTTTCCAAGTGGTGAAGAACTTGTTCCTGATATATTTTTAAAGATAATACTAGGTATCAAATTAAAATCACATATCCTGATGCATACATTTTAAGGATGGATGTAAGAGCTTCATTTTAAACTGTTAATATTTACAATATACCAGAAATAACATAGTTTTCAACTTACTAAAATTAAAAGAGTAATTACAGTGGAGAAATCTGAAGGACACCATCCTGACCAGATTGATCAAAGTTAACTGACCAACAAGGGGACAACTGGTATTCTGTGACTCCTCATGTGTCACAGTGACACAGCACCACTTTGGGAAATCCTTGTGAAAGATGCATTACCTGAATCTAATCAGATGAAATTTCTGACAAACCCAAATTGAGGGATATTGTACAAAATAACTAGTCTTTACTCTTCAAAACGTCAAGGTCATGAAAGCAAAGAAGATGGAGGAATTGTCTTGGATTCCTACAATAGGTAATCCTGGACTAGATGAAAATGCTATGCATGAAGACAAGTGGTGAAAATTGAATACAAAACTGTAAGTGAGATAATAGTATTTTATCCATTAAACTTCTTGACTTGGATAATTTTTCTGTGATTATGTTGGAAATGTCATTATTCTTTGGAAATGTACACTGAGGTATGTAAGAATAAGAATAATACTTATCCTCAAATGGCTCAAAAGGAAAAACAAAAATAGATAGATAGATAGATAGATAGATAGATAGATAGATAGATGATAGATAGGCAAACAGATAATGAATGAAGAAGAAAACTGGCAAAATGCTAATAATATTAGCAATGAATTTGGTGAAAGGTATATGAGTGTTCTTTGTACTACTCTGGAAATGCTCCATGAGTTTGTAATTATTTCAAAACAAAAAGTAAATAAACTAAAATCTACCTGTCAAATTAAAATATGGGAATGACTATATCATTTTCCGGAATCTTACCAGATATTATTGGTCAAAATTTGGCAAAATGCTACAAATTCTGGATTACTTCTCTCTCTCAACAAGATCCTTATCAGTCATACAATTTCTGCTCTCCTGAACTCCTGTTCACGCATTCCCCACCAAGATCTGTATGTTCAGTTTTATCACCTCCTTTCTCAATTTTGTCTAGCAAATTGACACGCTCTGTCTGCCACCTTTTTAAGAAATAGTAAAGGAAGTATCACTTTCTATTTAATAAGCATGAACTGTTTGTCTAGAGAAGCAACAAGTTAATTAAGTTTAAAGACGAATGATCTACAACTAATCTGAGTTTATATTGTCAGCATATGGAGAAAAAAAAAACCCCAGTAGAAAACAAAATGTATCCAAAACTCTTTACTATCATTAAATTACTTTTATCTATGGCCTATATATATGATATTTCATATGTGTTATATATACTGTATACATACACAGATAATTGAGCATTGAGTACAGTCACAGTGTGATTTTATACCTTGTATAATATTGAAATTTCTCTTTAAAGGGAATGATGTAGCTCTAAATGCATATTTCATCTTTTTATATCTGTGGTCTTGAGTAAGGAAAGGGTTAAGGTATAAGCAGGGGGAGATAGGAGGCCCCTGACTCCCTTGACTAGGCTCACAGGAAGGGAAATTACTGACAAGGCTCACAGAAATCCCAGTTGTGGAGAAATGCTGAGACATACAAAACCAGAGATAAGGGAACAAACCAGACCACCTGGCCCTGGATGTTAGAGAGTATATTTTTTTGGCAGGTACATTGTAATCACAGAAAATGACCAGACTACAAAGTAAGTCATTGAAGATAGTTTCAATAGTCCCTGCTCAAACCAAGACAGCATAAGAATTTCAAGGCCACAAGCTTCCCAGTCACTTCTCAATAAAAGACTGTCAGTGGGGGGATCCCTGGGTGGCTCAGCGGTTAAGCGCCTGCCTTTGGCCCAGGGTGCAATCCTGGAGTCCCGGGATTGAGTCCCACGTCGGGCTCCCGGCATGGAGCCTGCTTCTCCCTCTGCCTGTGTCTCTGCCTCTCTCTCTCTCTCTCTCTCTCTCTCTCTCTCTGTGTCTATCATGAATAAATAAATAAAATCTTAAAAAAAAAAAAAAAAGACTATCCGTGAAAGCCCGCAGTGGCAACCCTTTCAGGACCCCTCTCACCCTAGAGAGCTTTTCTCTTTACATTCTCTTTTCACCATCAGTTAATAAACTTTCACTTCACTTCACCCTTTTGTGTCCATGAGATTCATTCTTCGACTCCATGAGACAAGAACCCAATAACCCTGCAACAGTCTCAGAGTATACAGGATAGGTTTTCATTTATCTCCACTCCATTCTTCTGAAGGAAACAGAAAATAATCCCATTTGACAGATAAGAATACTGGGGCAAAATGAGACAAGAGACTTGAACTGTATAAAATCATATGTAGAGTGACTGTACAACTAAATTGAGGAATTAGCCCTCCCAGGTACCCATCTATATAGTTCCATAACAGATCATGCTGGGATATGCTGAAATTTCCCACTCCCCATACATAGAGACTTCTACATGCATATACATGCTGCATGATATACACATGGATGTGAGCATACATACATGAATATATTTAACATTGATGTTAACATGAATATATCATGACACCCAACCAGGCAAAAACTCAGGCATGAACCAACTCAGGCATGAACTAACACCGATAAAATATCTCCAGAAATCAGTTTATTTCCTTTTGTCCTAGTCAACAAAAGGAGTCAATGAATATGTGAATAGAAGAAAGTGGGTATCTCCAAAAACAAATTCTGCCTCAGGTTGCTGAGATGGCCCATAAGCCACAGACAGTTCAAATTTCAAGACTCAAAGACAAAACGTATAGCCAACAATCCCTGTAAAATCCAGAATAAATGTCAAAAGAAAATTCCTGATACAATGTCTATCTTTCTATCATGCCCAGAGGTTCATAATTAGGAATCAAACGTTGGCTTCTAAATGTTCAAAAGCCTTCTAGCACCTCTTCAAAATACCACAAAATAAAGAGGCACTTTGTTCCCACTGACCTCTTGGAACTCTTACTAAAAGCAAACCAATTCTAACTAGAGGAGCCTAGGTAATATTTCAAAAGTGTTGCTACTCCTAAAATCTCTTTACCTTGTAAGCACCGAATTGCTTCACCTTGGCTGGTAAGTGTCAATGACCCCCAAGAGTCTACACACACACACACACACATACACACACACACACACACACACTGAGTCCTTTGTAATAGGTGTAGTAGTTTTAACAGTTGCTATTTGTAATAGTTGAAAACCAAAGATTTCCAGTTTGTGACAGTTCTGTGGAGACAGAAAATAAACCTTGCAGTGGAGAGGCTTCTCAGAGATATGACTCACTTCTGCTACAGCTGTATTCCATAAGGGCTACAGAGGGAATGGGTGAGGCTGGAGGGGGTCAGAGAAGGATGGAGGAGGCACTAAATTAGAACTAAAATTATGGGACCTTAAAATTCTCTGATCAGAGAATAAAGAGAAGGCTTCAGCAGGAGACAAAAGAAAAAGGAGATAACATGCTTAGTTTCAATGAACCCTATAGGGGAATGTGGCTGACCAATGAGAGGCCAGGAAAAACCAACATGAGGGTTCCAGAAGGGCAATGTGTCTCCCTAGGACTGGTCTTAGCCAAATAATTCAGCACTCACACATGACTGTGCCATCTAATGCATCTTCCCGTCTTCACACCTGTCAAGACCCACATAGACAGGTCAGGAGCTGGATAGATACATGGTCAGCCATGAATTACCTGAGAACCGAGAGAGGCCACAAGTTGAATGTGAGCACATTAAGGGTGTTCTGAAGAGACAGGTCTCCCTGTCCTGTGACCAGGGCCCATAGCCAGGTCAACACCACCATTAAGTTCAACCACTTTAAAGAATACCTGGCTTTTGGTGTCTTTGGATTCTCCTTTTTCCTTCTGATTAAAAACAACTTTTGTTAACTTCTTACTATAAAAGCAATGCAATTAGAAAAATTAGAAAATACAAAGAAGAAAACAACAAGCTAGATGCTCACCACAGAGAGAAACATTATTAATACTAGGTGTATAAGTAATAATGAAAACAAAATAAGAATAATTGCCTATATTTATTAATCAATTACTATATGCTAGATAATCTAATAAGCATTTTATAGATATATTCTTATTTAATCTTACTGTAAAACTTGTTTTTAAAAAAAGGTAAGAAAAAAAGTGTTAAACACATTTTACAGACATTTAAAATCAAATGTCATGCTGAATCACTAGGTTATATTGTTCAGGATATATTTGCTTATTTGTTATGCACATATGCATTTATTTAGCAATGAAAAAATTTCCATATTAAAATTTGAAGCCCTCTCATTAAGAAATATGAATCTTTCCCAAATTATTCAGAGCTTCTGGCAGTAAAGAACTATAGTGTTCTTTATATAAGTTCTGCCCATACCCTGTTGAGTTTATTCTTTAGGTTTGATGCAGTTATGACTGGGTTTCTTTTCTCTCAATTATACTATTGTTTGTATATTTATTCAGGGTTCCCTGTAATTTTGAGGGTAATCAGTCACATTTAAGAAAAAGACCAGAGATTTTCTCGTAAACATGAAAAGCCATAGGGAAATGGAGGAGGGAAGAGTAACTAGAAGTTAATTTGAATTGGTTTCTTTGCAAGACACAGAAATAAGTGCAGATACAGTAAACATCAATGAGCACCCACTGATTGATTTGTCCTGGCAGTGAATTAGACAGTAGAGGGTTATAAAAGAATCCTGTTATTGGGGATTCTTGGGTGGCTCAGTGGTTCAGCACCTGCCTTTGACCCAGGGAGTGATCCTAGAGTCCCAGGATCAAGTCCCAGGTCTGGCTCTCAGCATGGAGCCTGCTTCTCCCTCTGCCTGTGTCTCTGCCTCTCTCTCTCTCTCTCTCTGTCTATCATGAATAAATAAATTATTTTTTTTAATTTTTATTTATTTACAATAGTCACACAGAGAGAGAGAGAGAGAGGCAGAGGCACAGGCAGAGGGAGAAGCAGGCTCCATGCACCAGGAGCCCGACGTGAGATTCGATCCCGGGTCTCCAGGATCGCGCCCTGAGCCAAAGGCAGGCGCTAAACCGCTGCGCCACCCAGGGATCCCTGAATAAATAAATTAAAAAAAAAAAAAAAAAAAAAAAAGAATCCTGTTACCACTGACCTTGACATGAAAGAGAGCTTACAAAATGGGCAGGAGGTTGAAAGTTCATGTATGAAAATCTGTTAGCACCTACAGAGATAGTAAATACTAAATTGTGTAACATGACTCCCCCTGTCCTAGGTATTAAGAAAGTGCCTAGAACACTGAGCTGGGAAAAAGAAATCCCACCAAAATAAATAAGCTTATGTTATCACTGAATCAGTGGGCAGCTGGGAGATAAGAAGCCAATATAAACACAGAGATTTTAAAACTCTAACACCAGAATAATATCTTTATGGTGAACCCCAAGTACCCACTAAGCTCTATCACTTTAGCTCCTCAAACAATGAAAACAATCAATAATACTCTTACTGAAAAATCTCAGGGATAAGGAGGAAAGAGGACAATAGATCTATGAAACTGCTTTTCAGAGTTGAACCATGTTGCTAAGATGTGGATACGTCAAAAAGCATGGGGCTGCCTTCTATCTTGAGTCTTAATTTATTCAATTGTTTTAGACACAAATCGCTTTTCTTTGGTTGAAAATTTATTGTGGTTTCACTTTTCCAAAGAAATGAAAATTGTATTGTTGAATAAACAACTTGTAAAGCCATCTATTTTTGCTGGCACTTATTAAGTACCTTTGCTCCCTGTATTGAATTTCAATTTAGTCACTTAGTCCAACACATAACTAGATCTAAATTGATGTCTGGATTAGAATCCTTGAAGGAACAAGGGGGAAAGACTGTTTAAGCACTCCACCTCTACTGGAAAGGTAAATATCCTAGCCTCATGGGGCTGCGGACCACACTTTCTTTTCCCCCATTTTGATCTAGAAAGAAGATGACTAAAGGGGAGGATGGAAAGAGAATTAGTCACTATTGTGCATTTCCTATATGCCTAGGACTGCTCACGTTGTACAAGCTCTCCCTCAAAATGACCTTGTCAAATGGGTATATTACTTCTATTTTACAACTTGAAAACAGAAGCTTGGAACAGTTACAGCATAACCTAGGCATATACATACAGGCTTAGAAACATAAGGGTAGGGTTCAAGTACCAGCTCTGCTGCTTACCAGCTGTATAATCTTGAGTGAGTTATTCAAGCACTCTGAGACTTAGCTTCTTCACCAATAAAATGGGGAGAAAACTCTTCCTTTTTTTTTGCCAGGAAGCATCTGAGCTATTATTTGAACCTGGCTTCATACTCCTACACCTTTATATATATACACCTGAGTTATACTGCAACTATTCTAAACCTCAGAGTCCCTGTGAAGATTATGTATGTAGGGTACAATGAGGGTCTAGGGACACTGAGGATTAGATATATAGAGCACTTAGCACAGTGCTAGGCATACAGCAAGAATCTGATAGGTGGCAGCCATTATTAGTAATAAATAGCAGCCATTATTATTAAGATCTACATTGATTCATCTGTTTGTCTGTACTTCAATTCTGGATTATCCTCCTGCCTTCTCTGCCTTGCTTTACATTCTAAGACTTCTTCCTAAAGATGCATTACCAGAGCTCCCTCACTGCTGGAGCTCTGGTTGTATAAGATGAATGCAAGCCACTAACAGGTGATAGGGCAGGAGGAGAGAATTTCAGGTATTTCTACTCTCTTCTTCCTCTGAGTTACATCTTCTAGCAATGATAGTGACCCTCCATGACTTCAGTTCCTGTTAGGATGCCCCTCTTTCATAGTTCCTGCTCTTAATGGCTTCCTGCAATGCTAATTCCTCCTCTTGTGCTTTCAGAACTAAAGGTGTAATAACTTCCCATTGTTACTAGTCTCTGGGTATACCAACACCCCTAGAAGATCCCCTTAGACCTGGGCCTACATTTGTAAGTTGTTTCTTTGTTAAAATTTCTTGATCCATCTGAGTTGGAGTCAGCTCCCTGCCAAACCCTAACTGATATCCAGACTCAAAAATCGTAAGTTAGTAAATGAGGGATCCAGCCACCATTGTGATTCATTGCTAGTGCTTTACAAAGCACTCGGCCAATGGCAATTTAAACTAAAGCAGAAGTTTACCATCAAATATTACTAAATAACCATTCTTAAAAGGGAGAGGAGTATTGTTAAAGTATAGCTGGCAATTACAAAAAAAAAATACACTTGATGACTTATTTTGATGATAATTGAAAAATATTCTCTATCTAATCAAAAGCTCTACCTCAATTATGCAGGTTGGTCCAAGTCCGGTCCTCAACATAGCACCAACTACAATTCAACTTTCTTCTGAGAAATGTCAATCTAACTTCATTCTGAGAAAGACATTCACAGAAACTTAGAGAAATATGCCCAAATTGTAGGCAGCAGTTTTTCTCAGTCCTTCTGAAAACTGTATCACAAACCTCAAACTCTGGAAACCACCATTATCAAAATACCACTAGAGCAATTTTGCAAACCATCATTTTCAACCATGTTCAGTTAGGACTTGACAGAAGCCACTTTAGCAGGTCTCATTTTTTTCCCTTGCAATTCTAAGTGAAATTGCTAATAAATCCACAGGGCATGAATAAGCATGTAATTACTCAGTTAAAGACTAATTATATGGGCATTTATTTGTACCCTCCAAGCTCAAAGGATATTGGATGCAAGATCCAAAAGAGGCGTACTGTATGTTTTCAAAGACTCAAATTTGTGTTTGCTTCAGTGTTTCCTTTTTGCTGTTTCTGCAGATCTTTTTATAGCTTTTGTTTTGGTGCACAATTTGCTATGTGAAGCTTAGGCACATTAGATGACACGTTCAAAGCAATGTGCCCCAGTGTTTCACATGACTGTAATCAGTTATGATGATTAGAAGCAATTTTATAAGTGAACCCACATTATTAGTGAATCATTGCAAATTTCCCATTTTGGAATGGAGCAATAAAACAGTAGTCTTGACAATTGCTGGTCATCAACAAGCTCCATGTTGGCAAGACAAGCACGGAGTATGAGCTCTGTCAATCTGGCAACTTGCCATTTTCAATAATTCTATTCCACCAATCCCAACTCCCAGATGCAATGTCAGCTGGATGCAAAACTTTTACCCATTTCCTGCCCTATACACTGTACCACACAGCCACACAGCTGCTGGCTTTTGCCCCAGATGCTAGGGCGGTTCACTGAGGATTAAGTGATGACTTATAAAAGTTCTTCCTATTAGAGAGAAGTGCTATAAGAATATTTTGGAGTCCAATGTATCTATGAAGAAAGAGGCAGTCTTGGGGCACCTGGGTGGTGCAGCTGGTTAAGCATCCAACTCTTGGTTTCAGCTCAAGTTGTGATCTCAGGGTCATGAGATGAAGCCCCACATCACTCTCCGTGCTCAGTGCAGAGCCTGCTAAGACTCTTTCTCCCTCTCCGTCTGCCCCTCTGCCCCTAAAATAAATAAATAAATATAAATAAATAAATATAAATAAATATTTAGAAAAATAAATAGGAAGAAAGAGAGAGAGAGAGAGAGAGAGAGGCCACCTCAGGTATACTTCCTTGTCATCTGTGCAACCCTGCATTCACATTCTATTCATCCAAGCATATTCATCCTTTTGTCACAGTGGCTCTATATTTATATTCACCTTTCCTGTTGCCAACCCCTACTTAGTTCTTGGGTTATTTCCTAGAACATAGGCAAAAATATACTTGATAAATGGGCAAGTGAATAAATGAGTGGATGAATGAATAAATGAGTCCACCTGGATGTCCCAAAATGTTGTTCATTTTGCCCTCTAATTACTCTTCCATCATTGTTCTATACCAAATATCATGAGCATCCTACAGCCATCAGACCCTACCCAATTTTGCACACACTTGGAAAACCCAGCCTATGGCTCCACTTGGTATCCCTGCTGCCTCAACTAGAGCAACAAGCTTGGCTCCCGCTTTACCCTTATCCCCACTGTGACATCAGTTTTCTATTGCTTTGTTCAAAAAGGCACCCCATGGGACTCCACTCTGCCTTCACAGAGCTCCCCTTCCTGTCTACCCATGCCAGATCCATTGCAATCAGCCACCACAAGAGGAACTATACGTGGTATATAGACATTGCTCAATAAATGTTCACAACTGTCCATATGAACCATTTAACAAATGCTATATCCTTATCTGAGTGCTATATGATTTAGTGATTTAAAATGCACTTGTCAACTTTTACCCATATCTTTTTCACAGAAGTCATTTACATTTTGGAAAGAATAGCAGATAAAGTTAAGCAGTGATATCAAGCCAAAACACAAAGAGAAAAACAGAAAATTTGGCATGGAGATATCAATAAAATCATAGAATTGTTTCCATTTGGAATAAAAGCACAGGGCACAGAGTTCATTCAGACCCTACCTTTTCAAAGCTAAAGAAACTCAAGCCTACAGAGGTGAAGTTCATTAGCAAAAGTCACACCTAATCAACTAGCAGTCTGGGCCATACATTGAGCTTCTGGCTCTATAGATTGTCAGGGAGGGTGGAGAAGGAAGAACAGAGGATAAGCAAGACCAAAATGAAGTTAGGTTGAACCACTTCATGACAAAAAGAGGAAATAAGAGAGTAACAAAACTTTAAAAATGTTCCCCCCTACCAGTTCTTTCTGCACTGCACCCCTTCACTGATAAGCATAGTGGTATCTAGTAGTTCAGAATTTGTCAAGGTGTGCGTGATAATCTCCCAACCCTCATCACAGGCTGAATTGTTTCCCTTCAAAATTCATATATTGAAATCCAACCTCTAGTACCTCAGAATGTGACTGTTTGGGAAGAGAAGGTCTTTATAGAGGTGATTATGTTAAAATGAAGCTGTTAACATGGGCCCTAATCCAAACTGACTGGTGTCCTTATAAGAAGAGGAGATTAGAACTCGTAGAGAGAAACCAGGGCCATGAGCATAGAGCGAAGACAAGGAAAAGAGGCAACAAGAGGTTAGCCATCCACAAGCCAAGACGACAGGCCTCAGGAAACCAATACTGCTGGCACCTCAATCTTAGACTTCCAGCCTCCAGAACTGTGAGAGAATAACTTTCTGTTACATAAGCCACCCAGCCTATGTAGTAATTTTTATGGCAGCCTGAGCAGATCTTCCAATTCAAAAGACTCCAATACTACAGAACTATGGAGATGAAGCGGGGGGGGGGGGGGGGGGGGGGGGGGGGGGGGCACTCTAAATGAACCCACTGGGCCAAAACCAGATAACAATCAAAATCCTAATTCCATCCACAGCCTTGCTGCCTGCTCCTACAAGTTGGACTGAACAAATGTCCCTTCCCCTTTCTAGGTCTTGAGTCATCCTCTATGATAGGGTGGGGGAGAGATGATATAGCCAGTTCTAGCCTTTGCTACTTCACAGACCTGTTTTGGGGACCAAACGAAATGATAACGTCAAGAAAGTGCTAACAAACATGTAAGGTATTGAATAATTCTTATTCCTATTGTCATGTGCAAAAGAACTCCAACTGCAATTCTAAATCTAAACAGGGCAACCGTCTGCTAAAACAGAGGATTAAAATAGATTCCAGAATCTCCTAACATAATATCCAAATGTCTGGGATACAATTTTAGAAATCCCAGACCATACCAAGAATCAGGAAAATCACAACTTGAATGAGAAAATACAATCAACAGAGGCCAACACTGAGATAAATCTGATGTTCAAATTCTGACAAGGACTGTAAAGTAGCCAGCACAGAAATACTTCATTTTTTAATTTAATAAAGGAATTATAAATGCCTTTGAAACAAATAAAAATAGAAAATCTTACACACAAAAAATAAAGATATAAGAACCCAATGGAAATTACAGTACTTCAAATGCAATAACTGGAGTTAAAAATTCACTGGAAGTACTCAATGTCAGAATACATAAGACAGAGGAAAAAGATAAGTGATCCTGAAAACAGAACAACAGAAAGAGACACTGGTGAGACAGAGCAAAATATCTAAGTTTTATCATTAGGGTTCCAGAAGAAGAAGTGATAGAGATAGCCTGAAAGCATATTCAGAGAAATAATTACTGAAAACTTCCCAAATTTGGTGACAGACAAATCTATAGATTCAAGAAGCTAAGAGAACCCCAAACAGAAAAAGCTAAAAGAAATTCACACTAAGATACAACATAATTAAACTTCTGAAAACTAAGACAAAAAAACATAATAGGATTAATATTTTACACGTCAAAGTTTTTTGATATTATGCACTGGGAAGTCTTTGCATACTGAGAATGCAAATAGATTTTTGCCAAATATATAGATATAGACAGATATCAATATAAATATAATACAACATAGCTTTTATACTGTGTCAGGTAATTATGAGCCCTTTGACAATTATTAACTCAATCAACTCTCAAAACAATCCTATTAGGTAGGTATCATTATCCTCATTAACTTGCCCAGGGTCACATAGCTAGCAAATGGCAGAGCTGAGGATTCAAACCCAAGCAGTCTGAGAGTTTCCACTATGCACAGAAGTAGTAGTATAATCAATAACTGAAAAGAACAAGATCTTTAAAAACTATACAATGAGACAAGGAGTAATACAGAACTTAATTCCTGGTATTTTAAGTTTTTTCTTTAAAATATATAGGGCTGGGGATCCCTGGGTGGCGCAGCGGTTTGGCGCCTGCCTTTGGCCCAGGGCGCGATCCTGGAGACCCGGGATCGAATCCCACATCGGGCTCCCGGTGCATGGAGCCTGCTTCTCCCTCTGCCTGTGTCTCTGCGCCTCTCTCTCTCTCTGTGACTATTATAAATAAATAAAAAATAATAATAAATAAAATATATAGGGCTGGACATTATGGCTTATACAGACTTAAATAGCAATAACTTTCATTGTTCAGAACTGAGTCTAACCCGAAGTTGTACTTGATGAAAACAATACTTTTTTTTTCAACCAGAATCACATACAGTAAAAGATACCTGTGATTCTTTAAATCATGCCAGTATGTTCAATGATTTTCATTAAAACAGATACACTCTCAAATATGGAAAGCAGATCTCTTAATTCTATTAATTAAAAGGGAAAACATACACACACACATGCAAAAAAAATTAGACAGCTAAACAATACAGGCACACTGAACAATGAAAATATTTTGCAAATTTGAAAATAGTATAGGTGTCAAGATGAAACTGTCCTTTTTAGGACTGCCGGGCCAATAATATCTTTTTGTTCTAATATGTAATCATTTCCAGAAATGTGGTTTCCTGTAAACCAAAAGGAAACTGAAGTGTTTTGTCATCATAAACTACCCTAACAACTCCCTGTATGTGACAGCACTGTTTATGAGTGACATTTACTCTGGTACTGGAGGAAGTCACTGGGATATACTGAGACATACTAAGTGTCCAATAAATGCAAGTTTGATGGACAAAAGAGAGAAAGAAAGGGATGGAGAGAAACCCAGACTCTGGACTTACCTCTGTCAAATCCCACCTCACTCCTAGAATTCTTGGAGTGATTGCATAGGGGCATGAAAGGAGATGATGGAATTTTTCTAAAACTGCTGTGGTGACGGTATAACAACTATAAATTTACTAAAAATGGCCAAATTGTACACTTAGATGAATTTTATGATATGTAAATTACACTCCAATAAAGCTGTTTCTAAAAAATCTCCCTATTATCCTTGGATTAAGGCCCAAGTTCATAAAAGCATTCCTTGATAAGGCTCCTGCTTCTCTCACATCTTATCTTTTTTACCACCCAAGTTCCCCAGCCCTCTAACCCACCACTCCACTCAGCTTCTGTCTACTGCACAACCTTCAGTTTCCAGAAGATCTGAGGTGGTTTTACAGCCCCATGTATCTGCTCACTTTTGCTTTTACCTTCTGCCTTGCAGTCTTCTTCACTGCAACTGCCTAACAAACACCAAATGGTGTCAAAAACACAGTACAACCTAATTCCTATTCTAGGAAGCTTTCCTGAGCCTCTTGGTAGAATTGGCTATTTCTTCGTGTGTATCCCCAAGGAACCCAGTAATTCAATGTCTATAAATATTTTTTTTCCTCTAAGGTAACAAAGACATCTGCAATTCTATCAAAATATCCATTAGCCCCAATCCTATCCTTCTCAGATCTATAAAGATAATCAGCAGATACACAGAGCCTAACAAGATGCTGATCCATGGTGGAAAGGAGCAAAAGAATAAAGATTGATGTACACAAGTCAAAAAACTATGTTAGCAATAATGAAAAGAATGAATTTAAAAAAAAAAAAAAAACAGCCAAAAACCTAAGTCAAGAACTAGGGTTTGAACTCTAAGTTGAACCAACAGAGCATCACTACTGAGACTGATGAGCATTCAGTCTCCCATCCCACAGCATCTCCATCTGCTTTTAAAATTACACATCTGTAGAGATTATTCCAGTGAATGATATTTGTTCTGAGGCCATGAGATATCAAGTAAATACTAACCTCTGCTCAGAACACCGGGTAGGAAGGCAGGGAATATATATATTGACTATAGTCAGGTTTCCTTCAAAGGAAAATTAACATTTTAGTACACAAAGAATTAGCATATAACCTGGGAAATTAAATAATCCGTCATTGCAGTCACCAGAGTAAAAGAATTATTATGGGGGTCTCTGTTTGCAATTCAGTGTAGGAAGAAGAAATTTAATCATTCAACAACCATTCAAGCATTTGTTAAACAAATGAAGTATAAAATGATAAGAGAACCAGTCTAGAAGGTGGTAACCTCTGATCTGCAGGTAGAATGTATGCTACAAAAGAGCATAAGTGAATTGCTTCGGGGCCCTTGATTTCAGCAAGTTAACAAAAGATTCAGGGTCAATGATAATTAAATTCATGATAAGTATATGAAATGATCTAAGATGAACATTTCTTAGGGATACAGAATTTCCATTAAGTATTCAATATTAGTTAAGTGATCCTAACTAGTACTTTTTCCTTCTATCCATAATCAAACATTCATCAAGCATGGAATTCTACTTCCAAAATGCATGTTGAATCTGTGTACTTCACTGCCACCAATCTGGTCCATGCCACTAGAGTCCCAAATATAGACAATTCTGTAGTCTCCTAACTGGCTTCCCTATGGCAGAGTAAATTTTTGAAAACATCTATCTAATTAAATTATTAAACCTCTTCGGAGGAAGGGACAAAGTTGCTGATTGTCCTGACTATAAATTAATAACATCTACATGAAACATCTGAAAAGAAATGGGTCACTTTTATTCACAGTAAATTTGTTCTAATAAGATAGAGATGAGGAACATTACAAACGATGTCTACAGCATTAAGTAGAATCAATAAAGACCCAGAAAGCCACTCAGAATATCTGAGTTTGGAACTGAACAGTGATTGGTATACAACTAAGAGAAAAAATGATGCCTGCAATGTTCCTTAAGATCCCCTCTGTGTTGCACCAGTGGCCAACAGCAAGTTCAGCAGCAAGAGAGTAAAGAAGATAGGAAGTAATAATAACAATAAAAAGAATAATCTGGTGCAAATGGACCCCAAATATAGTAGTCATCCCTGTGTAACAATCACCTTTCATTGCAATTTACTGATGTTGCTTCATTACAATACAGCATAGAAGAGGGTAATCTGCAGACTGTACTATTTAAAGCTACGTATTTTGAAGTAGCACATATCACTCTCACAGGCACTGCTAGGGGATCCAAGTCAGATTGTACAAAAGTGAAATGACCTATACAGAAAAAGGGTAAAAGGTAGCAGGGAAAAGTGTTCCTTTTAGTAAATATTAAAGGCATTTAAAATTAGTCTGAATTAAAACATCCTTTGAAGAGGTAACAACTTGTAGCTTTGTTAAAAGGAAAAGATAAAGAATATGTTGCTTCCTGTTTGAAAATACAAACTGGGTCTGTTTCCTACTCTTTCCTTCTCGATCAGCTATGTAAAAACTACATTTGACCCCAGCTACTCTCTATCATAGGACAGTGTTTTGATTATAACACTTAGCCTGATCTGATTTCATTTTATTTGATGCATGTGTTGATTTTCTGTCTATACACTAAAACATGAGCTCCTTGAAAGAAAAGATCTAAAATAATTAATTAATTAATTAATTAATTAAAAAGAGAAAAAGATCTTTCCTGTTTTATTAACCACTGGAGCCCCACTGGGTTGCAAACAATAGTTACTCAATAGCTACAAAATAAATTAATGAATAAATCCTGTATAAATCCATTTAACATAAGGCTAGAATAATAATAGCAATAAAGACTCAAAACTGATTAATAACAACAAGTATCCAAATTGTCTGCTTATTATGAGCTACTCCCTGGGTTAAATCTTTTCTGGCATCTTCTTCCTTAATTCTCCCTAGAGCTAATGAAGTAGAAACATCATCTCCATGTTAGAGATGAAGATACTGAGATGTTGAGAAGTGAAATAAATTACCGGACACTATAGAGCCAATATATGCTGAACCAGAGTTCAAACCCAGGCTAATTCAAAGTTCATACTCTCTACATCACCCTATCCTGACTCTGCTGAAAAAGGCATCTGCCCAGATATTTTCAACACAGATTTCAGTAGTCTCCCCACAGGGGGCCCCCCAGCAAGGAAGCAGTCTTCCCAAGTCAGATCTCATATGGAAGCTAGGCAGAGGGATAGCCAATTCTGTCATCTGAGCCTCACAAAATTATGTTAACTGATGGGTACTTAGAGAATGTACATTTCAGAAGACTCAAATTGAGTACAGATGTTTAGAAGATTAGTGTCAAATTAGAAAGCATTAACCAGACATTAAGGCCAACCAAATTGGTCTGCCTTTCAGAAGCTGGGTCGGGATGGGAGAAATGTGTGCTAGCTAAGTAGGCCAGGTTACTCAGAGGTGGTCCTGTAACTCTGAAATCAGTGAGAGAAGCCCAGCTTTGCCAGAGAACAAAAAAAGTAGGAGGCCTGACCCCTGGGGCTGAAGGATTGAGCTAAAAAGGCTTTCAGATGGGTTGGAAAGAGAATGGATTCTTCTGCGAAGACTTTTCAGCAGCTTGTAGATGCAGCACTAGAATACAATACAACAGAATGTTGTTGTTTTTTAAATTGTGGTTAAAATATATATTATTTGTACCATTAATATACATATATATTACATATATGTAACATGAGATTTATCCTCTTAACAAATTTCAAGTGTGCAGTATATTATCATTAACCATAAGCACAATGTTGCATGGCAGATTTCTAGAATTTTTTCATCTTGCATGGCTGAAACTGGAAACCTTGCACACTATTGGTGGAAATGTAAACTGGTGTAGCCACTGTAGAAAAGAGTGTGAAAACTTAAAAACTTAAAATTAGACTACCATGTAGTCCAGCAATCCCACTTACAGGTATATATCAAAAACAACTAAAATCCAGATTTGGAAGAGATACAACCTCTCCATGTTCAATGCACCACTACTCATAACACTTAAGACATGGAAGCAACCCAAATGTCCATCAATGGATAAAGAAAGTATGGTATACAAATAGCCAAAGCAATCTTGAGAAAAGACGATAAAGCTGGAGATACCACAATCTCAAATGTCAAGATATACTACAGAGTTGTAGTAATCAAAAAAAAAAAAAAAAAAAGAGTTGTAGTAATCAAAACAGTATGGTAATGGCAAAAAAAAAAAAAAAAAAAAAAAGATATAGATCAGTAGAACAGAATAGAAAGCCCAAAAATAAACCCATGTTTATATGTCACTTAAACTATAACCAAGGAGGCAAAAAATATACAATGAGAAAGTCTCTTCAACAAATGGTGTTGGGAAAACTGGACAGCTACATGCAAAAGAATGAAACTAGACCGCTTTCTTACACCATACATAAAAATAGACTCAAAATAGACTAAAGACCTAAATATGAGAACTGAAGCCATAGAAGTCCTAGAAGAAAACATAGTCAATAATTTCTTTGACATTGACCATAGAAACATTTTTCTAGATACTCCTCCTCAGACAAGGAAAATGAAAATAAAATTAAACTACTGGGATTATACCAAGCTAAAAAGCTTTTGTATAGTGAAGGAAACCATCAACAATACAAAAAGGCAATCTACTGAATGGGAGAAGATATTCACAAATATTTGCAAAAGTCGTCAAATATATAAAGAACTTATACAACTCAACACCAAAAGAACAAAAAATCCGGTTTTAAAATGGGCAGAAAACTTAAATAAACATTTTTCCAAAGAAGACATATAGATGGCCACAGACACATGAAAAGATGCTCAACATCACTCATCATCGGGGAAATGCAAATCAAAACCACAATGAGATGTCACTTCACACCTGTCAGAATAACTAAAATGCGCACACACACACACATACACACACAAAGGAAATAACAAGTATTGGCAAGGATGTGGAGAAAAAAGAACCCTCAAGTATTGCTGGTGAGAATACAAATTGGTGCAGCCACTGTAAAAAAAGACTATGGAGATTCCTCAAAAAATTAAAAATAAAATTTTATGATCCAATAATTCCACTACTGAGAATTTACCCAAAGAAAATTAAAACACTAGTTCAAAGAGATACATGCACTTCTGTTTACTGCAACATTATTTATAATAGCCAAGATTTTGAAGTCACCCAAGTGTCCACCCATAAAGTAATGGATAAAGAAGATGTGGATAAAGAGGAATAAAGAATATATATATCAGGGATCCCTGGGTGGCGCAGTGGTTTGGCGCCTGCCTTTGGCCCAGGGCGCGATCCTGGAGACCCGGGATCGAATCCCATGTCGGGCTCCAGGTGCATGGAGCCTGCTTCTCCCTCTGCCTGTGTCTCTGCCTCTCTCTCTCTATCTGTGTGTGACTATCATAAATAAAAAAAAAAAAAATTAAAAAAAAAGAATATATATATCAGAATATTATATATATATATAAAATCAGAATATATATATCAGAGTATTACCCAGCCACAAAAAAGAATGAGAGCTTGCTGTTTGTAACAACATAGATGGATTTAGAGGGTATAATGCTAAGTGAAGTAGGTCAATCAGAAAAAGACTAATACCAGCATTTCACTCATATGTGGAATTTAAGAAACAAAACAAATGAACGAAGGAAAAAAGAGGCAAAAAAGGAAAGAAAGAAAAAAGAGATAAACAAGCAAAGAAACCATTCTTAAATACAGAGAAAAACTGGTGGTTGCTAGAAGGTAGGTGGGTGGAGGATGGGTGCAACAGATAAACGGTATTAACAGTACACCTATCCTGATGAGCACTGAGTTCCATTTATAGAATTGTTGAATCATTATATTATATACCTTAAGCTAATATACCACTGTATGTTACTTATACCTCGATTTTAAAAATGTGGTATACAACGGAATATTGTTCTGCCTTAAAAAAAGGAAGAAAATCTGGAATGTTTTTTTAACCAATAATTTGATGCTGGGGATATTAAGACTGTCTTAGAACTCCATTTTTTCAATAGAAATCCACTTTTCAACAGAAATTTTTTCAACAGAAACTAGGAGAAATGAATGAGATCCTACTTCTTCAAGGACATATTCATATCATCCATCGATGTGTTTCTAGAGGAGGCAATGGTCTCTGAGGTTCTTTAAACCTGTTTCTTTATTTTCATTCAGTGGTTTCATTGCATTCAGAAAGATTGAGTGTATTTCCAAATTATGAAATCTCATTCTGAAAATTGCTTTTGGAATATATGTGTTGGTCATCAAATGATGCTGCACACATATCTGCTTATAAGACTAAGTGGGAATAATAAATCCTCAGGTAAAAATATTGAATCTTGTGTAGGAATATGCTGAGCATTCACCTTCCCAACTGCAGGAGTCATGGCAAACATCGTTAATAAATCACAACCTTAGAGTCCTTAATCCATCGCTCATAATAGCACTCAAAAATGATGGGCCTTCCCTATCATGAGTAATTGTTTGGAAATAAAGAAGTAGATGAGGCAGCATAGATTGGCAGTAAAGAGCACTGCTCTTAAGTTCAACAAATATCTACTGTGTGCTGGTTTCCATCTGTAAAATGGAATTTAAAAAGTCCCTAGTTCATTATATGGAGGTTATAGAGATTAAATAATTCAATTAAGCAGATAGTATTTTATTTTTAAAAGGAAATGCTAAGTACTACTCTAGGTGCTTTTCACATATCAACTCATCTAATCCTCAAACAATCTTATGAGAAAGAAAGTATCCTTATCCCCTCTTGGGAAATAGGCACACAGAGAAGTAAAGTAACTTGCTCAAGGTCACAGAGCCGGTAAGTGGCAGAGGCATGATTCAAACCTAGGCATCTTGGTTCCAGAGTCCACATGGATATGCCACATGTGTTAAGAAGACAATCTCCATGTTCATTAGCTTTCTGCTAGGACTTCCTGAAAGTGCATAAAAAATATGTGCATGCTTTGCTTTGAGATCTCCATATGAAAGCTACTAGAAAAAGACAAAGAAATATTTTATTAATCCAAACACCAGCTAAGAAGAAATATAAGCAGCAGAATTTACTGGACCCAAGTCCTATATAATGATTTTGCCACAGGTCAACAACTGACCTGTATTGGTCATTTGGTCTCCATCTCCCTGACAGGTGACAGGTAGTACCAATACTCTTTAAATAATAAGACCTCAAAGAACTCATCATATCCTGACAGTAGGGGAGAAATAATATGTATATCACCATTTGGAGGTGGAGGCCTAAGTAAATGTTCCAGGAGAGAGCTCCTTTAGGAAAAAGTAGCCTTTGTCACATGTGCTTAGACTTCAGGCAGGAAGTACCCAGAAGTACTCTTCTGCAGATGATGAGGCTTCCAGCCAACCAGACGCCGGCTTCTTCTAGCAAGTCAATCTAGCATTCTGCTGGCACCTCAGCATAAAGCAGCACAGATCCACTTCATCACAAAATTTCAGGTGAGTCACTGGTAAAAAGTGAGTCCTTAAGTATCAGGGGTTAAGACTTCAGGAAGCAATTATTTTTCAGAAATAATACTTGATTTTTAAAAGTATGGAAATTCAAGCTTTATCCTGAGCAGAATTATTTCAAATCTGGCTTAATTTCCACCTACTAATATAATTATGATGAATAATCTTGATAAAAGTACTTTGAATTTGTCTAACACCTCCTAGATGATGATTTCCAAGCCTTCAGTAAATCCCGAGAGCAAGATTATTAGTTTTTTTTCTATATTTCACAAGACCTTTGGGTTGATACTCAACAAAATGAGCCACAAGTGGGTTTTTCACTTTCCCAGTCAAAAAAATATTTATACCTATGACCAGCTTGCTTTCTTGACTGTGGTAGTTTCCTACTGCCGCTGTAACAAATTACCACAAACGCAGTGCTGAAAACAACAATTTTCTTATCTTGCAGTTCTGGAGTTCAGAAGTGTAATATGGGTTTTACTGGCCTAAAATCAAGACGTTAGCAAGGTTACACTCCTGATGGCTCTAGCGGAGAATCCATTTCCTTGCCTCTTCTACCTTCCAGAGATTGCCTGCATTCCATGACCCATGGAGCCTCCCTCCATTCTAACACCAACCAACGTGACATCTTCAAATCTCTCCTGATCGTCGACATTCTGCCTCTCTGGGATAAGTAGCTTTGTGACTACATTTGGCTCACTGGATAATCCAGGATAATATTCCCATCTCAAGATCCTTAACTTAACCAAGTTGGTCATGTATTCACAAATTTCAGGGACTAAAATGTGGACAACTATGGGGAGGGCATTATTCTACCTATCATATTGATCCTTAATACTTTCTTAAAGTCTTTTCTTCTGCCCTATGAGGCCATTAAATGTCAAAATAACTGAATTCTAAGTTATTTTTGCAACTGTATATATCCAATCTTTTGACATCATCATATCTAATAATTCAACTTTATAAGTTGCAGATCTTATCTAATAATTCGATTTTATCATAAGTTATGTCAAACTACAGCCAAGAATATTGACATTATAATACCATCTATATAAACAGGAGGACAAAAAGTATAGCAAAAATTTTTTAATCTTAAGTTCTGCCTTTGTATATTTATATTCCTATAGATTTATAGATAATTGAGATTTGGTAGCTAAGGTTATAAGTAAATTTTAACAATATAACATATCACTTGTCTTTAACTGGTCCATTTCACATACTTTAATTATAAAACTCTTTGCTAACAAAAACTCAATTTAAATTAATTTGCTTCATACTCAAATGTCTCAATAATGATGAATCTAAAGCAAGTCTTCTCTCTGGATTTTTTTTTTTTAAGATTTTATTTATTTATTCATGAGAGACACACAGAGAGAGGCAGAGACACAGGCAGAG
This sequence comes from Canis lupus baileyi, assembly GCF_048164855.1. Classification (NCBI taxonomy): domain Eukaryota; kingdom Metazoa; phylum Chordata; class Mammalia; order Carnivora; family Canidae; genus Canis; species Canis lupus. The sequence continues at coordinate 16,599,102 of NC_132855.1, read as the reverse complement.
GGAGAAGCAGGCTCCATGCAGGGAGCCTGACATGGAACTCGATCCCGGGTCTCCAGGATCAGGCCCTGGGCTGAAGGCGGCACTAAACCACTGAGCCACCCAAGCTGCCCTTCTCCCTGGATTTTGATCAATAATACTTTTACTCAAGGATAAAGACTTTTCAGACTATGATCTACCTCAAGTGACAACATTTTATCAATGCTTTAGTTTTAAAAGTATATCTGCCTATAAGCACTTTTTCTAGACAGTCATGACTACTTTCTTAGCTTGAATAGATGACATACACATATTACTATATATAGTTGTATGTGTCAATACACATAAAAGAAAAGAGGAGATAACAGGGAAAGTGTTAACTGCATATATTTTATCTTTTGATGATGTCAAAGCAATTTAGATTTTATATCTGAGAATTAAAAATGAGACAAAAAAAGAAAGTTTCATATCTTACAGATGAAATTGATGCCTTGGAAGCAGGACAAGAATAGAACATTTCCTGAGTACATTTCATGTTTGAGACTTTGTTCTAGGTACTCTACTAAAACAATCATTCTCAAATATATTTTTTGTCAGTGTCTTAAAAACAGCCTATTATGTTACGTTAGATAACGCCCTTCTAAGCTGTACCACACAATTCATTCACTGTTTTGTCTGATGTTCCACCTGAAGTACAGAGTAGAACATTATTCTTTCTAGTTGAAAATAACCAGATTTATGTGGAGTTTAAGTGTCTCCTTAAAATGTGTCTCCTGAAAATGGCTTTCAACTTGACCCCTGACATGGCAGCTGTTCAGTACTGGTGCCCTGGATCAGAGGTCACACTGAGGTTCTTGCTTTTCAAAGATTTCTCTCTGTCAACAAGCATATCAGTATGAATTCAAAAGAATGAGAACAATTCCATATGACATGCATCTGCCTTTTGTCCTGGGAGCGATTATGGTAAGTTACAAACCAGGAACTTAATGTCAAAACCCTGTGTTCAGTGAGGCATAATGGTCAACTCTCAGTAGCCTATACAAAAGATAAAAGAAAAAAAAAAAAAAAAAGAAAAGATAAAAGGATAACAATAAATAAAATTTACAGGGACGCCTGGGTGGCTCAGTGGTTGAGTGTCTGCCTTCCACTCGGAGCGTGATCCCAGAGTTCTGGGATCAAGTCCCACGTTGGGCTCCCTGTGAGGAGCCTGCTTCTCCCTCTGGCCTATGTCTCTGCCTTCTCTCTGGGTCTCTCATGACTAAATAAATAAAATCTTAAAAAAATAAAATTTACAGATTATAGGAATGTTCATTGGAATCAATAGGTGTAACAAATTCCTGACATCGAAGATACTAGAGAAGGTTCCACACTACTTTTTTTTTTTTCCCCCATGAATATAGGCAGAAGTCAACCAGTCCTTCTTAGTTTGGATAATTCTATGTACTACCCAAAACCAAGAGATTTTGAAATGGGCCTGAGAATAACTCAAATACACACAAACTGCCTAATTGAAATCAAGAACCAACTGTGACAGTTATTGTATTTAGGTGGTGGGTAAAAGGGTGTTCATTATATTAACCTTTTAATTTTCCTGTATTTTTAAAGATGATTTCAAAATCAAGAGTTGGAAATAAAAAAGTAAAATTGAAAAAGGTAATTCGTAAGATACTTTTAAAACATTCAGATTTTGACAAATTTGTATAAATTTGGGGCATATTCACACAAACCAGTTAGTTCATACATATACCCCAAGAAAATGTATATAAAATCTACCACCTGAGAAAATGGAAGTCCACACTGCTTCCTACCTCTTTTGAATGAATAAAATGTGACTGGTGTAGAGTTCAATTCTTTAGAGAAATTTCCTTTTGCAAGTCATGTCATATTGACATATATTAGAATAGCAACTAAAATATTCTAAACCCATCCCCCTTTTCGTGTAACTGTCCTTGTTACACTGTTTTTAAGTCAGAGTACAAACTGCTCCAGGGCTAAGCAATGAAAGAAAAATCTCCCAATTGCTCCTAGCTACACAAAGACAGGTACAATGAACATTCTAATGACTACACACTCCCTAGTGAATTTAAATTTCCCAAAACAATGAATAATCAAAAAGTCTTATGAAAGCTTCTACACAAAAGAAAGGAAATGAGAGCCTGGGCAGCAAGTGTCCAGGAGGAGGGAGATAGAGTCTCACTTAAGACCAACTTATGGATGACTCCCTAACACACCACAGAAGATAGTACAAATGTTGAGGCACCTGGAGGTTAAGTGTCCAACTCCTGATTTCAGCTGAGGTCCTGATCTCAGGGCTGTGAGATCTAGCCCTGCTTCAAGCTCCACAGTGGACATGGACGCTGCTTAAGATTCTCTCTCTCTCTCTCTCTCTCTCTCTCTCTCCCTGTACCTCTCCCTCCCCTATCTCCTTCCCTCCCTCCAAAAAAGGACAAAAGCAAATGCATGGAAACATGAATTCCATTTACTATCATAGCTGACCATCCAAAATTCTTTGTTGCTATTAGAAAGTGAAACTAGTGCTCCTGAAAAAAATGAAATGAGAATCAAAAGGAGCTATGGTTCACAGGGAAGAACACTGCTGCTACTGCACAGCACTTATGTCCTGTAGCATTATGCAAATGTCTCCTTATTTCTTCCACTACCCGTGAGAGTTAAACATTAGAAAGCCTTCTGATTTATAATTCTAACACCTTATTTATTTTGTCTGTAAAACCAAATAGCAAAAAAAAAAAAAAAAAAAAAAACCAAAAAAAAAAACTTTTAGCAGAGGTGCAAAGAACTCTGAGTTACTGTGAGTGCCAAACTTTATTCTCCATATATCTCCCTCTTCCCCTTCCTTCTCTCCCTTCCCACCTTTCAGATACACTATCTTCTCTTCTGACTACTTCAACAACTCCCTATTCTGGGATTTTTTTCCATTTTCATCTTTCGATTTTGTGTGCCCCTTTCTGGCAACCTTCAGCCCCCAGCACATGGCCATCCCAGATGGCTATAGTTGGCTCTAAAGAAATAACATTTGCAGGAATTCATAAACAAACCATACAGGAAGTTGTTTTAGAAGTTAGTGGCCAAACTATATAGAATTAGTAAACAAACTATATGGTGAGTTGAGAAAAAAGAATAAGAGGTCTGCTTATCCTTGGCAAACCAATCTTCAACAAGCAGATGAATTTTCAATAAGGGGCTAACCCAACCAAACTTAGTTGAAGAAGGGATTTAGTTCACATACAAGGCTTTAAAAACTAAGTTACCCAAAACCCTCTATAAAACATAAATTGAGGATTATCAACTTCTCAATCATAGTATCTGTCACAGAAAGACCAGCAACTTTGGAATGGATGGATTTGGGCCACCACACAGCCAGGAAACTTTGGGCAAGTTACTAAATCTTTCTGAGCTTTGTTGTTTTGCCTATAGTAAGATGATAACACCTGTCTACCAGGGCAAGAAGAAATGTGTGAATATATGTAGAAAGGCTTGTAGTATATATTCAGTAAAAGAATACCATGTAGGTGAGTTCTTGAATATCAGACATTGTGAAAAGTGTTTTATACATGTTGACTCATTCAACCTTTACAACAATGGGGACAGATAAAGTTTTAGTCCTTCCTCCCTGAAGAGATCAGAATCATTGTCAACACCAGCAGTTCCCAAATTTGACTTAATGTTTGATTCACCTGGAGTTTTTAAAAATTGTGATGCATAAGATTCATTTATTTATTTATTTATTTATTTATTTATTTATTTATTTATTCATGATAGACATACACAGAGAGAGAGAGAGGCAGAGACACAGGCAGAGGGAGAAGCAGGCTCCACGGTGGGAGCCCAACACGGGACTCAATCTCAGGACTCCAGGATCGCGCCCTGGGCCAAAGGCAGGCGCCAAACTGCTGAGCCACCCAGGGATCCCCTGCATAAGATTCTTATTTAAGAGTTCTGGATGCAGCCTGAGCACTGGGATTCTTAAAAGCTACCTAGGTGTTCCCAATGTGCAGCCAAAATTGAGAATCAGTGTTCTAGAAACACCTTCCCCCTCCAACATCTTCAACATCTTGTTTTTTCTTCTCACAGTCTAGTGGCCCTTATCAATGAATTCACCAATCATTCATTCATGCATGCACTGTAAATTTGGAGAGAAGATAGTCACCATGACAGGGAAAAACTCAAAGTCTAGAGTGTAAATATATGAGTAAGCCAACAATAATAATCTGAAGTGTTCAATCATGCACAAACTGATACTTAATTGAAATGCCTACCATGTGCCCAGAGCAATGCTGCTAGGCTCCGGAGATAGAACAATGGAAAACACGGACACATCATCTGACCTGATGGACTTTCTCATCAGCCAATAAGAACTATAACCAAAGTAAGTTCTGATTGCTATAGAAGAAAGATTCTGTTTTCCAGAATTGTCCTTCCAGCTCAGAGAAGCACTAAGCCTTCCAGCAGACAAGTAGTCAGAATGCACTACAGCAGGAGTACAGGAGGGTGGAGAAGAAAAGTCTAGTACAGGCATAACTGAAAGCCAAAGTGCAAATACTGACTTATCTGCAATGCCTTGAAAGCATCCTACTTTCCCAGACTCAGCCCAGGAATTAAAGAAAGGTTTCCATGAGTTGAGGAACTCTGCACTGAGTCTTCAAGGATGAGTTGAGGAACTCTGCACTGAGTCTTCAAGGAAGAAAAGGTGATACTTAGGTTGGGAGATGGTGCGAGGATCCTCAGGAAAGAGAAAGCAAGGGCAACTTTGAAGCAATGGGGGGGGAGGGGAGTAAATAGCACCCAGATGATCTACCCCATTCCCTCTCCTTCTCTTGAGTGCCTGTCTTCCCCTAGCCCTTTATTCCCCTGTTGGTGGGTTGTTTTTTGATTTTTGATTGATTTTTTTTTTTTTTGCCTTACTCTTTTCTTGTTCCTTCTAGGCAGTCTTTAGCATCTTTGACCTACCTTCTCCCACCTGTACCCTCCACTCTACCACTTTACCCTGGGTGATTGTCCTGGCAGCAGGACCAGATTCATCAGCCCACACTCAGAAGGGCCCCTTCACTTGATTTAATGCTCTGATGTCATCGTCCTGAAGTTCTTAATAATTTTTGAACAGCGGGCCCCTGCATCTTCATTTTGCACTGGGTCTTGCAAATTACACAGCAGGTCCTGCCCAGAAGATTTAGGGATTCACCGGTCTAGACAGAGAATTCTGGAAAATAATTTCTAAGGAAGGTCACCTCTGGTGCAATGATCTTTTAAAAATTGATTGAGTTTGTGGATTGTCTACAACCTGTGTTTATAAAAACACTGACTGCTAAATCAAATGTTGACATAAGTGGGTCTTGTCATAGAGGAATAAAACCCCTTTTTCTCTCGAAAAAGTTCTGTAAATCAACAAATTACAATATGGAAACCTCAGACAGAAAATGCAGGAAGTTAACAAGATACTGTCCTTCAGAGCAGCTGTTCATTCAATGCCCCCACGTCTATTCCTCAGTTCCTCTGAAAGAAAGATGCCCCTCACTGCAAAAGAATAGAGAGAAGTATAGGGAAATGACCAAAAATCAATGTTTAAAGAAAAAACACTGGAAGACTGCTGTTGAGATACCCTCAAGCCATGAGTGCATAATTTCTCTTCTGAGAAAAGATTTACCAGTCCAGGGACAAGGGCTGAGAGCAGACCAGCCAATTGGTACTATAGCAGTCATGAAATAATACCACATCTTCACAACAAAGGGGTGAGCTTTTTCATGATTTTTCTTTACTCCACTAAAACACAAAGAGTCCTAGGTCACATTTTTTTAGATAGCAAGGCTGTTTATACAATTAGGTAAATTAAATTTATGATTGACACCACGGGAATGGTTTCTCAGAAACCTTGAAAAATTCTTCTTATTCTCAAGAGAAAAGAATTTTGAGCTTCAATTTGCAAAATCAAATCAAACCCATTCCCTGCTCTGCACCCTCCCTTAGTACCTTGTTCCCCATTTATATCATAGGAAGAACAACACTGGCCAACACCTCTTACTGTGAGATTGTCTTAAGGGCCAAATAAGAAGCTCATTTATATAAAAATGTTTTTTAAGCTGGGTAAATTAATCACTAATAAAAAGTGTTGCCATTATACATTGGACAGTTCCCTTTCTTCACCTTAACCCCAGATATCCTAAGACCCTCTTTTTCTCACTCAGACTGAGTCTGTCAGCCCCTGCACCACCATCCCCTTGCCTTGCTCCCTTTTTCTTCACCAGCAACATGGCTTTGCACCTGCACTAAATCCCCAAATTGGCATAACCAGAGTGTGACCCTAGCCAAGTCCCCACCTGTCCTCTACCAGTGGTTCTTCTAAACCCCTAAAATGCATGCACTGCTCTGGCTTCCTGGTTTCCTTGAATCTAAAGGATTCCTTGAATCTAAAGGATTCATCCTTTAGATTTCAGTTTGGATACTGGTTACAGTGTCACTTCTTCTAACAGTCCTCCCAAACGCATGTGTGTGTGCACATGCATGCGCACACACAGCAACAATCCTGATGTGATGGCATTCCCAAAATCTTCCATATCTCTCTGGATTCCACCCTATCATAGCACTTGGTACAGAACATTGTAGTAATTTCTTTCAGATGTCTTTCTTTCCCTCACTAGACTGTTGAGACCCTTGAAGACAGGGCCCATGTTTATTTTTATTTTTCAGGCACTTCAATGGACATAGCTCTTGGCAAAAGTAGGCATTCAGCAGATGTTTTAAAACTGGCAAAGAAGAGGAGTAGGGGAAAAGGGTGATAGTGGACTGAACAGTGCTCCCCAAAATTCATGTTTACCTGGAAAGCCAGAATGACACTATTAGTTTTCCCAGGTCATCATAACATATCACCACAAACTCATTGGTTTAAAAGAACAGATATTTATTCTCTCATAGTTCTATAGCCCAGAAATCCCAAATCCAAGTGTTAGCAGGGCCATATTCTCTCTGCAGATTCTTGATAAGAATCCTTTCTTTTCTCTTCCTAGATTCTAGTGGCTCCCAACAATCCTTCATGTTCCTTGGTTTATAGTTGCATTACCACACTCTCTCCTATTTCACATGCCTTCTTCTCTCAGGGTACCATCCCCTTCTTATAAAGACACCAGTCATTGGATTTAGGACTAGTATGACCTCATGTTAACCAATTATATCTGTAATTTCTAAATGAAGTTACATCCTGAGTTTCCAGGGAAACATGAATTTTGGGAGGGACTTAAGTGACCTATTGGGAAATATTGTCTTTGCAGATATAATTAGTTAGGGATCAAGGTAAGATTGTACTGGTTTCAGGTGTGCCCTAAATCCAATGACTAGTGGCCTTATAAGAAGTGGGAAAGACACAGAATGAAGACTGAGACAGACATTGGAGCCCTGCAGGCCTAAACCAAGGGATATGTGGAGCTGCCAGAAACTGGGAGAGTCAAAGAAAGATTTTTCCCTAGAGTCAGCAGAAGGAACATGACCTACCAACACCTTGATTCTGGACTTCCAGCCAACAGAACTATGAGAATATGTTCCTATTGTTTTAAACCAATCAATTTGTGGTTATTTGCTGGAGCAGCCCAGGAACTAAGGGAGGAGGGGAGTGATGAAGAGTTGATGAAGATGAATGATTGTAACTCTTTTATGAGCTTCCATTTTCTAGAAAAAACAGGGGAGGGGAGAAACTAAGGAGAAATGCATCTGTTTCAAGACAAACTTCAAACCTATGTAATTTAATGTCAACACTGATTAAACCAAAGGAATACAAGGCAGAACTATTTAAATTTTATTGAATCTGTGCCTTAAGCAGGTATGTGAAAGAAAACATTCTTGAATGAACTGGGATTAAGCTACTAGATATTTATGTATTTGTTTGCTTTTAATTTATTCATTCATATGTTTATTTAGTACAGTTTTAAAAAGGAGACCTTTTTTAAATAACTTTTTTTATCTGGAAATCTCTACTAAAGAAACAAACAGGGATGCCTGGGTGGCTCAGCGGTTGAGCATCTGCCTTTGGCTCAGGATGCGATCTCAGATCTGGGGATTGAGTTCCACATCGGGCTTCCTATATGGAGCCTGCTTTTCCCTCTGCCTGTGTCTCTGACTCTCTTTCTGTGTCTCTCATGAATAAATAAATAAAATCTTTAAAAAAAAAAAAAAAGAAAGAAAGAAAGAAACAACCTATTCTTGATAAACCAAGGATTCTTGAGGAGATTAAGGAAAGTAAACAGAGAGGTGCAAACAGGAAGTGCAATTTAAAGCATTTATTCTCAGTGGCATTTAGGAACCAGAACAGGGTGGGCCCATCCAGTTGAGCTCATTTTACCTCTGCCTCAGTCCTTTTTCAGAAGTAGTGGAAGATATTACAGAGCTCTGGGACTTTTTTAATTGCCTAAAGAGAAAACCACACCCAGGCCTAAAAGGAAAAGAATCAGCTTTGAAACTAGGAATATGTTTCCAGCTATGGTCACCTAGAAGGCCTTTGTTCTCTCTCTGCAAATACCCTGATGAAATGAAGGGACATGTTCTCGTATAATAAAATACCCCCTTCCTTAATAAAACTAACTTAATGAAGCATCATTACAATTTTTTGTTCTAGTGAACCTTGTTTTAGCTTCATTATCATACAAAGTAGACTTAAAAGAGGTTATTTCTGCTAAGTTTACTAATAAAATCCCTTTGAAAAATAGCAAATAGGAGGAGGCTATCTTTTGCTCAATTCTCTGATTTCAACAGTTCTATAATGAACTTTCAGTTTAAAGCTGGCATGAGTAGAATATATTATGTATCAGTGTTGGTTGTCTGCCAGCTTAGAACCATTCTCCACCTTCTCAGTGTGCCTCCCATGGGGATAACTCCCTTGGAATCACTGTAGCCCTCCACTCCCTGCTGAGTTTTTGTTGGAAGCACCAGTAGAAGATCAGAGAGTGGAAAGAGAAGGAAACTGGGGTGAATAGGACATGACCCATCCCAAGATCACTGTTGTTCTGACAGTGCCAGGTGAGGCAGTCCCTTCCATATTTTTCTGAGCTATCTCCAACTCCCAGTCACTTCACCCATCCCCTGCCCCATCAGGCCCAGGCAGTGACAGTTTCCTGCCACTGCCAGTCCCTGGGTGTCTCACTATTCTTCTGGGTACTCTTAACTTTGCCCATTCATATGTAAAGAGCACCTTTATTAAGTGACCCTGTGTCAAACCCTTGGGTTTGCCATTGGTTTCTAGCCAGAGCCATGACTGGTAATGCCAGCATCTGTAAGACCATTTAAAATATGTCCATGTAACCCATATAAGTAATCACAGCAACTCATAGGATGACTTTGCCTTACCTGTCTTTTCTCCACTCCACCTTCATCTGTTGAAAATCTGCCCATCCTTCAAGAATCATCTTTAACGTATTTTTTAACTTCATACAGTTTCTTCTACCTTTGAGCCTCTCTCTTTGTTTTTTTAATTTCATTATTTTGAACTTTACTCTGGTAGTGTTCTCATTCTGCTTTATTTTCATTTGTTCTCAGGTCATATCCCCTTCTCTGGCTAATAACTCATTAAGATCAATGACAGAATGGTACCAATTTTTATGTTCCCCTCCCAACCGGTAACTAGTTCACTGTCAGTATACATATTCACTAAATGTGTGCTGCTGCTGCTGCTGTAAACTCTAGCCAGGCAGGTATCTCCAGTAATTTCCCTATTATAAAACCAAGAACATTTTCATATACACGCATATCTTCATTTTATTTATATATGTATAATATATTATATATTTACATATATGTCCTACACTGATGTTTTCCTGATAAACCAACTTTTCCTTTTCTATTTTGATAGGTATATAGATAGGTCCAGACAGAGACACAGATGTAGGTATAGGTATAGATATAAAACAAGTCTTCACCTTTGGTCAAGTAGTTTTCCAAACATTTTATACATTCTTACACTTCAGTGTCTCTGCTAACCCAGAGAACATTTACTTTCTCCCTTGTTCCCTTTCCCTCTAATGACACTGCTCATTACAGCTCTTGCTGGCCCATGACTGGTGGACTGTCCTTTGCTCTCCCAACTATAACAATCCAAAGAGCATCTATGTCTTTGTCTTTAGCCTTCTTCTCAGTCGGCACTTTCTCCTGCCTGCTTCATCATTTATTACTTATGATCATATTCAATTATCTATCTTGAGTTTCATTTTCCTCAACTAGAAAAAAATGGGAATAATTTAGTCATTCACTGAGTCGATTATTTAATAACGACTTGCTAAAGACTGGGCTGGGTGCAGGGAGGCCACGAGTCTGAAGCAGCCTGTTCCACAAGGACCTTGCAGTCTGGTGTGAGGGCGCAGAGGAATAAAAAGACACATACGGTGCGGGAAAGAAGACTCCTCAGAGGAAGGGACCACTGAGCCAAGCCCTTCATTCTAGGTTGGAATTAGATGAAGAAACACCCTCGATAATTTGGTTGATTTTGAGAATTATGGAAATAGGATCAGTCACAGTTGCAACAGCAGAGAGATCCTTTTCACAACTGAAATTAATGTAGATTTGCTTGAATTCTACTGGGTTTAAAGAGAAAGTATCTGCTTTGGTGAGTCTGACTACTGAACTTAATTCAGCTTCAAAATTAAATTACTGCTCTGCTGGAGAGTCACTTAGAGCAGCAAGATTCAGGGGAAAAAATTAAATTAAAATCACACTTAAAAATTCAGCACACTGAGGCTCCTGGGTGGCTCAGTCAGTTTAAGCGTCCAACTCTTGGTTTTGGGTCAGGTCATATCAGGGAGGTGGGATCAAGCTCCGCATCAGACTCTGCACTCAGGAGGGACTTTGCTTGAGATTCTCTTCCTCTCCCTCTGTCTCTCCCCGCACCTTCTCTCTAAAAATAGATACATACATACATAAAATTCAATACATCATTGAGATCTTACTATGATATTTATTTCATATTTAAGCTGCTACAGTTTTCTCCTTGTACCAAGGAACCCCTTACATGTTTTTTACCTCTTACATGTTTAGCAACTCTGAGCTGCTTCCATATGTAAGTGAGGCTCCCAAGTCCTGCAGTCCTTTCACTTGACCAAGAAAGATGGTTGTGGACACTGGTGAAAACATTTTTATATTTTAATAAATTTAACTCTGTTTATTTTTTTTTAAATATTTTATTTATTTATGACAGATACAGAGAGAGAGAGGCAGAGACACAGGCAGAGGGAGAAGCAGACTCCATGCACCGGGAGCCCGATGTGGGATTCGATCCCGGGTCTCCAGGATCACGCCCTGGGCCAAAGGCAGGCGCCAAACCGCTGCGCCACCCAGGGATCCCAATTTAACTCTGTTTAAACTATGAATATCCAACTTACAAATTTTCAGGTTTTTTTTACATATGTAGGTGTGTGTGTATTTGAATGCATATTATATAGTCAAAATTTGTGAGCCATTTAGTTGGAATGTGACATACATTTCTCTACAGAAATTCTACCTAATAGTGCCTAGCTTCCCAGGCTAGCTCTCAAACATCTATTACACCACAGCATCTTGTCACCACATCAAACATCTCCATGGGGCAAATGTGGCAAGGGTTAAATTTAGAGGCCTACAGTTCTGATTCTGATTAGGTAAATGAAGTCAGGGCCTCTGAGGCAAAGACTGGAAACCAGTATGGTGGGTACAGTTAAGTGCGGTCTCTGGGCCCCTTGTGCTGCATAATGGAGAGACCTAAGGCTCTGAACTCAAACAGACCAAAGTCAGAATCTCAGATTCATCAGTTGCTAACTTTGTGGCTATCAAGAAATTATGTTCTCCATATCTTCATGCCCTTACCTACAAAACAAGAATGGCTATAAGGATTAATAAGGTAATACATGCAGTGTACCTCCACAAGGGCTGGCACTCAGTAGCCATTCAGTAAATTCTGGCTCCCTTCCATTCTTTCCTTTGCTTTCTGAACCTGTTACCTACGTCTTGGACTATGAAGAAATTGGCTTCCATTGTAGGACTGGAGAAAAAGAACTAAATGAAAAGCATCTGTGTGTGTGTGCAACATGTACTGTGTGCATACGAACATGCGTGCATAAAATCAGTAAATATTAAGTACCTGGCCCAATGAATAAGAACTCCATAAATACTGGCTTATTTTTCCACTAGTTTACTGAACAGACTGCTTCCTTTTCCACTGACACAGCCTGTAAATTCTTGCTCACCATTCTGTCCCTGGGCCACTGGAATGTGAATCACGGTGTTTCTTCTAATAGTCACAAAGCCATAGTCTTTGTGGCTGGTAATGTATTAGATAGTTTCTAGTTGGTTCCAGACCTCTGGGTTAATCTGGAAAAGACATATGGAGGCAGCCTAGAGACATTGATTTCCATGAGTTCATCTGCCTGGCCTGTAAAAGGTGCCGGGGTGAGTATAAAGAGAGAAAGAATATCTGTTCCCCATTGGGGTCCTACATACCAGGCCTGAACCCAGTGCAGAGGAGGGCTGTGTTCACAGGCTACAAGAATGTTTCAAAAGGACACCCAGGGTCTGAGTCAGTGGAAAAGAGGAAACCCTTCTTGTGTATGCATAGAACATATGTGGCTTCAGCTCAATGATACCCAGGGAACCACAACACCAACTTGGACTATACCAGAGTTGGCACTTTTAGGAGAATCAGAAATCTATACTAGTTTGGGAAAGCCATTTTCCTAAAGGGAATATTACAGGGCCAGGATGAATGAAGCACGAGTACTTCTGTGTACTGTGGGCATCAGGGAAGAAAGGCTTCAGAGAGAAAAATCATGAGAGAATTATTTCATCACACACGAGAAATCCCCAGGAACTCCCAGTCATCTGAGGTTAAGACTTCTCTAGGGGGCAGGGAGGTGGTCCTGAGACTTCAGTGTCAATCCACAGGCTGGAAGGGTTTGAGGAGAGTGCAGAGGGAAGGGTACAGCCAAGGACAAAGTCCAGCAGTCTTCAGTCAGGTGTATGTGCAGCAATGCTCACAGTTACAGGGGGCGGAGGGAATTCTGTGGCTTAATAGCAGAATGGAATAAATGGTTAGATTATAGGTATATAAATAATAGTTTCTAAATATTATGGCACCAATATTAATAACTATGACTTTTTTTAAAGCAAATCTGCTAAACCCTTATTGTTCATCACCACACAGAGAAGACAGATAATGATGGCTTGCTAGCACTTGTCAGGATCCCGGGAGGAAGACACTGTATAAATATCAATTATAATCAGTCCAAGTTTTATTGTTTTCCATTCTCCAGTGGCATTTTATATGTAACACAATCACTAATCTTCACACTATACAATCAGTACCTACTTAGTATATTGTCCGGAATAGTTAAACTCTAATTAGTTTATCCCAGTTGCTCTGGGAACATCTCTTAGAGGAGCTTTTCTTATCCAATAATTATGCTTTTGTTGTTTTCTAATACAAGCCAATATGTACTGGTTAATATTTAAGTGGCTTCACACTGAGATAATAAAAAGTGTTTTGAATATGTCTCCGCTATGTCTGAGACTGAGAATGGCTGTGGCATCACTATCTGTTTTGAACTCCAACATAATCATTCCTGATCATTCAGTATGAATGCTTAACCCAAGAGATAATCACTGTTTTCCAGGCTAACACTCAAGTTGGCTGAATTAAAGACACTCTGGCCTATGCAAAGGATCACAGTCTGAGGTAGCCTCAGGGGAAGAGGGCAAACAGGATGGGAGAGGCTAGGTGGCAGGTATTGGAGACTGTAATTTAGGAAAAACAAGAAAGGGAGACAAAGGGCCTCAGGGCATATATATTCAGATGTTCTAAGCAATCAATTAGAAATCAGGAGAATGGATGGATATCCTCTACAATTTTTTTTTTAATTTATTTATGATAGTCACACAGAGAGAGCAAGAGAGGCAGAGACACAGGCAGAGGGAGAAGCAGGCTCCATGCAAGGAGCCCGAAGTGCGACTCGATCCCGTGTCTCCAGGATCACGCCCTGGGCCAAAGGCAGGCGCTAAACCGCTGCGCCACCCAGGGATCCCTGGATATCCTCTACAAATTTTTTTCTCTATTATAAGACATAATAGTTTATAGATATCAAAGCTTTGTGTATGGGAAATTAAAAGAAGAAATTTTGGGGTGAAGAGTCTCATAAAATCTTACAAACAATAAGAAACATTAAAATAATAAATAAATGAAATGCCAACATATGCAAAAGATAGGAGTAAAAAGTGAATAGAACAGAAAATTAGAAGGCCTAAATGCTAGTCCTGAAGCTTACACTTATTTGTGACCTTAAAACTTACACTAATTTACCTTGTTACCTTGACAAGTCTTTTCATCTCTCTCAATTTCTTTCCTTATCAGTAAAAAGAAAATGATAGACAAACTTGATCTCTTAAAAACAAACAAAACCCTTTTTGTAACTGGCCAAATCCAGTAGTCCTGAGTTTTCTCTTTTTGGACAGTATTTACGCTCAAAAGCATACAACCAATCTATCAATTATGTGTTCCCAACTGCCCTGTATAGAAGACAGAATAAATCATTTACTCCCCAAGGAAGAGAAATCAGAAAGTGAAAAGCCCATGTTGCTGAATCACTGTTGGTGCCTGATACAAAAGTCCCATTGACTGCATCCCTTCTGTATCACAAGCAGCAGCAAGTGCTCTAAACCAGAGGAAGCCAGATACAAAGGCACACAACAGTCATGGTGCATGGTAGAGGGGCCACAATTCTCTTATGCTCTGTCTCTAATTTCATTTTATGGCTTTGAGCAAGCCCCCCAATTTCTTTATGCTTTAGTTCTCTGATCTGTATATGTGTTAATATTATCTAAACTGCCTTATTATAAAAAGAATTAATATTTTAGACACATTTGTAATCAAAGCACTTCAGAATGAAAAGTGTTAGTTTTAAGAGCTAATGTGCTTATGGAAATAGCACTGAACTTGGAAATTAAAAAACTGGTTTGAAAGGAGATTTACTATCTAGATGCTGGGTGACATTCTCACCTTTCTCTTTCAGTTCTCTCATTTGATAAGGACAAACTGTAAAATCTTCCCTGTCCACACCAAGATTACCAAATCCAAATAAGATCATCAAATGTATGGCATCTTTGAACTACAAAAGTAGGTTCTTGATAGCCTCATCACAATCAGAGGAACCTAGGAACCATTTTCGCACCTCTTTCAACATTAAGTTTTACAGGTCCAACAACAATTAGGAATCAGGAAACTTCAGGACCTCCTGATAGTAAAGGAACATCAACAAAAGAAGCAAATTCAATCTAAGCTTTATGCAAACCTGGCAACAGTAAGTGACAATCATGAGAGGCTTGCTTGGTCACCTTCTTAACTGGCTTGTGAAACAATGGTGGCAGGTGTTACCAGCAAATCCTTGGTTCCATCAAACTGTAGCAGGAGCCAGTCTGTAACGATTTGGGGTTTCACCCTCTGAAACAAAAACCCACGTGGCGAGACTGACTGGATCATGATAATGCATCTAGAAATGTTTTTCCATCCTAAACAAAAGAAAATCAGAATGGATGTTCTCCTAAACAATGGATGGATGGAATGGATGTTTATCCTAAACAAAATCTGGAGAGAAGCCCAAATAATCCAGATGATCTCTACCCACTTCATGGGTATGCTTGTTTCTAGATACTATTTTGGATGTTTTTCATTTTCTTTCTTATTCAGAAAGGCATATTTTTCTTTCTCCTGAGTATCCCATTTAGTTATAGCTGTAACTACTGCCCACGGGTCTTATAAAATGATAGTGGGAGGGGAAGGGGACAGAAGAGAGTCAGTGAGGCCTTTTGGTTGGAGGTCTATTTTGTAGAATACTAAATGGACAAGTAAGTCTATTTTGCAATTTTTAAGAAGACAAAATACAAACTTACACACTCATCTTCCAGTGACTCATTCTCTACCACTCCTTTAATGCCTGCCTAGAAGCCCTGTTCTACGGTCGAGAATATTTCACCAACATTTTTACATTTTTCAACTCCGCATCTAAATTCATTTAAGAGTAAGCCAGTTTAAAATTATGTTTAAAATTATAACATAATTATATTACATTCCTAATTATGCACTGAAGAGTTGTTGTGGAGTTTCTTGTTTGTTTTTCATTCCCTCTAGGTTTTGGCATGGATAAAACTGATTGAATCACCAGTTGCTTATAAACAAGAATAGATTTTTCTACTCAACTTTGTAATTCCCCAAAGAGCTTCATGGGGGAGTTTTATATCTATATAGAGTGCTGCTTATAGCTGATAGGCCAACTGGTCTCCTAGCAAAAGCACCAAATCTTGGGACCAAAACAAACAAAAAAGCATCACTCCTGAATTGTCACCAGCATCTAGGCTAAACAAATCCTTTTGTATTTTTTCAGTTTCTGGTTGGTCCACGATCCTCCCTTCCCCCCATGTACTTGAGGTACAGGTTGCCTATTCAAAAGGTGAAAGAACCGTTGGCAATGGGTATAGGTGCCAGAAAACAGGTTTATTGGGCAGCCGGCATTACCCCAAGAGGGACATCTGTTCAGCAGGAAGCTACCACTCTGTGCCAGCCTTCAGAACCATCTGCCTCCTTATGCTTCAGGACACACACACACACACACACGCTCATCCATGCACTGACTGGGTATGAAACCCAAGTTGGAGAGTGAAGCTGGTATCATAAAATGTCTACCTCACAGCAGAGGCTGAAGGAGCATACAGTGAAGAACCACCAATGATTACTATATGGATTTGTCTCTGTATGGGAGAAAGAGTTTCCCACCCTAATGCCCTGATCCAGCCCCAGCCCTCATGGTAGATTAGTAATTTATTGCCTGAAAGACTTAATAAAGATCATCCACAATGATGTCCAAATTAAATTTCAAGGTCACAGACCTACCGTAAATTCTTCAAACACTCAGAAAATGTCTTTTAAAAAACAGCTCTCACACGGGGGAGTTAAAGGAGTAAGAGGGAAAATGTCCTTCGGATGGATGGTCTTTCATTACACTGCTGTCGGTCCAATCACAGGATTAAAGAATAGTCAGTGAGACTAATGTCACACAAGACAGACAGATGTGGGTCATGGGCAGCAGAATCACAGGGCATGCCCTCCTAATATTTGTGTGCACATGCACTTGCATGCACTTCTGTACACATGTGTGTGGAAGGACAAGACACAAACTGTATTGCTTAAACGGATCCAGTATCTCCTTATTGCTGAGCATTGTTAAGCTAATGTCCAAGATGAGTAAAATGGTTTAACTGTTTCTAAAATGTTATGATGACTTTTAAAAACTGTATCTTAACTTTAAGAAATAATTTGGAAGTTTACAAGGTAGTTAAAATAAGAGAATAGAAAGCAGTAAAATTCTAGATATAAAGGGGGAGATAATAGTACCAGAAACCAGAGATGAGGATTGTTGCAACTGAGCACTCAATTTGGCTCTCCAGTCAAGCAAAAAGAAAACCATGAGAAGTAAAATAACCCTCATGATGTTACCAACTTTCAGAAAGATAAGTCTTCCTGGAACTGAACTTAGGAGTAATTCATTGCATGAAAATGTAAAGATGGATGGGCAGATCGACAAATATTAATAAAACATAAAATTGCAACAAACAGTGCTGTATGAAACAAGTCAGCATAGAAGTTTTGAGTGTGAATTTCTCAATAGATAAATCTGAGTTCAAATTAGTAATTAGGACATTTATCAAACTAATTAAACCATACGAAGCTTCTGATTCCTCATCTCTAAAACGGAGGTGACGGTACCTACCTCATAAGGTTATCATGAGGATCAAATGAGATAACACAGGAAAAGGACCTTGTACAGTACCTGACCAGCAGGTGCACAAGAAATGTTGGTTCCATATATCATTTCTCAGCCCCACTCACAATGGTTGGCTTCAGGTCTCCATGTGGATGGAACAAAAGTCTAAGACCTATTGACCTTGAAGGCACTCTAAATAAATGTGTAAATGTGAAAATGTATAAATAAGATATTATGATGGCCCAAATAAATTGCTGGCCAGATGCAACAAAAAAATTTTTGAAGAAACTGAAAGAATGGTGGCTGACCTTTTAGATTAACAGTGGTCTCAACCACAACCAGGGAGTTGCTGCAGGACTCATTGCCAAGGATTAACATCTTTTTTACTATCTCACCCAGATAGTGGGCCATCCTACCTCCATATTGAGGGCTGGCTATAGGCATGATTAGAGACAAAGTTAATTCTTTGTCTCAAAGAAAACATATCATGAACCTATAAGATGCTTAGACAAGAATAAATTGGGATTCCAGAATCTGTTATCATACAGAGCTCTAGAGCAATAATTTAATTTGAAATATATAAGAATAAATATCACCTACTTAAGAAAATAAGTAAAATACTTTTATATGGCTGCTAAAAAATATTTTTAATAGTACTATTCCTGGATGGAAAAATGGATGTATACATATTAGATGGATCACTAAATACTCAGCAATCCTTTCCCATATGTCTGACTCTGTGCTGAGTTACATCAGGTTATTATCATCAATTATGCTTGTACACATCTAGTTACAACTGTGAGTTTATATTAGTGATCCACAAAAGAACTGTTAAACTAAATTAAAAAATGCTACAAGGTCAGGACGCCTGGGTGGCTCAGTGGTTGAGCTGCTGCCTTTGGCTCAGGTCGTGACCCCAGGATCCTGGGATTGCGTCCTGCATTGGGCTCCCCGTGTGGAGCCTGCTTCTCCCTCTGCCTGTGTCTCTGCCTCTCTGTGTCTCTCATGAATAAATAAGTAAAATCTTTTTAAAAAAGAATGCTACAGGGTCACCTGGGTGGCTCATTCAGTTAAGTGTCTGCCTTTGGCTCAGGTCATGATCCGGGAGTCTGGGATCCAGCCCCAGAGTCAGGCTCCCTGCTCAGCAGCGAGTCTGTCTCTGTCTCTCTGCTTGTTTTATGCTTCCTTGCTCTCTCAAATAAATAAACAAAATCTTTAAAAAAAAAAATGCTACAGGATTATGCATACAGTTCACAATACAATTAAAGAGACTAAAGCAGAAAATGACCATTTGTAACAAAATTGTGGTAATTGTCACCATACACATTGCTTTGTGTGTAATTAACAATTTGGTTAACGTATGCAAATTGTAATACTAGAAGTTCTTTTAGCTAAAGGGAGGATTATCCGAAATTCATTTCCACAGCCAAATTCCAGCCCCTGGCAAATTTTCTAGTATCTGCACATTTTCTCAAATGATGAAAGCAGGTCAACAGCACTAAGCCAAAGCAACAGTTTAATTTTAGCATCTCTCTGTGCAAAAGCTACTGCAACCAAGGTCACAGCCAAGGTTACTGTGCCACCTCCTAACGGCTGTGCTGTCAGAAACCCCATGAATCATTTGCAAGTACTGAAACATTAAAGAAATGTTGGGGTTCAGTAACAGAGGAACCAACATAGTTGGAGCATTTGCAGAAACTCTTTCCTACCTAGGACCTTTCTCACTCCCTAAAGACATGACCATTCATTCACTCAACATTTACAGTTGCTCACCATGTACCTAGTACTGTGCTAGGGGCCAGTTACAACAGACACCAGCTCGGCAGAGCTTACAGGCAGTCTCAGACCTAAGCACAAACTTCAGGGGCATAGTCCTAAGGAAATAAAAGGCTCAGAATCAAAATGCAGGCACATTAATATGCAAATATGCTCTTCAATAAGGGCACATCACCTGTTCAACATGCCCTTGGGTAAATGAGCCAGAGTGACTGACTCACTCCACTACAACCCCATCCAACAGCCATATAGGGTCCGCATGTCCAGGCACAGGTTTGGCCAGGGGATCCGTGCAAACCACACTCAGCAGAGCACAGTAGAGCCTGGAAGAAGCACCAGGAATCCTTGCAGTTCCACCACTCTTGGATCCTGCAGCCACTTCCCCACCCTGCTTATGAGAAGCCCCATGTGACATTGATAAATTATTGTATCTGCTGATGACACGACAGGTCAGGAACATGGAGGGAATGGCACTCCTACATGAATGTAAAAACACTTTCCAGCAAGAATGCAGGTGAACTCCAGGTGACATCCACATTAGTCATCATAGGTTTTTACACGTTTCTTTGTATAATTTCAGAATTATATATGGTGAGACATGCCTTTAAATCTAGGTAAGGTAAGGAACCCTCACAGAGCGACCAAGAGACAGACTGATCATGCCACAATTACTTACTGAGTGCCTGCTGTATGCCAGGAGCAATGCCAAGCGTGGAGGCTATTGTTAGGAGAGGTAAGAGACCCCTATAGTGGTGGGTAGATCATGCATGAGGGCTTCCAGTATCAAAGGTGTACGTGCAAAGGCAGCGAGGTAGAGGGGAAAGAATAGGAGCATCCAATGGAAAACCCAGTTCTTGCCTCTTATCTGTAAAAATGGAGACAACCACACCTATTCAAGGTCACTGTGAAGACCAAATAATAGCAGTTATGGCTTATTATGTCAAACAGTTGAATCGACTGCCATAATTTGAAACTGGGCTTCCCCTCATTAAAGGTATGACCTTTCTGTGCCTCAGGCTTCCTCATCCATAAAAGAGGGATATATAGTCTCTTACAGGGTAGTGATAAGGATTCAATGAGTAAATTCATATAAAGAGCTTAGAGTGGTGTCTGGAATGTAGGGAGAATTCACAAGTTAGCTCTTATCACTGCTGCACTCCCAGGGCTATAAGAAGGAGCTTTGAGGGTGTTGGGGAAGATTTTGAAGTTTAAGCAGGATCCCTTCAGGTAAGGCTGGTGGGAGTATGGTGGAAATATAGAAAGAGGGGAAAAAACACAGAGCAGCAAAGTGGTGTGGGAAAGCCGGGGCCCAAGAGGATAACACTTGTGCTCCCAGGTCCCTCTCACTGTCTCTTTCTGTCCCACTCCATCCTGGAGCCAATCCTAACCAGAGTAGGACCCTCCCGCCAGACTCCGATACCAGCCAGGAGGATGAGAATCAATGTTTTCATCACAGAGCAGGGGCCAAAGATGAGCCCTGGATACACGCATGCCCAGGAAGACCCTCTCCATACTCACCTGCACACCCACACCCATGTTGCAGCCTTCATTGGGTCAAGCCATCCCAGAATCGGGAGTCCTTTACTGAAGCCCCTTAGCTCAAGCTCCGATATGCTGCCCAGTTCTTAGGGTTATATTCACTTTTTAGCATTTTTACTTTTACAGAACACCTTCACATAATATGACTTTTTAACCTATTGATTTTCTAAAAGTACTAATCGCTATCAAAAATAATGAGGTAGAGACTGATCTTCTTTTTGTATAGAACTATATGTAATATGGTTGCACCTGTGCAAAAGAATGGATGTAAGGACACTGCCCATATGTGAACATGAATTCTTGAAAGATACAAGAAATTTTTTACAGTGCATTTTCTTTGGAGGGTAGGACTGACAGATCTACAGTGAAAAAAAGAGACTTTTCATTTAATACAGTTTTGTATGTCTTAATTTTACACTGTGCATATGTATTACTTTAAATTTTTTAATGAGTTTAAAAAATGAACAAAATATTCCATCTCAGAAGTTCATTCTAATGTCTAAATAAAAGTATGTTTTCCTGGTACATAGTAGCTGTTGGTAAATAACAGCTGCCTACTGCCACTACTATCATTATATGTATAATAAAACTTGTAGGGGCGCCTGGGTGGTTCAGTCAGTTAAGCATCTGACTCTTGGTTTCAGCTCAGGTCATGATCTCAGAGTCATGAGACTGAGCCCTACATGGGGCTCTGCACTCAGTGTGGAGTCTGCTTGAGATTCTCTCTCCCTCTGCCCCTCCCCCTGCTTGCTCCCTCTCCTGATAAATAAATAAATAAAATCTTTTAAAAAAAACTTATTGTATAATTAGTAAACTAATAATTATCGTATAATTATTTGTACAATAACTACGAATGTAGTATTAACTATGCTCAAGCTTATCCATGTGCATCAGATCTCCCCAGTGGGGCTGTGAGCTCCATGAGAACAGCTTCTATCTGGACTGGCCTTTGCTTCCAGGCATACACAGCACCTCCCTCAGGGATCATCATCACAGACTAACTAACTAAATAAATATACACAGGAATAACTGCCCTGCCCAACAACCTCATGGGTGAGGGAGTAAATATATCCTTATCTCCACATTGCAGGTGTGGAAACTGAGGTCCAGTGAGGTCATGTTGGGAGGTCAAAAGTAAAAAAAAAAAAAAAAAAAAAATGGGGAAGGAGCTAGACAAAATCCAGGTCCCCGAGACTGCCAGTCAGAACTTTCCATCAGCTGTGGCAAGCTCATTAACACAAGTAGATTGAACTCAGTGCCAGCACAGAGACAATGTTGAAAACCCAGTGAGAACTAGAGCTGGGACTACTAAGTGAGCTCACTAAAACAAACCAACAAACACCATTTCATTAGGCACATATGTAGTAAGACTGTCCCCTGATATGATAGTTATATTAGCCAGGGTTGTCCAAAGAAACAGAACCAATGGGAGATATATAGATATAGACAGAGATGATAGATATAGATATAGATATGATTTAGATATAGATATAAATATATCTCCACATACACTACAAAAGGAAATTTATTATAAGGAATTGGCTCATGCAATCATGGATGATCTGCTGCCTGCAAGCTGGAGACCCAGGAAAGCCATCAGTATAATTCAGTTCAAGTCTGAAAGCCTGTGAACCAAGGAAGCTGATGGCATAAATCCCAGTCCAAAACCAGGAGAAATGAGATGAGATGTTCCAGCTCAAGCAGTGAGGCAGGAAAAAAAGAGGCAAACTCCTCCTCCCTCTACCCCTCATTGTATTCAAGCCCTCATCCAACTAGATGAAGCCCACCCAGTTGGAGAGTACAATCTACTCTACTGAGTCCACCAATTCAAACGTTCATCTCATCCAGAAACACTCTCTCAGAAGCGTCCAGAAACAATATTTAATCTGGCACCCCATGGCCAGTGAAGTTAACACATAAAATTGATCATCACACCAGTAAAGTCACCTTAGGGGGACACACATGTGCATGGATTCCAAACAAGAACAGTAATCTGTAGGGAAAGAAAACAACCCCATACGATCCACAGAGAGCAGTTCCAGGAGAATCCTGCCAACCAGCATGGAAGCATGAGCCCATTGGTGCTGGGGAGCCAACAGTCACCTACACAAATACTGGTTCTGCCACATGGCTTGGGACAAACTGATCCTCTGTGAGCCTCAGCTTCCTCATTCGCAAAATGATGATGATCCAGGTACCCAACACATAGGGTCCACTATACGGATTAAATGAGATAAAAGGTCCTAAGTAATAGAAAACTGCCTGGCTTAAAAAGTATTTGATGAACATTGGTTATGTTTGCTATTTCTATTATTAGAGATAAAAAGCCATAGCCAGAGCATAACCACACACACAAACACATGCACACACGCGCGCGTGCACACACACACACACACACTCCACCCTAAGAATTACTTGCCCCATTCCTTGCACAGACTTTATCATACTACTTATCAAGGGTACTAAAATGAGTTGTGTGGAGATCTGTCTCTTTTCTAGACTGAGTGTTTTCTAAAATCAAAATAATTTGTATCTTATTCAATTTTATATCTTCAATTCTTAATACCTGAAAAGTGCTCATACATGTTTGTTAAAAACGTCAAAGTGGAATGAAAAATTCTGAATCATTTAGACTCACTGATAACAGTGATATCACTCGGTGATAACATGATATCAATCACAGATATAACAGCAAACAATATTTTAAAGATTGAAATGCAGTTTCTTTTCATTTTGTGGATGTCTTTTTAGATAGTTTACCATAAACACAATATCTATAAATAAAGCTAACTTGTATTTTGAGGCCCACTAATGAGCTAAACCGTCAGCCCTCTAGCTTCCCTTTGATGTTCATTCAACTTCATTCTTGCAAAGTTTAAGCCAACACATAGGACGAAATGAATACAATTCATCAAAGAGCCCAGGCTTCCACAGACCTACACAGAGATCCAATCAACAGGTTGTCTCTGCAATGGAGACAGGAAGATCCCTTTTAACGAGGGCAATCTCTCAAATCAGTTCTCCTTCTCACACCTTGGTGGGAGCAGTGTGGAGGTATAGCAAAGGAAACTCTACCTCTTTTTCCAGGCACTATGGCAAAATTCTGTAAGTTGGGTCACTACTTGGATATCTTTGTCAAGCCGGTTGTGAGACTGTGAGCCCCAAGAATGTGCCAACAGCAAACCTTACTCCATTTCTATATAGTACAATCATGTTTGTCCTCAGATATAATTGCGTGGTTCAAGATAAAACACTCCATACTACAATGCTTATTGTCTTTAACTATAAGCCCCATCCATCATGAAAGCCAGATTAATTCCTTGCCTAAAGCCAGTAATATGTCTTTGGGATAAAGCACAAACTTTGAGAGTTTAATAACTTCATTACATTACACGGCCCATCCATTACAACAGCATAGCTATGGCTGGACTCAGTTACTGTGATTACTCAAGCCAATCTCATGTTTACAAAGGACAGTTTGCTCCGAGGGAGGCAGAAGACTGGTTTTTGGAGCCATTCATTTATTCCCTAGTAACTGTTTGTTGAGTGTCTACTTTGTGCCACACACTGCTCCAGGTACTGTGGCTACCAAAAAAGAAAGAAAAAAAAAAAAACACACATTTTTTGCTCTACGGAGTTTAACGTTAGTGAGAAAAGACTGACAAAAAAATTAAACAAAAGCTCATTTCAGGTAATGATGTATTGTTAAGAAGAATCAGGAAGGCCTTTCTGATGAGGTGAAATATGGATGATGACAAGGGGCTTCCATGCAAAGATCGCCCTTTGCACAGAATTTAATCTGGCTCTTCAGTTCACATCTCTGCAGAACTCTGTGGAAGAACTACATCCTCAGTATTCCAGAATGTCATAGCTAAGATACATCATAAAAACTTGAACTCAATTCCATGTACCCAAATCTTCAGATTTCCTAGATCCCTGGAGAGATCTTGTCAGACCCTTGAGTGTGGTTTAGATACTTAGCAGAAGCCTCTGTTGTTTAAATGGCCCCCAAGACACTTGAAAATAAATAGGACTCATTTAACAAAACAGTTTATTCTGAACTGTCAGTACCTCATTAAAAGGAAGACCCCACTGCCAGCTCCACTGCCTTATCCAGACCTGGCCAGCATGCACATTCACTCACCCCTTCTCCACAGGACCTGTTGTAGAATGGGCATGTGGCCCAAGCTTCTCCTCCAAGTAAGCCCTGAGGTTTATGCAAGAGTTAGTAGAAATAATGTTTCTAACTGATGGACTGAATCTGGAGGTACATGAGGCCTAGCTGCTAAGCCTGGCAGAGAACAGAGCCTATGTGGAGCAGGAATGTTGGAAAACAGTAAGACAGTGGGCCTAGATGCCTTCATCTGAACAGCTGGATCAATCCACACCTAAAGCCAACATACTCTCTGATTCTCAAATTCTTTGGTTAATAAATTATCCCTTTTTTGCCTTAAAGTAGCTTAAAATAGGTTTTCTATCACATGCCACAGAAAGAGTCCAAACACATACCAGAGGTAAACCATCCTTAATACCAAATTACTGAGAACCAAACACACTTCCCAATATATCCAAAGAGCCATTTGTAAGGAATTCTAGATTGGGACAAAAGAAAATCGAGGTCTCTTCTGATTTCCATTAATCAATAATTCTTCTTTAGTTGGCACATATTATGTTTTCATATTGGTGCCAGCTTCTATAGAGGATGAAAATGTATAAAGCATTGCTTCCCTGGCATCAAAGTGCATATCCTACAATCTATTACCGTTACTAATGCTTTACTAATCCATAGACCTTTCTAAGATACACAGCTTTTTTGAAGCATTGAACTTCAGGTGCGAAGAATCAGACTAGATCCATCCAAATCCTTAGTATATGAACTCTCATCATTGCCCCAGACATGGCCCTTTTTTATCAAGTGCCCACTAACCCTTACTCATATCTTTTCATTGCATCTTCACAACTGAACAAAGGAAGCTGAGATTCTGGGAAGTCACTCAAACCTCACAATTAGTGAGCACCCTCTACCCCTCCATTGGTCTATTTATAAAAGTATAAAAGAAGTTCCTCTAATCACACTAGCAAGAAGCTATACCATACTGGCTGGTGTGTTTGAAAGGTATAGTTCAGAACAGATGCTTCACATTTGCCACTAAGCACAGAGCCAAAATCTATGAGATTGCTTCTAGTCAACTGCTGATTTCTCATCTTTGAATGCAGTCATTTTCAGGAAATTTTGCACAAATTCAGTTGGTACCTACAGACACACTGAAATAGTGAAGCCAGATTTAAATCAGATTTTTCCAGGATAACAAAAGGAGATAGCTTAAAGTATCCGTGATTTTTTTTTTTTCAAAAGTCACTTCTTTAAAATGTCATTGCTGGCTTTCTTTAGTGGCATTCTCTTTCTGCAGATCAATGATAGATCTATTGTCCCTTTTTTGGTTCCACGGGTTCTGACTGAAGCCAATCAGGTAAGAAAAGACACAGGGGTTTCATTTATTTAATCTAGAAATAAAATCACCTAAAAAAAAAAAAGAATTAAAAAAATTTTACAAGTAATTGATTTCTACTTCTTTGCCTGAAAATGACTCTTTCTTATCCTTCTGGCACATTAAATTGGTGAAGCAGTTTCACTTTTTGGGTACAATGCTCTCAGAAGAATTAACACTTTCTACATCGATTAATTTAGAAAAATTATCTTATTTGTATTTAAATACAAAATGCTCTCCCATGCTATACAATTCAAGGGGGTAGAGGATATAAGAGCAAAAGAAAAAAATTTTTTCTATAGTTGAGGAGGTTTATAGGGGACATAAACCATAGCTTGGGTCCCAAATCTTTCAGATATCACTAGTAGATGGGTGTCCTGGATCAGAAGCCTGGTGTTCAAGGAGGGCTTCCTTGCTAGGCCCCTCATCTACAGTTGGTGCTAGCAGTACAAGACAGATTGATGTCATTTTCCATAGGAGGATAAGAGCTCAATATTGGAACGTTCTCCTTCTGCTGATAAACACAGGAAACAAAAACATGATAAAATTCCACTAATGGGTAACTTGGGTATAAAAGAGAAACATGGTTGACACTGCCAATAAAGTTCATATGTGGCCAACAGGTGAGAGGAAAAGGAAGACTCGGTGGCCCTTGAGGCCACCCACTGCAGTCAGAAAGAAGGGCCACCATGATACAAAGTGCTCTATCTATGAAGTCAGCCTGGGCAGGCATCAGTCCCAGCTCCGCCACCCTCCTGCTTCGTTGCCATATGGCAGGACAAGAATAGGAACAAGTCCAGTGTCTGGCACATCAACACTTCAGGGATAGTGGTCTCCTTTTCTCTCCTCCCCACTCACTTTCTATGATAATCCTTGGTGTAATCAACGCCTCATGTCTTCCAAGGTTTACCTTATTTTTATAATATTCAAGTGCATGCATCATGACTAAAATAGTGAGTACAGAATTTGGAATCCCATAAGCAACCCTATTTTCCATTAAGTTTGCCTAATTAACTCTATTAGGATCCAGAGAGGTTTTAAAAATAGAACTTACCTGTGTGAGAGTTAATTGCATGCTGTTGTCTGTTCAATACTTCTGTCTGAAGTATACATAGGCTTTGCATTCTAAGAAACAAGCTTGACCCTCACATATGCCCCATTAACTCTTTTCCCCCAAAGAGCCACCTCAGCACACCTACCATACTGGCCTCCTAATTGGACTTTGTTTCTAACTTAAGCCTCAGCCCACTGGCTTTTAGAATATCATAAATCAGATCAGTCATAATACTAATTCTCTTGGCTGGGATCAGGAATATGGGGGAAAGAGGCCACTCAAAGGAACTATAAAAGGACTGTAATTATTATTTTTCATATATCATGAAGGTTTATCCTAAGATAAATAATCAAAACAGCTAGTAATATATAAATAATGATCACCTACTTCAGGTCTTTGCCTTTCCTGTCCTATTTTTACTTGCACACAACACCACTAACATTACTGCCACCATCACCAGTCTCAACTGGCCTTATTTTTCTCCGTAGCACTGATGGTTCCATATATTTTACTTATGTACTTTATGTTTCACTCTATTAGAATGGAGGCTTGAAGAAATCATCACTTGGTTTTCATTTCTATACCCTCAAAACCTATGCCACTACCTGGCACAGAGCAGGAACTCAAAAACATCTGTTAAATATCTAATACCCAGTCCAGATCTAATATTTCTTTGAGACTCTCCCTATATAAAGAATTTCATGAAAATTTTTAAAAAACTAATATAATATGACAATACTAAATAATGAGTTTAGAGAAACTTCCAAGGTAAATGGTAGAAACATGTTCTTTACAAACTAAATCTTCTGATAGCAATTCAAGTGTAGCTTTTAGTATTGCTTCTCAGAATCCCTTCAATAAATATTTAGTAAAAATAGCTCCTTTCCAGACTTTTAGCATAACTCTAAGGATATTTAGGCCTGACCCACCTTTGTACAAAAACTGGAAGCTATGGATAGTCTAGTGTCATTTGGATCAACGGCCCAGGCCCTTACTCCATTGGCTTAGCTGCCAACCAGCTTCTATTTTACTCCATGGCTGTAGATTCATGCAAGTTGGATAATAATAAATGGACTCTTCACAAAGATGCAGTACAAGGCAAGGCTATGAGAAAAAATATAAGGAATTACACTTCTAACCAAGCTGGAAATGGAGGGCCTAGGTGACTCAGTCAGTTAAGTGTCTGCCTTTGGCTCAGGTCATGATCTCTGGGTCCTGGGATCCAGCCACACCAGGCTTCCTGCTCAGCAGGCAGTCTGCTTCTCTCTCTTTCTCCCCTTATGCCCCTCTCCACTGCTCATTCTCTTTCTCTCAAATAAATAAAAATTAAAAAAAAAAAAAAAAAGGTCTAGCCATGCTGGAATATCAGTGATCAGATTTACCCTCCTGTAGATAAAACCTAAAAGTAGGCAAAAAAAGATACTTCAGTGGTTTTCAAGACACTAGGTATCACGCCAACAAAGAACGGGCAATAAAGAGTGGTACCTGAGACATGGGAAACAAACAAGGGGAGCTCTCTGATTGCCACAGCTTACTGCCTTGAGAAAGTTTCCAGGCCTCAGTGCAGAGACAGGGAACCCAAGTGGAGCCTGGCAGTCTCCCTGAGTTAGGAGACAGAGATGAAATTCCAAAGAGGCCAAGGCAGCTACAATGTGCAGGACAGTCTACCTGAGAAAGAAGAACTGCACAAAGAGAAAACATCAGAGATCCATAGAGAATCCCACCTGAGTATACAGCTAAGTAATGTCAGTACATATGTGTGAGGAAGATATGGCTACTTTTGTACCTCAGCAGCACAGTCGAGCAGTTACAACAGCAACCATATGGCCCTCAAAGCCAAAATTTCACTATTTTGCTCTTTACAGAAAAAATTTGCCAACTCCTGACTAACATCATACTTGACGGTAAAAGACAGACGCTTTCCTCCCAAGATCAGGAACAGGACAAGGATGTCCCCTCTCACTAGTATTCAACATTATTCTGGAGATTGTGTCCAGTACATTGAAGCAAGAGGAAAAAAATAAAAAACAAACAGGTTGGAAGGGAAGAAATAAAGTTGCCTTTTTAGACAACATGATCTTTTATGTTGAAAACCTGATGGACTCAACCTAAACCTAAAAGCAATGAGAACTAATCAGTCTAGCAAGCTTGCAGGATACAAGATCATTATACAACAACCAATTGTATATCTATATACTATAAATGAACAATAGGAAGTTGGAACTTAGGGACACCTGGTAGCTCAGTCAGTTAAGCATCTGCCTTTAGCTCATGTCATGATCCCAGACCTGGGATCAAGCCCCACATCTGGTTCCCTGCTTCTTCCCCCCCCACCCCCGCTTTTGCTCTCTCTCACTCTCTCTCTTTCTCAGTCACTCTTTTTCTCAAATAATAAAATCTTAAAAAAAAGAAGTGGAAACTGAAAAAATAATGCCATTTTAGTATAAAAGAATTTAAGTACTGTCTTCTTTCATTAAGATAGAAGCTTTTAGCCTGGTCTTCACTCATTGAAACTACACTGTATATAAACCATCATCAAAGTAACTTCTTATATCAAGACATAAGAGTTTGTACACGTAGAGAAAAAAATAAAAATAATGCCATTTTTAATAACACAAAATATAAAATAACAATAAATCTGGTAAGAGATTTTTAACACCTGAATACTAAAAACTACAAAATGTTGTTGGAAGAAATTAAAGAAAACCTAAAATAATGGTGAGATATACTGTGTCAGAACATTTGATATTGTTAAGATGTCAAATCTCCCCCAAATTTATCTATAGATTTGACATAATCCAAAATTAGAGGGATTTTTTTGTAGAAATTGACAAACTCATCCTAAAATTCATATGGAAATGGAAAAGTCCTAAAATAGAAAAGCAACTTTGAAAAAGAGCAAGGATTTTTAAAACTTTGGAAATGCAACCTGATTTCATAGCTTATTACAAAGACAGTTTGGCACAGCATCAAGATAGACAAATAGAGCAAGAGAACGGAACAAGAGTCTTAAAATAGACATACAAATATATAGAAAACTGATTCTCAACAAAATGTAATTGCAACATAGCAAAGAAAGGCTAGTCTTTTCAACAAATGGAGCTGGAACCACTGGACCTTCATACACAAAAATCTAAGCTTCAATTCATACTTACAACCACATATAAAAATCAGCACACACTGAACCATGGACCTAAATACAAATCCTAAAACCTCTAAAAGAAAATATAGGAGAAAATCATTGTGCATTAGTTTGCTATGGCATAAGCAAGTGCCATGAATCAAATGGCTTAACAGAAATTTATTGTCTCACAATTTTGGAAGCTAGAAACCCCCAGATCAAGCTGCTGGCAAGTTGGTTTCTTCTGAGAGCTGAGAAAGATGTTCCAGGGCTCTTTCTTTGGCCATGTTTACCTTGTGTCTCTATAAATCATCTTATCTACATATAGGTCTGTCTCTGTATCCAAATGCCCCTGTTTTATAAGGATAGCAGTCATATTGAATTAGAGCTCACCCTAATGGCCTCATCTTAATTACTTCATTAAGATTCTATAGGTATAAATAGGTATAAATACAGTGAAATTCTGAAATACAAAGGGTTAGGACTCTGAAATATCTTCTGGGGGGGGTAACATAATGTAACCTATAATAGACTCACAAATCTACAATTCATAAAAACAACTGATAAACTGGACTCCATCAAAATTGAGACAGTGTTAAGAACACAAAGAGTTAGCCACAGAGTACAAGAAAATATTTTCAAATCACATGTCTGATAAAGAATTTGTCTAAATTATACAAAGACCTTCAAGATGCAATAATAAATAAACAACTTTAAAATGAGAAACAAATTTTAACAGATATTTTATCAAAGAAGATATACAGATAGCAAATAAGTACATGAAAAAATGTTCAACATAATTAGACGATATGGAAATATAAACTAAAACCACAATGAGATACCACTGCTCATCATTAGAACAGCTACAATTAAAAAGACTGAGTGCTTCATGGATATGGAGTAACTGGAACTCTCATACTCTCCTGGTAGGAATATAAAATGGCACACATTTGGAAACAGTTTGGTAGTTTCTTAAAACTTTAAACATGTAGCTACTACGTGATCTAGCCATTCCACTTCTAGGTATATAGTCCGTGAAAATGGAAGTCTAGGTCCACACAAAAACTTGCCTATAATGTTCTTAGCAATTTTATTTGTAATAGCCCCAACTGAAAGCAATTCAAATGCCCATCAACAGTGAATGAATAAAAATACTGTGGCATTTAATCCATAGTGGAATAATATTGTACAATATAATGAATAAAGCACTGATAACATGCAACATGGATGACTCCAAAAACAGTGATAGTAAGTGAAAGAAGCTAGTTTAAAAAGAGAACATACTGTATGAATCCATATATATAAAACTCTAGGAAATGCAAAATAATCTACAGTGCTAGAAGGTAGATAACTGGAAATGGACATTTAGAGAGAGAAGGGCAAGATGGAGCTAGAGGGAAGCATTAAAATGATCATGAGCAAAGTTTTGGAGGCCATGGGTGTTTATTTTGAACATGGTAATGGGTTTATGAGTATATGTATGGGTTAAAACTCATATTGTACAGTTCAAATAAGTATAATTTATTCTGTGTGATTTATACTCAATAAAGCTAATGCTAAAATACTCATTTCCCATTCAGATGGCCTCTGTTTCAAGTCCTGGCTTTCTCTCTTTCTAGCTTTGTCATCTCAGTCAAGTTTATCTCTGAGGCTCACATTCTCTGACAGCAAAATGGTAATTCATAACACTTATTTCCCAAGGCTATCGTGGATATCAACTGATAACTCCATCTCTGGAAATAGGAAATACTCAATAAATTATAGCTATTATTAATAACAATAATGAAGTTCCTAATTCTTACTTTTTAACTTCCCATAAAGGCTACCTTGAAAGACAAGACATACAATCCATATTTTCAGAACCTAGAAAGCTGAATGTTCTCCACTTTCTTATTCAGTGTTTCAGATAGTGCTAATGTAAATGAGTTTTACTAAATCAAAAAAGGCATTGGCAGAAAGTCAAAGTGTGTTTTTCTGATCCTTTAAAATCATATTTTCAAATATAAGTTGCTATCTACCCTGCTATTAACACAATGGACTTAGTTACACAGCCTCAGCAAAGTGCTGTTTTATACATATACAATCCTTCCTCAACTGCAGCTGGCAAAACTACATTGCGAATTTTACACACATGTGCACACACACGTGCACACATACACATCTCTCAAATTTTTCAACCTAAAGGTCTTTTTACATATGTGCAGTTTAGACCCTCAAGAATAAAAGCATTAATAATTACTGTTCCTTCACATAGACCACATGGATGGGCCTATGGGATTGTGCAAAGAGAAGAGACAGGCCTGGGTAGCATCCTTATAATATATGAGTGGAAGACCCAGCATGGAAAAATATCCTTAAGCACTGTAAAAATTAGTAAAAAGGCAACATACACAAGTACTTTGCTGAGATTTTGGAAAACAAAATGAGGAAAAGTCACATGCAAAAGGCATCAAGCATCAAGTCAGTAAGAAGACAATTCAAAAACATTTAAAACCTATATAGTCAATGACACAAAAAACCTTCTGATTTAATTTGACCCAAAGGATCACACCTTCACAGCAATGGTTTGTGAAAAAAGTGACATTGTTATAATGCCTACAGATCTGGTTTATTAAGGAGCAAAAACCTTCAAGAAGTTTTGTTTTACTCTATCTTTAAGAAATATATCAAAGTTTTTTTCAAACTCTGAGATTAGAAAGTGCTCATTTATTCCTGGCACGTATTTTCCAAGTTCACAGAAAGAGACAGGGTCTGCAGTTCTGTATAGAAATCTCCATTACATGTGTGCTGCTAAAACCCTGGCTTTCAAAGCATGTATATTTAGAACTTGCGGTGGCAAAACAGATTACCAAACAAATGACCAAAAAATGAGGAATCAGATGCTTAACTAAAGTATAAATGGTGACTCTCTAGTTTGCAGGTGTTTACAAATGTAAACATACTTATAATAATAATGATTTCCAATATGTACAGGCACTGCGGTTTATCTCTACCTGGGTAAGGTTTCAACTATGCTTAAAGTCAATAAAGTTCTCTAACTCCTTTTCTTTCCTGAGCAATGTGTTATAGCACAATCCTACATACCGTATGAGACCTGGGTTTGAATCTGTAGAACTATTTCCCAGCTTTTTGATCTAGGACAGCTTACTTAATCTCACTCAGTCTCAGTTTCCTGTTATGCAAAACACGCGCAAAACTAAAATATTTTTCGTGAGGATTAAATGAGGTTTAAAGTGTTCAGCACAGGGTATTGCAAAAAAAAGTACTTAGTATTAGCTTCTAATTAAGGCAGGTACATTTCTAGTCCTCCAGAAGAGACTACATCAGAAGTGCAGCTGGAATCAAAATTAGAAATGTACTTCATACATACAGAAATAACAGATTAAAAATGGGGGGATGGCTCAGGTTTTGATCCCGGGGTCCTGGGATCAAGTCCGGCATCGGACTCCCCACAGGGAGCCTGCTTTTCCCTCTGCCTATGTTTCTGCCTCTCTCTGTGTCTCTCATGAATAAATAAATAAAATCTTTTCTAAAAAATGGGAGGAATATCTATTTTCTAAATCAATTGTGTGAAATCAGTCTGGTGGCCATCATCATCTCAACAAATCAGATTAGGAAGCCAGAAATTGTTCCACTGCTTGAGAAATAACCAATTCACTCAGGCAGAAAATCCCAAATCTCCATGTTGTATTGAGGTGGCACTTGAATGAAGTTCATGATTGGATAGTCTGTGATTTTTCTAACCAGTGTTTCTGTAGAAGTCCACACTACCTCATACAAACCAGTTGTTTGAATTTTAAGATATCACATCTAAATGCTAGGAGCAAATTTAAATGAGTACAAACTATGTAGCAAAAGATATTGCTATAAACAATACAATTTAGAGGAGTTCTCCACTACAGTCTGTCTCACCACTAACATTTTTAATGCCAAATGGTTAAACTGACGCTTTATTTCTCTGTAAGCTAAAGGAATACAGATAACCAACATTTAAGATAAAACAAGCCAGGGAAATATAGGAAAATTATTTTTATTTCTTATATCCTCTCTCAGTTCATGGAAACCAGGTACTGGCAACAACATTTTGACGTCTTATTTTTAAATACAAAGATGCCATAAAGGTAAAGGCTGATACATGTTTTGCTAGTATATGTTGCTACTGAAAATTTTAAATTTTCTATACATCGAAAGAAATCATAAGAAAAAATTTTAAAATCAATGATAAACTAGAGGGAGAGAAAACAAAGGACACAGGATTCATACGTTTTTTAGCCTACAAACAGTTCTCAGATGGAAATATGGGCAAAATACAAATTGGTAATTCACAAAAGAAAAATTATAATCATTGTTGATACACATTCAATCTGATAATCAAAAAGATGTGTACTAAAGCAATGTAGGGGATCCCTGGGTGGCGCAGCGGTTTGGCACCTGCCTTTGGCCCAGGGCGCGATCCGGGAGACCCGGGATCGAATCCCACGTCGGGCTCCCGGTGCATGGAGCCTGCTTCTCCCTCTGCTTGTGTCTCTGCCTCTCTCTCTCTCTCACTGTGTGCCTATCATAAATAAATAAAAGTTTAAAAAAATTAAAAAAAAAAATAAAGCAATGTAGGATCAAAATCACCTATCAGATACAAAATATAAAATATTAATGATAAACAGATAGGAATTTCCTAGTGAATAATCTTTCATATGTATTAAAAGCTTTACAGATTTTTCATACTTCTCAAATTCCCACTAAAAGGATTTTTTCCTTATCCTAGGGTAAAACCTAGAAGAATAAGGAAAAGAATGCATGCATCAGTGTCTATAAGATGAAAAACAAAAGCAACTTAAATGTCCAACAAGAGTGGATTGCACAGACATACGGTATAATATTATGCAGACATTTAGAATGATGCTTTAGAAGGAGATTTATGGACAAGAAAAGTCCATATCAATATATCAATAAAATAAATAAAACCACTTCAAGAATGTATATGTAGTCTAATCCCATTCTTATAACATTATTTTGTAGTGAACAAAGTTTAAGACTGTGTATATGAAAATGCTGACTGTAGTTCGCTGGAAAGTAGAATTTATTCTATATTTTTACATTTCCTGTGAACAAGACACAGTCAGACAAAGCATAATGGTTAAGAACACAGGCTGTACAGTCAGCTTGACTGAGTTCAAATCCTGGTTCCAGCCTTTACCAGCTGTGTCCTTTTTCAAACTATTTAACCTTTCCATGGCTCCACTTCCTTTCTGTAAGATGGGGATAACAACAGTGCCTACCTTACAGAATTACTATGAGTACTAAATGGTAGATCTAGAACAGTTCATGACACCTAGTAAAAACTCAGTAATGTTAATTATTATTATCATTTTCTACTTGTGTTATTTATACGATAGATTGCCGAAAACAATTAAGATAAAAATACCTTGACAGGGGAAAAGGTGCCAAGAAAATTCAGTGAGAAAATAAGTCTTCTCAACAAATGGTTCTGGGGTAACTGGACATCTGCACACAAAAGAATGAAGGACGAGTGCTACCTTCCATCATACATAAAAATTAACTCAAAAGGGATCACAGACCTAATTGTAAGGGTTAAAACTATAAATCTCTTAGAAAAAACATGAGTAAATCTGTAAAGTTGGATTAGACTTTAGATTTTCTTAAATCATGACACCAAAAATACAAGTGACGAACGAAAAAATTGATAAACAGGACTGCATCAAAGTTAAAAGCCTTTGTGCTTCAGAGAATACCATCAAAAAAACAAAGTACAAAATACAGAAAGGGAGAAAATATTTCCAAATCATATATTTGATGAGACTATCTAGAGCATATAAAAAAAACTCTTAAAACATAATAATCAAGACAAATAACTTACTTAACAATGGCCAAAAGATCTGAATAGACATTTCTCCAAAAAAAAAAAAAAAAAATACACAAATGGCCAACAGGCACATGAAAAGATACTCAGTATCATTATCCATTAAGGAAATACAAATCAAAACCACAATGAGCTACTACTTCACATCCACTAGGATGGCAATAATCCAAAAGACAGATAATAACAAATGTTGCTGACAATGCTGAGAAATTGAAACCCTCATTCACTGCCAGTGAAAATTTAATATGGTACAGCTGCTTTGGAAAACTCTTAGGCAATCCTCAAAATGTTAAACACAGAGTTACCACATGACTCAACAATTCCACACCTAGGTATATAATCAGCAGAAATGAAAACACTAAGAATATATCCACACAAAAACTTATATAGGACTGTTCAAAGCAGCATGATTCATAGTAGCCAAAATGTGGAAACAACCCAAAGGTCAATAAGCTGATGAACAGAGAATCTAGTATATTCATACAATAAAATATTATTTGGCAATAAAATGGAGTAAAATACTAATACATGCTACAACATGGATGAATCTCAAAAACTTCATGCTAAGTGAAAGAGGCCAAACACAAAAGACCACATACTATATGATTCCATTAATGTGAAATGTCAGGAATAGGCAAATATATAGAGGCAGAAAGTAGATTAGTGATTGCCTAGAGCTGAGGGAGAATGAAAGGTAAGAATGAAGAATGAATACAAATGGATATGGGGTTTCCCTTTCAACTAACAAAAATGCTCTAAATTTAAATTTTGGTAATGGTCACACAATTCTGAATATATGAAATATATTGATTGTACCCTTTAAATGGGTGTATGTTTTGGTATTGAATTATATTTCAATAAAGATTTTTAAATTTTTTTTTCTAATTCCCTAGCAACTCTGAGCTTGACTTCCAAAGAATGTCCTTGGAAGAGCCAGTAGTTTATGAGAAGCAAAAAAACATAGTTTAAAAAGATCTCCCACTGATCTGTTAAGGCTCCAGACACTTCCTTTTCATATTCACCCATGGCTGACTCCTCCCCCATGACTCACTCCTTAACTCTTTATTAAAGCACCTGTGCTAAGCCAGGCATAGCACTAGGTAATGGAACACAAAGGTGACCAAACCCTAATCAAGTTTACAATTGAGTGAGTATGACATAACAAGTCACATTAATGCAAGACGGGCAAAGTATAAGGTACTTGGCAGCTTGTGGCAGGCTGGCAAAAGGAAGCATCATGGAAGCAGTGACATCGCACGGCGAACTGGAGGATAAATTCGCAAGTGAAAGTGCTGGAGAAAAAGGAATCAATTTGTGCAGAAGGAACACGTACAAGGGACTGGAGGCTCACTCATTGGGGAAGTAAAGGATGTACAATATGGTCAGAGAAGACTGTGTGCACTATAGTGGTAAAAGGAAGTATGAGTCTTCATGGAAAGCCAGGTGTACCATGTTAATGAGTTCAGATATTAATTTGAAAACAATGCAGAACCATTAAACAGAAAACGTAAATGATAACATTAGTGGTTGGTGTTCTAGAAAAATTACTCTGGCTTCAGGATAGCTACACACGACCCAAAGGAAATATAATAAGAAGCAAATATCTGAATTTGGGGGTTGCCAAGTAAGACATGCCAGCCCAAACTGTGCTACTGATGGTGTGGGCAAAGGAAGGCAGCTGGATCCAAGAGGTATTTCACAAATTGATGGGACACAACTTTGTATATGGCACAGAGAAACCAGAAGAAGAAAGGATAACCCCCAGCTGTAGCTTTGGCAACTGGATGGATGATGGTGCCATTTACCAAAATAGGGAACATGCAAGAGCAGCAAATTTGGAATGGAAGATATTAAACATATTCCATTTGGACTTCATAAATTAAGCTGCCTATGAAACTTCTAAGTGAAGACAAAGTTTGAATATATAGGTCTGAAGTTTAGGGAAAAGAGATGGTGGGATATGGATTTTGGAATCATGAGTCTGAAGAGACTAGATGAAGTTCTGGGAGAAGCTGAGTTGTGAAGAAAATGGATGAAGAGGGTAGGGGGCAGACCCCAGGGAACACTAACTCCAAAGCCATAGGAGCCCCAGTCCATCCTATAGCATCCAAGGACCTCCCTTCTGCCCTTAGTAGTCAGCTTGGTCAGCACAGGCACTTTGGGTCTGACCACTGAAGAACTTGGCCCCCAGACACCCTAGCCCCTTTGTGCACCCTCAGTGAGCTTTTATCCCAAGAATTCCAAGGGAAGGCTATATGCCAAGGACCATCCTGGGTGGTGTGAAAAAAAGACACCAGCAAATCCCCTGCCCTGACAAAGCCTAGTTGGGCAGGGGACAAAAAGAACATACAGGTGACATCAGGACACAGCAACAAGTGGCTCCAGTAAGGCCACACCCAAAGGGAGAGCCCATTTCTACTCAAGAAGTATGGACAAGTCCTAGCAGAGAGTGCTTCCAGCATGTGAGTTCTAAAGGAAGAGAAGAAATCAAAAACACAGAAGTAAAAACAGGCCCAGGAACGTTTGGGGAATGCAAGTACTTCAGAATGGCTGTAGGTCAATGTGCATATGAAGAAATCCTTTTATCTCAAGAAAGGGGACCTCACTGAGGTATATTCAGTTGGAGATGGTTTGTTGAGGTTTGTACTTTCTAAAAGGAAGCAGTAAAAAGAAACTTCTAATCCATGAGCCAGATCCCAGGTCTCACTCAACAGGGTGCTTTTCAAAAGGGCAATACAAGTATTAGTTTATAATCACTTTGCTATATGCTCATACACTTATAGCAAACACTGATAATGGGAGAAGCAGTTCTGCTGGCCAACAGCACCAACAGCTCCCAGGTAGTTAGTTTATCTCCCAACACACTTAGAATTTCTGAGTCTCTTCATTACATCTGAAATTTTAAAAGAAGGTAAATTGTTTTTTTTTCCTGAGGGACGGGTATGTAAATGGAGTCTTCCTGAATGGCAGTAGATTAGAACTCATTTCACTCCCAGATCCCAGATTCCACAAATTTAAGGAAAACTGTGTTCCTAAGTTTTATTGACAGAAGGGTAATTTAATTTTATAAATTCTAAATTTGCTTTTCTGAAATAGGAAGCACAGAATATGATATAAGGGCTTCCAAAATACCAAAATTTTAATAGGTCCTTTGCTCAAAATTGGGCACTTAAGCCAAATCCCATAGATCTGAAGCAGAGAAATTTGCAGATACTTTAAAACCAAGACAGAAAAAAACCCCACAGATTCTTGGTTTTACAAAGTAAAGACATTTAGTGTAAAATTGCAGTTATATTTTCTGAAAAGCACACAAGAGCCTCAAATCCTGGCAATCCATACAAGGATAAAGTGTATTCAAACAAGGCCCAAGAGTTCAGTCTGTATCAGACAAATTCCACACAAATCTAAAATTTTGCTCTGGGGAGCAAATCAAAATCTTCCTGACAAAATACAGATCATATACTATTTGTTTTCATCAAGACCACCAGTAATATAAATTCCAAAGCCATATTTTGCATTGCAGTAATTTCTATACCTTCAGTCTGTTTAAACCATTATGGCTGTGACACAGGTGGGGCAAACATCTTCTCTGCAGCCAAATGCTCTACTCCATTTAGAAACCAACTCTACACAAGAGGAAAATGCAAAACTAACATCTACAGAGGATATAGAAGACAACTTTGGAAACAACTACTCAATACATTCTTCTAGATTCTTTCCTAATTTACACTCTGATCAATTTTACAGGGGCCGTTACTGTTGATTTTATCCCAAATGAAGCCTGACATTAAAGGCTGCCCTCACTTTCTACTTTCTTGGTCCATGTCCTTGATACTCCCACATTCATACTTCCGTAGGCCTTCCTCACGCTGCATTTAAAGGAAGGTTTCCTGGAGATTCTACTGTTTGGAAATGGATTTCCTCCAGCTCCTTATATTCTTCACTTAAAATCTAAGGCTCTAAACTTTTGACAGCTTTGTAGATTTGCCCTACAAATCCCTACTGTACTGACTACTCTCTAAACAAATTATGCTCAGTGGAAGTTCCCAGCTTTGAGTGCGCTGCATTCCTTCCACAAAAATTTTTTTTCTTTGAGAAGGAAGAAAGGCAGACAAGAATTAGAGGATGGTGTAAGGAAAACACATCTTACCTTGCTTAGACACAATTCCTGTTTTCTGTTTATCAGGCACCTCAGCCATGAGACAAGATACAAATTAGATCCCGCACAGGTAAGTGATGAGCAAATCAAATACTTATTCTCTACTTCCATGTGTCTTTTTTACATTTTCAGAGCTTCCAGAATGCTTGGCTGAAGCATTCTGTGCACCAATTGAAGTTATTTTAACACATAATTTGAATTTCAGTCATGTCTTATTTGACATTTTCAGTTTATATCATCAGCTGACATCCACTTGATGTCTATCAACAAAACTTAAGAACATAATTTTTCTTAACTTCACAAAATCCTGGATGTAGGAATGAAATGGGTCCTATTCAGTCTACTGCCATTAAGGAAAACTGTATTACACACTTCTCTCTCGGGGAAAAAAATACTTTACTTTAAAATTCTGAAGAGGAATATTCAATACATTTTCCCTTAGGATGTTCTTAGTCTCTCAATCTAATAATCAGAGATTTTTTTTCATTCCTAATGTTTCACTTAAATATATGATCAAGCTATCCCCAGGAACCTAATATGTGTTTTTATACTCTCTATCCAAAACCCTTATTACAGTGTCTGACATATAGCAGGTGGTCAGCACATATTTAATGAATACCAATGAGAGAAAGAAAAAAAATGAACAGTGGAAGACATGGAAGAAAAGGCAGAAGACAGAGGAAGGAAGAAAGGAAAGGGAGGGGAGAAGAGAACAAATAAATATTAAGAGGATCCAACAGGAACTCAGCACTCAGGAAATTAACAACAGAGTGGCAAAGATGTGACATGCACATAATAACCACAATACAAAGTAGAAAAGATTAAAGGGCTACAGATAAAATGTTGAGGAAAATCAGAAGAAAGTTACATAAGTTCTAGCTAGGAGAAGTCAGGAGCAAGTCAATAGAGGGGGCATTGGAAGTGGGCCTTGAAGAAGAGGTAGATTTCAGTCAAGTGGCCATAGGGCACAAATGTAATTCCAAGAAGTCATGAATATGAGAAATCAAGGGGAAAAAGGGGGCATGCAGTATGGGAGGGGGCCACTTCAGTAGCCAGGCATATCATAATACAGCAGAAGTATTAGGAGATCATTTACATGAAAAAGTAAATGAATAAATGAATTAGCTTCGGCCTGGCACTTTAAGATAAAAGAAGAACGTGAATATGGTTTCTGCTATCCATCTGCAGATGTCAGTTGCAAATTACATCTTTATCACTTTGTAAAGAATATTGTTGGAAAGCCTTCTTCCATTAAATTGGATCTCCCTGAACAAAAAAAAAAAAAATGAATGAGAGAACTGTATGTATTTCATAGTGTTTTCATGTCATTTTATTTTAATCCCAAAGATATGGGAAATCAATATGAAATAGATTCTTATTTTCCTATTACCAGCACTATAATCCAGTGTTGAGTTTGCTTTTCCTGCCTTTCTTTTTATTTCTGATATTTTTTAACACTTAAAAGCAAACCAAAAAAGGCTTTGTTCTTACTCTTCCCCTTGCCTATTTACTCCCCACCATTTAATACATATACACATTAAAGACTGGTCAAACCAATTTGCCAATAAATTACACTCCTGCTGGCTTTTATGGCTGAGTTATTTCTATTTGTAAAAAAAAAAATAAAAAATAGAACATACTGCCATATAACTGGTCCTGGCAGAAATGTTAACTCTAGAATAAAATGGATAAAACAAAAGAGTATAAAAGCCAGTGCGGTTAGTGAAAGCTTCAACATACGGCTTGCAATGGTTGAAATCTCTTCTGACACATGATGTTTGTTAAAGATTATACTTGCTGAAAAGTAACCACAGCTACGATTATTAAGTTCTTTTTTTAAAAAGATTTTATTTATTCATGAGAGACACAGAGAGAGAGAGAGATCAAGAGAGAGAGGTAGAAACAGGCAGAGGGAGAAGCAGGCTCCATGCAGGGAGCCCCACGTGGGACTCGATCCCAAAACTCCGGGATCACGCCCTGGGCCAAAGGCAGCCGCTCAACCGCTGAGCAACCCAGGTGTCCCCAATTATCAAGTTCTAACTGAGTTTTCACTCTATGGCCATCAAGCTTCCCACACAACATGATGAGTTTTTTTCATGCTTAAGCACACATGAATTTTTAAACATACATCAGAAGAACTTAACTTCTTTTTCATGCAGGCATTCGCACACAAACGTTCATAACAGCCTTATTTGTAATAACTCCAAATCAAAAACTACCCAAGCTATCTTTTATTAAGTGAATTGTCAAACAGCGGTATAGCCATACCATGACATGCAAATGAGCTTATGCATAACTGATAAAAATCTGAATAAACTCTATGGATTGTACTAATGTTAACTTCTTGGTCCAGAGATCATACTGAAGTCATGTAAGTCACTAGGAAAGACTAGATGATAGATACACAGGACTTTCCCTTCACATTAGCCTATGAATTTATCATTATTTAAACATTAAAAGTTCTTGGGATCCCTGGGTTATCTCTACCGAGATATCAATACTGAGTGCAGAATAAACTATGACATATATATATTTTTTGAAGAAAATATGGATGAGAGGAGAAGGGAGGAAGATATATAACATCCCTAGTAGATCCCAAATTGATGAGTGGCACCTGGGTGACTCAAGTCAGTTAAATGTCTGCCTTTGGTTCAGGTCATGATCCCAGGGTTCTGGGATGCCAGAGTTTTGGGGTCAAGTCCTGAGTGGGACTCCCTGCTCAGCAGGGAGTCTGTTTCTCCCTCTGCCCCCTCCTCCTGCTTGTGCGCGCTCTCTCTCTCTCAAATAAGTAAATATCTTGATGAAGTCCCAATAGTTCATTTTTGCTTTTGTTTCTTTTGCCTTTGTGGATGTATCTTGCAAGAAGTTACTATGGCCGAGTTCAAAAAGGGTAAGGATACAGTCAACAAAACTCAAAGACAACCTACAGAATGGGAGAAGATATTTGCAAATGACATATCAGATAAAGGGCTAGTTTCCAAGATCTATAAAGAACTTATTAAACTCAACACCAAAGAAACAAACAATCCAATCATGAAATGGGCAAAAGACATGAACAGAAATCTCACAG
The DNA here is from genome assembly GCF_048164855.1 of Canis lupus baileyi. Taxonomy (NCBI): domain Eukaryota; kingdom Metazoa; phylum Chordata; class Mammalia; order Carnivora; family Canidae; genus Canis; species Canis lupus. The sequence continues at coordinate 16,555,272 of NC_132855.1, read as the reverse complement.
AGGAAGACATAGTAATGGCCAACATGCATAAGAGAAAATGCTCTGCATCACTTGCCATCAGGGAAATACAAATCAAAACTACAATGAGATACCACCTCACACCAGTGAGAATGGAGAAAATTAACAAGGCAGGAAACAACAAATGTTGGAGAGGATGCGGAGAAAAGGGAACCCTCTTACACTGTTGGTGGGAATGTGAACTGGTTCAGCCACTCTGGAAAACTGTGTGGAGGTTCCTCAAACAGTTAAAAATATACCTGCCCTACGACCCAGCAATTGCACTGTTGGGGATTTACCCCAAAGATACAAATGCAATGAAACGCCGGGACACCTGCACCCCGATGTTTCTAGCAGCAATGGCCACTATAGCCAAACTGTGGAAGGAGCCTCGGTGTCCAACGAAAGATGAATGGATAAAGAAGATGTGGTTTATGTATACAATGGAATATTACTCAGCTATTAGAAATGACAAATACCCACCATTTGCTTCAACGTGGATGGAACTGGAGGGTATTATGCTGAGTGAAGTAAGTCAGTCGGAGAAGGACAAACATTATATGTTCTCATTCATTTGGGGAATATAAATAATAGTGAAAGGGAAAATAAGGGAAGGGAGAAGAAATGTGTGGGAAATATCAGAAAGGGAGACAGAACGTAAAGACTGCTAACTCTGGGAAACGAACTAGGGGTGGTAGAAGGGGAGGAGGGCGGGGGGTGGGAGTGAATGGGTGACGGGCACTGGGTGTTATTCTGTATGTTAGTAAATTGAACACCAATAAAAAAAATATCATTATAAAAAAAAAAAAAAAATAAGTAAATAAATAAAATATTTTTTAAAAAATTTTTAAATTGCTGAAAACTTGATTTGGGGAACTAGTTACTAAGTTGTCTCAAGCTTTCAATATACATTTATACAATGGGGACATATACACCAACTTAATTAGATTGTGCAAAATAAAGAAGCATATGTAGTATTTAGTAAGAGTGTGAGACTCAAATATAGTGGACCCTTGAACAACCGGAGTTTAAACTGCACAGGTCCACTTATATATGGACTTTTTTTATAGATACAGTACAATTCTGTAAATGTGTTATTCCTTCATTATGATTTTAATAACATTTTCTTTTCTCTAGCTTATTTTATTGTAAGAATACAGTGTATAATACATATACAAAATATATATTGATTGATTTTGTTATCAGTAGGCTTCTAGTCAACAGTAGGCTATTAATTACTTTTTTTTTTACCGGAATCAAAAGTCATTTGCAGATTTTTGACTGCATGAGGTGGGTCAGTGCCTTTAACCTCCATATTGCTCAAAGGTCAAGTGTATTAATTTTTTTCCAATTAGCAAAAAGGAAAAAAAAATTCTCTAACATTTTATTCTTCTCTCCTTACTCTTATTGCATGACCTTACTTCTTGAAAAAATTATTTTTTCCTCCTTCAACAACCATCAGAGACAGTAAAGATTAAGCATAAAATCAGAGCTCATTTCATCTAGGTGCATCTGTTTTAAGGAGGCCTAAGTTTAATCACCAAACCATTAAAAGACAGTTCTGTAAGCTCTCAGAAGCACAGAATCCCCTTACACGGTTCAGCCATGGGGCTGAAATGTAGCACTTTAACAAGATCCCTGCTCTGAACACTTAACACTCAAGCTCTCTGTTGTGGTCTCCTTCCCAAGGTAATTGCAATTTCACTTCTCTCAGTGAATATAATCCCCACCTTTTGCTCTTTTTAGTGAATTGTAATGACCTGGACAGATGGCAAACAGACCACTAGAAAAGAGATGTCTTCAAGTACCAGCCCAATGAGGGAATCCGTCCAGGAGGTTTAGACAGAACAGCTGAGCAGGCCATGCAAAGAGTCCTCTTCATATAAAGTCACCATCTTTTCAGAAACCTTTTTCCCATCTCCAAATGTGCCTACCTATTTACATTCATTTGATGCCAGACACCAAAAAGACAGTATAAGAGAGAGGTCAGGCACAAGGACAACCTGAAAGCCACGGCCAGGGTCCAGGCGGGGGTGGAGAGGAGGTGGAGAGGAGGTGGAGGTAGGAAACAATGATGGGGAGAATGAGAGTCAGCAGAAACCAATGGGCAATGGGGCATGAAGATGGTAATTAGAAGCATGTATGTATTCACGGCTTGAAGACATCACTGAAACAGCTGCCTGCTACCACTCAGAACACTAGGAGCTGATCCCAGCAGGGCTGGCTGGGGCTTCCAAGGTAGGGCAGGAAACCAGAAGGCAGAAGGGCAGTGCCAGGGAGAGTTGGAATAGCGGCGCTGGGTGAGCCAATTCTAACAGCGTCAGAAACAAGGTAGAAACCTGCCATGAGGTAGGTCTGCCATGGGTGGGATTTCACTACAACAGGGAGAGGACAGTTAAGGTCAACTATTGGCTGACTCAGACTGGCTTATCCACAATTACTTATTCAGCACCCATGTTATAGATGCAGTTCCCAATCTATACTTACAGCCAAAGGTCACACAGTCAGGGTACAGGCCTGACTCCACTGCTCTCTGTTCAAGAGGGAGCATATTCTCTTTTCTATCTTAAAGAGGAGGATCAGAACACTTACCTAGCTGTGTCTTTTCAGGCCAATCAAGTTCTGGCAGCTTCTGTTTCCTTCTAATACCTTCCCGGGAATTTGCTCTGCTAATGAGGCCCCTCCATCTGACAGCTGGTTACACAAGCTGCTCTCAGAGAACAAAACCTACATGTTAAAGTAACCAATATCCCCCCACATGCACACAAGCACTCGTGTGTGTACACACACACACACACACACACACTCCCCCCAATGTAATTCAGAAATCATGGTTAGAATGAATCCAGCACCAAATGGAACAAAGGCTGCCTCCAACTCAAACTGAGCATTCCCACTTTTTCCCTTGCCAAGTGCATAGCCCGTGCTATACTTATAATCACCCACAGAGCAGAGCTGGCCAAAGCTTGCAGTGTTAGATGAAATATTGGTGCCCCATCTGGTCTGCCATCAACTCTTATCCTTCGAGAGCCACCACATAAGAGACTTGCTGTCCATCTCAGAACATCAGCAACATACCTCAGTCCTCTAAGAGCAGTATTCTGCTGAGACAAGAGAATTCCAACTCAATCACTGATCTAGACATACTACAGCAATCATCACCACCACACATCTCCTGGAACGGCCAAAATCGAAAACACTGACAAAACCAAATGCTGGCAAGGATGTAGAGCCACAGGAACTCTCATTCCTTGCTAATGATAATGCAAGATGGTATGTCCACTGTGGAAGATGGTTTCGAAGTTTCTTACAAAACTAAACATATTCTTGCCTTACAATTTGGCAACCATGTTCCTGGGTATTTACCCTAATGAACTGAAAACTTATGTTCACAGAAAAACCTGCACACAGATGTTTTGGAAGCAACAAGATGTCTTTTAGTAGGTAAATGGAAAAATAAACTGTGGTACATCCAGATGATGGAACATTATTCAGTGCTAAAAGAAGTCAGCTATCAAGTTATGAAAACACATGAAGGAATCTTAAATGCATGTTACTAAGGGAAAGAAGTCAATCTGAGAAGGCTATACAGTTTATGATTCCAACCCATCTGACACTGTGGAAAAGATGGCACTATGGAAACAGTAAAAAGATCAGTGGCTGCTAGAGGTTGGGGGAGGGAGGCATAGATGGAACACAGAGGATTTTTAGGGCAATGAAATTATTCCTCATGATACCATAATGATGGATAGCTGTCATTATGCATTGTCCAAACCCATAGAAAGTACAGCCAGAAGTGAACCCTAATATAAACTATGGATTTCGGGTGATATTTATATGTCAGTGTAGATTCATCAAGGTGACAGCAGGGAAGGCAGTGAGTGTGTAGGGGCAAGGGTATATGGGAATTCTCTGTACTTTGCACTCAGTTTTCCAGTGAAGGTAAAACTAAAAAATAAAGTTATTGATTAAAAAAAAAATCTTCAGAGACTGACAAAAGTCAAACCAGAAATTCTGACATGCAAAATGAGTGGTAGTGGTAGCGCGCACGCGCGCGTGTGTGTGTGTGTGTGTGTGTGTGTGTTTGAATAGATATCAAGTCACAACATTCCAAAGAAATGCTGTCTTTACCAATATGGGAAAAGATAAGCCTCCAAATATCCCACAAATGAATGTAACTGCCTCAATTTTCTTTGCAAAGGCAGAGAAGCCTATCAAAAATGGTAAAGAGGCTAAAGTAAGGAATTTTTATCAATCAAAAATCACAACTCTAAATCTCTACCAAGATGAGTCTCACTGTTATGAGCTGCATTATAATCTACTGCAGAAAAACTTAAAAAGAAATTGTTTTTATCTGTTAGACTAATGTAGTGATTACCATTTCCTCCAATTCTTCACTTCATGTTTTCAGAGCAGTAAAAATCTGATATAATAAGTCTTACACTGAAACCGTATTAAATCTTCAAAACCAATCAGAAAAAAAAGCACAGGCAAGTCCTCTTGGGATTTCAACCTAATCACCTTTAGGGACCAAGGGTAGGATCAGAACTTACGTATGTCTTTACCCAAGAGGGGAATGCAAAAACAAAGCTGGCTAGGGACAGCCTTCCTCCTGGTTCCTCCTGGTTTCCATTGCTATGCAATAGAAATTTACTGAGTCACACGTGGCATTTAAAATTCTCTAGTAGCTGCATTTGAAACATAAAAAGATAAAATAAATCTTAACAGTTTGTTTAACTATTTGTTTAAGGTATCCCAATGTTTATCATTTCTACACACAGCAGTGGTTGCCACATTTCAAGAGCTCAATAGCGGCTTGTGCCTAGTGGTTACCATATTTGATAGCACAGGTTTTGAACTTTCAGTGTAAATCTAAAAGGTCCCATGCTTCCCCCTTCTCAAATATTTATTTATTTATTCAAATGCATTTATTGGGATCCCTGGGTGGCGCAGCGGTTTGGCGCCTGCCTTTGGCCCAGGGCGCGATCCTGGAGACCCGGGATCGAATCCCACATCGGGCTCCCGGTGCATGGAGCCTGCTTCTCCCTCTGCCTGTGTCTCTGCCTCTCTCTCTCTCTCTGTAACTATCATAAATAAATAAAAATTAAAAAATAAAAAAATAAAAAAAAAATGCATTTATTAAATCTCTTCATCATTTTATTATTCTTGCTATGAGAAGTTCTGCCTATCTCTCTCAAGTAAATAAATAAATCTTTAAAACATAAAGTTCAGCAGAGTAAGTAGTAAGAGCACTTACTTAGGTCATCCCTTCAAACTATGCAAATCAATAAAAAAAAAAAAAACAAGTTTAAGATATGTACCAATGTGAAAACCAGCTCAATCTCAGTTTTATTGTTGTTGTTGGCAATTTTATTTCCAGTTCATATCCTTCCCAACCCGTTTGGAAAAGCAAAGGATTTCTCATCCCAAGTTGATCTTTATGATTCAAAATAATGCTGTACATAGTTCTGTTTTAACAATGACCTACAGATTTTATAGAAACAGAATAAATGAAGAAATAATATGTGCAATGCTATTCTAACTAGGAGCCTGCAAAAAAAAGGAAGAGAGAGGTGTAGTGAAGAGTGGGAGGAGAGGAAAGAAGGAATGGAGGAGAGACCAGTGGGGTGAGTGGCAGATATCACAGCATTTCATAGAAATAAACTCAAAGAATCAAGAGTTTAAAAGCAAGATTTTCACATTTAATGACTTTTACACAAATAAGTAATGGCTTGTTAATTGTGTAAATGTTATAAAAGGGATTTTCAAACTGATGAACATTAATTATATACACCAATACGTCTGAAAAACTAAGAAAGCACAGACTTTAGCCATTGCAATTATGCATTTTAAAGACTGTTCCTTAATAAACACTATGATGGGCCTTATTTCATTGCAGCATAACTTATACCAAAGAACTGGAAACAACCAAATGCCTATCATTAGGCAAGCAGACTAATTATGATTTAGCCATATTATTAATTTTTTAAAGAGATAAATTTTTAGGAGCTGACACATAAAAATTTCCAAGATATGGGGACATCTGGGTGGCTCAGTCAGTTAAGCATCCAACTCTTGGTTTGGGCTCAGGTCATAATCTCAGGTTCATGAGACTGAACCCATGTTGGGCTCTGTGTTCAGTGGGGTGTCTGCCTGAGATTCTCTCCCTCTCCCTCTGCTCCTTTCCCCACTTGCACGTGGTCTCTCTCTCTGTCTCTAAAATAAATAAAATCTTTAAATATTTTCCAAGATACGATTGCATGGAAAACCAAGTTGCAGAAAAATACATATTATATAAAATACATATGCCCCCTTACTGATAATAGTTATAATAACTCAGGAGGAACCTGGAATCAGGATAGGTAAAGGGTCAGAGGGAAAGTCAAAGGAGACTGGCCTTCTCAGTAATGTTTCAATTTTTTCTTGGGCAAATATATTCATAATTTATGTGTATAGAAAAATAGAATTTTAAAATAACAAAGCACACTCTCAAATGCATTTATCCCAAAAAAAAATTTAATATATTGAAGCCAACCACACTCACACTTAGGCATTTGTGCTCTCCTAAGAATAAAGCTTCTCCCACCGTATCTGTGTAGATATCTGAACATTGGGATATATCCCTGAATACAGAGAAGTAGTTCCTTTGAATTGCTTATTTTTTAAAAATTCACATCTCTGCAAATCTTCTCTTGTAAAACTGAACACATCAGTATGCTTCTACTTGTGTATGAATCAGGTCTTGGTGATACTGTGAAATAAACATAAAATGGAGAAATTAACTGGATGCTGAGCTTGATGCAGGATTGCAACTGTGATTCACAGCTCCTCTTTGTCTTTGACTTACTTTATAATAAACCTGATTAAAAATTTATAAAATAGGGGCGTCTGGGTGGCTCAGTCAGTTAAGCATCTGCCTTTGGCTCAGGTCATTATCCCGAGGTGCTGGAATCCAGCCCCATGTCGGCTCCTGCTCAGCAGGGAATCTGCTTCTCCCTCTGTGCTTCCCCCTACTTGGGCATGCTCTTTCTCTCTCTCTCTTTCTCTCAATAAACAAATTTTAAAAAGAAAAGAATTTATAAAATAAATACAAAGTACAGTAGATATTATTGTCATTTGCTAATACATGGACCTCTTCTCCCCCTCTAAGAGGACCTCTCCATCCTGCTGATGCTGTACTCAGCCATGAGACCATTCTGCCCAAAGGAGGGTGAGCCGTGATATATTCCACTGAAGCAAATCTTTAATGGTGACCAAGTGATTTGTCTCTCCTGCTTCTGTCCTCACCATGAGACGCACAGCTCCTATAGCCTTTGAGCCATTTGACAACTTTGTAAATTGTAGATAACTGATAATAATACAAAATAATTCTTGTCTATAGACATGCAAATTACATTCTGTCGGGTGGGGATGTAATCAACTTCCCTCTTGCACTGTGGGAAACATTCTGTCCTCCATTGGCAACATTTCTAATCTATACATTTGCCTATTCTTTGGATGGCCATTTGAACTGGTTGTAACATCTTACCAGTTCCTTCATTAATAATGAATTTTTAAAAATCTTTAAAACATATTCATTTTATATCTGAATGAATTAAATTTTACCTTTTTCTAATGTATCCTGACAGTGTTTAATATGTGCTAGATAATTTTACCATACGTTTAATCCTCCCAACAACCCTATCTTTTACTAATGAAAAAATGAGACCCAGAGAGATTAAGTAATGTACTTAAAGTCACACACTGATTAATAGCAGAGCTGAAAATCTAACTCAGGTCTAGCTAACATCTTCTCCACAGTGTCTCAAGGGCAACATTCTGAGAAAGGTTGCTCTTGAGAAAGAAAGATATGGTATTGGAGTATCAAGAAATCACAGATTATCAAGGTCCAGTTCCTTTGTCATATGAGGAAACTGAGGTCCAAAGGTCCAAAGATCTTATCCATGTTATGTAGCTTATTTTGGGTAAGGACTACCATTTGGGGCTTCTGACACTCAGGCTAGTGATCTTAGATTCAAGAGAGAAGTTGTATTTGACCAAAACCTTGATAGACAAATAGAATCAACAGACTTGGGAGGACATAGGGAACAAAGGCAAGGACATGGTGTGGATATTTGATATGAAGAACAGGGTCCTATTCCAACCACGCGGGTCCATGGGCATGCAGGAGGCGTGGGATGGAAAGAAACAGGGCAAGGAGACTCTATCCAGTGTCACAGGGCACTGGAGAGCAGAAGCCATAGGTCTGTAATTCAAGAACAGCACTGCTTGATGGAGAAATACCAAGAGGTTGTGAAACAAGTTTTCTACTTTCTTAGAAGTCAAGAGATTAGATGCAGGCTATCTGACCTTGGGCACAACCCTTTACCAAATGAGCTTGCTGCTTCATCTGAGGCTGAACAAGATGACACACCTAGGATTCCTTCCTTCTAGGACCAAAGCTACAGCAATGTCAAAGGAGCAGATATGCTTCCTCTTAAACTGATCATGGTACTACACTGAGTTTTAATCACATGTGTTACAGAAATCCACGATGAACAACTATTTAGAAGAGCCATGTACTATCCTGGAGAGAAGAGGCTGCATCCAGGGTTTTTTGGGAGAGGGTTTTGGAGGCTTTTTTTGAAGGAGCTTTTCTGACGACAAAAACAAAACTACTTGCTGTCACTCCACTGTCTGGTTGTGTTCCAGCTCAGCAGGGACTTCACAACAAGCCGTGGCTGCTTCTTTCTAGTCAAGTGTATCACTATCAAGAACCTCTCACACCTTGAGAATTTTCCCATCTTTTGCCATCTGGGCATACCCTGGTCCTCACAATTCCAAGGCAAGAATCACGGTCTCAGTGAATCCATATGCTGCTGAGGGTGTGTAGAGACAGACCCGGACAGGAAATAGGACCTTGATTTCCAAAAGGCACACATAAAATACAAGATGAATGCAGAGAGAAGAGTGATCAGACTGGATGGTACAGACCAACTCCATCTTAGAAGGAATAATGATTCCTGATTCTCTTATTTTGATTAAAATCTACCACCCCCTAGGCACACACTGGGTACTGAAAACAATTAACATCCACAGTGTCCTCTCAGCCACCTACACACCAGTCTGTGGAACCTCATTATTCAAAGGGCCAGGAAAAAAAAAAAAAAAAGAGGGCCAGGGACCAGGACCAGGAGACATGCAGAGTCTCAGGCCCTACCCCACACCTCCTGGATCACAATTTGCATTTTAACAACAACATGTTTAAGGTGATCACATTAAGGTTTCAGAAGTACTGTTTATAGAGTTCCCAGGACTAAGGCAGCAGCAAAGCATGTATATGCAAAGAACTAACAAGTGAGCAGAGGGATGCGGATGGGGGAACACTAGCCTGAGAACTGGAAAATACAAACTCTATTACCAACACAATTAATTCAGAAGGTGACTTCTCAAAACTTATCTTCAACTGAATTCAAAGGACAAGGCTAACACCTTCCCATGGTGAACTGAGAACTGAATCCACAAGCATGGGGAGGCAAGAGAGGAGGGGTGAATTCTCTCTTGACCGCAACCCAGCAGAATCAAACGTCATTTCCCAAAGCTGTCCGAAGATGCAGCATACTCGGGGATCCCTGGGTGGCTCAGCGGTTTGGCGCCTGCCTTTGGCCTGGGGCGCAGTCCTGGGGTCCTGGGATCGGGTCTCGCATCAGGCTCCCAGCGTGGAGCCTGCTTCTCCCTCTGCCTGTGTCTCTGCTTCTCTCTCTCTCTCTCTCTGTCATGAATAAATAAATAAAATCTTTATATAAAAAAAAAGATGCAGGATGCTCTGGGGTGAATCTGCTGTCTCTTTGTGACTCACGCACAGATGAAGGAGCTTAAAGAAAAGGGAGAAGCAAACCATGAAATATAGTAAACGATAGCTTCATCTTCCTCACTCTGGAATTCATTCAGTAGTTTTAATGAACTCACAGTCTGGAAGGCAGGGTGAAACACACATATGGAATATGGAAAACATTTGCATTTCATGCTGCCCTGTGCACTGAGAAGCCCAATTCCCTTTGTTATCAAGAGAATAAATATCCTTCCTCCAGTTGGTACTTTGGAAAGGAAAAATAAAAAACAAAACAAAACAAAAAAACCCTTGCTTTCCATCACTAGTGTTACCTACTGTGAATTCCCAAAGAATGCAGATTCTCAGGCACTTATTAGGGCAAGAAGTGATTCACCCAAGACACAGTCTACTCCCATTACTTTGTGCTTTCACCTTGCACCATGTAGGCAGGCAAAGGCCAAGGGCCTAGGGCCTTCACGGTGAAATTCTATGTCCTTCCTCTGTGGGACACTTCTCTTGGTTTGACCCACAGATCTGAGAGAGGTTCAAACAACTTGCTTCTAATTTCGGTTAGCAGAAAACTCAAAGACTCCTGGACGGATGTTAAATTATCCCCAGAAAAAAAAAAAACACGGCACTTGGATTTATTAATGCATTTAGGCTGGACCTGGACACTCGAATGTATCCACAAAAGGATACAGTTTATGCTCTTATTTTTAGTACCCACTAATCAACACCAATAATTTTCAAATTAGAAGTTGTTTCCCATCAGGGGATAATAAAATCAGTTTACCATGTTAATAAAATAGAATAGAATATGAAATACGAGACTTAATTACTAATAGTAAGATAAACTTTTATTTCAGTTGTGAGTGGGTGGGGGTGTGAGTGTGTGTAAGCACACACTGAATCACAGTATAAAATTGTTTCTTATTGTGGGTCACAGTAAGCAGGAAAACCACTAGCTGATTTAGAGCACCTGGAAATCAGCCTCTTGCTAGAAAGAAAAGGGAGGAATCTTGGGGAGAGAACTGGTTTCCTCAATGAGCTTCTAAAAGCAGAAAGAGAAATCAAGTCCTCTTGTGGCCCCACAGATGGGACTGGAACTTCTAGATACTCCCTCCAGCCCCCAACTGTGGCTCAATCTCAAGTCACATCTCATCACAGATCTCACAAAAAGGAAGAAGTGCCAATCTGTGCCAGCACAGATTTGTGCCTCGGACAGAGATGCCAGTCTGGCATGTGGACTCCCCTTAGCAACACAAGAAAGGCTGAGCAATCTGGAGATCCTTTCCCTTGGCATGGCTTTCATTAAGGTCTTCATTCTCTACAAAGATTATTTTCCTTTTCTCCCCCAGGTATCTTCATGGTAGCCCCCAGTCACGCTCAGCTTCAAATGCACAGGGAAACTAAACAGAGAAATTTAAGCAAATGCCCAAAGCACCCACATCAGAATGACTGCCATCCGCTCTGATGATGAATTGTTGTGCCAGCACGGTTATAATCCCACCTTGTCACCATATCTCATAGCCCCAGAGTCAAAGGGACAGGGACTTACGCGCCAAACTGGCCTCAACTGAAACCAAGTCCTACTATCTTCTGACCTTGGGGAAGTTGCTCCTGTTCTCTAAGACTGTTTTTTTTCACCCATAAAATAGGAAGAACAAAAGCACCTACATCAGAGGTTATAGTAAAAATTAAGTAAAATAAGTGTGGAAAGCACTTAGCCCAGTGCCAGGAAAACATTGAATATTATCATGTATCATCATAGCTATTATGTTTATCATCACCGACATTATCATTTCAAATCCATTTTAATTTCTCCTCACCCTAGTTTATTTGCTTGTTTTGAAATCGATACCTCAGGTATGGATTTTAAAGTATGAGAATGAAATAAATAATATTTTGTTGTGTTTATTGTCAGTGGCTTGTATAATGATGGGCCTCTAAGCTCAACACTCCAAGGAAGTTCTCATTTTCCCTGGGGAAACAAACACCATAATGCTTCTCTCCTGAACAAGTTGTCAAAAGCCAGAAAAGCCATGCATGAGAGTTTCTATCTCTGAAGTCCCAGTAGCTCAAAATTCCAATGGGATCAGTCCGTATCTGTTCTAGTGTATAAGTACATTAGCAGAGGGCAGTTCTGGCCTATGACAGCCACATACGCCAGCTGCTGCTGTGGAAATAGCAAAAGCAGCCCCATGTTTCAGCTATAATGTACCTGGTCAATTGTGAAATCTGACTTGAAGGGAGATAAATTTCATTTTTACCCCATTTGGTAATGAGAACGAAGGGCTGCCTGGCGTCCAAAGAAAATGCCAGGGAGAGGGTAACTCAGAGAAAGTTCAATCAACTTAGGCAGTGGAATAATGTTCTCTGAGTGCCAAGTGCATTACTGCTGCCTATTATAACAGTTTTTCAAAACAAGGATTTCTCTACTCCCACACAGTTTGCTTCAAAAATGACTTTTCCTTCCATAAATGGTGTTCCTGTGTCTGAGAACCACATATATAAGAAATAAGGCTAAAAAGGAGGCATCTAAGCCACCAGGTCAACCATACTCACTTATCTACTTGCTCTGATATAGTCATCCTGCATTTATTAGGGAAACAAAAAATGACTGAGGGTCTTTTCTACGAAGGAGCTTATGAGATGGTTAAGGAGATGAATACACTAGAATCCAGTGTGATGATGTAGCACTGTAGGTACAGAAGAGGCATCACAAAGATACAGAGGAGGAACTGTATGGATTATAGGGCACTGTATAGCTTAAATGTTTATGTTAGAAAGATGAAGGGTTTAAAATCAATGCTCTGTGTTTCATCTTAAGAAGTTAGAAAATTAAACTCAAAGTAAGCAGAAGAAGGGAGTAAGAGCAGAAAGCAATGAAATATAAAATAGTCAACAGAAAAAGAGAGAAAAGTTAGGTTTTTAAAAAACATTAATAGAAGTAATAAACAAGTAGGAAGACTGATCAAAAATAATGAGATAAAGCACAAATTACCAATATTAGGAATGAAAGAAGGGGTATCACTGCAGATTTTGTACACATTAAAATGATGGTAAGCAATATCATATCAATGAATATCACAACATAGATGAAATGAAAAATTTTGTGACAAACACAACTAACCAAAAATGATGCAAGAAGAAGCAGAAAATCAGAATAGCCCTACACCTATTAAGACAGTGATTATCCAAGTGTGGCTCCCCACATTAACAGCATCAGCAACACCTGGGAGCTTTCTGAAATGTAAATCCTCAGTCCCCATTCCAGATTTACAGAATCAGAATTCTGGGGGTGAGTTTCAGTAAGCTGTGTTTTAATAGACTTTCCTGGTGTTTCTGATATCATTGGAGAACTGTTTCAATACGTTCTTCCTGCAAGAAGCCCAGACCCAGGTGGTTTCACAGATGAATTCTATCAAACATATAAGAACGAAATATAAGTTGATAACGGGAGCATCTGGGTGGCTCAGTTAGTTAAGCATCTGCCTTCAGCTCAGGTCATGATTCCAGGGTCCTGAGATAGAGCCCGAAGTTGGGATCTCCATTCAACAAGGAGTCTGTTTGTCCTTCTAAAATAGAGGACAGAACAATTTCCATCATTACTCTTAAGCCCTACTCTCTTACAGAAGATGTAGGAGATTCTTTTTATCTGCCTTAGATTTTTATTTTGAAGTGGTTCTTGGTTTCTTTGGGATGGGCCATTCTGACAGACAAGTAAGTGGTCCACGGGGTCCAGGTGGCCACAGTACATGCCTTCAAGTAAAGTCTTTATCAATCATCTCCTTTCCTTTACTTTCAGCCTTTAAAGAAGTGATTGCTTACTTCTCTGTGCAGCAGCTAACTACTGCTCATGGCAGGCACACCCGCTAGGAGACCCACAGCACAGTGATCCTGCCCTACCCTTGCATACCAAAACCCACTCAGGCCTGAGCTGAGACTGGAGCTCAGATAACAAAAGTTATTAAAATCAAGTATCTGCTCATGTTACTCCTTCTAAATAAACACTCATAAAAACTTTTCATCTGGCAATTTCCTCTTATTCATCCTTAAATCTCAGATCAGGAGTTATCTGCGACAAGATTTTCTGAGCCCCCAAACTAAGCAGAGCACTCCTGCACTATCTTTCTGCACCTCTATCAAAAACTTTATATTGAAATAACGTGGCTGGGTCCCTATCTCTCTCCCATTATGTCATTAGCTCCTTGAGGGTAGAAACTACATCTTACACTTTTTATTTTTATTTTTTAATGTGTTGCAGTGCAAGACCATCACATACTTGATAGTAAGTATGCAGTAAAGTGAAGAGTCTGGGAATGAAGTCAGACAAGCCAAAACCTACACCTGCAAATAAAACATGCTAATTGTATTTTACTCAATACTTTTGGCAGGACTCTTTTTTATCTTTTTTTACTTTTAATTATTTTAGAAAGAGAGAGAATGAAGGGGCAGAGGGAGATAGAGAATCTCTAGCAGACTCCCCACTGAGTGTATAGACCCAAGCAGGGCTTGATCCCAGGACCCTGAGATCATGACCTGAGCTGAAATCAAGAATCAGATGCTTAACCAACTGAGCCACTGGAACCCCAGCAGAACTCATTTTTAAAACTGAATACTTTTAATTTGCTCTTCGTTTCACCTCTCAGTAGTATTGTTAATGCAAACCATGTGGACCAGCTTTCATTTTACAACTTGATTTCTCCTTTTAAATCTCTGGCAGGGAGGCAGGTCCCTGCCCCCCTGACCTGTACATGGCAGGACATCTTAAAAGATAAATACAGGGACCAAGAGAATAACAGTGAGCGGTAACATCTAGAATCTTTGACTAAAACAGCTGGATTCCTTCTTTTAGGCTCTTTCTAGAGACCTGTACTTTATCTTCACAACTTTATGAATCGGCCTGAAGCACAAGGTAGACTTTCCCACTGCTGTCCACAATTTTCTGGCACTGGTCCAACTACACCTCTGACAAATAAGATCCTGAAGAATTAATCTCCTGTACAAGCAGAGTAAGTCCTTGAGGGAGGCCAAGTATTGCAGAGAGTTGGCAAGGTCTCCTTCTTCATTATGAGGAAAAGTTGCATTCTATAGACATGAATGTTTATAAGGAGGGAGGGTATTATACTAATAGCTAATATTTATTAGTCACTTACTATATGCCTAGAACTGGGTCATATACCATAGATACATTGTCTCATTTAATCCTTATCAACAACCTTAAGAGTTCAGAACTATTAGTAGCCCATACCCTGAGAATATGCATGCTTATCAGGCTGAAATATCACAAAATTAAGGAGGGGTGGAAATGAGATTTACATATAGGCTTCTAAGACCCCAAAATCCATGTTCCGAGTGTCAATGCTATGTTACCTTATTAACAGACCTCTATAATAATTATGCCTCCTACCGTATCCTACATGAACCAAAGGCAGAAGTTATTGCTATCAAGGAGGGAGAATCATCTACCCCACCAATCCAAAGACCAAAAGTACCCTTTAAATATGATTCATTTTCCATACAAGAGACTAATTTAAGGTAAATTTCTTTCTATTCAAAATAATGATACTAAATGGTATGCTATTTAAGCTATATAATGGCTTCATCTGCACTTTATCTGTCAAATCCCCAAATCATGCTCCTGGAACATATCTCTCAATACAGAGAAGTCAGCAGGAGGAAAATGCAGATGTAAAGCAAACAGGTGGAAGTATGAAGGTAGTGTGATCTAATGAGCACAAACCACAGTCATAATAAATAGTTGTATGCATGGGCCACCACCAACACCATCACTGCAACCATCACCATCACCACCATCATTGATACTATTATTCAGTACCTTTGTTCCCACCCTTCAGCAGCACTGTGACCCCTGAGGGAATGAGGCTTCTGTTTACCCATCAAACATGCACTTACCCATCAAACACTCTGCCTTACCAAAAGAGTTAATTTTCTTTCTCTCTTTCTCTCTTTTAAAAAATTTTTTTTTTACTTATTTATTCGGGAAGCAGAGATAAAGAGAGAGCATGGGGGTGAGGGAAAGGGTCAGAGGGAGAAGGAGAGAGAAAATCCCAAGTAGACTCCTGGCTTAGCTGGGAGCCCAATACAGGGCTTGATCCCATGACCCTGAGATCATGACCTGAACTTTGGTATATGTGCTGCCGAAGTGAGCACTATCATGACCTGAACTAAAACCACGAGACGGACACTTAGCCAACTGAGGCACCCAGGTGCCCCATCTACCTTTTTCTCCTGATAATGGGTCATGAGCAAACAGTGGTGACTAGTAAATGTATTTCTACTGTTCCTATTATCAAAAATTCAGGACATGAGAATTAGTAAAATTACTGCAAAATTACCACAAAATTACTTGAAATGATCAATTTGGCATACTGACAGAGAATGATCGCCTACCTTACAGTCTATATTGCACACATCAGGCTCTTTTCTTAAGCTATTTGTACTAACTCTAAGAAACTCCTGATTATGATCTAAATGATAAAACACATCTTAAAGATTAAGGAACTTATTATAGCGATGTCATCCCATAAGTCCTCTGTTTGTATTTATACCAGAGGGCAACAAGACAACGGGGACAACCCCAGCTCTGGTGGCAGACCTCTGCAATGCACAAACTCAACAGTAAAAGGAGCTTGCCCTGTGACTCCAGGCAGAGCCATGTTTTCAGACCTACCGTACTGGCTACTGGACTTGTATTGACCTCAAGGGACATTTTTGTTGTCTGGTGTATAAGTAGGAATCCATTCCAATTTATATTGGGCCTTACTTTGTAGCTACTAGTTTTTATTGAATTACTGATAATGCATGTAACAGATGGGACTTCATTTCTCAGTAAATTTGTTTTGCCTTATTGCCTCCTATGTAACAATATGTGACAATAGCAAAGTGCTTCTTTTAAAATCTGTGATTTTACGCTTTTTCAGGGCTAATAGAATACAACAGCATGTAGAACTTATGATTTCTGATTTATTTCAGAATATATTTATATAAACTAAACAATATTATCTCTTCAAAATAATTTCAAAATCTCTTCTAATGCATGATTTAAAGTACCTTAAAATTTTATTCCTTATAAAACTTAACTGCATCTAATACACTATAAAATCTTATATGTCAACTACATAAACTATGAAACAGAATTCATAAATCTTCTACATAAACAATGAACCATAGGCCAAAACAGTAACATTAATAATAATCGCTAAATACTCTTTACACTTACAAAAAGCCAGGAAGTGCACTTAATGCTTTCAATCTTTATCTCATTCAACCCTGACAACAACACTGTAACACAGGGAAGTACTATTATCACTTCTTTTGTACAGATGAAGAAAATAAGGCTTAGAGTGAGGTCCCTCAACCTTGATACCACTCACATCTTGGATCAGATAATTCTTCATTATGGTGTAGATGTTCTGTGCACTGTAGGATGCTTAACAGTATCCTTGCCTCTATCTACAAGATGCCAGTGGTATATCCCACTCTCAGATGTGACAACCAAAATTATCTCCAGACATTGCCAAATATCCTCTGATGGGGGCATCACTACCACTTTGAGAAGCTGGCTTAGAGAAATAAAGCAATGATGGTCATACATAGGAAACAGTAAAGGAAGGATTAGAAGCCAGGCATACTGATTCTATAATGCATGTTATCAACCAGAACATTCTTTGGAAAAGGCATGATGAACTATGGGTACCTTCCTGTGGAAATATCTTCCAATGACACTATACCAGACTGGGCCATTTCAAACCTTTTTTTCCTAATTAAGGGCCATGTTCTAAAAGCTATGGACTTTGGGTGGCTTGCTTGCTCCCCTGCCCCACCTACCCCAACCTTCTTTCTGTTCTGTTCTATGTGCCCCAAAAGAGAATCACCAATCACTTGTTAATGCTGATTCCATTCTTCAGTAAATAAGACACAGTCTCTGCCCTCACAGAGCTCCTAAAAAGCAGGACCTATTTTCTTCCTTCTTCCTCTCCCTTAGATGAGCGTGTGCTCAAAGTGCAGGCTCTTTGCGCAGTGGCCATTGAAGTCTGTTTTCTCTATACGGGATCATTCTGAGCACTATCCCTGTGCCAAAAATTTCCAAAGGCTTCATATATGCCATTCTGAGCTCCCAAGAATTCTAGCAAGGAAATACCATTATTTCCAAGTATTATTGGCCAAGGAGAAACTGAGGTTTGGTAGGTATGGGCACCTACCCAAACATTACAAAGGTTTCATGCCAGGACTCGGATTTCATGGATAAGCGAAGACTACAGAGATGCCTGTTCCAAAGAATGTTCTTGGCTTAATCTACTCCTCCAGCTTGCTTAAAATGTTTCCTTCAGGTCCCCTCTCCCTGACATCCCAAAGTTAAGGGAATAAACAGCATAGAGCTGAGCACAGTCCACTAGTGGAGAGACAAAGCGAAAAATTCAGGCAGTGACCTCATGAACTCCGAAAAGACATTATCTTATTAAATCAGAGGACAGAAAAATACAGAACAAGTTTTCTTTTATCTGATTCTCTTTTTACCATTTACTTTTTATGCTTAAAAAGTTACATATTCATGTATGACTGATTGTATCGTTTCAAAGTACTTTAAGTTGCTGTACCAAAATAGATGGTTTTGAAAAAAAGAAACTGGTGGTAGAGGTGAATTTTTCCCTCCTTCAATCACATTATTTAAATATACCTTGTTGCATATTTTTTAAAAAGACTTCATTAAACTTTCCTGAGAGCTTCAACTTTTGGGTTGGAGCCAAATATGAAAATTTTCAAACGTAAAATGTCCCAATGGTAAAAAGAACAATGGGCGGAGTAGGGAAATGAACTCCAAAAGATATTTCTTTTTGACCCTTTGATTTTATTCAGCTTTCAGCTGCTTCCTTTGGGAGGCTAGGGGTGGGGGTGAGGGAGTTCCAGAGCTATAAACAAATAATGAAACTACTTGAATAGAAAGAACTCAAGAAGCTTTGCCAACTCAAAGTCCTGCCTTTAAACCCTAGCCCAATCACTTCTCCGCTTTGTGACCTTGGTCAGGTTACCTATTTTCCCTAGGTTCTTCATTTGGAAACAGGATCGCTGTGAAGATTAAATAAAAGAATGCATATAAAGCATCTGACACACAGTAGATACACAATAAATTTAACCAATAGGGTGCCCTTTAGACATAGTATGTTTTGTCCAAAATCTGTATTTTGGCAATTGTCCTTTTAATATATTTCTCATGATTAGTTCATATTAGGTGAAATTAGAAATATCAAAAGCAAGGGTGATCTGATTGGTGCCCAAAGAACTATCATTATGGGGCCAGTCTATGTTACCTGCTCAGTGACCATCATGCTCATCCATAATGCTGCTTCTCTCCCATGATTCAACATAAGTTCTACAGTGCTTGCCATCATGGCAAAGGCTGTTTGGTGGCCTAGGATTTCTTGTGGAAGGACCTCAGTAGTTAGACTATTAGACTATGATTATGACTATTAGAGAATAGTCATTTTTGAGGCCAAAGGAACCAGAGAAATCTTCACATTCAACCTCGGTCTCTTCACAGATGAGGACACTGAGCCCACAAAGGAGCAATTTGGCAAAGCTAAACTAGCAACAGAATCCAAATCTGATTCTTAATTTCTTTACTCTATACCAGTGGTTCTTAACCACTGGTTAATTTTGCCCCCCAGAAGACATTTTTGATCATTACAACTAGGGGATGGGGGATTGCTACTGGCATTTAGTGAGTAGAGGCAAGGGATATTACTATTCTATGATACAAAGGATAGTCTCACAATGGAAATATCAATAGGGTCAAGCTTAAGAATTCTCATGTACACTGTTGAATCCAGCACCTCCAGATACTCCAAAAGCTGCTTCTTAGGCTTCTGCCTTTGGGTGTTGGACTTGGCCCCAATTCGGAAGCCTTCAGCAATGACTGAATCAATCAATTCTGCCTCTTTAGTGTTGAGAGCCACTGGGATTAGGAGAGATTAGAGACTTGCCTACCCAGGCAATATAGTCTGGGTTTAACTTCTGAGGCACAGTGATTATGTCCAGCATGAGTGCTACTGAAGTCTTAAAGTCACACTTAAATCTTATTAGACAATCTAAGAAAATGATTCTTAAAAACATTTTGGCAAAATACCACAGAACAGCCAAATGATGCACACCACAGTTATCAAATATTTAGATTAGTGCACTGCAAACAAATATATTTGCCATTGTACTAAAAATCTCTATAATTAATGGTCTGCATGGAGGAAAGATAAAGATTGAAGCATTGGTAATAGAGAAAAAATACTTTCAGAGTTTCTACCCAAAGCTAAAGTTCCACATTGAAAGAACTCATATAGAGAAGAAAAGCAGAGTCAATGATCCAAGCAATTACACACTTTCTGGTTCTTGACCATGCATGCCATCTGTCTTGCTGACCTCATAGGACTCCACCCTGGCCAGTGCAAGGACCAAATGAGAGTCTAGATGTGGGAGTATGTGGTGATCTGCAAAGCCATTTATAAGTATGAGTCATTTATCAATCTGAGCTTATTTATCCACAATTCCACTTGGTAATTCTGACCTTAGTTCTGGGTCAGGGTAAAAATACATAGAGGATCCCAATCTGATTCACTCATAAATTTAACCCACACTTAACAAATACCAATACCAGGGAACATATTCTCTACTCAACAAAATCATACTGGTGCCAAGAATGACATGCACCCAACCATGTCTTGCACATGGAATTAAAGCAGCAGTAACTGGGAGAGCAAGATCACTTTTAGGTGGTAAGATCTAAGAAGCTCCACAGAAAGAAATGACATCTGAATTGCATCTTCAAGAAAAGATGGGCTTTCAACAGGTAAAAGAGAACATCTAAAATACTACAAAGATTACAATGGAGAAAGGATGATAGAAAACATAAGGCAAATATGGCAGACAGTGAAGAGTTCAGCTTGACTGGAACTTGGGATGAACAGAAGGGAGTAACAGAGACAAAGCAGGAAAGTGAGGTGGATGCAGTTGTAGAAATCCTTAAAATCCTAAACAAGAAGACAGCTTTTATTAGCCAAAAGGAAGCTAGAGGAGGTGTGTTGTTGTTGACATGGCATAATTAGAGACATTGTGGAAAAAAGTAATCAGACATGGATATGCAGAATCAGACAAAGAAACCAGAGTAAATACTATATGTTGGCAAATTGAACTTCAATAAAGAAAAAAATTGGGATCCCTGGGTGGCGCAGCGGTTTGGCGCCTGCCTTTGGCCCAGGGCGCGATCCTGGAGACCCGGGATCGAATCCCACATCGGGCTCCCGGTGCATGGAGCCTGCTTCTCCCTCTGCCTGTGTCTCTGCCTCTCTCTCTCTCTCTCTCTCTCTCTCTGTGATTATCATGAATAAATAAATAAAATCTTTAAAAAAAAAAATAAAATAAAGAAAAAAATTCTAAAGAAACCAGAGTAAAGAGAGTGGTTAGGATAAGTCCTTCAATACTCCTTGAGAGACGGGTAATAAGACTGGAGTAAGATCAAGAGAATGAAAATAGTAAGAAGGAAAAGCCCACAACCTATCAGAGACCCATTTATCATGGGGGAAGTGGAAGAACCAAAAGTTACGGTTGAAGAAACACACACAACAGAAACTCATATGAAGTGACTCAAAAATGTTGATCCTGGGTGAGTGGGAGAATGATAGTAATTATCAGACTCCATGATGGAAGAGAAATGAAAGCTGAATCATGTCTAGTTGATCCTCTTGACTCAGAAAATGGCAGTTCAATGACAAGGTCATTAGTTCGACTAATATCTAGACAGACTCAGTGAGGAGCTACTTAACATATCTCAGCACCCTCTCTCTCCACACCTAGTTCCTAACTCCTACTACATCACCTCTCTGGCTCAAGATCCCCATACCTGTGCTCCCCCACCTTCTGCTGATATATTAGGAGGGTGACAGACTGAGTGACGGTCACAGAATAAGTGAGTGGTAGTTGCCTGATACTCTGACCTCTGACCAAGCTATCTATGCAGACCCTCCATTACCCACCTTTCTCCCCTGGATGTGTTTCCCCTGAAATTACAGTACCTGTAGGCCATTTTCCATGTTAACTGCATTGGGTATTATTCTTTGTGACTATGTTTCAGTGTCCATCTGTGATCTGTGCTCTAACCAAACCACTTTGCTGCTTTTTTTGGTGTACCTTGACCTGCCACCATTCACTGTAAAGTCACTTTGATTCAGTTGGCAATCTTGGAATATGTATTAGACATATTCTCACAGCTGATGCACATGTCCTTACTACTTTGAGAATTTAATAGTCATCACAATTATAGGAAAATATTTTTCAAAGAGCTTTATCTCTTAGAAGGCTCTCTTGTCCATGATGTCACCACTAATACTTAGGCTCTAAGTATCAATACTACTAAGTAAGTAGTAGTATGTAAAATTGGTTACCCATAAGTATGTGAAACTATGTGCCTTGATTAATCCTATACCCCCTTCAACTTTCCCCAAAAGTTATTTGATTGTCATTTTTCATTGCATAAGAGACAACAGTCCACTGATTCTGTGATGCTGAAAGAATTTCAAAAATCACCAATGAGTCTTACTATGTCTCCAGAATGAGGAACGGGCCCAGCTCAGCAGAAGATCCACTTGCTCACACAAGGATATAATTGCTTGGCAGATAGCCTTCCCAAAGGGTGAGATCCACTGGTCTTCCCCGCCCCCCCCCCACCCCTGCCACACACACACAAATGACAATCTATTATTAACAGCAAGGTGGTGGTTCTGCTGATGACTCATTAAGCATGCTGATTCGTGACAGCAAAGGCAGACCTGACTAAGGGAATCATTTGCTGGATTTAATCAATTATTGAGCTCATCAAATGTGATTACTAAGCCACATAAAAACCCAAGTGAAAGAAGGCATTAGACACTTAAAGGAAAAAAATAACTCCTTGTTTTGCCTTGCAAAAGATAGAGGCTGCTCCATTATCTACATGTGCGATATCCACTTTGCTGTCTTCCTCCTAATATCCAGAAAATTTTTGAGACATTTGCCCCTTTGAGAGAAAACCTAAAGAATCAGCAAAACATACATTTTTAAGATAACTGAAAACATGAAGAAAACAGAGAGAAATAATTCTCAGCTATCCGATTAGACTTTAATATGCCCATACTTCCAAGGACTGTGAATAAGAAGCAATACTATAGGCTCTCTTTGTGATCTAGTGAGAGAAGAGTATATAATAACGTAAATATCTTCCCAAATGACCCAATTGTTCCCAATGACCTTCAATACATATATCTATTATAGCACTTACATTCTAATTATTTTTGTTCACATGTATCTTAACTACAAAACCACATACCTCTTCCCAGCGGCAATTTCTTGTATAGTTGACCCTTGAACAACACAAGTTTGAATTGCACAGGTCCACTCACGTACATATTTTGTTGTTGTTAAATACAGTACAATAAATGTATTTTCCCTTCCTTATGACTTTCTTACTAACATTTTCTTTTCTCTCCATTTATTTTAAGAATTTCAGTATATAAAACATATAGCATACAAAATATGTGTTAATTGACTATGTTATTGATAAAGCTTGTACTTAGCAGTATAAGTTATTAGTAGTTAAGTTTCTGGGGATTCAAAACAGGTGACTACCAATCTAATTTGATTATCAAAAAGCTATTTGGTCACAGAATGTCTAGATTTATAAAATGAGTAAATCAGAGATAGCCAGAACCAGAACTTCTTAACACTATCTAAACAGAGCTAAGATTTGACAATCAAGCAACCAACTAACCAACCAAGCTAGAATTAATAACCGATAAATCAACAAAAACCATTATTCTAACAAAGTTTTCACTCTTTGATGTGGCTTAAAACTCCAACTCCTGACCATTCTGACCTAAGTATTTCACCAATCCAGACATGAAAACTGGACACTTGTCTGCCGTCCAGACACTGAGGTTTGTGGAAAAGTCGTTATTTCTACCTCTGCTGACCCAATCACAGCATTTCCAGGCATACTAAAATAGGGGTGTGGGTGTACAGGGGTGTTGGAAGCACTTCTAACACAGATTCGGCTTATAACACCATCTCTGATAGCAATTCCTTTCTTTAGCAGCAGCCTGGAAGTATTAGATTACTTCTACGTATTTGTGATTATTTTGTACACAATCTGGCATTCTTTCTCAAAGATATAAACCTCTCAGAGCCAGACATGATAACTTGAAGCTGCAGCTGTATTAAAAACAATTTGATGAGAATTTTAGGGGGAAGCAGGTCTCCTAGGTAATCCTCTCTAGGTGTCAAATTACCATGTCACCACTTCAACAAATCTCTTGGAATGACTGACCTTTGTGGACAAGACTGAATCACAAGGCAAAAGGATGGTTCCCCTTAATTGTGTTGATTTAAAGCCTAATCCAATAAGGGATTCTGTGCAGGGAGAAGCTTATCTTCCACCTACTGGTGCCACTGCTAACCCAGTAAAGAGTTTTTACAACATCATTCTTTTGTTTGAAATTCTGGTCTTAGAAGAGATGAGTACATTTCCCTTAATACTAACAGTGAGATTCAGAAGAATCACTATCATAACATACTCTTGGGCTACTAAGATCTGCCTAGTACTTGATAAACTATTTTTAAAAAGATACCTAGCTCAGTTGATTTGTAATAGGATGACAATAACTTTGAAAGCCAGAGGATTTTTTTCTTTAACATGGCTTTGAAAGGTGAATAAATACATAAGTGAAATTAAATGAAACCTCACACAAGAAGTTTAAACAAAGGTAGATTATTTTTGTATCCTGAGCTCTCTTTTCCCTCATATCCAAGGCAAACCTATGAGAGCTAAAGCTTTTTAATATAACATTTATGTCATTTGGTTTTCCTACATGAAGCCACCAGCTTTATCTAATTATTAACTGAAGCCAAATGACTACACTCAAATAATCCATTGAGTTCACACTAGTATGTCTACCCCTAATGTGAAAAAGGAACCAAGCTACCCCTAGTCTGAATGAATCATCAAATAGACAAGCATGTACTGAAACAGACCAATATCTGACAGAGGCATCAAGACATACCTAAAAGTGTCTACCACTCATCAAATGAAGTATCCACTTAATCCAAATTTACAGATCCCTGGAAAAGTTCTCAAATAAGTCATTCTGAAAAAAGGGTATAGATTCAGTAAATGAAGGTCTTAAATTCTTCAACATCTTTCCATTAAGA
Source organism: Canis lupus baileyi (assembly GCF_048164855.1). Lineage (NCBI taxonomy): Eukaryota > Metazoa > Chordata > Mammalia > Carnivora > Canidae > Canis > Canis lupus. The sequence goes on along the minus strand of NC_132855.1, from coordinate 16,530,212 downwards.
GACATAATCTATGTCCCCCCTTCTCTTGATTCTGAGTGGGTTCTGTGATACCTTGACCAATAAAATACAGCAGAAGTGACATTGCACCAGTTTCAGGGCCCAGGCTGTAATTAAGAGAGCAGCATCTTCCACGTCTCATCTGTTGCAACACATAGTTTAGGAAGCCAGCAATCACCCTGAGACCACCATTCAGTGAGAAGTCCAAGTTCCATGCTGGAGGATCAAAGGTATGTGTACAAAGAGAGAAAGACACAAGGAACACCAAGACTCTGCACATGTGAGTGAAGAAGCAATCTTGGAAGTAGACCCTCCATCTCAAGTAGCCACAGCTCACTCCAACTGGGTGAGGTTCAAATCACTCAGCCAAGTTCTTCCTGAATTCCTGACCTGTAACACTGTGAGCAGAATAAAATGGTTGTTTCAAGCCATGAGTTTAGGGATGGTTTCTTATCAATGAAAGATTGGTAGACATGGATGATTTCGTATGCAAATATGTATGTGATTATAAATAGAAGAGCTCAAACCAACCGCTATTAATTTGTACTTTACATGACTTCAGTGAAGCTGGTGCAAGACAGTCTATTTTTTTATTATATCGACATAATAATAAGTTCATGTAAGATATGCAAAAATATGCTTTCAAAAATAATCGACATAGTAATTTGAAACTTGTCAGGGTTGAGCCGCTCTCTTATAAAATTCCCTTTAACCTGTCTATTTATCTCTTCTTAAAATAAAATTGAAGCAACTTTGAAATATTTCATACCCAGGTTAACTACATATAAAAATGATAAATTACCTTTTACTACTGAAGACTATTATGCCCTTTAATCTGAGTGATTAATTTACATCCTGTTCAGTGGTTCACATGCAATTACTACCATGAACCCGATGAGCCTGAACAAGACAGAATTATTCAGCCATCTGTATAAACTCACTATATTTAGAAAAGTATAGGAAGCCCTAAGCTTTTATTCATCTCCTCTCAATGATGTGTGCACCTCTACACTGCATATCAAACTGTAACACTACTATTCTGGATTACTGACTTCATTTGGAAACCACAGGATAGGACTCTCTGTCATGAGATGATGCTCATTAGAAAAGGTAAGATTAAAGCATTCATCTGAAATAACATTCCTGAAACCAACCGGATTGCATTGGTGATTTTTTTTATCTAATTATAATCTGTTTAATGTCATAATACCAAAATCAAAGACAATCAATGAAAAGCAGACACTAGACTTTTAGACTGAACTGTATGGGCTTCTAATGCTTGGCAAACAAAAGATCTGAGCAACTCTATTTCTTTGGATGTGCTTTCCAAACTCTTCTCAATAAAATGAAGTAATGGAGGATGATAAAGGATAATATTCTACTTTAAATTACCTTTTCCATCGTTAAATTTTTAAGAAGATCATTAGTGCCCTTACAGGAATTTGTACCTATGCTTTGGGCTCGACAGCATTTTATCAAAGAATCAGGCAAATAGGAATTACAGGCAAAAGAGAATTCAAACACTAAAAGTGTACTTAAAGGTGCTTTTTGTGCTTTCATCCATAAACCTTCAACACCTGCCAGCCCAGCCCCTCTCTGGTTGAGGTTTTAGTAAAATCACTAGGCAGATATACAGTTAATAAGCCTTTTCATCCACGAGATCCACTCTTACAGGAAGGTATACACTCACGGTGCCACATTAAATGTCTGCAATCAATTTTTAATTACAGCAGCACTAGTGATCCAAAGATGAAGCAGGCAGCTTATTGAGAAGGAACCAAAAGACTGTTCATTACACTGAACATCCACCATGAGCCAGGCTTGTGAAGAGTTGCACCACAAATGACTCAACCAACCAGCTCCCCTTTCTCAGAAAGATACTCTTACCTCTGGGATGTTTTCTTATATTTCCTCCTGTAGGAAAAGAAGCATAAACACACATCAGAAAAGAATTTGTGGCAGGCAGTGAGTTAGAAAAGAGAACTTCAGCAGGGATGGGCATGAAGGGGAAAACTTTGTGGTAGGTTCTTTTTGTGAGGCTTATGAGTTTCAAAGCCCAGCTACAAGTTTTGAATCATTGTGTGATACTGTGGTCAGATGCATATAACCAGTCTTAAAAATAGCATCCCCAGAGCTCAATGCCTCTGCCTTCTTATGTTCATTCTTTCCCTTTGAGGGTACTATAGTATCTGGGTTGAGATCAGGCTTTAAAGACTGCAAGACCCAGATTCAAATCGCAGCCCTTCCACTTCTTAGGTTCATGGAGTTGGTGAGGGGTAACTGGACAGGGTCCTGTAAAGCATTTCTTTTGTCTGGCACACATTAAATGACCAATAACTGCTGGCTATTTGTTTTGTCACTATTATTACTATTACTTCCACTATATAGCACTGAAGTCCCTTTACGGACATGCCTTTTACAATGAAAATGAGTAATCATGCAGCTAAGTCATAAGATCAGACATAAGCTCTTCAGAGAAGGAAGAAGGGACGAAAGGGACAATGAGAAAGTCTAGAAGCAATAGTGGTGAGAGAAGCAGTAGGAACGTGCTAATGGCTCAGCTGTGGGCTAGTCTCCTAGAAGACTTCCCCAGGAGCAGAAGTGGCTTGAGTTCTAGAAAAAGAACTAGAGTTCTAGAGTATAGAAAACTATAGTTCTAGACTAGTGGACTAGAACTCTAGCCACTTCTGCTATTTAGCCTTGGGCAAATGCCCCAGTAGGGCATACGGCTTCCTAATCTATTAAATGGAGATAACATCTGTCCTGGCTATCTCACCCAGGTCATAATGGCATTCAATGGCAAAGTGGCCATCAAGCTTCTTATCCCAATATCTCAATGGTTTTCACGTGTGTGTCATTTTTTCCACACTCTGAAGTATCTCAAAAAGAGTTTGAATAGGCTCTTTACTGGAGGAGATTCAAGGAAAGAAAGTGGTGGAAGAGGAAAATGCATCCTTCTGCTTCCCAAGTGTCTTTAGTTCCACACCTGCGTTCCCATTACAGTCACTGCGTCCAGAAAGCCAAGGCACTAATTTGCTCATAGAGCTATAAGTTACACATTTTTTAAAAGGATTTTCAAATTCAGAATCACTATGATCTGTTACAACTCTGTTCAAATAAACATATGCATAGTGGCATTGGGTGTTAAGTGAAGAAAGCAGCATGCAACATAAAACCTACAAGGTGATCTTGCCTAATATATCAAATATTTATCTAAAAGGAAACACCAGAATGAAAACCATGACTCCAGGGTAGTGGATTAATGGATCACTGTTTTTATATTTATTATTTTTACTATTATTTTATACATATATATAGTCACATATATGGACATATACATATATGAATATATAGAGATATTTGTATGTTTGAATTATACCATATATAAAGAGAGGAAGGTCAACTAACAGAGTGGGTTAAGGCCTGGGCTTTAGAACAAACTGTTCGAGTCTTGATTTTGGCACTTAGTATGAGACCAGTTATTCAAACCTTCTGAGCCTCAGTTTCTTCATCTATTAAGTGGGAATAATTGGAGAACCTCTCTCAAGACCTTAGAGTAAGAAATAAACAAAACAACCCACATGAATGTCAGTTCCACAAACGCAGATTCTTTGTGTGGTTCTCCATGGTAACCTAGAGCCTAAAATGGTGCCTTGCACCCCCTCTAAAAACTGTGCCTGGACCCCATCAGCAATAACAGATCATTCTTCAGGCAGTAGCCAAAGGCAGAGGTTTCACTACAGGCATGGAGTACAGTGAGTTATCGGTATGGCCTGTGCCCTTGGCCTTTGTTAGGACTACTATCTTCTAAACTGGGCTAAGGGGGTGCCTGGGTGGCTCAGTTGGTTAAGTATCTGCTTTCAGCTCAGGTCAAGATCCTGAGCCTGGGTTCAAGCCGTGCTTCAGGCTCCTTGCTCAGCAGGGAGTCTGCTTTTCAGTCTTTCTCTGCCCCTTCCCCCCACCTCCTCTCTCTACCCCTGCTCATGCTCTCACTCTTGCTCTCTCTCTTTCTCAAATAAACAAAATCTTAAAAACAAACAAACAAGAACAACAACTACAAAAAAAAACAATACTGGACTAAGGAGTCTCTTAAGGTGAGATCAAAAAATAACCCTTTGAGAGTGTGCAAAGACCAAAGACAAGGGGGGTGCAGGCAGGCCAGATGGATGCCCCTGGCTTCAAACCAGAAGTCCAACTAATTCTATCTACCTTCAAAGGTCAGAAGAAGACAATCTTTGTTGTTGGCTTCCACAGAATTCTCCCAGAATTTGCCAAGAACCATACAAAGCCACTGCTGGGAGCACTGAGACAATCAAAAATGGACAAAAATAGGGAAGGCTTCCATTTTCAGCACCTACTAGTAACAAGTACTTAACATACATTGTAAATCCTCATAATGACACTGTTAAAATTCACTCTCTGAAAGAATCTGAATTCTAAAAATGGAAGTTAAGACATGTACCTAAAGCATTACTTTATGATACCAATTGGTACAAGGGGGGAGGCTCAGAAAGCTTTGTGAAAAAGGTGGTCTTGATTGATGGCTGGGATTTCAGAAGGAGAAACACTTAAATATGAGGTAAGCTGGTAAGGAGAGCATGTCTAGTGACCTCAAACCAGCCCACCGGCAGCCCAGCCCAGCCAGATATGGAAGAAGATAGCAAGCAACAAGGCTGAAAAGTGCTTAGGCCAAAGTTAAGTGACACAATTTATACTTTTTTTAAAAAGATGGTATCTGGGAGAAGGGGTCACCACTGGCATTGTTTTGTCTCATCTCTGATTATGTGGAAAGACAATAGGGCTCTGGAATGTGACAGACTGGCTTCAAAATCCAATCCCACCCCCAGCTGTGTGAATTCAGGCATGCTTTATGCTAAATCAAGCTTTAGTACCCACATCTGTAAAATAGAAGGACCGATCTCAGAGGAACACAGTGTTTTGAATTTGCCACATACATGCATGCCATGTAGGCATTAAAAAAATTTTAGGACCCTTTATTTTGAGCTTCTTAAAGCCAGGGGTCTTGTTATATGGATCTGTATATCTACTCCAAGGGCTCCACATCAACTGGCACATGGGTGGCACACATGTCTGTTGGCAAAATAAATGAATCATATGCAGCTGCCACTCACACTTATAAAATATTGGCTGTACATTTGGCAGACCCAAAGAGAGACCAAAAATCTGATTTTTAGTATAATCCACCTTCTTGACACTCACTCCCCACCTTCACAGATGCATGCTTGGCATCATAGTCCTAAGTTCTCTCTTCCCATTTTGTCCCATTTAGACACAGATAGCTTCAGAATCAAGATAGACCCAATCCAAACAGGGTCATCTTAAATTGGAGTTGAAACGTGAACACTTAAAGTACAAGAGAAAATTTACTTCTATGGAAATTATCCTACTCAAGATCCAGCTCACAGATCATTTGGACTGGGCAAGATGAGTGAGGACTGAAGGAACCCTACTTATCCTCCAGCTCTCAGCTGAGACATCACTTCCTCCTGGAGACCTTCCACAGTCTCCCAAACTGCATGGTACCCCTTTGGTATGAGCTCACCTACATCACTGCACTTGTTACTCCAGACAGTTACAATCTGTTACACTGATGGCAATGATGGCTTGTCTGCTACCTGCTGGTGTTTCTCTCTTTCCTACACAGTGATTAGCAAATGGGAGCTGCTCGATATATTACTGGAGAATGAATAAGTGAATTTTTCCAGAAGCTGATCAAAAAATACTTTCTACTCATTTTCCTTCTGTTTAGCAATGATTTACAATGAACGGTGAGGATGCCTACCACAGTCATAGTTTTCTACACACAGGAGGAATGCAATGACAGTGGGCTGTGGAGCATATCCTGTTTCATGCCCATTACACAAATTAACTCACTTTGATACCTACGGACCCTGGGATGTCTACCTCACTTCACAGTTGATAGAAGTGAGGCTCAGAGAGGTTAAGTAACTTGCCTAAGGATACAGAACCTTCAACTGGTTGAGAGAGGAAGCAAACTCTGAAGCCTTCAAAGTAAATTGAGAGAATTATGCAAAAAAGTCAAAGGATGCCAAGAGGGAACTTTAGACACTAGACCTAAAAACAAACAAAACCAACAACAATAAAACAAATGGTGTCCTTCCTTCCAAATGCAGGAAATGAGCTGGAAAAGAACCCAGTTTATTTTTGGCCTTTTGTTTTTAAGAACTTCAACAGAATTTATTCCTGATTCATAACCTGAAAGACAAAAGGAATGTTTTTAAATGTTCTGTTTTGGTTTTTCAAACTTACTTCATATTTACCATTTTTTGAAACCTGAAGCAACACATCACAAATCTCAAGATTCACATAGCTGGGCTAAGCCAATGTAAAAATTAAGAGAATGACCAGGAGCTGTTATGCTCTGGGATCTGGCAAAGCTGGAAGTATGAGAGATGGAGACAGCATGGCTTCACGCTCTGCAGAAGACTGGTCATCTGCACAAGACCGAGGCTGAGGAAACCGCATCCATGAAGGTCTTGGGCAGCCCTTTGCCAACTGTTCCCTAAAACAGGTTCAGCCCTCCGCACTCTTTGGAGAAGCATTACAGCATAATGCTTAAGATTCCTTGTCTGAGCTCAGAGCCTCCTCCAGCTTACTGTGTCCAATAAGCTACATGACCTTAAGCAACTGACGTCATGTTCCCAACCACCAGTTTCCTTATCTGTAAAAGTAACAATAACACTCACTTCATAAGATGCTGTGACAATCAAATGTACGACAACGGAAAGCCTTCTAGCACAGTGCTGGGTACCCAAAAAGGGTTTGAGAGTCAGCTACCGTATAGTAACAGTACTGCATGAATAATAATGGTATTTTAATTCAGATTTCCAAATTTTGTTTGGGGAAATTAAAAAAGCCTTTCATTAATTAAAGAAGTAAAGAAAAAAGGCTGCAGATTGCTTTCTAAAAGTAAAAAAAAAAAAAAAAAAAATTAAAGACCTGAAATTCTTCTTATCTTAGAACACTTAAACCACAAAGAAAGCAGGGCTAATCAGAGTCCTGCTAAAGGGAGGTGGAGCTGAAACTGTCCAGCTTTCCCTCCAGGCCCAAGAGGCCCTGCAGGCTATACAGCCTGCCACCCACTCTCTCTGTGATCTCAGTTAACCTAGCAGAATGATACACTTCCTTCTAATGTTTAAGTAGGGCCATTGTTGAGAAAGCAGGAGAAAAAAAAGTATAATTGGGTACTTATGAACTGGACACCATAATAATCTTTAGAAATAGCTAAAGTTATCTTTTGATAAAGATTCAGGGCACCTGGGTGGCTCAGTCGGTTGAGCCGCTGCCTTTGGCTCAGGTCATGACCTCAGGGTTCTGGGATTGAGTCCCACGTTGGTGTCCCTGTTCACAGGAAACCTGCTTTTCCCTTTCCTCCCTGCTTGTGTTCTCTCTTGCTTTCTCTCTCTCAAATAAACAAATAAAGTCTTTTAAAAAAAAAAAAAAAAGATTATTTTTATCAATGACAATTCCCTAAAAACAGAAGCCCAGTGAGTTGCTTCCCAGAATCCCTAAGCACCTTCCAGAAGTTGTAACTCAGTGCAGAGACAGGATGTACCGTAAGCAGAATTGATCAGTCCATATCCACTTACTTCTTAGGCAAATTAAAAGACTCCTGCTCTTCACTAAAAATCAATGTCTGTTTAAGTCTGGAATGTTTCTATGGAACCATGGATTGCCCAAGAACTACCAAATGATGTGTGTGTGTATGTGTGTGTGTAAATGTACTGTAAAAAAACAGGAAGTGAGCAGTTGGAAAATCTCCGCCAAAGGTTTCAATCCTTTTATATCTAGCTGATCAAATTCGGAGAAGTGAAGACTGAGATAGGAGCATCATCAAAGAGCAAAGAGCACTCACCCCCACCCCCACCTCCACCCCAATATTTTAAAAGTTCTCCAAAGCTCTCCACAGCTGTGTCATCTGCAGAGGCTTCTAGACTCTGAACTTCATCTTACCTCTCCTGGCCCCAGCCAGGGAGAGAGAAGATGAAACTAAGCAAGCATAAAAGGGGTAATTCCGTCCACTATAAACCTGGACCTGCCTGAGAGCAGAGCACAGACAGCAAGGGAACCATAAGAAACAGCAATGAGGTGGGAGTGAGGATGTTTCTGAAGGGTTTTATTTGCTTTTGGATGGCTAGGGGTTCCCGAAGTACTGGGCATGCCCACAATCAAATAAATGTAAGTTTCACATACTCCAAAGTCAAACAGATGATTTGGGAATCATTCCTGATAGCCTGGATAAGTGAGAGTTGATTAAGCACTGATGTTAAATTATGAAGAGGCTGGCAGTATTTCCTTTTTTAAAAGTGAGTATCTTTGAGTAAGAGCCATATGGGTGCTGCAAAAATGAGGTTTATAAATAGGCTTAATAAAAAAAAAATAAAATAAATAAATAAATAAATAGGCTTAATATTCAAACAAGCTGGCTTAAAAAACAACAACAACAAAAAAAAAAACTTGTGTTTAGTTTCAAAGTTGACAGCAAGATACCTCCCAATTGGGCACAAGAAGGTTTTCTGGTACTAGAAGTTGAATACGCAACCACTGTACATGCACAGTGAGGACTCTAGTTCTGCCTTTGGTGTTCTCCGGCGCTTCCAGGCAATGATGACTCACTCTGGTCCAGATCCCGTCACATCCCGTCTCCATCCTCTCCTACCAAGGTCACCACTGCTGCCGATGCACAGACAGCTTTGGAAATCTTGGTTCTTGGCCCTCAGTTCCCTCAAGCAAGAAGAGATTGGGGGACAGGCTCAGAAAAGCAAAGTGCACAGCAAGACTCAGAGTTAACTGAATGGAGTTAACTACATGTTCTCAGGAGTTCAGGTCACATGTAGCTCCCTCTCCGGACAGGAGACTAAGATAGAATGTCACAAATACCCATGAAATGAGTAAGGACCTGAATGATCATCTGATCCTCTAGTTTTGTTTTTCATTGGCATATGGGGTATAGACTGAACAGAACGGGATATCTCTGGAAACTTCTGAACACGTCTTAAATCACTTGTATGAACTACTCTATGTTGCTGAGAATGGAAGGTCCTTGTATATATTCTCTTATTCCTACCAGTGATTTCATTTCCATGTTACACACATTAAAACCTAGGCCTGCAAAGCTATGTATATATTGACTGCATGATGGCACTTCTCATATTTTGAACAAGAAAATGCCAATAAGAAAATGTGTATAAACGGCAGTCTCCTGGCACCTTCTAGCAGAGTATTAGGGAGGGGGAAAAGATATTAGAGTGAGAGATTCTCTTCCCTTCGTAGCTCAGATATTTCTTAACTGATGAGCTACAGAATGAAAATCCATGTGGGCAACGATTCTATTTTCCTGCTTGGCCAAAGATCCAAGGCAATACAAAAAGTAAAAAATAGCGAAATGACATAAACTCACTTTCACCTGGAATAACCCAAGAATTAGGAAAGGGTTGTTTTTGTTTAAATCTTCTAAGAGAATTTTTTTGCCTGTTTTTTTTAGCTGGGGAAAATTTGTCCCCCAGACTCCCACCCTCCCATTTAGCCTTCTTAGAAAAGGAAAATCACATTCGTAGTCGGCAATCAATCCCCAAAGCACAAAACTGTGATATGTCTAACCCAAAGTGACGAGATCAAATTCAAATGATGAAGCGAAGTTTGGGGGTAAAGATGGTGAATCCAAAGGATGAGAGAATGCTAATCTGAGACAGGGCTGTAAATAAGACAATGTTTAACTCATTCCTGGAAGTAAATATGTTTCTGGCTAGAGCTGGCTGGGCGCTGAGAAGAGGAGAAATCTTTGCAAAGGTTTAATACAAACTAACCAAGCCCACAGGATGCCCCCCACCTCAATTCACACAGCCAGGGCACACCATGACCCAGGCTCCCACATCCCCGAAGCCCTGTTTCTGCTTTGTCTCCCTCCCCAGCCCCCTTGTCTGCCTGCAGACAGCTGGCCAGACACAGAAATCCAGAAATCCAAATCTCTTGTTCATGCCTGCTTCTCTCCTGGGCCTGAGTTAAAAATTCCAGCACTCAAATTACTGTCCAACAGGCACCCAAATGGAAACCCCTCCCCAAAGAAAGCCAAAATCTTCCTCTGGAAAGCAAGGCTTTTTTGAGCAGACCAGGCATTATTTTTCCTTCTCGCTTAAAGCGAGGCAGTGATCTAATCCCTGGCACCAGCAACAAAATATGGAAAAGGTTTTTAGCGAAAGGAAATAGAAAGTAAATGTTCTGCTTGTAGAAGTCCAGGTAGTACTTCTCTGCATAAATTATTTATCCCTCTATTCATGTATTTACAACCACTTGCTGTGTCAGAAGTACAGCAAAACCGTGCGGTAGGGATAGAAGAGCTTTTTGTGACCTCTTTCCTGGGAGCCTGGCTCCCATTTAGATAAACATCAGGGAGAAAGGCTGAAAACAAAAATATTTCTTAATATCTGCAACACTGCCCAAGTGGGGATAAATCCAAAGGATTAAGACAAAAATCTTACTCTTCACAGATACATCCCTATAATTAGGGGAGGGGTAGAATTTTTTAATTGAATTACCCAGAGCGTTGCTCTAGCTCTCTACTTCGTTCTTCCCCACGTATATTTAGCCAGAACAAAAACTCTATCTTCTGCCAAGTTTAACTTCAGTCTAATTTTTCTAAGCCTTCCCCCATCTAGTCTAGTAGTATTCCTTCCCTCTCTCTTCTCTTACGCCCTTCCTCCCAGCTCCTATCAACACCTCCTTCTGGCAGAAAGCAGGGTAATTTTAAATCAATACACCTGCTCCCAGGGAGCAGAGGTTCTTCCTATTTCCTCTAAAGCCTTCTCTCCCAGTAACATCATCCACGTAAGACTCTTCTCTAGACACAGACTCTGTAAATTTCAACAATCTGAATGTGGTAAAAATGAGGCCAATATCCAAATTACAGAACAAAAAAGAAAAAAGATTAACCAGCAGATGCACTCTCAGGGACCATTTTGAGCTCTACTGTCTCCAGAAATCAGTTGAATCTTCAAACCAAATTCTCCTTACTGAAACTATCCAAAGACTCCCACTAATGGGTGCTTTGAACAATTCCTTCATTCTTTCTTAATGATGACTAATTTCAGTCCACAGTTTTATAGAAAGAATGACAATTCTAAACAATATTTATGGGGCTTCCATTTATGAGAATTAATCCTTTTGTTTCACAAATAGGCAATACAATGGGAGTCTATTCATGAAAGTGTTTATGGTTCCTCATAGTTAGCAGACTGGATTTCCAAATAGCGACCACCTGGGATAGTATACTAAATATAAAATACTTTGTGGGAGGCAATTTAAAGATATTATAAAACCCATCAGAGTCATCCTCAGACAAGAGTCGGAGAAGTAGGGATCCCTGGGTGGCGCAGTGGTTTGGCGCCTGCCTTTGGCCCAGGGCGTGATCCTGGAGACCCGGGATCGAATCCCACGTTGGGCTCCCTGCATGGAGCCTGCTTCTCCCTCTGCCTGTGTCTCTGCCTCTCTCTCTCTCTCTCACCATCATAAATAAATAAAAATTAAAAAAAAAAAAAAAAAGCTTTAAAAAAAAAAGAAAAAAAAAAGAGTCGGAGAAGTAGAGGGAAAAGGGGTCAGATATTAGTCTGAATTTGAACTATTTTTAAACCACACATGGAAGTGGCTTCCAAAAACTAATCTCTCACTACTGGATTTACTCAGTGTCTCTAGAGTGCAGGAAAAGTCTTGGTTATTTCAGCATTTTGGTTGTTTGGAATCTGGATAAACAGAACTTAATGTTCTTTGGATATCTAATAGTGACTTTCAGCCAAAATATTCAATGCATTCTTATGTTGATTGTTTAAGTTTTCACTCTTCTGGTGTCCTTAAGGGAAAGGAAAGCTATGCTTCAGCACAATATTGAATATTGGGTCCTTACAATAGACTTCTGGAAGAGAAGGAAAGGGAAGGGGGGGAGGACCATTTGAGGAAGGCCTTAACCAGCAGGGAAACGGCCATGAACAAGGCAGATGTGGTGCGGAGGGTGAGAGCAACAGCAGGACTTACACACTGCCCCAAGCGAGACCTGGTATGCCCATCACAGGGCACCACTGGGCAAGCCTAGACAAAGGAAGGCCTCCTGCAGAGTCCAGGGAGCCCCCACCTGACCAATCTTCAACAGGTCCTGCTGCAGTGCCTGGGCCCCATGCTTTCAGTCTCACTGCCTGGCTCATGCTGTTTTCCCAGAAGTTTTAAAATGGGGCCTCATTCCATTTAGTTTCTTGGGTCATGATCTCTTTCTTCCTTTAGAATACTGAGAATGATCCTGCCTACCCTTCAGGTTCTGTCTCTGCTCCAAAACTATGTTATGGTGTAGCATCAAGCAGCCAATATGAGGATTCCAAGCAAAGCTAGGTACACTGATGGCTAGCTGGCCTTTCATATATGTTGGACAAGAAAATGCCAATGAGAAAATACATATAAACTTAAGTCTTCTGGCACCTTCTGTCAGACTATTTAGGGCACCACACTAAACTGTTCTCTCTACATGTGTATGTCTACATGTATACATATATACATAATTTTTTTTCTTCTTACTTTGTCAGGCTATCCATTATACCTCCAATCCAGAACTTTCCTTTCATCTCTAGACCCCATTTATCCAACTGCTCATGCCTTCTCCTCATCTCCTCAAGGACATCATATAGGTCCCTCATATTCAATATGTCCAAAACTGAACTCATTATCTCTAATCTCCATTCATTCTGCTCCCATGCACAATGAAACCTGTAATCTTGCTCCCCGTCAATGGCCCTCACCTAGGTAAATAGCATCTGGGAATGAAGCGAAAATCTGGGAGTTATCCTAGATTCCACACTCTTCCTCATTTCTCATGTCCAAGTCCTGTTGAGTCTACCTCCTGAAAATCTCTCAAATGCATTCCTACAGACCTACAATGGCTTCCCATTGCTAAAACACCCTGGTCTAAAAGAAGAAGCTTCTTGGCCTTAGCACCATCTTCTTGGAAATCTCTACACCATAAGAGGCAAGTAGAAGTGAATGCGTAGGCTAAAGCATCATCAAAGAAAGATGAGACAGGGGTCCAAGCAAACTGCCAGCTTGTGCATGCATGGAAGTCACAGGAGCAGAAATAAGGAAAGCCAAAGGCCAGGGAAACTAGTACCAATTGTTGGACCACATGCCTGCTTTCTAGAATTTTATTCAATGGATCTAGAGCATCCATCACCATCTGATCACAATGATCACCTTAAAGAGACCCACGTTGCTCTACCAAAACAATCTCTTTTGGTCCTTTCCCTGGACCTGTGACTTCTGGGACTAATTCTGTTTTCATTTGTGGCTGAATATAACATGTGTATAATAAATAATGTGTGTATAACATACATATATATACATACACATGTATATATAAAATAAAGTGTATAATAAATCTCTTCTGCTGTCTTAGATAAAGAAAAGATAAAATAAAATAAGCAAGATCTGATCCCTCTCTGTGTCTTGAACCTCCTGTCTCCAGTCTTGGCTACAGCCAGTTGGCCTTCTTGTTTTTTTCAGAGGTTCCACATTCATTTGGCTCTTTGCACATGCCGTTTTCCCAGGCTTTGAATACCTGAGAACACTCTTCTTTACCTCTTTACTAAACTAATACCTACCTACTTGTTCTTCAGAGCTCAGCTTAAATCTCCCTTCTTTAGAGAGAAGCCTTTCCTGACTCTTGGACCAGATTTGGACCTCCCATAATATGGTTCTGCAGCACCCTGTAGTTCTTTGTGGCACTCATCACTATAATTACTTGTGGAATTACATGTTTAATATTTGCTTCTACCAGTAGACTGAATGTTCCATAAGGGAGGGAGCCTTTATCTTGCTACCCACTCTCTAGTGCCTGGTGCATGATAAGTGCCAGGGAATTGTTTGCTTAGTGAATGAGTGATGGATGACACTCTCGCATATAGATGTATGTGTATTCATCCAAATATATAAATAAAATTCATTACCTATAATTATAAATTATGTCTTCTCAATTGAATTATTCTCTTAAGCTTTTCATTATTTCCCAACCTTCTTACACTCATGAAGGCTTGTTTATTTTCCTTAATAAAAGCTGTCAAAAGAATATACTCCAGTAAGTCTGAAGAATACCAAAGCTATACATGGACTCAGTATACTTTCTCCAGAAATAGAGTATTTCATTTGTTGTAGAATTCATTTTTTACTACCTATGAGAAACTGTGATGGCCTTTCTCAAAGCCATCACAGACTACTTTATGGGCCCCATGTTCAACAATTATTTTTCTTAGTTTTTTATTGAAAATCCATGAGTTAGGTCATTGAGCACTTTCCCCCTATATAGGAAAACTGGAACCAAGCAGTCTTTCATGAGCCAAAGAAAAATTAGACAGAAAATCGAGCTAGAAATGCAGAAATCTCTCTGCTTAGGACTGCTTCCCAGCCAACAGAGGCTGTAAAGCTTGGTCAAAATAATAAATACTTAACTGATTAATATTAAGTTGTAATTAGCTAATAAGTCGCACAACCCAATTGTGCTAAGCAAGCACTCATGTATTAAGATACTGCATTAGTATTCAAGTAAAGGAAATTTTATTCTACATATAAGAACCTATTTATCCTTTTTCTATTCACCTTTCTTCCCTTTAATACCCAATAAGAAAGTAGTCAGGTGAGACTTACTTGATTTTTATTAGGAAAAGAAAGACAGGGCACTTGAGTGGCTCAGTCAGTTAAGTGTCTGCCTTCTGCTCAGGTCATGATCCCAGAGTCCTGGGATCAAGCCCTGCGTGGGCCTCTTGTTCAGTGGGGAGCCTGCTTCTCCCTCTTCTCCTCACTCATGCTCTCTCTCTCACTATCTCTGTCTCTCTTTCTCTCAAATAAGTAAATAATATCTTTTAAAAAAAAAACTCTAAAAAAAAGGAAAATAAAGACAAAAACAATTCCTCAGACACAAATATCTTCCTTCTCTGAACCCTAGGATACTATGTCAGTATCACTTATTTAGCAATTAATTATTGTGTATACTTTTATTGTTATTTTTTAACTTTTAACATGTATAAAGAATTATCTCCTTAACTAGACTCTAAATTTCCTGAGAGCAAGGCTTTCCCCCTGATATTTCTATATCTCTTCTGAAGCTCCTAGTATCTGGTATATAATTGGAGTCCAACAAAAATATGCTGAGCCACTTGACATTTCCAATTAAATGAGAGAATGGAAGAACTGATTAATATACTAAAATATGTAATCTGGAGGAAATAAATAATTTTTTAGATTATTCTTTTGGCATTGCTTTATTAGTAAGATTTATTAGTGAGATTCAGGTAAAGCCCCTCTTCCCTAAGTCACCTGTTTGCAAGGCTTTACCTTGGAACCATGACTCTTAGACCCACTGCTCCAGGCCAAAGGTCTCTCCATAGTTCCACACTGCCATCACTAAAAGCTACATGGATTTTCCAGAGGCTGCTCCATTTCAACATGTCTAAACCCAAGTTTATCATCCTGCTTTATCCAAGCCTGCTCTTCTCTCCATGGCCCCTAACAAGGCAAATGGCATCAAACTCACTAAGACATCCAAGCCAAAACAAACGTGGAAGACAACTGCTCCTTTCTCTCTCTCTACTCCAAAACTAAGTACACTACCCTAAATTCACGAATCTTCTTCAAACAGTCTCAGACCTCAAATTCCATCACCAGTCTGTCCTCCACATTTCTTCCAGAATAGCCCATCCTAAAATTCAAGTCTCAATTTTTACTCTGCAGCTTAAAGTCTTTTAACAATTCCTTATAACGTAAGAGATAAAAATGTAGATTTCTTAAAATTACATGTAGCAAAATAAAAATGATTCTCTGGAAGATGAATGGAGAATGGGACACATTTTCGTGTATGTGTAATATAGTAAAATGTATTCAAATACTTACCTCCTTAAACTATAAATACGTATAGTTTTGAATAAAACAGAAAGTAAATTTTAAAAAATTCCATGCCTTTCTTTCCAACACTGTCTCCTTGATGTGCCAAGTCTCCCATGCCTCTGTACCTTTGTACACTCTGTTACCTCCATTCATTAGCTTTTATCTATCCCTCAATATTGTACTCAATAAGTCACAGCTACCTTTCAAGGAAAGTAAGGTTCTTGGGAATTGATTTTTAAGGGAAGGTAACCCTATGAGGTCCCTGATGGACCAGAGACCAAACTGGGAGCCAACTGCTTTTGAGGTGACCTGAGAGATTTCTGTCCAATAGCTCAACATTAGATAACAGCAAATGGACCCAACCACACCTTCTCCTTTTGTCAATTGCCAATGAGAGATGAGCATAGAGAAGAGCACTGGGACTCAGGCTACATCCTTAGTAAGTAGAAGCACTTTCCTAATTTTCCATAAAATCAGCTCAGAATTCTGGGATGATTTATTCTGGGTTGACTAGAAGACTCCTTGTTTCCTTGAATCTTTGCAAAAGACTTTTTTGCATCTTTGCAGAAGGCTGATATGAGTAAAAAGAATCTGTGCAAGTTTCTTCCTTGTGATTTTGAGGACTCTGCTATAATAAATCTGTAGCTCACTGCTAGTCTGCAACACCATCTCTGGCCATCCCAGGTGGAGGAGCTCCCTGTGCATCCCTCTGTAACTATAGTCAACACTTCCGGCTTTTCCTTTCAATCTCTCCTGCTGGCTTGCCAAGTGCGGAAGGGCAGGTATCTTATCTACCCTTGCACACCCAGAGCTTATCAAAGTGCCTGGCATATAATGGACACTCAGTAAATGTTAATTGAGTAAACTAATGTTGCCTGAACATTGATGGCACTGTTAAAAATGTCTGATGAGTACAGAGAAAATACAGCATAAGAGAGCTTAATTAAATAAGAAATATGAAACCAAAGACCCACGCTTCTTTGCCTATGGTTTTACCCCCACATCTTTGGAAGAGTCAATTAAGTTCTCTGTGCTTCGATGGGGTGTTAGTGAAGACTGAGAGAAACCAGACTCAAAGCAACCTAAGCAAAAACAGCCCCACTGGTCCTGTAGCTGGCAGAGCACAGAATCAGAGAAACAAGTGCAGGAACTGGGCCTCTGAGATCAGACCAGGGATTTCCACTGCATGGTCTCCCCTCTGCTTTTCTCTAGGTGTTGGGTCTACTCTCTCCTCTCACAGAAAAGTCTTCTTCATGAAGTCTGGAAGTAGAGCCAGTGGCAGCAATCAGGGAAACCCAGAAAGGAAAGCAGCATTTTCCAAGGGCCAAGAGACCAATCACCATGAAGGACACTACCACTCCTGCTTGGTTTCTGGGCCATACCGGAGACCTGCCACTGTTACCACAAAGGTGAAAATTTAAGATTGGCTAGTCCTGGACCTTGAGCTCATCCCTAAGCTAGGGATAAGGGTAGGGAGGAAGGCAGGGTCTATTACCATAATGGGGAGTAGGAAAGCTCACTGAACAGACAGGAACAAAATAGTCCCAGGCTGCTACCTTGACAGCCACTTACCTCCTTTTACATCATAATATTGTTTTAGATAATGCAAAAGAAAAATAATCTTCAAATAGAGTGTTACATAAGCATGAAATTTATTATGCTATCTCATAGTTAAGCAAAATAAATATATGATGGCATAATTACTGGGGCACCTATGTGACACAGAGGTTGAGCGTCTGCCTTTGGCTCAAATCATGATTCCGGAGTCCTGGGTTCGAGTTCCACATCAGGCTCCCTGTGGTGAGCCTGCTTCTACCTCTGCCTGTGTCTCTGCCTCTCTGTGTGTGTCTCTCATGAGTCAATAAATAAAATCTTTAAAAATAAACAAGTAAATAAAAATGATGGCCTAATTATAATTGTGACAATAAATGCCAAGGAGTAAGTGAAACCTGCTCGCTTGGTCTCAATTTAAAAGAAAAAAAGCTATAGAAACACTTTTTATCATCATAGAACAGGCTGGCAATAGGAAAACTCTTGGTTGGGACCCAAGGTACAAGTCAAGACCCAAACCTATGAAGTTCCCCGCCTGCCCCCCACCCATCACCAGAGGAACAAAATGCCACCCTTATCATATTTTCCCTTATTGGAAGATTCCCTGACAAAACTGCCATCGGGAGGGGCTCTTACAAATCTTACTCACTCTACAGAGGAAAGAGAGATGACAGCAGCACTGGGAGATAACCCAGGTCTACAGAAACAGAAATGGGTAAGACAGAAAAAAAGAGAGGTTCCTCCTAGAAATGTAAGCAGATAGCATGCCCTTGGATAGAGTTCATTAAAGAGCTCAGGTGTGCAGTATTTGTTTCCTCCCAGCTTAGAGGAACATGAACATGGGTATGAGAGGGTTGCAGGGCTGCAGAGGGAGGCTGAGGAACACCACAACCCTTGAATCACAGTCAGCCTCTGTGCAGGGGTGTGCAGCACTTCACTCAAGGGAGATGAGAGTCATCATTATAGTAAACACCAATGCTTGCAGGGTTTTGCAATTGTAATTGGGGCAGACAGCGTTTAAAATTCACATTTCTGATAGTTGATGTGCTATTAGCATCCTGATGTTGTTACAAGGCTAGATTAAGAGTTCTTCCCAATTTTTTTCCCAGAGAAATATGTGAATGAGCTCTAGGTTTCTTTTTTTTTTTTTTAATTTTTATTTATTTATGATAGTCATCAGAGAGAGAGAGAGGCAGAGACACAGGCAGAGGGAGAAGCAGGCTCCATGCACCGGGAGCCCGATGTGGGATTCGATCCTGGGTCTCCAGGATCGCGCCCTGGGCCAAAGGCAGGCGCCAAACCGCTGCGCCACCCAGGGATCCCTGAGCTCTAGGTTTCAAATATGTATTGATAATTTACTATATACCAGATGGTACTATAGGTGCTAGGGATACACGAGTGATCAAAACAGATCAAAAAACTATGTCCTCGATGAAGTTTATATTGTAGTTGGAGGAGACAGACAATAAATGTAATAATAGAATACATGGCATTTAGGTAGTGAGATGTGCAAGAGAAAAAATAAAGCATGGAAGGGGGATGAGTGGAGATTGTAATACACACAGGATCCTCCCCTATATTCTGCTATGCTATAGATTCTTGGCAGATAATAACAGTGGCAACAATCCTCTTACTGCTGGTAAAGATCACTCCTGGCCAGTGCACAAAAGGGGAGAGGATATGGGGAGGGAAAAAGAGAACCTAGGTAAACCAAAGAGTGGGATTCAGCCTTGGGTTGTGGCTTTCCCACATCTTATCCTGTTCCTACTTCAGTTTAGATTTCTGTGCCCAACCTGGGTAATGATGAAAACATGCCTCCCATCTACTTCATGGAATAGTGTGTTGGTAGGGCATGTGGCCTATACACTGACCCAAATTTGTATTTATCTCCACTCTGATGATTAAAAAGTTCATATTTGGTTCTTGATGTTTTCTTCATCGCCTATTAATTGAACACCTACTACGTGCCAGACCCTGCTCTATGCACTGCGGGTACAGCAGTAAGTAAGACACACAAAGTGTCTGTCCTCAAGCAACTTACATTCTGATAAAGGAGATGAAAAATTCAATAGTAGATTGAATAGAGACGATACTGACAAGAAGACTGATGCCATTAAACAGTCCAGGTATGAGATGATCAAGTCCTGGACTTAGATGGCTCTCAATCAAGCAGAACTGAATTCTTGACTATCAGTGGTTGCCTATAAGGTCCTGTCTATAAAGGAGTCACATGGTTATAAATTGATATGAAAATCCAATTGTGACTACTGAGTCTTTCTAAACTGTTGAAAGAGCTGCTTCCTTTCTCTTACTAACTGGAAGAGACTGAGTCTGTTGTGTGGACAAACAGAAACATACCCTTCCACCTCCTAAGGGTTTCTATTTTATGAACTGCAAGAGTGCTATTCCAAGTGGTATAAATAAGCATGCCTTTGGTTTCCAGAGTCTTTAGCAACTTATCACAGCACTACTGTTTTGGGTTTTTTAAAAGGCAGTAAGAACCATTAACAGTAGTAAAAAAAAAAAAAAAAAATATGTCATAATAACGATAGTAACATGTCCTTTTCAAAATAGAAAGTGGAGCAACAGATCTCTCTCCTAGGATTGCTGTCAGGCAGGGCATTTCAGTAGGAAGGGTAAAGAGAGGAATTCAAAAACACAAGCTTGGAGAAGAATCAACCCACACCTTTTACGTTCAAAGGCACCGGATGCTGAGTAGATGCGAGAGACTGGAGAACCGCAAGTGTGGTTATATCACACCCCAACACCTTGGGGAGAGAATCCTAAGAGATAGGAAGCAGAAAGCTACAAGACAGTGTGTTATAAGCACTAAATGCTTTTTCACACACATTCTCAGCCTGGCTGATTTACCCAAACACTCCTCTTTGCCTGAGTAGCTCCATGGAGTCAGCTGCAATTGTAAAGCAGTCAGAGAGAAGCGGTTCATGAGTGTGTGCAGATGAGTCCCTCCAGCCGAGACGGCAGGGGGACCGGCCTGGCAGCACTTTGACATTGCATACCTCAGACCCAGACTTTGCAGACACAACAACTTTTCTGTGTGCAATATGATCAGATGTAATGTTCATTACATATGACAGGAGTTTACTATAAACACGGCTCTGAAAGAGGTGCTGCCCAGCATGCATCTCAACTGGCAGGAGAGCCTGCCAACCAAAAAGACAAGATCTCCAAATAAGTTTACCGCCTCTGTCTACAGCAGCCAGACAACTCAAAAATCATATTATTTGGCATGGTTTCCCATTTAGATCAATGGCAATGAAACTCACTTGGATTATTGATGAAGGGCTTTTATAAATTGCACTTTAAATGGGGATCCTTTAAAGAAACATATACTACCTATCGCTTCCCCTTAGGAACTTTGAATATCCTGGTCCGGATATGGTCTCCTCTAAGATGAAGCTAACTTCTATCAGTGGCCTTTCTATTTTGTATTGGGGTGTGTGCGTGTGCATGTGTGCACATGCGCTCTCATGCTTTCAAACACAACTACAACAAAACAAACTGCCAAGGAGCCAGTATTCCTGTCACAGTCCATAAGGAACAGAATGTCTGGAGAATATACTTAGAGAAAAACTGTTGTTGGTGGTGGTTTTTTTTTTTTTTTTTTTTTTTTTTACTGCACTAGATATTTGATGCCAAATGTCTAATAAAATGAGTATCTGGTAGTTATGAAAGGTGTCTTTGGGATACGCCTGGGCAACTGAGGAGCAAGTTGTAAATGTACAGCTATCACTGTAGCTTCCTGACTGGGGTGACCAGCTGTTTATTGTTTATGAAATCTTTTCACCAAACACCATGTATTTTCACCTCTCCTCAGCACGCAAAAGCAGACAGAACCCAATGAAGTGAATGAAATTCAGAGATCTCTGTCCATCAGTCCAAGTAGAATTCTGGCCACTATACTGAAAGCAAATATGCTAATTCACTATTCCAATATTGCTAGGAAATTCCAATATTGGTTCTGACCCCCACTTTCTCCAAAAATAGCCCTTCCTTCTAGTAATTATGTCTGGACAGAAAGAATCCTAAGAAAATATCAGAAGTTGAACTAGGCTGGGGTAAGGGAGAGGAAAACACAGCAGCCAGAATGAATGTTGAATTTGAACTGTTGGTAAGTTCTTAGAGCACCTGCAGAGACGTTTGCAAGCATTTTTGCAGAGAATATCTTTCTTTGATCAATAGTCTGTGGCCTGAGTCCCTAGATTTTTCTCCCTGGGCAAAAAAGGACCAGAAACATCTCCATGGGTACTGAGCTACTACTACAACTGATATCTAAGGACATTTCCTCTTCCCCCAAAGAAAGTATGCTTTGGAAACAGCAAGGCGTTCTGTTCTAAAACACTCGGGAAAACAAGTCTCAGTTAGGGGGGGACAAAAGGAGCAGTGACTGTAATTAAGGGAGAAGCAGTTGTGGAACTTCTGGGGCTGTATTTAAAGGGCCCTGCAGGAACCAGGAACGAGGTGAGCGGTCACGGCTGTGGCTAGGGAGTAAAACACCGATTGCAAAGAGAAGCAAATACTAGATTTACTTACAGCCCTCGGAGCCGAAGCCAGATTTTCTCGATCTGCTCGGGTTGCAGGTATTTCAGAGAGTTGCTCTCAAATTCTTCAATCTCCTTGGTCGGCGACTCCATAGCTGCAGGTTATCGCTGGGAGTGAGGCTGAGGGAGTTCGGGCTGCCCCTCCCCTCCCCGCCTCCCGGCCGGGCTTGGAGTGGGGGGGCCCTGGAGCCTGGCCCCTCGCGCTCCGCCTTCTGCGCCCCGCAACCCCGCGCTTACTGCGGGCGGGCGGCGCGGGCCACCGGGCCCAGGTGCCTCCGGGGGGCGCCGCGGGAACCCGCCGTGGCCCCGAGCCAGTGGCCGGCGAGGGGGACTGCGCTCCGCTCGAGGAGAAAGCACCTCGGACCTCTCCGGAATTTTTTTTTTTTTTAAACAAAGCCACGGAAGCGATCTGTGTGGCAGCTGAAGGATTTGGGGGAGAAAGGGAGGCCGAGTGGGGCGGGGGGGTGGGGGGGGGGTGAGAAGGGGAGGGGGAGAAGCGCCCTGGGGGAGCCCGAGTGGGGCGGGGGGGGGGGGACAGTGAGATGGGAGGGGGGCAAGCGCCCTGGGGGAGACCGAGTGGGGCGGGGGGGGGGACAGTGAGATGGGAGGGGGGCAAGCGCCCTGGGGGAGACCGAGTGGGGTGGGGGTGGGGGGGGACAGTGAGAAGGGGAGGGGGGAAGCGCCCTGGGGAAGCCCGAGTGGGGCGGGGGGGGGGGGGGGACAGTGAGATGGGAGGGGGGCAAGCGCCCTGGGGGAGACCGAGTGGGGCGGGGGTGGGGGGGGACAGTGAGAAGGGGAGGGGGGAAGCGCCCTGGGGAAGCCCTAGTGGGGCGGGGGGGGGGGGACAGTGAGATGGGAGGGGGGCAAGCACCCTGGGGGAGACCGAGTGGGGCGGGGGGGGGACAGTGAGAAGGGGAGGGGGGAAGCGCCCTGGGGAAGCCCTAGTGGGGCGGGGGGGGGGGGGACAGTGAGAAGGGGAGGGGGGAAGCGCCCTGGGGAAGCCCTAGTGGGGCGGGGGGGGGGGGGACAGTGAGATGGGAGGGGGGCAAGCGCCCTGGGGGAGACCGAGTGGGGCGGGGGGGGGGACAGTGAGAAGGGAGGGGGGCAAGCGCCCTGGGGGAGACCGAGTGGGGCGGGGGGGGGGGGAGTGAGAAGGGGAGGGGGGGAAGCGCCCTGGGGAAGCCGGGCCAGGCGGGGGGCGGGGGAGAGAGTGAGAAGGGGAGCGGGAGGGGGGCAAGCGCCCTGGGGGAGACCGAGTGGGGCGGGCGGGGTGGGGGACAAAGAGAAGGGGAGGGGGGGCAAGCGCCCTGGGGGAGCCGGGCCGGGCAGGGGGGGATGACCGTGAGAAGGGGAGGGACGGAGGGGAGCAAGCGCCCTGGGGGAGCCCGAGTGGGGCGGAGAGGGGGACAGTGAGAAGGGGAGGGACGGGGTGGGGGGAGCGCCCCGGGGGAGCCGGGCCGGGCCGGGGGGGGGGGGGGGGGGGTCCGACCCGGAGGCCGCGCCCCCGCTCCGCCCGCGCCCCTGCCCCGCGCGCCCGCCGCTCGCTCCTCGCGTCCCACCCGCGCTCTCTGCCCGCGCCTCGCCGCCTTCGCGCCCCGTCTCTGTTTTCCTTCACTTACCAGCAGCTCTGCTGACAAGCGAGAAAACTGACAACTGAGAAAAGTCGACCGTCGGCGCGCCGGGGCTGGCGTCTGGTGCGACACCCGCGGGCGCGGAGGGAGGGGCGCGGCCCCGGGAGCTGCGCGCACCGGCCGCCCCGCGCGCCGTCCGGGGACCCGAGGACCCCAGGCGCGCCCGAGCCTCCGCGGAGCCGGCGCCGGAGCTCTCAGGTAGGGCTCACCCACGCGCCCGCCCGAGAGCCCGCTCCACTTGGCGACATTCAGGCAATTGGTAGGAACTAAAGGAGCCACACGAGACACCTGGAAAGTCCTGATCTTGCTACTGCGAGGCTTCGTTTCTCCCTCCCGCCCCGCCCCCACCCACCCTTGGCGAGGAGCTGGGAGTTTGCACCGATTAATGTGCCACAGACTCCTCAAGAGGTGCCTGCAGGGCGATGGCTGGGCAGACGTTGAGATCGGCCAAAAAAAAAAAAAAAAAGTTTCAGCTCCACAAAGTGGCAACTCCCTGTGTGTCCCCCACCCCACCCCCCGACCCCAGGTCATTCGCGATGTCAGTGAAGCATAGTGCTCTAGAAGAATGGGACCAGGTATGGAGTTGGGAAAGGAGGAAGAAGGTGGGATTAAGAAAGAGACAGAAGACAGAAAAGGGGAAGATCCTGGTTCAAGTGGATTGCAGCCCTGACATCACAGAATTGGCAGACGGACTCCCATCTAGAGGAAGCCCTAGAACCTCCCTGGGCCATTTCAAAGCCGGGACTCAGGGCTCCTGGCTGTAGCTTGCCAGGTACCCTATTCCCCTCACTGGTGGATTCCTTGAGTCGCTCCCGGCATCCTTTGACTAGCCATTAGTCACATACCTGCTTCTCAAAAGTAGGATAGAAGTAAAGGTAAGAGCTAGTTTTTCTTGATTGCTCCAGCAAAGTTACCTTCATGCAACCTTGATAAAAGAATACAATGATAGTGTCTGAATTCTATATGATCACCCATTTGGTAGTTGGCATTTATTTTCCAGAAATTAGAGGTGAGAGTGATGAGGACGGCAAGACTAACCCTCTTCGTTCCAGTGGAAGAAGGTACCTTCCCAAGGTGAGATGACTGGCCCATCTGATTGAAAAGGACATACATGCTCACCTGCCATACAATCTGAAGTCGCCTCATTAAAGTCAGTCCTTAATTTTCTGGAAGCACGTACATTATCACTCAGTTAACACATTACTACCAGACAAAGATAGGATTAAGCAGCCAATGTGTTAACATGAAATTCATCTATCTAAAAAGAACCAATTGCCTACCCAATGTCACCCCACAGGGAACAGTGATCTGCTAAAACTGGATGTTTAAAAAAAAAAAAAAAGACATTATTTTAACAGCTTGTTTTGGGGATGCACGATGGGAGGCAGCATGGTCCCCAAATGAGGTTTCCAACTCTGTGCACCTTGGGCAGCCTGCTGTCAGCATATGGAAGTGTAGTAATGATAGGAACAGCAAACAGGTATCCAAAACCTTCTATAGTCCAAGCACTGCTCTAAGGTTCTACCCTCACATAATACCTGCAACAACTCTAGGAGGCAAATACTATTATTGTCAACCCCATTTTACAATAGGAGAGCTGAAGCACAGGTAGTTATCCAGACCTGCTAGAAAATGAACTGCCCTGGAAAAGACAAGCGTTTGAGTTATGGCTCATTACCCTATCCAGCACAAATCTGTCCCCCTCATAGGGTCCCATTTTCCACATGGTTAAAGTAAAGAATTTAGGCATAAAGATTTTTTTACA
The DNA here is from genome assembly GCF_048164855.1 of Canis lupus baileyi. NCBI lineage: Eukaryota > Metazoa > Chordata > Mammalia > Carnivora > Canidae > Canis > Canis lupus. The sequence goes on along the minus strand of NC_132855.1, from coordinate 16,504,758 downwards.
ACTGTTCCAACTTCATGATTCTATGAGGTCATCTGGAGAGAACGGGGAGAAAGGAATTCTGAAAAGGGAGATGCATATTGCTGGAAACATATTTTAATTATGGTATAGTATGGTTTCTCTGAGGGCCAGCCTGGGATGAAAGGATGCAATAATAAAGCATATTTGTATTCCTGCCCTCCACTATACCTGTCACCTTTTCCTCGTATGAGTGGGATTTAGATTAAGTCAGAGAAAAGCAAATTTTGAAGAAAAAGAAAAGGAATAGCCTTTCACCGCAATTAAGCCTATCAGAGAAGGAAGACAAAAATATTATTGAAAACGGTTTCTTAGAAGTATTTTTGTTTCTTTTTTTTTTTTTTTTTGAACTTTTTAAAAGCGAACATGAATCAGAAAGTTAGTAAGGATATATCTTTTTTCTTTATTTTAGAGCCATATAGTTTTTGGAGCTGGAGGGACCTTAAAAATAATGTGGTTTAGAAGTTTACAAATGTTTTAAGCGACGGAATATTTTTATATAGAATAACATTTTATAAGGGACTCCAACGCACACCTCATATTGAAAACTTAAAGAAAGAACTGCTCTGATTGAATGGGGAGTAGCGGGGGCGGGGGGTAGTACTTAGTCTCCAGGGACAGAGTCCACCTCTACCTTCTGTATATCCCATCTCTGTGTGATGAATATTTCCACTTCACAGATGAGAACACTGAGTCCAAAGTACCATAGACCATCTTAGGATTTCTTGCTCCTAATCCAGAGTTGTTTCTAAGCCACATTAGGAAAAATTTGTCTTCTCTCTGCCAAAAAAAGTATTACTCCTTTTAGATCCACCATGTTACTATGTCACTCAGATTTCATTCTTTTCATCTATCACAGGACAAGATATGCTTGACAGTTGCAGCAACATTACAAGCCACAATTTCCACAGGCAGTCCACTCAGAGACAAGCAACAGACGCAGACCCACTGAGAGACAAAAGATCTAAGAAAATGCAAAGCCACTCACAGCTTTGCTTGGGAGGTTAATTTCCATTGTGACTTCTTTACCCAGCTTTTTCAGTAAGACTTTTTAGGAAATCTTATATGGTGAAACATCACTAAATATATATAGACATGCATACATAATAAATATATAATACACATATGCGTATATACACACACATATTTATACATGGATATAACTGCCAATTTAAAAGTTCCCCAAATAAACATAGAGTAACTTAGTCTAAGTACTAGCAAGCCTCTGCATCATCAGCATTAAATATCATAAGATCAGAGAGAGTGAGCTCCCTGTCTGTGGCAGAGTTGAAGAAGAAGCTAGATTACTATCAGGCAAGGGAGTAGGCATCAGGCTGTGTAGACATAAGAATGACCCCTCAGGCCCCTTTCATCTCTAAGATTTCATAACCCAATAATAATCATAATAACCACAATCACTACCCTTACCAATTACTGAACCCTCTTATAAGCCAAGCATCACCTAAGCACATCACAGGTTGTTTCATTTCATCCTCAACAAAACACTTGAGAAGAGTTCATCACGCCCATTTACAAGTAAAGACAGAAGAGGCTCCCAAAGATCAGATCACTTTTGCAAAGACATATAGTTAATAAGCGGCAGAGCCAGGTTTTAAACCCAGACCAGAGTGCAAAGCTCCTGTTCTTTTCCCTTTGTTATACCACCTCCCTGCAGACACACACAAAAAAAAAGACAAATAAAAGGGAATAGAACAAAGAGGGTGGGGCTGCAGGAGCACAGATGAAGAAAGGTCACTGATACAGTGGGGGAATTCGGAAAGCAGAGGTGACATTCAAACTGGATCTTGAAATCGATGAGTAGAGGGGTCCCTGGGTGGCTCAGTCAGTTAAGCATCTGCCTTCGGCTCAGGTCCAGGGATTAAGCCCCACATTGGGCTCCCTGCTCAGCGGAGAGTCTACTTCTCCTTCAGCCCCTCCCCCTACTCATCCTCTCTCTCTCTCACACTCTCTCTATATTTATAAATAAAATCTTTTTTAAAAAAATGGATGAGTAGAAGTTGCTTACATGGAAGATGGGTGAAGGCAGGTGATTCCAGAAAGAGCACACTGCATGAAAAGAAACACAAGCATGAGAAGGTATGGAGTGTGGAGCTGCTCAAAAACAGTTTTACATGGCTTGGCTATAAGTGCATGACTCAAAATCAGGAGAAAATGCTGAAAGGGTTAGCCAGATTTTGGGGTCATGGAAGAAACTCAGGCTCTCTCCAGATGATGGAGAAATGGGGTTGCACTAGGTAGACGAAGGCATGGTCACATGTCGAGGGTACTCACTGCCCTGAATACACAGCATACACTGAGGTCAGCTCTCCGGGAACCTGCCATGGGCATATGCAACAACCATGGGGCAACTGACAACCAGGACTCCATCAGGGGAATCCGATATCAGGCTCCTCAGCCTACAAGGAAGGAAGAGTTGCACAAAGAAAAAAGACAAAATCAGAAAAGGCACAGTATTGCCTCCCATGAACACCCATCTTCCAGCTTCCAAATTAGGACTGTTTGCTTTGATCTTCATGAAGCAAATCAGTGTCCTTGTTACATTTTTCATGATTTGGCAGCAGCATCGTCCAGAGAGTCTGTTGAGGGGGAAATTCTGGAGAAGCATTTAGGATATGGGAAGTCACACCACCAGGCACCAGAGCCCCTCCTTCCTGCTCACACCAGATGTGAGCCAGCCCTACAATATACTGTCAACAGAGGCTCTTCTCTCCCACTGGCTTCCCTTTTTGGCAAGGGGCCTCTCTGGTGACAGTCACAGGGTCTTTTCTCTCTGATGTCTTCTCATTTTGGTCTTATAATTTGGGGCAGACTCTGTGTCAGGAATCACCTCTACCAGAAAAAAGAAAATGCAAGAAGAGGTGATGAACTGCTAAGCCCAGGGGACCTCCATTCTCTGGCCCATCTGAAATGGGGCTCTGAGTAGCCACCATCTCAACTATCCAGAGTTTGGCCAAGTCAGGTAGGGAGAGTAGATAGGAGAAGAAACGGGATGGAGTCCCAGCTCGGGGTGGTCTCATGTAACCTGCACGTGACTCAGTTTTTGCCCATCTCTCTGGCAGGATCCTTCAGTTGCTGTGACAAACTCATGTAATGCTTCTAATGGAGATGGCATTTGCAAAGTGGATGACTAAGTGGAGCACTGAATCACATGTGACCTAGGATAAGATACTTCTCTTCTCTGGCCATGGGTTGAGTTAGGATTAGCAACCTCTGGATCGCTTTTCAGTTCTCAGCCACAGCCTCGCCTGAGATAACCAAGCTTTTCATGGGCCCCCAAGAAAGCTATAGGAAAATCTAGAGTCTGACCACTGGCTAGATTTGACTATATAATAAACATAACTTAAGTTGGTCAATCAGAGCCATCCACCCTGTATCTCTGAACAAAGTGATCAGTCAAAGGGTAACTAACAGGAGATCTAATACTGGTTCCTTATGAGAGATTTGATATGGCCACTGGGAAAGAGAGAGAGTCTATTTGTTTTTCCTTTGAGATAACATTATGAAGCTTGGGGTTTTTTTACCACGTATAGAGAATATACCAGAAAAATGACACCGATACACAGAAAAACAGAGAGAATAGCTGAAGACACAAAGAAAGAAATGTTAAAGGATCTTTGGAGCCCCTTTATCTTACAGTGCCTGAAGCCAGAGGCTACCCATGGATTTTTTTAAGTTATATGAACCAAATAAATATCCCGTCCTCTCATGTTTTTTTTTTCTTTCACTTAGGCAAACTTGAGTCAGATTTCTGTCACTGACAACCATAAAAATCCTAATAGAACTCACATTGAGGATTTTTGTAGAGTTTAAAAAAAAAATGTACGGCCAGTGCCTTAAACAATGAAAGCTCTTGTAACATAGTAGCTCCTCCCCCAGCTCATCCATCCAGTACAACATGAAAGGAAGGAAACAGGAAATGGTATAGGACTTTGAGGTGGGCAAGGCACCCAAGGTAAATGTAAGGAGACTTTTTATCTTGATAGATACCCCAATAATTTTGTTTCAATAACAGCTTAGTAATTGCCTACCAAAGCACTGCCGTTACTATAAAAGTTAGTTCTTCAAAACAATCCTGAAGTGAACAAAATACATTATTTTTATCTCCAGCTTAGAAGTCACATAAATGAAGTCCAAGAGGTCTGCTGGGTACCTTCCACTGGTCTACCCTCCAGCTACTGGCTAAGTAGCATGACAGTACCAGGATTCCTAACTCCTGGCCCCGGTACCCACTCTGCCTCTCAGAACACTCTGCCAACCCAGCAGAATTAACTTGGCTATACTAATGAAATTGAAAATTTTGTTCATGTAAAACTGCTGATGCCACAGTCAGCCAAATTCTGACCCAAATGCACATAAATCAGTGGGTTGTCTTCCTATTGCTGTAAAGCAAATTTGAATGTGGAAAACCTCGGTGCTGACAGGAACCTTAGCAATCCTTTTAGCCAAGTTGCTAATTATATTGAGAGGAACAAGCAGCCCAACCAGGTTAGATAAGGCCCAGTGCAAAAGGCCCAGTGGCAGAGCTGAGACCAGAAGCCATGTCCCAGAGCTCCATTATCCCTGAGCTTCCTTTCTGGATCTCAAGAATGGTTCTAGCTCCCATCTGAGGATTTGGTTCAATGGTTTATTCACAGATAAGAAAGAGGAATGAAAAAAAAAAAAAAAAGAAAAGAAAGGAAAGGAAAGGAAAGGAAAGGAGAAAAGAAAGAAAAGAAAAGAAAAGAAAAGAAAAGAAAAGAAAAGAAAAGAAAAGAAAAGAAAAGAAAAGAAAAGGAGGAATGCCCACTAAAAGTATAGGCCATTGGCAAAGGCTTCCTAAAGGGAAAAACTAAAGAAGAGAAACTCCAGGAAAGTGAAAATGCATGTGGTGGCAAGGAATCTGGTATGACAGGTGTAGGTGGCCCAAGAAAGGGCCAGCCCTCAAAGACTGGATATGCAAATTGAGGTGGGCCTCAGATACTCAGAAAGCTTAGTCCTTTTACACTCTTGTCAGTAGGAAATCATTAAAATCTGTTGAGTGTGTGTATAACAGATACAAAGCAGAATTGCGATTTAACAAGTACAATTTATAAAGAATGATAAAAATTTTTTTTCAAAAATTGTCTTTAAATTGCCATGAGAGGAAAAAGATTTGCAGATTCTTGTCTCTGTAGCAGGGCGAGGGGTGGGTGGGTGGGGCGATATAGACACAATTCCCCAAACAAACGCAAGGACTTTTAAAATTTATTCATGCATTCAACAAAACAAACTTTACTGAGTGCTTACTATGTGTTAGGCGCTCTGTGACGATAGGTATACAGTGGTCAATAAAAAATCCAGTGCCTACACCATGGAATGTCAGTCTAATTAGGGAAACAGGTAATAAATATATCATCATAAATCATGAAAAGTGCTAACAAGACAATTAACAGAGTCCAGTACAGAAAACAATAGGGGTGGGGCGTATTTATAAATAGGTTAGCATCAGCCAACTACTGCTTGAGGATTCTCTCTCTCGCCCTCTGCCCCTCCCCTGCTCTCTCTCTCTCTTTCTAAAATAAATAAATAAAATCTCTCCTAAAAAAAAAGTAACTCGAATGAGGAGAGACTCTAGACCTATGAGTCCCAGCATCTAAAACCCACAGTGACAATACTGAACTAATTCAATCAGTGATGAAGAATTAATTTCCTTGTTGGTAGTGTTACTACAGGATTCACTACACTAGTGTCCCAGAGGGCAGAGATCCCAAGTGTCCTGTCCACCACCGTCCTTGAGGGCATAACAGACCAACTAGCCCATGGCCAACTGGGCTTCTCAGAGAAGGACTATGAAATTTATTTCATTTTTGGTCCAAAACAATTCCTGCCATATGAACTATATTCAAAGAGCAAAGTTGAGACATGGAAACAAATACATCTTCAACTAGACCAGAAGCTAATTTGGGGAAAGGCCATAGGCGCTGGTCAGGTTATATTTTGGTGCATAAAAGGTTAACTTTCGGTTATCTAGCAGCTGTACCTCCAGATAAGGGAAATGTTACTTCTTGTGTGATTAAAAACATAAGGAGAATTAGGGAAAATACTCCTGACAGCATTTTCAAAATGTCCTCCAGGACACCTAAATGGCCCGTTCTATTCCCTCTGATTCTCAGAAGTGAAAGGATTTTTAAGACTCAGGAGAATAAAAGAATAATGTCTCCATGAATGCCTTCCACCCATACGCTTTTGACAGATTTGTGCTAATAAAAAAGACCCTGAAGGCACCCTGATCTGGCCCATAACCCTCATACATACAGATGGATAGACTCATCAGAAGTTGGTAAACGCTTATATTTCTACTTGTGAGATATAAATAGACTCCTATAAGCAGGGAGTGGGACCTGATTTACCAAGAGGAATGGAAATTTATGGGCACAATTTGAAAGTAATTAGCATGCACAGCAAATCTTAGCCAGAGGCTCTACAAGCCCTGGGTGCCACCAGTACCACCATGGAACTGCGTAGACTCCCACAGGAATACTTCTGTAGCTTCTCCACCGCCTGGGCTAAATCTAAGTAAAGAAATGAAAATCATTCTCCTCAATGGGATTTCAGAAGCTCTTAAGAATTTAAGCCAAAACACTGAAAAGAAAGAGTGCTGAGCCCTTGGACATAGCTCCAAGTCACATCAGTTAAGATCCTGTTAGCAGCCATTCTGCTTTCACTGTGGGTTAACCAAACACAGCCTCCCACACCAGTCTCTAGGTAACAAAGATTCCACTTCATACTTCCTGTGCCCACTTGGTCACAAAAGGGAATTGTGAAAATCAGTCCCCACCTCACCCATCCAGACAACATAGCAGGAGTACCCTCTCCATCCTGTGCAGAAATCAGTCTCATTTGCTATGGAGGTTCCAGTTATAATGATCACAGCATCCATTGCCCATATACTGCTATTCTATAGATGACTCTATCAGAAACCATTCGGCTGGATCAATTCCAAGCAATTCCTAAAGATACTACCATTGCCTGCGACTTGGGACCACATTTCCTATTCACTGACTGCAGGATTTATCAGTCTCTAACCACGTTCTAGAACCCGCTGGTCAGAGAGGAAATTTTAACGCATGCACGACCCTCTGAAAATCCCTCCACCTCCCATTGCAAAATCAAACTTGGTGAAGGGTTTATTGACAGAGGGGTGGTCATTTACTACCGGTCATCTTGGGCGCTTTACTTGATTACTTTGGCTCTTAGGAACAACAGTCTCATCGAGGTGAAAATGTGCGTACATCAGAATATTGGCAGGGGGACTTACATCATTCAGTTTGATTATAAATTTGATTAAAATTGCAGTGATAACCTACCGCCCACGGTTACACTCTAGCCCTGGGGAAACCACGACTAATAAATGCATCATCATAAATCATCTAAAACTTAAAGGAAAGGAGGTTGGGGGGAAGGGGAGGGGAAGAGAAGGAAGGAAAGAAAACCACTCCTAAGAAAAGCTACGGAAATTTAAAGGCCAAAAAAAAACAACAACAGCAACAAAACAAACAAACAAAAAAAAACACTTCTGAAAATATAACGATTGGACTTTTCTTTCTCTCTTTTTTAAACCAATTAAGCAGGTGCTTCAATCTGAGTGTTTATGAGAGTTTGCTGTCCAACGGTACGTGCGAACGCGAGACTCTGGGCATCTTGGCCGCGGCCGGCGCCGCATCATTTCGCGCCTGTTGGCTGAGCCCGGGGTCTGCAAACATTCGGGATCCGCTTTTCTTCCTCGGTGGCCGCGGGTGGCCAAGGTGGCCGGAACCCCGCGGGTCCAGGAGGCTCCGTTTGTCTGGCTGCTGCCAAGGGTGCGCAATCACTAAGCCGTCAGAAGGCGCTTTCAGCGCTGCAATTGATAGCGCTGTGATTGATAGCGCCCCAGAGGCTCGGGAGGTCGCCAGGGCTGGGGGGGGAGAGTGGCTGCAGGGGAGGGTGGCTGGAGGATGGTTGCTGGAGGGGAGGGTGGCTGGGGGGGGAGGGTGGCTGGAGGGGAGGGTGGCTGGAGGGTGGTGGCTGGAGGAGAGGGTGGCTGGAGGGTGGTGGCTGGAGGGGTGGGTGACTGGAGGGGAGGGTGGCTGGATGGGAGGGTGGCTGGAGGGGACGGTGGCTGGAGGGTGGTGGCTGGAGGAAAGGGTGGCCGGAGGGTGGTGGCTGGAGGAGAGGGTGGCTGGGGGGGAGGGTGGCTGAGGGGGAGGGTGGCTGGAGGGGAGGGTGGCTGGAGGGGTGGGTGGCTGGAGGGTGGTGGCTGGAGGGGAGGGTGGCTGGAGGATAGGGTGGCTGGATGGGTGGGTGGCTGGATGGGAGAGTGGCTGGGGGGAGGGTGGCTGGGGGGTGCTCCGTGGAGGAAAACCCCTTTGCCCCGCCAGCTGTGTTCTCGCTCCCAGCGGAGCACACTGGCCTGTCCCTAATCACCCGTGAAGTGGTGCAGGGGGACGTGGTGCAGAGGAGGGGCAGGGACAGCGTGAAAAGAACCCACGGGGACGACCAGCTGTGACTCATGCTTTTCACCTTTGAAGGGAAGTAACATTTTGGAGCAGGATTCCACTCTGGCCTGCCTCCAAGGGACATGAGAGAGAGAAAGAGAGAGAGAGAGAGAATGCCCTTCCTGTTCCGTGCTGACAAGGACCAGCCCATGCAGCTGGAAGGAAAGGGCCAACATCAACAATGCGTGGGGACAGTGGCTGACATGGTTTTCAGCTATCTGGATAATTGTGCAGTTGTCAAAATAGAGCTCGAAAAGGCCATGTGCGTACAGAGCCTTCACTGTTACTGAAAGGGCAGGCTCTTAACCCTGCATAGTATCCAGAGGACACCTCCAATCTCTCCTGTCCCCCCAAAGTAATTATTTGCTACCAGTATGAGTTAGTAATAGGAGGAGGAGGAGAGTAATAATCATAATAGCTACTGTTCGTTGTACGTAGTATGTACCACCCTCTTTGTAAGCATGGCAACCCATGACACCTTCACGGGGAAACTTAACTTGCCCGAGGTCATCTAGTAAGTGGCAGAACAGGATTTAAACTGAAATTTGTCACTGGCCCACCCACTGTGGTGTCTCTCAAAAGCAGATATTTTTGTGTAAGTTGGAAGGCTTAACTGTGTCTGATTGACAAATGGCCCTCTGACCCACAGCCTTCTGACAACGGTTTGATGATTTTGCAGTTGCACACCATTTCAAGCCATCTTTTTTTTTTTAACATTTTATTTATTTATTCGTGAGAAATACAGAGAGAGACAGAGAGAGAGAGAGAGAGAGAGAGAGAGGCCGAGACACAGGCAGAGGGAGAAGCAGGCTCCTTGCAGGGAGCCCAAGTGGGACTCGATCCTAGGTCCCCAGGATCAGGCCCTGGACTGAAGGCGGCACTAAACCACCGAGCCACCCAGGCTGCCCTCAAGCCATCTTTAAGTAGCTTTATAGACCAGAATAAGGAGAGTAGAGAAGTGACCACTGACCCAAGACCACACTTGCAGACAGTGGCAATATGCTGAAATGAGAAGGACCCTGCAGTGAGAAAGTTAACAGTTAGTGTCCTAGCAAATTGCAAGTATACCAGAGGGTAGTATTAACCCTAACCACCCTGCTACACCACATTAGATCTGCAGTATGTGTCCATCCTCCCTACCTAAAACTTTGAAACTTTGTACCCTCTACCCAGCATCTCCCCTTTCCCCTGCCCTCCTCACCATCCTGGCAGCCACTGCTTGACTCTCTGCTTTTATGAATTACGCTAAGAGGGTAAATTTTTTTTAAAGATTTTATTTATGTATTCATGAGAAACACACACACAGACAGAGAGAGAGAGAGAGAGAGAGAGAGAGAGAGGCAGAGACACAGGCAGAGGGAGAAGTAGGCTCCATGCAGGGAGCCCGACGTGGGACTCGATCCCGGGTCTCCAGGATCATGCCCTGGGCTGAAGGCTTCGCTAAACCGCTGAGCCACCAGGGCTGCCCTAAGAGGGTAAATCCTAAGTGTTCTCACCAGCCCCCAAAAAAGTGAGTGAAGTGATGAGTACGTTAATTAGCTTGATTGTCATAATCATTTCACAATGTATACATGTATCAAAACATCACATTGTGCACTTTAAATACATACAATTTTTATTTGTCAATTATATTTCCCTCAGTAAACCTGGAGGGAAAAAGAGCCTATAATTGGCATTATGGGAACTGGGTCAGTCATTCCTCTAAAAGTCTACAAGTAGAGCCTCACCTTCAGAAAGACACGACACCGCCATGCCGTGTACCATACGGGTTTCCCAAGAAGGCATGCTCTCTTCCCAAGGGTTTCCAGTGACTAAAAGGGAACACACTGTGAGGGACTCCAGAAGGAAACCCTGCATATCACACACCCAGGAAAACCTCTCTCACCCACTCCGTGGTCTTGCTTTTGCCTCTGCAGCACTTTCCTCCAGAGATCACAGTAAAAATGTTACTGGCTTGCTTCGTTACAGCAGGACAAATACTTTCTTGGCATCATTTTCTTGTCTTTTAAACTTCTCTCATTCCTCTCATCTAATTTCTCTGTTGCAAGAAATGAAAAGCAAGTGTGTTTCTGGAATGGTACATGCAAATGAAGAGACAGTGATGGGAGGCTGAGATGAAACGCACAGAGCTGACAAGGCAGAGCTAAGTGAGCCAGCAGGCTCATCGTTGATAACACAAATAATAATGATAGTAATAGTAATAATCCTAACAGCAGCACTTCTGCATTTATCTCCTTGTGGGACGGTCCTTTTCTCAGGCTTCCCAAATCAGAACAGGGAATTATGCAGAGACCCCGAGGGGCTCTGCCCTCTGTGATCTCTACTCAACCCAGATTAATGAAGCATTCATAACACCTGTGCTTACACTTCTCACACTGTCATCCCAGCCATGTCAGGACTGGTTTCATCTGCGTCGGAGCAAGCCTTTAAATTCCAGCGGCACCAGGGACTCAAAAGGCAATGACCTTGACATACACAGGCTTTCCTCTCACCACCCAGGAAGCTGGGGGCTCAGCACCAATACCACACAAAAGCCACCTTCCACCCTGGAATTAATCATCATTTCGGAGTTTCCATTACAAATCTTTGTTTAGAGAAGCCCAGAATAGTGAACCAATCATGAGGTTTTAGAGTGGTTTTAAACTTTTATGGATCAAGGACACTCTGAGAATCTGATGAAAGCCACAGAGTTTCCTTCTACCTATTTAAATAAAATGTGTACACTCTGATTTGCATATATAAGGAGACTCTTGGACTCTCCTGGAACTCATCCAGGCTCCTTTCCCAAAAATCCTGTGGTTTAATGAGGTGTGTGTGTGTGTGTGTGTGTGTGTGTGTGTATGCATTTTAATCTAGTTTGCTCTTCTTACCCCAAAAGGAAAATGGTATGAACTAAAAGGAGAAGATAACTAATAAAAGGTATAACTCAAGTTTTCAAAAAGGGAATGTATTTAGTGAACACCAAACACATGCCAAATATTCTACCAAGTATAGGATACATTTTTGTGCATTTAATCCTCTTTACAACCATTCAACAACAAGGACTGTTTTACCTATTCACCTCTCCCTCCCCAGTGCCTTTCACAGCGGTGGGACCCCTGATTACTTGCTGAGTGAATGAATTATTACTATTTTGCATATAAGGAAACTGAGCCTCTGAGAGGTTAAGCAACTTCTACAAATCGAACAGGGAATAAATGCTACTAGGGATGGGATTTGAACTCAGGTCTGCTTGCTCTCTTTCCCCTGTGCCTTGATGAACATTTGGTATAAGAGACTAAAGCAAAGACATAAAAATGAGATGCTGTGTTGATAGCCAGACTTGTGGGGAGGAGGAAAAGCAGAGTAGGTGGGCTGGGAATATGAGGAGGGGCCAGGGCAGGTCTCAGTACAGGGACCAAGGTGGTCCATAGTGTCATCTCTGGAAGTTGAGATATGAGCAGAGCCTGGAAGGAGATGAGAGGACATGCAAAGTGGAGGAGTATGCCAGAGAGGGGAACAGTGAGGGCCGGGCCGTAATCAGAAGTATGCCTAGTGGCTCAAGGAAAAGACGAGAGACGGGGGAGAGTCATACAAAGTGAGGTTGGAGAGGTGATGGGCAGGCAGGGAGCTGCAGAAAGCTCATGTGTCAGTCATGACAAGGACTGTGGCTTTTACACAGAGTGAAATGGGAACTCACTGCAAGATTCGGAGTGGGGCAGAGGCATGATGTGACCTCCGTTTTGCAAAAACCATTTTGGCTGTTGACATGAGGATGGAGGGTAGCAGGGCAGAGAGTAGGGTGGGGAGACCGGGTGTGAGGCCACATCCAGATTTTCAGGCAAAACATGATGATGACTTGGCCACGGTGGTAGCAGTGGAGATGGAGAGAAGTATATTCTGGACTAGTGAGAAAAGAGAGGCATTAAGGATGACTCCAAGGTTCGGAACCCAAGAAACAAAACTGACATCTGTTCAGGCTCATCCCTACCTTCTAAGTAGGCAAAAAAGTCTGCTCTTATTCTCAAGACTTCAAAACCAACCTGAGAAAAAATAATATATTTACAGTTTCCGAGTACATTTCTTTCTTTTTTCATGAGATATTGTGTGTGGCCTTATGAGAAAAGAGGAATGAGTTTCTTAAAAATTGCATGTTCTTTCACTTTTGAGTTTTAGAAAGCAAGCTTCGAAAAATGTTTCCTTTGTCTTACTCCCTATCTTCATATCTAAGGCTGCATGACCTTCTCTCCTGCTCCGCTGGACGCCAGGCCAGTACTTGAATGTGCTCCTGCTGGCCACTAAACACAGAGCTTCCAAACAGCTTTCTGAAACAGGGAGCTCTAGGCGGATGCTGACTTCCAGGTGACCCGAATCTGACACCAGGAGTGAGAAACCAGGGCTGTCCCCTCTCCTCCCATGAAAAACACAGGCATTCCTGGCTAGCCTGGGCTGCCAGGCAAATGTCGAGCCATCAGCTCTGGACACAATCAAAAGTAAATGTGGAGCTCGCTTCCGGATCACACTGTGTGGCCAAGGAGACAGTCTACTGGAGGTTAAAGCAAAAGTGCTGAAGGGTTTGCAAAGGGTAAGTCTCTCACTTACTTACATCAAGGATTCACTTAAAAAAAAAAAAAAAAAAAAAGAAAGAAAGAAAAAAGAAGAAGAAGAAGAAGAAGAAGAAGCAGCAGCAGCTAAAGTGGAAAAGCCAGGATGATAGAAAAACTGTATTTTTGTAAAAAAAAAAAAAATGTGTTGCACGTCTACTGTGTACATGACACTATTATTTTCCTGAATTCCACACAACATTCTCAGTAGCCAGCTTTATTTTCACCATTGTTCTGAGAAGGAAAGATTAGAGAGGTCAAGTAACTTGCCCAAAGTGACCCAGCAAATCGGTACAGATGTCTGACCACAAACAACAGCTTCCACCATCGCTGCCTCTAGGATGACCGGCCATCCCCCATGTGCTTGGAACTGAGAAGGTTCCCAGGATCCAAAACTTTCGGTTGAGATGCAGAAAAGTCTCGGGAAAACTGGGACAAGAGAGTCACCCTCACTGCCTCTTGAAACAAAAATATGCCCACAAAAATGCAGTCATTTCATGAATAACCTAGAAAATTCAATAGAATAAAAACATCATTGGGAAAATCTTTTTTTATTTTTTATTTATTTTATTTTATTTTTTTCATTGGGAAAATCTTAAATGCACACTTTTATTTAAGGTAAATACGGGCTCCGAGGGGGTTCTGCCTTTAAGAAGAGCAGGTTTCTTTCCCACCCGGTTAATAGCCAATCTTCTGCAATCACAAGAGGGAGGCCTTGGTGAGAATCTGCTGCAGAACATTAATCCCCAATTTCCTACACTTTCAACTCCACACTAGGATTGGTTCCTCCAGCTGGCTCCCAAAGCAAGCTTGCCAGTTGTGAGCGTTCCCACATCCAGTTGCCTTTTGCATCTGTTTGCTGCAAAATGTCAACTGCATCTCTTGCTCAGGTCATTATAATTTATACCCCTGACCAATCTACCCAATGTCTTGCTGAAGGGCCATCAGTGAATTCGGCTCCCCAGGATAAAATTCAGCGGCTTAGAAAGGTGGTAGCATTTCTCCAGAGCCCGGGTTCCCCATTTGCTAGTACTGCTCCCTCACTCATTCTACAGACATTCATGCCAACTTTGAGCCAAGCCAAGTGTCATTGTCTTCATGTAACTTGTCAATCGGCAAAGGACCCTCTTTTCAAGGAGTCTCGTTGGTAAGGGGTCCTGAGACGCAGAACTTGACAGTTGACACAGAAGATTCATCCTCCTCTTTATCATCTAGTGACTCAATCAAAGGAAATGAGGGGTAAAAATAAGCCAGAATAGTTGAACTGTTGCACCAGGTCCTGCGAGCTTTGAACAGCCAGCCCAGCTGTGCCTGGGGTGACAGGCGCTAGATGTGAGTTTACATGTTTTGGACACTGCTGGCAGGGTGGGCCGAAGGGACAGAAGAGCCCTTCCGTACACCCTCTCCACGGGCTGGGGGCATAGGAAGGCACGCTCTCTGGCTCACCTCTTAATCTCAGGGCTAATGCCCAAAAGGCAAAGAAGGCTGAGTGTGTCGCTCTGACCCAGAAATAGACGGAAAGGGAATCCACCAGCAGGAATCTCTTCCCCCTGCTTATCTCTGCTGGTCGTGCTTTTGCAAGTCTCCCCCATCATAATGATGTGCTGATAAATGTTGAATCTGGTGCAGGGTGAGCCCTTCTTTGTAGCATTTGCTGATTTCTGCAGTATAAATACTCCCACTGTGGCCAGTTTCAAGCTACCCATATGATGTCACTGAACACAGAGGTGGGAAGAAATGTGAACAGTCACGTCCAGCACACGTGACTGAGACCCCCACACCAAGAACAGCCCCTGAGACCCCCACACCAAGAACTGAGTGCCTTATCCTGCTTTAGTGCCACTCTTCCTATTCTTGAATGATGGAGGAGGGAAACTGTGCTTTTGTCGGAATGACCGAACCACAAAGGCAGACGAGGGAGTGCATGACACTTCGCTTGACGAGAGTGGAGGGTGTGTGCATTTCTACTACTTCAAGCCAAGGAATTTCTTTCTCTTGTGCTAAACAAGTTCACATGTTTTAGTTCAGTACAACTTACAAAACTGCTGTGAAAGAGGGGAAGCAGTTTTTATTACACAAATAAGGAGACCACCTCCGAGTGGGTAAGACTGCCAACCGAACAACTAAATCTGAGTCCTGAGCCCTATTTATTATTTATTCATCTGTTTGCATCTCCCCAGAGAGGAGTCCAAGGGTTCTGTCTACAGTATAGGTATGATGATGGGGCTCCCCTGTTTTCATTCTTCCACTGGCTCCCTATCAATCATAGGATAAAGTCCCAGATATGTATGTAGGATGGCACAGAGGCTATCTGGCCATGATCCCACTTTTCAGCAGCCCTGCAATCTCATCTAAACTCCAGCCACAATACTTGGAATTTCCATAAAATGACTGGTTCCTTCCCAATCTGGCCTCAAGTTTTACCTTCCACCCCCACTATTTGGGACACTCCTCCTTTCATTCATCCATCATCTCCAGCTAAGATCTACATAGATTTCTACTAACTTATTGTTCTTTTTTCTTTAAAAGGCACTCTGCCTCCTCTAAACTAAGTAAACTATTTGAAGGCAAGGGCTGGGCTGGTTTGTCCTCCAGAACATATGAGAAATGTTTACCTGCTGAAATCACCCTTTTATTTTATTTAGAAAAATAGTCCTGGGACACTCAGGTGGCTCAGTAGTTAAGTGTCTGCTTTTGGCTCAGGTCATGATCCTGGGGTCCTGAGATCAAGCCTCACTCGGGCACCCCATAGGGAGCCTGCCTCTCCTCTGCCTATGTCTCTGCCACTCTTTCTGTGTCTCTCATAAATAAACAAAATCTTTTTAAAAAATAGTCCTGCCGCTCGGAAAGACTTCTGCGTGCTTAAATTGCTAGAAGACAGGAAATCTCCTTGGGAAAGCAAGTAGACAGCGGTGGCATTTCTGATGAGGCTGAAGCCAGACAACAGTCAAAAACCATGTTCCCAGGACAGGCAGTTCCGGCACCATCTATGGGCCCACATCAAGTCCTTCCTTCACTGACAGTCTCTTCCTCTCAGACAATGGCAATGGAGCTGTGTCACTCCCAGCAGGACTGGTCTGGCCTTCACTGCTGTGCCACCATGAGCAGCTACAGAGGTTATGTGGCTTGGCCAGAATCACACTGGGTCAGGGAATACCAAACAAGACACAAGCATTTGTTATCATAGTTCTACAGCCCACCGGCGGGCTTCAATGTGTGGCTCTGTGTCATCCTTCTCATGCACCCAATGTGCTGCTTCTAGCATGGATGTTCAATTAAGTTTGCAATCAGATTGCTGCTTCTAGGGAAGCTGCTGTTTCTGCTTCTTAAACTTTAGAACAGGGTGCATATGCAAATGTATATGTCCTCCAGGTCTTCACCCCAAATGAGACTTTAACAAACAAGACTGTAAGTAAAATGCTTATAGAATAGCACACAGTCCTTCACACCTGGCCCCTCTCCAGTCTCAACAGGTACCCAGTGCAAACATCTATCCCATGCTTAGGCCAATATTTCCCATAATACTATGTTGCATGGAGTTCTAAACTGGCATCGTAAATGGCCTTTGGTCAAATAAATCTAGAAATGCTAGGTTACAAAACAGGAAGAGGGTTTACTGGAGGACATCTGAGAACTTTATCATGCTAATGCGTATCATGAACCTCCAAAATGAGGTATAGTATGCAGTATTCCCCAGACTTAATGGACCATGGACATGCCCACTCACCTGTAGGGACTGATGCTTTCCCAATATAACTTTGAGAATCCAGTTCTAGCCTCATGAATTCATTCAATCACTGAGCAGGTGAGGCACTTCAATCAATACCAAGAAAAGAAAGCATTAATGCTTTGGAAGATTTTTTTTTCAAGCCCTCATACAAGGTGAAGTCAGACAACAGAATGTTAAATAGAAAATGTTAAATATCTTCAAAATTTTTTATTCCTAAGCTATAAAGCCAAATAGCGCATCAAATCCTGCCAAGAGAATAAACTATTTATTCCTCCTGACATCTTAGGATTCTCTTATGGTAGAAAGAACATAGACTTGGGAATTAAATACACCTGCATGTATATCTTGGCTCTGCTCCTGTTCACTGGCTCTAAACTGCCTTACAGGGCTGTGGTGAGAATTACATAAGACAATGAATACCATCACATAACAAAAAGTAATTAATTCATGACTTAAAATTATTATTTTTCTATGATATGGATAACATCCCACTATGTCTTATGCAAATAGCCCATGTTCTGTCTTTATAAAAGTGATGATTCTATTCCAAGCTCTGCTTTATGGCCTTGTACAGGACAAATCTGTATTAATAAAGACTTCTCAGAGAAACAGAACTAATAGGATATATAAATGATCATATATATGTATATACAGTTGACCCTGAACAGCACAGATTTGAACTATGCAGGTCCACTGATGCACAGATTGTTTTTGTTTGTTTGTTTGTTTTAAGATTTTATTTATTTATTCATGAGAGACACAGAGAGAGAGAGGCAGAGACACAGGCAGAGGGAGAAGCAGACTCCATTCAGGGAGCCCAACGTGGGACTCGACCCCGGGTCTCCAGGATCAGGTCCTGGGCTGAAGGCGGTGCTAAACCACTGAGCCACCAGAGCGGCCCCAGATTGTCTTTGATACAGTACAGTACTACCAATGTATTATTCTCTTATGATTTTCTTAACATTTTCTCTAGTTTGCTTTACTTTAAGAATATGGTATGTAATACATATACAAAATGTATGTTGACTGTTTATATTATTGATAAGTCTTCTAGTCAATAGTAGGCTATTAGTAGCTAAGTTTTGGAGGAGTCTAAAATTATATGTGGATTTTCTTTTTTTTTTTTTTTAAAGATTTATTTATTTATTCATGAGAGACACAAGAAGAGAGTGAGAGAGAGAGAGAGGCAGAGACACAGGCAGAGGGAGAAGCAGGCTCCATGCAGGGAGCTGTCCATGGGACTCGATCCTGGACTTGATCCTGGGATCAGGCCCTGGGCTGAAGGTGGTGCTAAACTGCTGAGCCACCCGGGCTGCCCCGTATATGTGGATTTTTGGTGGTGCCATGGATCAGTGCCCTAAACCTTGCATGGTTCAAGGATCAACTATATATGGATATATGTAAAGATATGATATGAGTGTGTATATTTATTGTAAGGTATTAGATCACAAGATTACAGAAGCTGAGAAGTCCCTAGATATGTAGGTGGCAAATTGGAGACTCAAGTAAATCAACGGTGTAAGTTCCATTCTGAAGGGCAGCAGTCTTGAGAACCAAAAACAGATATTTCAGTCTGAGTTCAAAGTCCAGAAAAGGCAATGTCCTAGCCCCCTGGGACAGGAGGCATGAGAAGTTCCATCTTACTCAGGCTTTATGCTCAGCTCTTAAATTTACTGGATTGAAGGCCACCACATTATAGAAGGCAATCCACTTTACTCAATCTACTGATTCAAATGCTAATCTCATCCAGAAACATCTTCACAGGCAAACTCAGAATAATAACCGGCCAGACATCTGGCCACCTCATAGTCCAATCAGGTTGAAACATAAAATTAACCATCACAACATCTAAATAAAGCTACTGAATTAACTAGGTTGAGTAAATCTGGGATTTGGGGCTGTCAGAAGACCAGTGTGCCAAGAAGCAAACTGAAATGCCAAATGACAAGCCAACTCCAGTGCCAACATGCCTAAATAACTGGAGGAATCATTTAATAATCTGGCTACAGTGAACTATTCAACAGTCTTTGCTGCCCACTGACTAACCCCCAAAGATCAGCAGATCATGCCTCCAACTCCAATACCAACATTTGGAGAACTGTAAATGAAAGTGAAAATGCTCTTAGCCATCAAATAAAGCATCCCACACTGACAGCGATGTTTTGCTTGTTTTTGCTTGTTTAGTCATAAAACTCTACCCTGTTGGTGCATCTTAAAAACAACAACAACAATGAAGCACCCCAGCAAACTTCTGCCCACATTGAAAAGATGAGCAATTAAACAATACACAAGACTGGGAAATATGTGGGTAAATGGGAAAACAGTTGCCATGGGCACTAGAACCTCAATTATGAGGCTCTAACTAAAACCTCTCTTCTGCTGGTCTCTTCACACTCCACTTCTGGTAGGAGCACAAGTGGCAAGGTGACATGGCAGGAAAGGGGAGAGGGACTAACAGCTGTTGAGCACAGATGTGCCAGCAGTGTGCCAAGCCCTCTAAAGACAATGACCCACGAAATTCTCACCACAATCCTGAGATGGATATGCATTTACATTCTCCATTTCATAGATGAGAGAACTGGGATTCACACAAGTTAAGTGACTTGGCCTTGAAGAGCCTTTCTTCTCATGAACAATGAGAATTATATAAATGATTGTATTTGCTGCCAGGAAACTCAAATTCAAATGATCTTAACATAATCCCTGCTTATAGATTTTAATGTCTATTTTTTCTTATGCCCCTATAAGCCACACCTAATCCATTATGAATCAACGTAGAACCAAGATGGGTTGTAAGATGGACACATAAAACATCTGGGATGAAGATCCAGATTTCTCTGATTCCAAAGCTTTAATTCCTTTTACTTCATTAAGTTGGAGAGATTTAGTTGAACTAAGTTTTTGGTTGGCTGTTTTACTCTGTTTAAGTACCCGTCAGGATTTTCTAGGGTAAGTCTAGATCTATATATATCTTGGGCCTGCTATAAACCTTTGAGTAATTTCTGCTAGGATCACTCCCATTTTATCTCCCCTATTACATGGGCCTAGAATTCTTTTTATAAATCACTGAACTATCTGAAGAAGTTGGTCCCTGGTGTTGAAATTTAAAACATCTACTTATGGCCATACACAAATATTGAACTCTCGGTAAGACATGCAAGCTGCAGTATTTAGGGGGAAAGATACTGATGTCTACAACTTACTTTGAACTGCATAATAAAACATGGAGGGAAAATAACACAGATTGATGGATGACAGAGAAACAGACAGATGGACAGATCTACGGAAATGCAAATACAGCAATTGTTAGCTACAGAGTCAAGGTAGTGCATATATAGTGTTCTCTGTACAATTTTATCACTTTCATTACATATTTAAAATTCTTCATTAAAACTATTGGAGATTTGGAGTACTTGGATGGCTCAGTGGTTAAGTGTCTGCTTTTGGATCAGGTTGTGATCCTGGGGTCCTGGGATTGAGTGCCACATCAGGCCCTCACAGGGAGCCTGCTTCTCCTTCTGCCTATGTTTCTGCCTTTCTCTCTGTGTCTCTTATGAATAAATAAATAAAATCTTTAAAAAATATATTGGGGATTCATAGAGAAGTGTAAGGCCAGGGGCTGGGAGAAGGGCTGAGTTTCAGTTTAAGATAATGAAAAATCAGATCACGAAAATATATATGGAGATGGATAGTAGTGATAGTTGCACAACAAGGTGAATATACTTAATACCACAGAATATGACACTCTAAAAGAGTTAAAATGATAATCTTATGTGTGTTCTACTATATTTGAACTAAAAAAAAGAGACAGAGAGAGAGAAACATTGAATTATTCTGAAAAATTGCTGTAACAGCGATAATTGCTCTTGAAAATACACAGAAGGGACAGAACAAAAAAAATAACTTTTCAAATATTTTTACATAAATATGAAAAAAACAAGTAAAATATATTAAATAAGCCAGACCAAAAGAAAAAAGGTTTATGTCTTTAAAGAAAAAAAAAAAGTTATACACAGATCATTTGATTTCAATAGAAGAAAGTACCCAAATGGAGGAAATGTCATCTGTGGCCTTACAAAAAAGCCTGGACTACATCTGATTTTGCTCCTAAAAATTTCACCTAAATCACTGTGTGCTTGTTCATGTGTGTTTCACCTCCACCATGTTAATGTTGTCATCCGGACGAAAAACATGGATAAGTGACACTTTGAGTCTTTTTCGACTCTAACATTTACATATTGTGGAATCTTTTGCATGTTTTATATGATTCCTTATATTTTATATGATTAGATAAATACCAAATTGACTGATTAAAAAGATAAAAACCACAAAACCTCCTCTGGATCACTGTTGTCTGCAAAATCCCTTCTGAGTCCCGACCATGTTCGTAAGCCTGCTGTTCCAGCCTCCCCCTCTCCCATGAATCTCCCCCTTTTCTGAAGTATACTATCCAGCGTGCCTCTGAGTATATTCTCTCCACTGGCTAGAGGTACCTGCTCTGCCTTCCCCTGCCTTCACACCTACCTTCGACCTGGGTACCCTTCCCCCTGGTTCATTCTGAGTCTTCCTTTGACCTGCCCAGCTCAGTAGTACATCTCCAGTGAGCTCTTTGTGGCCCTTCCCCTTCTCATGCCCCCATCCTCCATCATCACCACCAACATCAAAGCAGTTGTGTTACCTCCTGCACCTTCATTCTGTTTGTTTAGAGTTTTTGTTGGTGTTTCTTTCTTCATTTTGCTTTGTTTTAGAGCTGAGATATAACTGACATATAACATTACATTTGTTTTAGGTGTACAACACAGTGATTTGATATTTGTAGATAGCATGAGATGATGACCACAATAAGTTTAATTAACATTGTGCATCCCTACTTTCCATCTCCCACTAACAGTTGTACTCAAAATGCACTTGTTTAAATATGCCTCCTTGGTGAATGAGTCTGTGCCAGGGGATGGCCCCTCAGACTCCACTCCACTCCCAGGTACTTAGCACAACAAGTGGAACATGGCCTTTTCTCAGCTAAGTGGACAGTACAAAAAGAAGGAAGGAAGGGAGAGAGGGAAGCAACATTTCTGTATGTCCCATGGAACTGCAGGCTGCTTTACTATGGCATTCTTAAAGAACTTCTTGTTTGAGGAAATCAGTGATATAAATTCTGCTGTGTTTGATAGGAAAATAAATACATAGTTCTGGTTGCTCTCATTAGTCATCTAATTCCATAAATTTAACTCCTGCCCAGTGGCATATTAATCTACTATTCCCTAAATTACATACTTATGCCCAAATGCCAATATCTACTAAATTAAGGGAAAAGTGAAGATGATGTTTTATTTGAATTTTTCAGAAAGCCAGTGTAAATACTTCGATCCTAGCTAAGGCAATGCATAATGCCTTACAGAGTCTAGACATTGACCTTCCCTTTTAACCTAGACTGATCTATCCATGCCCCACCCACTTGCCAGAATAAGAAAGGTGATCCCAAAACACCAAATAGTATCTAAAGCAATCTCTGAGATAATCACACATGCATACAGATACATACATGCACACACACACACACACACACATGCTTGTTATCCTGCTCCTGACCTTCTCTTTGGTGAACAACTTAGTCCCAACCTACAATCTTACCTGGGGCCAGATCTGGTGTTCCTATGTTCTCCCCAATATTTGAATATTTGCTGGGGAAAAAGAATCGGACAAACATGAAGTGATTCAAACCCTTAAGGGTTGGTTGATATGATTCAACATCACTTTATTCAAACTAATGTAATGTCCACAAGGCATAGTACATAGGATTAACTGAATGCTTTCGTCACTTGATGTCACCTCTCACACTGGGATCCCTGGCTGAACATAAAACCATTGTGCTGGAAATTAAGAAAGTCCAGATCCAAATTCTCTTGCCCTTGAATAGTTGTTTTTTCCTTACTACTTTTTAAAATGACCTTTTAAAAACTGTCACAAAAAGAGGTCAACCTGCTTCTCAAGCATATGTATGTGACATCAACCAACAACGTTATTGGAATTCTTGGTTGAATTATTGGATAACCAAGAATAATTGGATAATAATAATTGGATAATAATAATTATCGGATAACCAAGAATAATTGGTTATTCTTGCAATGGATTTCCTTCCCATAGAGAGAATTACTTGAAAATAATGATAAAAATTTGGTCCAATAACCAAGATATATTTCTTGGTCAAAGACAATTGAAAGTTGGTTGGGTATCTAAATTCCTGTATTCTTCTAGACAATGATCTATAATACCAGGTATTCTTCAAGCTCTTAAATAACAAGAGAACCCTTCCATTGTATTTGTTCCCTCAGACCACATTTACTGAGCATATCCTGGGTGTGCACTGAACACAGAGCAGGATTCCTTTGAAGTTTCCTGGGAACAGAGGCCCCTTTATCATCCTCATCTACAGTAGTCTACTGAGGGTCTACTGTTTTTGAGCTTGACACACTTGGGTTCAAATACCCATTCTGCCACTTAGCCACCATGCCCTTGGGCAAGCTATTTAACCTTCCTGAATCTCAGCTTCCTCCTCTATAAAATGAGGGTAATAATACTATTCTCAAAGGGTTATTATACAAGAATGAGGTTAGCAAGCCTATATAAAGCACCTGGCATGCTGCCTACCTCAGTAAATGTCAACTCTTTTCCCTCCTTCCTTTCCTGTCTGGCAGGAGGCAACATTTCAGGAAAAACTGTACCCACTCCTGAGAGGTCTGGAGTGACAACTGCTTCTATAGCATAGCACACTACCAACAGAGAGACAGAGGGTCAAAGAGCAACTTTTGAGGTGACTGGTATTTAGCCATTGTGTTTTTGGTGTGGTCTCCTAGAGATTACTGCCAGAGGCATGGACCCCTCACCTGCTGCCAAAGGCAGGCCCTGGAAAAGCTTGTTTGTTGTAGACATTTTTCACGCTGCACATGCATCCATGGGAGACCTTTCAGGCCTCCCTTTGCCACAGTGGGATTACTTCACATAGAGAAGTCAGGATTGAAGGATTTCCTCCAGTGATTGAGGAGCACATGACAACCTACATAAAGACATAGCCTATTCAATAGGGAGAGAAGTTTCTGCCTAGGCCAGCTGAAACTCAGTTGCCACTTACAAGTACATAGAGTTGCTCGTATTAAAAGGTCCAGGGGATACTGGTTAAATATAATCAATTACATTGAGGGTTTTATCAGCTTGCCTCTCCCACCCAATACTCCACCCATAAGCATAAAAATGGACAAACAGAATGTGAAAGAGACATGAGACGGTAAAAGATTCCAACAGATATCTGGAAGCAGGAAAGGGCCAAGGGTACAGTCTGACTATGCTACTAAAGAATACTACAATCAAAATACTAGCACTCTTCTACAAGAGGAGTGAGTTGATTCATCCTGCAAAAATCCCAAAACCCAAAACCTGAGCTGTCAAGTTCAGTGGAAGGTATGGATGAACATGGAGCTGAGGATAGGGGTCTTAGCCCACTCTCTATTTCTGTGGTGCTGAGAGCCAGAGAGATATTTCCCACCCATTCTTGCTCAGGCAGGAGGCTGGAAGATTCTTGAGAAACTGAAGAAGAGAAAATATCCAGAGATATTTTCCAGAGAAAATATCACTAGATACTAACATGGGATTCCCGAAAGGGACCAGCCAGAAAGCTGCACAATTACCCTACAGCAAAGCCCAAAGGTTAAAAGACCAATCACATAGAGAGGGCTTGCAATTAACTTTTAGTGCTCTTAAATATGAATGAACAGACAATGGTTGTCATGTATTTAAAAAAAATCCGTCTGGGGAAAAAAAGAAAAAAAAGAAAGAAAGAAAGAAAATCCGTCGGGCAGTCCAGGTAGCTCAGAGGTTTAGCACTGCCTTCAGCCCAGAGCATGATCCTGGAGACCCAGGATCAAATCCCATGTCGGATCCCTGCATGGAGCCTACTTCTCCCTCTGCCTATGTCTCTGCCTCACTCTCTCTCTCTGTATCTCTCATGAATAAATAAATAAAATCTTAAAAAAAAAAAAGAAAATCCTTCAACATGATAAGAGTCAAAAGTAGAGAGCTATTAAAAGCAAAAAAAAAAAAAAAAAGAAAGAAAAAGAAAAAAAAAAATATATATATAAGAAAAAATAAAAAGATTGAACCACAAAGGATAGAAGATAATGTTGGAAAAATCCAATATAAAGTAAAACAAAAGGACAAAGACATGGAAAATCATAGAAAATAAGAATAAGAGAATAATCTAGAATATCTAACATCTGACTACAAAGACTTCCAGATCAAGGCGAGAGAATAATGGAAAGAAATTATCACAGGAATATAGAGTAATATTCCCCAGAACTGAACACAAGTTCCTACATTAAAAGGTCCTCAAATTGCCCAGCATAATGAGAAATAGGACATATATCAAGGTATATCATCATAAAATATCAGATTTCCAGGGCTAAAAAAATACACTAAAAACTTCAGGGAGGAGGTTAAGCTCACAGTTCATATAAAAAGAACTGGAATCCAAGAGCACATAGTTCTCAATTATAACCCAAGAACTTGAAGGCAATAAAACAATGGCTTCATTGTTTCGAAAAAAAATCTTCCTCAACCTAAAACTAAACATAGCTAAAATTTCAAACAACTATAAGAATAGAATAAAGACATTTTCAGACATACAAGTTTTAAAAACTTGTATCCTTTTTCTCAGGCAGCTATATAGGATATGTTACCCCCACAGTTCTCGACTTCTCTCCTAAGTTGGATTTCCTATTTCTCAGGTCTCATATCAAGATAAAATAAAGACACTGAATACTGGTGATGAATAAAAAGAAAAGAAAAAATAAATACATCGATATCAGATTCTGCCCCCAAACAATTCAACCAATCATGCATGGTAAAGTTCACCATCTAGAAGAATCATCCCACCACTCCCTACCCACCCGTGTATAGAGCTTTTAAGTGGCATTTCAGTGCCCTTTTCTTAAATATGAACAGTCAATAAAGGAGTATCAGATATCTGAAGGCAGTCTCTAATATAGAAGATCAGGGATGAGAGGGAGGAGACTGAGAAGAAAAAGTGATTTTGCAAGATTAAAATTTTAAATTAAAAACAACCCAGCCCCCCTCCTCCCCCCACCCCCCATTCCCCGCAATACACACACACACCATATCAATAGGGCTCCTCCATAATGAAATGGGATTACAGCTAAAAGAACTACAAGCCTCAGATTCCATTTAAGGAGCTTCCAGAAGAATCCAAAAACAAGCAACAAAAACAAAGACACTATAGAAAAGTTTCACCTCTGACACCACAGCTATGGTAAACATAATCTAATTCTTAAAGAATTAGGCTTATCTACCTCTATTCTCTTTACCTGATACATAATATATGGCTTTTAACAAAAAAATATAATCCGTACTAAAGGCAAAACATAGTCTAAAGAGACAAAATAAACATGAGAATCAAACACAGATTTTGGAATTATCAGAGAGGAAATTTAAAATAACTATAATTAATATACTAAGGACTCCAATGGAAAAAATGGACAACATACAAAAATAGGTGGATAATGTAAACTTAGAGACAGAAACTCCAATGAAGTATAAAAAGGAAATGTCACAAATTAAAAACACTGTCACAGAAATAAAGAATGCTTTTGATGAGCTTACCAGTAAACTGAAAATAGCTAGAAAGAAAATTAATGATCTTGAATGTATGTCTGTCAATCAATACTTCCAAAACTTAGATGCAAAGAGAAAAAAGAAAGAGAACAGAATATCAAAGAACTGTGGGACAAATGCAAAGGGTCTAACATATACATAATGAAAATATCAGGAAGAAAATAGAGAAACAAAATTATTTGAAGTAATAATGGTTGAAAATTTTCCAAAATTAACCAAGAAAACATTGAACCACAGGTCCAGGATGCTCAGAGAACACCAAGCAGTATAAATACCCAAATCTACACCTACACTTAGCATATCAAATACGAAATCTACACTTACACTTAGAAAATCAAAGACAAAGGGGAAATTTTAAAAGACACCAAGGGAGGGGTATCCCATCTATCTACCTACAGAGAAACAAGAAGAAGTACACTGGACTTCTCTTTATAAACCATGCAAAGCGAGAAGAAGGTAGAGCACTTTCATTTAAAGTGCTAAATAAAAAAACAAAAACACCAACATAGAATCTGTGTCCAGCAACGTTATTCTTCAAAAGTAAAGGAGAAACAGATTTGCTGAGACAAACTATAATTGACAGACTGTCACCGATAGACCAACTTTGCAAGAAATGTTAAAAGAAAGGCATTCTTCAGAGAAAAGAAAAATGACATAGGTCAGAAACCTGGCTGTATATACATCAAAAAATAACACATTACAGAAGGAATAAATGGATCTAAAATATTCTATTTTTTCTCATTTTTAATTGATCTAGCAGATAAAAATTTTTACAAAATAATAATAGTAGTCATATACTTGATAATTATACCTTATGGCTAAGTAAAATGAATGACAGTGATCTTATAAAGAATGGGAGGGAAAAATTGAGAATTCTTTGGTATAAGGTGCCTGCACTACCTGTGATGTAGCATAGAGTTATTTAAAGATGGACTTGAATTAATTGCAAATGTATATTGCAAACTCTGGAGCAACCACTAAGAAAATTTTTTTAAAGAAATGTAGTTGATACACTAAGACAAGACGAATGCAATCATATAAAATGTTCAATTAAAACTGGAGAAGGATAGCTCAGTGCGCCTGGGTGGCTCAGTAGGTTAAGCATCTGCCTTCAGCTCAGGTCATGATCCCAGGGTCCTGGGATGGAGCCACAAGTCAGGCTCCCTGCTCAGCAGGAAGCCTGCTTCTGCTTCTGCCCCTCCCCCTGCTCATGCTTTCTTTCTCTCTCTCTCTCTCTCTCCCCCCTCCCTTTCTCTCTCAAATAAATAAATAAAGTCTTTAAAAAATAAATGTAAATAAATAAATAAAACTAGAGAAGGTAGAAAAATTAGAAGACAAAAAAAGAAACAAAGAACAAGGTTGAGAAAACAGTCGTAAGTATGGTAGATATTAAATCCAACTATAGCAATAATTACTTTAAATGTGAATGGGGCAAGTACAACAATTTGAAGACAGACACTATCATAATGAATAAAAAACAAAACCCAACTACATGTGCCTACAAAAAACAAAACTATTATATTTACCTTCAGTGAGATAAGGAAATAAGAAATAACTTGGAAATTAAAGATATGGTCAATGTAATGAAAAATTCAGTCAATGTGTCATAATATAGGTTGAAGGACTCTTCTACAGCGTAGAGTAAAAAAGAAAAAACCACACATAAACAAAAAGAGAAAAAGAAAAAGATAATTAGAGGATCAATCCAGGAGATAGTGAAGGCTCCAAGGGTTTGCCCAAGTCATGACTCTAGAAGAAAATTATAGAGAGGCAAGATCTTTAGCCTTAATCCTTCCCCAAGCATGTTTTGTGCACTGACGATATTCCTAGTACCATGAAAAAGATCAACATTTGACTCCAAACATTTATCAAATTGCTCCCTCTTTGTGCTAATAAGCATGTAAATGTTCATAATAGCATATAAATGTTCATAATTTAGAAAATCTAGCCATGGTTTCTTCCTGCATCCCACATTGTCAGATATCAACCCTCTCGCCCCTCTGGCCCCTCTGTCAGATATCAACCCATGACCACAATACCAGGCCTATGGGTTGTGCCAGAGCATGGAGACTTTAAATGGAATCTGAGTCACTCAGTGCAGTACACTGGCTACCATATGCTTCTGTTCCAATGTTTGTGCCTTCTCTTCATTTCAGCCTTACCCCTGGCACCCATATATTCTGAATCATCTGGTCCACATTCCAGGATTTGAGGTAAAATAAAGCCCCTTGGCCAAAGGAACATGCAGGGAATTGGCCACAAATATTGTTGGAGCAAAGGAATGAGAGAGATGTGGAAGCTCAGCCTTGGGGCACATCTATCAAGTTCTCATCCTATTCTAGCCACAGTGCATCACTGGGGTACAAAATTTATCAAACACATAAATATTTATGTACAAGAATTCTCTTCATATTGTTGTTTATGATCACAAAAGCCAAAAAAATGGAAATAACCTAAATATCTGAAAATAAGGAAGAGGTTTTTAAAATCCTAATATATCCATATGAAGAAAGGGATAACACAGGCTTTAATAACAACAGAGAATTTATATACAAGGAGAGATGGATAGAAGCTTATTGCTCTGCCAAGGAAACTTATTACAAAATAGTATATACCTCTGAATCCATTTTTTTAAATAAAAGTAGTTAAAAAACAAATGAATTAACAAACAAATATAAAGCAGAATTGGACCTATAAATACAGAGAACAAATTGATGGTTGCCAGAGGGAAGGGGTGTGGAGGATGGGCAAAATGCCTTCTCAGGGAGGCCTTAAGTGAAATTAGAACCCCTCACCTCACCCCAGCACTCTCCACCCATTTGCTTCCCAATATGACTCTTCTATAGCTCCTCTCCATGGACACACTCTGTGTTGCCTATTTATTCCTAGCTATAGGAGTATATGTGAGCTAAATATTAGCGGGAATTTTTGTCTGTTTTGTTCACTGCTCTATGCCAAGCTCCTAGGACAATGCCCGGCAAATGCAACATTCTAAATAAATAAATATCAAGCATGCAAATTCACCACCATGGGTACATATGTCCTTCCCATTTTACTTATACATATGCCTGAATTGGCTTTTTTTATTGTACTGGCATTTTTTTTTTTTTGAAGTATAGCTGACAAGCAATGTTATAATAGTTCCTGGTGTACAACATAATGGTTCGACAATTCTATACATTATATAATGTTCAGCACAATTCTTGAGGCAATAGCCAGAGAGCCACTTCTGACTGGGAAAGTATGCATGCATTCTCACTCAGTATCTCCATTAAGCTTTGTGATACTTGTCAAGGTATATTCATTATCCACTTAACTCTGCCTGGAAGAGAGGAAGTCGCAGAGAGCTGACCAGTGCCCTCTGCAAGGCTTTGCAAGATAGGCACATGAACATGCACAGGACAGGGGGCAAACAGAATCACTACTAGGAAAGGGGCGTAGTATGTTTAGATCATGCGTAAAGAAGAGGGAGTATAATTTACAGGGGTTGAAAAGGCCATGTTTGGGGCTGAGATGCAGTGTGCCAAACCCAGGTCAGGAGAAATCAGTGAAGGATCATGAAACAAAATTGCCATGAAGGGCCTATCATGGGCCATTGTTACAGCAGTTTTTTTGTTTGGTTTGGTTTGGTTTGTTTTTTTTACTACCCTTCGGGGTTAGGTTATATGTAAAGGAACTGAGGTTTAGAAAAGTCATTTACCCAGGACCACAACACAAAAGTGATAAATCCAGCTGTGTCTGCCTTCAAAGCCCATAGACTTTCTACTAAATGAAATCTACTATTCAGAGCTTAAGACAATGCCTAGCACATATGAAGATACATATATCAGCATTGTTTTCATCACAAAATCCTGCTGCCTTGTGTGAAGAAACCATGACACTTGAGGAAGAGTGGGTCTTTCCCTTGATTGACCAAAAGAAGACTGCAGCTACATATTTGGCCCCCAAGTCCCACTCTGCTGACCCTTTCCATCATTATCTCTTACCGTTCCCACCCTTTCCCGCTCTATCTCTCTGCCTAATTTAAAGTGAGAGATGAACCTCAATCAACACACCACCGTAACAATGATGCTGATGAATCATCGTCCCTCAAGATGGTGCCTCTGCCACCAACCCAGAAGCCTTCCAGAGACTTCCATCTGATTAAACCCCATCGATGGGTGGTATTTTCCAAACCACTGCATTTTAAGATCTCAGAAACAGGTGGGGAAAACAACAACTGAACTTATTAGAAGATGACTTTAACTGCCTGAAAGGAAACTAAAAATCTCCTTAAAATCCCCAGAGAAATTTCTAAAACTCCAGAGCAGCCTGAAGCACAACTACACATTTGCTAGAAATAAAACATCTCACGTCGAACATACTCTCATTAGGCAAACAAAGCTGGAGGGTGCTGTTGGGAGGCAGTGGACTGACACAAATTACACTCATAGTGAGGCCTTTCACACACACCACAGCAGGAAACAGGGTTTGTAACCAGATGGTAGAACAAGGCTTCTGAGAGTAAGGGGCTCTTCCCATCACTTCTTGGTCCCACAGCAAACTCAAGAGCACTCTCTGAGTCAGACTCAAAAGGATGAAATCTCTTAAGAGTCTGAAGAATGTAAGCAGATGAAACCAGAACTAAACTGAAATTACATATCACTAGTTCAAAGTCCTTAGATTTTTAAGCTTGGAGCAGAGGGGCAAGTGTGAAGTGACAAGAAAGATGTTTCAGAGACATCAAGGACAGTAGATTTGATTATAGATCCTGAAATCTTCTAAAAATTATCAGCAACTTCATAGCCTTGTAAGACACCAAATTAGGTGAGTGTGAGGTGCTGGTTATATTAAATTTGTTGGAATCTCGCCTTCATAATACAAAATGGTGCAGAAAATAAAAGTGGAAAGAGGTGGCAGGTCACAACCAATTAGCCCAAGATTGTGGCACCATGGTTGGGAGTTGGGTCCTTCTGGAGCCACAGAAGTATTGGGAGCCATGAGCCTATCAAGTGAAAGTCTGTTGGGGAAAATCAGGTTCAGACCAGGAGACCTTTGACCTACAATCAAGCAGAAGCCAGAACTGCAGGAAAAAGATTCCAGAGCTAAGAAGACAAGATAAAAACAAGGAAGCTTGAGAATGGCGGGGTGTACCCCCGTTGGTCAGCACATGAATGGTACAGGGTCAGAAGAAAGGCAGACGAAACAAGATCTGGTAATAAACTGGTAATAAACTTCTAAGTTACCTGCCTGCCCACTTTGCAGGAAAATTCCACAGGAAAATTTTAAAAAGCTGGATTTCCTTGATGTTCTCCCAACCTCATTTTGGTATCTTCACTTAATACTGCTTGAATTCATTTGTGGCTACAATATTACCTTTCAACCAAAAAAACAGTAATTCTCTGTTGCCCAAAGAGGAATTGTCAGAACCTAAACTTTCTAAACACCCTGGGAATCATAAAGGAATCTCTGTATTGAAGATTGTGTCTCCCTCAGGGAGGTTATGTCCTCTCATGAGTTTTGCCCCAATTCCAGGCACTCACTGCAGGCTGCAGCAGAGCCCTCCACTCAACCTTCCTTACCTTCAAAATGATGTTACTTTCTTACGTTACTTTCCTCCACTTCCTCTTTTTCATGCTTCTTTAACTTTGTCTTTCCTCTTCCTCTTCCTTTCACATTTTTTTCCTTCTAAAGTTTATTGCATGAATGACATAAGTGATCCAACTTCATTCTTAACAAATGTTTCACTAGTAGTCCAACGTTTTAGTGAATTAGCCATCCTTTACCCATCAATTAAAAAACCTTCTTTATTATTTGTAAAACTTGTACATACACTTGGGTCCATTTCTGGACTTTTTACTCTTTTTTCTTCATCTGTGTTTATCTATGCTCGAATCTGTACACAGTGTTTTAATCATTATAGCTTCATAATGCATCTTTCCAATAGTGAGAAATCTCCTTCATTATTATTCTTTGTGTTCTAAAAATAATT
Organism: Canis lupus baileyi; assembly: GCF_048164855.1. Taxonomy (NCBI): domain Eukaryota; kingdom Metazoa; phylum Chordata; class Mammalia; order Carnivora; family Canidae; genus Canis; species Canis lupus. The sequence goes on along the minus strand of NC_132855.1, from coordinate 16,472,265 downwards.
GTCCTTCTATTTCTACTTTTGTAAGAGATTTGCTCAGAAATGGACATTGCCAACATTACACTTAAAAATCTGCTAAGAGGGTAAATCTTGTGTTAAGTGTTCTTACACAATAAAATAACTTGGGGGGGGGGGAGAAATGGATGTTGCTTTTTGAAATCAATTTATCTGGCCTAGACTTTACTTGATTATGACATTTCAAGACTCAATTTGATAATGGCTTTGGGACTTTTGTGTCTATATTCAGAAATGAGATTGGCCACTAGTTGTCTTTTAAGTGTAATTTCTGCAAAAAATCATAATCGACATTTGCAATACTGAGCTCACTATATCTTCTAATTTCTAAACTCTGTGGGGCTAAGTATTCCTAATAAAGGAAGATAAGCCAAAAAAAGCCAATGAGTTCAGGCAATGCGCTAACTGGCCAGTCAGCAACAGTGTGATAACTTAATCATTATAGGATACAGTTATAAACATAGGATATTTCTCCAATTCTTTTGTCCCTTAGATTCGTCCTTGTCCACAACTGTATGAAGATAAGATGAAAGGTACATGGGCAGATTCTGCTAGAATAGCCATCAGACAAAAGAACTACACCTTCCAGAAGGCTTTGCACAGTGGAAAGATATGACTAGTCAGAAACTTATCTTGAAAAGCTACACATAACTAAGGAACCAATATAGAGGGGACAAAATGGCATGGATGTGAGAGTTCTGCTCAAGTAAAAGTGCAAGAAAATCCCACGAAATTAGAGTCTTAAAATGAGAGAATGAGGGCATGTTAGACTAAGCCCTTAAAATCCCTAAATATTATAGAAGTGTGTCAAGAAAGTTTTGTCCTTAAATGTGACATATCTCTGGGGAGGAACTAAAGGTTGTTTTGAACCTTGAGGTAATGTTTTGATAGCATTAGCTCAGTCAACCCTTTCCCCCTTTTATTTCCGCACCAAGGTTTGCTAGGAGGTGCTCATACACTACTCAGTTTGTAGAAGACTTGATGTACTTCTCTTTCTCCTAGTAGAGCTGTACCTACCACATTGCCAAAGGACACTCCTAATGTGCTCATCACACCCCATAAGACAGTACACCTGTTATTCTCAAGGGATGGGAATAGTGTGTCCTTGCTGCTTCGGATTAAAGCTGATGCATCATAATAACTAAGAAGCAGGCAGGGGTTTGTCAGATTTATTCCAAGTAAACACCTGAATGACCTCCCCAAATGGCAGGGGGGCTGCTCATAATAGGCACATACATATGTAAAACAACAAAAGAGAAGGTGCCAGAGTTTTTCTGCCACCTGTACTTTCCTCTCCCAATTCCACCACCTGGGGTGAGAATGATGATGAGCTGTGGGAAACACAGAAGGTGCAGTAACCTTGGAAAGCCAAGCTGGGAGCTGAGGGAGTAGTTCACTACAAGAGTGAGAGGAAACCAGAACAAGAGAGGCTGGTCTGAAAGCCCTTTTAGTCCATAATCCCTATTAGGTGATTTGTGTCCTCTTTTGCTATTGCTTTGGACTACAAAACTATAGAATTATAAAACTTGAGATCCTTACAAACATATAGTTACTTCTTTCCAGAGCTTCAGTCACTTCTCTGGACAAGTTCATCAACAGCACCCTATGGCCTATTTCATGGCAATAAGCTAAGCCATTACAAGGGAGTGCTAACACTCCTCATCTCACTGTGACTTCCTCAACCATATGGGAAAAAGCATTTTTATTTGCAAGTTATTACTCAACTATGCAAGTGAAAACCTCTGCTTCTCTGCTCCTGGGAATATGCAGATGCAGGATGTAGAAATCAAAACCCTGCTCAGTATGCATCTGGAAGCCCATCAGAGGGAAAACATCCGTGAAATTTCTACCTCTCTTGACATGATAATTTTTCTTTCTGTCCAATCCCTCAGACAGACTTTGTTTTAAAGGTCAAGAAAAAATATTAATCTCAAGCAGTTTGGCTGACTAGGCTTTCCAACTCTTTGACCAAGATCTATTGACCAAACTTCACCAATAATAATAACTACAGGGAAACTATCTCATATGTAAATGGGACTTCATAATTTGTATGGGAATTCTGTGTACATGATCCCTTTTGGGCCTCAGGGCCTGTGGGTATTTATTCACAATAAAACTGAGGCCCATTGCAGTTGAGAGATGTGCTCAAAATTATTATCAGAGCTATAAGTAGAACCTAAGCCTTCAACTCCAGTATAATACTCCTTCACCTCTTTGTGTCTTTAAGTCTTTCAAACTTATGACAAATGGTCAATTTACTACATATATGGGCATACACATGGGGGCATATACATACATATGTGTTCCAGGATCTATAGTGATATCCCCTCCTCCTTCCTAATATTGCTCATTTGTCTTCTCTCTTATTTTCTTGATCAGTGTGGCAAGAGGTATATTTCTTATGGCAGGATGTGGTCAAAAGTGTTCAAAATCCACTGCTCATCTTCTTCTCCTAAATGACTACAGAAATTCTGGAATACAATGAATCAATGAATTTCATTGAGAAATTAACTTGGTTCCATGTTTTTAATTTGGGGGTAGGATGTAGTTGTGAACTCATTAGCCTAAAGAATTAAGTCTATTCTCCCCCTTCTCCTCTCAAGAGGGAGAAAAGCTCTATGTCCTTGAAGGCTGGTTTCTGTTACTTTCAGGGAAGGACAATACTTTAAAGAGAGATTTCCAAGGGGAGGACAGATGCACACTGGTGCAACAAAAGGAAGAGAGACTTCTCTTTTCCCTAAGGGTTAGATTTCTAGAACCTGGGTAGTTATGTGAGTATGTTTGGAAAGTAAGGGGTAAGTGAAGAGGAAGTGGAAAGTTGCATAGCATCACCATAGTCAAGCTTGTAAGGAGGCATCTTGGGGGCACCACCACAGACAAGTATAAAAGCAAAGCCTGACAGACAGAAAGGACCAGGTCTCCATTGGAGCGTCTAGGAACAAATGGAAGGATACCAATGATGGTGATCACCACAGACTTAAAGTCAGGTCCTTCCTTCATTTCTCAAGATAGACATCATTACTGAGATCCTTGCATGATTCCATACAGAAGAGAACCCCAATAAAAATGAACATTAGAATTCCTCACCAACCACAGCTAGTCAAGTTTAAAGCAAAGTTTGATTTCATTTAGAAAAATAAAACAATACATGACATTTTCTTGTATCTCTAGGTCAAAACATTTTGCAGTTGCTATATGCTATTTATGATGCTATGGTGATATGACTAACTTTGGATCCTACCCAGAACTCCTACTAGAAGGACCCCTCCAGGATGGAGAGTAGTACCAAATTCCAAGCCAGATAATGTATGAGAGGGTACCCAGGACATGGAGACTGGGGAGCTAAAGGGTGCCAGCTTCAATGGCAAGCTGAAAATAAGTTTTTATTTTCTCCTCTGTCCCTTTCTCACTGAATCCCTGCTTTCCACACTGATTCATACATATATTTGGACATACTCTGTTTATACTAAAATTCCAAGTCTACAAAAAGTTCAAGAGGATTCTCCGGGAACTGGAAAAAATAAAGGGAGACTGCAAACACTCAAGCTACTAAGCCAAAACTGTCAGCTGGAAACATACAGAATGACATTGAAAATCCCCAGGTTAAGCCAAAGTCTTAAACATACCTCCAGATTTGCTTCATTTAAGGCTCCTACTGGAAGCTGCCAGAGGGGTTTCAGAAAAGCAACAGTGTAATGAGAAATGCTCCAGTTTCCATGACAGCCTAAACTGACCATAACATGAGTAAGAGGGAATACCTTCTGCCTGACTGCCTTAAGATGGGACATCAGTCCTTTTCTGCCAGACTCAAATTGCTTTTCTGGGTCTCAAGCCTGCTGGCATTTTGACTAGAACTATACCGTTGACTCTCTGGGGTCACCAACTTGCCAACTACAGATCTTAGGACACATCAGCCTCCATAATCACATGAACCAGTTCCTTATAATAAATCTCTATCTATACATATATTCTATTTGTTCTCTATCTTTGGAAAACCGAACTTCCACAGGAATTAATGTGGAAAACCAATTTAAGAGCTCCTCAGAATGCAAAGAAAAACACCAAGAAAGTGCTTTAATATAATAGGAGGTCCTAAAGAAAGGGTAGAACCAATGAAATAAGAGTAATAATCAAAGATATAATAGAAGAAAACTTTTCAGGTTTGGTGATTTTTTTTAAAGATTTATTTATTTATTCATCATGAGAGACACACACACACACAGACAGAGAGAGAGAGAGGCAGTGACATAGGAAGAGGGAGAAGCAGGCTCTTCACAGGGAGCTCAGTGTGGGACTTGATCCTGGATTCTGGGATCCAGAGCTGAAGGAAACCGCTCAACCACTGAGCCACCAAGCATCCCAGCCTTTCTGGTTTGATCTGCAAATGCTAGGACCATCTACCAGGTAAACTCAAAAGAGAATAAATAAGAACTCATTAAAGTAACAAAATACATTGCAATAATAGTATAAAACAAAAATAATCAAGATAATATAATGCAGAAGGAAGGTAGGGTTTTCTAATAGCAACAATATAAAATGCCTAGAAATAAGCATAAGAAATAAGCATGACAAGAACCATATCAATTGATAAAACCTTCCTGAAGAATATAAAAGAGGACTAGAATAAGCAGAGAGCACATCAATTACTGAACTAAAAGATTCAATATTATAAAGATGTAAATTATCCCTAAAATAATCTATACATTTAATGCCATTTCAATAAGATTGCAGGGATATGTGTCAAAGAGATTCTAAATTCTTCCTGAAATATTAAATGTATACATTGATTAAAATGTTTCTCAGAAAAAGAATAGTAATGAAAGGAAGAAACTTACCCAACCAGACCCTAGTAGATACTCTATATAAAGCTACAGTAAATAGAACAATGTGATGCTAATGCAAAAAGAAAAAAGAAAGGGAAAGAAAAATGGGCAAATTAATGAATTAGAATTGAAAATCAACAGAGAACTGAAATAGGGGCACCTGGGTGGCTCACTGGGTTAAGTGTCTGCCTTCAGCTCAGGTCATAATCCCAGGGTTCTGGGATGGAGCCCCACTTTGGGCTCCCTGCTCTCTGGGGAGTCTTCTCTCTCTCTGCTCCTCCCCCTGCTTATGTTCTCTCTCTCTCTCTCTCTCTCTCTCTTTCATATGTAAATAAAATCTTTTTTAAAAAGAGCTCTAACAGACTTCAGAATTTAGCATATGAAAAGGTGGCATTTAACATTGGTAGAGATAGAATCTTATTTTTGAGGGGGGGGTGTGGAGAGTTTTGCATCACCTTAGCTATTTTGCTCTTTGTGTTAACACCTACTCTTCACAACCCTCAGAATTGGTTAATAGAAGAGCAATAGAGGGTTTGTGCAAGACTGAGAGTGGTGACTGCAGACTTGTTCATATTTCTGCAGTTCTCTGATAGATTTGTCTGATCTGGGTCAATTTGGTTCTGTAATCTGAATGTTCAATAGAGTTATCTTAAGAACCTCCAGGGAGTCCTGGCTGCAGCTACTGCCATTGATATTTTACTTTTCTCAGGACCTGAAACCCCTTCTGCCTAAAGCATATTGTCCAATCTCATTAGCTGCGGATCTTGAGGGTCCTCCTCCTGGGCTCCTCTGCTGCTGAGACTTGTTTTCTCTTTGATCTCACACAGAGTGCTGAAGAGCAAGGGTTTCATTCTGTGACAGTTCAGGGCATGTTTCTTTGCTTGTGCCTCATTCAAGTTCTGGTCAGTGATGGTCACAATCTGGTAGAGGATGTCACCCATGTCCTGCTTCCTGTGTTCTCCCATTCATGGCTATGGAGGGGAGACCATGACAACCTATACCACGTGGCCAGCGGGATCATTTCTTTTCTTTTTCTTTCTTTCTTTCTTTCTTTCTTTCTTTCTTTCTTTCTTTCTTTCTTTCTATTTTTTTTTTTTTTAGATAGAGTTTTAAGAGTTGGTATTCTGTTAACTATATAGCAATTTGGAAAAAAAAAAAAAAAACACAAGTAATTTAGTGCCTGCCTATCTTATGCAAGACACCAAAATAAACATGAGTGTATTAAAGATACAAATTTTGAAAATGATGCCACATGAGAGGTGCCTGAGTGGTTCAGTGAGTTAAGTATTCTACTCTTGATTTTGGCTCAGGTTATGATCTCAGGGTCCTGGGATGGAGCTTTGAGTCAGGCTCCATGCTCAGCAAGGAGATTCTCTCTCTCCCCCTCTCCCTCTGCCCCTCCCCTTGCTCACCTGTTCTCTCTCTCTCTCTTTCTCTCAAAAGAAACAAATCTTTTTTAAAAAATGAAGCCACATGAATGCTAAATTACAGCTTAAGGAACTGCTTACATAACATGAAATTGTGGAAATTTTATCTAGAAGTTTTGTTCAGAAAATTTATTTTTCTAAGCATGAAAAATAAAGGACTAAGAAATCTGACTTTGTAAGAATTCTTGTGTCAACATGTGACATAAAATTAAAAGCCTACAACAACAAAGTAATTATAGAGAAATTACAACATGTATGAGATACAAATGGAATAATGTAGTAATTAGACCTGATTCAATGAGATAAATAGATATTACCAAAAGACAGATACATATACAAAGAAGGAATTCAAATGGTCTATATGATTACAAAAGTGTTGGAGTGCCTGGGTGGCTCAGTTGGTCAAGCTTCTGACTCTTGATTTTGGCTCAGGTCATGAATTCATGGGTCATGGGATCAGGTCCCATGTCAGGCCCCATGTTCAGCAGGGAATAAGCTTGGGTTTCTCTCCCTCTGCCCCTCTCCTTACTTCTGCTGTCACCGTGTCTCTCTCTCTCTCAAATAAAGAAATCTTAAAGAAAAAATGTTCAGCTTTAAAATGTAAATGAAACAATGATATTGTTTCTCTATCATCAAACTGGCATTGCTTTTTTTAAAATGATCTTGGCCTAAATGGCAGAACATGGACAATCTCTTAAACTATTATAAGAATAATATCAATTTGTATGACACTTCAAAGAAAAATACAGCAATGCCCTAAAGTCAATATACGGCTAGTGTAGGAAAAGCTCTTTGGTAAAGTACCTCTACATCTAGAAATTCATTGTTAGGAAATAATTAGATGTGGGAAGCAGTCAGACATTTAAAAAAAAAAAAAAAAGTGTTTATCACAATATTAAATGTTGTGGTGGTTTAAAATGAGAAATAATCTAAATGATCAACAATTGGGGGCTTGTTTTTAAAACATAATTTACACTATCATTAAAAGTGATGTAGCAGATTAGTATTTGTCACATTTTTTTACATAACTAACCATCTTTGCCCTCTCCTCTGAATCCTATTTCCTCATCCCTTAAAAAAAAGTTGACACTAAATATCACTCTCAAGACTGTGTTCAATCCCTCAATTGTGCTAGAATAAAAAAATGGTTGAGTGCAGTTTATGAAAATACACATCTATGGACAAAGAAAGATGCTCCTGACACACTGTTCATGGAGGAGGCAAATTATGATTTGCTTTGTAATTATCACTTAAGTTACAAATTCATAATTTAATTACAGTTTATAATTTTAAATTATAAAATTATTTGGTTTTGAGAAACACATACACCAAAAGTAAAAAGATATAAAAGATACTGCAACAGTTATATCTGGGTATTAGAATTATACTTTAAAATTTTTCTCTTTTCGATTTTATATTAATTTCAATATATTAATATATACTTGTTTACAAAATTTAGGGCTTTTTTAAGTTTCTTTTTTCAATAATCTCTACATCCAACATGGGGCTGGAACTCACAACCCTGAGAGATCAAGAGTCACATGCTTTTCCATCTGAGTCAACCAGGAGCCCCTGATTTAGTATATTAATAAACATGTAACAGAACACTTTCATAACAGGAAAACAAATTATTTTTAATTTCTTAAAATATAATAGATAATCACTTTTAAGTTTCTCCTTACCAAGATAGTGATTAATCAAAAGAACAAAACAACACTAATGAATCATTCTAGCTTTTTTATTTGCCTTCCAGTTAATTAATATTCATCAGATTCAAAACCCTTTGCATTTACTCTCTTCAGGTCACTCCACATTAACTTGAAATAACACAAAAATAATCTTGTAATAGTATTACTTCTTTATTGCTTTCATTCAAAGACCTTAAATTGTTTTTAATGGGCTTATATGTTTCTTCTTCTGAGTGAAGACAGAAATAATTTTCCCAATGACTGTTATCTCAGTTTAGGATTAAAGTAGAGCACACATTGTTCCAATATAATTAGGCCTAAAGTTCTCTTATATGGTACCTTACAAAGTTAGAAAATTATAAACTTGTGATTCTGAGCTTCCAAGCTTTCCCTTCTCTGTTACCTAGAAACAACATACCTCACACAATGATAACACATGATTTATCATAATGGAAGAACAGTTCCAACTCACAAGTACAAAAAAACAATCTGACTGCTTACTTACACTATTTTTTCAATAGCATAGATTTCTCTTTCTAATTATTGTTTTTATCTTCAGAACATAGTGCCAAATGTGCAAATAGGAAAGGCAGAGCCAACAAGAACAATGTCTCATGTCTCTTCCACATTCAAAGCAACTATTTCTGTCTCTCACTACAGAAGCTAGCTATCAACCTTCAGAGGCAAAAAATACTATAGATTTTTTTTCTGGAAGAAATGGGAACTAACATTTCTCCATTATAAAATATAGAAAGTAAATAATGAAGATAAAAAAGTATATTTCAAATTTGGTTAAGATATTAATATTTTGCAGGTGCAGGGGATATTGAAGTACTTAAAGAACATCATCATGTTCATCATATCAAGGCAAATGAGGAGAGCAAAGACCTTGAAAATGTATAGCCTCTCTCCACTTACAACTTCCCAACTGGGCAAGTGATAACAAGAACTACAAAAGCATGTCCTGAGCTCATGATTTGCCCAAGCACCATTACACTAACAAATGTGAGTTACATTACTATTGCTAACTTTTATCAGTCATTTTGTGTTCTAAGCCCTGTTTCACATTTAGTCTCTTGAAATTGAGGAAATCAGGATAAATCTACGTAGATCAAAGCTGCTACATTGCACCAGAGGGTACTGGTATTTTCCTACCAGTTTGAACCTCTTAAAAATTTCCCCACATGGATCTGCACACAAGATTTCCTCTTGGTGTCTGAAAGGCTTTCATTTGTCCTTCAAATGTCACAATTCAAGCATCTTCTTTCAAAATGCTCCCTGAATCTTTTATACTCATGCTCAGAGTGAGAGCCCCTGGCACAACCCCCTTATTAGAGCATTTTATTATGCTGCATGGCACTGATTGTTTTGAATGTCTGACTCTACTAGTCTCACAACAGGTATATATGTAATCACCTCTTGTTTCTCTAGACTCTGGCCCAGGATCAAATTCTCAGTAAGGATAATAATTTGTTGGTTGGTTGATTGATTCACTGGAGGGATGAAGTAAAAACTTTAAATCCTTAAAGTATAGAAGAAAGCAAATGGTTGGTCACTTGTACATCAGAGCTGAGCCTTGGGTTCCCATTAATGTATTAGTGACCTTCAGGAGCCCTAATGAAGCCATCTCATTAGAGTCGATGAGGCCTATTAGGCCTAATTCATTCACTCTCTGACTTAGGATAATTTACTTATATTGAATTTCAAACTGATCTGATAAGATGATTCATGATAAGGTATCTTCCTGGGTCTGTCTTCTCTTCCTCCTAATTGCCATTGCCCAAGTTCAGCTTCTTCTTGTCTCTAAACCATAGACACTACCTTCTAAATTGTTTAACATTCTTCCCTTCATTCGTTCAACAATTCTTTATTTAGCACTCCCAGGCATTGTTGTAGACAGTGGAGACAGCAGTGAACAAGACAGACATGGACCCCAACTTCATGGAGTTTATAGTAGGGGGAGACAGACAAAGAAGTTTCAGTGATTCTGAAGATAGACATCATAGAAATCAACTAATGTAAAGAACAGAGAAAAATACTGAAAAAAATTAAAAGAGCCTTGGGGACCTGTGGGAAATTTCAAAAGGTCTCCCATAAAAGTAGTTGGAGTCCTAGGAGAAGAGAAAGAAATTGGGCCAGAAGAAAATAATAGAAAGTGGCCAGAACTTCCCAAATTTAATAAAATACTATAGATTAAAAATCTATAGATTAAGGAGCTCCAGTGGCAAAAATCTGTTAGAGCATGCAGTACTTACACATAGTGCAACCAGAAAAATATACAGATTCAGGAATAACACATTCAGGAAAACCACATCTAGGTACATCATAGTCTAAGTGTTAAAAGATAAAGACCTGGAACAGATAAAATCACCTAAAGTAAGGACAGAGAAGAAGATGAAAACTAAGCCACAGGATTCTCTAAAACAGAGATGTCAAGTAGAAGATAAAGAGCCAGGATATAAAACAGAAAAAAAATGGCCAATGAGGTATTAAAAGAAAAACAAAAACCAAACCAGAGGAATGTGGTGATCACACGAGCCAGGAGTAAAGGTGTTTTGAGAAGGAAATGATTAACTGTGTGCAGCACGGTAGCATGGACCAAGCGTGATGAAGGCAAAGAACTAGCAATCACATCTGGCAACATGGGAATCAGTGAACACCGAGACAAGAGCAGTCCCAATGAAAAGGTTAGAGGAAAAAGTGCAAGAGCCTAAAGAGGTTGAGGAAAGAAAGGAAGGCAAGAAGAGAGGCAAGGACTACATTCTTCACTCTGATAAGAGAGAACTTCTAAATTGCAAAATTCATTATGCTTTACTCCTAAGTAAAACCATACAGCAGACCTTAACACAGAGACCTAAACATCCTCAAAAAAGAATAAGAAGGAGGAGGAGGAGAGTAGTAGTAGTTCACAGCAGATTAAGGGTCTTGAGTATTGCTTCCCAACATACCAATCTACAAGGCACACTAAAACATCAAGGGAAATGTGATGCAACGTGGAAAATTTGTTCCCAGAACTCCTCTCATAGCAATTGTTGGAAAGAATAGTTTGAAAAACTTGTAATAATGATGATAAAAACTGAAACATCTCAAGGGAGGTTCTGAAGACAGTACAGTCCTCTGTGGTTAACCCCAATAACTACCCTAATTCATTCATTTATTTTTGCTTCCTCTGTTCCCAGAAGTGTCCACCATATAGTAAATGCCCAAAAATATTTGCTGAAAGAATGAATTGGTTCAAAATAACCCTATGTCACTTCTCCCTTGGATTTTATATCTTACTTATCAAAGGGCTCTTTCTGACAAAAATGTATATTTAGTTACAAAGAGAGAGGAGCCAAAACAAGCATGTAGCAATAGCTGCAAGGCCAAAGTTGCTGAAATGTTGATCCATGTTGACATAGCTTTTGCTCAGTTCCTTGCATCTAGGATAAATATATGCTACATTCACAATATGCATGTAGAAATATTTAATCATGATGTTGTACACCTGATACTAATGTAAGGATATATGCCAATTGTATCTCAATTTAAAAATAAATCTCTACTGAATCATAATTAAACAGAGGAAGTATCTGGGCCTAAGAGAATCTAAAATGGCTGTGCCTCCTTCTTCAAAAAAGTTACCTTTATGTGAAAAAGATGTGCAAAGTTTACTTGTTTAATTGGAAGTAGTTTGGTGTTGTGTATTTAGCAATCCTTAATAGAAAAGAAGGAAGCAATTACACCCAGAAGACTTTCCTTTTAAACCCCACATTTATAAAGCACTGTATTTTCTTCATGTAGTTCACCCTAACAGAATCATGTAACCATTCATTCATTCATTCATTCATTCATTCATTTTATTCCTGTATATAGTAATCCAGGATGCAGCATAAGAATATCATAGTATTTTTATAAAGTAAGAGTCTGGTTCAATAAAGACCCTACAAAATACTAAACACAATACGTATTGTGAAGGGAAGTTTGCTTCCAGAAAGCAGCTTTCATACTGCAAGCAAAGATGCATAGCAAGCAATCCAGCTATCTAAAAATAGACCAGGGTCCACCTCCAGCCCTTGCACTTTCCATCTTCACTCTCCATTAGGAAAAACGTCAGCATCACCTGGTTCTTCAAGGACCGTGCAATTGCAGCACCCTTTGAGCCCATGTTCCACTTTCTGGGCAACACAATCAAATTAATCCCTGTCACATGCTTTGCTTGGGTGTCACCATTATTAAAAAGCAATGTGAAGACTGCCTGGAAAAAAGCTGATTAGCAACCACAGTTAACTAAAGGCTCTAAAATTGAATAATCAACTAAGTGAGGGATAGACTCATTGCCAGCTGTTGTATCTCCTCTGGCCCCTGGAGAAGAAGCAGACAGGGGGTGACCAAGGCTGTTCATCATCAGATTAAATAATGAAAAGAGCTAATAATCATTCTCCACTTCAATATTTGTTATGCAATTCACTCGACCTATTATTCAGGTTTTGTCTACATCGGTTGAAAGAATGTTGGAAACGACATTAACAGGGAATACATTAGGGCAGAGTTATCTGTCCATTCAACTCAAAATCTCCTACTCATACTCTCCACTCCCTTTGACATCATCCCAGCATGCAAACGGCAATGGTTACTTACAATAAATAAGATGCTTGTATCAATCCATAAGTGTTTATATTTCATGGATCAAAGAAATGCTATTATAATTTATATGCCTCTTTATTTTTTAAAAAGATTTTATTTATTCATTTGGCAGAGAGAGAGCTCCAGAGAACACAAGCAGGGGTAATGACAGAGGGAGAGAGAGAAGCAGACTCTCCACTGAGCAGGGAGCTTGATGCAGGGCTTGATCCCAGGACCTTGGGATCATGACCTGAGCCAAAGGTAGATGCTTAACTGACTGAGCCACCCAGGTGCCCTATATGCCTTTTTATATAATCATAATTTAGCACACCTTTCATGTCAAGATCCCCAAGCCCCTCAATGATTACTTATGAATTGAATTACGAATTTTGTATTTCACAACTTCCTATGAGAGTTTAGTTAGCATGGTCACTTTTAAATATCTCTGGCAAAGGAGAAAGATATTAACTAAAAAGATACTAACTAAAAAGATACTAACTAAAAAGGTAGCCAGGGATAATATAAATAGCAATAAATTTTGAAAAAAAAAAGTTCTGGGTTCAAATTTTAGTTTTATAATTATTTGAAACACATATCGTAGATGTTCAGTGAGAGTTTTATTGAGCCAAATACTTATTTTATTTTATTTTTATTTATTTATTTTTTTTCCGTATCATTATTTTTAATGTCCAACGTTTATAATATGAGGGCCTGGGCTTTCTCCTCATCTCAAGTTTATAAATTTTCAATTGGCTTGTGAGGCCAATAGGGATACTTCTTCTTGTCTAATTTGGTTTCTGGGAAGACTTCATTCAGGTCCTCAATGGTCATCTGATCAAATGGAATTATGTTCTTCATCTTCTCCAGCTCTTTTACATATTCTTCAATCCTGGCCTTTGAGCGAGACAAAAACTCAGTACAGCTTTTCACATCTTCTTTTTCCTCAGCGTCCACCTGGACAGTGTATTTATTCTCTGGCACAGGAACCTTCAGGGCATTAAACTTCTTGAAGTCATCTACCAAGCCAGCCTTTGCCACATTGGCCTTGTAGTAAGCCCAGTCGATAGCAGGTGGTTTCTCAGGAAGAGTAGCCAGCCTGGAGGTAAGCATGTCATTCCAGGATTTCAGGGAGATGGCAATGGCCTTCTGGTTTCGGGGTATGATCTCCCCAAAAGCTACCCAGTCAATGGTTTTTAGAGCAAGTTTTCGCCTGGCCATCTTGAGATCCTTCACCGACCCCGGCGGCCCACAGTCCACAGCCCAAATACTTATTTTATTTAAAAAAAAAATTAACCTTCAACTAATGTACCACATTGCACAGTAGTAATCTACTCTCTTTCCTTGTCTAAAAATGAGGATAATATAATAACTTACATGGATTTGTTGTGAAATTAAATGGAATAACAAATATGAAAGGGATATTCCAATATAAGGTACTATTATTAATAATACTAGCAGATAATTAAATCAACAGATTATCCAAACTCATTTGGACCAATGTTTTCCCTCCGAACCTTTACCCAAGACACTGACAAGCTCCAATTTTTCACTATTTGATTTTAATCAACTCTCTTTTCCCCATCTTCTGGTTGATGTCAACAACTGGGAAATGCAGAGTGCTGCACAGACCAAGCCAAGAGAGAAAATGATAAAGCCAGAGATTATCATTCCCAGAATGCCCAAGAGTTGAGGTTTGTGGGCATAAATGAGTAGGCACAAAACATATTAAATACTAATCAATTAAAACTCATATTGCAAATGTAGGCACATTGAAAATCATTAATTCCAATTTATATAGATCAACTGACAACTTATGATAAGAATTTCTAAATGTTGACCCATAAATCATTTTTATTTGTTCTATTTTTCAACCAATCAATTTACCATCAAATTACTAAATCCATACATTGACATCAGTAGTCCTGAGTCTCTTACTCCTTCAGAATTTTAAAAGTGGAAAAATCTGAAGAACCGTAAGGCTTTCTACAGTGATGGCAATGTCATATAATTTATGCTGTCCAATATAATATCTACTAGCTACATGTGGCTATTAAACATTTGAAATGTGCCTAGTGCAAATAAGGAGGTAAATTTGTAATTTTACTTAATTTCTTTTTTTTAAAAAGGTTTTACTTATTTATTTATGAGAGACACAGACAGAGAGGCAGAGACATAGGCAGAGGGAGAAGCAGGCTCCATGCAGGGAGCCTGATGTGGGACTCAATCCCCGGTCTCCAGGATCACGCCCTGAGCCAAAGGCAAGCTCAACCACTGATCCACCCAGGCATCCCTGTAATTTTACTTAATTTCAATTAATTTTGATGTAAACAATCACTTTAAGATACAGCTCTGTGGTTGGTGCTCCAGAAGCCATTCAGCCTGCTTCAGGGAGAGACTCAAGACTTCAAGATGAGGGAATAACCATTCTTTAGATATGCATCAGAGAGATTCCTGTCAAGTCTGATATTCTACAGCACTAAAGAAGGAACCAAATGGTCAATTTAAAGGGAAGAAGAAAAATAACTAACTAACTAACTAACTAAATAAATAAATAAATAAATAGCTATCTACATCTTTATCAATAATAGCAATTACCAGCCTCATGAATTATCTCAGTAACCTTGGGAACCCTGGATGGCGCAGCGGTTTAGCGCCTGCCTTTGGCCCAGGGCGTGATCCTGGAGACTGGGATCGAGTCCCACATCGGGCTCCCGGTGCATGGAGCTTGCTTCTCCCTCTGCCTATGTCTCTGCTTCTCTCTCTCTCTCTCTCTCTCTCTCTCTCTGTGTGACTATCATAAATAAATAAAAATTAAAAAAAATAAAATATCTCAGTAACCTTGTTTGCTGAATCTGCTAAAGTTTTGACATATTCATATGTTCCTCCTTCTCAACAGAATCTAGATTTGTTTTTTCAGGTAAAAATGTGGTTATATTGCGTTAGAACCAGCTTTTGCTTCAGGAGGGGCAGACCTAACTGGTCTAAGCCAATTATACTGGCCCAGAAGTGGATTAGGGCAGCCCACAATTTAGACACAAATCTGTGATATAATTCTAATCAACTCCGTTGATACGAAGATTAGTCGACTGGGATATGAAGGGTGGGTATGGGGTTGCTTTTGAAAATGGTTTCTCGCCCTTAAGAAAGACACTGGAAGAGGCTCATCATGTTCCTCTGAGGTTTGCCATCTATTAATGTGATGCCTGGAACTTCAGCTGCCACATTATGACTGTGATGGGAGCTGCTCTGAGGATTAACACATCCTGCTGAGGATGACAGAGCAGAGAGATGGAAAGAATCTGGGCTTGTGATGACAATATTGAGCATGTGAATGAACAAATCCTGCAGCAATCCTACTTTGGCTCTTCTATTTTTATATTACGTAAAATAACATATTTTTTTAATTCTTTGGTCACTTTGGGTTGGATTTTCTGTTACTTACACCAAAAGCATTCTGACACAACCTCCATTTGTTAAGTACCAGGTAGGTATCTAATAGACATTATCTCATTTAATCCTTGTAACAATCATCCAAAGAAAATTTCATTAATTCCATTTTGCAGCTGAGAAATCTGAGGCTCAAGAGAGATGAAGTTGCAAAGGTCACCTGACTAATGAAGTGGCATGGGGACTGAAACTCAGGGTTGCCTAATACCAAAACCCCCATAATTCCCTTCCAGCCCCTGTCTCTCAGAACTGCATGTCCCTCCAAGGTCATGCATTAGCAGATAAGTCTTAAAATGGCCTCACTCTATTAACTAAGTTGCATTACTTTTTCACATCATCTGTAGATCCTCACATGTAGAATAAAGTGATCTGCCTAAATGATCTCACCCAACTATGATTATAAATGGAAAACAATTAGAGCTGTGATTCATTTCAATTTTTATTTCAAAAGTATTCCCTTCATACTTTTCCTGACAGCTGAGAAAGCAGGCTTTGAAGCCAGAAACTCCACCTCCATCAGATATTATACAGGTTCATCTCTAACATGCTTGATGCTGTTAGCTGCCCAGGTGGGGCATGACTGTGGCTGTTACAGCAGCAAAATGCACCTTCTTGCCCAACTCCCTAGCCAACTAACAGAGCACCTCAACACCTTGGCCTGCCATAAAGGTTGGGAGTAATTTTGAAAAGCCTAGATGCCTCACCACTTTACCCAAGAGTAAGGATATGCATTCATGAATAATGAAGGCCGTGAGTGAGTCAGGCAGCATTATGCAGTTATTAGCCAACTCCAAGGTGTGCTACTTCACAGAATGATTATATGCTAATAGGTTCATTTGCTTGCTTTGTTTTGATTCCTTGGGATGGACCCTTTCTCTTACCCGTGGAATAAAAATTTGCAAGGCTCTTCATTTAGTTGTCAGGGAGATAGCTTTTGAGACCCTGATTTACGTCCGCCATTGAGATTCAAATCTATTTAGGGACTTTGAAAGCATTTAAGTGAGAAAGCATAAGAATAGGATGCTCCAAATAATATTAAGTAGATACTCTTCCTTTCTGGAAGTGGAGCTTAATCCCATCCCCCTTGAGTATGGGATGGACTTAGTGACCTGTATCCAATGAATAACAGTATGGAAAGGAGAAAATAGTAACTTTACAGTGAAAAAAAATCTGGCAAGTACTACCTTAAACAAGTGGTTGGGTTTATCATAATGAATGATATCCTGTATCCCCAGATATTATGCGATGAAGAGAGAACTTCACCTCTATGGTTTTCCTGCCCATAACCTACAACCCCAACTTCCAACTTAATCATTAAAAAAACATCAAACAAACCCAAATTGAGGGACATTCTACACAATACCTGACCAATATTCTTCAAAACTGTCAAAGTCATCCAAATCAAAGAAAGACAAAAATTGCTACAGACCAGAAAAGACTTAAGAAGACATGAAAACCAAATGCAATGCAGTACCCTAGATGGGATTCTGAGCCAGAAAAAAAAAAAAAAAAAAGACGTTGGGAGAAAAACTGGCAAAATCCAAATGAAGTTTGGAGTTCAGTTAAAAGAAATGTACCTATGCTAGTTTCTTAGTTTTGACAAAAGTACCACAGAAATGTAAGATTAGGGGAAACCAAGTCAAGCGGTATATGGAGACACTCAGTATCATATTTGTAACTCTTCTGTAAATTCAAAATTATTCCCAAATAAAAAGTTTATATAACACCTCTCCAATCCCCTCCCCTTGCCAAAAAAATAATAAAAGGAAATAGAATAGCTTCCTTCTTTACCCCTCACCCCAGAACATACACATGTCCATCCTTGACTCTGTACATTTAGGCCTTTTACAATTGGGTTTTCAGTGAGAATGAAAAATAAGTTAAGAGAAAGCAAATAGGAAAAACAAAATTTTAAGATTTTATTTATTTGAGAGAGAGAGAACATAAGCAGGGGGATGGACAAAGGGAGAATCGGGCTCCCTGCTGATCAGGGAGCTCCAACAGGACTCAGGGCTCCATCCCAGGATTTTAGGATTATAATCTGAGCCAAAGGCAGACACTTAACTGACTGAGCCACCCAGGTGCCCTAAGAAAATAGGAAAATTTTAGATCATAAGCAGGAGAAATATAGAAAGATCTAGAAGGAAAAAAAAATGTCAACTGTACTTCAATTTTTTTTTAACAAAAGGAGGAGGTGGAAGAGGGATAGAAATAGAGGGAAAGGTCAAAAAGGGTAAGGCACTCCAGGTTTTGTCCCTCAGGACAAAACTCAGGAGCAAGGAAGCAAAATTAAAAGAGCAAAAAGCAGTATATACAGTGCTGCCCACACACAGGTCCTCGGGATGTCAATCTCACTGATGTCTGATATGTTCAGGGTACTGTATTCAGAACTGCCACAGGGTGTGGAAATGATGAGACAAAGTTCTCCAGTAAAGAGGCAGCAGTGACTGGCCAGAGGCTCACCAATCGCATCTTCTCTTCCAGGGTCCACAGAAAAAAACTGCATTTCCCAGACATCCTTGCTTTTAGACTGGTGCCATATGACACACTTCTGGTCAGTGGCACGTAGGTAGAAATAACACACACCACTTCCCACTCTAGCCTCTAAAATATTTCATATTATCCACCATCGTGTCTCTTTCTCTCTTGCTCTCTACAAACAGGCAGTTGGAAGCTAAGGCCTCTGAAATGGCAAAGCTACTTCTGAAGATGCCCAGATTCCTGAGTCTCTGATTGGAAGTAGCCAGACAAAAGATGCTCAAACTGCAAAGGATGGTGGCCAAATGAGAAATAGAGTTTCATTGGGTCAAGCTGCTGAAATTTGAGGTTTGTAGGTTACATAGCAGCCAGACTATCCTAATACAGAATATATATAAATGACTCTACTGACCAAAACATTTTAGAGCAGCTCGGAATGTGGAAAGGGGAAAAGCTGCTATTACTCTGTTGCTCCAAAGGATGGGGGTGGTTGTAGAGCTGGGAACTGAATATTCCAGGTGAAGAGATGTCCCTAAGAGAGCTATCAAAACAGAAAACAGCAAGGCATGGTCAAGAGCAGACTGGCATATGCATCACTTTATCTGGAATACTACAGGGAAGGAAGGAATTGCTGGGAAATGAGTCTGTGAAAGAAAAGTCCAGGCCATACTATAGCAAATCCTAAGTGACATTTTAAACAGCTATCTTAGGTACTTAAGGCTTTTTTTTAAAGAGTTTATTTATTTATTTGATAGAGAGTGAGAGAGAGCATAAGCAGTGAGGAGCAGCAGAGGGAGAGGGAGAAGCTGCTGAGCAGGGAGCCCGATGCAGGGCTCAGTCCTGGGACCCTGGGATCATGACCTGAGCTGAGGGCAGACTCTTAACCAACTGAGCCACCCAGGCACGCCAGTGGATCTACAGGGTCATTCTAACCTGACATACGGAATGAACTATGTGTGAGAAGACTATAGGAGTAGTCCAGTGGGGACATCCTGAACTAGGGGACAGTCAGAAGGGAAGAGTCTTTAAAGACCTTCCAGAAGCTACCATCCCATCAGCTGGTAGGACTTTGCAGCTGTGCAGGACATAGTATCACTGGCCATGACTTTATGTAACTTAGAAAGAATCATCACTTCATTCTCTTCTTGCCACCCCCATGTGCTATGCTAAAACCCTCCCATCCACAGGCTACCATATATTTTGCAGCTGTCAAGTACAAACAGTTCCCAGAAAAAGAGATTAAATAGGTTTAACTTGTTATTCAACAACTTGTTCCCATCTTCCTTTACCCACAGCTCAAGCCCAAGGCTCACATTGCAAACGGTAAAATGCGCTTTTTTTCTTTTCTCTCTTTATTTCTTCCTTTTCAGTTTTTCTCTTTTTATACTAAATTCAGATCAACAAATATTTGTTGAAATATTCACAAAAGCTGTGAAAAAAACTGTTAGGAATATAAA
Source organism: Canis lupus baileyi (assembly GCF_048164855.1). Lineage (NCBI taxonomy): Eukaryota > Metazoa > Chordata > Mammalia > Carnivora > Canidae > Canis > Canis lupus. The sequence goes on along the minus strand of NC_132855.1, from coordinate 16,452,328 downwards.
TTTAAATAATAAAGTATTTGAAAGTAAGTATCCCACAGTAAGGAGTCAGAAATTCCAACACACATGTAGCTAACCAAAGATGAAGTGCAATGACATGTGTGACCTTGAACTATAGGAACACAAGGAGAAGACTCATCCTGCCCAGGTAGAATGGAAAGGAAGTGAGGATATCTGACCTGGCCCTGGACAGATACATAGAATACTACTGGGTTGAGGGGTACCTGGCCAGATAATTAAGAGTTCAACTCGATTTCAGCTCAGGTCATGATCTCAGAGTTGTGAGATCAAGCCCCGCATCAGGCTCCATGCTCAGCATGTCGTCTGCCTGAGATTCTCTCTCTTCCTCTCCCTCTGCCCCTACCCCCCACTCATGTTCCCTCTATAAATAAATAAATACATAAATAAATAAAATCTTCAAAAAAGAGAGAGAGAGGAAGAGACAGACACAGTACTAGCCCATAAAACCAAGCTTTATCTAGCTTCAAATGTACCCTGGGGCTCAAACGATGCTACTAAGAATTTGTGTCCACCTATCTCTCGGTGCTCCTCTCTTCCGCGTCAGCTTCATACTGAGGTAGGCTTTACCCTATGGGGGCTACATCACCCCTGGGAAGACCAGACACCTCCTACCAGCTCAGCACCAGTTTCACAATAGTTCCTGCAAAACCACAGGTTGGTTCTGATTGACACAGCTAGAGGCATCCTCCCATCTCTAATCCTGTATTTTCACCAGCCAGGCCTGGGATATAAGACCCAATCCAGAAGGTTGAAGGTGAAGCAGCCCCAGCCAAGCTGTGTGGGCTCAAAGTAGACAGAGTTTCCCCAAACGGAGCCAGGATGCTGCTCCCACCAGAAGAAAGAACATACGCTGGGTAGGAAACAAATGTCGTACAACTGATGTGGCTAGAGCATAGCATAGAGGGTGGGAAGACAGGAATGATGAGGTGTTGGGAGGGAAAAATCAAAACAAAATCAGGACCATATCGTGGATCCTATTTTGGATATGCAAAGGAATGTGGATTTTATTCTTCAGGCTACTTTTTCTCCCACAACATAAATGATGAATGACACCATCTGCAGGCATATCCGGGGGTTATTTGTGATTTTTTTCCATGCATTAGCTCTAATTCCACCCTTATTCTCTCACGCTAGACAGCAATGATACAGTGAACCTTGCTCTAATTGGTTTTTAAAGAGTAAAACGAAAAGAGAATAAATTATTCACAGACTTCTGCTCTCTAATTATTAGTACTAACAAATTACTTTGATTCAACAATGTCTCCCAGTGCCTCAGTTGAGCACAGATGTTGAAGGCAATGAGGAGCCACTGAAGGTTTTTAAATGTAGGATGGATTAGATGAGGAGATTCTAAAGGCAGACAGGCCGGTTGGGAGGCTATTATGATAGAAAGGTGAGAGGTGCCAAGGACTTGAGCCAAACTAATAGCTGGAGAGAATGGCAAAGGAGAAACTAATTACAGGGGTACTGCGCAGGATGTCACTACTCACTGAATGGAGAACACCAAAGCAATGCTTCAGATTTGCCTGACAGCTCCCAACCCATGCATTTTCACCCCCTCCCCACCCTAACTCTTTCACTTGCCCGCCAGCTAGTACATACACACTTAACACAGAACATGACTGGGGCAGATGTGGGGACTCCTGTCTAAGCAAAGTTCTTACAGGTTTGAAGGAGTGGGTTTTTTTTCATAACTGCTTCTTGATTGTAATTTAAAATATAATAGGGATGCCTGGATGGCTCAGTGGTTGAGCATCTCCTTTTGGCTCAGATCATGATCCCAGGGTCCTGGGACTGAGTGCCACATCAGGCTCCCCACAGGGAGCCTGCTTCTCCCTCCCCCTGCCTATGTTTCTGCCTCTCTCTCTTTCTCTCTGTGTCTCTCATGAATAAATAAGAAAAAATCTTTAAATATATATAATAAATAATAACATAATAAATGTTGGTGATTTTAGGTGGTTATGAATGATTGTGTGGGCATTAATTATAGCCATAATCACAATTGTTAATTATTATAAAAATATTTATTAACTGTTCAAAATAGTGCCTTAAGGTTTAATAGCACTATATCACTCTACGCATTCATTTATCTCCATTTACTTTGTTTTCACAATAATTCTGAAACAGATTAGTGGCAGAGGAAAGGTTGAAACTGCAGGTTTCTTGGCACCTAGGACCATGATTTTTCTACTTCATTTTGGTACTCACTATTTTCAGTAAAAATTAATAAATATAAACTGTATCCCCAATCTGAGAACTGGATTATCATTTGGCTTTTAGGTTTTTAGTTATTCAGATTTTCCCGAGGAGAAGATTTAAATAGGGAGAAATGAAAATGTGTAGGTAGTTTAGGGGAAGTAGAAAAAGCTCCCAAAACAGTTCAGTTGGTTATATCAGGAGGTTCTCATGGGGTTGCCATTGGCATCTGGGGCAAAACAATGCTTCCTTGTATTGGACTGTCTTTTGCATTTTAGGATCTTAAAATCTTCCCCTACCCCCACCTCTAGGGTTTGCAGCAACGGAAATTCCCACTTGTGTTTTCTATCGCCCTCTGGGGGATTAGGATGATACTGCAGGATATCTGGGCCTAGCCTGGGCATGGAAAGTCTTTGAACCTACCAGACTTCAAATAAGGCAGAGCTAAAGCTAACGGCAGTTAAAAGGAAGAAAAAAAAAAAAAGATAAGCCATTATACTTCCTAATACCAGGCTCCAAACTCTCTGACCACTATTCCTTTGCGAAAGCTACTTCCTTTCACTGGAACTTGCTATACCCTCACAAAAACTAACCGTAAAGCTATATATCTTGTCTTCAATTCTCAGTCAAATTACAAATTCTGTTCCAAGAAGCCCTGCTGACCCCCCTGCCAGTGGAATGATTCATCATGTCCCAACCCCAGAATTCCCATAGCAATGGCCCCTCTGTGCCGTCTGCACTAGATTTCATACTGTGATCATGTATCTCTTTACCCACTTCAGCGCTGCCAGTAGAAATATGCCACAAGCTACTTATCTAATTTTCCAATAGCCACATTTAAGGTAAAAGTAGGTAAATTAATAATATGTCTTAACCTAAAGTATTCAAAATATTATAACATATAAGCAATATTGAAATTATTAATATTTTATCTTTTGTATATATATTAAGTCTAGAAATCAGGCATAATTTACTCTTGTAGCATATCTCAATATGGAAGCTAACGACTCATTGGAAATACTTGTTAGCATTTAGATTTTATTAAATGTACAGTTGAAAATGTAGATTCACATACTCAAGCTGTTCTAGATATAACTCAATAGAATAGTTTTCCATAACTGAAGTGATCTCAGTTTTAAAGCTTATATTTAAATGATTAAAAGTAAATAAAATTTAAAAAGCTGTTGCTTGGTAGCACTAGCCACATGTAGTAAATGGCTATCATACAGGACAACCCAGCTGTCTCCACTACTAGATTTAAAACTTCTCAAGGGCTTACAGGACCTTATTCACCACTGTATGCTCAGTACCCAGGTCATTGCCTTGTGCGTAGTAGTTACTCAAAAAGTGTTTTGAATGAATGAATGAATGAATGAATGAATGAATGAATGAATTGCTCATCTTAGTCTCACCATAAGTATCCAACAGAACAGTCTATATATGTGATAATAATTGTACCTTTCATTTACATAATGCTAAACAGTTTACTAAGCTCATCATCTATTCATCTTCACAATACCCACTGAGAAAGATATCATTTCTACTTTTCAGGTGGGAAACAAAAATACAAGTTTCAGAAAGCTCAGTTGCTGCGTGTAAGGTCGCTAGTAAAGGGCAGGGCCAGATTTCAAACCTAGATTTTCTGAATCCCAGTTAAAGTTCCTTCAACTGACTCACAGCTGCTCTTCAGTGATCAACAAATGTATGTGGAATTGAATTAAATACTTCAGAGCACACAAAATATGCTGAGTACAGCTGAGAAAGGATTTCCTGCAGTGTCCTCTATCAATATACAACATGAATATCAACATTACATAAATTCTATGCATCAATTAAATAAAGGGTCAAGGCAAAACATTCTAAGGCCAAAGAGATTACAGTTAATACCTGTTTGATAATATAATGCTGAGTGAAGGAAGGTTGGAACGGTATCCAAAGAAGAACAATACTATTAACCAGAGCACCTCTGATCACAAACACAGTGCTCATCTGGGGAACTCCACAAATTCTGCCTAGGATACAAGGATCTAACCAAGTAAATTACCCTAGAGCTATTAAAATCTATTTATGAAAAGACGTCTGTCACTGACTTGCTTATATTATATTTGCAAAAACAGTGGGAAAACTTCAGTATCCAAGGATCAACAAATGGTTGGCTAAACTATGGTATATCCACTAAATGAGAAAGTTCTTTGATGTTTATGAAAGTTTAGATGTGGGGAAATGTTGGGTGGGTTTATACCTTTAAATTTTAGAATATGAAACTGTGTGATTAAAGAGAAGTTAAACACATCCGTAGAGGAAATGAATCAAATTTTAACAAATATGAAAAGAAGAACTATGGGTGATATTTTCCCCTTTCCCTTTTCTACGAATATGCATCACTTTTAAATATATATATATTATAAATATATATATTATAAATATAAATATATATATATATATTTAAAACTTCCTTTAAACAAATAAACAGGCAAATACAGCTCATGTCTCCCCTACCCACTCCCCAGCATGGATAATGGAAGCCCAAGTAAAGGAAAAGCTTCTCTTACTTTCTGTCTAGAAAATGAGCTTCCACTCATAATCAAGGAGATAATCCTTTTCTCTGAGTTGTTGATCTAAGCTACTGGGTGGGTCAAGAACTATCATCACCCCTTGGAAGGATGTGGCAACTGCTCAGCAACAGTCTAGCTCAATGCCCAAGGCCACACAGCTTTGTAGAACCGAGTCCAGGCAACAGATACAACTCAACTGCCACAGCAAAGCTGCTCATATTCCCAAAGTGCCCTGGCTGACTTCCAGTAGACACACTTCACACTGGGCCACATCAATGTGGGGTCACCTTACACGCTTGTATAATCGCCACCCAGCTCTGGGAGATGTTGTTCACACTATTCTAAGAGTCAGCCACATTAAGTCCTCAGTGATAAAGAGCCTGAAATAGGAAATGTCCTTGGAGCAAGCCAGGGGCTGGCAAAGACAACTCCCAAACTCTCCAAAACTCCCAGGCTCCCCTCCTGCCTTGCCTGTGAAATTGACCACCTTTGTTCTAAAGTCAGTGGGATTTCCCAAGGATAAATAAAGGCTAAAATACAGAAAGATCCCTACCATAATAACAAAAATCTCACACCTTACTGATGGTCATCCAAAAGGGCAGGCAGAACCATTCAAACTCACTTGGTTGCACAGGTGTATACAAATGTCAAATTCATCTATTTGGTTACTTAAATATGTACAGTTTTTTTTCTATCCCAATTATAGCTTAATAAAGCTGTTTGTAAAAGTATAGTGATTTACCTTTATATTTCCCCCACTAAACTCTAAGTTCCCTGAAGGCAAGAACTTTCATGAGGTCTTTCCTAGGTACATGTCATCTTTTCTCCTTTGCCCCCAACTCCTTACCCTAAGAACAATATATGAGTCCATTGTTTGTGCTCCAGCTTCCCGCTAGGGAGTCAAGTCAAGTGGGAAGTGCAAAGGCTCTGGGGTCTCGGCCCTGCTCTTTCTCAGATGCGTGCCCACAGGCAAATCATTTACTTTTTCTGAACGTTACTTTGCTAATACATACAGGAGGCATAATATTGATATCTACTAGGAGCGGAACAAAGAGTGACTATATTACTCCCATGAAGAGTATGTTAGCAAAAGATACAGAAACTGTCAGCGTAGGCACCATACGGCTTTAATGAAAGGGCAGGCTACCTTGAGAATAATAATAATACTCAATTCCAAGCTGTGAAAAATGAGCACTGTCACACTCAATCTAAGGGGTTCAGTGTTGACGGGAATGGCTGGAAGAAGCCCCATCAGAAGAGGCTACTCAGGGCTCTTTGGCGATGTGGTTTTGTGAACCAATTTGCCCTTTGAGTCGGTGTTTCCACTTCTAGATATCTACCCTTAGGATTCAGCTTAATATATGGCAATATCTAGATGCACAAAGATTTTTATCATAGCTTTCTTTCCAAGAATGAAAAACTGGTAACAACCCAACTGCCCAACACACACTCACATATACATATTATGTGGCAACATAGAAAAATGCTTAAGATAAAATGTTCAGTGAAAAAAAAAACAGGATACAAAATTATATCCACATCATAATTACAACTATAAGTATAAGGCATAGATAGAAAGACTTCAGGAAGGATGCCAAAATGATAGCATGGATTAGAGTCAGGATTTTTTTTTCTTTTACCATTTATCAAATGTTCTACAAGGTAAGTATATTATTTTTATGACAAAATTTCCTTTTGGAAAGATGAAGAAAGGAGGGCCTGGTGACTAAGAAAGTGAAGCAATGTCTCAAAGTCAGTTTATCCTGAAGGTGGTGAAAACATGTCAGCCACTGAAATAGTAAGTAAAAATAGTCCGTGCCTAGCAGGCTTCTGAAAACTTCCACATATCACATTCCCAAAAGAAAACATGCAACTCGCCTGCATTCTGTTGAATTGGCTTTTGGAGAAAGACAACACAAGGAACATTTGGTGACACTTCAGTTATCGAAAATGGCATGGACATATGGCATCTCGGAGGGTGGGAGAGCTCATTCTGTGATCATTCCAAAACGCTAGACGCCTGTTCCAGATACACACTGTAGGAAGAGAGCAAAGTCTGTATCTGGTGACTATGGTCAGGAAAGGCCTTAATGGCCATTGGAAGAATGGTGCCCTGTGGAATGTTTTAATACACCAAGGCAACATGGATGGGGGAGAATGTAGGGGAGGAAGGGAAGACCAAAGCAGGCAGAGCAGTGGTTCTCAGGCTTGCTGAACTCAGTTTAACCAGAGAAGCTTTTAAAACCTACAGCTGCCTGGGCCCCACCCGGGGGAGGCTGGTTTAATCACTTGTGACTGTCTTGTGCAGCCTGGATTAAGAACCACTGAAATAGAAGGTAGATAATAAATCTGAAGAGAATAGAGACCACTGGGTATGGTAAAAGGCAAGGTTTTCAACTGGGAGAAGATGAAAATACAGCATGGAGGGAATCCACTTGTGGTTGCTGGTGATGCACTGATTTTGTTCAATAAGTTAGAAAAAGGGATAGAATTTTAGAATTCATTTGCTCTACTTTCTCTTGGGTAGACACCCCACCTCTCCTCCTCCCCTTCCTCTTCTTCCCTCCTCTCCCTCTTTTTCCCTCCCTTTCCTCCTTCCCTCTCCTCCCCTCCTTCCTACTCCCTCCCTACCTTTTCTCTCCCATATACACACAAAGACAACATACACACACACCTCAATCAGTTCAGCTTAAACCAAATAACAGAATTCCTGGTGATATTTTGTAATCTTTAAAAATATAACTAATAGATATTAAGGACTATATTAAGTTTATTTAACCTGTTTTAAAACAAAATTATTACAGATCCACAATAAATTGCAAAAATAGTACAGAGAATTCCTATGTACCCATCATCCAGCTTCTACCAATGACATCATCATACATAACTACAGTACTTTATCAAAACCAGGAAGTTGACATTGACACAATACAATTCCCCGGATTCTAACCATATTCAGATGTCAGTTTTTGTACTAGATGTTTTTACATATACTTTCTCATTCCACCCTTCCATTATTACTATTTCCATTTTGTAGAAAAGAAAACTAAGGGCAAGAGAAGCAGAGTAACTTTCCTGAGGGGGTAAGTGACACAATTGGGACAGAAATTCAGTTTTGTCTGATTCCAAATCCCAGGTCTACACCACCTTCCTCCACCAGGTCCCCATACTGCACAGAGCACACCACCATAGTTCACGGTCCCTAGAGAGAGAAAGGGCTTTGGTGAGACTGCAGGGAGATGTTGGTGATAGCCTGTAGTAGAGGCCTATGATAGCAAGTGTATAGGCTCATGACCAGGAGAGCAGGAAGTTTTAGGAAGGGTTTTCTAGGTCTCCAATATGAGCAGCTAAAGCTGGATTCACAGGCTGAATAAAGTACTATAGGAGGAAGGGGCAGGCAGAGAATGAAGCCCAAGGCAGCAGGCCAGTTGGTAGTGTAGTGAAAATCCACACTAGGTACTAGGAAATGGCAGGAAATGATGTAAGCAGGCTAATGTTGGCACCTAGCATTGGATCAGAGTAACAGGGAGGCAGGCATGCATGGGGAACCGAACTGGAAAGTAGGTTCACACTAGCCACAAAACCAGAAGACACAGACCCATTCCTCAATGCTAGACTGAGAAAGCAGTGTGGCCTAGTGACTAAAATGTGGGTTCTGGGAGTACCTGGGTAGCTCAGTTGGTTAAACATCTGCCTTTGGCTCAGATCACAAACCCAGGGTCCTGGGATCAAGTCCCACACTGCGTCATCAGGCTCTCTCTCCCTCTGCTCCTCCCCCTTCCCACCCCACTTGTGGGGTGCTCTCTCTCTCTCTCTCTCTCTCTCTGTCTCACTCTCCCTCTCAAATAAATAAATAATAAAATAATACAAAATGTAGATGCTGAAGCCAAACTGTCTGGCTTTGAATCCCAGACTTACCAACTGGTAGTATGAGCTTGGATTAGTTAACTGTTTCATGCCTTAGTTTCTCCAACTGTGAGCTAGGTTAGCTATTATTAAGCACACTTCTAGAAATGAAAGAGAGGCATAGGGTACCTCAAAGTTCCTAGATGTCAGAACAGCAACTCAGTGCTAAGGGAGATGTGAACATAGCTGTTAAGGTCAAATAAGGTCCATTGCTTCACACAACACAGGGCCTAGAGCAGCGTATACACCTTCCAAGAGCATTAAACAGGAGGCTGAATCATATTATGTACTAATTAGCAAGTACCTGCTGATGCCAGAAACTGTGCTCGTTGCTTAACATGCATAATCTTCCTTGACTCCCTACAGGTATCCCATGAGGAAAAGAATATCTAATCCCGTTAAACAGATGAAGAAACTGAGCCTCAGTTTAAGCTGCATGTTCAAGGTCACACAGCAGGCAAGGAGTAAAGCTGGATTAAAAGCAGACCTCAAGTGTTCCCACTATATCTTCCCGATAAGATACAGGCATCTCTTTGGACTGGTGTTTGGTAGAGGCATCAGATACCGGCCAGCAGGAGCAGGAAGCAGAGAGTGGTGCATTATGGTAAAAAGAGATGACAAGGAAAGAACTGGAGATCCTACTTAAAGTCTAGATAATACGTTTGAACTCCTTTCTCTGGCTAAGTAACACCTTTCCCAGCCCACTCCACATGACTCTCTCCACTCTGCAATTTTCCATAGTTCTTGTGGCATCAATAGGTCCATGTAAGGACACTGCCTTCCACCAAGATCAGAAGACTCCAAAGAGCCCCTATCTGCAGGGTAGAGGTTTACGCTCTGGATTTGCCTATATACATCTTCATATTCCAGGTAGAACTTATTTCTGCCCACTAGAGGTAATGCATTTGAGACTGCAAAACAACTCATACTACCCCTCTGTTTGGCCTTTGTGGACTTTCTCTCATAATTAAAGCCCTAGATTCCAGGTGGGATAAAGACACATGGCTTAAGATGAAAGAAGAATTCAGAACCTGTACTGATACTAAAATGTAGAAAGAGAAGGGAAGGGAAAGGTCTTGTCAACAGTCAAATGTCATTTAATCGATGGGAAGGGATGACAGAGTTAGAAGTCACCATTAATTCAGGCAAAAATCATCAAGTGGTGCTAAAACCACTGCATAAATGTTTGTTAGCAAAGAGGCTACCTGCACGGGTAACTTATTACTTACTACCCCACAGGCAACGTATTACTTACACAGGGGAAAAAAGGTACCTTTATAGTGGAAAATGCTCAAGATTACATCACCAGTAACAGGGACAATTAGCAATCTTCCAGTGGAATGCTGCATTGAGGACACAACACCACTTACGTAGTATTATCAACATGAACAGCCTGAATCAGACCATAAGGCAACGATCCGACAATTTCTAACTGAGGAACATTCCACAAAACAAAGCATGTGACCTATTTGGTTCAAAATGTTAACGTCATGAAAGACGAAGAAAGGCTGAGAAACTGCTTCAAATTAAAGGAGACGAAGGAGATGTGACAACTCAATGTAATGTGTGCTTCAGGAATGGGTCCTGCACCAGAAGGAAAGATTGCCATAAAAGACATTATGGGAACATTTGGTGAAACTAGAGAATGGGCTGAGTATTCAGCCTTATGTAGTACTGAATATTCAGTATTATGTAGTAATGGTATTATATTAATGCCAAGCTTCCTGTGTTTTAGTATTCTTCTGTGGCCATGTAAGAAAATGGTCTCAATCCAAAGAAACTGAAGTTGAAGCTGAAAGATCATGATGTCTACAACTTTTGCCAAGAAATTCAGAAAAAAAAGATAGATTATGATATAAGATGGGATGAGATGGGATAGATAATCAATAGCAAGTAAGCGAATGCGACTCTAAGCAGAGGCTAGACAGTTGTTCATTTTACTAGTCTTGCAACTTTTCTGGAGGTTTAAAAACTGCCATAATAGTTTTTTTTAAAAAAACAAATCCAACGACTTTTCTTAAATAGAAGGGACCTGTCGGTTAGCTTAGAGCTAGACATGACAGCCTTGTTCAGTGCTACCCTTAGAAACTTAACCACCATGAAAACTAAACCCTGACATTGCCAGTCACACTCAAGGATGGAATAATCAGCCAAACATTAGAGAAAACATAATTTAATAAATATAATTCAAACCCCCTTCATATACTCTTCTAATTCTACATTTGGACCATTTTCAAAGAATGAAAATGATGAACAGATCAAAGTTCGGGACCCATTACCCAAGACTGTTATTTGATTCACATCTTCCTGATTTTGACTTTGCAGACAGTGTTCAAATCATGCTCTTGGGCAATCTGCACTATGCCTGCCTCCAAGTATTTGAGCCCCATCACCAGAGCCAGAATGAACACCTCTCCTGAATGAGGGCAAGCATGTCTGCAGCTCTTGTTCAAATAACAATCCTTCCCCAACACTCAGGGTCTGGAGGTAATTTATTGTAGCAAATTCACTTCTGGCTGCACTTAATAGTAATCAATAAATGGAGAGCAGAGCAGCTAGGTGATAGTTATGGGGCTGCCTAGTCAATAGCCATTAGCTACCACTGTACTTAGAAGTAATAAAAAAAATGGCCTCAGTTCCAGTCCACGTGGAAAACATATTTTCACAGGTTTCTTCTCCAAATTGCCTATGTACTTCCTCCAGGCACTATCGGTGTTCAGACCCCATGCTAATCTCTAGTTCCACAACTCCACCCCTGCTGAAGGCCAGAAACTTTTGTTTTGATCTCTGTGTGTAGGGGACTGAGACATGGAAATATAATTCCTAGTTCTGTAACTTAATGGAAAATGCAACCTTCTTTCTGTTTCCCCAAAGATTTTACAAGAGCTCCAAAGATCTCCGCGAATGGAATACAACTGAAACTTACTCCCATGGTAAACCTACCATATTTGGTTTCAACTTTACCTTTCCAATACCACTTCCCTTTCACATGCCTTAGACACAAATCCAGCAGGTCCTTCAGCATGTCTCCCTGCCTCTGACCTTGGCACAAACTGTCCCTTTCACTTCGCTTTTATGTCCACCATGATCCAAGGTCACCTGTTGCATTGTTACTCCAAGTGCCATTCATATATTCCTCAATTGATGTGAGGTCCAGGGCTGTGGAACATGCACTGGTCCAATTCACCCCATATGGCTCCAATGAATAGTACAAGATGTGACTGCAGAGTGAGCACTTGAATGGGAAGACAGCATCCAGTATGAGAAATATTCTAATAAGAAGGAAACTGTTCCATCCCTGCTAGCAGAACCCTTGCCCTAATGCTGCAAGTGGGAACAAAAATTTCTAAAGAGTAAAATACAGAGTCACATTATTATGAGGTAAGCAAGAGGCCCCACTGCAGAGGAGAGGGACCAATCACCAATCAAGGGACATCCTATTTGCATTATCACTGGGCATGGTTTTAGAGAGTTTTGCTTTATTTTTATTCAGGTTCTTTAATTGTACTGAAAAAAAAAAAAGCAGTAAAGTCAGTCATCACACAGAAAGTTTATAAGGGAAAACATATGGTGCTTTTGAGATATTTCTCAGTGTAGGGTCCCATATCAGTAAGCCAATCTGTCTCTTGACCTCATCTACCATTAAATTAAGCCTTAGCCCATGGCCAGATACTGAGAAGGAGGAGGATATAAAGTAGGAGAAGTAGAAAGTCAGGGTCCAGCTTTTCTTGCTTGGGGAATTGTGGGGAAAAGGGAAACCAGTGTAGAAAAGAGGCAGAGGTGAGGCCTATATGTCCTCTTCTCTCTCTGGAAGGACATCCTCCCATAAACCAGAGGGTCCATATCCAAGTACACTTAGTGGCCAGTAACGTTAGGAGGGGCCAGGTTTTAGCTTTCCCAAGTTGTCTCTTGGGTTCTGTGAGGTTTGGCCAGGCCATGATGTTCCCCTGAGCTCCTCAGGCCAAACCTCAGAAATAAGCTGGGACTGTGATTGGAGAGTTGACCAGTGAGGCTGACATGGGGACAAAGTAGCCAAGGGCAGAAGGCTGGACCAACTGATCAGAGCCATATTAGAATCACAACCAGACCTCAGTGGATCTCAAAGCACTTCCAGAGGAGGGCTAGGGGTGGAGAGCCTTCTTGCATTTAAGACAGAACCTCAAGGATTCCTTGCACACTTCAGGTCTCTGTGGCCAAGGGCAGAAGTTCTCCAGCATCAGAAGTACCCCAGCATCAGAGCCCATGGCAAAGGCACAAAATCAAGTATAAAATATAAAATCAAATAGAGACTGACCCAGGATTTCTAGGCCAGTAGCCTTGGATCTGTACCCATAGCACTGAGCTGGCAGTGGTAAACCAGCAGAGGATCACAGAGAGACAGGGGACCATGTTAGCCCAGGTCTTCTGAGACGCTCCAAGACAAGACAAGACCTGCAAGAAATATATCAGGGGGAACATCTATAAAAGAAAATGGGGAAGAAGCCAGGGAGGCTGGGAGACTCAGGATAGAAGTCTGACTCCCAGTGAAGGAGAAAAGGAAGGAACGTTGAATGGAAATATCTTAGACCACAGTATAGCTCCACAGAAAGTTCAGCAAGGCCATCATGGACTCTTCAAGTCAATGTCACCATTAGAGAAGTCCCATGTCTCCCAGGAATGGCCAGTCTTAGCATCTCTGATGCTCTCAGTCACTGGCTGAGAGTACCTTTGGGAAACACAGCCTCAGCCATCACCAAAACAAATTTTCTTACACAGAAGCTGGGACCTTGGACCAAGTACACTCCCTGTGGCTGGAGATGTGAAAGATGCTTTCACATGGCTGCCACAAAGATAGATCTCCTCTTTCCCAAAATACCATGGAAGGCCCAGGAAGAATGCAAGAGGAATAGTGTCTGCATGCTCCATGCTTTGTCAATTTCCAAACAGTGAAAAAAAAAATCTCTCCATAAAAACTTACTTACGAAAGAAGTCTAAATATTTCCCTTTATGAGAAGCCAACTTTGCAATAGAAACTCCTCTGAGTTTAAAAACAACAACAACAACAAAAAGCCCTCAGAATTCACTATTTCATTTTCCCCTTCACAAACTTGAGGAAGACTCTACAATTGGGATTAGCAAAGACCAGAAGGGAAAAATGTCAACTCCAAGGAGGCAGCATTAAGTCAGGGAAGTAGGTGTCCCCAAAAGTCCCAGTGGGTGACCAACATACGGTGATAGAGAAAGATGTGTGACCAGACTTCCCATGAGCTAATTGGGAATTTTAACCCATGACTCATCCTGGGGTGGGGTCTGAAGCTGCAGGGGCCGCCACCCCACGCCATGTCGTATCATCAGCCAGATTGCACATTTCCTGAAAGTAATCAAGTCAGAAACTGGCTTCTTGGCAGTAGCCCCTAGTGGAAAAATGACTGCCAAAAACCAAAATGAGGATGAGTTCAATGATTTAATTCTGCATGGAAAACACAATCCGTTAAATGGGATCTGACAAGGCCTTAATCTCATCCATAGCTGAGGGCGTTGGCTCAATGCAGTTCTACTCCCTGCAACATATTCTTAGTAAGCTATGTATAGAATCAGGAACACTTTTGCCAAAGCCCAAATAAGTCCATTCTAAGTGGGAAGAGAAGCTCATCAAGCCCCCAGTGATTCCCTGGGGGAACAAACATGTTATTCTTCCAAATGCAAAATTATCAAAATTTGGTAACTCAACCCATGTTGAGAGTCACATGGCTCAAGGGAAGTAACTGAGATGGCCCATATGCACTGGATGGCTTCAGAATTTCTGCTTGCATCTAAGGAGGTCAGGCCGGGACAGTCTTGCTTAAAAAGCACCCATAGGGCTCATGTTCCAGCCTGGGGTTCATTGCACGATCTAGTCATATAAGCAGGGGTCAAGGTGTGGAGGATCAATCCACTGCTAAACAGGGTGCTGAAAACTAGGAGAGAAGGAATTAATGGCTGTCAGATTCATTAGTCCTCTTAATCCTAGCAACAGTCCCCAAGGCCTGCGTTGTCAATTCAGTTTCCATTTGTAAAATGAGGAAACTGAGACTCAAATCACATGGGTCAGAAGAGCATTTGCAAACTCATACCTGTGGCATTGGCAAGCCCAGGCCCTTCTACTCAGAGGGTGGTCCTCAGACCCTCACATCACTTGAGAGTTAGTTTGAAGTGCAGATTCCCAGGCTGCAACCCAGACCTACTGCGTCTGGATATGAATTTAATAGGATCTCTGAAAGAATTCATTCATAAAGTTTGAGAAGTGCTGCCCTTAAAGGGGTTCTATCCAAAAGCATGGGTAGATTAAAAACATAAGTTTGGACTAGAAGAAGGATTTAGCACAGAAGAACAGGGTTATGTCTCACAGGAGAAGCACCAAACTTTATATCTCAGCCACCACATCCAAATTAGTAGAATCAATCACATTATCTTATTCACCAATGACAAAGCCTGAAGAAGCCAAGGTGATGTGGTGGGAGCAGAACATGATGAAGAAGTCATAGCTTTGGATCCAGGTAGACTGGGCTGAGATTCCTTGCTCTACCACCTGCTGAGTAACTTTGGATAAGCTGTTTGATCTCTCTGAACCTGTTCCCTGACCTGTACAACTGGGATTACAATACTTGCCTTGCCCTGGTTTGGGAGAGATTAAATGAGCAAATGAATGTACAGTTCCTGGCCATAGCAGATGTTCAATAAACATTGGTTTCTTTGCCCCCCATTGCAATCTGGACTGGTGTGAACACTGGAGGCTGGGGAGAGAAAAGGCTGCCAGCAGCCAACTCTTTCCTGTTTTCTGGGCCCTCTGAGTCCTGTCACTGATCAGACTGGCTGGGTTTGTCTGTCTACCTCAAGCTCCAGGTTCTGTTTTCTATCTCATCTCTTTTAAGAAAATCCTGGGCAGAACAACAGGCTTAAAGAGACAGGTCATGAGGAAGAAGGAAAACAGGCATCTGGGGTGTAATCCCCAGGAGTATCTACTTTCCAAACACTGAAGTTTTTTTGTTTTGTTTTGTTTTGTTTTTGTGTGTGTGTGTGTTTTGTGTGTGTGTGATGGTTCCCACCTTCTTCTTTTCAAAAGTCTCAGGTCTTAAAAGCAGATTTTTCAGGCCAGAGGCTTAGCAAACTTTCAGAGCAACATGGTGTCTGCACCTGGAGTCACAAAACCCAAGTCTGATCCTATTTACTCAAAGGCACATAAGGCTTTCAGTGAGAGCTGGTAGGGAGAAGAGACTAGCACCTATCTGGGTGCCAGATACTGTGTTTGTCTCATTCTTTTATATTACCTCCTTTAAACCCTCTCACCATTCCTAGGAAGTGGGCGCCTCTATCCCTATTTCAAAGATGGAGAAAACGAGGCCAGATTAGATAACTGACCCACTCAAATTAACACAGCAAAATATTTCAGAGTTCCAGGGAATATTCAATATCATCTGGTCTAGTGATTCTCTAAGTGTGGACCCTGGACCAGCAGCATTGGCACCACCTTGTTAGAAAGGCATGTTCTAGGACCCCACCCAGACCTGGGGTGGAGGAGCCCAACAATCTGTTTTCATAACTCTCCAGTGACTGTCATGCACCCCATGTATGAGCCCCACTGCCCTTGTCTACCCTCAGGGGTGACCGTTAAGAGAATAGAGGTTCAAAGAGATGACGCAATTTGCCTTGGTAACTCAGTGGAGACTAAAGCCAGTACAGCCACTTTCAGGAGTTGAATTTTCCTACCTGGGAAACTTAGAATATCCCATTCACGAAGAGTAAAAACTAAAGTCCATAGGACAACCACACAAAACTTGCAGTGATATAGGCTGGGATTTGAACCTGAACAAAAATGAGGAGCCCATTCCCCTCATGCATTGGTCACTTTCTCTCAAAACTCTGCCCAACTCTCTGCTCTGAGATATGGAACATTTGTCTCATCCCTATTGCCCAGTAAAGAGGAAGACTAGAGGGGAGCGTGCCAGGGAACACATGCAGAATTGAGATGACATTTGCACACCCTCAACTGTTGACTCACAAGCCTTAGTGGAAAGAGGTGGTACCTCTCATTTTGTAAAATCTCTATTTTTAAATCTGTGTGTCAAATTCTCACTTTCTGCTACACTCCCTTGCATTATTGCTAACTGACATAAACAGTGAGTGTTGGCCACCAGGGGCCATTTGGTTGGACGAGGAGCTGTCCTGAAGCCACGCTTACAACAAAAGCCACATGCATTTGTTTTTTAACAAAGTTTATTTATTTGTTTTTTAAGTAATCTCTATACTCAATGTGAGGCTCTAACCAATGACCCCAAGGTCAGGAGTTGTATGCTCCTCTGACTGAGCCAGCCAGGTGTCCCCCCAAGCATGCTTTTTTTATGTGAGTTTATAGATTACATGTTTATTTGGGATGGGATTCCAGGGGCTGCTAAAGACTAAACAGGACCTAGAGTCTCTCAAGCTACCCCTTGCCTCTGTCATTGGTGACCACTGATTGGCAAGCCATTGTCCTTTTTCGTTTGTGTTTGAATTCAATCAGAACTATGGGCTCTTCCTTTCTGAGCCAGTTTCTCCATTTCTAAAATGGGCATCATGTTTGGGTTTTTAGGGTCATGCCTGGCAATCTCAGAATTCTATGGTTATTGTTGTTGTAACAGGGAGCCTCAGGGAGACTGAAAGTACAAATTTTAGAAGCTTTTTTGAAAAACACTTAACCATTTACAAATTTATAGACACTTCCTACCTTTGGAAATAGAGAATAGAATTTCCTTTAGGGCAGACTCTCCTTTTGATCTAGAAGGAATTACTTGAATGGAAATTTTTATTTATTTATTTATTTATTTATTTATTTATGATAGTCACACAGAGAGAGAGAGAGAGAGAGAGAGAGGCAGAGACATAGGCAGAGGGAGAAGCAGGCTCCATGCACCGGGAGCCCGACGTGGGATTCGATCCCGGGTCCTCAAGGTCGCGCCCTGGGCCAAAGGCAGGCGCTAAACCGCTGCGCCACCCAGGGATCCCCTTGAATGGAAATATTATACAAATATAAACAAGTATGCATTCTTTGTCCAGGGGGTGGCTTGTATGTAATTGTCACCACCTACTTGCAGAGAGCTAGAAAAGATGTCTAGGAAATGTGATAGGAAGCATCTGACCTCTTCCTTTTGAGGAGCAACATCATTAGAACATATCTGAGAAACTGGGGTAGCACTAACTGAAGCCAGATGTCAGCTAAGGACAACAGAAGCCGCAGGAGGAGGCAGCACAAGAAAGAGGAGATCTGGACTGGACATGAACTTAGAACTTCAGTGAGGTCAGAAAGTCCACCCTCAGCACGAGATCCCATTGCTCTGGCAGGTGCCAGAGGCAGAGCAGGCTAAATGCTGAGTGTCAGTAAGCCTGGAGTCCCTGGGTATAGTTAGGGAGACAAACCCCCAAGAAAAGACTAGACTTCCTGATAATTTGGCACATTAGGCTTACTGTATTGCAGTTTGGATCTTGTTTGATAATAAAAGCTGATGACCGTTTTTCACAACCCAGGATTCCTAATGCCCTCCAAGTAGAAACAAGGAGAAAGAGATGGGAGTAAGCAAAGTTGCCACTATGGTGCTCAGCGGTAATAATCCTACAGAGGAGCTATGAGGACGGACAATGCAAATTGATGAGAACCATGTGTTCCTCCTCAGCAAAAAAGACCCACCCTAACTGAGAAAGACAGATGTTAACAATCACATGCTCAGATGCCTTAAATGTGTGTATAGGTGTGTGCAAATGTATATTTACACGCATGCGTGCCCACACACACGTTACAGGGGGTGAGCAGCTCTGATTTTCAGAGTGAGAAAGAAGAACCTAACATCCTAACCTTGGTAGAAGACTACTGCTTAGTAAAAGGATTTCTCTCAGGGACTGAGAGCACTGATCTATGATGCAACCTGGAAATGTTAAAATGTGTGAGTGTAACACACCATTTGTCCTATATTTCCCAGAGTCACTAACATTGAGAAGTCAGCAATTCTCGTGATTTTTCACTCAAGGGAAATGGGGAGGGGGACACACAAAAGTGATATATTCCTATCAGCATTATTTAAATTCAGCGATGACTCATTTCTTTCTTTGCAATCCAAAAAGCATATAGAAAATAAGTGGCACTTATTACATGGGTCACCTTGATTCTGCTCTAATTTATTTTTTGATAAATAAACTGTTCCCCACATGTTAATACGTTGCTTATGATAATTTATGTACAACAAATTCCACAACTGATGTGACCACCACAGTTAAGGACAACTACGTTAGAGAATATTTACCTCCTAACATTGCCATTGAAATCACTTATCTTCTTCAGACAAGGAGACAAATAAATGAATAATCAACGCTGATGGATTTCTAGCTTGAATTGCTGAAAGGTTGGTACATTTACACCTGCCATGTTTTTCTTGCTGCACCAAGTGTTACAAGGAGCCAAAAATAAGTTCCAATCTTAACAAACATAATTTAATGTTTTTTCTGGAACCCAGACATTGATACATAATTCAACTAGCAGATCAAATGAAGTTCATGACCATCAATACATTTTCTCTATTAAAGAGCACTGAATGCCAAGAGAAGAGGTGATGGTAATAAAATTGGCAAGCAAATGAGATGTTCTTCTCACGAGAATGCCTCTTTAGCTGTTCATTTAAGAGGACAATGAAGCTGGTCTGGCCTGGAAGGAGTAGCTACAAGAAGACTACATGGGAAGGGGTGGACTCCACCAGGGACACTCCAAAATGAGAACATATAGCCCAAGAATGCCATTTGGCCTCCCTCCTCCCACCACAGTCAAGTGCAGAGAAACACAGGTTCATGGAAGTTACTTCTCTCTACCTGAGTGGGTTTTATTTTATGTAAAACCACACAGTGCAATAACCAAACCTTTAGTAGGCGTAAGAAAAGCATTTGCTTTGCAATTCTTGTCCTGCCACTGCATCAGTCACATTCCATAAAGAAATCCAAACCCCTATTCATCATTGCTTTTCAGAGCTCATCTATAATTCAGTCTACACTATGAAGCTTCACACAATGAAATGGCTTTTACTGAGCGATTACACACGTCACCTGGATGCAAAAGAGAGCACGTTTTTCATGGATGCCAAGAGTTGTCTGAGTTGTTTATGAGAGGAGAAAAGTGAGGTTTATATGTTCTACTAGCCATGTGGAGAGTACAAAAGCCTTATATAATGGAAAGAAAAGTGAAAGACATAAAACTAGGGTAACAGGGAGAAAAGAGGGAGGAAGGCAGGCTGGCAAAAAAAAATTAAACCTTAATTTCTGATACCAGCACTGCTGTATATTTCAAAAGAGAACTTGGAAGCCTCATTCAGGGAGAAGAAATAAATCAGTTTTACAGACCATGTCCCACACTCAGATTGATTTTTCTTTGACACAGTGGAAAGGTAAGTGCCAAAGTCGTGACAAAGCGGAGTACCATGCAGGAAGAAAATGTAAGCGGCCTCTACAGAAGACGGAAGACCAAATGATGAACAAGAACACAGTCAGCAGCCACCTGGGAAAGCACACAGGAAGATCTGCAGTTCATTTCAGGAGGCAGCAGCTCTCACATCTCTTAGGACTAGAAACCTTCCCCCAGCCAGAGACTCTAAAGGCATGGGGCTGAATTCATTCCCACACATGCTTTTTCTCTGTATACTTATCTGCATGCGTCATCCTCCTTTGAAGCAAAAGACTCATTAATCCAATTCAAATTGCCAACATCAGTAAATCCTTCGCCTCAGCACTTAAATGCCAATACCAATTAAATACCAACAGCAACTTAACTACTGGTAAGATCTTCACTACATTCAAGAAATCCAGCCAGAAGTCCAGCTAGCATCAATTCCAACACTCCTCATCAATTCTAATTTACTCAGAGCAGAGAAATGAGGTAATTTGCAGGCCACGCTGATGATGCATCCAACTGGACTGAAATAACTCCACAGCAAATCAGAAGGAACAAATTGATTGCAATACACCAAACCTGAAGGATGTCTTCACCAAGGCTTCTGGGCTATCGAGCTGAGGTAATTCATCAGCTAGGATTTCTTCTGGTGGTCGAGGGTCATGGACAATCGTTGGCCGTGGCTTTTCCTTGGCGTTTCCCGTGAGCCCGTCAATGAGGGAGTTCCACAAGCAGTTCTGTGACTTGGACCCTGAGGTATGAGGGGAGAAATGTGTGCAGTCAATTACCAACCAACAACATGTCCTGCTTTGCCCAACTCAGGATATTCCAAAGCAAAGTGGGGAAAATTACATATTTCTCAGGATCTCCACCAACATCCAAGGGTTCCAAAAGATATGGGTCAGGCTACTTATGGAGCAACCAGGAGTTTTTAAATTATATGCAGAAAATAGGCTAATCCCCTGAATATTTTGATCCACAGCCAAGTATTAAGGACATATATCTCATTTCGTTTCAGTGGTGATCAATTCCAACTCCTGATAGAGCTGTAGAGATTTATGGATATATTTAATTAACTATTGGAAGTATACAAAGGACTACCATTTTAGAGAAGAACATGGATGTTCAGATACAAGTCTCCCTTATGAGCTCAGTTTGATCAAGGACTGAGTTTCAAGACTCCATCCTATGGAGACACCCACCTCAGACAGGGCCCCACCTCTAAAACCCAGAACTCACTCTAGGCAAGTTCAGTCGTCTAGAAGATCAAGACCCAAGGAAAATTACACTGCATGTTTACTGATATTCTAATCAATAAACACTTCAAATATATTAGATGAACACTAAAGGCAAACATGAAGTGGTAATAGTGTCACAAAATAGGGCCTGATCAGCCAGGTAGTCAAGGGCAATATCAACAGGAATGAGTTACATGGATATCACATACCCCTGATACGATGTGATGAGAATGGCACTTCACCCCTGTGGTCCTCCTTCCCAAAACACATAGCCCCAGTGTATTAAGGACTAAGTATTTCTAGCCTCTGTTAACCTGATGCTTTAACCTCTTCCCTAGGTGCATATACCAGATATGCCTTGTTATGGACAATAATAATGTATCTGAGTCATCTTGCTTTTCAAATACAAACCAATCAAACCAGAGTCCACCCCCACTATGTCCCTTACTGAGCTTTCACACTCTGGACCATTATTCACTTGCCTTCCTCACCTCAGGGCAGGTACCAGACAACTAGGGACAGTCCCTAAGTTCCAGAGCCCACTGAAATTATTCAAACTAGCCAATCCTGAGGCTACTTACCCTGCCTTCCCCATTACTCTGTACAGAAGCCACAATAAAGACACTTGTCCACAGTTTCCTCCACCCTAGATCTCCCTTATAACTTCTCAGGATGGCCTCCATGATGAGACATGTAGCCCCTCTTTGGGGATCTCCAAGTATCACAAAGTTATCTTTTCAAGGGCAGTCATTTCCAGATCTGTTGGCCCTACCATACCTAACTGATAATAAAAATCTATCCAAATACCCAGTCTAGTCATGGGGAAAACATCAGACAAATCCCAAATGAAGAACATTCTCCAAACACCTGACCAATACTCCTCAAAACTGTTGAGATTATCAAAAAACAATGAGTCTGAGAAACTATCATAGCCCAGAGGAGCCTAAGAAGACATGATGACTAAATGTATTATGGTGTCCTGATAGGATCATGAAACTTAAAAGGACACTAGGTAAAAACTAAGGAAACATGAATGAAGTATGTACCTTAGTTAATAATTCATCACTATTAGTTCATTAATTTTGACAAATGTAACATATTAATATAAGATTCATAATAGGGGAAATTGGATAAGGGGTATCTGGGAACCCTCAATACTATCTTTGCAAATTTTCCATAAACCTAAGACTATACTAAAATAAAAAGTTATTCTAAAAATGCAAATAAATAAAAACTATAAATAAATAGCTATTATAAAAGAAGTCTACGAGCAAAAAAAAAAAACTTTTTAAAGTAGAGCCTGGGAATATTACTATTGCTATTATCCAATTACCACTGGTTTGTGCTTTGTTATTCTCTTCCCACAGGAAGAGAATATTCTTGCACAAAGATACTGTTGGGTTGCCAAGTCATACACTCATGGAGCTGTGTCCATCCAGAAGGGGTTGGCCTTTTCTACCCCAACCATGCAGAGGGAGGACCTTTTTCTAACTTACAAAAAGGTTCTTTATGGGGTCTTGGGGGTCTTGTGCAAACTGGTAAAAGACACCGCCAGCTAATGCATATGCATGTGATAGATGGGCAGAGAATAAATCTATATGCGCATGGGGATGCCTCCTCAAGTCCCCAACCAGCTACCTATAGCCCACAACAGAAGAAATCTCCTGAAGGACAGCTTTATCCCTAAGATCAAAAGAACTTCACACATCTCACAAACATCTCTGAACCTTCACTAAAAACACACATATGGGTCAGCAAGCAACTCTTTCAATGACCATGCCTTTGAGTGCTCCCCTTGGGCTGTCCCACATCCAAATTGCTTTTGTATTAATCAAGAGAAAATTAAAGCACACTAGTGCCAGGAAACAGATGCCTCTAACTCCTGAAACGCAGGACAGCTTTTCTAAAGTCCTAAGCAGATATCTTAATAAGATCTGGTCATATTAATGAAGGTCTGGTTCTACGTTAATAAAGATCTGTTCTATGTTAACTAAGTAAGATCTGGTTCTAGGAGGAAGAACAATAGCAGCAGCCTGTTTTCTTAAATTTGATCTAAATGGAGGCCTTACAATAAGCTCTCTGCCCACTTCCCTTCATTCTTTTATTTACTCATTCAATATAGACATATTTAATTCCTTCCATATGCCAGGTTCCATTCTGGGCCCTAGAAATAGAAATATTAGCCCATAAACAATCACAATAAATGGGCAATGCACCATACTAAGGGCAAATGAAGTGCTCTAGGAGGCAGAAGAGAGCTCACCCACTCTGCTTCAGGGCCCCGGGGGAAAGATACACGGACAACATCACATCTGATAAGGATATAAAGCAGGGACAGGAGCAGCCTGGGTGGCTCAGCGGGTTAGTGCTGCCTTCAGCCCAGGATGTGATCCTGGAGTCCTAGGATGGAGTCCCACATCAGGCTCCCTGCATGGAGCCTGCTTCTCCCTCTGCCTATGTCTCTGCCTCTCTCTCTCTGTGTCTCTCATGAATGAATAAATAAATAAAATCAAAAGAAAGAAAGAAAGAAAGAAAGAAAGAAAGAAAGAAAGAAAGAAAGAAAGAAAGAAAGAAAGAAAGAAAGAAAGAAAGAGAAAGAAAGAAAGAAAGAAAGAAAGAAAGAAAGAAAGAAAGAAAGAAAGAAAGAAAGAAAGAAAGAAAGAAAGAAAGAAAGAAAGAAAGAAAAAGAAAGCAAGCAGGGACAGATCTTCAGCAGGTGAAAAACAGAGAAAGGAACATTCAGTGAAAACAGTACATGCAAAGGCTCAGAAGATACCAAAGTAGCTTGTAAAGGCTGGAGCAAAGTAAGAAGGGACGGTGACCAGAGAAAAGGTCAAAGGCTGGTTGGACAAGTTGTAAAGTGCCTTGAATAAAATGCTAGTCATTTAGAAAGTTTTCTTTAGATGAATAAGAACTAAGGCCACACCTGTGTTTGAGAAAGGAGACTGGCATGCTATAGAGCAGTGAACTTGTGAGGAATAGCAAGGTAGTATGAAAAGGTCCATGCACCCATCTCATCCATACATGAAATAAAGCCTTACCACATACTTTTGACTAGTTTTTAGTATATATAGATGTGATCAATAAATTACAAATTCATATAAAAGCACTAATGAGTTCATAACAGCTTTCTCACCATATTTTCAGTGAGTGACTCAGAAGGGTCATGTGACCTAAGCTCTTTTCTATTAGGAGTCTCAAATGGAGATTGTTATTGATCTCTGGTTTAATTCCACTGTGGTCTGAGAAGAGACATTGCATGATTTCTATTTTCTTTAATTTTGTTAGGGTATACATTATGACCCAGAATGTGGTCTATCTTGGCAAATAGCCCATTTGAGCTTGAGAAAAATATGTATTCTGATGTTGTTGGATGAAGCAGTCTATAGATGTTGATTATATCCAGTTGATTTATGGTGTGGGCTTTTTTCCTTTTTAAATGAATTTTATTTCATTCATTAAAACATCACCTATATATATAAAGAGTTTTATATACATACAAGAGTTAGTATATATTCAGTATATAGATCATTCTTGATGCACATAAGGAATCCCAGACTCCTTGCTATAACTTTATGATATATTCCCTCTCACTACCCAATCCCAGAGAAAAAGAAGTCTTTCTAAAGATTTATGATGATACTTTGGAAAAAATATTTCCAGCTATTTTTCCTATTTAACATCTAAACAACTATCCATTTATAAGTATTTACTATTAAAATTGTCTTGTGATGAAAACTTTAGAGTATAAAAAAACTCATTTTTACTTATAGCAACTTTTTGATAAATAAATCTCTGGTTTGTTTCTGAGGGGAGGTTTCAGATTTTTTACTAAATCTTCAAAGAGGGGATCCCTGGGTGGCGCAGCGGTTTGGCGCCTGCCTTTGGCCCAGGGCGCGATCCTGGAGACCCGGGATCGAATCCCACGTCGGGCTCCCGGCACATGGAGCCTGCTTCTCCCTCTGCCTGTGTCTCTGCCTCTCTCTCTCTCTCTGTGACTATCATAAATAAATAAAAATTAAAAAAAATATAAATCTTCAAAGAGGTCCATAACTCAGTATAAAAAAAATATATGCCTGTGATTTAGAGACAGATTTTCAATTCCACCAGATTGATGGTGCGGTGAGTTCAACTAGGTTCTTGCTGATTTTCTGTCTGATGAATCTGTCCATTTCTGAGAGAAGACTATTGAGGTCTTACTCTCTGATAGTGAATTCATCTATTTCTTTCTACAATTCTATTAGTTTTTTCCTACTAGTTTGACACTGTTGTTAGACATACACACATTAAAAATTCTTAGCTCTTCTCAGAGAATTGGCTCTTCTATCATTATGCAATTTCCTCTTATTCCTAATAACTTTCCTTGTTTGAAGTCTGTTCTGTTTGAAATTAATATAGTTATTACTGCTTTCTTTTTTTTTAATTTTTATTTGTTTTATGATAGTCACAGAGAGAGAGAGAGAGAGGCAGAGACACAGGAGGAGGGAGAAGCAGGCTCCATGCACCGGGAGCCTGATGTGGGATTCGATCCCGGGTCTCCAGGATCGCACCCTGGGCCAAAGGCAGGCGCCAAACCGCTGCGCCACCCAGGGATCCCTACTGCTTTCTTTTGATTAGTGTTAGCACAGTATATTATTCTCCATAAATTTACTTTTAATCTATATGAGTTTTTATATTTAAGGTGGGTTTCTTATAGGCAATTATTTGGTTCTTATTTTCTGATCCAGTCTGACAATCTGTCTCTTAACTGGTGCATTCAGATCATTGATATTTTAAATGATTATTGACACAATTGGATTAAAACCTACCATATTCACTATTTTCTGTTTGTTGTTCCCTTTTTTGTTCCTATGTCTTCCACTGTTTTTCTACCTCATGTCATTTTTTAGTGAGCATCTTAGATGATTCTAATTCTACTTTCTCTCTTTCTTAGCATATTGGTTATAGTTCTTTTTTTTTTTTTTTTTTTTTTTGGTAGTTGCCATAGAGTTCACACCATACATTTACAGCTAATCCAAGTCCACTTTCAAATACCACCATAATACTTCACTCACAGTGTTAGTACCTTATAATAACAAAATAATCCTAATTCCTGCTCCTGTCCCTTGTATCATTGCTGTCAAATCTTCAGAAGAGCTGTGAGTGATGCTCAGAATTATCGTCCTGAGGAACGGAAGGAACATTTAAATGCAAGCGCTCATCCCAGGGACAAGTATAACCCGACAGGATATTAACTCTCTAGGCTTTCTGGGTCCACTATGCATGAATGTGGGACAATTCCCACACCATCAGAGAATCTCCAGGACATAAATCAAGAGAAAACAGTACAACTGGAGCCTAAAAAGTGGGCCAAAAGGATGTGAAGTTGTGTTCAAGAGGTCCCCAATACATAGAGTTCCCACACAGTTTTTGTATAGAAAAAAATACAACCAGAGGGGCACCTGGGTGACTCAGTGGTTGAGTGTCTGCCTTTGGCTCAGGTTGTGATCCCGGGGTCCTGGGATCAAATCCCACACTGGGCTCCCCACAGGGAGCCTACTTCTCCCTCTGCCTATGTCTCTGCCTCTCTCTGTGTCTCTCATGAATAAACAAATAAAATCATATATATATATATATATGATTTTATTTGTTTATATAACCAGAATCCCATCTGCTACTCATTCCTGCTTTAAAAGGATCACAATGGTCCTTGCCATGGCTCTTCCCAAGGCAATTTGATGTGGGCCTTTTGAAGTTGAACTCTGAGAGCAGGAAAGAATGCTTCTTCAGAGTCTCCACAAAATGGGCAGAGCACCCTCCAGGGACACTGGGATGGTCTGCCCTGACAAAATGAAAAATAAAAATTCCACTGCTCTGATTTATTTTAAGCTGATTTTGAAGGCATGAAATGTTTCTGATTAAACAGAAGCAAAAAAAAGGAAACAGAGAGAGAGTCACACAGGTCTCTCTCAATAATATCAAAAACCCCATGAGGGAAATCATAGATAAACTAAGCCTTCAGGGTACCAAAAATAATGTGGCTCAGGTGCAGGAGATGAGCAGCTCCATTCAGCCCACTCTGTGTCATCTGCTTCTGCCTCCTCCTGTCCCCACCCCTGCTTTCCTGTCTCCTTTGACTTGTTCCTGTCTCTCATTTGAAGCCAATTACATTCTCCTTTTCTGTTATTTTTCCTTTGTCCCTGCGATAAATCCTCTCCCTCCTCTTCACAAAGACAACTTTTTGTATACCCCATGAACCCTCTAGATTGATTATAAATCTTCTGGATTCACAAATTCTGGTAGCCGCATCTGTACCACTGAGCTTATCAAGAAAACAAGTCCTCAGGTTCAGATGATACAAACATTGTTCAGCAGTTGCTACGTGCTAGACATGGTAAAGAGGGCTTCACCTGTGTTACTTTATTCAATGGTCAAATTCAACCCCTCAAAGTAAATATTTTTGAAATATTATTGAACACTAGGCTATTAAGACTCTAAGAGATCAAATAAACTGGATCGCACAGTTAGAAAACAACAGATTGCTTTGACCTGAAATTCTCATTCTCCTTATCAAGGCTCCAGGTGATATGTCACACTGTTTGTACTTTACTTTTGAGCAAATAAACAGATGCATATTGTAGATCAAGCATAATATTCCATATTTGTTATTATGAACCAAACATTTTTTTACAAAAGAAATAAGATACACTCTATCTGCAACTAGGGAGAGCCTT
Organism: Canis lupus baileyi; assembly: GCF_048164855.1. Lineage (NCBI taxonomy): Eukaryota > Metazoa > Chordata > Mammalia > Carnivora > Canidae > Canis > Canis lupus. The sequence continues at coordinate 16,424,283 of NC_132855.1, read as the reverse complement.
GATGTTGCTTAATCTCTTCCATGAAAAAAAAAAAATCTCTTCCAGGAAGCAGTTAGCAGCTTCCTTTAAGGACGGAAGTTTGGGCTGCAGGAAAAGATGAATAATGCAAGCTAAATTTAATGGATTGAGAAAAGACTTCTTAAGAAAGCAAGAAAATGAGATGAGAAGGATCTAAATAAGAAATAGCTACAGATTCATTTTTGAAGTGTGTCTAATGGTGGCAGTCTGATAAACCGCTGGCAGGAGGAGCTCAAGGTCACGTGGTAATCCTATTTAAATCTGACAAGTGACTTATCAACTCAGTTCCTGATTTGAAAAAAAAAAAATACACAAAGATAATGTGGACAAAAGCCTGAGAAATTAGAGTCCTGCAAAAGCACAGAGGAGGAATGCTTGAATGGCTCAGCGGTTAAGCATCTGACTTCAGCTCAGGCCATGATCCTGGAGTCCCAGGATTGAGTCCCACATCAGGTTCCCTGCATGGAGCCTGCTTCTCCCTCTGCCTATGTCTCTGCCTCTCTCTGTGTGTCTTTCATGAATAAATAAATAAAATCTTTAGAAAAAAAAAAAAAAGAGGAGAGGGAGTTAAATCTTCAAAAAGGTGAAAAAAATTATTAGAAACCATCAATGATTCTCAAAATATCTGTGACACAGGTTTGTAGGTATCCTCTTTTTCTGGGAGGATATGGGTCTTGAAATTCCCATCCAGTAGAAAAACAGGGGCTGGAGCACAGAGGTCAAGAATTACCTAATAAAACCCAGATGAAAAGTTTTATCCTCACTAAGAACAAACAATGGTAGTGCAAAAGATTAGGTAGCGATAAAGACTTGAATATCTTTAAATCAGTCATGTAGGCACTGTTCTTGTTACTTTTAATATACTAATTCTTGATTTTGAAAACTTTGCAGAAATTTTGTCCAAAATATTATCCTTTTAATATGTAATTAATATACAAATATTAATGAGATTTTGTATTATTCTTTTCTTTCCCCAAACCCAGGGGATATTTTACACTTACAGTGCATCTCATCTCAGTTAGCATTAGTCACATTTCAAGTGCTCAAGAGTTATATTCTTTTTTTTTTTTTTTTTTTTTTTTTTTTTTTTTTTTTTTTTTTTATTATTGGTGTTCAATTTACTAACATACAGAATAGCACCCAGTGCCCGTCACCCATTCACTCCCACCCCCCGCCCTCCTCCCCTTCTACCACCCCTAGTTCGTTTCCCAGAGTTAGCAGTCTTTACGTTCTGTCTCCCTTTCTGATATTTCCCACACATTTCTTCTCCCTTCCCTTGTTTTCCCTTTCACTATTATTTATATTCCCCAAATGAATGAGAACATATAATGTTTGTCCTTCTCCGACTGACTTACTTCACTCAGCATAATACCCTCCAGTTCCATCCACGTTGAAGCAAATGGTGGGTATTTGTCATTTCTAATAGCTGAGTAATATTCCATTGTATACATAAACCACATCTTCTTTATCCATTCATCTTTCGTTGGACACCGAGGCTCCTTCCACAGTTTGGCTATCGTGGCCATTGCTGCTAGAAACATCGGGGTGCAGGTGTCCCGGCGTTTCATTGCATTTGTATCTTTGGGGTAAATCCCCAACAGTGCAATTGCTGGGTCGTAGGGCAGGTATATTTTTAACTGTTTGAGGAACCTCCACACAGTTTTCCAGAGTGGCTGCACCAGTTCACATTCCCACCAACAGTGTAGGAGGGTTCCCTTTTCTCCGCATCCTCTCCAACATTTGTTGTTTCCTGCCTTGTTAATTTTCCCCATTCTCACTGGTGTGAGGTGGTATCTCATTGTAGTTTTGATTTGTATTTCCCTGATGGCAAGTGATGCAGAGCATTTTCTCATATGCATGTTGGCCATGTCTATGTCTTCCTCTGTGAGATTTCTGTTCATGTCTTTTGCCCATTTCATGATTGGATTGTTTGTTTCTTTGGTGTTGAGTTTAATAAGTTCTTTATAGATCTTGGAAACTAGCCCTTTATCTGATATGTCATTTGCAAATATCTTCTCCCATTCTGTAGGTTGTCTTTGAGTTTTGTTGACTGTATCCTTTGCTGTGCAAAAGCTTCTTATCTTGATGAAGTCCCAATAGTTCATTTTTGCTTTTGTTTCTTTTGCCTTTGTGGATGTATCTTGCAAGAAGTTACTATGGCCGAGTTCAAAAAGGGTGTTGCCTGTGTTCTTCTCTAGGATTTTGATGGAATCTTGTCTCACATTTAGATCTTTCATCCATTTTGAGTTTATCTTTGTGTATGGTGAAAGGGAGTGGTCTAGTTTCATTCTTCTGCATGTGGATGTCCAATTTTCCCAGCACCATTTATTGAAGAGACTGTCTTTCTTCCAATGGATAGTCTTTCCTCCTTTATCGAATATTAGTTGCCCATAAAGTTCAGGGTCCACTTCTGGATTCTCTATTCTGTTCCACTGATCTATGTGTCTGTTTTTGTGCCAGTACCACACTGTCTTGATGACCACAGCTTTGTAGTACAACCTGAAATCTGGCATTGTGATGCCCCCAGATATGGTTTTCTTTTTTAAAATTCCCCTGGCTATTCGGGGTCTTTTCTGATTCCACACAAATCTTAAAATAATTTGTTCTAATTCTCTGAAGAAAGTCCATGGTATTTTGATAGGGATTGCATTAAACGTGTATATTGCCCTGGGTAACATTGACATTTTCACAATATTAATTCTGCCAATCCATGAGCATGGAATATTTTTCCATCTCTTTGTGTCTTCCTCAATTTCTTTCAGAAGTGTTCTATAGTTTTGAGGGTATAGATCCTTTACATCTTTGGTGAGGTTTATTCCTAGGTATCTTATGCTTTTGGGTGCAATTGTAAATGGGATTGACTCCTTAATTTCTCTTTCTTCTGTCTCATTGTTAGTGTATAGAAATGCCACTGACTTCTGGGCATTGATTTTGTATCCTGCCACGCTACCGAATTGCTGTATGAGTTCTAGCAATCTTGGGGTGGAGACTTTTGGGTTTTCTATGTAGAGTATCATGTCATCGGCGAAGAGAGAGAGTTTGACTTCTTCTTTGCCAATTTGAATGCCTTTAATGTCTTTTTGTTGTCTGATTGCTGAGGCTAGGACTTCCAGTACTATGTTGAATAGCAGTGGTGAGAGTGGACATCCCTGTCTTGTTCCTGATCTTAGGGGAAAGGCTCCCAGTGCTTCCCCATTGAGAATGATATTTGCTGTGGGCTTTTCATAGATGGCTTTTAAGATGTCGAGGAATGTTCCCTCTATCCCTACACTTTGAAGAGTTTTGATCAGGAATGGATGCTGTATTTTGTCAAATGCTTTCTCTGCATCCAATGAGAGGATCATATGGTTCTTGGTTTTTCTCTTGCTGATATGATGAATCACATTGATTGTTTTACGGGTGTTGAACCAGCCTTGTGTCCCAGGGATAAATCCTACTTGGTCACGGTGAATAATTTTCTTAATGTACTGTTGGATCCTATTGGCCAGTATCTTGTTGAGAATTTTTGCATCCATGTTCATCAGGGATATTGGTCTGTAATTCTCCTTTTTGGCGGGGTCTTTGTCTGGCTTTGGAATTAAGGTGATGCTGGCTTCATAGAACGAATTTGGAAGTACTCCATCTCTTTCTATCTTTCCAAACAGCTTTAGGAGAATAGGTATGATTTCTTCTTTAAACGTTTGATAAAATTCTCCTGGGAAGCCATCTGGCCCTGGACTCTTGTGTCTTGGGAGGTTTTTGATGACTGCTTCAATTTCCTCCCTGGTTATTGGCCTGTTCAGGTTTTCTATTTCTTCCTGTTCCAGTTTTGGTAGTTTGTGGCTTTCCAGGAATGCGTCCATTTCTTCTAGATTGCCTAATTTATTGGCGTAGAGCTGTTCATAATATGTTTTTAAAATCGTTTGTATTTCCTTGGTGTTGGTAGTGATCTCTCCTTTCTCATTCATGATTTTATTAATTTGAGTCTTCTCTCTCTTCTTTTTAATAAGGCTGGCTAATGGTTTATCTATCTTATTAATTCTTTCAAAGAACCAACTCCTGGTTCTGTTGATCTGTTCCACAGTTCTTCTGGTCTCGATTTCGTTGAGTTCTGCTCGAATCTTTATTATCTCCCTTCTTCTCTTGGGTGTAGGATCTATTTGCTGTTTTTTCTCTAGCTCCTTTATGTGTAAGGTTAGCTTTTGTATTTGAGTTCTTTCCAGTTTTTGAATGGATGCTTGTATTGCGATGTATTTCCCCCTTAGGACTGCTTTTGCTGCATCCCAAAGATTTTGAACGGTTGTATCTTCATTCTCATTAGTTTCCATGAATCTTTTTAATTCTTCCTTAATTTCCTGGTTGACCCTTTTATCTTTTAGCAGGATGGTCCTTAACCTCCATGTGTTTGAGGTCCTTCCAAACTTCTTGTTGTGATTTAGTTCTAATTTCAAGGCATTATGGTCTGAGAATATGCAGGGGACAATCCCAATCTTTTGGTATCGGTTCAGACCCGATTTGTGACCCAATATGTGGTCTATTCTGGAGAAAGTTCCATGTGCGCTTGAGAAGAATGTGTATTCAGTTGAGTTTGGATGTAAAGTTCTGTAGATATCTGTGAAATCCATCTGGTCCAGTGTATCATTTAAAGCTCTCGTTTCTTTGGAGATGTTTTGCTTAGAAGACCTATCAAGTATAGAAAGAGCTAGATTGAAGTCACCAAGTATAAGTGTATTATTATCTAAGTATTTCTTCACTTTGGTTAATAATTGATTTATATATTTGGCAGCTCCCACATTCGGAGCATATATATTGAGGATTGTTAAGTCCTCTTGTTGAATAGATCCTTTAAGTATGATATAGTGTCCCTCTTCATCTCTCACTACAGTCTTTGGGGTAAATTTTAGTTTATCTGATATAAGGATGGCTACCCCTGCTTTCTTTTGAGGACCATTCGAATGGTAAATGGTTCTCCAACCTTTTATTTTCAGGCTGTAGGTGTCCTTCTGTCTAAAATGAGTCTCTTGTAGACAGCAAATAGATGGGTGCTGCTTTTTTATCCAGTCTGAAACCCTGCGCCTTTTGATGGGGTCATTAAGCCCGTTCACATTCAGAGTTACTATTGAGAGATATGAGTTTAGTGTCATCATGATATCTATTCAGTCTTTGTTTTTGTGGACTGTTCCACTGAACTTCTTCTTAAAGGGGAATTTTAAGAGGCCCCCTTAAAATTTCTTGCAGAGCTGGTTTGGAGGTCACATATTCTTTTAGTTGCTGCCTGTCTTGGAAGCTCTTTATCTCTCCTTCCATTTTGAATGAGAGCCTTGCTGGATAAAGTATTCTTGGTTGCATGTTCTTCTCCTTTAGGACCCTGAATATATCCTGCCAGCCCTTTCTGGCCTGCCAGGTCTCTGTGGAGAGGTCTGCTGTTACCCTAATACTCCTCCCCATAAAAGTCAGGGATTTCTTGTCTCTTGCTGCTTTAAGGATCTTCTCCTTATCTTTGGAATTTGCAAGCTTCACAATTAAATGTCGAGGTGTTGAACGGTTTTTATTGATTTTAGGGGGGGATCTCTCTATTTCCTGGATCTGAATGCCTGTTTCCCTTCCCAGATTAGGAAAGTTTTCAGCTAGAATTTGTTCAAATACATATTCTGGCCCTCTGTCCCTTTCGGCGCCCTCGGGAACCCCAATTAAACGTAGGTTTTTCTTCCTCAGGCTGTCGTTTATTTCCCTTAATCTATCTTCATGGTCTTTTAATTGTTTGTCTCTTTTTTCCTCAGTTTCCCTCTTTGCTATCAACTTGTCTTCTAGGTCACTCACTCGTTCTTCCACCTCGTTAACCCTCGTCGTTAGGACTTCTAGTTTGGATTGCATCTCATTCAATTGATTTTTAATTTCTGCCTGATTAGCTCTAAATTCTGCAGTCATGAAGTCTCTTGAGTCCTTTATACTTTTTTCTAGAGCCACCAGTAGCTGTATAATAGTGCTTCTGAATTGGCTTTCTGACATTGAATTGTAATCCAGATTTTGTAACTCTGTGGGAGAGAGGACTGTTTCTGATTCTTTCTTTTGAGGTGAGGTTTTCCTTCTAGTCATTTTGCTCAGTGCAGAGTGGCCAAAAGCAAGTTGTATTGGGAAAAAGAGAAAAAGGAGAGAAAGAAGGAAAGAAAAGAGAAAGAGAAAAAAAAAAAAAGGGAAGAAAAAGAAAAAAAAAACAAAAAAACGAAAAAAGAAAAAAAAAAAAAAAAAAAAGAAGAAAAAGAGAAAGAAAAAGAAAGGAGAAAAAAAAGGGGGGTGGGGGAAGGAAACAAATCAAAAAGCAAAACAAAACAAAAACAAACAAACAAAAAAAGAACCACCGGGGAGTATCTTCTGATTCTGTGTACTTTAAGTCCCTTGGCTTCTCCTGGAAGTTGTCCGTCTGGCTGGTGTTCTGGGGGAGGGGCCTGCTGTGCTGATTTTCAGGTGTTAGCAGTTGGGGGAGCTGCTGTGCCCCTGCCTGGTGCAGGGCTCGGTGGGGGTTGTTTACCCCGTGAGGCCGCAGGAGGAACAGCCCCAGTGGCGGGGCAGCTCTGGAAACCTGGATTCAGCTCCGGCAGGAACTCCGTCTGCAGGGCCTGGAGGCTCCGGGGCGGGGCCGCTGATCTGCTCAGCTGGGGCAGGAGCGTCCTCGCGGTCCTGGGCCCTCCCGGCCTCTGCCTGTCCCGGGGGAGGCGGGATCCTGGGCTGTGTCCCGGCGCCCTGTGCTCCGGAGCCTGCGCTGGTGGATTCGCGCTCCCGGGCCGCGCAACCCCCTCCGCGGAGCCGCCGCCCGAGCCCCTCCGAGCTGCTCCTGGAACCGCGCAGCCCCCTCCGCACGGAGCCTCTTCCTCTGCCCGAGCCCCTCCGAGCTGCTCCCGGGGCCGCGCAGCCCCCTCCGCGGAGCCGCCGCCCGAGCCCCTTCAGCTGCTCCGGGTCCCGCCGCGTCCCGCCGTGCGCTGCAGCCCTTAGGGAGCTCGGCGCACTCTCCTGGGCGCGCAGTTGCTGTTACTGTCCCCGGGAGCCCGAGGGCATCCCCGCCCTCCCGGGTCCTGCTCCAACTCCCCGCGAGCCCCTTTCCGCCCGGGAAGGTCGGTGCAGCTCCTGCGTCTCCGGGACGGGGCTCTCCTGTCCTGGGGACACTCGCCCCGGCCTCAGCCCGGCTCCTCGCGGGGCCCCTCCCCCTTGGAGGCCTTTGTTCCTTTACTTCTTTTTCCCCGTCTTCCTACCTTGATAGATGCGCGAACTCTTCTCACTGTCGCATTCCAGCTGGTCTCTCTTTAAATCTCAGGCCGAATTCATAGATTTTCAGGATAATTTGAAGGTTTTCTAGGTAGTTTGGTGGAGACAGGTGATTTGGAGACCCTACTCTTCCGCCATCTTGCTCCTCCCCCCTCAAGAGTTATATTCTACGCGACAGTCTGTTCTACAGAATTTATTTTGATTCATGTTTCAATTGGCTGAAGAACACCCTCAAATAATTCTTTCCAGAATGACATGGTTAATGGGATAGATACACATGAACAACAATTTAAGTAGAGATTTATTGAATTTACATTAAGCTCAACATATTTCTTAATTATCTTCTGCTATCTTGCACTATAAAAGAGAATTAGGAGCCAAGTCTGAAATAGTTTTTCTTTCTTTTGTAGACAAACATTTTTCTTTACCTTTGTATTTCAAACATTTTACTAGCATGTTTATAATGGTGAGTTATTTTTACCAATTTTTAAATGTATTTTTCTGGAACACAATGAGCCCTGTCAATATGGAAACCCAAGCCCTACTTTCTTCCACTCAGGCAAATTGCCTTCAAATTTATCTTTGATTACTGCTTCTGTTCCAATTGTTTTGTTTGGCTTCAGTCTCAGAACATCTATGATTCATTTACATGTGTTGGTTCTTCTCTGGCCTCCTATTATCTTGTCTCACCATTTTCAATTGCTTATCATTTTTATCTATTGTGTAAGACACTGTTTCTCAAGTCTGTCTTCCAATCATTGATTAAATTATTTTCAGTGTCATTTCTATATTTCAAGATGACTTTTAATTCCCATGTTGCATATTTACTTTCTTTGCATCTTAACTCAAAATCAACCTGCTTCTTTTCTTATGGCTTTCTGCTCTTATGTTAGAAGGGCTACGTCTTCCTGCTTCTTATGGAGAATATAAAGTAGGGTTTACATACTGTCTTTTGCCTTCTACATTAAATCATTTTTCAGAAAGCCACCTCTTCCCAACATCTTTATGATGGTGTTTCACTTCCCTATTTCATCATATTTTGTTTAGTTTTATTTTTGACTTAACCCTAGTTTAGTCATTCTGGAATGCAAAAAAATTCATACAGAGATTATCGTTTTCCAAAAGGTAAGGTATGTAGGTTACTCTAGGTTTCACTCACTGTCTCCTTGGGCTGCCGGATAAATTCAGCAGAAAGAACCGAGAGTAAAACTGACATTTACATCCAGACAGTCATCATAATAAGCAATGCATAACCCAAGCCAAAAGAGTAAGCACAAAAAATGGTGCCCAACCTGCTTCAGAGTAAAGCCTTGCATCTGTCTTTACCCAATTGATGGGCACAGCTCCCATCTAATTTTCAAAGCCTATTTAGAAATTCATATGGTACAGTAGATCACTATATAGTGAGACCATCAATTCCAAGAGGGAAGGTTTCAATTACTCTTTGTCATACATCAGAAGAATGAGTCTGTTCACCAGAGTAATGATGTAGACAAGATTAAAGGGAGGCTGTTTTCAAGAACTTTGACAGCATTCATTTAGTATACTAATTAAAAGAGAAGTTTATCTATTGAGAGTGAAATCTACTTGACAAACACTTTGTTAATGGTCAGTGTAAGTTAGGTACTTGGGTGTTAAAAGATAGCATTTTTTAAGTTTTCCATAATTATGACTTTCACTAATTCAGACACCACCCCCACCCCCATAATTAAGTGAAAATTTTTCAATGCATAACTACCTTGAAGTATGCTAATGTCTGCAAAGCATGCAAAAATCCAAGTTTTACCATCTGCTGGATGATTCATTTGTAAATCTGCCTAGTATTCCTTTGGGAAGTTTCAGCGCGGATTTTTAACCTCATTATAAAAACTTGGTAGGAATGAATTTAGTAATATAGTATGTATGAAAGTGCTCTGAGCACTTGGAAGAATGTGCCACATCCATCGTAGACATGTTGAAATGGTATGTGTACCGTGATAAAAAATAAAAGTGTTTGAAAGTAATTGCTTGGAGATTTGGTGTTTTAATCAAGAGTTCCAGAAAAACAGAGACTTTGAGGTAACATATTAGTCACAGGGAAGAGCTCCTTCAAATTCTGGTCCAAACTAGCCATTGTTGGTAATAAAGACAGTGGATCATTTGTTGGTGATAAGCTCCTTTAGGGAAAGAACCGTGATCTACTCATTTTTATACTCCTGTACCCAAAATGTCCTTTCAAAGTTAGCTTTTTCATGTACTTCTAAGATACCTGCTTCTGAGGCTGTAGAGAACACATTAAGAAACTCTAATAAATTTCTCAGTCTTTTCTCCCTTCTATGGGTTTCAATTGTATCATGCATAGATTTTCCTCAGTTTTTCACCCAAATGGCTTCGCACCTTGACCTCTCTTCCTTATCCTGCCCTATTGTACTAGAGAACTTGGCTTCATAAAATTTACTGACCTGGAAGCTAGGCAATTCCTTCATAAATTCCAACAACTGCAGCTCTAAATATGAGAATTTCCCCAAAACTTCATACTTGTAGGGGAATTGTTAATAGCTTAATCTACAGGATGATGATTCCTACAGTTGCACATTTTATAGCCTACAAAACTGGATGTGTCCAGCCTGGGCTTCAACCCAAGGCTTAGCCAAGGCTTAATGCATACTATGGCAGGAACCACTGCACTTCCTTAGTCTACCTGCCTATCAGTGGGGGGGTGTGGGGAGGAGGGACAGGGCATAGTACTTGGCACACAGTAGGCGCTCCATAAATATTTGTTGAAAAGAAGCTATCACGGGAAGCCATGACTGGTAAATCATGGAAGTCCCATAATTTACAATTTATCTGGCTTGTTTTCTAGTAAGGTAATTGAATATGAATCTCTAAGAACTGTCTAAGTGATAAGTGGTTTTATCCCTTTGTTTGAGATTGTTACAGATCTGGGGGCGCTTGGGTCGCTCAGTCGGTGAAGTGTCTGCCTTTGGCTCAGGTCATGATCTCAGGGTCCTGGGATCAAGCCCCATGTCAGGCTCTCTGCTCTGCAGTGAGTCTGCTTCTCCCTCTCCCTCTGCCCCTCCCCCTGCTCATGCTCTCTCACTCTTTCTCTCAGATACATTAATAAAATCCTAAAAAAAAAGAAAAGAAAAGAAGAAAAGAGAAAAGAAAAGAAGAGAAAAGAGAAAAGAAAGAAAAGAAAGAAAAGAAAAAAGAAAAGAAAAGAAAGAAAAGAAAAGAAAGAAAAGAAAAAAGAAGAAAAGAAAATAAAAAAGAAAAGAAAAGAAAAAAAAGAAAAGAAAGAAAAGAAAAGAAAAGAAAAAAGAAAAGAAAAGAAAAATTATTACAGATCTGGAACAGTTCTAGTCCCTCTGCTTTCAACTCAATTCAACATTTATTGAACATTTATTATGTACTGACTGGCAAGGCACAGTTTCTGTTTTTGAGGAACTCAAAAATCTAGTAGGAAGATAGTCATTAAAGAGATATTTATAATACAGTATAAAGCGAGCAATAATACAACTATGTAGAAATATACTGATGCGAAACAAAGCAGGGAGCGATCATTTTGTTCCAGAGGTCGGGCGAGGCTGTACAGAAAAGGTGGCTTATGACACAGTTTTGAGAGATAAATGGTTGGCTTGGTGATCAACAGAAGATTAGAACATTTCAGGCAGAAGGAGCCACACGTGCCAAGGCATGGAGGAGTGAAACAGCATGAGAGGGCAACTAATTTCATTTTTCTGAGGCTGAAATGATGGCCTCTTAATAGGAGACGTCATCTCGGGCCAGTTTGAAGGGCCTTGTGTGATGTGCCAAAGATTTGGATTTAATTCTGTAGGCTATGAAGGGTCATCTTAAAGGTGCTTTTTTTTTTTAATTAAACTTTTACTCTGAGAAAATTATAAATTCACATGCACTTGTAAGAGATAATACAAAGACTTCATGTACCTTTTACCCAGTTTCCCCCATTGGCGACATTTTGTAACATTATAGTACAATATCACACCCGGGATGGTGACACTGAGGCAGAGCATTGCCATCACACAACGATCCTTCCAGGTACCTGCCTATAGTCACACCCACTTTCCTTCCCAGCCCTCTCCCTCCTTAACTCGTGACAACCACTAATCTGTTCTCCATTATCTATAATTTTGTCATTTTAATAATGCTATGTACATGGAGTCATACACTAAAATATAAACTCTTGGGATTGGCTTTTTCACTCAGCATAGTCCAACAACTCATGTTGTTGCATGTATCAGCTTGTTCTTTTTATTGCTGAGCAGTATTCCATGGTATGCATATACCACAGTTTGTTTAACCATACACTGAATAAATAAGTTCTGAGTTCTTTCCAATTTGTGGCTATTATGAATAAAACGTCTATGACTATTCATACACAGGGCTTCTTAAAATGTAGTAAAATACATATGATATAAAATTTACCATCTTAACCATTTTTACGTGTAACCAAGTTCCATGGCATTAAATACATTCAGGTTGTATCCACCTCCAGAACTTTTTTTTTAAAGATTTTTATTTTTATTTATTCATGAGAGACAGAGAGAGAGAGAGAGAGAGGCAGAGACACAGGCAGAGGGAGAAGCAGGCTCCATGCAGGGAGCCCGACGTGGGACTTGATCCCACGTCTCCAGGATCACGCCCTGGGCTGAAGGCGGCACTAAACAGCTGAGCCACCCGGGCTGCCCCCAGAACTCTTTTCATCTTGCAAAACTGAGCTGTGTACCCGTGAAAGTAATTGCCTCCTCCTCTCAGCCCCTGGCATGGTTATGATTCTACTTTCTGTCTCCATGAACGGCTACTCTAGGTACTTCATGTCCGTAGAATTCTACAGTATTTATTTTTCTGTTCCTGGGTTATTTCACTTAGCATCATGTCCTCAAGATTCATCCATGTTGTAGCTTATGTAAAAATTTCCTTCCTTTTTAAAGCTGAGTAACATTCTACTGTATGCACATTTTATTCTGTAGATATTTTGCTCATCCATTCATCTACTGATGGACACTTGGATTGCTTCCAGCTATACCGCGAATAATGCTGCTATGAGCAGGAGTGTACAAATATATGTTTAAACTACTACTTTCAATTCTTTGGGGTATATACATACTCAGAAGTAGAAGTGCTGAATCATTTGGTAATTCTATTTTTAATTTTTTGAGGAACTACAAAACTGTTTTCTATGGCTGTGGCACCACTTTACATTCCCACCAATAGTGCACAAGGGTTCCAATTTCTCCACATCTTTGCCAACACTTGGGTTTTGTTCTTTTATACTAGCCCTCCTAATAGTTGTGAGTTCACATGTACAGGTTTTTGTGTGATAAGTCTTCAGGGATGCCTGGGTGGTTCACTGGTTGAGAGTCTGCCTTTGGCTCAGGGCATGATCCTGGATCCAAGGACAGAGTCCCACATTGAGCTCCCCGTGGAGAGCCTGCTTCTCCCTCTGCCTATGTCTCTGCCTCTCTCTGTGTGTTTCTCATGAATAAATAGAATCTTTTAAAAAAAATTTTTTTAAGAATATAAGTCTTCATTGCTCTGAAATAAATGCCCAAAAGCGCAATTCCTGACTCACATGGTGCTTGCATGTTTAGTCAAAAAAAAAAAAAAAAAAAAGCCAAACTTCTTTTTGGTATATTTTTTATTGGAGTTCAATGTACCAACATACAGCATAACACCCAGTGCTCATCCCATCAAGTGCCCCCCTCAGTGCCCGTCACCCAGTCACCCCGTCACCCCATTCCCCCGTCCACCTCCCTTTCCACTACCCCTTGTTTGTTTCCCAGAGTTAGGAGTCTCTCATGTTCTGTTACCCTCACTGATACTTCCCACTCATTTTCTCTCCTTTCCCCTTTATTCCCTTTCATTGTTTTTTATATTCCCCAAATGAATGAGACCATATGTTTGTCCTTCTCCAATTGACTTACTTCACTCAGCGTAATACCCTCCAGCTCCATCCACGTTGAAGCAAATGGTGGCTATTCATCCTTTCTGATACAGCCAAACTTTTTAAAAAGTGGCTTACCACCAGCAATATATGAATGATGCAGGTCCTCTTCATCCTTCTCAGGATTTGGTGTGGTCACTATTTTTTTTTATATTAGCCATTCTGGTAAATGAGTAGCAGTATCTCATTGTGGTTTTAATTTGCATTTCCCTAATGACTAACAAAGTTAAATATCCTTTCAAATACTTACTTGTCAACTGTATATTTTCCTTGGTAAAATGTCCTGTCTTTGGTCAACTCTGAATGGGTTGTTTTTCTTTTTTATGTTTGAGTTTTGAGAATTCTTCATATATTATAATACTAAAACTTTTTTGGATAGCAAAATTATTTGCAAATATTTTCTCCCACTTTTTGGCCTGTTTTTTCAACATCTTGGCAAGGTCTTTGCAGAACAAAGGTTTCTAATGTTGGTGAAGTCCAATGTATCAATTTTTTTCCTTTTATGGATCATGGTGATAAGTCTTTCTTTCCTAGCACTATAATCCCATGATTTTTTTCTATCTCTTTTTCTAAAAATTACATAGCATTATGTTTTATGTTTAAGTTCATAATCCATTTCAAGTGAATTATTATATAAAGTTTGAGACTTAGGTTGAGGTTTGTATTTTTGCCTGTGGATGTCCAAATACATGAGCCCATATATTTAAAAGGCTATATTAGCTCCATTAAACTGCTGTTGTACCTTTGTCAAAAATCGGTTGGACGTATTTGTGTGAATGAATCTATTTCTGGCTTCTCTATTCTGTTCCATTGACCTATGAATCTATCCTTTTACCAGTACCACCTAGTCTTTATTACTGTAGCTACACACTAAGCTTTGAAATCAAATAGACTGATTCCTTACACGTTGTTCTTCTTTTCCAAAATTGTTTCAGCTATTCTAGGTCCTTGAATTTTCATATAAATTGTAAAATAATCTTGTCTATATTTACAGAAACTCTCATTGGGATTTTCATAGGAATTGTGTTAAATCTGTTTATCAGTTTAGGGAGAATTGACATCTTCACTATGTTGAGTCTTCCAATCGACGAATACAGTATTTGTTTCCATTTATTTAGATTTTCTTTTACTTCTTTCATCACCTTTGTGTAGTTTTCCTCATTTAAGTCATATATATTTTGTTAGATTAACATCTATGTATTTCACCTTTTTTTTTTTCTTTTTAGAAAAGAGAGAAGGAACAGGGGGAAAGGCAAAGGCAGAAGAAGAAAGAGAATATGAAGCAGGCTCCACACCAAAAATTGAGCCTGATGTGGGGCTCAATCTCACAACCCTGAGATCATTACCTGAGCTGACATCAAGAGTCTGATGCTGAACCAACTGAGCCACTCAGGCGGCCCTACACATTTCACCTTTTCTGAGCAATTGAAAACATCACTGTATTTTTTATTTTGATTTTTTATGTTTATCTTATATCCTATAACCTTGCTGAACTCACTTATTAATTCTAAAAGGTTTTTAATAGATTCCTGATAAATTTCTACATAGACAATCATGTCTTCTGCAAACAGAGACAATTTGATTTCTTCCTTTCTGATCTGTATGCATTTTATTTCATTCTCTTCCCTTATTGCACTGGCTAGAACTCCCAGCACAATACTAAGTAAAAGGATGTGAGCAGATATGCTCATCTCACTCTCAATTTTAGGGGTAAAGCATCAGTCTACAGTTAGCCGTGGTTTTCTTGTAGATGTTCTCTATCATATTGATGACAGTCCCCTATATTTCCATTTCCCTGAGAGTTCTTATCATGAATGTTGAATGTTGTCAAATGCTTTTTCTGCATCAGTTGATATGCTCATATGATTTTTTCTTCTTTTGCCTGTTAATATGGTGGATTACATTAATTTTCAATACTGAAAGAGAATCAACCCCACCTGGCATGGTGCATAATTCTTTTTTACATGTTGTTGAATTGTTTTGCTAATATTATGTTAAAAAGTTTTACATCTGCATTCATGAGGATATGGGGCTGTTGTCTTTCTCTGGTTTTGGTATCAGGATACTACTAACTTCATAAAATGAATTGGGAAATGTTTCCTCCTCCTTATTTTCTGGAAGAAATTATGTAGAATTGGTACGAACTTTCCTTTAAAAATTTGGTAGATCTTTCCAGCTAAACTTACTGGGTCTGGAGATTTCCTTGGGGGAATTTTTAATTATTAATTTAATTTTCTTAATAGTTATAAAGCTATTAGCTACTTCATAATTGGTAAGTTGTAGTATTTTGTGTTTTTCAAGAAAGTGATCCATTTTATCTAAGTTTTTAAGACTCCAAGTTCAAGCAGAAGTCTCAGATCCAACTCCTCACTCTGTACAGCCCAAAGCCTGAAATCTTTAGCACATGTACTAGATCCCATGGCCTTGGCAATACCACTCTCATGCAGCATAGCTACAGAATCAGCAGCATGTTTATAGCTTGCTGTACTAATATTAAATTCTTCCTTCATTTCCACCTGCAGAGTTCCTTTTTTTTATTGCAAGTTTAACTATGCATTTTAAAGTATTTTTTAAAATATTTTACTCAGCATTTCTATATGCTTATGAAAAATGGAAGGTTTTCAGACTATCCTAGTCCATCTTTTGCTGGAACTAGAAGCTTCATCCAAACTTTATTCAAAGGAGCATATATTGAGAGAGGAAAAGAGGAGGTGCTTGGCATATAATAGCCAACCCATTCTTCCTTGCCCTCCCTGAGGTTACATTACACACAAAAAGATTTCTATTCATATTTTTAAGTTGTATAAGCTTGTACACATGTAGTAAGGACTAAATATTTGCCATTAACTCAATAAGCTGGACTACAATTCCCATGAAGGAAAAAGAAATTAGTCTGCATTTAAAGGGAAAAAAAGTCTAAAGGAATATATGTGAAATGCTGAAGGGAAAGGTGTCAGTAGATAGCAATGCAATTAATGTGATGATCGAGCTGCTCTGTATGAGAAACTGGGAGGAGTGTCTTTCAATTCCTAAGAGGGAAATGGAAAAACAGGGGAAAAAGTAGAGGAGTGTAGGCAAAGAAGGATCCAGGGGTGGTGGACCAGGAGCTACATGAGCAAAGTGGTCTTTAAAAAAAGTTTTGTTGGTGAGATGGATGAAAGGGCTATTGAGAACAAAACTCTGAATTAAAATTGTCTGCATGCAATTGCATATTGTAATCTCTCGTGGATCCCTAATCTTCACTCAAGGTCTGCTTTCACCAACAGCCTTTGGTTACTCCAAAAAAAGAGAAGGGGCTTTGTTCCACATCTGAGTCTATGTCAGAGCAGATCAGAAGACAGCTACAAGCAAATAGAAGGAAACAATCAATAGAGGTAGGAAATCAGGGCAAGGAGAATATTAGATCATCCCTAGTATTCACAGAAACATTGAGGAGTGCTCTGAAATTCCAAAGGGCACACAATAGCAATTTGGGCCTATTTACCTAAATCTCAATGGACCTCCAGCTGACATCTGAGTTACATATCATCCACAGGCTCCTAGAAGCTACTTAGAGTATCACCAGACAGTCCACTGATGAACCAATGGCTAGCATATTGTAGACCAAGTGATATAGTGGTTATATTCAAAGACCCAAATATATACACTCAAAACAAGAAAATCAAAGTGAGGCTCAGTTCTCCAAACACACATGCTTCACTATGTGTCCTTCACTATGACTGTGACCATCAACCCCTTCTAGGCCAAGCTGAGTTTTCCCCACTAGACAGGTTCTTGCAGAGAGCTCATGACCCGTGACAGAAATGCTTTAAAGATTATCTGATTTTACAAGAGGTAGTGAGCTTTGGACTGGATAGTTTTAAGTTCTAGTCTAACTTGAAATTGTTCAAATGTAAGATAATGAATTGATGGATCTGTTTACTAAACCAAACAGGTTTGCTTGGCTGATAATGACTGGATTTGATGAAAGCAATGGAGAAAAAGGAGTAAGATACAATGTGGAATCCCTTGTGATCAGGCAGACAAATCTTGGGTTAACAAAAGTTGGGGAGTAACTGTCTATAGTTCTGAAACACAAATAAGTCATGACAAAAACTAGAGTTTGAGGATGACAGTACAGGTGATTTGGAGGTGCAAGCAAGAGGCAAGTGAGCCAGCCAGACAGCTCTTATAATGATGTTATTGTGATGGGGAAAGGCCAAGAGTAGACAGGAGATGACCACAGAAAGAGAAAAAGATAATTATATTCAAGAGATGTTACAGGGCAATGCCAGTTGTAACAGTTGAATTAAGGGGTATCATTAGACTATTTTCCTATAATCACTTTCAGTCATCCCCTACAATCCCTCCCAATTAAAATAAAATTAAATTAATAAGACACTATTCTTTGATAAGGGTAATTAACATTTGCATATATATAAACAAGTGTCTACAGAAAAATAATATATATTATAAGTATCTATAGAAAAATGCTAATTGTATTATTATTCTATGATCTATAAACAGGGTGCTTCACTGCACCCTGGCTTCTGCCTCTACCCTCATCACCACCATCACAACTAAAGCAGTTGTTTGGAAACTGGCCTACATAAGAATCACCAGTATTTTTTGATAGGACCCACCCCAGGAGTCTCTGATTCAGCAGATCTGGTAAGGGGTCCAAGTACTTGTATTTCTAACAAGTTCCAGGGACCCCACTTTGAGGACCACTGAGCTAGATTGCTACCCCTAAGCCCTTCATGCACAGAAATTCTAGGGCTGCCACTGTTGAAGATAAAGTTCCAGTTTCTGCTGTAACAAGTGGAAAATGAAGATGTTCAGTCATTAAATACCATTGAGGTAAGACCTAGAGCTCTATACAGGATCTGAACTTTTTAGAAATAGTTAAGTGTTGTTTAAGACAAATCAGAAAGGGAGACCTAGGTGACTCAGCAGTTGAGAGTCTGCCTTCGGTTCAGGATGTGATCGTGGGGTCCTCAGATGGAGTCCCACATCAGGCTCCCCACAGGGAGCCTGCTTCTCCCTCTGCCTATGTCTCTGTCTGTGTCTCTCATGATAAAGAAATAAAATCTTAAAAAAAAAAAATACAAATCAGAAAATCTCCAGATCTAGTTCCTGCCCTATTCTGGGCTCTGTAAATGGCTCTGGTTCATCCATACTACATGCCCCACCCCTGAAAGCACAGAATCAGCCACAGCCCACTGTTTAGAGCATTTCTCAGCCCTTCCTCCCACCCATTTTCTCTTATCCTTATTTTCATCATCATGGTTCCATAACCCATCCAACTCCAACTCAAGCTTTTAATGCTCGCAACAGACCCTCCTTGCTATGACAAGCAATTTCTTTTCTTTTTTTTTTTTTTTAATTCTTATTTACTTATGATAGTCACAGAGAGAGAGAGAGGTAGAGACATAGGCAGAGGGAGAAGCAGGCTCCATGCACCGGGAGCCTGACGTGGGACTCGATCCCGGGTCTCCAGGATCGCGCCCTGGGCCAAAGGCAGGCGCCAAACCGCTGCGCCATCCAGGGATCCCCGACAAGCAATTTCAAAAAGTTCTCTGGCTAGACTCCAGCACTCTGTTGGAGATAATTTTGAGTTTGCCCTGGGGTTCCACAATAGGTTTCATCATGTAATAGGTGCTGGCTCACCCTCTACCCCAACCCCAGAGCTCACCCTCACTGTACTGCCTCTGCCCATTCTCTACCCGGGGAAGGGGATCATTCACCCAGATTATACACCTAGTACAAAAATAGCAGGGGACTCTCCTTTGGCTTTAAAATCCATCCACACAAATTATTCCAGCTCTTCAACAGGATAATCTGTTTTCAACGCTGCCTGGATTTTTACTTCCAAAAGCAAAAGAGGTCAAATGGGGCTCCATTTCCTTAACTGCTTTTGATCCCACTATTTTCTTTTCAACCATTGCTCACCTCCCAAGCATAGGCTCTTCCAAAGCCCTGGACTGTCTCCACAAAAGTCCACTGCACTGAATGTCTGCCTGAGTCTCCTCGAGCTGAGATACACACCAAATTCTGGACTTCTGCTGCCATGCTGTGGCCACAGCTGAACACTGCATGCAGCCTTTATTTCCTAAAAGATTGTACCGCCCTTTTATTTTTAATTTTTTTAAGATAACATTACCTTAGTTTCAGGTGTACAACATAATGATTCAATATTTGTATATATTGTGAAATTATCATCAAAAAAATCTAGCTAACATCTGTCACCATGCATAGCTGCAATTTTTTTTTCTCGTGATGAGAACTTTTAAGATGTACTCTCTTAATTTTCAAATATCCA
Source organism: Canis lupus baileyi (assembly GCF_048164855.1). Lineage (NCBI taxonomy): Eukaryota > Metazoa > Chordata > Mammalia > Carnivora > Canidae > Canis > Canis lupus. Next base: position 16,404,781 of record NC_132855.1, on the reverse strand, counting down.
AGACAGTATCATTAACAATGATGTCACCATGCTACACATTGCATCCCCATTGCTTATTTATAACTGGAAGTTTGTACTTTTGACTACCTTCTCCCACTTCACCCACTCCCCACATCCCATCCCCTATCTACTTCTGACAAATACCAATCTGTTCTGAGTTTGTTTGGTTTTTTTGGGGGGGAGGGAATTATTATTTCACATGGAAGTGAAATTATACAGTATTTCTCTTTCTCTGCCCAACTTATTTCGCTTAGTATAATCACCATAGGATGGACCTTGAGGGTTTCTTTGTTTGTTTTAAGATTAGAAACTACCTTCTTCTACCTGTTAACCTCCACTCACTCCCTAAGCCTCAGCTAATGCTGGTCTCCTCCAGAGGGACTCCCTTGAATCTACTTTACTCCAGGTCAGATGAGGTCTCCCCATCTGGTTCACGCGGCTCCTTGTAGCAACCTCTAGCATTTCCCTCCACACGCTGCACTGGAGCCGTTTATTTCTGCATCATCTGGTCAGACTGTGAGCTCTCTGAAGACAAAATTACTCATGTGTGTGTTTCTAGGGCTTGGCATGGAAAAGTCCTTAATTAAAATATGTAAAAAGAAGGAAGTAAGGAGGGAGGGAATGAAGAGGGAGAGAAGACAGGGAGGAAGAAGGGAAGGAGGGAGGGGACAGGAAAGGTGATAATATATGCAGTGACCATCACCCATACTTACTGAGCAGTGTGCAGACACCATGCTTCATATTATTTATCCTGGGTAATCAGAGCTATAGCCACCTCAGCTGCCCCAGCATCATCCAGTGACTGGCCTATTGGGGGCCTCCTGGACCCTGGTCCTTCCTATCACCCATGACCAATATTTGTTCTAACAGATCGGTGACCACGTCACATGTTTTTAAGTGTTTTAGCACTCACACCTGCATGAGATCATCCACAACCAATTTGGAAGCAAGCTCTAATAATGGCCTAGAATCCCGATGCAGAAGGTTTGGCTTGGATGGGTAAGTTACCAGGCTGAATTCACACAGAATTCAGCACTCCTGGACATAGAACCCAAGCCCCAGCCTAACCTAGAGCCTGTGTCCAAAATGGCCTCTGAACACCCTGATAGGAGTGAGTCGGAGACCCTTGAGGACATACTCAGGAGTGGTTTCTGGAGTGTGTGTTCTGGCAGCAGGAGAGCCTACCCCCGCTTATGAAGTGAGGATGAGGGGGAAAAGTGGGGAATGGGGCTGGCAGGTACAAGTTTATGATGTCTTCCCTAAACAAGTCATTGCTCCTACACCAGGCATGGTTAGTATAACTCAAGCAGGTGGGGTGGGGTTCCTGGACTCCAGGAGCCTACTCTCTAATGGGGAGACTGACACACACATAAAACAGGCATCTCCAGGGAGGAGGACTCTTCTGGCTGGCACTGGAGGGCAGCCGTGTCAGCATCCCAGATGTCTGGACCAGCAGGGAACCCAGCCCCACAGCCAGCTGACTTTATCCCAGAAGTCCTGGGATGTCAGGAGCTCCAACCTGAGGGGGGCCCCAGGAGTTCCTCACCTCAAGGCCACCTCTTCATGGCACAGCTGTGGTCCCCAAAGGCCACACCTTCAGCTCTAAAACAAGGCTGAGTGCCAGTTGTGAAAACCTTTCAAAGGCTTCCCAGAATCAGGGTACATTTCATGGGCCAGCACAAAGACCCCCCTGGGCTGCCTCTCCTTTGTCCCTTCTGTTTTACATATTGAGAATATATTTTCAGATGTCTGGGGAGAAAATTAAAAGGTCTGATATCAATCATTTTCATCATAGTAAGAATGAATCCCTGTGTCCTCACTCCAAAAGGAATTTGCATTTCAAGTCTTCAAGTGATTCACTTATTTCAGGGAATTCCTGGCATCAGTGAGCTGGTAAAATGGGACGTTTGAGGAAAGGTCTTCCTAATCCAGATGGAATCAACTTAGAGAAGGTCACTGCAGTGTAGATCCTCAAACCCTGCCCTGAGCTGAAGCTTGAGCATCTCTACTACCAAGCTGGCAGACCCCCAAATCCCTGTGCTACAGAGCTGGGAAATTCTCCAGCCCTCAGACCTGGGAACAGCCAGGATTTGGAGTTGGAAGACCTAGAATTCCATCAGTGTGCAATTCTTGATGTCTTCTCCCAACTTAGTAGTCCTCATTTGTAAAATAGAGACAGCTCATGATGTGAGCACCCGCTATCAGCTCTGCAGGCGGTACTGAGGTGAGGTGCTCTGCAGGCTCATCACCCCTCAACCCTGGTGCTGATGCAGGGGTGGGAAGTCCCCACACACAGGAGCTCCAGCCCCAGGACAGCTAGCCACATGATAGCTGCCATTCTAGACCATTTGTGGGTCCAAAGCCAATGTATCTTGGGCTCACACAGTACCTTATGATCAGGGTCACTCTCAATTCCTCATTCTCTTGACATCATCATTCTTCTGTAGGTGTTGGAGGAGAAGATAATATTCTCCACTGTCTCTGAATCTCATGCCCCTCTCTCCCTCCCTCTCCTTCCTTCTCCTTCCTCACCTCCACTCTTAGACGAATGACTTCCTGGTTACTCTCCATGCCCATGGATATTAAGCAAATGCTCTGGTTAAGATCAGGTTGATCAAAAGCCACTTCTAAGCATAAAATGATGGGCACAAGGTGATAAAAAGGCCCTGATAGGATCCAGAGACTCACAAGATTCACCACGCAGTGTCCACCACCACTACTATTTGATGCCACATCAAGTGTCTCCAATCTAAAGGTGACAGTAACTGAGCTTGACCAGTGGACTCTGGTATTGATTTCTTTGAGGAAGGCTCAGTTCTGGGTAGTGGTGTCAACCACTAAGTGATAGGGGTTCCAAGAAGAAAGCCACGCACAGGTTGGTTATGTTGCAGAAGTAACCAGAATGAGGCCTGTGAGGCTAGTAAACCAGCTGGCCAAGGCGGAATCAGAAACCACCCCTTGGAAAAGCCAAATGTTTTCATGATTCCTACACTCTACTTCCCTTTTGTTCTCCTTTAGGATTTCTTGATATAATCAACACAGCTCATCTCTTGCAATATGGGGAAGCTGAGAAAAGTACACTGATTCAAGCATAGGCAAAATCTATAGAGAAATGAGAAGCTACTCCAGAAGCATCAGGAATCAGACTATGAGACCCCCAAAGAGAACGAAACTTGGGTATGATTTGGGAGGCCACAGGTCCAGCCCTTCCCTTCCGGCCCTGAGCTTTTTTCTGTAGACCACCCCACCCCCCATCTCAGTGGGTACAGTTTTCAAAGCATTTACAGCCTATGTTCTTGTTTCCCATCCCATCAGGCCTACATCCACGCTGGGCAGTGCACAACATCAGGACTCTATGTGTGTCTTCGTGGGTGCCAAAATTAGAGAATGTTGCAGAACCTCATCTTCTAGCCTCCAAAGAAAAGTCTGTCATCCAAATCCTTCCAATCTCCCCAAATTGAATATTTCATTCACACCATACCACAGCCTCAAGGTCATTTTCGATATAGTTAAATAAATAGAGTACCAATGAGACAATGTTACATTAAGAATTATTTTTTTCTACACGAGGTTCTGGGTTTATTCTCCATTATCTCCACCAAAAAAAAAGAAAATATTTTTTTTTCTTCTAAAGGCCACCTAATTTTCTCTCTCTAGTATTTGCTACAAAAAAATTTAGGGGGGAAAACAATTTAGGAACTAATGGTACCATCCGACTCCCCCCTATCCAGGACATTGCACAGTCAAGAAATTCTTTTGCCTTTATTTTGGTTCCAGAATCAGCCCAACTTCAGTGGTTTGCCACTAATTGCGTTTAGCCTGTATATTTTGTTTCTCTCATGTCCTCACTTATCTGCTATGAATAAGCTTTCAAGTGACATATCCTTCCAACCCAGACACACAACTCAGAAGTTTTGTGAAAGTCATTTACAAGCGAAGTCACCTTCATCTGCCTGGAAGGGACCAGCTGCTCCAGCTTTCATTCTGACTTCATGGTGATGCCCCTTGTCCCATCCCCTTCCCACATATTGCAATGAGCATCAAAGCACCAGGCACTCCCGCAGAGGCGCACGCAACACAATGCACACAGCGTGATTGGGTTACCATTCCAGCTTATTAATTTGCCTGACTACTGCTCAGGAGATAAGAAACAAAGGGACTAAAAGCATATTCATCTCCTCATTGAGCTGTGGGATGAAATCCCTATTTTGGAAAGTAATGGCTCCAGGTAGGAGGGCCGTGAGAAGCGAGGGTTTTATTACACAGCTCCTAAAATGTGGGCACTTAAATGCTCGTGCATTATCATGTATTATTACAGTTCTAAAAAAACCATTTCTAGGAATCAATCCCAAAGTTTTGAAGCCTCCCCCAAAAGAGCTGGAAGGCATAATTCTAGAAGAAGGCCCTGTAAATAGAGAAATTATACTTTCTATTCTATGCGTTAAGGCTTACTATGGCGGAACCCACACTCAAGACTTGATCTGCCTTATTTGATCGACCTTCTGTAATAACAATGCAGTCACTGAGAACCTGTGTACCATGACTTCAAAAATAGGTAACTTTTTGTATAAAGGAGAGAAGATGGGTATGAATTCTCTATTTTTCAGATGGAAAAACTGAAGCCCAGAAAGCATCAGCAAAACTACTTTAAGCAAAAGGCAGCAAGTAGTGATAGTGCTGGAAAGAAAAATCCATCTATTTTGATGGTCAGTTCACCATTTCTCTACTCTGTGGGGAACATACCCACCCAGCCCTGCTCAACCTCTTGTATTTCTGCTCCCTTATTGGCATCTGGGTTTTCCTTCTAGGGAGAGCATTAATTGGCTGGTCACACTGGCATAGAAAACACTGAGGGCGTTTGGCTCCTATTCTCCCATTATGATCCAGACCTGGAGATGAAAGAGTCAAGAGAAATCGATGGGAAACTCCAAGGCCCTTACGGGATTCCTGTGCCCAAGGAAAACAATTCAACCTATCTGAGCTTCAAAATGTCACCTAAACGAGGTAAAGCCAGTGGAGGCAGCCCATAAAGCATCACATGTGTGATGCTTTCACACATGTGTGGACCTTGGCAACTACAAGCATTTCATACACTCTTTGTCACACTATCTTCATAAAAAGCCCACCTCTACTGTGGGGCTCGCTGAGGGGATTCCCAGTGAGCAGTTCTCCAACTCAAATGTGCACAGAAATCACCAGGGATTTGTCGCATTCAGATTCTGATTCCTTAAGCCTGGGGCTCTTCATTTCTAAAAATCCCCAGGTGATGTCAACTCTCCAGCTCCCAGGACCCCACTCAGAATAGCAAAACACTGGAGCATAGTTTGATGAATGACACACAGTTCTAAGGATTGAAAAGGCAATAGCAATGAATAGCTCATTCTCGATGGGGCTCAAATGAAATATTAACCTGTTGAAGATATCTCTTATATTACTCTTTTATTGACATTGTTTTACTGACACCTGGCAGCATTACAAAGGTGTACCATGCAGGCAAAAAGGCCTCTGAAGGAGCCCAGGAAAGGAGTAAATAAGCTCTACTCACGAGAGAAGCGGGCAAGTGGTCTGGCAGTCTTGTCTCCAGCTTCATTTGCAACTGGAAAAAAAAAGCAGACAATGCAATAAGAACAAAGCACATAGTCCACAGAATATCCCCAACCTATAGCTGACCCTCTGGATGATTTGACATTAAACTATGTTTGAGGATCTTTGTAAGAGAATAAAAGCAACTTCACTCCCTCTCTTTCTGTATTTCCAGAGCTGTTCTCAATGTCTAAAGTAGGGAAATGCCTTAATCATTTTGATGAGTACATCTGAATAAAGCTGGAGAGGACCTACACAATATGTAGTTTACTATGCCTATAGGTATTCGTTGGCTTGTACCCACATCATAAGAGAGTATGGTGAATGCCTGAGTTCCAAGTCAGTGTATGTTCAAGCTTCCTCTTATCAGGCCGTTAAACGCGTCCACCCCATAAATCCAGTCTGCTCAGATGGACAGGGGCAAAGCTAAGACAGGATTTCAGAAGACAACAACAAGGTTAGTTTTTATTAGGAGAATATTTAAATGTAGATACTAACAAGCAGGGTAGAGTCATAATGAATAGCCCTTATATTTATAAACACCATCTTTGGGATTCAAAATAGAGATCAATCATTAAGTAGAAACACAAGTTTCACTCACTTCAAATATCACTTTTAATGCCGATAATGATAACAGCTTGGTTTTTTGATATATTCATAGTAAACCGGCACAAATATTTGTGATCAACTTGAACAGAGCACCCAAAGCAATTAATCGGAAAAACCTGTTCACTTTAGCTTACAAAACAAAACAAAACAAAACACCACTCACTATATAGGCAGAACAAAAGGGATTGCTAGAGTAATCCTTAATGTAGGCAGGTTGCAATAGCCAGATAAAAGAAATAACTACTTCATAAACATTACATCAATTTGCAAAGAATGGAAGGAGTAAAAAAAAAACCTTTCACCCTCTCACAAAGGTAGTGACTTCACAATTCACTCTCTGTCTACCTTTCCGTCATTTACATTGCCCATTGTCTGCACTTTGTGGATCACAAACAAGATATTATACAAAACGACCAGCAGAGGGAGGTGACATTGCATCCTGCTCCTGTTACCTCCCACACCCCAGCATTTCAAAAAGAAAAGAGGGCAAGAGAGGGAGGGAGAAGCCAGCCCTAGTTAGTATAGTATAGACATGAGTTTCCCTGACCTTGAGTTCAAATCATTTCCTCTTTAGACACCGTCGGTCTCTAAAGAAAGAGCGCAAGGCTCTCCCCATCCCCCCCCCCCTCAAAATACTTGCTGCAGAAACTGATGGGCTGCTGTTAAAGCAGGAAAATGAAGACCCCTGCCATTGCTGAAAACACCAGCAACCATTAAAATGTTCAACTTGGAGAGTGAACATTTTCCCTGTGGGAAGGAAGAGGAGCAGTGACAATACTGTCACCATTTTACAAGCAGCAATGACTATTTCCTGGCCCAAGAGCTTTTTCCTCCTCTCCTTGCCACCCAAACCAAGGATGGGGACTGCTGACCCAGATCCAAGTTACACCAGGAGAGGCAGGAAGCAAGATCTAGGCCAGTGAAGTACCCAGAGAGTTGGCTCTACCCAGAAGGAATCTGAACTATGCCAGCGGTATTATTTTTCTAAACGCAGACCCAGTGCCACACTCCCTTACTTAAAGGTCTCCAGGGATGCGCCAACATTTACAAGACACAATCCAGCCAACGTGACCTGGTATCCAACACCTGATCCCATCTATTCTTCTCTTAGATATTATGTGTGTATATTTATTTATTCATTTATATCAATTGTTTTAGATTCAGATTCTAGAATAGTCTTGGATCACAGAATCCAGGGGACTTTCCATCTCTAGTCCAAGAGGACTCCCTGTAAGATTCAAGAAACAAATCTTTCACTCTACTCTCCAAGGAGTTCCACTCTTTCTAGGTCAGGGATTTGCAGCCCTGGCCACACATTAGAATTACCTAGGGAACTTCTTAAAATCCTGATGCCTAGGCCACACCCCAGACCAATTAAACAGAGCCTTGGGGATAGGACCCAAGCATCAAACCTGTTAAGCTGCCAGGTGATTCCACTGAGCAGCTGAGAAGTACTGCTAGATGGTGTAACTTCATACATCTTTATGAAAGCAACATTCAGGAAGGAAGGTGTGGCTCAAATTCCTTCGAAAATAATTACCCCTATTCAGTTCTTCTTTTCAAGACGCTTTTGTTTTGTCATTAAAATCCTGAACAGGGACATGTCTCTGCTTTAAGAAAAAAAAAAATCAACTGTTAAAACTGCAAATATAAGTATGGGGACCCATTAGTGAGCAATTCTTCAGACTGTGAAGGATTTTTTTTTTTTTAAGGATTTCTTATAAAAAGGTTGCCTCCAGCCTCCAACACATGTGCACCGAGCACCAACTATGAGCTCAGCACTGGGCAAGGCTCTGGCTGGACTGCAACAGTAGATTTCACTCAGTCTTGACATACCAATAAATTAGGGAAGAAAGCTATGCCTTAGAATCTGGGTTTACCCCAGCCTGATGAGCTAGGGAATTGATTCGATGATGATGATGATGATGATGATGATGATGATGATGATGATGATCTAGATTCCTTGGTCCCAGCCCAGAAACACTAATCCTTGCAAGTGGGGACAGGAGTCTGGGTTTTAACCAATTGCCTCAGAAGCTACACTCACATGTGAAAAGCAGTGTTCTAAACAAAGTGTGCCCCTGATATGTCTGTTGTATTGCACACCCTCCACCGCCCACCCTCTTCCAATAAATAGCCAGAAGCAAATCTTAAAGGAAGATTTGCCATGGAGACCGGTGAGAGGGAGGCAGGAGAGACAGGAAGTTAACTCAGAACAATGAGCACCCCAACCCCAGGCAATGAAGGTGGTGGTGATGACCGAGCTAAACTACAAACAATCCAGGCCATCAGGACAGGATGGGAGGGTGGTCCAAACAGTTGTGGTGGTCACCTGGGCAGGTGCACACTGCTTTGTAACCAAAACTAGCACCAAAAACACTGCCACCCTTGTTTTGAAAGCTCTGGCACCTGGGTGAGGATAAACGCAGCTGGGGTGCTGGGTGCCAGGGCGAACACACAGTAAGCAAGCAAGCTGGGAACAGGGCCTGGCCTCCTGAAAGGAAATCTGCCCAATGCACTGGCTGTCTGCTGCTTTGCCACAATCTCTGAGGCCAGCCCAGGGACCCTCTCAAGGTGAGGTCAGTCCTTTGAGAAGCCTGGTTGCTGGAAAGCCAGGCACAAGGGACTCCCAGAGAAGAGAGGCTTGGAATGAGGTTCTAGGCACCTTCCTAAGTTACTATAAAAGATGAACTCACAGCTGTTTGGCCTCACCTCACACTGCCGTCAGCTTGAGAAATCCCAAGCAACAGCAACTGGATGGATGCTGGGGAGAGAGTCTTGGTCCAAGATCGTCATCTTTGCTTAGCTGTCACCTTCTAAGTAAGGCCTTCCATGACCATTCCGTTACTAAGGTCACAATCCCCAACTCCCCATCTTCCTCTGCCCCCATTCCCTTTCCCTTCTCTATTCCTCCCCCCAGCACTGTCACCTTTCATATGCTCTGTACCTTATTCATTGGGCTCATTGCCTTTCTCCTTCCACTACAATGGGTTCTCTGGACCAGCACCAGGGAAGAAGGTCATGATCATGATCACATGATCATGGTGATGTGATCCAAACTCTGAGCATGGATTCTCTGTCAGTGAAAGAACTACTACATCCACAGGGCCTAACCGCCTGGCACACAATATTTATCATATGAATCAATGACCAATCTTCTACCAATGTACCATGCAGAGTGCAATGGGGGCCAAGAACTGGAAGGAGAAGTGGAAGGGGACAGTGCAAGGACACTAGCACAGAGTGAGCACTTATATGTTCTGTAAGAACCAATTCGGCCTTTCAGAAATATTTATCAAGCACTGACTAAACTGTAGATACCAGGTAAGGCTGTGAACAACCAGTCCTGGCCCCTGCCTTCGCCCCCAGCAAGACTGCCATTCCCATTTGATAAATATTCAAGCCACTGGAATTCAGAAGGGTCGGATACCTTTACTAAGACCACACAGTTGTGTGGCAAAACTCCAATCCAAAGCTAGTTGTACCTGGCTCCAAAGTCCATTTCCATTTTGCCTCTTTTGCCTTCCATAAAGGGTAGGCGGAGAGGAGCCATGCTTCAGAGAGGGCTGCATCCAGGTAAGGGTCTTATTGAGGCCTTCCCGTCTCCCTCACACCTCTAGGCCCCGTGAGAGCCACATACTGGCCTACTGAGAGTGGGGGAGGTCACCTGCCTAGGACCTCATACCTGCCACAAACCCAGAGACTGCCAGCAGAGAGGGATCCTTTTGTGAGGTGGATGCTGGTGCCAGGACCCACAGCAATGGCATCCAGAATAGGGAGACGCTAAGAACAAAAAAGCTTCACTGCCTTGTTCATGCAAGAGCCCCAGCTACCAGCTGGCTCCCTAACCCTCCCACACCCTCCTTAGGTAGAAAATAGTGACAAGGGAATAGAAAGAAGAATCAAATTCATGTTGGCATGAGAAGCACTACAACTCATAAAAAGAGCCTCAGGAGGCCTATTCTCTTTAATAGGTGAGGAAACTGACATTCCAAGAGATCAAGTGACTTGTCCAAGATCAGACCGGAGCCAAGCAGCAGAGTTGGAAACATCCTTTTCTCCAGCTCCAAGCCCAGCGTTCTCAGGAAGAGGGATGCGGTCAATCTCTTTAACTCCTGCATCGTGGTGTGTCCAGCAGGGTGTAAAGGGTCTGGCTTCCTTTTTCCCCACTGGGTTTGATAGATATCAATGCCTGACACCCCCAGGATCCACCTTAAGCACAAAAATGTGTAACTCTAATTAACAACGAAGGCTGACAAAAATGCTGTGTGGAGGAGGCTTCTGATGCCGGGTCTGAGGTATTATCAAAGCCTGCGGTGACCGGGGTGGGGGAGGCCAGAAGGCGACGTGGAAAAGTCCCTGACAGCTTGGATGACACATCAAAGAATAGGGCCACAAAGTGTATAATTCACAAAGATAACTGAGTTAAACACTTATATAAAATATGTTATTGGGGTTGCTTAAAAAGAGAAGTGCTAGCTATATAGTAACTAAGGGTCAGACTAGGCGCTGCTCATTTCTTACCTGATTTTCTCTTCACAGCAACTCTCTGAGGATATTGCTATTATTTCCCCCATTTTCCAGACGTGGAAACTGAGTCTCTGAGACCTTAATTGCCTGAAACAACCAGGGAGCAGCAGATCTGGAAACTGAATCCAGCACTACCTTACTCCAGAGCCAGTGCTCTTAAACCCCGGTGCTCTCCCTCGCACTTCCAACACTGTCAGCACCTGAATGGTAGTACTATTTGCTGAGTCCTACTACCACCCAGGCCTGGTGGGGGAGGCCCTTGTCTCAACTCAGCCTCAGGTTAGAAGCTCACAGAGGAATGTAACCCCTGCTCTTCTGTTCCTGAAACAGAACAGAGCTCTGCAATCCAGCTGGAATTTGTGTCCAAATGACATAAAAGACATCGCCACCCCTCAGCCTCTTCCTTTTCCCCCTTCTATATTCAGAGATGCTCAGCATCGCCTCATTATACCTTCCGGGCCAATTTGGCTGTCAAGTCGACTCTGAATCAAGTTCTTGCACAAAAGAAAATAAAACCAATTTGTAGTGATGACTCATCAGTGCTGATAATTTGAGAGTGGCAGGGATGGTGCACCTCACAGGCCCTTCTCTCCTAGGGTAACAGCCAAACCCTTACAGAGGGCAGGGCTTGCCGGCCAGAAGGCAGCATGGCTCACTGGCTCACTCGGCCCAGGGTGCGACGAAACACACAGAAGGGAAATCACACAAGCCTTTGCCAACCTGAGAAGACAGCTTGGGAAACATATTTCCTTTACTTTCTTTTTTTTAATTTGGAGGAATTTAGGTCATATGGGAAGACTCACGAAATGTATTTCTTTCTTCCCTGGTCCTGATTTTATATATTTGCTTATTTACCTCTATCCTACCTCATTCCACAAATTATGTTTTTGCTGCATGTACCAATCCTTCTATGGAACAAAGTGGGATATTAATAAAAAAGTGAAATGTATTTATTTCGATCACGTCCTTGCTTCCATTTCCTGATCCTTTTTTCCAAGTTGTCGGTTTCAAACTGACTTTTCACGGCTTCCTGTGACTTAAACCAAACAATTGATTAACCTCTGTTGAGTCTCCCCTGCACCCGCTCTTTCTCGTCACTGTGCTGAATGCAAGGATGGACATTACTGGTGTCCTGGAGTCCAGCCGAGTCCCAGAGGTCAGGCACGGAGCTTCCTGACATGGATACTGGTAGAGTTGTTGCAATGTGAATGTAATGCGGTACCTGGTATTTCTGTGGAAACCACCTGGCCAAGGTACCAGGCCCTGACCTCACAGAGCCTGGGGCCGAGCTGGGGAAACATGATATTAATACATGACCTGATCCAAACTCTGTTGAATGCTAAATGAAAGGTCCTTGTTCATAGAAGAACAAGAATCAGAACTGTATGGGATTAAAATCCAGGATCAAGCTGGCTGCTCAAACTGTTGGCTAATTACACTTCACTCCAGACAAGGCAAAGAAAAATATACGGAGAGGAGGAACACGAAAACCCTACATCATGCCAGGCACTCACAGGAACTTCACATCCATAATTTTCATTTAATTTTCACACCATCCCATGAGGTGAGTCTTATTACCCCTATTTATAGATGAGAGGACTGAAGCTTAGAAAAGGCAAGTAACTTGCCCAAATCAGGGCTAGTGAATGGCAATGCTGGGCTTGAAACCCAGTTCTGAGAACCCTTCTCTTCTCTGCAGATGCCATGGCTGGAATGCATGTTAAAAGGTCCAACCCCACACATCCTGTTAGGATTCCCTACAACATCCCAGACATATGGATGGCATACTTCATACCTGAATCGCCCCTATGGATGGGAGCACATACCCCTGGAGATAGGCCCCTTCACCTTTAACCCATTCTACACCTTAGAGGGCTCTTCTTTGCGATGATGACATCTAAGGGCTCAATCAGTCTTTGACGACAACTGTCATAGCCTCAGCCCCTTGAGCCGTCTCACCCCCACACTGACACTCCCCCAGTTCCCTCCTCATCTGACAAAAAATAACTAGATGCCTTCTCCCACAAAAGTCAAGTCACTTAAATCAGGGCCAGAGGAAGAGAATATATGTGTTATTTTAAATACGCCTCAGCACCCCACTGCTTAACAACATTCACCAACACAATGGTCTTCAGGCCAAGCCGAAGTCTCAGCTTCTCAGAAGACAAAGGGCACCTGGGAACCATCTTCCGGACTATAATCTGGAGCTGTCCAAACGGACTGAGCACTTTCAGGAAGGCTGCTGTCTGAAGCGCCCCACCTCAGACTCCACTGTGCACACAAATCACTTGAGGATCTTGTTAATATGCAGATTCCGTTTCAGTTGGTCATGCGTGGGGCCCGAGACTCTGCATTTCCGACAAGCTCCCAGGTGATACTGATGGGGCTGGTCCAGGAACCCCACTCTGAATGGCGGGGTGTTAAAGGACGTAACCCACTCTGAAAAGGAGCAGCCAAGCACACTTTCTAAGAGCACTTTGGAAAGCCCCAGCATGGTTCTGAAAATGCACACTATGGAGTTTAACGTCCAATTCCCTTGGTTTCTTTTAGCAGTTTCGTCAGAAAGAACTGTTCACAGCAGGGCTTTGGAACCTACCGAAGGACAGGTACTGAGAGTGTATGCATGTAAGAGGGAGTCTGAGCAGAGAGGGAGGGGGAAGCTCAGCCTCCTCCACGGCACGACAAAGACCAGAGCTGAACTAGAAAATCACTCCCCATCCAGAGCACGCGGCCAGCAGGAGGGCACAAAGCCCAAAACGAGCAAAGAGCTCCTCAGATCCAAGGTAAGAAGTCAACCTCCAGCCAGGACTCGCTGGAGCTGCTCCATTTTCATGCACGCTCCTTGCAGGACCTTGAGCTCATGAGAGCGAGCGTGCACACTCCGTTCCCGAGCTTGGCTCAGGCACACACAGCCAGCATTGCTCTGTCCAGCAGCATAGATCATCACGCCGTCACTGACTGGCTGCGGGCTGAGCAGATCAAAGGCATCAAACAAATAAGACTAGGCACGGGTCACTGTACCCTTGGACAAGGAACTCAGATGTCCACTGGGTTGAGCTCCCCATAGCAGAGCCCGCATCTGCCCAGGCGATTTCCCTCCGGGCTCGCGCAGGGTCTGCACACTAGGTGGCTGAATGGAGGGCTAGGAAGGAGTGGAGGAAGCCAGGCCCGGCCATGAAGCCACAGAGGCCCTGGGGCAGAGACCAGCAGGACGCTGCGAGCTCTCCTCCTCTGCAGACGCCAGAGCCCCATGGCCAACTAGTTAAAGGCCGGCTCTTAGCTTGGCAATTTATATTCTCAGCTGGACGGATGTTTGGGAACCATTTGCGGGAGAGGGGTCATAAATTGGAGGCAGGTGTCCTAAGCTTGGCAAGCAAGCGTTTAAATTGAATTCCCTTGGGAAGAGTTCACCACAGTTGCATGGATCCCCGCTGCTCTCACCAGTCGGGCTTCATCCCAGCTGCCTACCTGAGACACGGGCATTAGGGCTCTCAAACTACACCTGCCAGAGGAAAACTGTGTTTCTCCTACAAACTTCCTCTTCCCCACGCATTTCCCATAAGTGCCACCTCCTTTCCCCACCACAGGTGATCAGGACAAAAATATGTGAAGTTACCCCTATTTCCATTCCTTCCTTCATACCCATAGCTCTTCCACCAATAAACCCTAGAGTACTTATTTCTAAAATATATCCTAATTCCTACCAGTCCTTCTAGCTCCTCTCCTAAAACTCTGGCCCTTTGTTTCGATGACCTCAACATCATCCCGGGGTCTCTCCCTCCACTCTTGCCTCTTCTCTGCCTGCCACAAGTCCATCAGACTGCCTGGCTTCCCTGCTTAAATGCCTCTAGTGCTTCTCATTGTGTTCAAACTGCTGCCTCCACATCCCTCCCTGATCTGACCTCGTCTCCTCTTGTGCTAGTTGACTAAGCCGTAGCTACCCAAGCCTCCTTTCTCACTCCCAAAGCCACCAAACCTATTCCCATGTTAGTGTTTTTCCTGCTTGGAATGCTGTGCTACTGGTAACAAGGATTCCCATAGTATCGGTTCCCCTTCCAGGCCTTTCCAGGTGCCAGTTGAAGCATTTTACATGTGCTAACTCAGGCAGTTCTCTTCCCCACCCTCGGGGGTAGTGCTATAGTTATCCCCACTTATTAGGGATGACGTTCCTGAGGCAGAGAGAAGCTAGGTGACGTCCTCAAAGCCACACAGCTGGTAAATGGCAGAACCAGAGTCATCACTGTGCAGGCTAGTTCCAAGGCCTTGCTCTGAACCACTATATACCCTGCTTCTTATAGATCTCATCCCTTGCACAGCAGCCTCTTCACCTTTCAGGTCTCAACCCAAATGGCATGGCCCCAATCCTTCTCTGACCCTCATCCTCTCTCAGGCATCTGTCAATATCTGGAATTAAAACACGTCTCCATCACAAAACACGTCTCCAGACACAAGAGGGTATAAGTTCCCTGAAGGCAGCTTCCAGCAGCCTTATTCTCTGTAGCCCCAGAACTCAGAGTAGTGCCTGGCACAAAGCTGCCTTGACAAATATGAGCCAGTCCACTGCCTGGCTTATGTTCCTGCCAGGCCTTTGAAGGCATCTGGGTTTTCAATCTTCCATTTTGTCCTATCTTGTAGTATTATCTGCAGTCTCCCCACGGCCTGCTCCACAGGACAGCGTCCGTGCCCGGATGCCAAGGCCCTGCACAAGGTGGCTCCAGCTCCCACCACAGCCCACACACCCCTGCACACCAGCTCTCTACCTGTGAGTCCCACTCTGGACACTTCAACCCCAGGCCTTTATTCACGCCCTTCCTTTGACTTCATGTTCTTCTCCACTTTTTCCAACTAACGAACACCCACTCGTGCATCAGGGAGCAAATGCAACCACCCCCAAAGAACAAGTTCCTCTGTGATCCTGCTCCTGTCCTCTTGACACCAGCGTCCTGTTATGGCAGGTAGAAAGACCACAGGCTTTCCAGTCAGACGGGCCTCAGCTGGAATCCTGGCTCCTCGGCTGTGTGCCAACACTTCTCCAAGTCATTTTCCTCATGTGCACACTTAAGTCACAACGCTTAACCTCTCAAGGTTGTCAAGGTGGAAGATGAAATGTGGGGAACACTCAGCAGCATCTTAGCACACAATCACGATCAGATGCTCAGGGAAAGGTAGATGATGGTGTTAGTGTTATCTCTTTAGGGTCCACCTTTCCAATGATATGTGTGTTCCGTGAAAGTAGGGACACGCCCTTAATACCCTTTTTTTTATCTTCATAGCTAAGTGCATGCATGACACATGACTCTCAGTAACCATCTACTGCAGAAATGCATGAATGAGTATCTTTGGATTCTGGTTCCAGGTAACTCCGGGATCATAGGAGGTCAAAACCTTCCTCTGGTCCTTTCCCTTTACTACTAATAAGGAAAAAACTGAGAGACAGACAAAAACTGCACCTACAGGACCTTTAATTTTATGTTAGAAAAACTGACTTAGGGAAGGGGACAAGGAGGATGCTGTTGTGGTCTCTGGGAGGACACAAAGAGGATAAGCTGGAGATGAAGAGCACTCTCCCAGGGACCTGGCCTTCGGTGGCCAGCTTTATTAATTAGGAAAAAAACTATTAAAATATATCACAATCTGCTGGTGAACCAGCAAGAGATGAAGCATTAGGGGCAAACTGATGATTATCCATTTTCAGAGAGGGGGTGTTGCTCATCATGCCTCACCACCTGGCTGGATTAAACTTCCACAACATTCCCGCTAAGAGGGCCCTGCAGTAAGTCATGTTAAGGGGAGAAAAGGCAACCTCAGTGCTTCTGGAATGCAGATTCCAAACCTTCAAGGGACAGGACTGATGTGTTTTTCCTCTATGTTTCCCTTTGTAGTTTCTACACAATTCCCCTTTTTAAAAAAATTTTGTTATTTAAATTCAGTTTCGTTAACATACACTGTATTACTAGTTTCAGGGGTAGAATTTAGTGACTCATCAATTGCATATAACGCCCAGTGCTCATCATGTCATGTGCCCTCCTTAATGCTCATCACCCAGTTACCCCATCCCCCCACCCGCCTCCCCTCCAGCTGCCCCACTTCGTTTCCTATATAATTCCCAATTTCTCTTCCCAGCACACACACAAGCTCACATGCCCCACTGACTGCAGGGTGGTAGCATGGTAGTTTTCCCCTTCTCTGTCTTAAGGTTTTTCTGCTAATGAGGTTTGGAACCTAGTTAAGGATTGTAATGTGAGTATGACAGCAAAGTCCAGGGCACTCTCAGAGATGGGAAGGTAGTGGGGGTGCATATTTTAGATTGGAGAGCAGAGTAGGACTCTCTAGGGAAACTAAATATAATCTCATGATGAGATTTGAGAAAATCCACTGCCTATGAATCTTCACCATTCCCTCAGGGGCCTCTGCATGGCGCTGCAGAGAGGAACCTTGGAAGAGGCCGAAGACAAACACAGTGGAAGAAACAGTTGTGTCTACTCACTTCAGGCAGGGTGTTAGCAAAGCTGCGTCATGGGAGGCATTTTCATGGGACTGCAGACATGTAGTTTATCACTGATAACACGGAACAGCAACAGAGCTCAGGATTTAGAATCCCAGGGCTTGATGTAGGATACCAGCCTCTCTCTGCCTGGTCCTGACTTCCTCATTCAGGCTCTCTGGGCCAGACCTGCTTCTAGAAAACAGCTTTAAAGGCAAGAGACATGTCCTGCCTTATTCACAGGGTTGTTTTAAGAAAGGGCTAAATGAGCTACCTCATAAAAAAAAAAAAACACTTGATCAATCATAAAGGGATGAGGGTATAACAGGACTACTGCTCACACTGTGAAATTTTATATCTCAACTAACAGAGAATTTTAATGTTTTATACTCCTCTGGACAAACATTGTGGCCCCCTTATTTATCTCTCTGTGCCATGAACCAAATGTTTTCGTCTCCCCAAAATTCATACACTGAAGCCCTAATGTGATGGTACTTAAAGGTGGGGTCTTCGGGAGGTGATTGGGTCATGAGAGTAGAGCTTCAATGATGGGATTAGTGCCCTTATTAGAAAAAGAAGAGAGGTAGCCCCCTCTCTTTCTCAGCTATGTGAAGATACAATAAGAAGGCAACTGTCTACTAACCAGGAACTGGGCCTTCATCAAGAACCCACTGGTGCCTTGATCTTGGACTTCCGGGCCTCCAGAACTGTGAGAAATAAATGTCTGTTGTTTAAAAACCCCCACTCCAGCCTAGTCTATGGTATTTTTGTTATAGAAACCCAAGCAGACTAAGATGCCAGAGTTTATATTTATTTTCTTTAAGATTTATTTATTTATTTTTAGAGAGAGTGAGTGGGAGAGGGGGAGGGGGAGAGAGAGAGAATCTCAAGCAGACTCTCTGCTAAGTGTGGAGCCCTGATGTGGGGTCTGATCCCAGGACCCTGAGATCATGACCTGAGCTGAAAGCAAGAGTCGGATGCTTAATCAACTGAAACATCCAGGTGCCCCTAGAGTCCATATTTAAAATACGTAGATATGATTAGTACAATAAATATTAGAAGGGTAGCCAGGTGAGAAGATAAAGAGGGCCTGGGGTGCAGCCTGAGACAGGATGGTCAGGTAGGGCCTCTGATGAGGAGATCAGAGCAAGCACCTACAGGAAGTGGGGAGGTCCAGAGAAAAGCACAGCAGGCTGAAGGGGCAGCTAATGCAAAGGCCCTGAGGTACAACATGACGGCGAGAATGCACATTCCCGCCCAGCACATAATAAGCACACAATAAGCCTGAGCCATGTGATAATGACTATCGTTCTCACTGCTACCAAAACAGGCAGTTTCCATTGGTGGATGAGTCGAAGCCAAGGAAACCCAATGCACTACAACAGATGTTGGCCAGAGCCCCTTCAGATCACAGCCTCCACATCAGAATTCAGCTCTGGGGGCTCTTTTCACGCTGCTACAGAAAACAGCCACATGGGGGCAGAGGCCATTAAGGAGTAGTACTTGCACAGGAGGGCAGCAGATTCACTCCATTTCACCCTCGATAGGATCCTACCTCTTCCACACTTGCCCTCTCCCTCACCCCAAACACAGCCTCTGAGAAGAGGTCTCTGCAGGTGACAGACTGTGCAGTCAACTTAACTCACACGTGCTAAGCCCCTAGTGTGCCTTCAGCTCTGGGCCAGGCACTTGGGACACTGAACTGGATCAAGATGACATCTTTGCTCCTGGGGAGCTCACTTTTTGGTGAGAAGTTAGGGGTGGAGAAAAAAACTGGATGAAGAAGTGCCATGGTGGACCTTAGTGCAAAATGCCCTGGAAGCACAGAGGAGAGAACATTCTCAGGGAAACCCACCTTCCATCCCCGCCCCAGGCTACGAGGTCCCCTCATCATATGCTCTCATTGAACTCCCTTCCTTTCCTTCCTTTCTTTCATAGCATTTATAAAAACTGTAATGGAATAATGATTTAAGGGATTAATATCTATCTCCCTGCTAGACAGTGGGCCCCTGAGGCAAGGACCTTGTCTGTCTTGTTCACACCCACATTCCTTACACCTAACACATGGCTAGCATGTGGCAGGGACACAGAAAGACACCATAAATAAATGGTGTTCTTTCTGCTGAACACAAGAACACTTAATTCTGTTGTGGAAACATGATATTGGCCTCCAAGATGGCTCCCATGAGCCTCACTACCTAGTACTCATACCCTCGTGTGTTTCTTTTCCATAGTACGTCAGGACTAACCACAAGATGAACAGATTACTGTAAATGGTTGCTGTATGACTTCCAAGTTCTGGTCATAAACACTGCTACTCACACCTCTCTCATGGATCCCCTGCTCTGAAGGAACCACACAGTCAATCTGTGAGGAGACTTAAGCAGCCCTGTGGAGAACTCCACATGGTGGAGAATTGAGGCCTCCTGCCAAAAGCCAACATCAACTGGCCAGTCATGTGAGTGTGCCACATTGAAGCAGATCCTCCAGCCCCAGTGAAGGCTTTAGATGACTATAATCCTAGCCAACATCTTGAATGTGACCTGATAAGAGACTGTAGGCCAAAACCCACCTAGCTAAGCGGCTCTCTTTCCTCTTCTTATAAGGACACACTAATCCAATCATCGGGTCTGCACTCTCATGACCTAATTACTTCCCAAAGGCACACCTCCTCCAAATACCATCCCATTAGGGCTTCAGCATATGAATTGGGGGTGGGGATGGGGACAAACATGGTAGTCCCAAAACTGAAATGCAGCAGGAATTAACACCAGAGCTGACATTCTTCCCAATACCTCTGTTAGGAGAAATCCATAACTTTTCAACCAGGGGCTACAGCGGCCTCCATCTCAGCTCCCCCAATTCAGTGGGTGACCCAGTGACCCTGCCAGGAAGAGCAGGATGAGGCATGAACAGCCTGTGTCTCTCCCTTCCCAGGGCCACCCCCGGCCAGGAAAAATTCCTCACAGACTGTGCCACTCTTCCTTTCTGGCTGAGGCTCTCTTGAGCCTCCCCACTGCCTGGCAACAGTGACGCTGCTCTGTGCCCCAGGTGATCACCCTGTCACACACACCCCTTCCCTTCTGCAGGGCAAACAGAGGCAACATCCCAAGGCATCTTGGAATGAATACCCAAAACAGTGCAGAATCTGAGGCAAACTGACAGGATGTGATTCCAAGCTCCAAACCCACCTTGGAAACACTAGGCCAACACTAGGCTGCTCTTTTGAATGGGGGACATACCTTGAGCCATGAATCCTACATCTCAGGAAGATTGTTCCTAGAAAAATAAAAAGGAAATTTGTGCTTCCAGGGCAACTACTCTGTACAACTCCTGGGCATTTTACACATATCTCTATCCTCACCATTACCCTGTGAGTCAGGCATCACTATCCTCTTTTTCCAGATGAGTAAACAGAGGTCCAAAGAGGTTGAATAAATTGTCCAAACACACAGACAATAGTTGTGTATAGCTGGACAGGCTGCACACTGCACAATTCTAGAGAACAAAAAAAAAGTAATTTCAAAAGGGGTATAGTTTTCCAACTTGCACAAAGGCACACATGGTTCTACTAGACAACCACCAACCTCCTGGTCAGTAGTGGTTTGATCCTACGTCTGTCTGACTTCAAAGCCTTTGCCCTTTCCACCAGAGCTCTATACCTTCCTTGGGATAGCTTCATGTATTTCCATATCAAAGTTTTCACAGTTCAACTGGCAAAGATGGCACCACAGACCTCTAGACATTCCAGCTGGAAAAGATGTTGGCAATTAATAATCTACATCAAAACCTTCCCTCTGTATTGGAAGAACACAAGGCCCAAAGAGGGCCAGTGAGCTTCCCAAGACTATACAGCTGGGTGTGGCATAGCTGTGACTTGCATCCCACATAGCTGAAGGTAGATCTGGCCCCAATATAAAGTTGTTCTAAGCACAACAATAGGTGATCAGAGCTATATTATCTAAGCTAGTCATCTCAACTCTTTTTTGCATCAGAATCACTTTTTCAGTTGTAGGTGGAGGTAGCAAATGAAGGATCTCAAGGAAACGTCCTTCACCTGACAACTTTCTGAAGTCCAAGCTTAAAAGAGGGCTGAAAGGAAATGGGAGCTGAAAGGGCCAGAGCTCAGAAGTTTCTCCAGAATAGGCAAGAAGTGCATTCCTCTGCAGGCCTGACAGGTCCTGGGAGGGAAACCGTTGCTAAGTGGAAGTTTCTAGGCCCTCCCTGGTGGCCCTCCAGGCAGTTGGCATCCACCTTGAAGGGAGAGCTCAGATTCTGCATAGGCCTCGCTGGGAGTCCCTGAACACCATGGCGATGGCCCCTAGGTAGCCAGGGTGACAGGAGCCAAGGGAGAAAGAATACAGGGAGGAAATCCGAGCACTCAATTTGCTGTTCTGTGGAAGGTACCAATTAAAATGTTTCACCCTTCTGAGGCTGCTGTTCAGCCCTGCTCCAGTTGGGCTGCTTCATTAATAGCCCCTTCTGACACTCCCTCCTCCACCGTCCACCGCCCCACGCCTACCCAGTTTCCTTTCCAGCCAGTGAATCCCAAGTTAGGCTCAAAGGCATGCTGGCCATAAAAACTTCTAGAGTCATAAATAAATAAATAAATAAATAAATAAATAAATAAATAAATAAAACTTCTAGAGCCACAGAGACCCCCACTTTGACACTGAAGTTCAAGGAGACAGGGTGACCACCTAAAATCATTCAGCTAGTCTGTCCTGGCTCAACATTTAACATTTAAAATGTTAAATGTTTAAATGTTAAATGACATTTTAAATATCATTGAAAACAGTCCTTCCCACCTTATGTAAACCTGGTCCACACACTTTCCTGCATAAGTCACTGATATTGCCTTTGTACATAGCTGGTTCAGAGCCATGCAGGAGGAAGATCCAGGACTCCAAACTCCCAGGTTCCACACCCTGCATGGCTCAGGGAAGAACAGCCCACTGAATCACCTGCAAACTCATACTGGAAGAAGCTGTCACACAACTCTAGAAAAGGGGGCTAGTAACCACTGACACGTCTCTGCACGGCTGTCTTCTAGTTTAGTTGGTTCCTTAATACTTAGAATCTGATTTTCATAAAGTGAAGCAACTTATCACTTCACAAGAGCTGATGAAATCTTAAGGCTGGCATGCAGGAATAATTATTTAAAAGAGAAACAGAGTACGGGAAAATTGAATATTTCCATGACGTTACTAATATGAACATGGACAGAAGTGAAATAATAGTAAACAAACACCAGATCCGACACCAGTTAGCAAACTGAAAGCAAAAAATGTATTTATTATAAAGCTTAAACAAATCATGCTTATCACAGAAGTATAAGAATACTATTAGAGAATGTAGTAATCTCATAATCTCTCTCTCTTGGACCACTGAGATTATATAAGAAAACAAAAATATCATCTCAACATGTAGGGAAAGTCTTTGAAAAAACTCAAGGCTTTCTTATGATTAAAAGAAAACAAAAGCAAAACAAAAAAGATGATGTCTCTTTCCAAGTAAGATGGAATAAGCACATACCACCCTATCTCTCCCACTGAATGCAGCTATGAAACCTGAACAAAATGCATGGAGCACCTATTTGAGGATGCTGAAAGTAAACAGTAGCAGGCAGATTAAAAGAAAAGACAATTCAAAGTGCCACCAAACCAGTGGTAAATTTTCTGGGTTTTCTTCTAGTTTTCTTCTATTGCCCTCTAGCCTTGCCTCAAGGCAGTCAAGTGGATATCAAAATGAATAGAGATTAGACATCACCATGAAAAAGAGAACTCCTAAAAAAAAAAAAAAAAAAAAGAAAGAAAGAAAGAAAAAGAGAACTCCAAGTGAATAGTTCCAAGACTGGAACAAGAGTGGGAAATGAGTCTTCTAATACCTGAGTAGGAGAAATCCATACTTTTTTTTTCTTATTTTGTATATGCTCTTGCATGTCAGCCCCTAGACACCCACAAGCCCCTACAATTCTAAAGGAGGAGTATCTTCTCTGATCAAAGGATCTGCGGTCCCAAGAAAGTGGTATAAATTCCCCTTGCGTTATTTTTCTCTCTCCATCTTCCTGCCCCTTGGCCTGGGATTCATGGAAAGTGAGTAGAAGAGTGGTAGTTGTAGTAGAGCTTAAATAAAACTCCAGCTTTCTAGCCAGAGACCTAAAAGGGGAGCCTAAAGGAATCATAAAGTATGAGGAGGATTATGGAGAAAGAGAAGTTCAGGGAAACAAAACAATGAAAGCTATATGACCTATTCTAGGCTCACTTCTGAGCAGTACATGTATGAATCTGACTCTAAACAGAATAGCATAGACCTTAAAAGCTGAACTAAAAGATGAACCAGTACCCGACCCAGACTGACTGCTGAGTGGTACATATGGGACAGATCTGAGTAACACTGTCAAGTCTTTAAAATAGAACTGATGTTCTAATCACAACCCACAGAAGGCAAGTCAGAACTTTCAGTCTGAACACAACTTGGTTCCAGCTGCCAAAACAAAAATATCAAAATTCTCCATATGATTTAAATAAGACCCAAAGTCTCACCTCACATATTCTAAATGTTTAGGATAAAATTCAAAAGTATATCTGGATATGAAGAAACATACATGAATAAAGACAATTAACAGATATCAATGCTGCAGGGATGAATTATTGGAATTACCTGGCAAAAATTTTAAAGCAGTGTTATAAAAATTCTCCAACAAGTAAGGGCAAATACTCTTGAAATAATGGAAAGATAGTCTCAGTGAAACAATGTAGAAAAAACAAAATGAGATACCAAAAAATGTTCAAATAACCCAAAAGTAAACAGAAAACAGGAAACAAAAGAAAAACAGAGGAAACAGAAAATAAATAATAAAATTGATTTAAATTCAAACAAAACAATAAAATATTAAATGCAGATGGTCTAAATATACTAATTAAAAGACATATTGTTAGAATGGAGTTTATTTAAGTATTTTATTTATTTATTTTAGAGACAGAAAGAGAGCACAAGCAAGGGGAGGGGCAGAGGGAGAGGGAGAGAGAGAATTCCAAGCAGACTTCATGTTCAGCACACAGCCTGAGGCAAGGCTCAATCCTAGGACCCTAAGATCATGACCTGAGCCAAAACCAAGAATCAGACATTTTACCAACTGAGCCACCCAGGCACCCAGAATGGATTTTTAAAAGAGCCCAACTATATGAGGTCTACAAAAACTCATTTTAAATGTAATGCTACAGAAAAGCTAAAATTAAAAAGGTAAGAGAAGATATACCATGAAAAACCTAATCAAAATAAAGGAGTGGTTGTATTACTCAGACAAAATAGACTTCATAAAAAGAAAATTACCAGAGATAAAGAACATTAACATAAAGACAAACATACAGACAAATGGAACAGAATGGTAAGCCCAGAAATAAATCCATGAATATACAATCAACTGATCTTTGACAAGAGTGCCAAGCATATGCAATGGAAAAAGGATAGCCTACTCAATAAATGGTGTTGGAAAAACTAGAAATCCACAGGCAAAAGAATGAAACTGGATCCTTATCTTAAATCATACACAAAACTCAACACATGAGGGATTGAAGACTTATAGGAAGACCTGAAACCATAAAACTCCGAGAAGAAATCATAGAGGAAAACTTCTTGAAATTGGTCTTGGCAATGATTTCTTGCTATGACACCAGAAGTACAGGCAACATGGGCCTCTGGTGGCTTAGTCAGTTAAGTGTCTGACTCTTTTTTTTTTTCTTAAGATTTTATTTATTCATTCATGAGAGAGAGAGAAAGAGAGAGAGAGAGGCAGAGACACAGGCAGTGGGAGAAGCAGGCTCCATGCAGAGAGCCCAATGTGGGACTCGATCCAGAACTCCGGGATCAGGCCCTGAGCCAAAGGCAGATGCTTAACCGCTGAGCCACCCAGGGATCCCTAAGTGACTCTTGATTTCAGCTCAGGTCATGATCTCGGGGTCCTGGAATTGAGATTCCCATCTGGCTCCTCACTCAGCAGGGAGACAGCTTGAGATTCTCTCCCTCTCCCTTTGCCCCCTCCACTCATGTGTGCCCTCTCTTTCTCTCTCCCTCTCTCTCCCTTTCTCACTTTCTCTCTCTAAAATAAATCTTAGAGAAACATTACATTTATTTTTTTAAAAAGGAAATATTTGCAAATGACATATCCAACAGAAGGCCTGTATTCAGAATATATAAAAAACTCTCAAAACTGAGTAGTAAGTTGCTGGTGGGAATGCAAAATGGTACAACCACTAAGGAAAAGTCTGGCAGTTTCTCATAATGTTAAACGTAGAATTACCACATGACAGCAATTTCACTGCAAGGTATATACCTATAAGAACTTAAAGCAGGGACTCAGATACTTATACATCAATGTTCACAGCAACAATATTTCCAATAGCCAAAAGGTGGAAAAAACCCAATTACTCATCTGTTGATAGATAAACAGAATACAGTATATCCATATAGTAGAATATTATTGATTCATAAAAAGGAATGAAATTCTGATACAGGGTACACATGTATATACCTTGAAAACCATATACCTCGAAAATTATGTTAAGTAATAAGCCCAGACACAAAAGGACAAATGTCGTATAATTCCACTCAAATGAGGTACCTAGAATAGGCAAATTCATAGAGACAGCAAGTAGAATAGAGGTTATCCAGAGCTAGGATAGTAGGGGAGCAGGGAATGGGGAGTTATTATTTAATGAATAAAATTTCTGTCTGGGATGATGAAAAAATTCTGGAAATGGACAGTACATTCTGAATGTACTTAACATGTATTAATGTACTTAATGTATTTAATGTACTTAATGTTCTTAATGACACTGGGTTGTAAACTTAAAATGATTAAAATGGTAAATTTTTATGTTATATAAATTTTACCACAACTTTAAAAACTCAACAGTAAGAAAAGGAACAACACAATAAAAAACCGGGCAAAAGACTTAGACATTTCACCAAAAATGATATATAGCAAGACTACAAAACACAAAAAGATGGCTAACATCATTAGCCATTAGGGAAATGCAAATTAAAACCATTATGAGATGCCACAACACACTTCTTAGGATGAGTAAGATGGCTAAAATAAAAATTTTTTTTAATTTTTATTTATTTATGATAGTCACACAGAGAGAGAGAGAAGCAGAGACATAGGCAGAGGGAGAAGCAGGCTCCATGCACTGGGAGCCCGACGTGGGATTCGATCCTGGGTCTCCAGGATCACGCCCCGGGCCAAAGGCAGGCGCTAAACCGCTGCGCCACCCAGGGATCCCTAAAATAAAAAATTTTGACAATACCAAATGCTAGTGAGGATCCAGAACACTGAAAGTCTCAAATATTGCTGGTGAGAAAACAAAATGGTATAGCCACTCTGGAGAACATTTTGGGAGCTTCTTATAAAGTCATACATCACTTACTGTAAGTATTTATCCTGAAGGAGTAAAAAGTTACATCTCACAAAAATATGTATACAAATGTTTATGGCAACTCTATTCATAACCATCAAAAACCAAAATGACCCAAATTCCCCTCAGCGAGTAAATGGACCAACTGCTACAACCATACAACGGAATACTGCCCAGCCATACAAAGCAGCAAGCTACTGATACACACAACTTGGATGCAACTCACTTGCATTATACTGCATGAAAAAAGCCAGGCTCAAGAGGTTATGTACTATATGATTCATTTGTATAACATTCTCAGAAAGAATTAAATTATATGACAGAGAAGAGATTAGTGGTTGCCAGAGGCTAAGGATGGAGAGAGGTTTTAACTAAAAAAGGTCAGCAGGAAGGTTTTTTGGGGTGATAGAACTGTTCTATAGCCTCACTGGAGTGGTGCTTACACAATTTTAAGCATGTGTTAAAATATCTAGAACTGTGCACCAGAAAAATTCTGTAATTTTAAAAAATAAAATTCAAAACAAAAATCTCTCAGCAAACTAAAAATAGAAGGAAACTCCCAAAATCTGACAAAGAGAACCAACCAGGTACCAAGAGCAAACACTGTTCTCAATGGTGAAAAGTAAGAAGGAATCCCTTGAAAGTCAGGGATGAGATAAGGATACCCACTATAACCACTTCTGCTCAACCAGGAGTCTTGACCAGCACAGGTTATCATTTTCACCTAGGAAATCCAAGAGAATTCACAGACAAATAATTAGAACTAGTAAGAGAGTTAAGCAAACTTGCTGGTTAACAATAAAATCTATATTGGATTCCTTTACACTAGCAATGGATAATTAGAAAGTATAACTTTTCATTTTTTAAAAAAGATTATATTTATTTATTCATGAGAGACACAGAGAGAGGCAAAGACATAGGCAGAGGGAGAAGCAGGCTCCATGCAGGGAGCCCGATGTGGGCCTCGATCCAGGGACCCCAGGATCACGCCCTGGGCCGAAGGCAGGTGCTAAACTGCTGAGCCACCCGGCTTTTTTTGCCTGAAAGTATAACTTTTCAAATGATATCTTCTACAGCAGCACTAAAAATTTACAAGGTGTCAATGACTAAATGTAGTTGAAACATCAAGATTATTATGGAGAAAATTATAAAATTTTATTAAAAGATATTTAAGAAGTCCAGAGTTTTGCTATGTTTATAAATGGGAAAACTCAGCAGCATAAAGATATCTGTTCCCTCCAAATAAAAGTATACATTTTTACTGAATAAGTATTTGCAAAGCATTTAGAACAGTGCCTGGCATATAGTAAGTGATACATAATTGTTGTTGAACAAATAAATCAAAATTCCAACGAATTTTTTCATAGAGCTTGACAAGCATGTTCTAAAATTTTTAAAACAGAACAATGGTCCAAAAATAGCCAAAGCAATCTTGAAGAACAGAGGTGGGAGGAAAGATAATTCTCATTCTATCAGATATTAGCAGTTAATTATGAAACCATTAAGAATGTTTTATGGGCCCAGGAGGAGACACAAAGAATAAAATAGACTAGAATAAAGAGTCCTGAAATATTTGTTGTATAGAAACTTGATATATGACAGAAAAAGCATTGCAAATTAGTGAGTGCTGAAATTGTTTATTATCCATACTGGAGAAAAATAAAGTCCTAAGTCATACCATCTACAACTCTCCACTCCAGGTAAAATAAAGCCCTACGCATGAAAAGCAAAACTTTCAAAGAAAATGTTTTTTCTTCAGGGTAGGAAGGAATTTCTCAACCAAGATGCAAAAAGCACAAACCATAAAAAGAAAAGATTTTTTTTAAATAATAAAGCATTTTAAAACTTCTGTGTTTCAAAGATTCTATAAATAAAGTGCAATATAAGCCATCAAGCAAAATAATATAATTCATATAACCAAAAAAGTGCTTATATCCAAACTACACAAAGAACTCCAATAAATCGATACAAAACCAATAAATAGGGGATCCCTGGGTGGCGCAGCGGTTTAGCGCCTGCCTCTGGCCCAGGGCGCGATCCTGGAAACCCGGGATCGAATCCCACGTCAGGCTCCCGGTGCATGGAGCCTGCTTCTCCCTCTGCCTATGTCTCTGCCTCTCTCTCTCTCTCTCTCTCTGTGTGACTATCATGAATAATAAAAATTAAAAAAAAAAAACCAATAAATAATGTAGTAATTTTTTAAATTAGACAAATCATATAGACAACTCACAGAAGAGGAAACCAAAATGGTTAATAAACCAAAAAAGATGCTCAACCTCACTAATAATCAGGGAAATGAAAATTAACACCCCAATGAAATATCGCCAAATTAAGTATAATGATGTTCTCTAGAGATAGGGAGAGAAATGAGGCCAGGAATGGTTCACAGAGAGCTTTAACAAAATGTGTAACTGTGACAGTCACTAAATCTACTCATAAATATTTCAGTTCCCCTCCTTTTTTTTTTTTTTCTTTTTTTATTTATGATAGTCAGAGAGAGAGAGAGAGAGAGAGGCAGAGACACAGGCAGAGGGAGAAGCAGGCTCCATGTACTGGGAGCCTGATGTGGGATTCGATCCCAGGTCTCCAGGATCACGCCCTGGGCCAAAGGCAGGCGCTAAACCGCTGCGCAACCCAGGGATCCCCTCAGTTCCCCTCCCTTAAGTGCATTTCCCTACCTCTTTAAGCTAAGCAAGTATCTGTGATTTCCTTCTGCCAGGCAAATGCATGCAGAAGTGCCCCTTGTAGGTGGAAACCTTTGAATAAATATGTAATTGGTCACCTTTCCTTCCCTTTGCATGACTGACAACAATGCCCACAACCTGGATCCTGGACTGGGCCTTTTTCACCCACATATGGACATAAAGCATGAATGGGAGATAAAACTTTTTGTTCATTGTTTGTTTCTTCATTTTAAGCCACTTAGATTTGAGAGCTGTTTGTTATAGCAGCATAAGCTAGCCCACCCTGACAGAGTAGCACTTTATTCCTTTACCTGGATGGTGGGTATATGGATGCTCATTATATTATTCACTCTACTTTGTAGGCCTAAAATATTTCATAATTTTTAAAGAATGATGGTAATGAATTTTTAAAGTGATGGTAATGAATCATTATCTAGGGTAAGTGTAGAATATGTATGCCTTCATTCTAGAAATATCAATTGAATACTTACTATGTGCCAGACACTGTTCTAGGTGCTCAGGATTCAACAGTGAACAAAAAACATCAAAGTTTTTGTGGAGGTTAAGAGAGGGAAAGCAGAAAATAAACTAAGATATATTTAATTATTCAGATGGCATACTTATTATAATAAAAAATCAAGCAGAGTTAAAGGGGTAGAGATACATAGAAACAGTACTATTTTAAATAGCATGGTCAGGAAAGTCTCTAATAAAGAGATATCTGAACAGAGATCAGAATACAGAGACTTGCAATGGGTGGAGGCCAGGGTTGAAGGGAGAGGAAAGTAAGGGCAAAAAAACAGCAAGGAAGCCCCTGTGTCTGGAACTGAATGACCAATCTGGGAACAAGACCAGATAGGGCCCTCTAGACCATGGAAGGCCATCAGATGGTCTTGAGCAAAAGAAGGATAGGATCTTCCATATGTCTCAAAAGGATCGTTCTGGTTGCTGTGTGAAGAATATTTAAAGGTTTGTTAGGTGGAAACAGGGAGGCCAGATAGTTAGCTACTGCAATTGTTCAGTTAAGAGGAAATGATGGCTTGGTCAAAAGGAAGAGCTGGAAGTGGGGAGAAACAGATTCGGGATTATAGGTAAATATGACAGCATTTGCTGATGGGATGGATGTGTAATATAAGGGAGACAGGTCAAGGATGACTATAAAGCATTTAGCCCAAGCAACTGAAAGGATGGGGATGCCGTAAACTGAGTAGAAAAGACTGGAGGAAAATCAGACTAAGGTGGGAAAGATGAGATCAGAAGTTTGTTTTTGGCCATGTGCTCCCTGTTAAAAATCCAAGTGGTGATATCAAATAGGCAATCTGGAATTCAAGGGAGAACTTCAGACTACAGCGAGCAGTACATCACTGGTATTTAAAGCCATGGATTGAATTAGCTCACTCACAAAGTAAATGTAGATAGAGAAGAGATCCAAAGACTCAACCCTGAGGCAGCACAGCAAACACAGAAACGAGCCTTCACTGAAGAATAGAGGCTAATATCTCAAAGCCAAGTAAAGGAGAGTTTTAAGAAGGAGGGAATGGGCAACTGTTTCAAATGCCACTGAGGATCAAATATAACGGCTGCTGTATTTAGCCAATGTGAAGGTCAATGTGGAAGTGGCCATCTTGACAAAAGCAATACCACTGTAGTTGTGGTGGAGACTGGGCCTGGCACAGACCAAAGAGCAAAAACTAAGTCCTCATGTGTAAAAATTATGTTGAAAATTTATCCTACCAAGGAGATCCAAGAAATGGGCCAATTACTGGAGGAGAATGTTATGTCCATACAGGATTTTTTTTAACAGGTAGAAGCTATGAAAGCATGTTTGCACGCTAGTGAGAATGATCCAGAAGAAAAAGAAAAATTGATGATGCAGTGGGGATGATTGCAAGCAAAGTTCTTGAGAAGGTGAGAGAATGTAGAATCCATTGTATAATAAAGATACTGGCCTTAGACACCGTCTATCCACTGTACCACAACAGAGTATTCAGGGAGAAAGAGCAAGTGTAAAAGTATGAATGCAGAGTATGTGAGTACAGATACAGGAAAAGTATAAGATGTGCCAATGGGACCGTGTGGAAGTTCTCTTCTGTTTGCTTCTATTTTCTCAAGGAAATAAGAAGCAAGATCATCAGCAGAGAATGAGGAGGTGGTAAGATTTGTGAAAATTCTGAAAAGACAAGAGAGGATATAAACTAATTGTCTCTCAAAGGGAAGAAAGGTATTAAGATTTTCCAGGTAGTACAAGGGTCCAGTATAAGACTCAGTGGTCATGAATTTTTCAATAAGATAGTCAGCATGGTTTGTATGTTTTTTCTGACCATTCCGCAGCCAGAGAGTAGACAAAGTTAGTGATTCCCCTGGCTATGTGGTATTACCAAACAAGTAGAATAGAGGGTGAGGAGAAAGGGTATTCAAAAGAGTGATTACAATGGTGGCACATGGAAACAAGATGAGTAAGGAGGTAATGGAGGACCGGACAAGGTGCTGGCCAGCAAAAAGCAGATAGGGTCAATAGTTTGGAGTTCCCAAGAGGTTGAATAATTGTTGGAGGTAGGCTTGCTCCTAGGAGTGGTCTGGAAGAAAGGAAAGGATTAGTCAATATGCAGGATGTTGTAAGTGGGATTTGGGGGAAGGGCTGATCTACGGTGATTAGTAATGACAAAGCCTAGAGTATGCCCATGGGAGTGAGTGGCCAAGAGAGGACAAGATCATGCAAGATGATGAAATAAATTAATAGAAAGAGCAGAATATTAGAAGGATCATCTACTTGTGTATCAAAACCCCCCAACATTGTAAAAATAGTAGACCAGGAATAAAAAAAGTCTTCAAGAAAATAAAAAAATAAATAAAAATAAACTTTAAAAAAGAAAATAACAGAATTTGTAGATCCCACTCAGAGAAAAATATTCCTGTGTTATATTTGCAAAAAAACAATGAAGAATTTCAGGATCACCCTGGATTTGGAGTTAATAAACAGTTTGTCAGATTTTCAGAAATAACATGATGCCATTTTAATAAATAGTAACTAAGGTAATGACATGGTGATTGAGACAGATCTAAACCTGCAATTTTCAAGAAATCTCTTCTTGACAAGATTTTCTAAGTTGGTTCATACACTTCTCCCCACTCACCCTCTATCACAGCTTTCATCCACAGCAAACAACAGAAGAGGGACCCCTGGGTGGCTCAGCGGTTTGGCGCCTGCCTTGGGCCCAGGGTGTGATCCTGGAGACCCGGGATCGAGTTCCACATCAGGCTCCCTGCATGGAGCCTGCTTCTCCCTCTGCCTATGTCTCTGCCTCTCTCTCTTTCTCTCTCTCTTTCTCTCTCTGTGTCTCTCATGAATAAATAAATAAAATCTTTAAAAAAAAAACCAGAAGTACAGAAGGAAGACAAGTATTTATTTCAAGGACTCTGGGTTTCACTTATGTTTAATAGTGAGGGAATATGGAGGAATAGAAAGATCAGACATTCAACCTACTGGAAGAGCCCCCCAGGCACCTGTGTGGCTCAGTGGTTGAGTGTCGGCCTTCAGCTCAGGTCATGATCCTGAGGTCCTGGGATCAAGTCCCACATCGGGCTCCCCGCAGGGAGCCTGCTTCTCCCTCTGCCTGTGTCTCTGCCTCTCTGTGTGTCTCTCGCGAATAAATAAATAAAATATTTAAAACATTTTTTAAAAATGAAAAAAATAGCCCCAGGTCTCATAAGGCATATTGGCTCTTTAGTTAGAAGATCTGAATCCGAAGTTCCACTATTTGATTATTTCTGTAATTTGCTGGAAGCATTTTCTCTTGTTATCTTTGCTTTTAAATCAGAAACTACATATATCCTTACCTAGAGGGCTCTGATGAGGATTGAGACACAACATGAAGGTCTTATAAGCTATAAAATACAAAATAAAATAAATATTCAACTATTCCATTAAAAAAAAGTCTTCAAGGAATGACTAGAGATGATCTACACAAGATTATAACAAGGAGTCATGGGTAGTACAGACTGAGGCAGGAGCTTCCCAAGACCTGGTGGCTTCTCAGGAGGAGGCAAGAACAGTGGCTGGAAGCAGCAATGAGGGAGAAGAACTTCACATTCACATCTCTGGTCTTGGTGGGGCATGGGATAATAAAACATCCAGTGAAAGCTGTGTCCTCTGAAGACAGCCCAATCCTAGATGGAGCAAAAAGGTAAGTGGCCACTCAGAGAAAAGAGTGAGGACACAGGGGACTTTTATGAGTAGGAGAATGAGGGTTCCCTGTGGAAGGTTTAAGGGAAAGAGGAGAAGAGAGACACTGAGTCCAGTTA
Organism: Canis lupus baileyi; assembly: GCF_048164855.1. Classification (NCBI taxonomy): domain Eukaryota; kingdom Metazoa; phylum Chordata; class Mammalia; order Carnivora; family Canidae; genus Canis; species Canis lupus. Next base: position 16,371,170 of record NC_132855.1, on the reverse strand, counting down.
AAGGATACAAAAGATCCATATGGAGATAAGTGTCTGGAAGATGGTGATGGATGACTCGGGGTCTGGCTTCCCAAAGTGCCTAACACCAGTGAGTTTCTCCTGGTGGACAACTGTGGAGAGACCATCTCTTAGGCAACTGAGGTAGAAAGGAAGAATGTTAGGAGGAGGAAAAAATGAGGCTTATCTGGATGAAAAATGAGGTTTATCTGGATCACACAAGCATTACACGCTTGTGTAATGAGTATATGCATGATGTATTTCTTAGGGAAATGGCTCTGAGACAAAGAGCTTTCTACAAATGAACACTGGAAGAGGTGGCTCCACACACTGGCAGTGCCTAGCTTTCTCTGATGATATGCATACACTGTTCACAAGGCAGGGAGCATGGGGAACACTCAGATTAGTCCTTTGAGCCTTCCCAGTTCACCTGTTTGTGGTGATGTTTTTGAGCAGGAGGGAGCTGGTAACACTAGTTTAAAATGGGATATGGAAATGATCTGTGATTGTTAATGATCCACACCTTCCTTGACCCACATGTCAAGGGAAATGGCTCTGGTGGACTTAAAATGGTTGAAACTGTACATTAGAAATACCAAAATAGAGTCCCCCACCCATCACACAGACCTGAAGGAAACTGAGGTCTTCAAGAACATCCTGGTTGGGGTGGGAGGTGGTCATGGTGGGCCTGGAAGAGAACTTCTAAGGATCAGACAGCTGGAGGTCAGAGTCAGCAGGTTCAAATCCTGCCTCTTTTCTGGGGGAGGTTATCTATCCAATTTTTTTTAAATTTTTTTTCATCTATCCAATTTTAGTGCCTCTTCATGGATACGTGGGGGATAATAATACCAGCATTTGAGAGTAGTTGTGAAGAACAAAGTCTATTGAGCTTTTAGGACTATATCAGCGCTCTCTTCTTTACCATCTCCTTTCCCAGAAAGAAACCATGAAATCTGGGACCTACAGACCTGACCAAAAAGACAAGAAAGTATCAGTGTTCCTGATCAAGAAGGACGCTCAGACATAAGAGTCTTCAGAACTGGTGATAGAATGAAGCATATCTCAAAAGCCTTTCAAGATGAGGATTTATGTGTCAGTGTGTTTCCAAGGAGACAGATTTTACAAAAGTTACTATGAGACACACTCCCTCTACAAAAACAAGATAACATCACGCTCCTGCTTTCAGCAAGCTCCTTCTGCCTTCTGACAAATGATGGAAATGTAGGAGGAAGAAGCCTAAAAGCAGGGTACGAAAGCAAAATCCCCACAATTTGTGGAATGAATGAGTGAGTGCTGTGTTTTTCCTCTGTGCTGAGATGGGGGAAGAGAAAGGACAATAACAAGTAAAAGTAGCCACATAGGGCCCAAGGAAGGAGTACAGAGGCAGTTGGGGACCCAGTCACTAGGCCTGGAACAAGCAGTAGTGTTAACTAATAAGAAAGAAAGAAAGACCTTGGGCTGGTTCCTAAAGTTTTCAGGACACCTGAATGCCATGCAACCAAACTCACACATGAAGTCTGGCCTCCAGAGCGCTCTCAATATTCCAGAACCAGTTGCCCTGATCTGGCTGGCTCTGCTCTGAATCAGCATTCCGAGAGCAGGGATCCATAAGCCGTGGTGTTGAACACGGAAAATGGAATCCCATTTAGTTCCTTTTTCCTTTGTGGGTATTTAGTATTTTCACCTAATCACCAGCTCCCTCAGTCTGAAGCACTGTTTTCCAATGGGCATTCTATGGAATGGATATTCTATGGAATATCTTGCTGGTATTCCATACAGGAAAGTGCTTTGTTAGATAATGCTAGCTAACCCTCCAAATAACCTCCCTATTCCAGAGACATGCAGGGCACATTAAAGGCTCATGATGTTCTACTATAAAGAAACCTGATGAATATAGTGTATGTGACTAGAAAACTCTTTTCCCATCCATGCATGAAATATACCCCCTGGAAGTACCCACAGAGATAGAGAGGAGGGAATGGATTTCACAGACATTTCCAAAGTTGAATTGGCTCAGTTCAATAACTGAATATATTATGTGGACACAGGCTGTTAGTTGAAATAAGACATGTTGCCATTCAGAGTTGGGTGGCCTGGGTAAGGGTGTAAAAGATAATTAGTACTATACATGTTGTAGTTGAGATTCCTCTGAGGTGTATAAATAGATCCAGTTGGCAATGCGACATGAGTCTGGAATTTGATATATATAATGAGGGGCTCCATACAAAAACCATGGCTCAGGGCACCTGTGTAGCTCAGTGGTTAAGTGTCTGCCTTCCACTCAGGTTGTGATCCTGGGGCCCTGGGATCGAGTCCTGCATCAGGCTCCCCACAGGGAGCCTGCTTCTCCCTCTGCCTATGTCTCTGCCTCTCTCTGTGTTTCTCTCATGAATAGATAAATAAAATCCTTTAAAAAAGAAAAGAAAGACAAAAAGAAAGAAAGAAACCACTTCATAAAACCAAATGGCTGAGGTCCCCAAAGGAGAGAATTTAGTATTGAAGGGAAGACCAAACCTTCTTCAAATCAATATTATCATCATTGAACACCAAGAATGTGCAAAATCACTGGACTAGAAATACTTAAATGTGCAAGCCAGACTCCTAGCCTTAAATGAGCTTATAGCTCATTTAGCAAGGGAGTTGAGAAATAAACATAGGGAGAATGAAAATATGTAAAATTGAAACAACAGCTTGGTTCAGCCCCAGAAGGGATTTTTCAAAACATGGAACAGCACCTACCCAGTGAATTACAGAGATTAAAAAGCCAGAGGGCACAATAGACTGACAAGAGGACCCCGAGAGAAGGTAAGCTCTATCGAGAACTGGAAGGACAGGTAAGACTTATAAAAGGAACAATTCCACCCTTGCAAACAACCGTTACTTCCTGTCATCAAATAGACATGCCAGGACCCTCTGCTGCAGCAAATACTCTCTGACCCAGTGTTGCACCATAATTAACTTCTAACCACACTCATGGGCAGAATGTCACCAATGCTTGGCAAACAGAATATTTGGAGAGAAAAGATTTTGTAAAAGCTTCCTTTTGGTTTTGTGCATTGTACATAAATGCTACCACATATGCAAAGAACAGGCATGAGACATGGTAGGTGGGAGTCTCAGCAGAATTGTTTAAGGTAAAAAAGAGAAGCATTTGAAGCATAGTCTTCAAATATATGCAGCTGTCAAACAGAAGAGGGATTGGATATATGTTCTAAGGTGCTAATGGATGAGAGAGAGCTCTTGGGAGTCAAATGTTTTATAAAACATTATTTTTTTTAAAAAAAGATGTCCAATAGTCAAAGATATCTGGGAAGAAGTGGCTGCCATAGAGGATAACAAGTTCCCCTTTATCACTGGAAGTGTCTAAGCCAGATCTGAATAAACTCTTAACAGGCATGCTATGGAACAGAATCAAATATGGTACAGAAAACCTCAGTTTCTTGGAGTTGCTCTTATAGGGCCATCCCACCACACTAGTGGCTATTTTCATCAATTCTACTTTGGAGTAATTTAAAACTTTTTCTTTTTAAGAACTAAGCGCCTTTCACAACTGCTCTCTCATGTATCCACCCAATGATCCATGAGATTATTTCCATTTTGCAGATTTAAAAAAAAGTCAAAGGCACAAAAATAAGTCAATCATTGCGTCTTAAGATAGTAGTGGAGTCACACCTTCTGTGGGGGTGAGGTTCTAGAGTTAGCTCAGAAAACAAAGATCACATGTGCTCAAGGATTGCCTCTGAAAATCCCTCAAGTCAGTTGTAAGTAGTCTCTTTGATCTTATGTATACAATCCTAAACAGTGCACAAGATAAATGCATGCAGCAAGGCATGCATTTAATAAAGAATGCACATGCAAAATATAAACTTAGGGAGTTTTGAATTATATAAGAGAGAGAAAAAAAATGGAAGCATACACAGGCCAAATGAGCATTTGCTACCACTCCACCATATGCACAGCATCTTCAACTCTGTAGCACTGTGTCAAGACAGATGAGTGGCCCCGGGTCAGCTGGTCTGGCTGCAGCTGAATAATGACACAAAAGCTCCCATTTACTGACACTCATCTGCCAACCTCTGTGTACAGTACTTCACTGACTCCTTTCAACTACTGATCTATGGAGTAGATACTGCTACTACCCCATTTTATAGATGAAGGCTGACAGTGAGTGGTAACCCTGGGTCACACACACAGCCAATAAGGAGCAGAGCTGGAGCAAGGGTCTGTCTGAGTCAAAAGCATGGGCTTTTTGGAGTGATTCTCCAGTTATCTGTGTGTCAGAATCACCTGAGGAGTGAATCTGCTCAAAGCAGAGTTTCCAGGATGCCTGGGTGGCTCAGCAGTTGAGCGTCTGCTTTTGGCTCAGGGCATGATCCCAGTCCAGGAATCGAGTGAGGAGCTCTCTGTGAGGAGCTGCTTCTCCCTCTTTGTCTCTGCTTCCCTCTGTGTCTCAGGAATAAATAAATAAAATCTTTAAAAAAAAAAAAAGTAGAGTTTCCTAGGTCCATCAGACCAACTGACTCAGAATCCCAGCCTCCTTCTCACTCGATTCTGATATGTACGGTCCACAGACCACACTTGGAGAAATCCTGCTGCAGGCTCTAACTCCCCTGCTTAGTGCACTTCCTACTAAACCATGTCAGTGCTCCCTGACCAGTGCTTTGAGGGCTATTAACAAAATGCTAGAGGATGATGAATACAACTGATAATGCTATAGCCACATCCTCTTACGACTCATCTCCGAAGCAACATGCCCCAAGTCCCTCCATAAGCACGCCCAGCTGCCTGGGGTTTGTTTTAATGATCCAGGGCAGAGGACACCCCCTGAAACTGTGAGACCTTTCCCTGCGTGAAATGTTTCATAGTTAATCCAAATAAGCTTTTTTACTTAAAAAATACCTCAAAGGCTGATTACAAGTTCTTGGCCGTAACATACCACAAAGGCGTACAGTCATGGACTTGCATTTCTGAATGGAATCATTCCACTCCTTTTGATTGAAAAGGCGCATGATCTAGTGCCAGATGGTGACATTTGTACAAGTCAAGCCGGATTAAGTCAAGTGCTTTAGTGAAGCATGATGCAGATAAAGAAAATGATGGATTATCAGCACACACATGCACACACACATACACACACATGACTAATGCTAAATTCTTTAAATTGTAGTAGCAGATTCCCCAGCAGCCTATTTCTGTTCCCTGGCCTCTGCAGTTCCCAGCCTCTCAGAGCTGGATATACTTGGCATTCGTTCACCTACAGCTGGCATGTCCACAGTCCAGGCAGAGCTGGGCCTGAGTCAGACAGCCCACGACTAAACCCCTTAGGCCCTCTTCCAACCCACCTCTGCCTGAACGTTTGAAGCTGTGTTCAGCTAAACATAGCAAAAGCAGCCTGAAGCTTCAGCTCCGGGAAAAGCTGACTCATCTATCCAGTTTTCCAGACCAGGCACCTGGGCATCCATCATCCTTTCTTCCTTTTCCCTCACCTTCCACATCAAATCCATCACCAACTGTTCTCATCTGCCAGCCCCTTTCCAGCCCACCACTGCCAGGATGCTCCTGGTTTCCTGTTCCGATGCTCCCTCTTGCAAACACCACTGCATGCTCCTAACTGCTCTGCAGCCTCAAGATTCATCCATGTCAGTGAATTGTTCTCTCGCAGGCACCTGCACAGAGGAGTTGCCTGCCTCAGAGGAGGATAATAGACGCACTAAACCGTCCACACATGAATACTAAGGGCATAATTAAATATTTATAACCTCTTGCCCTTTCTCCATTCTCCTTTCTCTACCCTACCTCCCTTAAAATTTTGCAGCTCCCCCTTGCTATTAAAATAAAGTCCAAACTCCTTGTTTTTGCTTACAAAGGTTGGTCATAGTCATCTCTCCAGGAGTGTCACCTGATGCTTGCCACATCCCTCCCTCTCAGCACTCCAGCCAAGGTGAAGTTCTTTTAGTTGAGACCTCATCTGATTGATTATATCAATCAGATCTCAGTGCCAGGGTTGTAAAGACAACCCAATTGATGGTTAATGTCTCCAGGGAGGATTCCATTTTGTGTTTCCCTATAAATAAAGTGGATACTTAGGGATTATGAATCTTTTAGGCAACTGCCATTTATTTGGGAGTGACAATCTAATTATGTGTTATACAGATCGCCTGTGTCCCCTCCTCTCTGACTTGCCTATTCTTAGGCAACTGCCATCGTTCTAAAATTATAGCTAATACAATCATATAAACCATGTATCAAGCACATTTTCCAAAAGATTCTTCATTCATTTATTTAGTAACTGTTTCCTGAGTATCTACTCTGTGCCTGGCACTGTGCAACATCTCATGATTATAGGACACGAGCCACAAAACAGGCATAGCTCCTTCCCTTTGATGATGGTTTTGTAAAGTACTAAGAAGAACCAGGGGCAACGAGAGTATAGAACTAGTGAGTCTGGAAGGAAAAAGAAAAAAAAAAGACTTCTTTGGGAAATTGATGTATGAGAGCTGATACTTGAAGGCCAAGCAGAACTTAAATCCATTGTGAGGACAGGCAGAGAAGAGGCATTGCGAACAAAGAACCATGTGGAGGGAAAATGAATGTGGGGAGGCCAAAGGAGGATGTGAGAGGACCAAGAAACAAAACTGGAGAGGAAGGCAGGGCCAGAGCCTTCAGGCCTAGCAGGCCAGTGCTGCTCAGACTATTTCCAATATGTCATGTGCCGACACTTCTGTAAAAACCCATAAAAATGTTATCACTGAGAAATTAAAATTAAAAGACATACAAAATACAAGCCCCGTTTTTTTTTTTCACTACTAAACAGACATAAAATTATTATGTCAGTTACTATAAAAGTTTTTAAATGCTTGCTCTCAATTTGTGTCATTTGTCATGGCTTACTGATAACAAACAGGGACCCGTCTACAGACCACACTTTAGTAGTCTGTTGGATGGAAAGCCATCAAAGGACTTTAAGAATGGATAAGGTAAATTCAGAATTGAGTTTTTCCAAGATCATTCTGGTGACTATATGGGGAATGGGTTTAGGATGGGAGGGCCAACTGGGGCTATTATAGGCCTCTTGGTGAGAGATGATATATCTTAGAGGGAATGATATTTAATGTTTGCAACAACCTATGAACAGCTTATTGAGATTTAAGGTTACCTCTAGAAATAGAATTCACATTTCCAAAAACCTAGTGAATCCAGACTCTCCAAAATAGTATTTAAATACAATCCTTAGGGCCATCTTATTGGTAACCTTATAACAAGATCCTTTTTACTGTTTCTGTAAATAGCTTTTCTATGCCATTCACAGCCAAAGCAGCCTTAATTGAAACCCCATGATAACCGATCAGCATTACCCAGACTTCAGAGAACACAGCTGCCATTCTTCATGCAAATGCTCTGCAATGAATGAAACCTTGGACTTGGAACAAGAATCGGCTTATAATGGGCTGTTGTTTTTAGTATTTTCTCATCTTTCTGAAAATAATGGATTTCCAATGGGTCTTGATGACTTTTAAAAGACAACTGAGTTTATGCAGCTGGGGAAGGATAAGGCTCAGGGAAGGCCAGGAGGCAGCTCAGCTCAAGAGCAAGAGCCGAGGACTTTGCTGTTAAGCAGGAAGCACCTGTGACCCACATCCATCCCATGTCATCTAGAAGACCCAGTGTTTATCAAGCAGTCTCTCTAAACCTGTTTCCACATCTACAAAATGGAGCCAAAAATTTCTGCTATGGCTCATTTGCAGGACTGATGTAAAGATAGTTTCAATGTCATTCAAACCAACATTTCTGGCACAAGCAATGTGCCAGGTATTGAACTGGACACTGAGGTGACACACATGGGAGGCAAAGTGTAAATAATTAAGGGCAATGCTGCATGGTAAACACAACACTGCACAGACACACACACAGGAGCATCCAGAAGAGGCAGTGTCTACTCCCAGGAAAGGGTCAGTGGGTCAAGGAAGGACTCCTGGATGAGGTAGTAACTGATCTTTGAAAGCAGACAAAACAAATTCCCAAGCATACAAGCCTAAGAACCCCATCCTAAGAACACCATCCTAGCATGAAGCATTTGAAAACCACACGTAGCTCACTACTTAGAAAATATATGGAATTAGGGAAAGGGTATAAGGCAGAATAGAAACAGAGGAACCACAGATGGCCCTGTGCACCAGTGGAAGCAGGAAATGAGACCATATCTGAGGATCTAGGCTGGACTAGACTCCAAGGATGCATTTGAGTGTGAGTCACTGTGTGTGTTGTGCACATGTCTGTGAGTATGTGCATGTGTGTATGCACATGCAGAGGTGAGCAAGGGGAAGGCTGAAGAGACCTCAGAGACCTCTGTTAAAAGGAGTTGTCTACTTCTAAGGAGGGCTCCAGGACCCTACAATTAACTCTATGCTTCCAAGAAGGCCTTTTTTGCAGAGGAAATTCTCCTGGGAGATAATGGCTGCCCCAGAAAGTCAAAGGCACATCCTGAAATCTGACTAGGAAAAAAAATGTCAAAGAAACAACTTCCCTTTCTTCTTAGGACTCTGTTGAAAGCAGCCAGTCTAAAGTGGCTCAAACACTGAACCTTTTCCCACTGCCAACCTATTCCCAGAAGAGCTATGAAACCCAAGTCTCTCTGCTTTGGAAATCATCCACATTGATAACATGTGGTACCAGAGGTTGGTGAGAACCCAGGGCATGACCCCAAGGTGGCTGACGTCACCTTGCAAAGCTGTTAAGAGCATTAATAAATTCATGGGACTCGAGGCCACTCAGATGAAGACACCAAAATAAACTGCCCAGATTTTTTCTGTGTCAGAGTGTCTTGCCCCACATCCTTCCCCCTTCTCACTAAGGAAGCAGGAGAATGAGCACAGGCCTTGCAGAGGCATGGAGCTCAGCTTGAATATAGCTAGACCGACTCAAAGTTCTTAAACTTTAGTTTTTAAGAACTACCTGGAGACCTTATTAAAAGATAATTCCTAGGCCTCCTGGCCAGAGTTTCTGATTCAGTGAGGCTGGTGCAGACCCAAGAATCTGCATTTTGCCCAAGCTTCCAGGTGAGGCCAATGCAGCCAGCCTATGAACACTGGGCTACCACATACTACCTCTGTGACCTTTCCAAGTCATCTAACTTCCCTAAGCCTCAGTTTCCTCATCTTTTGAATGAGCATAATAATACCTGTTCCCTAGAGTCACCATGGGCAGTGCTTGAGAGAACCTGTTTTTCCATGATTGGCACATAAGAAGCATTTGATAAATGGAATCTGGAGTTTTGTAGTAAGAGGCCATGAGCTCCCAAGACAGTAATACCAGTAGAATCCCAGGGTCCTGAAACCCAAATCTCAGAAAGAAAGTATTGCATGGACAAGTTCACGCACATACACACACACATACATACACACACATGCACACCTTCATCTACTGAAATATTATCAGTTCTATGGGTTCCTTGAGGTTTCATCGCTCTCGAGAAAAGGAAAGAGAATGCAGCTATAAGGGACTGCCCCACTGGCATGTCTTCACTGTCATCAGCTATGAAACATTCATCAGATGGAGCCAGGGTTTGTACCAGCTGGAGAGTGAGCTGAATGGGCCCCCTCTCCTGCCCCTGAGAAAATCATCAGCTAGACACAAGCAAATGCATTATTTTAAATATAACATTGGAAATATTATGAATGCTATGGAAACGGAGGAGGAAAGTCTATTTGTCCTGCCAACCAGGAAGTAAAGGGTTCGCAAAGCTTCACCAAGGATGGTACATTTACAGTGAGCCCTGAAGGATACACAGGAAGAGGAAAAAGAACACCCTGGCAGAAACAAGAGCCCGAACACAGGACAATAGATGGCAGCCTGGGAGAGAAGTGGCTTGTACTGCTTTATGCCCAGAGTTAAGTATGTGTGGATAGGAGAGGCGAGGCCAGATCACATACACAAGGGGCCTGGTAGATGATGGGGAGTGATCCCTCATGAGGGAAATAGGGCACATAAAACGCTGAGGCAGAGACATGACACAACCATCCCTGCACTTTGGATGGAGCACTGTGGCAGTTGTAGAGGAGAGAGGACCAGGTTTAGAAGAAGGGAAACCGGGATGCCTGGGTGGCTGAGTGGTTGAGCGTCTGCCTTCAGTTCAGGTCATGATCCTGGGGGTCCTGGGATCAAGTCCCACATCAGGCTCCCTGCAGGGAGCCTGCTTCACCCCCTGCTTATGTCTCTGCCTCTCTGTGTGTGTCTCTCATGAATAAATAAATTAAAAATCTTTAAAATCTAAGTGGAATAAAATGATGTAACTAAGTTTTAAAAAGAAGAAGAAGAGCAGGAGGAGGAGGAAGGGAAACCATTCAGAAGGCAAAAGCTGGTAAAAGTCTGACCCAGAGTGATTCACAAGGAAAATGATGGGGGAAAGAAATCAAAAGACATTTCCCAAACTAGTTTCAACGTGTTTTGCCACTTCACATAAGGTAGGGTCTCCATCAAGAATCCAACTCAGAACAAGGGGTAGTGGAAAGGGAGGTGGGCAGGGGGGATGGGGTCACTGGGTGATGGGCACTGAGGGGGGCACTTGACAGGATGAGCACTGGGTGATATGTTGGCAAATTGAACTCCAATAAAAAAATTTTTTTTAAAGAATCCAGCTCAGAGACCTGGGATCTAAACTTGAACAACTAGACATCTCCCAGGTTTCACTCAAGTGGTTGTAAGGTATAAATAGCTTGTTTAAGGGAGTTTTCCGAAAGCTGTTTGGAGTTACAGAGAAGGGGCTCCCACTGTGGGCCTGGCAGTATCACTGTCCTGCCAGGTGACTGGAGTGGAAAGCCCAAGAGAGGGACTGCAGCACCAGCTGTCTGGAGACAAAGCCCTGAACATCCACCTCCTAGCTGCCCTTTCTCCAGGGCATGAGCACCAGAGCCAACTCACCAGGAGCTGTATTTCTCCCACAAGCAGCCAGTTCTCTCTGCCAACATCTCTACCAGCCTTGCCAAAGAATTCCTGTTGCCCACTCAGGCTCAGCTGGCCTCGGGGCTGCTCAGCTCTCTGGGTCAGTCCCATGGAGGAGTAAAAACCACTGAAAACACAGTAATATGACTTCGGGCAAGTCACTGCTCCTCCTGGCCTCAGGTTTCTCATTTGTACAATGAAGTAACAGCATCTGCTGTACCTCGAATGTGTGCTGTTGTGAGAATTAAATATGACAACGTATATAAAAATGTTTATGAACTGCAAGTCAGTAAGTGCTGCCCTTTTCTCTACTTCCAGCCCAGTCTCTGGCTTCAGCCTCTTGCTTTGTCTCTACCTGCTTTTAGCCAGTCTCCATCCCCTCACTCACCAAGGAAAGGTCATTTTGAAGTTGATCACTGGGTAACAGGGCTGAAGTTCATCAGTCCATCAGTCCATCCATCCACCTCTCTGTTCTACAAACATATTTTATGCATCCGGCTTAATGCAGCTACTGGGATTGTAAGGTATATAGTTCCTGACTTCTGGGAATTTACACATACCCCACCAACCAAAGTTCAATAGCCAGCTACCATGTGCCAATGCAGAACTGAGGAAAGAATGAGGACAAAGACAAAGTAAACATAAGAATTTAGAGAAGTTAGGGAACCCTGGGTGGCGCAGAGGTTTAGCCCCTGCCTTTGGCCCAGGGCGCGATCCTGGAGACCCGGGATCGAATCCCACGTCGGGCTCCCGGTGCATGGAGCCTGCTTCTCCCTCTACCTATGTCTCTGCCTCTCTCTCTCTCTCTCTCTGTGACTACCATAAATAAATAAAAATTTTAAAAAAAAAAGAATTTAGAGAAGTTAGAGAAAAGACAGGTCAAGGAGGAAAACAAATGAAAAAGAGGAACAGGGATGTTTTGGGTGTCAGCAATACCCCCACCTGCCTTGTGTCCGCTTCACCTCTATTCCAGGCCTGGTAAGGTGCCTGAAAGAGAATGGAGACTCAATGAAGACTTATGTACACCTAAACGATGTGCCAGGAACCAACTCCTTAAACTCAAATCCCAATTCCCTCATTTACTGTGTGATCACAGGCAAATTATGTGACATCTCTGCCTCAATACTCTCATCTATAAAAGGATCATGATTGCACCTATTTTAAAGTGTTGTTATGAAAATTAAAATCAGTATTTATAAAATGCTTAGAACAGTGCTTGGCACCTTGTAATCATTCTATGAGTGCTTTTATTATTATTATCATCATCACTATTATTATTACTACTACTGTTATTATCAATTCATAATATAATCATGACACAGAAGAGGTGTGGCTGGCTATCTCCTGGGCAGCAGGACAGAAAATGTCACTCAAGTTCACATGCCACTCAATTGCCTGAGCCCAGCACTGGCTCCTGATGAGGTTAGAGCCCCAGCTCAGGAGCTGCTCCTGGCCAAGAAGACACCAGCAAAGCTTTGCCGGGTGCTCTCTGACTTTCCTTGGCCACATTCTGTGTCTGGGAGCAGAACCAAATATCCTCAGTGCATCCTGACAATGCCACTGTGAGATACAGGCAGAGACCACAAGGGCTTTCTGCAGCAATGGAGACCAGTACAACACGTTACCTGCTGCCCATTCCATCTACCTGCTCGGGCAAGTTGGACAATCTACAAGGAGCCAGATGGGTAAATTCAAAGACACCAGGCCCCTCAGCAGAGTTTCCAGAAGCATCAGATGAGCTAACAAGTCCCCTAAAGATATAGGACAAATGCCTCCGAATTCCAATTTGCTCTCTGTGTCCTCTGCGGAGCTGGGGGATTTCTGAAAAGTTCCCTAACCACTTAAAATCTATGTGTCCTCATCTATATATAATGGGAATAATAAAACCTACTTCTCAGAATTCATTCATATACTAGCACAAGGGCCAGCCCATCACACACATTCCAAACTGTGTGGTGAAATGGAGTCTATATTGAATCTGGTATCAATATCAGCCCTTGTCTTGTCTGGTAATCAGCCTCTTCAAACACAAAGCCTAACAGTTAGTCTCTTCCCAACACATTTGCCATCTGCTTCCCTTCTCACCCATGAAAGCTGGGCCCCTTCATGTGGCATGGCCTGGGGATGGCTGATGTACAGAGGGACAAAGGCAAGGGCACACTCCTGGAGGATTCTCAACAAGCTGTGCGCGTGCCCAGCACACCTTGTGCCAGCCAAGGGAATTCAAGACTCTGGAGTCCCTGAGGAGCCATCATGTTAAAAAAAAATGTAGCCAGGTCAATGAATTTAAGTGGGGACTCGCTCACACATAGAAGCTCCAAGAAGCCCAGTGGGCAAGGCAGCCAACTTTCTGAAACTTTATTTTGGACAAGCTTGCAGCCTTCTGTAGTTGTGGGGTTTTTTTGGTGTTTTTGTTTTTGTTGTTGTTGTTGTTGTTGTTTTAACTCAAGCCAAAAAACATCTGTCCTTATACTCTTAAGAATCCTTCTAAAGGCTTAGTTCCTTCCAGAAGCAGCTCCCACTCTTGCCCTTTAAAAAACCTGCTAGGCCCAAATCAGTTACCCTCTTGGAGCCTCAAGAGTCTACTCATCTGTGAATTGGAAACAACAGGACCTGCCACTTGGAGCCACTGTAAGGAGTGAAGGAGGTAACATCTGCCATGCCCCCAGCACATGGCAGGTTCTCTGCAGGATCCCCCCATCTCACTGCACAGCTTGGACCTCAATGAATCACAGCACATGGTAGGCAGTCAGTAAAAATTTATCAAGGAGAAAACAATATTTTTTAAGTCCTGATTTTTTAACATTTCAAATGGTGTGTGTTTCCCAACTCCCCAGACCCAGAGATGCTATCAGCAATTTTCTCCTCCAAATGGAAGTTTTGATAAACCACTTTCCCATATTCTCAGCAGGGAGGAATAGTGGTCTGAGGCTAGCCAGGGGCAGCACTGAGACCCCAACTTCATCAGCAGTTCATTAAATTCCACCTATGTGCTAGCATAGGTGAGCATGGCTAGATAACTGCTCTGAAGGTGCAAAACAAATGTCTCATGTGCTTGGGGCCTGGGACAAGTCTCTGCTCTAGACAGAACACTGCCTTAGAGTCAGAACAAGTGGATTCAACTTGAACTCTGCCTCTCAACAGCTGGGAAAATTTGGACAAGTTCCCAAACATCTAAATGTCCTTGTAAGGATGATGAGGCATTCTTGGACTTGAATCTGGATTTGACTTAAAATCTCATGGTTTTCTCACTACACTGGGCTGAAATTTTTAAAAGCAAAGCAAGCAAACAAACAAAAACACTGCTCTTAAGGAAGAATTTTATTTGTTCTCTCATCCACCCCAAGGGAAATTTCTAAAGCAAACATCATCACATTTCCACCCTCTGTGACCTTGCTACAGTAGCTGAAGTGGATCCAATTAATCTAGAGAGAGAACAGCATCAACAGAGGCCACTTGTCACTGCAACAAGCTCCTCTGGCTTCCATGAAGAGGATGAGTCAATTTATTCTGCAAGCTCATTCTTCAACAACTTCCATTACACACATCTGTGTCACTGCATAAACATACAACACAAACCCACAGCACAGCCTATCTTCCCCCAAGCTGGATATTCTTTGTTCCACCTAAATACTGGGCTCTTCCCCAAAAAAGTGTCATCAGACCCTGAGGACTAGGCCTAACCAGTCTTCAGGGAGCTACCACATGGATCTTCCTGTTTCCAGGCCCACTGATGAGGATCATCTATCTCACCAGAGATCCTTCAGTGGTGAGAACTTGGGCTTTGAGTCTAACTCAACGCTGGAAGTCTGTGAAAACCAGAGTCAGGGTCAGGGAGGGAGGCAATGAAGAGAAGAAGAGTAACTGAACAAAGCAATCATAAGTGGATAGTCAGAAGGCCTGGCTCCACCCATCACTGGCTACATGGTCGTGGAAATGTTATATGATTTTTCTGGTTTTCCCATTTGTAAGATGAAGATGTGTAATTATCTCTACTTTTCAAGACTGCCATAAGCATTATGGGACGATATGTATATAAAACAACTGGCAGAGAGAAGGTCTCAATAAAACACAAAAAAGTCACTTTTCCCTCAATTCTTTGTTTTGTGAACACAGTGGTCAATCCATGGAGGACAGCCCACTGTGGGTTTTCTCTGTGGAGAGATCTCATCTTCAACCCTGAGAGACTGAGAGAAGCCAGAAAGTTCCCTTCCTGCTCTATGAGTTCAGTGTTGGCTTCTTGGATCAAAACCCAGGAATTAATTCAACTTTGACTTTTACATTGAACCTGCCCTTAAGTGTCTACTAATGTGACAGCTAAATCATCAGAATCAGAAAACCCAGACAGATATTTTAGTGGGTGTATGTCATTCACTATTTTGAAATCATTTATGCTCCACCATCAGTTCAACATCTACACTTTGTAGATTTTTCTTTTAACATGCCACCGGTTTTAAAGTATTGTTCTTAAGCAGAAAAAAAAAAAAAAAAAAAACTGAAGGACTAAAATTATCCTCAGCCTTCAATTCTGAACACCAAAAAAAAATTGTTTTTCATTGTGTGCTGACCCTGAGATAGGTGGCTCACATCTACAGCCACTCTGGGATTTTTAGATGTGACATCTAGTGATTTTACACGTGAGAAAACAGCTGCCAAAGACTAGGCAGGGCCTCCTCTGGTTTGCCCATATTGATGAGAATATTTTTGAATTTTTTAGATTCTAAATTGGACTACAGATAGGAGATAAAAAGTTATGTCAGGATAGTTTTTGACGTTCATTTGTATATTTTTGTATTAATTTGCATTTTCTGCGGTCCCCGCCTCCACCTCACACTCAATTCCAAACAAGCAACCAGGAAGCTAAGTCTGTGGCCCCTTCTTGTCTTTGTATAAAATCGTAAATTCACCACAAATGTTACACACTGCTGGGTGGGCAGGTGGTCCAGGAGGATGGCATAGAGGCTTCTAAGAGACTTTGAAGGTTCTAAAGCAGGCAAAGGAGAGACAGTCTCCCAAATGTAGAAGATCCAGCCTGGGAATGGGATCCATAAGTGGCAGTGGCTCACAGCCCACCATATGGCAGTGTACCGGGAGGTAGTGGTAGGACCTCAGAGGGGTGATTATAAGAGGACCCCAGCATGGCAACTCCCCTGGAACACAGGTTTCCAAACTGGCCAAAGATTTCTGTGTACCGAACCTGGTAGAGAATCAGCAAAGCCACCAACCAGACCTTCGTGTGGGGAACCAGGCAGCTCCATGGTCCCTAGTATGAACTAGTGATGCTCTTCTTCCTAAAATCTAGGAAGGGAGAGCCCCAATAATGATTCTGAACTTCCTGCCAACCAGTTGGAATGGAAGCTTGAAATTAAGTTTAAATAGATTTTTTAAAAAATACTATGTTTTGCACACCTAGGTGTGTGGGTGAAAATTTCTATATAAAGGCTTTCCTTGACCTATTCGGCCTTCATTCTCTCTCGCCTTCCTGGTTCTTTAGCCCTCAGTCACAAACAATCACTTCAATCAAGACACTGAAAAATTATGGTTCTTGGTTTTACCCCCTTTGAGTCATAATTAAAGAATTAAGATGTCAAATGTGATTCCTACTACAGAATCCAGCTTCCTCCTTTCAATAAGGCATGGTTGGGAAGGTACCAGAATCTCCTTGAAAGTTTTTTACTTCACATCTATTCATGACCACCACCCCAGCATCCCTAGCAACCCAAGTCTCTGGGGACAGAGAAGGAGAAAAGGACATGATATACTATCTTTAACTTTTTGGAAATAATTTCAAGTTTACACAAGATTGCAAAAATGGTACAAAGAACACCCATAAATACTTTACCCAGAGTCATCTACTATTAACATTTTACCCCATTTGTTTTATTCTCTCCTTCTTTCTCTCTCTCTCTCTTTGTTCTCCTCCCTCCCCACTCCATATGTGTATATTCATATATACGGTACTACGTATAGGCATGGGGGTGTAGCTGTGGGTGTATATATACATTTATTTGTCTGAACCATTTTGGAGTAAGTTACATACACTATGGCCTTTTACCCTCAATACTTCAGGATGTATTTCCTAAGAACATGGATAACCACAATATAGTTATCAACTTCATAAATTTACACTGAAAGTACTTTTATCTACTCCACAATCCATATTTCAACTTTGTCAATTGATCTCATAATATTCTTTATGTTGTTTTTCCCCTCAAGAACAGGATCCACTCTAGAGTCAGGCATTGCATTTATCATAATACCTTGTTAGCCTTCTTGCATCTGGAACATTTCCAATAGCCTTCCCTTATCCTTTATGACACTGACATTTTTGAAGAATACAGCCCTGCCCTTCCCACAATTTTTTTAATATATAAGAGAATGCCTATCATTTTGTGTATATCTGATGTTTCCTTGATTAGACTGAGGTTTTGATGATATCTGCATCATATAGATGGTGTTCCTTTCTCAAGGTCTCACATTTGGAGGCACACAATGTCCATCTGTCTCTCACAAGCCATTTTAATTTTGGTCACCTAATCAAAGGTAATGTCATATTTTTCACAATATCCCTACTGTTTTATTTCTTCTCTTGCAAGATGCTTTAGGACCAGGCAAATATCCTGCTCTTCCTCAAAATCCCACCTACCCTCTAGATTTGGTATCCACTGATAATTCTTGCCTGATGTGAAACTATTTACTATGACGTTTGCAAAGTGATGACTATAAATGCTTTTCAGATCACTAGAGTACCTCTACACTCCAAACAATTGAGAACCACTAGATAGAGAACCCCCAAAACACTGACAGTTGTTGAAGGTTTAATGTGCAAACAACAGGAGTCATTGAAGATGTTCCTGTTTATCAAAAAAGGAAAAGAGGTCAACATTTATCAAGCCGCTACTGTTTTCAAGCACTTTATATACATTATCTCAATGACCTTTCATGACTACCGTTCTTTAACAGATTAACACACTGAGGCTCAGAGGGATTAACTAACACACCCAAAGTCAAATATTTACTAAGTGACAGCACTGAGATTTGAATGTAGGTCCATCTGACTCAAAAATCCATGCCTTGTATACCCTCCTACTTTCATAGCTAGTTTCTGATTCCCTCCAAAATGGATCCAAGCTATCAGGTCTCTCATCATATTGTGCCCATTGGGGAAGGAGCTCTCATTCAGAAAACATTCCATGCTTTGGGGCACCTGGGTGGCTCAGTTGGTTAAGCGTCTGACTCTTGATTTCAGCTCAGGTCATGATCTCAGGGTTGTGAGATTGAGTCCCATTTCTCTCGCACGCTCTACCTCTGCCCCTCACCCCCTCCACTTCCTTCTCTCTCTCTCTCTCTCTCTCTCTCTCAAGAAAGAAAAGAAAAGCAAGTACCCCATGCCATCCAGGACTTTGGTTGGGTACAGTCCACATGTCATACTCACGGAAGGCTGATAAGGGCCACCAATAATTATTCAAATAGATCCACTGGATTCAGTGCCTACATTGATCCTATCCTTCTCCTAGCTGTCTTAAAGTTGACGAAGCAGAGTGGGCCTATCATGGAGCTAGAAAAAGCCCAACCATATAGCTCTAAAAAGTTCTGTCCAGAAGCCTTTTGCACCCCTCCCTTCCTTTTCAAGTAGGCTTTTCCAAAATGCCCCAAACAGATGCTTTTTTGTTCTGCCAGTTACGCTACAATATTCCCTATTGTTCTTTAATCCAAATTACATTTCCCTTTGGAATCTGGGACAGCTTTGCCAAGAAGCAAGGGCAATAGTCCAGTTTGTGATGAACTCATTCAGATATACAAAAGAATTTTTTTTTGAGATTTTACTTATTTATTCATGAGAGACACACACACACACACACACACAGAGAGAGAGAGAGAGAGAGGCAGAGGGAGAAGCAGGCTCCATGCAGGGAGCCCGATGCGGGACTCGATCCTGGATCCCAGGATCACACTCTGAGCCGAAGGCAGATGCTCAACTGCTGAGCCACCCAGGTGTCTCTCAGATATACAAAATTAAAAGTAGTAATGGATGTTGCACACCCAAAACTAATATAATGTTATGTCAATTATATCTCAATAAAAAATTAATTTAAAAAAAATTTTAACATTACTAATGGAGTTAAGCAGTTAACAAAACAGAAAAGATGGACCGCTCCAGAGAGGGCAAGATTAGCAAGGTAGAAATAAGAGTCAAGGGAACTCATTTCATCAGTACCTTGTTCTGTCTCACTGCCCTTTAGCCCCAGATAATTACATTGCTGCTAATGGTTAATGAGCAAGTCACTGGACTCCTCTCGGTCTCTGAGGCATGAATGAAGTCAATCCATCTTTCAGCTCTATGGGTGGGTGACCTGATTTAAGCTTGGCCACTTGTATCCAAATGTCCCCCAGATATAGTGATCTATTCAGAGATAGGCACATGATCCAATCCAGGCCAAGAAGACTCTATCATAAGACTTTAGGCTGGAATAAGAGGGAAAGAGAAGAATGTTCTTTCTCTTTTGCTTTAAGGATAATGTAACTGAAAGCCAGCACCAGGACACAGTTAGCCTGAAGGTAAAGCCAATGCAGAGAAAAGTAGAACCAAGAGAGAAAGGGACAGAGATAGAGACCAAGCCTGAGAATATAATTTAAGCCACTGAATCCAACTATGCCTAAATCTAGGTTACTCTTTGGTATTTTCTGTTTTGTGAGTCAATATGTAAAGTTTTTCACTGAGGTCAGTTCAATTGAATCACTTACAACCAAAGGAATCCTGACTAACAGAGAAAGATACATAACCAAATAACTGAAAAATGGGTCAGAATCATACTGTCAGAAATTAAGAACGTATGGTGTTATGTGTGTCTGCAGAAAAAAAAGATATCACTTCTAGCAGAACAATCAGGGAAGGCTGCATGAAAGAGGTGGTATTTGAGCAAGCTCCTAATGGATAGTAGAATCATCTGAAGAATCTCCCCTCCAAGAGGAGGTGGGAAATGGCAAGAGAAAAAGAGATATTATCAAACCAGAAGAATAAGAGAAACAAAGGCATGCATTATTTTGAAGCAAACTGCAGGCATAATTTCACCAATAAAATCTTCAATATCTATCTGTAACAGATAAAAGCTTTGTAAAATGTAACTATAGCAGCATTGTTATACACAACAAAACTAACAACTCCTTAATAATATCTAATACCCTGGGGATCCCTGGGTGGCTCAGAGGTTTAACACCTGCCTTCAGCCCAGGGCATGGTCCTGGAGTCCTGGGATCGAGTCCCACATCGGGCTCCCTGCATGGAGTAAAATCTTTAAAAAAAAAAATCTAATACCCAGTCTGTGCTCAATTTCTCAATTATATCCAAAGTGTCCTTTAAAAAAAAAAAAAACTGTAAAGCATCATTATTTACTGTAAAAAAAACTAAATACATATTAAGAAATACAAACTTCCAGCTGTACAATAAATAAGTCACAGGGATGAAAAGCACAACATCGGGAAGACAGCTAATAACACTGTAATAGGTTTGTATGATGACAGACGGCAAACCTACCTATCACAGCAAGCATTGTACAATGTACAAAACTGTCAAATCACCATGTTGTGTAACCAAAACCAATACAATATTGTGTGGCAACTACACCCAAACAAGTATAAAATTAAGGGTTATGAATGAAAAGAGCTCAATTATTTAAAGTATTATTTTTTTATTTTTAAGTTTTGTAAGTAAAAATGTTACATACTTTTTTTTTAAAGACTTATTTATTCATGAGAGACAGAGAGAGAGAGAGGCAGAGACATAGGCAGAGGGAGAGGCAGGCTCCATGTAGGGAGCCCAATGTGGGACTCGATCTTAGATCCTGAGATCACGCCCTGAGCCGAAGGCAGGCACCCAACCGCTGAGCCACCCAGGAGTCCCAATTTTTCATACTTTTATACATGTGGCCCCAAATATATAAGACAATACTCTGCACATTGTGGCAATCAAAACATTGCTGTAGTTGATAATTGAGTTTCATGAATCTGAAATATGTAATCTAAGAGGAATGTACTGTATTTTTCAACAAAATTTAGAAAGAACCCCAAACTGTCTTTTTACATTTGTTCTGTTCAAATCAGGATCCAAGCCAGGCACCAGAGGGCTTGCCCAGTGGTGTTTATTTTAAAGGATCACTCTCCAAAATGTACAAGAGACAGATCTGTCAAAGTAGACAAGTTAGGAGGTTACAGCCATGATCTTGGTGAGAAACACAGACAGCAAAGAGTCTGCAGAAATGGAAAGGGATGGATTGAAACACATGTAAGAGATAAAATCTCTAGAAGAGGAATCAAGGAGGAATACTAACTTTCTGATAATGTTAAGAGTGGGGTAAGCAAGTGGCACCCTAAGCAGAAGCAGAAGATGGAGAACAAGAAATCAAGAAATCATTTTTGAGAATCTGCCATATGCCAGGCATGCTGGAACCCACTTGCAGACAAGACAGATAAAAATATCTGTCCTTTCAAGAGCTTGCTTACTTTTTTTTTTTTTTAAGTAGGCTTCATGCCCCACATGGAGCCCAACACGGGGTCTGTACTTAGGACCCCGAAATCAAGTCAGAGGCTTAACCAACTGAGCCACCCAGGCTCCTGTGGAGCTTACTTCCTAAATGATGCCTGAGAGAGAGCAGTAAGCAACAAAATACAATGAATTCAGAAGGGTATGAAGGAATCAAAATCTGTGAAGTGATAGATCAGGTCCGTGGCCACCTGTGGGGGGTGGACTTCTTTAGACAGAATGGTCAGGGCGGGCCTGTCTGAGGATATGGCATTTTTGCAGAGACCTGAATGAAGAGATGGGGCTGGCCTTGAGGATGAACATTCGAGGCAGAGGGTACAAGGGAAAAGGCTCTGAGCAAAGAATGAGCTCGAATAGTAGTGTGTTAGCCTCGGTCTTCAAAAATGGGATTAAATGGGCGAGCATGAGTTAAGATGCCTGTGAGTAAATGGGGGGGAGGGAGCTGGAAAGGCTGAAAGAGCCGTCTGCCCACAACTGTAGGGGAGCAGGGAGAGGGGGAAGGCAGGTGAAAGCACCCTGGACCTCCAGGCCACCTAAGGAGAGGTGGCGGGCTAGTCCCCCACCCCCACCAGCGGTAGGCGGGGCCCGCAGCTCCCCCCACCCCTGCAGCCCGGTCATTGGGGGCGGAGCTCCCTGGGGGCGGAGCCTGCGCGCCCACTCCTTGCCTTGCCAAGCGCAGCTCAGAGGCCCTGGTCAATTACAGGCCGACTTACAGGTCCCAAGGGCTTTCCCACCCAAAACCCCCCTGAACGAGGCCCAGTGCTGAGATGAGGTCGGAAAGGAAAGGAGTGCACAGGCCAGATCACAGGCTGTGGTTCCTTCATCTAAGGGCAGAGGGAGGAGTTAAGGGTGTCTTCCGTTTGGGGCTTGCTGGATCTGGGTGCGGTAGGAGACACTACCGTGGAGATGTCAAGTGGGCAGTGGAGAGCACTGCTTTGGAGTTTCAGAGTGATCTCAGGGCTCAGGAGAAAACTCTGGGAATGTCTGGCATGCAGGGAGCAGCGAACACTTTGGAGTGAATGGGACACTCAGGGCAAGTCCAATAAAAAGAGACGGTTGGCTAAGAGTTAAACCTGGGGGCAGGAATGGGGGAGTCCATCAAGCACTGCAGGCTGGAATGGCCTGGAGGAGAAGAAGGAAACCAAGGGGCCTTTTCCCCTCAAACTACAGAAAAAATAACCCCTTCTCCCCGCCTCCTCTCTCTCTCTCACTCACTCTCTAATATTCCAGACCCCCAACCAACCTGAAGTGGGGTCTCTTCTCACACCCCTGTCAGTCACTAGAAAGGGATATAATGTCCCAATGGGAGGAAAACTCTTCTGATTTTGCTTCTTTCTCTCCTGATCAAGGCTTCATTTCTCTGCCCACCAGGGTGGTCCACAAACACCAATTATGATGCTTCCAATTTATGGAGCTCTCAAGGCATTTTATCTGCATCCGTGAAATTAAGGATTATTCTCCCAGTTATACAGAAGTGGAAACAAAGGTTCAGAATGGCTTAGTGAAGACAAATGTCCTAAAGGTGATGCAGTGTGCCTGTCAGTAAAAGAAGTCAGGCTAGCATGCTATCTGGATAAGCACACCAGATATGGTGGTCTAGGAAAATGAGAAAAGGAGCAGGATCCTCCAGGGCTGTCAACCTGGCCACACAGGCCTCGACAGGTCAGGCAGGACACCAAGCTGTGCGGATCCGTTCCTAGACACAGCATTTAGGTACTTAGGGTAAGACCTGATGTAGGGAATTTTACATCCAGTTGAGTCTTGATGTGTCTAAATGATACATGCCTACGTTTTTCCAAAAGGCTTATTAGGAAGGTGCCTTGCTCAGCATGGCCTGGTGATGGGGTGAGGAGTGGAGATTGAAGACAGACCTGGTTTTAAACCCTGGCCCCGCCAAATGCTGACCCCGATGGCTATGGCCAAATCACCAACCTCTCCAGTCTCAGTTCCTCTACTAGAAAATGAAACTAATGACATCTCTCTTTCTGGAATGATGAAAGGATTGACTAATATATAGATAGCCTAGCACATAAAGGATACAAAAAATACTACTGTGAAATTTTTTTAAAAACCAAGGGTTCTACATTTATTTCTTTCTACCTTGCCTTGTTCCAAAAGAGAGTTATAGCAGCTGGGACACAGTAAATATTTGTTGACTGGAGTCATATAAAATAGTGACAAACGAACTCAATGTCCCACAGAGAGGCTGGAGAAAAAATGAGGA